>NC_000080.6:20257204-21754704 GCF_000001635.26 Mus musculus | reverse complement strand
AGGTTCAATGGGCAAAGGTGGCAAATCTGACAACCGTGTTTAGGACCCACACAGTGGACGGAGAGAACGGATCATTCAAATTGCCTTTTGACCTCCACACCCGGGCCATGGCTCGCCTGGCACTCCCTCCCAAAATAAATCAATAAGTAAGTAAATATAAGGAAATAAATAGTATTTTTAAAAACCACACTCAGGACAAACTAAGCCCAACTCCAATTTAACCTAATATAGCCTATGTAATATGCACACAACAAACACAAATTATAACAATTATTAGATTCATAAACAAAAGCAAAAACCATAAACCATACCACACTTTGGGCATTTCTATCTAAATTTCATGATTAACAACTCTGTAACAGTAATTTGGTTCTCCAGCTTTTCTCTATTCCATTTGAAATATGTAAAACTCTAAATAATAACATTTTCGGTGAGCAAATAAAAACTTTCTAAATTTATCCAAAGAAATCTTACTTTTCTTAGCGAGCCGAGGATGTCTTTTTCTGAACTACTTCATAGGAAGGAACTCAGCAGTGTAAAACAGCTGCAGAGAGTCCGAAGCAATTCCTACCTCCAGCACTCCGGCCTTAGCGTACCTGAATACCACCTCCGACCAGGCGACAGCGGGGACCTGCACCTGCTCCCTGCCTTTCGTCAGCACCCTCTTGGCTGAACCTCAATTCTGAGACTGTTGTTTGCTGTCCTAAGCATGCACTAGCATACTCAAGAGTTCTCGTGTATATTAAAGAAACATAAGTCTTGTCTGGCTTCATCAGACCTTTAAATCAGAGCTACTACTACTGAGTTGTACCTAGTTCTATCCACATAGAGAAGGAGAAAATGTGACAGACAACAGTGGCAAATTTAGAGCCTTGGCTACACGAAAAGTTTGATAGCAATCAAAAGCTCGTGGGAAACTTAGTGCAATATTCCTGACCTAAAACACACTGGTAACAGCACACAGGTAAGTAAGCTGAATCTACAAAACCTTGATTCTTAGTCGGGCTGGTAGTTTGACATATTGACACGTCTTTTATTTTTATTTTTTACTGTCAATTGAACTCAGAGTTCGAGCACACTAGAAAAAAACTATCAACTGACTTCCCTCCCCCTCTTTTTGAGATAGGGATGAGTTTGGCTGGCCTTGACTCCTGATCCTCTCAGTTTGTCCTGAGTGCCAGGATTAAGTGTAATAAACCATAGTGCCCAGATTAAAATCTTTATTTTTGTAAGCTCTCTCCCCAAAGCTAGTCAATGTAACAGAATATTCTGAACCAAAACTTCATAATCTAGTACATACCATGAAAACGTAATAGTTAACCTTTAAAATTAAATTAGAAGACAGAAAAGACATCTTTTAAGTAAACAGCCACGCTAGTCACAACTACTAATAAATGGCAAATATTACATCAGGCTTCTAAGAAGATTTTTTAACAAGCTAATGAATATGGTTCTCCTCCTCCAACTACTTGGGATTGAACCCAGAACCTCCTGAATGCTATGTAAACACTCTACACTTAGTTACAGCCTAATACGGCATTTTTTCTAAGACAAAATAATAACAACATCCATTAAAACATCTAGATTTAACAAGTTTCCCAAAAACTGTTCAACCTTAGATCTGAGAAGAGTCAGGACAATGTCTAGGTCAGCTAGCAAAGTTTTAAAATACTGAAGACTTGACACCAAAACCAAGGCATTTACAGGCAGCAGTGTAGCAGGACCAGCAGCCCTGCAGAATGAGGAGCATGCTACTGAAGTGTTTCTCTAATTGCACCTGCCAATTCTGCAGCTGCAGCTGGGAAGGCACTTTCTGCCTTACAGTATCTGCTTTACAGTAAAACTCATTTTCTTTACAGTTAGGTGGCTGTGAGAACTGACAAACGGAAATGAAAACACAGCCATCATTAGGTATAATTTTATTACCATTACCCATTAATTTTGTAACTCCAACAGTTTCTCTCCTTAATCTCATAATATTAGGCAGAATTTTTGTATTCCAGTTCAGTAAACTTTCATCCATCAAAATTTTTACTCAGCTAAATTTGGCTGGGTGAGGTAGGTCATGTCTGTAGTCCAAACTCTCAGGAAGCTAACTCAGGAAAACCCTGAGTTAAAGGTTAGCCTGTGTTACACATCAAGACTGCTTCAAAAAAAAAAAAAAATGAGCGCTAATACAAAAACAAGTTCTTTTGAAGGTTCCCAGTATGTCAGGGAAAACAAACAGCAACGCTACATAAAAATTCTTCATCGAAAGATCATCTTTACTAAAGAACCCTACCTTCTGACAGCCTCAGAAGAGCAAAAGAATTTCCTATTCTTTGAGGAAATTATTATCCACTGAGCTTTTGCCAGTCTGATATTAAGGTCCCATTCACAGAAAGCAATTTAAAAGCTTGTTGCAGCCACAGTAGATGGTCATCTTGTGAGGATGGAGCAGTAGAGGCTTGTTGAAAGTAGAAAATAATTAAAAGTTGGTTTTGAAATGCCCAACAACATAGCCAAACCTATCTGATAAGCTGCAAGGAGCCTTAATGAGCCTCAGTTAGAAGTCAAAGGAGTCACGATACCATTTCTTATTTATATGAACTCAAAAAGTTTTGGGATCAATATTTTTCTGGCAGAGTTACAGCTTTGGTACTACATCTTCCAGAAAAAGCACCTGTGTGCTTACACATTTCTTTTGTCAGCTGCCAACTATAACCTCCCTTTGCTACCTTTAGGTTTCTTGATCACGATAGAAAAAAAATTCCATTCATGTGGAAAAAATCTGCTAAATAGCAAGAGAATACTGATCCTGAAAAAGCTGTTAAAATCACCTTTCAAATTTTGTACGAGGTAACTCCAATCCTCGAGTTACCAATGGGGACGATCTTGTAGGATTCTGGACTATGGGTGGCTTCACTTCTTGTCGTAAATGACCTCTTAAACCCAAGAATTTCCACGGACCATATTTCCACCCTGTGGCCAATATGCGGGCCAACTCAAGCTGTATTCAAGTGTTAACAATTCGCACTGAATTATCTGTAAAATCCAAACGTCCAAATTCCCCTTGCAGATTTAATTTTTTTAATTTAAAGGTAATGTACTAAAGACTTACACTTGCCTGACATCTGAACCTTCTTAAAAACGAAGCACAGAGGAGAAGAAACCACTCGCGTCAGAAGAAATCTGAGTGACATCTTTATTTTCACAAATCACTACCCTCTACGAACATCACTTCCTCTCTCCGATCGCCTCCCCCAGTCCCTGTACGAGAATCAGCGATGCATACCCGCCCCTCGCAATCTAGCTTCTTAAAGGGATCACAAACAGGCAAGCCCCAAAGCCGTCATCCACTACCCAGAGATTTTTGACACCTTGAAAGACACTTACCTGTAAAAAAGCCAAGGCCCTAAATTAGATCCCCAAGGGCTCCTTTTTTTCCCCTGGACTTTTCCTCTCTAACCTTTAGGCCAAGCTCCTTCCCACCCGACAGCACCTCCCTCTTTCCAGGCAACCCTAACTCCCGCCCTGCGAAACCAGCCACCATTCCCACCGAGTCAGGTGGCTGTCAGTCCCCACCCGGCTGCCTCGCCCTCATGCGGGTTACGGGTTACAGGAGGCCCGGGGCCAGCTCTCCCTATCCCTCATCTCTATGGCTACAACCCAGGGCACCTCCTCCTCCAGGTCTGGATTCCGGGGACCCCTCTTGCACGTTCCTTCTCCCCTAGCCGGGTAGCAAGGACCCAGCCCCTGCGCCTCGTCCCTTGTTGCCCGCGGGTCAGCTCAACCCCCTGATTTTCTCCGGATTCCATTCCAGAGCGGCCTCCCCTGGCTTCCCCAACCGTCTCCCCGCGGCCCTTGGCGCCCCCGACTCTCCACTCACCCTTGGTTGCAGGCGCCCCCCAATCTCCCCTCTCATCAGCCTCGGCGCCCGCTCACCTCCGCGGTGGGAGCCGGGCTGCCGGGACCCAGCTCGGAGCCGGTGTCTAAGTCGCCGTTGGAGTCGGGGGTCCTCGGCGCGTAGGCGGGGCGCAGCGCCTTGAGAGTCAGACGCGAAGGCCGGGGGAGGGAGCCGGAGCGCAGGCGGGAGCCGGCTCGGCTACCAGCGGGCATCGCTCCGGCCCCTTTGGAGCCGTGCCGCCAGCAGCGGCCAGCCGAACCGGAACTGCTTCGGGAGGCGGGGCGCTACGGGGAGGGGGCGGGTCCAAAACCGGAAGAGGAGGGGAAACCCAAGGGGGAGGGGGAGAGCGCTTGCGTCATGCCCAAGCATAATTCATCAAAGGGTTTTAATGAAGATAGGAGAAGGCTTGTGGGTTGTTGACTGGGGTTGGAGCCTAGGAAGAGGCTATTATCCTGAGCCCTTTGAAGGGGCAAACCCCTTCTCAGTCAGTCCTCAAGTTGCATCATTTATTTGTTTTTCCACCTTTGGTGTTTTCGAGACAAGGTTCCTCTGTGTGTAGCTTCAGCTGTCCTGGACATCACTCTGTAGACCAGGCTGGCCTCAAACTCACAGAGATCCACCTGCCTCTTCCTCCCAAGTGCTGAGATTAAAGGCGAGTGCCACCACTGCCCAGCCCCGTTTATTGCCCCTTGATTTTGTACTGTGCTAGAGACTATACTTCAAATCATTGTTTCAACTCTGTAGATCTCATAGAAAGGTCAAGAAACATTGTAGCCTGACGTAGCACAGTTAATCCAAGCTGGTACCCAAGCCCAAGCTAACCTCAGACAGAACCTGGGTTCTTTCCTGCTACTACCATACCCCACCTTAACGGAATATCCCCTTCTAAAGCAAGCCTAACATTGGCAGAATCCACGTCTGAAGCCATCTGCAGCTTGAAATCTCAGCCCTCTTTGACTCTACTTTCTTGAACAATGCAGGACCGGCTTTGGTAGTTCTGAGGGAGAAGGGGGCAGATTCTAAGATGGACAGGAGGAGAACAGGGGCAGCCAGGAATCTGCCTAGTATGCTCAGAACCTTCAAGGGCTCCATGACACTGCAAAACATCTCATCTCCTGCAGCCCTTGTAGGCAGAGAACTCTCTTGTCCCCGTGCTTCTATAGGGGTAGAGGTGTTGCTCAGTGGTTAGAGCACTTGCTGCTCTTGCTGGAGACTCAGGTTTAATACCCTTTCACCTCAATGCCTCAAGTTCAATGCCACATGCCACCTCACAACCATCTAGAACTCTAATTCCAGGAGACCCACCCCCCACCCCCACTTTCTGGATACAGCAGGCATGGGATGCATGTGGCCCACATACATATTTGTAGGCACTCAAACATAATTTTAAAACTTATTTTATATGTATAAATGTTTGCCTGCATGTATTATCTGTGTTCTTAACCACTGAGCCATCTCTCCAGTACCAATAAAATATTTTTAATTATAAAAATAATGTTTAAAAAGTGGTTCTAGTGTCCAAAGATTCTCAGAGCCTTATTCTCAGAGCCTTGGGCAATGATCACCTCTCTGACATAAAAGGATCCATCAGCTTTCTCTTAAAAAAAAAAAAAATCTGCTATCTTCATTATAGAACCACCGTTCTGTGTGAACCCTACAGCACACGTCAGATGCTTTCCTCCCTGTGTGCCTAAGTTTCTGTGACTCCACAACTCTGACAAGGTCCCCTGTGTTCCACAATCCAAAGGCTCCAATGCAGCCGATATCGGTGTCCCCCCCTGTTTGTGGCCCACTTAGACCTGCAAGAGTCTTTTCTGACATTCAAGCCTCAGTGCTTTTCTCTGCTTTAACTCTTGTCATTGGAACCCGTCTATGCAGGCTCTAAACCTACGAATGAACCTATTTCAAAGCACTTGCCCTATGTTAGACGCAGTGAACCTTTAGTTTAACCCTTGCAACAACTCCCCAGGACAGGCAAACCCTTAACTTTACAGAAGGAACTGACAGAGGTGGAGAGAGATCGTGACTTGTAGGAGTCCAACTCCATGTTCTCGGAGACTTTAGGGATGGGAGTCAGCTCAAGGGAAATAGGTCTTGCAGCGTTCAGAGGCCCTTGGGACTTGCTGAGTCACTTTGTCCCACCTGTCAATGCCAATCTCTGGCAAGGAGAAATAGCACAGGAGAGCAGACCTGACCGCAGGCAGAGGGGTAGGCAGGCTGGCCCATGGCTGATGCCTCCATCCCAAAACCTGGGGAAGAAAAAGAAGCCACACCTTGCCCCAGTATCCTGCAGCTAGAGGAGCTCCTGAGGGCCGGGAGAGCCTCTTGTAGTAGAGTGGATGAAGTCTGGCCCAACCTTTTCATCGGAGATGCGTGAGTGGCTGCTGACAGGGTTGTAGGAGTCGGGCAAGACGTGGCAATCCTTGAAATCTTTACCTGAGGAGGTGGCTAGAGCAACAGAACTAGTTGCTTCTAACCTGCCCCAGGCCAGGAATTTTCTCCTGACTCCTAAGTTCCAGGAGCGATTTGGTGACGAGTTTCTAACACTAGGGGGAGCCCGAGCGTTTTTGGTTTTTGGTTTTTGGTTTTTTTTTTTTTTGGAGGGGTGTCGGGGGCGGGTCTGAGAGACTTCCTGGCTGGGGTCTTCAGGCACATCTTAAGACAACTAACCAGACAGTCTGTAAACCAACAACGTTTGGAATATAAAATGGTGTAGACATAGATCATACTTTCTGGTCCCAGCTTGCCACCAGTGGACACTGAATGGGTGGTGAAGCCTGACTTAGGATGACTCAGAAAAGGTGTCACTGCTAAATATTTGTAGATTGGTAGACGTGGTGACTAAGTGATCTAGATGATATTTATGAGTAGTAGGACACGAGGCACGAAGGGAGGGGCAGCTAGTTCTCAGGACTGAAGCAATCTCTTCCTTCTTTCCTTTGCTGGGGGCAGGCTGCCTGAGACAACAAAAGAGGTCAAAAATGTCCCTTGCAGCACCAACTATACCAACAGAACTCCCTGAGGCTGGGACGGAGAGCTTTGCAGACTCCGCTCAGTAATGATGGTTTCTAGCTCCGCCTTTACCCTTATGGTTTCACCCTTCCCAAAGCAGAGTCAAACAAGCCTCCTTCAGGACCCAGAGACTCAGCCCAAATCCAGCCCCCTTTCTGCCCTTCTCAGGGCCACGGCAAATAACCGATTTGAGCTGTGGAAGTTGGGGATCACCCATGTGCTGAATGCCGCCCACGGAGGACTCTACTGTCAGGGGGGTCCTGACTTCTACGGCAGCAGTGTGTGCTACCTGGGGATCCCAGCCCACGACCTCCCTGATTTCAATATCAGCCCCTACTTCTCCTCAGCAGCTGACTTCATCCACCGAGCCCTCACCGTACCTGGAGGTAGGACCCAAGATGCAATAGGTCTGGAGAGGCTGGAGCCCTTGTCTTGGGAAACAGCCGTGCCCCTTGGCTCTGTGACCCTGGACAAGCCAGTGTGTCTTTCTCTGGGTTTCTGTTTCCTCTGATGTTTTTATGATGAGGAATTTGGTAAGGCTCACGTTGCTTTGTAATAGCCAAAGCACTTTGACAGTTTTTTTTTTTCCTTCATCCATTCATCTGTCACCTGGTCATTATTCACCCCATGTCAAGGAAAGAACTCAGTTCTAAGAAGCCAGCCTTGACTAAGCCAGGGCATCTACTCTTGTAGGGCTTGCTAATCAAACAGTGATGTATTCTGAATGTTACTGCTATGAGAGAGCAGACATGAAGAGCTCCACAAACACTCAAGCCAGAGGACCGTGGTGTTGGGGATTTCCCTCCACAACAATTTCCTTGGGACACACGCAGAAAGGGCCAATGGCTTTGTGATTCCAGTGACACCCTCAGTAGTGGGGAGAGCTGGTAGAGGAAGCCATGTCTGAGATGAGACTGGCTGGATGAGTAAAGGCTAGTCAGGCCAAGATCAGGGGGAAGGGTCAGAGGTCATGGCAATGCCAAGGAACTGCAAGTCAGCCTGTGTTCCTAGGGCTGAGGGCTGAGGTAGGCTCTGGCTGAGGTAAGGTGCAGGACGATGAATGGCTAGGTCTCAAAGGGTTCTGTAAGTCATGCTGAGGGTTTGGACTGAAGACTTTAGCAAAACAGATGTGAGTACCCATTTGAAAGATCAGGACACTGAGGCCCATAAGAGATTGAGGAACTTGCCCCAGGCATGATACACCATGATACACCCAACACAGGTTCGGGAATGGACCTTGGGTGGGCTGGCTAGTAGAGAGGAGTCCTTCATCTGAGTGTCTTCCTCAGCTAAGGTGCTGGTGCACTGCGTGGTGGGTGTGAGCCGATCTGCCACACTGGTCCTGGCTTACCTCATGCTCCACCAGCAGCTGTCCTTGCAGCAGGCCATAATCACTGTGAGGGAGCGCCGATGGATCTTCCCCAATCGTGGCTTCCTCCGACAGCTCTGCCAGCTGGACCAGCAACTTCGGGGTGCAGGTCAGAGCTAAGGAGCCAGGTAAGGCAGGTCAAGGAAGCAAAGCTGAGTGTGGTTGGGAGCAAGATGTCAGTTGAGGGCCTGGACAGGGGACCTGAGATGAAACTGATTAGCAGGGCTGTGTGTGCCTGAAGTAGCAAGGTGCTGGTCTCCCCTTGTCCATCCAAGATTTCACCCGAGCCAGGCAGGCAAGCTTCCCACCTGGATTCATTAGATCTCCAGAGAATCGAGAGAGATAGAAGAGCTCAGCAGATACGGCGCTTGCCACACAAGTATGGGAGCCTGAGTCTGAATCTCCAAGCTCGAATACAGCTGGACCTGTAGTGGGATGAGAGGGAGACACAGAAGAGTCCCTGGGAGTTAGTGGACCTGACATATGAAATGGAAGACAAAAAAACAAGATAACCTATTTCAAACATGGTATAAGGCAAAGACATACACACACACAGATGTGGGGGTAGGGTGGATAAAAGAGAAAGACGAGGAAGGAAAAGTTAGTGGAAGTCTTATGTGATATATGCACATTTTATATATATATATATATATGTATGTATATGATATACTATATATGATATCTAATATATCATGTATACCATATACTAGATAGATAGATAGATGGTATGTATATGTTGATATATATATTATATGTGATATATGATATATAATTATATATATAGTGTGTATATGTATATGTATATGTATATGTATATGTATATGTATACTTGCTTTTGAGTGCTGCCCAGTATCTCCTGAGAGCCTATAGGACTTACCAAATTCCCAGAGAGCACAGAACCAGGCTGCATTGTCGCACACTTCCTATGAAATGTGCTGGTGTTAGTGACCAAGGATGTGTTCCCCATGTAGATGGCACATTCACAGCCTGCTCTCCCCCGCCCCCAGACAGGAATGAGACACGTGACAGAGCAGCAGATTTTACAGCATGCCCTGTCATGCTGCTCCCTTAGCCTGGGATATCAGACACCCTGACTTCTGACCTCAGTGTCTTGCCCATCAGACAGCTGCTTTGGGGGAAGTGGGTTGAGCAGGGCTGCAACATTGCACAATTTGTCATGATATCCACAGAATCGTCCGTGTCATGAGGGCCCTCAGAGATTTGCAGTACACAGGCTGTGCAACTGTACCCAGCAACCCCATGGCTGAGGCCCTGAAGTGAGGGGGCTGTGAAGTGGGGTTATCTCTCTCCATAAGCCAGGGATAGCAAGCCAACCCTCACAGTTTCTCCTTGTACGTGTACCCATTCAGCCTGGCAGAGAACGGAGAGGTGACAGATACAGGGTTAGGTAACAGCCCTTGCTCCTGTCCTAAAGTGCCAGCCAGCCTAGGCCTTCATTTACCTGCCTGTAGTGTGAAGGTTCTCTCTCCTCCAGAGCCAGTCCTTCCGCTCTGCCGCCAGGCTCTGCCAGTTTGCTACTCTTGCCCTGGCCCTGATGGCAGCCTTAGCCCAAGTGGACGCCCAGAAGATGAAAAGGGCCCAGCGTGGCGCTCACCGTCGAACCCGCCACTCCAACAGCCTCCTCCAGCATTCCACGTGCCCTCTCAGCCACTGTCTTCAGTTTCCACAGGTGGGAGTGGGCTGTCTGTCAACTAGTCTTTGAGGCTCTTGTGACAGGGTCCCCAAGTCCTCTGATAGGGTCAGGGAGAATGGTTCTCAGTGTTCTCCCCGGCTCTCCCTGAGGCTCAAGGAGTTCAGTGGACATAAGGCTGAGGGTGTGTGTGTGTGTGTATCTGGTAGTGCTAGAGAGCATTATTGTATGGGTATATGATTAGAGCATCTGGATTAAAAAGGATACTTTTTAATCTCAAATCCAGTGGCCTCTCACTAGGCAGACCCCTGGGGCACCTGTCTTTGAGGGAGAGACAGAGGGCAGTGGAGGGAGAGCTGCTCCTGGATAAAAGCCACTGAGTGCACAGACCTGCTCCATAGTCCCTTGACAGCTGTGTCTGTCTATGCTCTGTCTGTCTGTCTGTCTGTCTGTGCCTGACCGGAACCTGCCAGATGGTGAGCTTGCACTTCTCACCCTGAAATAGAGGCTCCTAGACCTATGCTCTGATGTCCTTCTAGTATGTGCTTTGACATAGTCTCATCTGTGTCTTCCAGCATAGATCCCATCAGCTCTTTATCTCTGCCCTAGTTTTGAGTAACCTCTGAAAGCCAAGGGATTTGGGGGTTGGGAGGTATTTGGGGCAAGCTGGAATGGTACTCAGGGTCTCAACCACACTAGATAAGTGCACTACCATTGAACACCACCACCCAGTCCTAGAGAGGTGGTTTTCTGTTTTGTTGTATTGTGTTTTAGACAAAGTCTTACTGTGACTGTCTAAAACATCTGGCTGGCCTAGAACTCACTATGTAGACCAGGCTGGCCTTGAACTCAGAGGTCTGCCTGTCTCTGCCCCTGCCTCTGCCTCCTGAGTGATGAGATTAAAGGTGTACGCCACCATTCAGGCTCTAAGGGGAATTTTTAAGGTGGTTTGCTTGCTTTTCCTTTTCCCCACCCAGCTACCCAAATACACTCATCCCACACACCGCAGGCAACCCTCTGAGCTTCCTGTATCCTGAACATTAAGGATACATGTACAAGGAGAAAGGGTGAGGATAGGTTTGGGCCTCAGCCATGGGGTTGCTGGGTACAGTTGCACAGCCTGGGTTTAAGGAGGAAGTACCTGGCTGAGCCTAGGGCTGACCAGGCCATGGGACCAATGGACAAGTTGGGAGTGGCAAGGAAAGGCAAAAGGGAGACGACAGCATGCTTTATAATTAAACTCAAATAAAAAAATAGAAACAGCATCAGGTGTGCGGAGCCAGGCGGCTAGAATCCAGCGGCACAAGCTGTGGGTCGGAGAAGACTACAGCCCGGTCAGGATCTCCCCACAGGTGGGTGAACGACCCTAAGCAGAGACCCCTGAGAATACTGGGTACTGGGGCCCAGGGCATCTATGCCTGCTTGTGTGGGCAACTGTGAGGACTGGGTTGGGGGACTCCAAATGGGTCAGAGGTAGAGGCACAGAACCCTGCCTCTCGCCACCGTGTGACCTTGGGCAAACTGCTTTTATCTCTCTGAGGCTTGATTTTTCTCATCTGGAAAGTGGGGATGTTGATACTGCCTGCTTCGTGAGAGAACAGGGTGGACTCAGCGTGAAGACACGAGTCCTGGGCTCTGTCTGGTCTGTAACGTACTTCCTCAAGCTGGGAATATAATTACGAAACACAGAGATCCAGGTGAAAACTCCACAGGCCATAGCAATCTACCCTCTATAGGTCTTGGCTGAGCCCCGAAAGGATGAGACTGATTGGAGCAATGTCCATAACGTGATGCCTCATTTATGTGGCACCTGCCCTGATGCAGGGCCTCTGGGAGGTGCATCTCACTTATGATGTCATGAGAGTCTCCCAGCAGCTCCTGGTGAAGACTCAGGCTCACAGACTCCCACACAGGTCTGTCTCCCTCCAGGGATGCAGGCTGGGCAGAGACCACTGCAGTCTGCCCTTGGCATTTACCTGCCAAAGTCTCTTTCCCAGACACCTCGATGTCCTTCTGTGAGAACGCTAGCCCCACTTGGTCTGTGCTCCCTAAGAGAAGAGGGGAGACAGAGAGGGAACAGCAGAGGAGACCAGGAGAAATGTGTTCTGAGGTTACAGCTAAAGAGGTAGGTGGCAAACAGCTGCCACGTCCCAGGCTGCTGAGCAAGGCCCGAGGTATGCAGGGTGGTATTCTAGAAGGCTATCCTGGGACAAACTGAAAGACAGACAACAGAGAGCAAGCTAGAGATGCTACTAGTGCCAACAAAAGGTAAGTATGTGTAGCTCTGTATACAGAGGCAGTGTGGGCAAGAAAGCCACTGTTGACAGAAGCAACTTCTCTGCTGAAGTTTCAGGGAAGTAGAAGCCAGGTAGCACTAGAGAGCCACGGGAGGACTATCATGAATGTGAACAGGGGCCTGATCCTACAAGACATTCAGCCATGGCTCCTTCTGACATAGCTGGGCCCTCCCTACACCAGGGGGTAGCAGAATCCCTGGGCTTTCTTTTGGGGGGGGTGCCTAAAGCTTAAGGAATGGCTCACTGAGTGAGCTGCTGGGCCTGGCTCTGATAGGTGAAAGGAACCCTCAGTGGACCAGAGCAGATAGCTGGGCTACATATAGCCCTAAGTAGGACCTGACCAGGAAACCCTAAGTCTAAGAAAAATCTTTCCTACAGGTCTGAGTTAGACCAGGGAAGTTAAGGACATCCCCTAATCCCCACCACCGAGCTCCTGGGACACAGTTGGGCTGCCTAGCAGCCACTGGCCACTAGAGGGCAGACTTACCCCATGCCAAATTGAGCAGGCCTGTGAGGGGCCTACGGTTTCCCGAAATCCCTGTCTAGTTCCACTCATAGCTGGAGGAGTCTAGCTGGTGGCCTCAGGCCAGAGTGGCTATTGGACTTCCCTGGATTCAGAGATCCTCCACCCTAATATTCCTTTCCCTGGTGTTACTTCATATAGCGTCATTCCCTTCTCTTGCAGCCAGCAGAATACCAGAGAGCAGAGAAAAGAAACTAAGGCCCAGATAGGAATGAAAACTTGCCTAGGTCCCAGGATATATCCTTGTCAAATTTTAAGGGGAGTCTGTTCCCTAGGCATCTCTTCAGGTGGTCCCCATCTTCAGGACAAGTGTTTTCAATAGCAGAGACACCAGGGAGAGATGTTAGGCCACTGCTCCTGTCCCCGCAGCTCAGGTCTGTCTTCATCTTGCCCCACATCCCCATTGGCTCACATGCATGGACCTGGAATTCTAGGCGCATAACAGCATTTGTGTTCTGGATGGAACCTGCTTTAGGACTGTTCCACTCAGCCTGCCCCTGCACCTAGTCCCCCATTCCTGGCCCCAGACCATGCCCTAGGTAGGTGGCAGGCCACTCAGCCTGCCAGAGAGGTCACAGAGGGGGATGAGGGAGAAAGGCCGGCCCTCTCTTCCACCCAGCTCATCATCCACTGGCTGGGTGAGTGTGGCCAAGCCAGTGGCCTCCTGGGTGCCCATCTCTTTTTCTGGTTTTGGCAGTGCCTGCCAGAGGGAAAAGGCATTCTACCCAGTCTGTACCTACTCGAGTTACTCTTTGAGGGGACCAGGGGTAGTTGACCAAGGTAGGTTCCCCTTCCCTCTAAGGTACCAGGCTCAGGTTCTGGTGCCTCTGACACCTCAGCTCTGCAAGGGCCCAGATGGACTAAGCCAGATGACTCCAGACATAACCCACTCCTTCCGGGTGAGGCCTGTACAGGTGTACTGGCCTGAACCACAAGGGTAAGGAGGAAAAAAGCCCGGGGCCTGTAAGTGGATGTGTAGCTCATCCCTGACAGCTCCCTAGAGGAGACACATCAGTTGGTGACCACCCTCTGGCAACTGGAAGGCTTGGGGAATGAACTGAAGGCACACACTGGATATCAAGCTCAGGGTAGTCTTTAGCCATTTGTCATTTGTCATTGGTGTCAGTGTGAAACATGGAACACAGCACAAGGGATACAGCCTGCTTATGAGCGACACCAGCTCACTTGGTGTGAACAAGCTGACTAATGCCCACTTGTGGCTGGACTGTAACCCTGGACAGTGCTTTGACCTCCTCTAGCATCAGCCTTAGAAACAGCCAGGGTGGGAGCTACAGATGAGCTGCCTGGCTTTGGAGGGACATCCTAGGTCCTCTCCAAGAGCCTCCGCCAGCTGGGGTTTCCAGTGACTAAAGGGGTACGGTCTGCACAGATTAGCCCTACAGAGATTCCCCACGGTCCCTAAGACCAACATTTCTAACATCCGTTGCCTCAGGAAAGGTACGCTTAGCGCCATGGAATTGACAAGAGAGTTCTAGTTCTCCTTGTTCCCAGGGAAAAGGTTCTAGGTTCCAGGCCAGCTGAGCCGGGTAATAGCCTCATTCAGCATAGCTGAGGCTGGCCCCCACAGCATCCCACTGGCTCCTGGTACTGCAACACAGGTCTCCCTGTCCACTGGACCCACGCTTGGGGAGCCTGTTCCAGCTACTGTCCTGTTTACTCTGTTCCCAGAATGGACTCGCTACAGAAGCAGGAACTTCGGAGGCCAAAGATTCATGGGGCAGTCCAGGTGTCCCCCTACCAGCCACCCACACTGGCCTCTCTGCAGCGATTGCTGTGGGTCCGTCGGACTGCCACACTGACCCACATCAATGAGGTCTGGCCCAACCTTTTCTTGGGAGATGCGTAAGTAAGACCCATGTAGGGGTTTAGGGTGGCTGATGGGTGGGAGTACCAGGATAAGCCTCCTCCAGATGGCCCACAGTGCTTCTCACCGCTGCCTGCATTTGCCTTTCTCATGTTTGTTTGGAAACATACAGTTTCATCTTTCAGGCCATGGAATAGAGAATTCCTTGTATCCTAGAAGTGACCTGTTTTAGTGGATAAACCACACTTCAAGAGACAAAGCTCTCTCTCTTCTCTTCTTTTCTTTTGTACCCCTGGTTGGCTCGAATTCCCTATGTAGCTGAGGATACCTTGAGTTTCTGATCCTCCAGCCTTCACCTCCAAAGAGCTGGTTTTACAAGTGTGCATTGCCACCATGCCTGTTTTATGCTGGTGATCACACCCAGGGCTTTGCACGTACTAGGCAGGCGCTCTGCAAATTGAGCTGTGAACCTAGCCTACCTGAAACCATCATCGTCCTCATTGACTCAGTCCCACTGGATGTCCTGGAACTCACTAGGTAGAATAGGCTGGCCTCAAACTCATAAAGATCCTCCTGCTTCTGCCTTCTAAGTGTATGCTACCATGCATCTCTCATTTCTATTGGTGTATATTCATTGTATATTGGGATGGGTTTAGCAGATTTTTCAAGCTTTACTGTGTATTTGATCTTATTCACCTCCCTATTCTCTCCCCCATTTTCTTTCTTTCTTTTTTTTTTAAGATTTATTTGTTTATTATATGTAAGTACACTGTAGCTGTCTTCAGACACCTCAGAAGAGGGCATCAGATCTCATTACAGATGGTTGTGAGCCACCATGTGGTTGCTGGGCTTTGAACTCAGGACCTTTGGAAGAGCAGTCAGTGCTCTTAAATGCTGAGCCATCTCTCCAGCGCCCCCCCCCCCAATTTCTTTTAAATTTGAGACTGGGTCTCACTGCAGCTAACTTGTAATTGTCTAGGAAGACTAGGTTAGCCTTGACCTTACAGAGACCCACCTTCCTCTGCCTGCAGAGCTAGAATTCAAGTCGTGTACTGCTGTGCCCACCCCCACCCCCCCACATGCCCTCCTTTTTTCTCTTTCTCACTCACTAGTTTGGTTCCTTCCACCAGATAATCTTGCTTCAGCTTTAGTGTCATATGTATGTAGTACATATGTGATTTTATGTAGCTATATAGCTATATAAAACCTAGGAGCTACTCAGATTAGCAAATGCATGCTATGTTCTGGGTCTGTGCTATTTCATTTGATATGACCACCATTTGCACCCAATTCAAAAGCAGCATTTATTTTTCTTTCTAGTTTTGCCTTAAATACTTCAGATATGCCTTTTGCCAGCCTTCTAAAGTTAGAGCAAAAAATATTTAAAATTTACCTTGTGGTTAAGGCAATGGCTCAGCAGTTAAGAGCACTGACTGCTCTCGCAAAGGGTCTGGGTTTGGGTCCCAGCACCTGCACGGCAGCTCACAACTGCCTGCAACTGCAGTTCCAGGGAATCTGATGCCTTCTGGCTTCCACAGGCTCCTGCATGCACATGGTGGACACATATACACATACATTTAAAAAAATATTTTGGACCCTGGAAAGATGGCTCAGTGGTTAAGAGCACTGGGTGCCAGCTGTCGAGATGGCTCAGCGAGTAAGGGCTCTTCCAAAGGTCCTGAGTTCAAATCCCAGCCACCACATGGTGGCTCACAACTATCTGTAATGAGATTAGATGCCCTTTTCTGGTGTGTCTGAAGACAGCTACAGTGTACTCACATTAGATATCTAGATAGATAGATAGATAGATAGATAGATGATAGATAGATAGATAGATAGATGATAGATAGATAGATAGATAGATGATAGATAGATAGATAGATAGATAGATAGATAGATAGATAGATAGATAGATAGATAGATAGATAGATTTTTTTTAAAAAATCTTTTGGGGCTGGGGATGTGGCTAAGCTTGTAAAGCATTTGCCTAGCAAGCACAGATCCACGTGTTCAGTCCCCAGCATGGCATAAGGACTGAGGATGATGGTACACAGCTGTCAAAGGCGGATCTGGGCGTGGTGTCCGCAGCTGCATTGGGAGTTCTAGGCCAGCACATGCTCCATGAGATCCTGCCTCAAAACAAAACCAAAACCAAAACTTTTTCTTTGTGTGTGTAAAATAAACGCATATGTTTTTGTGTGTGAACACAGGTGAATATGTGCCACAGGGCACGTGTGGCGGGCACGGAGCACATCCGCTGCCTCACTGTCCACAGCTGGACATGCCAGACTAGATGGCCCATCAGCTACCGGGAATGTTCCTGTCTCTGCCACCAATCTCATTGCAGGAGCAGTGGCAGATTACAGGTGCTCACTACTGCATCTGGTGTTTATGTGGATGCTAAGAATCTGAGCTCAGGTCTCCACACTTGTGTGGCAAATAGCCTATCTGTGTGTACTTCGTGGACAGCATCAGTTGCTTAAAATTGTGCAACACAATGTACTATGTAGCTGCAGCTCAATTTTAGTATTGTATAATCTACTGTGTGATGGTATCATGAATAGTCCATTAGCACGGATCCCATTTTTAACTACTATCACGATCCTAGGAGTGGTTAGTACAGGTATGCTGGGAAAATATATAAAGTTTCCAAGGTTTCTCTGATAGGGGCAGGAGAGATGGCTCGGAGATTTAGAGCACTGGCTGTTCTTTCAGAGGACCTGGATTCCATTCCCAGCACCCACACAGCAGCTCACAACTGTCTGTAACTCCAATTCTAGAGGATCCTGTACACTTACACAGACATACATGCAAACAAAATACCACTGAACATAAACATATTCTAATTTTTTAAAGAAAATATAGACTAAATATATAGAAAAAACTAATTTTTTTCTTTGTATTTAAAATTCATTGGGCTAGGGAGATGGCTCAACAACTGAGAGCCCTGGCTGCTCCTCCAGAGGTCCAAAGTTCAATTCCCAGCACTCACATAGCCACTCACAACCATCTATAACTGCTCCCATGGGGTCCAAAGCCATCTTCTGGTGTGCAGATATACACGCAGACAAAACACCCATCTATATACATGAATGAACTTAATCAGAATTAAATTAAAGCATAGATTAATATCTAGCTAACAGTAGTTCTCTTTTTTCACAGAGATAAAAATCCTTGTAGACTTTTAAAAAGTGCACGTGTGCTTTTTCACAATGCTATTTTTGGTAAAACTGCCATCGCTTTGCAATACTGCTTTTGAGACGTGCTTTATATAGAAAGCTTTTAAAATTAATCACACTACATATTTAAAAAGTCCTATAACATTCTGTTTTATATCCTGTATCTTCACAGGTTCTCGATAAAACATAAACATCCTCCCCTGTTTACCTGCATTTACCACATTGTAGTGATTTGTGGCATTTCATAATTTAGATGCACAGGAACTTGTTTTGCCTGAGGGGTTTGTTCCGTGTTCCCCTGTGGATATCAAACTGAAACCGGTGCCAAAAGCTCATAATATATGCTGCGGCTTCCCCTACTAATGTATACCTTTGAAAAGTTTAATTTGTAAGTTAGATTAAGTAACACTAATAATAACAAAATGGAGTAATTACTATATTAAGTGAGGGCTAATTGAACACAGGCCTTCCCGTGATACCATGTTAGTCTCATAACTGCGATAGCCAGTAATTAACAGGTAAAGTAGCATATGGTGTGTGTATCCACTGGCCAAAAGGCTTGTCCTTGTTCTAGTGTGCTTTCTGTCACTGTGAAAAACATCGACAACAAAACCAACTTGGGTGGAAGATTTTATTGGATTACAGTTAGAGTTGATCATCAGGAGAAGCCAAGGCAGGAGCTTGAAGCAGGAACCATGAGGGAATGCACCCTCCTAACTTGCCTCCGCCGGCTTGCGTAGCTACTGTTCTCATACAGTGCAGGCCCACCTGCTAGGAATGACACTAACCACCCTGGGCTGCATCCTCCTACGTCAACTAAAAAATACCCCGGAAACATGTCCATAGCCAGCCCAGTGGTAGCAACTTCTCAGTTAAGGTTTCATCTACATAGACCTGTAAAGTTGATTATTACTGCTAGCTAAGACAGCCTTGGGTACATCATAGCAGGACAGTACAAAATTTAAATTCTATTAGTTTACCTATAGAACTTAGATTTTTTTTTTTAATTGAAGTCATAGTTGGGAGTAAATGAAACTGTAAAAAGTAAAACCATAGATAAAAAAGGATTACTGTACTATACTTAAGGGTTTTTTTCTGTCAAAAAATGTTTTTTTCTGCCAGGCAGTGGTGGTGCATGCCTTTATTCCCAGCACTTGGGAGGCAGAAGCAGGTAGATTTCTGAGTTCAAGGCCAGCCTGGTCTACAGAGTGAGCTCCAGGACAGCCAGAGCTACACAGAGAAACCCTGTCTCAAAAACAAACAACCAAACAAACCAAAAAAGAAAAAAAGAAAAATGTTTCTTTCTCTAATATTTTGGTTTTCAATATTATTAAATTTGGCTTATATAATGTCTGTCAGCACATTTAAAATTCTTCCCTTTAATCTGTTCCTAGAAAAAAGTGTTTATATAAAGCATAGACGCTTTTCTAAGGTTTTTGATGCATGTAGCTAAACTTCTATCCAGGAAGTCCCCCCCCCCACCAGGGGGGGGGAGGTTCAGAGCAGTGGCTCTCCAACTGTGGATCACGACCCGTTTGACAAACCTCAATCTCCAAAAACATTCACATTGCAGTTCACAGCAGTAGAAAAATTACAGTTATGAAGTCGCAGTGAAAATAATTCTATGGTTGGGGAGGGTCACCATAATATGAGGAACTGTATTAAAGGGTCGTGGTGTCTGGAAGGCTGAGAAGCACTGCTCTGGAGGATCGCTTTTATCACCAGGGCAGTTCACTGTTTCGTCTTGACACTTGCAGGAGAACAGAGGGTGAGGGGTAAGTTCCAATGCAGTGAGATCCACCCCCCCACACACACTACCCTAACTTGCCACGTGCCCTTCCCTCAGGTATGCTGCCAGAGACAAGGGTCGTCTAATCCAGCTGGGCATTACCCATGTTGTGAATGTGGCTGCGGGCAAGTTCCAGGTGGACACAGGTGCCAAGTTCTACCGTGGAACACCTCTGGAGTACTATGGCATTGAGGCTGATGACAACCCCTTCTTTGACCTCAGCGTCCACTTTCTGCCTGTTGCTCGTTACATCAGAGATGCCCTCAATATTCCCCGAAGTAAGCTGCTGCGGAAGGGGTTGGGTTGGGGTCAGGGCGGGATGAGGAACTATTTCTCCAGGAGTCTTGATGGGTAGGGAGCCCACGGCACCAACTCCATCAGAGGCCCTCCCACTTTAAGGACCAGATGGCTATTACCAGTCAATGATTGGTACATTATGGAAACCAGTGATTTCAGATATAACTAAGATTCAGCATGGGGGTTGGCGAGATGGCTCAGTTAGGCATGAGGATGGCATGTGCAGGCATGAGGATCTGGGTTCAATCCCTGGAACCCACATGGAAAAGGCAGGCATAGTAATGAGTGACTGAAACTGATGCAAATAGGGAATCTGAGGCTCACTGTCAGGGCAGTGACTCACAGTATGTCCAGGCCAGTGAGAGACCCCAGCTCAAAAAATGAAAAGTGGACAGAGCCTGAGGAGAAACACCCAGAGCTGACTTCTGGCCTTCATATATGCATGTGCACACACGCATGCACACCTGTACTCTCATGTGTACCACCACACCACCACCACCACCACCACCACACACACACACACACACACACACACACACACACACACACCACATGCTCACACCATCCACTGTGATCACTGGGATAACCATACCCTTTAGAAAGAAGCCAGACACTATGCAGAAATCACAAGACCTTGCAAAGACTCTTGGGTAAGCACCCCGGAGAGGAGACATAAGTGAAAGGCTTTATGGGCAAGAGGGAGCAAGCAGGACCCAGGGGAAAGAAAGAGGATATTCCCTGTGATGTAAATCCAAGGGGTTTCAGAAGTTTGGTGACCCTCACCTAGAGTTGCAATGGCTATCAGAGAAAGCCCCTCTGGAGCAGAGAAGGGGTCCAGCTGCTCACTTTACCCTTATACTAAGTTGTCGTGTGACCTTGAGCTTCCATTGCCCTATCTGACAGTGAAGACAGTATCAGTTTTCCAGTGTTGAGATAGGTGGATGGAAGGGATGACCAGAGATGTCCCTTCTTCCCAAAGGTGAGATGGGTACAAGTGGCCAACGCTAGCTTGGGTCTTCCTACAGGCCGAGTGCTGGTCCACTGCGCTATGGGGGTGAGTCGCTCTGCCACAATTGTCTTGGCCTTCCTCATGATCTTCGAGAACATGACACTGGTAGATGCCATCCAGACGGTGCAGGCCCACCGAGATATCTGTCCCAACTCAGGCTTCCTCCGACAGCTCCAGGTTCTGGACAACAGGCTGAGGCGGGAAACAGGAAGACTCTGAATTAGGGAGCACCTGAGGCCCTGACCCCTCCATCCAGCGTGGCCTAACCTGACCTACCTGGCCCTGGGAATGGTAGCCTCTGCTGTTTCCAGAGATCCTGAGATGGCACCAGCAAGTCAGGGCTCCGCTGAGGCAGAGGCAGGGTGGGCTGGGTGGCACCCCTCAGCAAGTGGAGTCCCCTGACACAGTACAGAAACTCTTTATACAGAAGAAATTTCAGACTGTCTCTATAATAAAAGGTTCATCATAATAAAGCTGGTTTGTATGACAGTGACTTTATTCTCACGAAGGCCACAAGCCTCAGGATGGCTTGCCAGCTCTGACTCAGTAGCCTGGAGGAGGAGGGAGCCTGCCGACAGAGCGAGGCCAACTGAGGACAGTGAGTAGGTGGGGATCAGTTAGAAATAATGTTCTGGGTTCAAAAGAAGGTTTGGTGCAGGGCTGCGGACCAGGCAACTAATTCCTCATCTTGTGTTTGTCACACCCTCACCCAAGGCTGAGGTTGTCTGTTTTTGTTTGTTTGTTTTGTTTTTTTAAAGTTCCAAGTGTCATATCCTCTCTGGACCACAATCAAAACTCAAAATTAGAGTGCAAGCCCTGGCAACCTGAGCTCATCTTTTGCCTTCTAAAGATGAAGAGAAAGAATGGAGGCCAGGAGTGCGGAATGACTTCCACACTCGTGCCAGGGCACATACACACACGCTAATTCATCATGCCTGTGCACAGTAGTAATAAATAAAATCAAGCTTATTTTTAAAAGTAAATTGATGCCAAGTGAGAGATAGCTGGACAGGTTAAAGGTATATGCTGCCAAACCCAGTGACCTGAGTTCAATCCCTGAGACCCATCCAAATTCCACAAATTATCCTCTCACCCCCGTACGCTTACTGTGACATGAATGCATCACCCCAAAGAATCCATAAATGAGTAATAGCAAAAAAGAACAGTCTCAAACAGTAATTTAAAAACTGAGTGTTGGTGCTGGGGGTATAGGGCAGGGATGGAGCACTGGGATGGAGCACTGGCCTAGTGTATGTAAACCTCCGGGTGTGATCCATGGCACTGTAAACAACACAACAGCAAGGCACAGCAGCTTATACCTGTAAACCTAGCATTGGGGCTGGAGAGCTGAGCAGATTCAAGGCAAGCCTAGACATAGTAAATTCCAGGCCAGGGGCTGGGGAAGTCCTCAGTTGGTAGAGTGTTTCCCTAGTGCACATAGGGCTCTAGGCTTGATCCCCAGTGTCTTAGGGTTTCTCTTGCCGTGAAGAGACACCATGACCATGGCCACTCTTACACAGAAAAACATTCATTTGGGGCTGGCTTTCGGATTAAGCAGTTATATCCACTACCATCATGGTGAAAAGCACGGTGGCAGGCAGCTAGACATGATGCTGGAGAAGAAACTGAGTGTTCTACATCTGGATCACCAGGCAGCAGGGAGAGAGAATGACACAGGGCTTGGTTTGAGCAACTGAAATCTCAAAGCCCGCCTTCACAGTGACACACTTCCTGCAACAAAGCCACACCCATTCCAACAAGGCCACACCTCCTAATAATGCCACTTCCTATGAGCATATAAATTTTCATTCCAATTACCTCGCCCAGCATGATATAAACCTGTGTGCCCGTGTATCACAGCCCTTGGGAGGTAGAGGCAGGGTTAGAAAGTTCGAAGTCATCCGCAGGACATAGTGAGTGTGACGCTGGCCTGGGCTACATGAGAAAAGGAAGAAAAAAAACAGTATAGAAGGGCTGGAGAGATGGCTCAGTGGTTAAGAGTACTAACTGCTCTACCAGAGGTCCTGAGTTCAATTCCCAGCAACGACATGGTGGCTCACAACCATCTGTAATGGGTTCTGATGCCCTCTTCTGGTGTTTCTGAAGAGAGCTACAGTGTACTCACATAAACAAAATAAATAAATGTTAAAAAGAGAAAGAAAGAAAGGAAGGAAGAAAGAAAGAAAGAAAGAAAGAAGAAAGAAAGAGAGAGAGAGAGAGAGAGAGAGAGAGAGAGAAAGAAAGAAAGAAAGGAAGGAAGGAAGGAAGGAAAGAAGGAAGGAAGGAAGAAGAAAGAAAGAAGAAAGAAAGAAAGAAAGAAAGAAAGAAAGAAGAAAGGAAGAAGAAAGAAAGGAAGAAAGAAAGAAGAAAGAAAGAAGAAAGGAAGAAAGAAGAAAGGAAGAAAGGAAGAAAAGAAAGGAAAGGAAAGGAAAGAAAAGAAAAGAAAAGAAAAGAAAAAAGAAAAGAAAAGAAAAGAAGAAAGAGAAGAAAGAAAAAACAGTACAGAAGTCCCCCTGGGGTTCCTCACTGCAAACAGCACAACCCAGTCATGGTTTTTAGGGTGAAATGATTGGCTTTCCCCCTTCTTCTCTGGATGGCCCCATTTATCTTCTGCCTCCTCTGACTGACTCTAGAATATGAAGGTTTTTCTGGGTTCTGTCTTCTTGCATCTTATCTCCCTGGTGCTCCTACTTTTCTGGATGAGCCTTGGCTCTCACCGCCTCAGAGAATATGGCTTAGCTCTCCCTCCTGCGCTCCTAACCTGGGCATCCCACTAGCCACCTTCATTTGCATAGTTACTAGCCTCAGCTGAACTTTTCATAATCCTCTGCCCCACCCCTAGACCCTCTCTTCTAGCGTGTTCCCTACTTTTCAGAAGAGTTTCCCGGCCACTGTTCCTATACCAACAACAGGTATTTTATTTGATTTTTCTTACCACTGTTACAAGGTATCTGAGAGAAGCCACTTAAAGGAAGACATCACTATTTTGGCTCTCAGTTTCTGAGGAAATTCAAAGTTGCTCCATTTGTGGCAGCAGGAATGTAAAGCCACTCACACCGTAGGAACCAGAGACCTCAGTGTGGTGGATTGAATGAGAATGGCCCACATAGACTCCTATGTTTGAATGCTTAGTTCCCATTCAGTGGAACTGTTTGGGAAGGATTAGAAGGTGTGGTCTTGTTGGAGGAGGTGTGTTACTGGAGGTGGGCTTTGAGGTTTCAAAAGCCTACACTAGGTGCAGTCTCCCTGTCTATCTGTCTCTGTCTGTCTGTCCATCCATCTGTCTCTGTCTGTCTGTCTCTCTGTGTGTCTCTCTCTCTGTCTGCTGCCTTAGATCAGGATGTAAAGCTGTCAGTTACTGCACCGGCACTGTGCATGTCTGTTTCCTGCCATGATGATGATGGGCTAACCTTCCAAAACCAAACCCCCAGTTAAATGCTTTTTTTTTTTAATTTTTTTTTATAAGAGCTGCCTTAGCCATGGTATCTTTCCATGGCAACAGAGTAGTGACTAAGGCATCAGGCCAGATGCAGAGATCTCAGGCTGGGATCAGAAAAAAGTAGAGCTTTCAGAATGTCTATCTATTTCCACATCCCAAAGGCTCCAAAACCACCTAGACGTCACCACCAGCTGGGAACCAAGCATTCAAACCTAAAGGGAGCAGTTGAGACTCAAACCAGAAGAGCTGTCAGCCTTGACATAGCCCCAGCAAGCCCTCCAGGTACAGCTCTGAGGGTCTACGGGCCATCAGCCATGGAGTCACATCACTACTACTTGGCCCTGTTACAAAGGCCATGAAGGAGACCAGATTCTGGCATGTCCTGGGACTGGGTGGTCTCTCTGCTCCTGCTGCGCCGCATGCAACATCTCTCATCCAGTCACCTAACACCCTCTCCCAACATACATCACTCATAAGCCTCTTAAACTCTCCAGAGTTCTCACCAAGACTGTAGAGCCATCTCTGGCTTCTCGAGGCCGGGGAGTAGGGGTTGGGAGGAGAACATCCCCTTTCTCTTCTATTCCTGGAGGGTGATGCTTTTCCTCGGTGCAAATTGGAAAAGGTTATCCCATCCAAGCAAATCACATTTATGGGCAGAAGCCCTCTTGAGCACCGAGCTGCATGTCCCTTCCTCCCAGTAGACAGTGTCCTGACTCAGGGTACATGGCTGGATCTTAGCTTCTCTTTATTCTATTCACAATTCATAATCTACTTGAAAGTACTCTGGCTTGGTAGGTTCACACCCCCATTTTATATACAAGCCAACTGAGGCTCCGAGGAAGAAAATAGAACAGAATGTGGGTTCAGGCTGTAGGACAAGTGCTGCCAGCTGGCTCTGTCACATCTCTGTGGAACAATTCTGAAAGCTGTGCTGCTAGGCCCAGTTTCATCCCATAATCTAGGCCCTACCTTGTACGGCTGCTCCACCTCTAGGGAGATAGCTTTTCTGAGTTCAACCTGGAGCTGATGGGGACTGGAATTATCCAGATTCCACATAGTCTTAGTTAACAGCCCAACCTACTTACCCCCAACCCCCAAAGGTTTTTCTGCTCCTGATAACTCAGACCTTGTTGCTATTTCCTGCTCAGCCACTGTCAGCAGCACCCAAAATAGTGGCCCCCAGAGGCCAGTGTCTAAGTCATCATCCTGGCCTGGGCATGTAGGCAGCCTGCCCCTGTCGCCTGGGCCGGGGTGCCTACAGGCTGGGACAGAACCTTCCCTTTGGCCTGGAGCTCAGGTTTCAGCAGGTCACATCCTGGGACTCCGTGGATGGAGTTCAGAATCTGGGGCTGCCGTGGGAAAAGGTAGAGAAGCTCTAAGCACCCAGGGGGTAGAGATGCCAGACTTTCCCCAGCCCACAGGCCGGCCTGGGAAAGGTAGAGCAAGCTGACTCGTGTTTCACCACAACTGCACCTCAGCTGGTAAGACATAAGTGGAGTTATTGCAAGAACTTCACAGAAGTCTCTTTCAAAGGAAAAGATGTGCTAGCCAGACATGACTCCACTTATCTCTAAACCCAGAACTTGGGAGGCAGAGGCAGGCAGATAGCTATAAATTTAAGACCAGCCTGGTCTACAGAGTGAGCTCCAGCCCAGCCAGGCACATGTAGCAAGACTCTATTTAAAAAAGGATGGGGTTGGGGAAGATGGCTCAGTGGGTAGAGTATTTGTTGCACCGTGAAGACTTGAGTTCATATCCCCAGCACCCACAGAAAAGCCAGGCCTGAGGAAGGCATCTGCACACCCATCATTGGAGTCTAGAGACAGGCAGGTCCTCGAACTCACTGACCACCCAGTGGTTATCACTATCTAACATCGAGCTCCAGGTTCAGAGAGAGAGAGAGACCCTGAGTTGGAGAGCGAAGGAGAATGGCCCTGGCATGCGTGGACTCCTGGTGCTCTGGGGAGGGAGAGTGGGATTCTGGGGCTCCATCTCAGTTCTGGGCACCCCCTGCCTCCACATTTCCTTTACATGAAACAGAAACTTTTTTTTAAAAAAAAAACATTGTTTAAAATTAGATATTTTCTTTATATACATTTCAAATGCTATCCCAAAAGTCCCCTATACCCTCCCGCAGCCCTGCTCCCCTACCCACCCACTCCCACTTTTTGGCCCTGGCGTTCCCCTGTACTGGGGCATATAAAGTTTGTGTGTCCAATGGGCCTCTCTTCCCAGTGATGGCCGACTGGGCCATCTTCTGCTACATATGCAGCTAGAGACATGAGCTCTGGGGTTACTGGTTAGTTCATAATGTTGTTCCACCTATAGGGTTTCAGCTCCTTGGGTGCTTTCTCTAGCTTCTCCACTGGTGGCCCTGTATTCCATCTTATAGATGACTGTGAGCATCCACTTCTGTATTTGCCAGGCACTGGCATAGCCTCGAAGATATGGGCACAGGGGGGAAAATTCCTAAACAGAACAGCAATGGCTTGTGCTGTAAGATCACGAATTGACAAATGTGGGGTTGGAGAGATGGCTCAGCGGTTAAGAGCACTGACTGCTTTTCTAAAGGTCCTGAGTTCAAATCCCAGCAACCACATGGTGGCTCACAACCATCCGTAATGAGATCTGATGCCCTCTTCTGGTGTATGTGAAGAAAGCTACACTGTACATATCATAAAATAAATCTTAAAAAAAAAAAAAAAAGAATTGACAAATGGGACCTCATAAAATTGCAAAGCTTCTGTAAGGCAAAAGACACTGTCAATAAGACAAAAAGGCCACCAACAGATTGGGAAAGGATTTTTACCAATCCTAAATCTGATAGGGGACAATATATACAAAGAACTCAAGAAGCTGGACTCCAGAAATTCAAATAACCCCATTAAAAATGGGGTACAGAGCTAAACAAAGAATTCTCAACTGAGGAATACCAAATGGCTGAGAAGCACCTGAAAAAGTGTTCAACATCCTAAATCATTAGGGAAATGCAAATCAAAACAACCTTGAGATTCCACACCAGTCAGAATGGCTAAGATCAAAAATTCAGGTGACAGCAGATGCTGAAGAGGATGTGGAGAAAGAGGAACACTCCTCCATTGCTGGTGGGATTGCAAGCTGATACAACCACTCTGGAAGTCAGTCTGGAGGTTCCTCAGAAAATTGGACATAATACTACCGGAAGATCTAGCAATTCCTCTCCTGGGCATATACCCAGAAGAAGTTCCAACTGGTAATAAGAACATATGCTACACTATGTTCATAGCAACCTTATTTATAATAGCCAGAAGCTGGAAAGAACCCAGATGTTCCTCAACAGAAGAATGGATACAGAAAATGTGACACATTTACACAATGGAGTACTACTCAGCTATTAAAAACAATGAATTTATGAAATTCTTGGACAAATGGATGTATGTGGAGGATATCATCCTTAGTGAGGTAACCCAGTCACAATAGAAGTCATTAGATATGCACTCATTGATAAGTGGATATTAGCCCAGAAACATAGAACAACCAAGATACAATTTGCAAAACACAAGACAATCAAGAAGAGGGAAGACCAACAGGTGGATAGTTCATTCCTCCTTAGAACAGGGAACAAAATACATATGAAAGGAGTTACAGAGACAAAGTTTGGAGCTAAGACTAAAGGATGGACCATCCAGAGACTACCCCACCTGGGGATCCATCTCATAATCAGCCACCAAACCCAGACACTATTGCATATGCCAGCAAGATTTTGCTGAAGGGACCCTGGTATAGCTGTCTCATATGAACAGAAACTTTTATTTTAAAGATTTATTTTATGTATATGAGTACACACTGTAGCTGCACAGATAGTTGTGAGCCTTCATCTGGTTGTTGGGAATTGAATTTGGGACCTCTGCTTGCACCAGTCAGCCCCACTTGCTTGGGTCAACCTGCTCACTCTGGCTCAAAGATTTATTTATTATTATAAATAAGTACACTGTAGCTGTCTTCAGATGCACTAGAAGAGGGCATCAGATCTCATTACAGGTGGTTGTGAGCCACCATGTGGTTGCTGGGATTTGAACTCAGGACCTCTGAGAGAGCAGTCAGTGCTCTTAACCACTGAGTCATCTCTCCAGCCCCAAAGATTTATTTATTTATTTTATTTATATTAGTACACGGTAGCTGTCTTTAGACACACCAGAAGAGGGCATCAGATCCCATTATAGATGGTTGTAAGCCACCATGTGGTTGCTGGGAATTGAATTCAGGACCTCTGGGAGAGCAGTCAGTGTTCTTACCCGCTGAGCCATCTCACCAGCCAGAAACTTTTTTTTAAATGTGATTTTTGCCTGCATGTATATCTAGTCAACACAAGGGTCATCAGAGCCTCTGGAACTGGAGTTACAGACTCAGTCGCTGTCATGTGATTGCTGGGAACCAAGCAACACTGAGCCTTCTCTCCAGCCCCAGAAATCTCTCTCTTGTTTACATCACCAGTTTTGAAGTCTTTGCTACTTCTTATCATCTTTGGCCTTATCTACTGTAAGTTCTGATCTACAAGTTGCCCAGGGCAGGTTGGAGTCACTCTAATACAAGAGATGTCATTCATTGGTGGAGGCTCATTGCTGAGTGGGGAATGCCAGCTTGATAGACTCTCTCTGGGATGTGGGTTCTGGGAATGAACCAGAGTCAAAGATCATAGGTCATAGAGGTCTATGTGGAGAGAGAGGTGCAAAGCAGGAACCATGAGGCAGCAGGAGTCAGGAGTGGAGGAGCCAGAAGGGTCAGCTGGTGACGACACCATCACAGGCAAAGCATGAAGGAGTTGAGTCCGTGTTCAGCCAGATCCCAGGAAAATGCTCTAGCCTATACCCAACGATTGTCAACATTAGAGCTGCCATTTAAGTCATGGATGCTTCCTAAGACACAGTTCTGTTTTCCACAACAATCTTGGCTTTCTTCTTCGGCTTATTTTTGTTGGCTTATTTCCAAACGGGATCTCAGGGGCTGCCTTTGACATTGCTTACGTAGCCCTTGAACTTCTGCTCCTCCTGCCTCTTCCTCCTGACTGCTGGGATTACAGGTATGTGAGGCCTGTATGCCTGCTTTACAGTTTTGGGGACCAAGCGCAGGGCTTCCAGAATGCCCGGCAAGCACTCTACCAACTGAGCTACAATCTCTGCTAGAGTATTGGATTTCCCAAAGAGATTCTCACAATGCATCCCCCGAGGTCACCTGAATGCACCTCATCCATTCACACACTTGAGTGAGATGGCAGACAGCGCCTGACCAGGCTGATTACCGACCTTTGAGAGACAGTGGGTCAGCACATTCAGACTGGAGCCAAGCTCCCCTTTCTTCTCTTTCCTGTGATAGGATCTTACTCTGGAGCCCTGGCTGCCCTGAACTTCAAGCTCTTCGTCCAGCCTCTTCAGAACCCTGAGTGGAAGGATCACAGGCACGACCTACTGTGCTCAGACCTACTGTGCCCAGCTCCCCTCTTAGCGTATGCTTTTGTTGTTGCTTCATTTATTGTTATTTGTGTGCATGCCACAGTGACCTGGAGGTCACATGTCACCTGTGAGAGTGGCTTCTGCTCTTCCATCATGAAGAGTCCCAGGGTCCCAGGGCTTGAACTAGGACTGGGGCTTAGTGGTCTCTTCACCTGTTGAGTCACCTCTCTGGTCCTGATCTGTTTCCTTAAGATAGCTTTTCAAATAGGTGAATCTGACCTCGAACTTGCTATGTGGCTGAGGATAATCTTGAATTCTTTTAGTTTTGCTTTTCTAGAAGGGGTTTCTTTTCGTAGCTCTGGCTGTCCTCAAACGCAGAGATCTGATGTCCACCTCTGTCTCCGAGTGCTGGGGTTAAAAGCACCACCACCACCTTGCTAACCTTGAACTGTTGATCCTATCACAGCCTCCTCCCAAGTGCTTTAGCTGCAGGTGTGCACATGCACACTATTGTCCTTGCTCCACTTCTGTTCCTCCAGAGAAGCACCAATACTCTGGACAAAGATGCTTATTATAGACCTGACTATCCACATGGCCAGCTGACTACCCACGTCACCACCAGCTCTCCAACTGAGCTAAGAGGCTGCCTGAGGTGATAAAATAATCATATTTACATCGCTGTGATAAAGCACTCTGACAAGAAGCAGGTTAAGGAAGGAAAACTGTATTTTGGCTTATGTAGCCAGAGGGGCTACAGTCCATCACAGTGGGAAGGCTTAACAGGGGTGTGAGGCCAGCCTGGAAATCATTTTCATGCACACCCAGGAAGCAGAGAGGGAGGGTGGGGAGTAAGGGCGGGCCTTAAACCTCAAGGTCTGCCCTGATGATGTCCTTCCTCCTTCACCTCCTAAAGTTTCCATAGTTTCCCAAACGGTACCACCAAATAGAGATCAAGGGTTCAGATAAGAGACCCCAGGGGGGATTGTGGTTTGAATAAGAAATGTCCCCATAGGGTCTATTATTTGAACACTTGGTCCCCGGTTGGTGTTGTTTGGGGAGATTTAGGTGGCACAGGCTTGGAAGGAAGGAAGTCCCTGGCAAAGGGCTTTCAAAGTGAAAATCCTTCCACTACGTCCAGTCCAGTCTCTGCTTCTCTACTGAGGATGCGAGCTCTTGGCTTCCTGTTCCTTCAGCCATGCCCGCGGCTTACTGCCATGGTTCTCCACCTTGATGGACTCATCCTTTTGGAACTCAAAACAAGCTCAAACTCTTTTTTTCTATAAGTTGCCTTGGTTATAGTATTTATTCACAGCAACAGAAAAGTGACTAAAGGTGGGAGACATTTGCCACTCAAGCCACCACAGGCTGGAATGGTGCAGCAGGAGCTGGATATGCAGGGACTGAGGTTTCTGTTCCGGTGTCATCCTTGGAGCAGTTGCAGGAGCCAGCAGATGTGCGCGCCTATGAACCCCAAGTTCCTCAAGCATTAACTGCACTATAGGTCTGCTGTGAATGTGCCAATCAACAAGCAGATCCAAGCGTAGCACATCCTGCTGGCAGCACAGAGCTGAGGAACTGTGCCCCTCGTGGCTGACTGGACTAGAAAATGGAAGGGACCAGAGTGCTGGTGTTTTCCCCCAAAGACAGCCTCTCCATAACCTAACTTCCTCCCCATCTTAAAGGTTTAACCACCTGCCAACAGTATCACAGGCTGTGCCCACAAATAGTGCCCCAGGCTATGCCCACCAAAAGTACCATACCAAGATTCTAACACATGGCCCTTTAGTAGACATTCTAGTTCTCAGCTTCAACAGTCAATGGTTGAAGGCAGCTGGACTAGGAGAGAAGGTGGCCAGCCAAGAGGATCACTGGTAGTGTCCACTCTTCCCTAAGACAGTGCTCCGGGTGTAGGTAGGGGTGTCATGGAGACTGGGGGGAATGGGGAGGTTTTTTTCTTTAGCTGGTTATGTTTCCAGAGGAGGCAATTTGGCAGCCAACACAGGTAAATCCAGGGCCTCACATGGTCAAGGCTCCTCCCACCTTACCAATTACAATCAGCACTGAAGTATATTCAACAGTCTATCCTGGTGAAGAATGGGGGATCCTGGGAGCTTAATCTTTTAACCAAGAAGAGGCTGCAGGATTACCATTTGTTAGTTAAGTGTCCTCAATTCCAGTAGGGTGATTGATGCACGGCTAGCTTTCTGCTACCCCTCAGTGCAGACAACAGCAGAGTGCGTGCTCAGTGTCGTGCTATTTCTTTCACCCCCCCCTCCATTTCTACAATACTCTGTAACTTGTTTGAGGTACTCTGCCATTATTTGCTGTGCGCAGGGAGATGGGCAGAACACACTCACCTGTTGGACAGCAGCAGTGAGGGGCTCTCCAGGTCCTGGGCCAGGCTTGCTGCCATCCCTCCCTCCTGAGACTAGCCTCAGGGACAGTTTGAGAGGCATGGTAAAAGCCACCAAAGTAGTGAGCTGTTTCCTTAATCCAATTCACAGGCATTTTATGGCAGATTAGACACAGCGTCAGCGTCGGGCATCCTTTAGAACAGAACAGTGATAGCCTCAGGCCTCTTGAGCGCTTTGTATTTTTCATTGATTCCAGAACCCCGCAGAGCCAAATTAAGCAAGCAGTCCTTTATAAACTACCAACAAAATGATGTCTAGACTTTGACCGGTTTCTCCTCTCTGATCCTTGCTGCTGCCATGCACCCTTGACTAAGGTTGAAGGCCTATAATAGGCCTGAGCATGCCAAACAGCATGCCAGTAGGTTACATTCCTAAAGCCCCCAAGGTCAACTCCCTAGCTTGGCTACTGACTCATTCATTCCTGAGACAAAACACCAAGGTCCAAAAATCAAAATGCATTATCAGGATTTACCAACTCACCCACCCTAGCATGGGCGCTCCTTTTTTCTTCTTAAGAACTCCTGCAAAAAGTACCTGCTTGCTGCTTGCTGCTTGCTGCTGCTGTCTGCCTTTGCAGCTCACCCCTCTGCCATGCTTGCCCCTCCTGGGAAATATCCTTGGTGCTGAGAATTTGGTGTTTGCACAAGGGGACCCTCCCTCCCTTACAAAGGTGACAGTGCCTCTCACCTGGACATCCTCCTCGCTGGTCTCCCAGACCCTAACTGTAATTTTGCTATATTCCACTCTCGACCCATAAGCTGTTCTTTTAAGAATGCAAATCAGCCAGGTGTGGGGCCATGCTCATGAGGTAAGGCAGGTGGATCTCAGTTAGAGGCCAGGTTAGTCCACATAGTGAGTTCCAGACCAGCTAGGGCTACATAGTGAGAGCCTGTCTCAAACAAACAAGGCCACAACATACTCTTCCATACCATACCATTCCAATCATGCAACCAAACTCTCTAGAATAAAATCTCAACTCTTTCCCATGACCTACAAAGCCCTCTGAGTTTCAACCCTCACCTGCTACTTTGCCCATCAACTACTCTATTGTCAGTTGAGTTGGCCTGTGAGCACATTAGGGTATGGTAGGCTCCTGCCACAGAAACTCTAGAACACAGTCTAAGCAGTTGCTGATTCTCTCTCTCTCTCTCTCTCTCTCTCTCTCTCTCTCTCTCTCTCTCTCTCTCTCTCTCTCTCTCTCCCTCTCTCTCTTTCTCCATGAAACAGAAGCAGACTGGCAGTCCAGACACGTGAGGAGACAAGGCTCCCTGAGCTCATTCAGGGACCCAGGTTCCTTCCATGTTTTTGCTCTGCCCTGCCTGAGAAGGCAACCTTCATTTGCTATGACAACAGTCTCGTTCATATCACATGACTTTTCACAGTTGCTGGTTCCTGGGCATTTCAGCATCCTGTTTGTCCCTGGAAGATGGTCACCCTGCTATATTCCAGCATTCTGCTTAATGGTTCAGTTCAAACCTTCCCTGATGAACTTCTGACCCAAACAAGTTTTGCTACATACTGCACATTCCTTCCTAAAACCAGCCTCAGAACATCCCGTGACCATTTCCCCACCCCCACCCCAGGCCAAATATTTAAGTTAATTATTGTGGTATTGCAGATAGAACTCAGACCTTACAACATGCCAGGCAAAGGCTCTACTGCTGAGCTGCATTTCCAGGCCAAAGCCCCTGAGATTTGACGGGGATTGACTCGAGGCCCTGGGCATAACTCAACTATTGTGGGTTGGCTAATTCTTATCCCAGAACCAAAATATCTGTGGTGACTTGGAAGAGTACCACTGTCTGTGTGACAAGTGTTTGCTTTGTCCTACAGGGCTCAAGGGCAATCAGCCTATCAGATGACAGTTTCAATTAGTCCTCCCTTGGTCTCAGTGTCGGCCTCTTTCAAAAACTCTCCTTTGAGTGTATTGGCTCTTCTGGGCAGCCCTTTCTCATAGAGGGGCCATTTCTCCACTGGATAGTGAGCTCACCAGAGACATCCTATCTCACTGCATGCCTGAGCAGGGACTGGACACAGGTCTCATGTGTGGGAATGCTGGCTGTGTTCCCAGGCAGAGTCCAGCCCCAACAGACTTCATTTTCCATAGATATTTCTTAATCTGTCCAATAAGCTAAGATAGTTAACTGGAATCTAAAGAGGATCGGGAAAGAATAGCAGTGGCTACCATGTCTTCAAGCTAAGAGCTCCGGATGTGTTATCTTATTTAAGCCACAACAAGTGCCTCCCATTACTATGTCCAGTCTACAGAGGAGAAGATTGCTTGAAGTCAGGGCACCAGGACCAGCTCAGAGCTAAGTGGCAAGGGCAAGAACTGAACCCATTTCCTTATGTTTGGAGAGCACGTGCCCGTGCCCTTTACTCCCGTACTCTCCAGGCTGTGCTCCGCAAACAAGCTGTCCTGTCAAGCCTCATCAATGTCACTGTGGTGCACTAACGGGCTGTGAAGACAAACAGCCATCTATGTGTAAAATAAACAAGCCCCGACATGAGGACGAAGGTGCTAATGGAGACACAAGTGACCGATTTGCTTGCGGTAACTGACAGGCTGGAGAGGGAGCTCAAAGGGCTTTGGTCCTTTGGGAGATGGCGTAGTTAAGAAGGGCTCCTGTGCATAGCCCAGGACCTAGACCCCAAGGGCTCAACAGGAAGCGCCCAGCAGGCAGTCCCAGTGTTTTGACAGTCAGGTGATAAACAGAAGTATCGATTTCAGAGAAACATCCCCGGTCTTTAGGCCTTCTTTCCAAACACATGTCCTCACATAGCTCAGCCATCAAAGTCAAAAGTGACAGCTCCTGAGCAGATGAGTGCTGGCCAGCCGCCAGCCAACTCCCAGGCAGGCCACAGAAACTCCAAAGGCACTGGCACAGTGGGCTTGAGGGGCTGGGATCTGCAGGCGTTGGGGAGAAGGGAAGGGCCGGTCCACGAGAAGTGTGCTTCTCGGGGAGGGGGATGCAGGCTGAGGGGCTTGAGCAGAGGAACAAATAGACGCTCCAAGCCTATGTTCCAGTCACCGCGCTGAGGTGTCTGTCCTGTTCTCAGAAATCTAGACCAGCCCCACGGGGCTATTGAGCTCTTGAAACATACTGTTCTAAATTGAGATGGGCTGTAACACTCAGACTTTTATAATATACTTCAAAGGCTTACTGTGGGGAAAAAAAATCAGTGGTGCCAAATAATTGCTCTAATAAATTTTCAGTTCTGATTACATGTTGAAACGATAATATCTAGGATGTATTTTGTTAAATAAAATATCCCCATTAATTCCACCTGTTTCTTTTTACTGGTTTTAAAAATGTGGCTCCTAAAAAATCAAAAATGAGAAGCATGGCTTGCGTTATGTTTCTGTTGGACAATGCTGCTCTAATGGATCCAAAGTAAAATGATCCACTGGATCCCAAGTGGAAAACACGTGCACACAGCTCTTAACAAAATACAAATGAATAAAATCAACAAAGGGTGGGTTTATTTCACCCTGTGTTTTCTTGCGTTTCTTCTTTCTTCTCCCCTCTTCCTCCTCCTCTTTGTTCTTTCTTTCCCTCCCTCCCTCCCTCCCTCCCTCCCTCCCTCCCTCCCTCCCTCCCTCCCTCCCTCCCTCCTTCCCTCTCTCCCTTCCTCCCTTCCTTCCTTTCTTTGAGGTGGTTTCTTTGTATACTCTTGTCCAGGAACTCACTCTGTAGACCAGGCTGGCTGAAAACTCAGAGCTCTGCCTGCCTTTGCCTCCCAAGTGTTAGAATGAGAGATGTGCTCCTTCATGTCCTGCTTGCTATGTATTTTCGAAAGAGTTCTTTTTAAAATTGTCTATTTTATTATTGTGTGTGTGCATGGTGGTATGTATGGGGGGCATGGATGCCAGATGTGGGTGTGGCAGTCAGGGACAACCTTTTGGCATCTGTTCTCTCTTTTCACCTTTATGTAGGTTCTGGGGATCAAACTCAGGCCACCAGGCCAGCACTTGGGTGAGTACCTTTGCTCACTGAGCCCTTTCACTGGCCCTCAAGCAAACTCTTTCTCTTTAAAATAGTTTCCATGACCAAAAAGGAAGAATCATTGGATAATAAATGACTTAAATTAACCTAAAAATTTTAACTCGTATTATAGAAAAAAATGTTAATGCATGAGATATTGTTATAAAAATAAAATGATTTAACAGGGCATGCCTTTAATCCCAGTACTTGGAGGCAGAGACAGGTGGATATCTGTGAGTTTGAGGCCAGACTCATCTATGTAGTGAGATCCTAGACAGTTGGGACTATGGAGAGAGAGAGAGAGAGAGAGAGAGAGAGAGAGAGAGAGAATCTTGACTCAAAAAACAAACCAACAAATCAACCAACCAACCAAATAAATAGTTTACAAATCTAGTAGCCAATGAAAAGAAAGATCATGATTGGAATATAATTATTACACACAGACGTCTGTGTGTAGTATTTTTAAAAGTGAAGATGAGGCAGGAGAATAACTCAGTCAATAAAGTTCTTGCTTCAAAATAGCGAGGGTCTGAGTATCATCCACAGAATCCACGTAAGAACGCCAGGCACTGAGCAACACTGAGTCTATAGCCCAGCACCGAGGAGGCAAAGCATGCGGACCCCCGGGCTCACCAGACAGGTGCTCCATCCTAATTTCTGAGCTCTAGGCCAATAACAGACCTGGTTGCAATGGAAACAAGGTGCCCTGGTGTGCACCTATAATCCCAGCACTTAGGAGGCGATGCAGGATGACTGAGAGCTCAAGGCTACTCTAGGGCATATGGAGAAACTCTGTCTCAAAGGAAAAATGGTGGAGGGCTGGCTGTTCAGGGGTTAGTGCATGTACTGCTTTCCAGAGGACCGGAGTTTGGCTAACAATCACCTGTAATTCCAGCTCCGTGCATCTGACACCTTCTTCTGACCTCTGCAGGCACCCATACACCAGTGGCATACACACACACACACACACACACACACACACACACACACACACACACACAGAGAGAGAGAGAGAGAGAGAGAGAGAGAGAGAGAGAGAGAGAGAATGAGAGAGAAAACAGGGAGGAGAGAGAGAAACACATATTCACACAAAATAAAAATAAATAAAACCACACCAAAAAAATGAGACTATTTTGAGGCCAGGCACTGCATTCAACAGCAGCATGTAGGAAGCTGAGGTAAGAGGATCAGAAGTTCAAGGTTAGGCTGGGATACATCACGAAGTTTTATCTCAAAAAAATTAACGATATGTGTATATATGTGTATGTATGTACACGCACACATGTAATCCTGTTTTCTGGAATTCCAGGCTCATTCTAGAACACTCCAGAACTGTTAGGCAGAACCAATAAAACAGCCACCCAGTACTGTCATGCTCTGTAAACCATCTTGGTATCCAGACATGACAGATAGAATCAGTCATGTCTTCCACTGAGGCACCTCCACATACTCTCATACTCCAGGGCCGTGTCTGCTTCCAACCCCACTCCCCAGAATTCAGACTCTGCCCTCCCATCCCCCACCACCTTTGTTCTGAGGACACTGAACTAAAGAGCAAAAGCTGCCTGGCCTGGAAGATGTATGTCCGAAAACTAGGGTTACAGGTCCTGCTTGACCAGCACTGACAGCCTGGTCCCAAGCAACCACAGCACCAACAAGTCCCAGTGAGGGGAAAACCAAGATGTCAGCCGGAGGCTGCCTCCTCCTCAGCTGTCCTAGGGGAGAACCCACTTCCTGTCTTACTAAGCTTCCAGAGGCTGTCTCCCAGTTTGGGATCCTTCTAGTCTTCAAAGCCAGCAGTAAGTGGTTAGTTCTACCCTTTCACATCATCTCATACTCTCTTCCTCCTCTTCCTCCCTCCCCCACTTTAAGAAGTTTGTGGAGATGGTGGGTCCACTCGGAAGATGAGGTCGACCACCCTACTTTAAGGCCAGATATGAATGGTCTTGATCCCTGGGCCCTTAATTCATTGTTTGCCATGTTACAATGCACTACTCCCAGGCCTCAGGGATTAGGAAGTGGATATCATTAGAATCATTAGACAATTCTGCCCCTCACGCTTTGATTTGAGCCAAATTGAGAGAAAGTGGGAGAGGGCAGTGTCAACCAGTCTCCGCATTCGGAGAAAGAAAACTGGTTAAAATGGGGGGTAGGGGGCTGGAGAGATGGCTCAGCCATTAAAGGCTAGGCTCACAACCAAAAAGAAAAGGGGGGGTGGTTAGGGGGAGGACCCGGGGGAGAAAGGGTTTGCTAATGAAAACCACATGGGTTGGGGATGAAGTGTTTGTACCCATGTCAAAGACGACCACAGTATTACAAGTTCACAGCATTACAACTCCTCGAGAAGCTACATGAACACAACAGTGCTTGCAGAAGCAAGCTGCGGGTACATCTCCATACCCTGGGGGAACCTTCCAAGGGTTGGGACTGGCTGGATCCTTCTAGGTCAGGCTGATGGGTTGCCTGACCTGTGCCCAGCTAGACAACGTGGAGTTTGTTTCACCCACACGAGGAGGTACAGGGGCGTCCTCCCCCTGCATGGTGTTAGTCCTGTATCAGAGTTATGCAGAGAATGGTCTATGCATCGCAGACTAGCCTTTTTTTTTTTTGACTTCTAGAAGACAGACCAGGTGTCCCTAAAAATGCTACCATTCTTCTCTAACACAGTCTCCCCACGGATTCCTAGGGCCCTTGATGGAAAAGGTTAGGATGCTCCCCTATCCTGTTGTTCTACCCAGAGAGATTCTCCTGCCTCTGCCTCTTGAGTGCTGGGATTAAAGATGTGAGCCACTATGTCTAGCAAAATATAATGTATGAAGGACTGAGAGAGTGGAGAAGCCCGCCATTTGTCTAGTTCACCGCTTAGGGTCTTGCTCACGGAGGTGATAATCAACAGTCCCTCTATATCCGATGCTTTTCTCATCCTGACACCTTAAACGGTTTGCTTTTGCTCACAGTTGGGGGGATATGGTCTACCAAGGTGGGGACGGGATGGTTTGCTGGCAGCTCATGATAGATGGGAAACAGAGTGCTCCATCTGAGTTAGATATGGCATACCCGTCAGACCATCACCACACCCTACCCCTCCTTGCCCAGTGACTCTCACTTTCTCCAGCCTCGGCCCTACCTCTTAAAGATTCCACAATTTCTCAAAACAGTTCCACCAGCCTATGAAAAACATTTCATACTCAAATCATAACAGTCCTCAAATTCTTCTCTTGGCTCCATTTGACTTTACTACATCTTTCGTCTTAGATGCTAAGAAATGTTTCTCTCATTGGTCTATCGTCAATCCATCTACATAGTATCTGGCTATCTTAAACAACTCTCTCTCTCTCTCTCTCTCTCTCTCTGTGTGTGTGTGTGTGTGTGTGTGTGTGTGTGTGTGTGTGTGTGTGGTGCACAGGCTCATAATTACATAAGAGGGTAGAATTGTGAGCACTGTCCTCACTGAACTCCAGAAAAGCTGGGGACTTGGGGGTTGTTTTGCAGGAAGTGCTACCTGCACAGTGTTTGCCCACAGGGACTCTTTCTCAGGGATTCATCGATCATTCTTCGTGATGCGATGTCCATTCCATCCATCCCCAAGAGATAGCTCTCCAAACTCTCAGAGAGAGCTGCGGTAGAGGGCAGAGATCTTCATGCTGTGAACCCTGAGGCCTCCTATGGCTCTGTGTCAGCAGGCAACCCTCCCATCCCCGGCCCCCAGCCCGGTCATCATTCTGAGACAGAGCCCTTAGAGGGCCTGCAGACACCTCGCTTCATCCAGTGTAAGAAAACAAAGCTGGGGAATTACCCATCTGTCGCCATCCTGGCGGCCACATGTCCTGTATCTGTGGCTGAGCCAGAGACAAACATGTGGCCTCCAGGTACAGGACTGCTTGAGTCAAGGGTTTCAGGTCACACTGGGGAATCATTTTGCAAACAAATGCCACGGGTCTCCTCTCACACTGGACAGCATGCAAGGTCAGTGTCAGCAGATCTGACCCTAAAAATAGGCCCTCTGAGCTGCTCTGGAGGGTTAGTGTAAGGCTGCCACACACCCTTCGGACTGGTACCTCTTAGCCCAGCCAGGCACTTGGGGCACACAGGTAAGGCCCTTGAATGGGAAGACTATTGCCTACGGGGTGTAGCCAAGCGTTCTTTAAGAAAATGGCTGTGGGGATTGGAAATCTTACTTCCACAGTTTCTGAAGCTGTAGAGAACATCCTTTTAGTACGAAAGGCTCCTTGCTATCCCAGCATTCAATAGAGGCAACACTGAATTGCTTTCTCGTTTCTTGTCTCTAAATTATGAGTTCCTGTGATGATTTCTAAGGGATAACCTAATGGGTTAAAGCTCTTGGGTCCCGTCTGAGCCTTTGGATGCTCTGTATGGTATTCATATCATGGAGCAGGGGAAATAGAGGCATCAGATTCCCTCGGATCATGTGTAGGGCAGCACAAATTACAAACGCTACTCAAGGCTCCAGTGTCCTGGCAATCTTAAGCCTCATTCAAAGTAAGATACTCTTTAAAGAATTTTCCAATCCTGAGGGGAACATGGGCTGGGGATGGAAGCACCCCAGTGGAGATGAGGAGGCTGGGTGATGGAGAGATGGAGCTATTCGCCTATGACAGCACCATATGAGGTAGGAAGGGAGAGGATAACCCGTACCTCAGACCAGGCTCTCCCATTAGATCCAGTGCTCTTGTCCCGTGGCCCCAGTAGTCACTGGTAGGCTTGGAATTCAATAGCTGTTGGGACTACAAGGCACTGACAGTTCAGAAGCTGAAAGTACCCTGAGAAGGGGACATGAGGGTCGAGTGTGAAGAGGCCACCAGCCCCTGGGGGACCCTCACGTGTCACATTCTTTGTGCTGCTTTGCTATTTCCCCGGTGGCCCCTCCTTGTTCTCACTGTATGGGTCCTATGGACAATTTGGAAGACTCTGACATTTAGTGGCAGCAGGACTGGAGGGGCTTCTGAGGGAGTACTCTGGGCATGGAGAAGGTAGGAGGTCAGAGGAGAATTAGGGAAGGCCAGGCAGCACGGAAGCTACCTCAGGAGCTAAGGCAGGTCTGCTAAGGAACAGAGGAGAGGCAATGGTCTCTCACCATCAGTGGGCCAGATGTCTTGGCTGAGGGTGTTTCAGGCCTGGGGTAACAGCTGGACTGGAGATAGCACTGGGGTCCGTGTGAAGGTAGACTTCGTGTGCCTGACTACTTTCTATCCCATGATAAAGAGCAGAGGGCTGTGCTAAGGCCCAAGGCTGGACTTTGGGCTTCGATTTGTTTGCTTTCTTCCTAAACTACGAGACTTAGCAGCTTGCACTTGGGGACAGGACGGGGCTCCTTTCAGCAGCCACAGGACTTTTGCAAGTGTTTCCTTGTGCCCAGTACCCTACTGTTGTTGTTGTCTGTTTTTGATTTGAGGTTTTTGAGACAGTGTCTCTCACGCTGTAGCCCAAGCTGACCTGGAACTCACTATGTAGTCCAGGCTAGCCTCAAACCCATGACAGTCATCTTGCCTCAGCCTCCCTAGTGCTGGGATTATAGGCAGATACCACCATACCTGCCTCCCAGAACAGTTTCGTGAGCTTTCCTTTTAAGGATTAATACACTTCCTTCCCCCTTTTCAGATGGGGAAACTGAGGCATAGGTGAATTAGGTCACAGGGCTTAGGCAGTGGTGGAGACTGGAACCCAGTGTGCCTCAGAGCCTGACGGTAACAACTTTGGGGCCTGGTACCCTGAAGGCTTAGGCAGCAGCTGGGGCCTCTCACTTGGCTGTTCTGTTCTGAGCCCTACCCAGGGATGTGTGGGCCACACCCAGGGATGTGTGGGCCTGGAAAGAGCAGGAGCTAGGCTAGGGGATGCTACCACATTTGTCTCCTACTTGACTCCAGAGCAGATGATGTTTAATTTCTGTTCGAGTGACTCTTGATGGTCCCGTGCCTTCCGTGTCCACAGTAAAGAGCTGGTGAGGGCTTCTGGAAGCCTGGTAAGTCTGGCAAAAATAAACTGTCTCAGAAAACCTCACTTGCACTTCACGTAGGAACCGATGAATCCTGCCACCCACAGGCAGATGCGGAGACCTGTCGGTGCCTGTATCTTCTTCTGTAACTGCCCCATATCAACTTCTGCCCAGGCCACACCTCCCTACTCTGTCTCTCCTTGGCTTAGAACACCACTCACCTCCCTTCTTCACCCAAGTCCCTGCTCTGTGGAATGTTCTTCACGTTGATATGGTAGGAGCTAAGATGACCTCATTTAAATCCCCGTCCTGATACATTGTCCCCATTTACATGTGAGGATGCCAGGTACTAGGTGCATAAGACTCCCAGGCCCGAGAGCACGTGGCAAACTTTTTACAATACCAGGAGAGGAGCACAGAGAATGGAAAGGCAGGTTTGAGGAGATGACTCAGTGGATAAAGTTCTCGCTGCACAACATGAAGACCAGGGTTCAAATCCCAGCTGCCTGTAATCCCAGCACTAGGGAGGCAGAGACAGGGGATCCTGAGAGCAGGCTGGCTGGCTAGACTAGCTGCAATTCATGAGCTCTGGCTTGGCAAGAGACCCTGACTCAGAAAATAAATAGAAAGTGATCAGAGATGGCCAGTGTGATTTTGGGCTGCCACACTGATGCACGTGTACATGTACCTGAACACATGTGTGCCCACGTGCACACATATGTTTAAAAAAAAACAAAACAAAATAAGATGCTCAGGCTTAGCCACATGAGCTCATGCTCTGACCAGGAACATGGCATCCTCTCTGCTTGCTGAACCAAGTCCCCGTTGTACCCTACTTGGTAACCTGCCGGCATCTTTCTTTCTTTTCCTTCTTTTCTTTCCTTCTTTTTTCTTTTCTTTTGTGTGTGTGTGTTTTTTTTTGTTTTTTTTTGTTTTTTTGTTTTTTTGAGATAGGGTTTCTCTGGGTAGCCCTGGCTGTCCTCACAGAGATCTGCCTGCTTCTGCCTCCAAGTGCTGGGATTTAAAGGCATGGGACACCAGACCTAGCTAGTATCATTTTTCCTAACTTCACTGTCCCTCATTTTTCTTCGTGTGTAATGTGGTGCACTTGTGTCTCATGCAGGAGGTTTTAAGAGCAGACATTCCCTGAGAATACAATAAATGAAACCCTCTGTATATTTATTCCTTGGAGTCTGGCCAGGTCTGTTATTTCTCTGAGGACTTAAGTGGTGGTTTTAGGAGACATCAGCCTTGGCCCTGAGCCTTGCTAAGGTCCTTAGCCTTCCCAGTGTGGCATTTGAAAAGCAGACCTAGTGAGAAAAAAAAGTCTGGATGGGAAATAGAGGGAGCTCACATTGTAGGCTACAACCTCCCCCCCAGCACAAACCGCCCTTTACCCTTTTCCACATAAGGCTTGTTCTAGGGTGACACTCTGTGGGAAATGATTCTTGAAACAGTTTGCCATGCTGGGAAACTGCCTGCAGCATTCCCACACATCTCAAGAGGAGGCAGAGGCCCAGCTACTCAGGAGTTAGGAACCACAACTGGTCTGGTGAGGTGTCTGTGAGCGTCATGGACCCTGTCTCCCTCGACAGAGCTCCCCCTCTGTCATTGGGCAATGTCCTTCCAGGCTGTCTCTCTTGTCTGAGAGGGAAGCTGAGCGTGGGCCTTCAGCCCTCTCACAACTCCAGGAGGTCTACCTCTGCCAGGCCAAGATTGGGAAAATCAATTAGGAGCCCCTAAATTCCCACCCAAAGCACTTGGAACCATTCGAAGAGTTAATCAAATGAGTTCATGACATTAACACCATCGGAGAAGTAATATTAAATTTCCTCTTAAACGAAGGCTTCTCTGTTTTTTTTTAATAAAAGGATTTTATATTATTTCACATAATTACCTCCTGTTAACATACTTGCCAGAATCCAAAAGGAAAAAAGAGTCTGTTAAATTTGGATTACCTCTGGTACATTATGAAGTAAATTATAGGCAACAACAACAACAATTCCTGGGTTGTCTTGTCCAAGTTTTAATTTAAAAAAAAAAAAAACCCACAGATTTTATGTTGTGGTTGGGCTCATTTTGGTAGATTTAACATGCATAAAGACAAGCAATGACTTGAGGCAAATTGAAAATATGTATATACTTATGTATGGACACTCGTGCCAAGTCCCAAATCCAGCAGTAGGCATTGTTCAGCTAACAGAGTCATTATGTGACAGTGTTCCCACTCCCTCCACTCAGAGAACATTCTAGACCCAACTTGGATAGGGCTGAGGAAGAACTGTGCTGTACATTGCATTTAACTTTCCCCCTGAACACAAATATCCGCAGGTTTCTCTGAAAAGAGGGCAGAAGGTTTTCAAAAAAGTGTGTGCATATATATGTGTGTGTGTGTGTGTGTGTGTGTGTGTGTGTGCATGAGCACACATGCGTGCATGCTGGCTCTCCTGCGCTATCACTCTTCCCCTCGGTCCTCTGAGACATGGTCTCTTATTGACCTGGAGCTGGGCCTGTAGCCAGCCAGCTCCAGCAATCCTCCTGTCTCTGCCCTCCCACAGCGCTGGGGTGACAAGCTCACCCATACAGTCATACGGTCATACTCAGCTTTGTACATGGGGCCTGAAAAAACTCACGGTTTTTTCAGCAGAACTAATTTTCTCCCATCCCAAGAGCAGGTTAAAAAAAAAATCATAAGCCAAATTAGGTCAAAGATTTCTAAGATGCCAGAGATGTTTGTGTCCTGGCCTGTCCAGCCCATGCCCAGTCCTCTCTCACGCTGGCCTGGCAGGCCTTGCCCTGTCTTTGATATATGACACATATGTAACTTGAAAGGTTAAGTCACAGAGAAAATGGTGCTGCTTTCCCTCACTGATGACCCCAGAGTGTCCTTGAGGTCACTGGCTCAGCCTGAGCCAAGTCCAGGTTGAAGGGAAGTGCAGGGCCCTTGCTCTGCCACTAGGGGTGGGTGTGGGAGGGGGCTGCCCTCTGCCCCTGCAGACAGAGGAGGAAGGAAATTCCCTCAGGATGCTTTTACCCTAAGCATCAGAGCTACACCCCTGCACAGCCTCTTACAAGGTCTTGTGCTTGCTCACCGGACTTCCTTTGTCCTAAAGACACTATGCCAGCTTTGGGGCTCCTACAGACCGGAACCCCATGGCTTCCCAGCAAGCACAGGGATTAGAATGATTCCACAGAAGCTAGGCCTGACTGCTGCCCTGGAGGCCTGTAGGGTAGATAACACACAGCTGCTCCAGGGCCCCCAGGAAGGCAGTCCTCGGTTTCGGGGTGAGCAGCTTCTACATACATGATGGCCCTAAAGCAGACTTGGGGGGATGTCCCCCTCTGTGTGCTGATGTCACGCACACATATCAGAGACACCGAGAAGATGGTTGTTTACAAAGAAAACAGAACCAGACATAATTTCATTGTGCTACAACAAGCACACAGCCAGTGTCAATCATATATCTTTCTAGAAACACAGAATCACCATGTACATATTGCTTTATAACCTTCTGCTCTCTTCTCTTCAACGACCTCCCCCATGCCCACCACCATCACCTCCTCCTCCTCCTCCCTCCTGAGGTGGGGTCCCACCCTAGACACCGAGGTAGCCTGAAGCTTGCTATGTAGACCAGGCTGGTCTCAAACTCTCAGAGATCCTCCTGCTTCTGCCTCCCATGTGCTGGGATTAAGTGAACCATGATGTGTTCTTTTCTCTTTAATTTCCTCAAGCCAGCACAAACATGTCTGTAAGGCTGGGTCATGAAAGAGCTAACATAACTAGCTACAGGGTTCTCCAAGGTGACATCGGGAACCCTCGATCTCAGTGGTACATGGATGTCTCTAGCTTGGAAAATCTTTACATGTTAGCTTGAGGCCCCAGGCCTTTCCCTACCTATCCACCAGTGGGCCACAACTCTGCTTAAGAGCACATTGGCTCTTGTTGCTCCGCACCGCCATTTTCAGGGTGGGGTACCTGCATTTGGTTTCTTGTGCTGCAGGAGAAAACTGCAGCAAAAGAACTTCAGGTTTTGATCTGATTTCAAAACTGTAACTTTAACCCTGTCATAGCGTCTTATACCGGCAATCCCAGCACTTGGGAGGCTGAGGCAGGGGGACTGCTCAAAGTTTAAAGCTTGTCTAGTCTATATAGTGACTTCTAGGCCAATCAGGTCTATATATTGATGTCCTGTCTCAAAAACAAAACAAAGCCAATAGTTTCCAAGCATGTGCTGGCTCTCTGGCTAGATGACCTAGCAGGTAAAAGCACTCGCTGGCAAACCCAGGGACCTGAACCTCATCCCCCAGGACCCACATGCTGTCCTCTGACAACACAAGCACACATCCATGCAATCTTGCACGTACACATATGCACACACACACATGTACACATACACACACATATCCATGCAGGTGTGTGCATGCAGGATGCAGGTGTGCTCATACACATGCACACACATACACACTCAAGTGCACACATGTACATATCCATGCAGATATACACATACATACACCAGTACATGCACTCATGCATGTAATAAAAACATTTTCTGATATATTAAGAAACAGCAAGATGGCTCAGTAGGCAAAAATACTTGCTGCCAAGTTCGAGTTCAGTCACCAGAACCCAAATGGTGCAAGGGAACCAACTTCTACTATTTGTCCTCTGACCTTTACACGTGTGCTGTGCGTACTAAGGACACATGTACTATGAAATGCACCCCCCAAAGTAAATAAAATTTGAAAACATATATATCTCTAAACAATATTTTAAAAATCTGGATTGCATTTGCACACGGAATGACAGTTTGCTGCCCAAATCAGAGGGGGCACTGGCTCTATTTAATGTGCCACAGTCCCCACTACTCCCTAATGTTTCTTCCTTACCACTAGTAGTCAAGCTATTGTTTGTTCTTTAGTATCCAACTACTTCCTTCCACTATGCTAGTTATGTCATCAGCCTGTCCCCTTTGTGAAGGAGCCGGAGTTGGCTTCTGTTTCTCTGAGAAGGATGCTCTCCCAGGCCAAGAGCCTTCAGAGCTGGTGTTTGATTCCTCGGGTCCAAATCTTTAAGGATGAAGCTGTAACAGGATTCTGGAAGCCTGTCTTGACAGCCTGCCCAGATCTCATTATGACATTTAGCCTGTGATTGATATGGTGTGTCATGGAGACCTTGGCAGTTAATCTCTGGGTTGAATCTATGGAAACCAAACAGAGCAGATCTGTCTTCCCCTTTTGGCTGTGATCTGGGACACAGATTCTCCCTGCCTCTGGGAGAACAAGAGATTTGGGAGCTGTGTGGGTGGGGTTTGGGGGTGCACAGGCCGTCTTCAGCATTTGGAAAGATTACAGGCCTGTGGTTTCTGGACAGCCCTGTGCTTTGTTCTCTTTCCTGCATCGCGCTGGAAGATAATAGATCCCAGAGCCCCTTCTAAATGCCAAGTCGCTCTGGGTACACAACACCACTTCCTCTTCTGTCTGGAAACTCAGCCAAAGCTATAATGCAGGGCCAGGCCAGGGTTGGTTCCCTCCACAGCTTAACGAGGGGAAAGAGGCCCCACCAAGGGCGCAGTCAGCTTCAGTGGTCAGAGAAGGCAGACTGGAGGATCCACAGCGGAACAGACTCCAGCATCTCCCTAAAATCGCATCTCTCCAAGTCCCCTTAGCAACAAGCAGGACTCAAAGGGATTTAAGCCATAGTATTTAGGAATATGATGCCAGACTTAGAAATAAGATGAGTGGGTGCCATGGGGGTGCACTGAACAGCACGTCTTTGTAATTGAGGCTGCTGTGGTCCTAAAGGGAAGTTGTAACTACGGTCTTAGGAGACGGAGGAGTCGGGGCTGGTTCCTACAAGGGAAGCTCCAGCCAAGCCTTGCAATATGGCTACCCCGCCTCCCCGAAACCCCAGCAGGCAGGCCCTGGAGTCAAGTGCAGGTCTCACCAACCACCCTAGGGAGGAGACAGCGTCCACCCTGAGTCCCCTCTGCACTTTCTTCCCCTGTTCCGAGTCAGGTCAGCAGAGCCTCAACCCTGCTTCCAAAGCCCTAGTTGAGTTCCCAGCCAGGCCGCACAGGCCTTTGCCATTCATTTCTCTCATTCATCCGTTCATCCATTCACCCCTCAATCCATCCATTTACTTTAGAGATCAAGGAGACCTAGGAAGCCTGCATCCAAGTGGTCCAAGCCCTTCCTCTCCCAGGCCTGGATCTGCATCAGGAACCAATACCCTGTTCCTATATCAGCGAGAAGACAGAAGGTGTTTGTGGTATCCTTACAACCCTTCTCTTGACTCTTCAGTCACATGGCAGTCAATCATGATTATCAGCAAGCATAGACTCTCCTGGGATCTTGTTAAAATGTTGGCTTTCAGGCCCTGCCTTGGCCCAGTGTATAATCCCAGAATCTGTATTTTCAGCTGCTACTCTAGGAGAGCTGGCCTTTACAAACAGACTGGCAGGTTCCAAAGCAGGGTCCCTCTGCCTGACGAGGTTCTCACTCCAGGAATCAGTCTATCACAAGGAAGAAATCCCAGAGCCTGGCCTCCCCCATCCCCATGGCAGACACTGTTAGCTACTGATCTTTTCATGCACCTCTTGTGAACTTGGGAGAACTGAATCCCTGACACCATGGGTTTGGTCTTTTCATTGCCCTTAAAATTTATTAAATTTTTCTTAAGAGATTGGGGTCTCATTCTGAACTCCTAGATTCCTGGTCTGAAACATCCTCCCAGAATATATTGGACCATAGGCATGTACCCGTGAGCCCAGAACTTTTGGAAACTGAATCACAGTTAATGCCAAACGCACAGAAAGAGAAACAGTAGCTATGTTGTATCCATCGTCCAGACTCAGTCACCCCCCAGCCAATCCTGCTTCACACACACCCCCATCAGCACCCCTAGCCTCCAGTACTGCATTTTTTTTGCATTTATCCAACTATATTTTGAAATTTTTACTTTATATGTGCACATACCACAGTGAATGTATGCAAGCCAGAGACAACCCTTTACAGTCTGTTTCCTTCCTCTTTCATGTGGCTCTGGGGATTGAACTCAGGTCTCTGGGTTTATACAGCAAGGACTTTATTATCTGCTGAGGCATCTTGCTGGCCTTCCAACTATGTTTATGATGCAAATTCTATCTGTTAGTATGTTAGTATTTTAGTGTTTTACCTTTTTTTTTTTTTTTTTTTTTTTTGAGACGGGGTTTCTCTGTGTAGCCCTTGCTGTCCTAGAACACACTTTGTAGACCAGGTTGGCCTCAAACTCAGAGATCTGCCTGCCTCTGCCTCCCGAGTGCTGGGATTATCTGTCAGTATATCCAGCTTAAAGATTTATTTATTTATTTATTTTGGTTTTTTTCGAGACAGGGTTTCTCTGTATCACCCTGGCTGTCCTGGAACTCACTCTGTAGAACAGGCTGGCCTCGAACTCAGACACACAGAACACCACAGCCGCACGTGGTGGCACATGCCTTTAATCCCAGCACTTGGGAGGGAGAGGCAAGCGGATTTCTGAGTTCAAGGCCAGCCTGGTCTACAAAGTGAGTTCCAGGACAGCCAGGGCTATACAGAGAAACCCTGTCTCGAAAACAAAACAAAACAAAACAAAACAAAAAACCAACCCCCCCAAAAGATTTATTTTTAATCGTGTGTGTGTGTGCATTTGTGTATGTGTGTGTGTTGTATGTGTGTAGAATGCACATAAGAGCAGGTGCTAACAACATCTAGGAGAGAGGGTAATAGATACCTTTGGAACTCAAGTCATAGCCACTTGTGCACCACCTGACATGTGGGTACCTGGAACTAAACTTAGGTTCTCTGAAGGAGCCGCACAGGCTCTGAACTGCTGAGCCACCTTTCTAGACTGTGAGCTTGTTTCAAGTATAATCACCATGTAAGCATTTAATTGTTCGAGTCCACTGGAGCTAGTTTTAGTACCTATGTCCAGAATGTCCTTTCCTGAGGCGCTCGAGCCTCCCAAATTGTATTCCGAGTAGTGCTTGAGCCTGGTGTTCTCCGAGGCTCCCAGACTTTCTGATTTTTTTTTTTTCATTTCTCCCATCACAATGTCATCTCCACCACCTTCCCTCTCAGCAGGCGGGTGCTGCATGTGCCAAACATCTTTATCATTTCTCTCATATGTAACAGGGCAACTTTCAGAGAGTTAAGACTGAGTTAGTGACTTTAAGGACATTGGAAGAATGGCACCTGTCTCAAAACAAGTGTTATGTAAATATGATCGATCCTCCTTCAGGACCCACGGAGCAGAGGTTCCAGGCCCTCAGGGTACCAAAGTCCATGGATGGTCAAGCCCCTCCTATAAGGTGGCACAGCTGGGGTGGAGAAGCAGCTAGGTTGGGTGAGAGCTTGCCTACCATGCACAGAGCCCTGGGTTTGATCCTCATCACCCTATAAACTGGGCATGGTGGTGCAGGCCTTAAACGTCAGCACTGTGGATGGAGGTGGAGGCAAAAGATGAGAACTCAGAACCATCTTTCCATAATGATCTCAAGGTTGGGGAGAGTGTGAGCTACAAGACACCCTATCGCAAAAGGGGGTGGGGCACACACAATATTTACATATGAACTCCACACATCCTCCTGGGGACTTTAAATCATCTCCGGGTTACTTGTAATACCAGATATAGTATTTGTAGTGTGTGAACAATAGTTAATTAGGGAGTAATGTCAAGAGAGAAAGATCTGTGCAGGTTCAGCTAAGGCACTCATTTGAGTATTTTGATCCTTGGTTGGTTGAATCTTTGGACCTGGAGCTGTGCGGATGAGCAGCTACCAAGGTCTGATTTACTTGTCAAATCAACAAGATTCCCCAGGGACAGTGGAAACATATTTTTCCATATCCCACCAGTACTGTCTGTAAAGTTTTCAATCTGCAGACACAGCTGTCTAGCAGGGACATCCCTTTTGACCCCCTGAGAGGATAAGGTAGCCACAGCCAGACTTCAAGCATGAGAGCTATGACTATGACCCCAAGTCTCCTAGTATGGCTTACCCTCACACAGACAACTTCCTTTCCACGCCAAGGCTTCAGAAGTCCTGCTTCTGTGTGAAGCTGTCAGAACCAAACAACACCCACTCTAGACTCAGCCATGTGCCCTTTCTGCAGGACAGCTGCTTCCTGCAGACTTCGAGAGAGCCAGAGCCCTATTCAAGCTCAAAATGTTCCAAGATAGCAAGTTCCTGTCAGATAAAGAAAAAAGCAGGCAGCAGAGAAATCGGACCTAATAAAAATAAAACAACAAGGAGTGTGGGTGGACTGACTGCCTAGACTCAAGCTGCTCTTGGCTTTGCTGTATATCTGCTTACGCTTCCTGAGGGTTTGCTGTGTGAACACTGGAATGTTGGGGAGTGTCGATTAACTGTCATCCTGGCCTTTCTCACTTACCCGTGTGTCTTGAGGTGAGCAAGAAGGGGGCATAGCAGGCAAGGGCACACTCACCAAATTAAGCTTCGCTTATCATCTCCTCTATAATGCCCACCATTCTCCCCCTCACCCCATTCTGCCCCTCTCTCATGCAGAAAGGAAAGAACCTCCCTTGGCTCCAAAATGGCATCAGGAGATACAAAGACAAGCGTCAAACATGCCCACCTCTGTGCTGAGAGGCTGTCCGTGCGGGAGGAGGAGGGAGATGCTGAGGACTACTGTACCCCTGGAGCCTTCGAGCTGGAGCGTCTCTTCTGGAAGGGCAGTCCCCAGTATACACACGTCAATGAGGTCTGGCCTCGGCTCCACATTGGTGATGAGTAAGTTCCAGGCTCAGCCTTCCATTGCTGTTGCCCCAGGGAATTCAGTGTCTCTCCATCACTCTCTACGAATGCCTAATGACAGGCCTGGTCAGCTGTTCTAGTGTTCATCTCCACTTTACAGAAAACCCAGAAAAAAGCCTTAAGCAAGGCAGGCTGATTTTTCTCTTGTGCATAAGTCCAAAGGAGGCTAGCATGGTGACTGCGAGGATCCAGAGACAAGGGCTTCTGTGTGGTGTTTCGCCATCATGAGGGTCTAGCATCTTCTTCAAGGTTGTTCAGGACCCAGAATGTTCACAGAGCTCTGCTATGACCAATAGGACCCAGACAATAGGGGGTTAGGGGAAAGGAAGTAAAAAAAAAAAAAAACAGCTTTCCAAGGGGAAGCCTAGCCTAAGACTTCCCCTGCACCTAGCTGCAAGAGAAGCTGGAAAATGTAATCTTATGTTTTACCCATTAACAACAGTAGGAATTAGAGCTTGCCGTGTAAGTACCCTAGAATATGTGTCTGAAAAACAGTAAGTCAAAAACTCAACTCACCACCCCTTTTATAGGACTTACAGTCTCTTTCCCCACTTCACACAGAGGTGAGAAATGTCTGTGGTAGGTGATGATTATGGCCACCATTTAGGGAACACTGTATGGTAGGCACAATGTTAAGCAACCTGCAAACATGACCTCATGTTTGGTTTTCATGATAACCCAATGAAAGAGAATATCTCAAGGTAAGGAAACTGAGTCACAAAGCTATTTAGTAAGCACCTTATATCCTAAACCTTGGTGAGAGAGAGCTGAGGTTCATGACTTCTACTTCAATCCACCCCCATCCCTCTGAAGTAGAACCTGCTCTCTGCCTGTTCTCGGAGCAGATGGGCAGGATCCCTGTGCACGTGATCTTACCCAAATGGATGCTCAGAAAAACAAAGGTAAACTATTTAGCATGGGCAGCAGCCCTTGTCTTATTTTTTCCCCTTAATCTTTTATTTCTAAGGTAAAGGAAGTTGGAAAAATTTGCATGCTGTTTCCTACTAAAGTAAACTAAGTAGAGGGTCAGAAAAACAAACTGCAAGCCAAACATGGCACTGTATGCCTAGAATCCTAGCACTTCAGAGGTAGAGTCGGGAAGATTAGGAGTTCAAGGTCAATCTGGGCTATCCAGTGAATTCAAGGCTACTCTGGGCCTTACGAGATGCTGTCTCAAACAAAACAAACATACAGTCTCTCTTTTTCCACTCTTAATTCTGCCAATAACAAGTACTAAGTTTGGGTTGTTTTAAAAAGCATTTTCACTGTGTATGTATGTATGTATGTATGTATGTATGTATGTGCATACATGTGTAAACCACAATGTATGCATGGAGGTCAGAGGACAATTAGCTGGCGTTGGTTCTGTCTCCACCATGTGGGAACCAGAGATTCTGAACTCAGGCCATCTGTCTTTGCAGCAAGCACCTTTACCCACTGAACCATCTTGCTAGCCCACCTATGTTAAGTTCATGTGCTATGTTTCCTTTCTTGTGCTATTTCAAAGGTTAAAAAACCATCATACATGCATACACACATATACAAGGCACTTGCATTTCCTTTAATAGATTGATTTTTCTAAAGAAGTTATTTCATTATGTATACACATGTATGCCTTCAGGGAGGGGTGTATCTAAGCGCAAGTGCTCTGCCTCCCAGCCTCTGCTGGGCCAGGGCATCAGAGATCTCAGACCCCCTGGAGCTGTCGTTGTGGGCAGTCGTAAGCGGTCTAAGATGGGTGCTGTGAACTATAGAGGTCCTCCGAAAGAGCAGTATGAACACAACACTGAGGCATCTCTTTAGCTCAGAACACAAATGGGTGTTTTGTTGTGTTTGTTGAGACAGGATCTCAGGAGCTCAGGCTTAAATGGTTTCTTCTTTAAAAAACAATTTCTACCATGGATGCTGTTCTGCATTTTTAATGCTCCACAGTACAGCTATGGTACAATTTGTCCTGTCGTTCCCCATCGAGGACATTAGGGAAACTTAGGCGAGGGGTGCCCAGAACTGGATGTTCCGCTTTCTCTTAGAATCCAGCTCTACTGGGATATAATTTATGTGCCATAAACCCCATCCTCTTAAACTGTACAATCCAATGATTTTATGAGATTCTCCAAGTCGTGCAACCACGGCTGCACATCTAACTGCAGAACATTTTTATCACCTCAGGAGAAAACTAGGATCCATTAAGCCACCACTTCTTCCTCCCATCTTCCTCAGGCCCCCTGCAGCCACCAGGCCACCTTCTGTTCTTATACATTTGCCTAATCTGGACATTGCACATCAATGGAGTCCTTCGATCTGGTGGGCTTTCGTGCTTGTTTTCCCTCCGCATACTCTTCATGGTTCATCCACACTGTAGCATGTGTCATCGCTCTATTCTCTCTCTCTCTCTCTCTCTCTCTCTCTCTCTCTCTCTCTCTCTCTCTTGGTTTTTCGAGACAGGGTTTTTCTGTATAGCTCTGGTTGTCCTGGAACTCACTTTGTAGAATTCACTGGCCTCGAACTCAGAAATCCTCCTACCTCTGTCTCCCGAGCTCTGGGATTAAAGGTGTGTGCACCACGCCCGGCTGCTCTATTCTCTTTTATTGCCAAACAACCTCTGTGTTTTATTTGTGAATCTTCCCTCAGTCAAATTTATCTGTCATCAAGGAGTGCATACATTCTGACCTCAAATATCACTTTAGGAAAGGTGACTCGCAGGTCCAGGTATCAATACATAAGGATGTGAGCTCAGTAATACTTATTCAGAAGACTGACAGAAAACAATGAGACCCTTGGGAACATGGGTGGTAGAAAGCACACCTTCAGAGGTCTGGGATTAATCCAAATTCTACCACTATGCAGTCATCTTAGACTTAGTGAAACAGGCCACTCCCGCATCTCAGCTGCCTTCAACACAGCAGCGTATTTCTCAGTGTTACAATCCATGGTGGGCCTACCTCTCACTCATGTGTTTCATGTTCCATGGTGACTGGGGTACTGCTGCGATACTTTCTTTCTTTTTTTTCTCTTTTTGGTTTTTTGAGACAGGGTTTCTGTGTATAGCCCTGGTTGTCCTGGAACTCACTTCGTAGACCAGGCTGGCCCCGAACTCAGAAATCCGCCTGCCTCTGCCTCCCCAGTGCTGGGATTAAAGGCATGCGCCACCACGCCCGGCTGATCCTTTTCTCTTGCAGCAGAAAGAAAAGAGAGGAATGGTTAAACCGTGACCTGACCTGGACGTGGTGCATGTCACATTTTGTTTTATTTTTGTTTACAAGAGAGGCTCAGTCTGGCTTCCCAATTCCTAATCTTCCTTGACTTTCCATCCCAAGTGCTGAGGTCACAGGCATGTGCCCCCAGTTCCCATCTGACGCGTGACATTTTTATCCATATTTCATTGGGCCAAGTAAGCCTACATCGAAACATCCTGTCCCAGTTAGATGCCTTAGTGGGTGAAAGTGCTTGTCCTACTCAGTGGTGGTACACACCTTTAATCCTAGCACTTAGGAGGCAGAGGCAGGCAGATTTCTGAGTTCAAGGCCATCTTGGTCTACAAAGTGAGTTCTAGGACAGCCAGGGCTACACAGAGAAACCTTGTCTCAAAAAAACAAAAACCCCATTCTGTTGACAGGAAAACAGGAGGGGAGGGATGACAACATTCTAAAAAACAGTACAGCCTAACGCTGCCTCCTGGAATGATGTGGTGGCTTTGGAACAGGGTCTTCTGCCTTTCTGGACCTACATCCTCACTTCTAAAACAGTTGCTGAAAAGCTTCAAAGCTTAGAAGAAAGCATTTTAGGTATAATAAATTGACAGACAAACTCAAACATCATTGTTACTGCTGTTAGTGAAACATCCAAAACTGTAGGTAGAGGAGGCCAGCCTGGAGGAGGCTGACTGCCAGGGAAGGAGGGAGTGCTTTCAGGGAAGCACTGTGAGGGACTGAGAAGAGACGCAGTCTGCTGTGCCAGACAATGGCAGATGCTTGTTTCCTTGACCTCTGAATAGAATCTTGCTGCTTTCAACCAAGACAATGTCACCGCCCTTTCAATACAATCCAACTATGTTTAATCAAGCCCCAACACACACACACACATACACACATATACACACATGCACACGTACACACACATATACACATGTGCACACGTGCACACACTCACACACATATACACATATGCACACACATATACACACATGTGCACACGTGCACACACTCACACACATATACACACATGTGCACACATGCACACACTCACACACATATACACACATGTACACACATATGCACAAACATATACACGTATACTCACACATGCACTATATATAGTCACTTACTAACCAGGCAGCTTCAAGTCAGTTGTATGTGATCTGACCACAGCACAGAATAGAATAGAAGTCAGCTCAGCCTCATGCTGGACCCTGATCCTGGACTCAGTATGATGCCCACCTCTCAAGCTTCACAGACTCCAAAGGGTCATGGATTTCATGCCCAAGCAGCCAGGTGAGGCTCTAACCCCAGCTGCAGGAGGCCAGGAAAGCCTGAGTTTCTTGGTCTCCCTGGAGGTATTGTCCAAAGCCCAAAGCTGGCTCCACAGGCATAAAGCCTCAGCTTCATTTAACATGAGTCCCCGCGCACCCATAAATCACCTGAGATTTTGAAAGCCAGGTGCCAGACTCTGGAGGACAGTGTGGGAGGCAATCCCGACTCAGGAGTAAGAATAGATGGGTATTCTTGGACACCGAAGGCATCCACTAGCTATTGCTGGAGCCTAGGCCAGTGGCTCCTGGGCCAGGTTATTCCCAAGCAGTTGTTCGTTCTTTCCTTTATGGGGACCTGTGGATGGCTGAGTTTCCAGTGTGAGCTCTTGGTGTCAGGTCTCTGTAGGGCTTCAGCCTGGCTGTCAAGCTCTCTGAGCTTCCGTTTCTTCATCTATTAGATTTAGGATTTAAGACGTTAAGACATACAAGAGCTTATTGCAATGCCTAGCGCACTCAAGTATGAACCACTACCAACAAGATGGGGTCTAGAAATTGAACAGAATGTGGAGAAAATACAGGTTAAGCACAAGATTTTGTTGCAAGAGGAGAGTCCTCCTAGCCCAAGCGAGGACAGCCTGGAGATAGAAACCAACTCACACCAGCCACCTCCCAGGACATCCTATGTGAGCCCAGCAGGATGTGGAAAGAAGGCCCCACCAGCACTGCCCCAGGCACTCTCCCGGCTTTCCAGCCTAAGGTTTGCCTTCTGAGGAATGCCTAAGAACCTGTGGGTTTCAGGATTTCTAGCAGATGCTCAGTTCCAGGTTGTCTTAAGGGTTTCAGCCCCATTGGGATGCCTAAACCCCTCAAATCCCCGACTGGTGCATGGGCCAGAAGCCAACTAGCAGATGTCCCCGTGTGGAATTCATTCTCACTCACCACCCACTTCCCATGTCTTCGTGGGGGACTGAGAGTGTCCCCGTGGGAAGCACAGGCTCCCAGAGTGTGGAGAAAAGGCCCCCCTTCCATACACAGGGTACAGAGTTCAAGTTCCCATTGTGTGTGGCCACTGTCTGGCCTTTGGCAAAACATTTTATTGTTCCAGGACTCGGTTTCTTAATTATTAAATAAAGGATGATTTCAAAAGTCCCTGTCTGGCTGTAATATACAGTTCTTTTAAAATCATCCTATTTAATAAATTAGGCTTTATTAGGTTCAAGCACATACTTGTGTTATTACTCTTAAGTCATTTAAATTAGATTCAAATTAGGTTAACCAAGTGTTGCCCTCCAGAGAGCTGGGGACTAGAAGATAAGAATAATCCATAGCCTCTTATCAATCAGCAGCCCCTAAATGGGGCTTCAAGAACCGCTTGAGCACGCTTGAAAAGCACTGCACTTCTGTAATTTAAATACTCTCACTTTACTCTCCTCCACATCTTTCATTTGCTTAGCAAAACCTTTCTTTCCTTTTTCTCTCCACATAGTCAGCAAGAAAGGCAGTGTCTTACCACCATGAAGGGACCTCACAAATCCTGGGCAGGGCAGCAGCTGATAACCATGAGCTGACATGGAGTAATTGAGAAATTTCTTTCCTCACAGTGGTGTCCCTTCGCTCTTAAACTATGCTGGATGTAGAATTGCTGGGGCCCAAGACAACTCCACTAAAGCCTCGTTTCAGGGAACCATCAACAACCCAAAACCCTTCTCTAAGAGTCAGGTCCCTCACAGGCAAATGCTGGCCCAGCTGATTCCTTTGCTCCCCAACATCTAGTAATCTCAAAAGCCAGAGGCACCTATCTCCTGGGCCTGCCACTGGGGAAACTGGGAAAGGCGGAGGGGGCCTTCCTTAGATGTGTCTGGAAGGCTGAGAACCTCTTCCCACACATAGACACAAAATTGTTATGGCCTCAAAGTACCAAGCAAAGCTGACCCTTGCCCTGCTACTCCAAGGAGAAGCGAGGCCAGGGTAGGATGCAGCAAAATATGCCAGCGTTAACAATTCTGCAAGCTGCACTTTTCCCAAAAGAACCAGAAAACCTGAACTTTGAACCTTCCAACTATTGCAAGTGGACACCAGTCACAGATAGCCTGAGAAAGAGGCCTGAAGCCTTGGTCAGGGCGTCTCAAGCTAGATTAAGCTTTCTCTGGCAAGGTTTGAACAATGTGAAAGACTTTCATTGTATGGTGAGGCGACAGCCTACTTTAATGACCAATACATTAAATTTCAAACATGGGCTTCCAGCCTTTACTCTCGTTCCTTTCTTGGAGTAAAGCAGCCTGGGAAAAGGTTTCAAGGTTTTTTTTTTTTTTGAGACAAAGTTTCTCTGTGTAGTCCTGGCTGTCCTGGAACTCACTCTGTAGACCAGGCTGGCCTTGAATTTAGAGTTCTACCTCTGTCTCCTGAGTGCTGGGATTAAAGGTGGTCACCACCACACCTGGCTCAAGTTTCTGTTTTCTAACAAAAGGTATTGTTGTATAACCTTTCCTCTTGCCTCAGTATTCCCAGGGGTAGGGAATGACAGGCCAGCCTCACCATGGCCAGTGGGAAGAGATTTCTAACAGGAATTAAATAAAAATCCAAAGGAATTAAAAATCTACCCCACAACTCTGTAATAGCTTGTCTCTCTGGAGTACTAAGGAAATAATATCAATAAAATCATAGTACACAATTATATAGTAAATGAATGTAGGATGCTCATTACTGAATTAAAAAAAAAATAGACTAAAAGAAAAAAATCAGAATTCCCTATAATGCCATTCAACAAAGATAAACATTCTGATGTAAAATTTCCCATTTCTCCCCCATGGAATTTCTTTAATCTGGCGAAGAAGTTTGAGCAGAGCACAGCTCAACTTCACAAGCCCTGTAAAGAAATCACTATCTGTGTAATTGGGCCGATTTGGCCAGCAAAGAAACTGGAGGTCCTAGAGGCTTTAGTTTAGAGGTTTTCGTTCAAGCAGCAGTTTAAGCTGTTGCCCTGAATGGCCTCAACGTGTCCAAGACCAGCAGGTCAGTGAGCCGGTGAGCTGGTGAGCAGGTGAGCTGGTGACTTAATGAGACCAGGAGCTAGGAATACCTACTGCTCCAAAATCCATCTGGGAAGAATGCACTCAGCCCAGACTCCATGGGAGGACAATGACATCAAGGCCACACCCAGGAAATGACACACGATCACTACAGTGTTACAGACAGTAGATTTAAAAGGATGCATGACATAGACCATAAGCAAACATGCACTTGAGACCAGATGCTCAGACCAGACGCAGGCTGACGATGACCTATGGAGTTTGAAACAAGCTTTCAGGGGGCGACTCTAGAGGAACTGGCAAGATGTTGGGACAAGGATGAGAAGGAGGAAAGGAAGGAAGGTCTCTGACTGACTGAGAAAACCAGACCATGTGAGAAGGAGTTTTGCTGCAGTTAGAAGCCAGATCTTGGCCAGGGGTTTGCAGGGAAGGAACAAAGAAGACTAGTCAAACAAAGGATCCACGAGGTTCTCAGAATAAACTGCATGGGCCAGGGACAGTGGCACTTGCCAGGGAGCCCAGCACTTGGAAGGCTAAGGCAGGATGAACACAGGTCCAAGCGCAAACTGAGCTACGTACAGAGACTCCCTCAATAACAACCAAATAGAGCAAACCACAGGAGCCTACCAGGCTCATGTGCAAAAGAAAGAGCCTACCAGGCTCACATACAACCAAAGGAGCCTTCCAGGCTCATGTGTGAAAGAATGTCCCACCTCGTTCCTAAGGCAAATTAATGAAAATGAGACACCTTTTCTTTGCCTATGAGATTCACAAATAATAAAAATTGGAGGGGGCTAGAAAGATTGCTCAGTGGTTAAGAGCACTGACTGCTCTTCCAGAAGACCTGGGTTCAAATCCCAGCACCCACATGGCAGCTCACAACTGTCTGTAACTCCAAGATCTGGCACCTTCCCACAGACATGCATGCAGGCAAAACACCAATGCACGTAAAATGGAAATAAATTATTAAAAAGATAAATAAATAAAAATTGTATTGTAGGGGACGGACGAGGTGGTTCAGTGGTTCAGAATACTTGTTGCTCTTACAGAGGACCTGGGTTTGAGTCTCAGCACCCACCCACCCAGCATCTCACAACCATCCTTATCGCCATTTATTTGGAACACTGACATACACAAAACACCCATACACAATACATAGAAAGTTTAAAACATTTTCCTGTTAATTGGAATGTAAATCTGAGCCAAGTTTTCTTAAGGGCCGCTTCCCACTCAAGAATGAATATCAGATACAGCTTACCTAATTATGATGCATGTGTATGCCGTGTGTGTGGGAGGGGCATGCGGTACATGTACAGCCCTACGTACAGGGAACAACTCTGTAGACTCAGCTCTCCCCTTCCCCCTCTATGTGGGTCCCAGGGATCTGCATCAGCCTGCCAAGTCTATGCAGCACGTGACCTTACCACTGAGCCATCTCACCAACTCTCAGGTAGATTTCAAATTGCCCGTCCCCCTGGACAGGATCATTCTGCTTTAAAAGGCTCTTGTGCATGTGGTGGCACATGCCTTTGATGCCAGCACTTGGGAGGCAAAGGCAAGTGGATCTTTGAGGTCTGAGGCCAGCCTGGTCTACTGAGAGAGTTCCAGGTTAGCTGGGGCTACAGGGAGAAACCTTGTCTCAAAACAAAACAAAACAAAACAAAACAAAACAAAACAAAACAAAATAAAACAAAACAAAAAAAAAAACAAATAAACTGAAGTCTCTCACAGTGACAGAATCAGGTGTGCCCATAAGTCCAGGCTGAGGAGGCAGTGGCAGTGTGTGCCTGCTGAAGGCCATGAGTTGACATCAGCTGCTCACAGTACACTGCCATGAGGTGACTTCATCTGATGGCCACAGCACTCTGCCATGTCAAGGTGTTTGAATGGTGTGTACAGATGTCCCTTGGTGGCACCTCTAGCTCCAACTACCACAATAAATATCAATATTAAGCAATTTCTTTGAATTCTTTGGTCTCTAGCACATCTATTTACACTCTGCCATATCTGGTGTGCTCATGATCCACCCCCCCTTTGAGAATATTTCAATTTTATTTTTATTTATTGTATATGGTGTTTTGCCTGCATGCATATGTGTGTGCTACATGTGTGTAGTGCCCTCACAGACCAGAAGAGGGAGCCAGATCCTCTGGAACTGAAGTTACAGGCAGGTGTGAGCTGCCATATGGGTGCTGGGAACCGAACCCAGGTCCTCTAGAGGAGCAGCTAATGCTCTTAACCACTGAGCCACCCCATCAGTCCCACTGCTCAGCCTTCTGACACTCAACAATGTCATCTTGAGAACTGTGCAATCAAGTTATAAACAAACAAAAGCATGTTTTAAGTAAATCTATAGTTCTGTGTTGGATATTCATGGTTGTCCCTGGTGATATACAGCTATAGGTCAGGCACACCCACTAGTCTAATCAGCGTTAGCATTATATAGGACAATGTATATCTTTCAGTTCATTTTTGCTTAAAAAATGCTACCTGCCATCTGAGCTGCTGGGAAAATGGATTTAGCTTACTGTGGTGTTGCGAGGTGCCTCAAACTATAAAATAAAATAAAATAAAATAATAAAATGTAGCATCAGAGAATAGCTCAGTGGTAGATAGGACATTTGCTTGGCTTCTTGTTGGGGGACTTGGGTTCAATACACACACACACACACACACACACATATGCACACACACACATGTACAAGCACACACATGTATAAACACACACATACATGCATACACATGCACACAAGCATACATACATACACACAGGCACAAGCACACACACATGCATATGTACATACATACATACATACATACATACAAACATGAGTGTACAGGCATACATATGTACATGCATAGGCTCACACACATAAACATAGACACATGTGTGCACACAAACAGGCACACACACATATAATCTTTGAAGGACAATAAGACAGGCACAATAAAACAAGGTATAGATCAGGCCTGAATGGTTCAGGTCTGTAATCCCAGGTCCTCAGGAGGCTGAGGCAGGAGGATCACAAGTTCAATAACTTCCTGGGCTACAGAGTTTATAAGACCCCGTCTCTAAATCAGAACTAAAAAGAGGGTCAAGGAGATCCCTTAGAGGCGGAGCACACATGTAGCATGAATGAGACCTTAGGTTTCATCTCTAATATTGAAAATAAAAATAAGAAGTATGCCTGTATGGTATTATATAAAAAAAACGTGCCTCTATAAAAAACACCCCTATGCATAGAAAACAGCTGGAAGATCCTACTTTGAAAGACTAATCATATAATCTTTATCTTTAGTGGGGTAGAAAGACTGGTGAATTTTTGTGTGGGTTTTACTTTCCACATCCTTGCTGAGCATGCTATTTCTGGAAACAGATGACATGTGACTTAAACACACACACACACACACACACACACACACACACATTGCTTAGAACTAGGATTTTTCAGAAAATACCCAGACAGTAGGCTGCTTTATCATCTAAGTTATTTTGTGTGTGAACATGTTCATGCCTGTGCATGAACGTGTTCACGTATATGTACGTGTGCACATGTCGGAGGGTGAAAGTAATACTCTTGTGTGCACACGTGGAGGCCACACAGATAGCACATGTCTTGCTCTATCTCGTCCACTTTGGTCTTGAGCCTGGGTCTCTCCCTGACCCAGCAGCTGCACTAGCTGGTCAGCATGACCCAGCGGTCCTCCTCCTGACTTACCTTCTCAGTGTTGGGTCTGCACACCACTGAGCTGGGCTTTCATGCGGGCGCTGACTTGGTCCTCCTGTGTCCCGGGCAAGCACTTTCCTGACTGAGACTCAGTCCCTCCTCGTCCAGTGTCTAGACGTAAATTCCTGAATCCATTTGTTGTTGGTTCCCTGAAATCTTTCCCCATGATCAGAGGAGGCCCAGAAGAGAGACACTAGGCCTTTCCTCTGTTCCCATCACTTCAAAACATCCCTGGATTTCTCTGTTCCTTTCTCATATAACTTATCTGAGCCAATTATTTATCTGGCTCTCAAACAACAACAAAACACAATACAGTGCCAGACATAACCCTCCACCCACACTCCAATTTCAGTAACCGCTGAGCTGGGCATCCCGCCCAATGGGGACCTGGACACAGGATGTTTAATGTCTAGGAAGCATTAGTTTTTATTTGTAAATTTCCCATTCTGCTGTAAGTGTTCTTTCAAAAATCTCAACCTGACTCCCAGCTAAGGGAACCTGCCCCTGTAGTGGTCTATGAGGACACCGTGCTCACACACCCACACACCCACACACACCCCACACCACCCCACCCCCTACCCAGCTCAGGGGACATAGAGCCTTGAGAACTAATGGATCTTAGATACACTATCAGCTCTAAAGCTCTGTTGGGCCCTTTCTTCCTAGACACAAAGGCAGTTGGGTGGGGTGAGTGGAGTGGTGTCATATGCTAGTGTGCTACCCACTCTTGATCCTTGACCCCCCAGACATCAAAGTGCAAACTGCAATTCATTCAGACCGCCATGGGATTCTGTGGAGACTGTTGGCAACCACAGAAGGAGCAGTGTTTCTGGTGGGTTAGAGCCTCCTGTCAAGGACAGTTAATTTTAATTCTTCCACTGAGCTCAGCCTCAAAGTGAAGCTGACTGCCACTCAGCAAGACAGGCCAACTTATTGGAGGCTTTAATTGAGTGCAGATCTGTGTCCCCAAAGCGTAACCTTTGTTGTATATATATTTGGGGACAAGAAGAAAGATGAAAACAACAAGCCTTTCAAAGGAAAATGATGGAAGTTGAATGTGCTCTACAGCCAGGATGCCAGCACCAAGGGCCATCTTGGGGAGGGGGATTATGGGATCTCAACTCCCCATGTGGCCTTCTATTTTGGGAACAGGATCCCACTATGCAGTCCTAGCTGATCTGGAACTCACTATTTTAGACCAGGCTGGCTGGTTTCAAAATCACAAAGATCCACCCACCTCTGCCTCCTAAACACTGGTATTAAAGATGCGCGCCACCAAACTGCCCCCATCCATTTTTGTGGTTTGTTTCAGACAGGGCCTCACTCTGGTCCAGGCTGGCCTGGAACTTGTAACAGTCCCCCGTCTCAGTCTCCCAAGAGCTGGGATTAAAGGCATGAGCTACCACCTCTGGTTGTACACACAGACAGCTCCTATAGGCTCTGAAAAATCTTTCTACCAGTCCAGTGCCTGTGCTTAACTCTTTTCAAGCTCTAGACTCCATTGCTGCTCCTCTCTGGGGAATAAGGACACTAAGGAGGGATGGAGGCTTGTTGGCAGAGGACTTGGTGTAAGTTGCTGATGTGAGGCTCCTTCTGGCCCAGAGTGCTGGTCCTTACTCCTGTCCAATATGATTACATCGTTTACCAGTGGCCTTATCATGTGTAATGGCTAATCTTGGTTGTGAACTTGACACAGGAAAAAGGACTCCCAATTGAGGTTTCACCTCCATTAGCCTGGCCTGTGGGAATGTCTGTGGTAGCATTTTCCTGATGGCTAACTGATGGGGGTGGGAGGACCATTGTGGGTGGTGCCATCACTAGGCTGAAAGGCATCCCAGACTTGTGAGCTGGGATTCCTCCTTGGTCTCTGCTTTAGTTCCTGCCTCAGATTCCTGTTTTAAGGTCTTGCTCTGGCTTCCCTTGATGACAGACTCTAACCTGTAAACTCGATTCAACCCTTTCCTCACCGAGTTGCTCTTGATAATTGTACTTATCACAGCCACGGATCAATGCAGAATAGTGTGGATCCTCAAAGGGAGCATACTGTGTTCTGGTGTTACGATCTGACACCTTGTTAGCCTTCCTTGAGCAGTAGGCTGGCCTTTTCTTGACTTTTCTTTTAAAGATTTATTTATTTTATTTTTGAGTTCACTGTAGCTGTCAGACACACTAGAAGAGGGCATGAGATCCCATCACAGATGGTTGTGAGCCACCATGTGGTTGCTGGGAATTGAACTCAGGACCTCTGGAAGAGCAGTCGGTGCTCTTAACCACTAAGCCATGTCTCCAGCCCAAACATGGCTTCTTCAAGCCAAACCCTACACACTCTTAAAACACTGACTATAGTTCTCTTTGACCCCCCCATACTGATCCTGACATCCAAGTTGTTCTAAGACCAAAATTATATTCCCTTCAAATCTCCCTCTCCTTTCCTCCTCTCTCCTCCCCATCACACAGCCGGTCCCCTCCTCCTCTCCCCATTCCCAGGCATTATCCCATGCCATGCTTCCCTCTCTTGCTTATATAGACCAACAGCCACAAACAGACTCTTCTTGCTTCTGTTTCTCATCCTCTCACATCCATCGCCACAGGTCAACCAGACTGGCCCCTCCCCCTTTTATTGGATATTTTCTTTATTTACATTTCAAATGTTATCCCCTTTCCAGGTCTCCCCTCTGGGAAAATCCTATCCCATCCCCCCCCCCTGCTTCTATGAGGGTGCTTTCCCACCCACACATACTCTCCTGTCTTCCTGCCCTGGCATTCCCCTACACTGGGGCATTGAACCCCCACAGGACTAAGGTCCACTCCTCCCACTGATGGCCATCCTCTGCCACCTATTTGGCTAGAGCCATAGGTCCCTCCATGTGTATTCTTTGGTTGGTGGTCTAGTCTCTGGGAGCTCGTGGGAGTCTGGTTGGTTGATACTGTTGCTCCCCCCACAGGGCTGCAGACCCCATCAGCTCCTTCAGTCCCTTCTCCAACTCTTCCATCTGGAACCCCAAGCTCAGTCCAATGGTTTGTCTGTGAGCTTCTTCCTCTGTATTTGTCAGGCTCTGGCAGAGCCACCAGGAGACAGCCATATCAGGCTCCTGTCAGCAAGAACTTTCTGGCATCCTCAATACCGTCCAGGTTTTGTGACTGTATATGGGATGGCTCCCCAGGTGGGGCAGTCTCTACATGGCATTTCCTTCAGTCTCTGCTCCACACTTTTGTCTCCATATTTCTTCCTGTGAGTATTTTGTCCCCGCTTCTAAGAAGCACTGAAGCATCCACACTTTGGTCTTCCTTCCTTTTGAGCTTCATGTGCTCTGTGAATTGTATCTTGGGTGTTCTGAGCTTTTTGCTAATATCCACTTATCATTGAATGCATGCCGTGTGTGTTCTTTTGTGACTGGGTTACTTCACTCAGGATGATATTTTCAAGTTTCATCCATTTGCCTGCGACAGACTGATCAAATGAAATGCTCACCCCTTTCTTAGACTAACTCTGGCCTGCAGGACCCCACCTGCCCCTCATCCCTTCAGCTGCACTGGTAGCCTACCCATTCTTAACACGTGTCGTTCCTTCAGCCTGGATGAAACACTCTTGCTTCAGTTTGCTTCTTTCCTTACTCCAATACCGCCTCCTCAAAGAGCCCTCTGCTACACACCTTCAAAACTGTCTGTCCCATGGCTTTGCTGTGTCGTGCCCACAGTGTGGCCTTAGTTTCCTCACAGCTCTCATTTGTTCATTTGTTATTTCTAGGCCCATTAGAACTGAAGTCCACCCCCCCCCCCACACACACACACCTTGGCTTGATCAACCTGTTCCCTTCTGTTACCATCAGAACATCATAGAATCGATATCATTATGGGGATAAATGATCGACTACAGACCGTGAGGTTTCCTCCATCACCTCACACCTTCATTTGTGGTATTTCCTTGACACGGCCTGCCTCACCCGCCATCTTCTCCTCATTAAATGTTGACCCTTGTAGTGAACAAATGCTCACCCTTGTAGCAGGGCAGATTTAAAGGTGTCTATCCACCAAGAACCCCCAACACTTCCTCCAGGAATAACTGCTCCATCTGATACTCTAGCCAATGGCCTCTTACGCTGGGAAGAGGACTCAGGACCTCCGCAGGAAGAGCAGTCATTGCTCTTAGACTCTGAACCATCTCTCCATCCCCAGCAACCTTATTTTTGTTCCTAGAAATCCTGTTGAAAACTAAGACTCTCACCTGGCTTAGAAGTAGCTCCTTAGAACAATGAAAGCACAGCTAGGCACAGGGTTCAACAAAGCAATCAGACCCCATTCATAGTGTGTCCTCCAATCCTGTCAGCATCAATTCAAGAATTCTATCTAATCCCAACAAAATCCTCTGAAACACCGATTTGAAGCATTTTCCCCAGCTATGACCTCCAAACCCATTAATGTTTGGAAGCTACAGAACAGGGGCCTCTTTTAAAGGTTCTCCCAGGGGCTCTGTGAAGCAGGCTCAGAGGAACAGATTGTGTTTCAGTTGCCTTTGGGGAGATCTGACAGGTCCACCTCCAGGACCTGCAGCGTAAGGTGAATGATCCAAAGGGAAAGGGCAAATGCCCAGACTGCGCCTACCCAGGGCTGGGCAGATGGTAGCTTTCTTATAGTCATGAAACCAAACGGTGCCCAGTGGCCTGGGGCTCGGGAAGAGCGCTGCTTTGGGTCTTTGCCTGTAATCTCCCTGCGATTACTGGGTCCAGCGTTGAAAGCCGTGCACCACCCAAAGCGCGGCGTCCACCAACCGACCGACCCTTCTCCCTGCGCCCAGGGCCACGGCGCTGGACCGCTATGGGCTGCAGAAGGCGGGTTTCACGCACGTGCTGAACGCGGCGCACGGCCGCTGGAATGTGGACACCGGGCCGGACTACTACCGAGACATGGCCATCGAGTACCACGGCGTCGAGGCCGACGACGTGCCCACCTTCGACCTCAGCATCTTTTTCTACTCCGCTGCGGCCTTCATCGACTCGGCACTCCGAGATGACCACAGTAAGTGACCCTCTCCAACTCTGCCCTGACAAGGCCCCGCCCCCAGGCTGAAAACCCACCCATCAGGTCCCGCTCCCAGACATAAAACACGCCCCCCCTCCCCGCCAGCCGAGGCACCACCCCTCCCGCCCACAGTGTGCTTTCCCCCTGCTAGGTCATGCCCCAAGGCATGCTATCCTCTCCCCTCTGGGGAGAGGTCCTGCCCTCATATTCCCTCCCCAGGATCTTCCAACCCGGCCCTGCCCCAGTGGATCAGAAGCAGGATCTACAAGAAAGTGATTCTCAAACCTGGTGTACCGGGGCTGAGGATTGAAGGCAGGGATTGGCTGAGCTAACTGCCTGGCCATGTGTGTTGCTGGTGGGGTTCGGGCTTGATATACAGTGTTGAGATAGGAAAGGGGGAGGCTTAGAGGAGGCTTGTGGCTGAGTCTCCATCTCATGAGGAACAAGCACCCCTAAAAAGACCAGGGTGAGCCGGGGTGGATCATGGGGAAGCCCTCAAAACTGAACTGTAGCCAAAACGCTAATTGCACTTGGACTCAAACTTGATAGAGCCAAAGGCTTCAATGCTGGAAAGTGTTTAAGGAACCGGCTGTGTGAGAATCCATGTACAGACTTAAGATACTTCTGCTAACCAAACACACCCACAGACTACTCTCTAAGATACCCACCTTGTAAAAGTCAAGGGCCCAATATAAACTTTACTAGAGAGTGTGGGCTTTGCACCCACAGAGTCCCAGCCTCCCCATGCCACTGATCCATCTGTTAAGTCAAGGCCCTCATCCTGCCCACTAAATGCAGTTTTGACTGCTCTCATGCCGAGACAGCTACAAGGCTATTTTGGAGAAAAGGGCACAGCTTTGGCATGCACCATGGGGAAGAGCAAGTCATTGCTGTTTGCTGGGTATACTTCAGCACATCCCACGGAGGCCAAAGGGACTTCACCTCCCCAATCTGTGCTCTGACCTCAGCCTCTTGTCATGCCCCTTTCTGAATCACCACTTGGCTTGGGGGATCCAGTTACCAGAAGCCTTTCTTGCCACAAGAGGTTGGGATTACAAGGCTCACTGACCGACTGACCTGCTTCAAGAACTTGTAACCTGGGGCTAGGCCTACGCCAAGTCAGCCAGACGTAGACCTTGACGGCTGCGGTGGCTCCTTGGCTCCTTGACCAGCCATAGCCACCCACAAACCTTGGCATCATTCTGGTTCAGAGGACACTAGGGCAATGGAAGCCACCCATAGAGCTGAATGCTTGAGAGAGGATGTATCATTTTTGACCTGTCCTTTAATGATTCTATTGATGGACCATCTTTTGTATCCTGTACATTCTGAGTTTCCATACAGGATCAAAAGAAAAAAAAAAAAAAAAAAAAAAAAAAGCAACCAGACTCTGATTCATCTCCATGAGGTAAAATTCACCTCATTGTATTTGAAGTTAACTGAAAGCATATTGTGTGTGTGTGTGTGTGTGTGTGTGTGTGTGTGTGTGTGTGTGATGTTGTGCAGCAGTACAGTCCTTCAGTATCTGTTTCATGTGCTCGGTTGCCATTTTTATGTCTTAGAACTCCCTCTTAATGGAAGGGGCCTGGCAGGCCTTGAGGAAGACAAGGCCGGGTTTAGCCTCTCATCACAAAGCTCAGTAATGATGTGATTCCTCCAGCGATGAAAATATTTACCGTGTGCAGCTGTAATGAGGATCAGCGGCCGAAAACACAAAGCACTTGGCATGGGACCTGCAGTGCAGGAGGCCCACGGATGCACTTGACAGAGAGGCTGCGCACTGCGGAGCGTGTAACTATGCCAGCATGTGCACCTCATCACCGTAAAGTTTCCGATCCTAAAAGAAAAAAGAGAGGAAGAAAAAAGACATTCCGACTTTGAACTTGTACGATATACTCACATGAAAGCTTGTCTTAGGATCCTGGCCAAGTCGGCAAAGATTCGGGCTCTGGAGTCGGGTGTTCAAGGCCTGCTGGGCAGGATCACAATATCAGTAAGAAAGTATCAGGCTGGTGGGAGACCGGGTGCGAGAAAGCTCGAGGTAAAGGGTGGGCCAAGAGGGAAGAAGTCAGTGAGTGCGCAGGAAACAGGACAGATGGGTCAAGTGTGCAGCCAGCAGGGATTAGGACACTGACAACCACACTGGCTGATGGGGTGGGAGAGCAGGGATTGGGCTCCATTCTCAGTGACCTTTGAATCTGGCATGTCTAAAGACTTCCCCAAGCTAGGGCCTGAAATGCCAGCCCTTAAGAGCCCAGCATCCTATGAATGAATGGCGCCGGTTGCTTGTGAGGCAGTGGGATTCAGGTTTGGGGGGAAGACAGCCTGGTATCTCCTTTGGGGGCAGCCACTGCTTGTTCATTCCCGCCAGCGTTTCTGGTGAGAATCGATGCCAGTGTGGCAGTATGTCTGATTTTTCAGGGAAAATCTCCAATCTGAATTGTACTGTCAGACTGCTCATGTTTTTAGTGCTGTCAGAGGGCGGACAAGAGTGGCAGGGTCATCTGCTTGTCATTGGTGCCCTGAGTGGGCAGAGGAACAAAAGAGAATGCTGGTTAGCTCAGCTCCAGCATTGCCACAGACTCCAGGAGACATGGGTGACAGGTGTTTGGCCTGCCGGCCACATGCAGGGGGTGGCCTGATCCTTGTCTAGTCATGCACTGGGGAACCAAGGGACACTGCTGTGGAATTTCTGAGCCAGACATGATCGCATGTTTCCTATCATACTCCTGACATAAGAGGTGTTGATAGACAGTCTGGCCCAAAGGCAGGCCTTCCATTCTTCCCTCTTGCCTTCTTTCTTGCCCTATGTTGGCAAGTTCTAACTAAAAATAACCATCTATTCCCTGTCCCTCACTGCCAGCTCCTTTTGAATTTAATTTTTATCTTATTTTTTTATTTTTGGTAACACTGGGAATTGAACTCGGGGCCCTACATCTCCTGTGTGGTTTTCTTTCTTTCTTTCTTCCTTCCTTTCTTTCTTTCTTTCTTTCTTTCTTTCTTTCTTTCTTTCTTTCTTTCTTTCTCCCTTTCTTTCTCCCTTTCTTTCTTTCTTTCTTTCTTTCTTTCTTTCTTTCTTTCTCCCTTTCTTTCTTTCTTTCTTTCTTTTTTCTTTCTTTCTTTCTTTTTTCTTTCTTTCCTTCCTTCCTTCCTTCCTTCCTTCCTTCCTTCCTTCCTTCCTTTTTCGTTTGTTATTTTGTTTGTTTGACATAGGGTCTCTTTAAGTAGCTCCGGCTATTCTAGAGTTCAGGGTTCTGCTGCCTCTGCCCGGGGGGGGGGGGCGGCTGGGGTTGGGATTAAAGGTTTATTATACCACTACACTCAGTTTCTTGCTGCTGCAGTGCTGTGGAGTTAAACTCGCAGCTTGTCATCAGCCTCTGGGATCCACTCCTATCCCCACTCTGTGCCAATTTGACCTTTCCAAAGAACTAGGAAACCTCCATCATGATGGAGAGATTGGTTCCGTAACTCAGCCTGTTATCTTGCCTGGTAGCTGAGAAAACAGGCTGTGCAAAGCCAGGTGGTGTGCCCAGGGTCACAGAACTAACCACGGGCAACACTCACAAGCCCCGCCCTTCCCTGGCCTCACAGGAGCGTCTTAGCCCCGCCCTCCCCTGGCCTCACAGGAGCGTCTTAGCCCCGCCCTCCCCCTGGCCTCACAGGAGCGTCTTTTGTCCTTAATGTCAGTGTCTCTTTGGTGACTGTACTATTTAAGAGGTCACCGAATATCATGGAAGGGGAGAGAAAGCCAGCTGGCTCTAGGATCTGACACAAGTGAACTCATCCTTCTTCACTGGGGAGAGAACTGACAGAATGTTGTCCCAGAGGGGGCATGGATCTCACAGGAGCTTGGGAACATCCAGTTTAATGAAATCTCCTAGGAAACGCCAGGCACCAGGGGCTTGGAAGATCAGGTTTCAGTATCACAGCCTGCCTGTCAGTCATTCTTTGTCCTCTTTTTTTCCTCTCTCTCTCTCTCTCTCTCTCTCTCTCTCTCTCTCTCTCTCTCTCTCTCTCTCTCTCCCTCCCTCCCTCCCGCTCTCTCTCTCTCTCTCTCTCTCTCTCTCTCTCTGTAGTTTTTGGAGACAGGATTTCTCTGTGACACAGCCCTGGCTATCCTGGAATTGGGTCTATAGACCAGGCTGGCCTCGAACTCAGAGATTCATTTGTCTCTGCCTCCCAAGTACCGGGATTAAAGGCGTGCGCCACCCCCCACCCCCCAGAGTCCATTCTTTATCTTAAACAGGACCCAGCCTGCTTCTGAAGCCATCATAAAATCTCTTACAGAGACCGCAGATGTTGCTCAATGGTATGACATTTTCTTAGCACTGGTTTGGATTCTCAGCACTCTCGGGAACAAAGAAGGAAGAGGCAGAAGCTCTGAGTTTGGGGCCAGCCTGGTATACACAGCAAGGTCCAGGCCAGCCACAGCTACATAGTGAGACCCGATCCCAGGATAAATAAATAGTCATTTTATACAATAAATTTTAGGCTGTGAAGATAGCTCAGCTGGAATAGTGCTTGCAGCAAAAGCATGAGGATGTCAGATCATGTGAGACCCCACGTGAACAAACAAACAACAACCAGATGAGGGAATGAATGTGCCCTGTGATGTCAGGGCTGGGAGTGGGAAGACAGGCTAATCCCCAGTGTTTGCAGCCAGCCTAGCCTACTAGCAGGGTCCAAGCCAATGAGAGACCTTGTTACAAAAAACAAGGTGAACAGTACCTGAGGTTATCCTCTGGCCTACACACACATGTGCGTGCACACACAGACACACACACATACACAGACACACACACACAGACACACACTCACAGACACACACACACAGACACACACACACACACACACACACACACACACACACACACATGCCAGACCAAGTGGGTATGATTATATAGATGAAATCATCTTTCTGGCAGGTATTTGGTTCTCTGGGGCATCTAAGCTTCAGCCAGGCCAGGTTGTCCCCAAGTGTTTGTTTTAAGGTCCCCTTCCTTTCTGTTGGACTCACACCTTGTCCTCATTCTCTGAGGACCTCTACATGCCCGCATCTGTCTAGGATGGAGCAGGACCTCACCCTCCCTGTATGCATTGCTGAGAAAAGCAACTTCCAAGGCAGTGAGTGCAAAGTCGGCAAGGGCAGTGCCTAAAACCAGGGAAAGACAATGGCACTTCTAAAGGCACACATTAGGCCTGGACAGCAGGTAGGTCTGTGGGTCACAGGCTTGGGCAAGTATGTCTTTCTGATGATGATGATGATGAAGAGGAGGAAGAAGAGAAGGAGGAGGAGGAAGAAGAGGATGTTGCTGTGTGATGTGTGCATAGAAGTGCGTGCACACCTGTAGAAGTCAGAGGACAGCTCTCGGGAGTTGATTCTCTCCTTCTTCCAAGTGGGTTCTGGGGATGGGACTCAGGTCATTAGCTTGCCCAGTAAGCAGTTTTCCCCAGGGAACCATCCCACAGGCTCCTGATATATCTGATTTGAGTGATAGAAGCTCACCTTTTGGTCACCGCTGAAAACAAGTAGTTGGATGAGGTAGAGTTTTTGAAAGTTTATTTTGAGATAAGGTTTTATTTTGTAAACCAAGCTGGCCTCAAACCTTGAATTCATGATAGCCCTGATACCTCTGCCTTATAGTTATGAACTACCATGCTCAGGTAGGTACATTAGAAATCTTGAATTTAAACTTTTTTTTCATACAATTATGGCATCTTTCCTTCTGGTAAATATTTTTCTGAAGCCAGCATTTTTCAGACATAGACTGCAACCTTATCAGTGGGTCATAAAAGCAAAATGGTGGATGTGCCCACTGTTCCTTTTCTGCTTTTTTAATTGAATAGAAAGAATAGAAAATAATAGCACAAATTGCGTGTAGCAGAGGTACATATTATGTGTAAAACCTTTATCTGGCTCACACAAGGGCAGCAAGCACAGGGAAGTTCCGGGCTTCGATGTCACACTGCCTGGGCTTGGATCGAGGTCTGCCATTCACTGGCCGTGCAACTGGGACGAGCCACTTCTCCGTATCTCCTTCCACGACCTCATCTGTAGAATGGTGATGACAGTTTGACTGAAGCCACTGGGTAGTTTCAAGAATTGACTACAATAAAATGTATGAAGTAAGTGCATGGGCACTAGGTACCCTGGTGCAAACCCGAGACTCCAGCCATCCAGGGAGGCAGAAGCAGGACGATTAAGAGTTCAAGGCCAGGCCTCAGAGATGCTGCAGGACCCTGTCTCAAAAGCACACAAACAAACAACCCATAAATTACCCAGAAGATTGCCCAGGGTAACTGAGGTTACCCAGGAGTCAGCTGTGAACTGAACCAGAAAACAGTCCCAACAGCTCTCCCTTACCTCAGGACCCTGCAGAGAGGCTGGTGTCAGGGTCACAGGCCTCTGGGTTTCTTGAAGTTCAGACAAGGACTGAGAACAGGCCTCCCTCACTACCCCTGTTTTCTGCCACCAACACTGGGCCTCAACAGTGGGACTTGGCAGAGCCCCAGAGCCAAGAGGGAACAGGACTCCGAGGTTCTGGTGACAGGAAATTGGTGGGGCCCAGGGGCACCTGAGACCTCCAGAGAACAACCCACTCTTGCCCTGGGGTAGTGGGCCTCTTTCTCCAGGCTGACAGCATTAATGAGAACCACATTTGGCTCTAAGAGTTCCGTCAGAGCTGAGAGCCCCCTTCTCTCCTTCCCCCCCCCATCTTCCTTCCCCGTCTTCTTCCTCTCTGCTTTCTCTCCACAGACTTTAGGTTCCCCAAAGCTTAATAGGTTACAGCTTTCATCTGTTACAAGTGCTTAGCTGTGACAGGAGAGGAAGGAGCACATCGGTTGTCAGCAGAGCTGGCCAGGGGCCAGGCAGCATCTGTCTGGAACACTCTATTGGGATTAGAACGCCAGAGGTAGATGCTCATCTGCGTGGATGGTCACGCTGGATGAAAATGTGGACCAGCGCCCCCTTAATGACACAGGGGGTTGCGGCCTGCCCTCCTTGCTGGCTGGGGTAGACAGAGAAAGGCACTAATTGTGAGGAGGTGGAGAGCACCTCTGTGCCAGCCCCCAGCACATCAGTGGTCCTTGCAGCTGGTCATGGTGCCTAGGACTTCCCATCCCACTTGGAGTGAGAAAAGTAGAACTAACTGTGTGTGGATTCTTTCTTCCTTCCTTCCTTCCTTTCTTTCTTTCTTTCTTTTTTTTTAAGATTTGTTTATTTATTATATGTAAGTATACTGTAGCTGTCTTCAGACACACCAGAAGAGGGCATCAGATTTCATCATGGATGGTAGTGAGGTATCATGTGGTTACTGGGATTTGAACTCAGGACCTTCAGAAGAGTAGTCAGTGCTCTTAACCGCTGAGCCATCTCTCCAGCCCCTGATTCTTTCATTTCTTATGTTGTCTTGGCTTCTTTCCCTTGTCTGGGCTTGGTCCCACGAAGAAGGGAGAGCTAAAAAGGTCAGAGAGCCATGCCCATGAAGAAACTGTCCACAGGCAACTTCCTGTTTATCTCTCCAGCTATCAGGCTGAGAAGCAGAAAGTCAGGGCATCACTTTGGTCACACAGCCACAGATAGCCCAGCCAGCTAGATGAATATCAGTAGAGAGTCACTCAGCCATGGGAAACAGTGGGGGTGGGGAGAGAGAGAGAGAGAGAGAGAGAGAGAGAGAGAGAGAGAGAGAGAGAGAGAGCGCCGAGAGCCAAACCTCAGAGCACAGTGGCACAGAAAGGGCCTCCAACACAGTTTTGCATTAAGATACTTCTGGCATTAGTATTGTGGGTGACCTCTGGCAAGAAATTGAAATTGCACCTCCTGAACCTGTCTCTCCATCTGCAAGGCAGGGACAATGATAACAAGGTTTAAGTCAAAGCTGAAATGAGACAGGGCCAACGGGTGTCCTGGGTGGGCTCTAGAGCGCCACCAAGTGGAGGCCTGAGGGACCTGGTTGCTTGTACATCATTTTTAAGGGAATCAATCGCCTGCCCCCTCCCCAGTGTAAGCAATGATTATTTGTATATTTGATGCATGTGACATTGTTCATACTAAGGCACCATTGTCTTTGTGTATGTGACAAGGACTAAGTCAGATTGTATCCTAACACTGTCAAAAGAGTCAATTGCTTACAGGTTCTACTAGCAGGGTGTGGTGATGCATTCTGTTTAAATTGTTTAATCCTGGCACTTGAGGGACTAAGGCAGGAGGATGTTGAGATGAGTTTGAGAACATCCTGGGTTACACAGGGAAACTCTGTCCATGTACACACACACACACACACACACACACACACACACACACACACCAGTAGTTTCAAAATATATACTTTCAAGGGCCAGGGGTCTAGGTCAGTGAAATAATGGGTATTGAGCACATACAAGGCCTTGGATTTGGTTCCCCAGCATCAAAAAGAAATAAAAGGAAGGCATATGCTTTGAAAATAATTTCTTGCTGGGGATGTATCTTGAGGATGTGTTTGCCATCCATGTGTAAGGTCTTGGGTTTTATTCCCAGCATGGGGTGGGAGGATGCTTAAGAAAGAAAGAAAAGAGAACTATTTATATTCTGAGGTGTAGAGACCTCAAATGTAAACTGTTAATGAAATAAACAAGATATAGAAATGGGTTTTGAAAGGCTGCGAGTGTAGTTCAGTGCCTGTCTGGCAGGGGTGAGACCCTGGTTTCTATCCACAGTAGAAGCAAAAGGGAGGGAGGGGGAGAGAGGGAGGACAGGGGAGGGTAGGAGGCCGGCATGAAGTACAGTAAATGGGAGACTCTTCTAGGCAGAGTCTTCTCTGGAAGAGGAGATGAAGGGTTGGGGACACCTGTTGCTCTTGAGGGTCAAGGAACCCGGTGGGAGGGATGTGTGTGTGTCACCCAGTCAGTCTCCTGGGGTATGCTTTGACATTTGAACCCTGCTAAACATGACTGAATAAACATTAAAACCATCAGTCAATCGCTTCCAGGAGGCCACTCTCTGAGGCATGGAGTTGGGCCATCTCACAGATGTTTTAATGCCTTCTCTTACCAAGCAAGAGTTGTAGCGTCTGCCTGCTACCAATCCTATCACGTGATCATCAGCAAACAAGTGCGGTGTACAGAAACTGCCTTCCCAACACGCCTATGAAAGAGCCAAGAGAGCTGGCGTGGTGGCACAAGCCTTTAATCCCAGCACTCGGGAGGCAGGCGGATTTCTGAGTTGGAGGCCAGCCTGGTCTACAAAGTGAGTTCCAGGACAGCCAGGGCTATACAGAGAAACCCTGTCTCAAAAACAAAAACAAACAAACAAAAGAAAAAGAAAAAGAAAGAAAGAGCCAAGAAACTGTGTCCCCATTTTGCTGATGGGGAGCTGTGGCCCAAGTCATACTGTGGGTGACAGAGTAAATGTGGGTTGAGGAACCCCATCCCGTTCAGCACTGGCTTTCTTTCCTGTCTCCTCCACCTGCAGGTAAGATCCTGGTTCACTGTGCCATGGGCCGAAGTCGGTCAGCAACTCTGGTCCTGGCCTACCTGATGATCCACAAGAACATGACTTTGGTGGACGCCATTCAACAAGTGGCTAAGAACCGCTGTGTCCTGCCCAACCGGGGCTTCTTGAAGCAACTCCGAGAGCTGGACAAGCAGCTGGTGAAGCAGCGGCGACAGGCCGGGCCAGGGGACAGTGACCTAGGGCTGTAGGGGGCCTCCTCAGAGAGGATCAGAGACCCTGGCACCCAGAGCAGAAGGCTGAAGCACGTCTGCAAGGAGGCTTTGGTGGGCAGGGAGATGAGACAGTGAAACCAAAGGCTGGGCGCAGCAGGGAGGATGCCCGCTGTCTCCTCCAGTCTAGTTCTTTGCCTCATGGTAGGCCAAGTCAGCTGCAGGGGGATCTGGGTAAGGAAAAGGTACCGCTCTCCACAATCTCCTGTCTTTAAGTTGGAAGCAAAAAAAGGTTTCCTTTGTTTGGGCTGTTTTTTGTTTTGTTTTAATGTGTGGGTACTGTGTTGTGATTAAATGCTTGGCTCTGAAAGGGAAAAATCATGTTATTATAAAAAGATAAAAAAATAGAGCTTGATTTTTTTTTTCAACCACAGAAATTTGCCTGGTAAGCTGTGTTACAGGACAGGCCTTAGGACTTGGGAGGAAGCCTGGACAGAATCACATTTCTTATTCAGTGCAGTCCATGTACATGTGCGCAGGCACCTGGCAGGGGTAGGCATGGTGTCCTGAGCCTCTGAACAGAAATGCCTTTCCTTGCATCGCCATAGCCAGAGCTGCCAGCATCCAAGTGGGTTGTGGTAAATTTAGACAGGGAAGAGTGTAACCTCACAATTTGGGAGAAAAGGAGAGGCAGGGCACTTAGTTTTAGGGGACCAGAATACTCCTTTGCCTTCAGTAAGGGTAGCAGGGAGGTTTGTTTTTTTTTACTCACACCGCAGATGTGTGGTTTGCATGGAACGGGGGGGGGGGGGGGGGGGAGGGGGGAAGCAGCCAGATGAGCTGAGTTAAGCTGGCACCTGATGGTCATTCTTCACTCTTGAGAAAGCAGCAGCAGCAGCAGCAGCAGCACAACCCCGCATGTGGGCTTCCAGAACCAGCAGCCCTGAGAAGATGGAACCTAGAGAGAGGCTGCTGAGAGAGGACACCAGCAGTGGAGCATCATGAACGACAGCGTCCTGGAGAAAGTGTGTGTGTGTGTGTGTCTAATGCCTGCTGGAGAAGGATAGGAAGGGCCCATGTCTTCAGTGTGAACTAAAAAATCCAAGACATGTTCTTACTGTAGGGTGCTGGAGTCCAGGGCAGCTGGGTAAAGTCATCCAGGTCACTGTGACTCCTGGGGAAGCTGTTTTACTTTCATGCCACCTGTAGCTTGGGACCTTGTGGACAGGTTGGTTTCCAGGAATTCTGAGGATGCTCTGGGTGCCCTTAGTTCAGGAGAAGGCTGGGTCCTCTCTTAACATAGGTAAGGGAGATTACCAGAGACTCACTTAACAGTTACAATATTGGTTTCCTAATAAGTTTAAAAAACCAAAACATTGCCACAACGTTGCGAAGGCAACAGGCAAAGCTGTACCGCCAACACACCGAGTCACCTGCTCTTGTCAGGCAGCAAGACTGGAGACAGTGCTCATTGGGCCAGGTGCTTGGCTGGACAAAGCAGGGCTCTCATGGTTCTGAGGGAGAGAACACTGGAGTGGTAGAGGCCAGCAGATGGACTCCATGATGACCCACACTTGGTGTCCTATGAGCCAAGGGCTCCTGGGGTAGGAACCCAGGGTCAAAGTCGTTCCTACTTAGGCGTTTCATCAGAGCATCCTGCTGGCTCCTTTTGACCTCAGCTCTGTTGGTCTCATCTATTCAGTATCCAGACAAGTCAGCATTTCTATTTTCATGACATACTCGCTGAAGGTGAACGCACATGTAGGATAGAACATACATAGTCCCACTCAGGATTTTCTGGAGCCACTGTCCCCGTACCTCATACCACATCCCCCCTTTCCCTGGAGTGGAGTCCTTTTGAAGCAGAGAACCTAGTGTTAGCTGTCTGGTCCTGCTGACTCCTGGAATTTAGAAGTAGGAGAATGGAGGAACAGAAAGTTTAGTGTTTAAAGACTTCATAAGCAACGTTTTCGTTTGGTTAAAAAGCATTATTGAGATTTATAGTACATTCTAAAACCGATTAAGCAAATTACAAAGTGCAGATGGTAATAAAATGCAGTGTGGGATACGGGAGATGAAATGGTGGGGAGAGGCCACCTCAGACAAGTTAGTGGGGTGTTGGGAAGGAACCTGCTTTCTCTTGTGCTCTCAAATAAACTCGAAGTTAACCGGGGAAGGCCACTTCTTACTGTAAAATAAGGCGTGCTCAAGCCAAATGGGGCTGGTAAGCACACAGAGGGCCAAGCTGGCCTGCCTTTTATCCTTAACGCAAGGGGGAGCTTGGCTGCTCCACTGGCTGAGGTTCAAAATCTCACAGTCTACCCTAGCCTGGCTAATTTGGAAAGCATAGAGAAGGAAATGAAGGAAAGAGGAAACCGGCAAGAGCCAAGGCCTTTACTTCAAAGTTTTACAGAGCAGGGGAGATGAAAAGATTTGAAAAAAAGTTTTACAAGGTGGGGGTGACCTAGGGAATATTGGCTCTTGGTGGGTTAGCCACCTTTGATAGAAAAAAAATCCCAAGCAGCTCATTTCTCACTGAGAAACCTTTATTGCTAGGAGGGTCTGAGAAAGCCTCTCACTGCCTGAGCAGCCCAGGCTGGTTTTGAATTCCTGACCTATGCTGGAGAGTTGACTCAGTGGTGAAGAACACCCAGGTTTGGTTCCCAGCACACACACGGTGGCTCACAACTGCCTGCAACTCCAGTTCCAGGGGACCCAAAGTCTCTTCTGGCTTCCATGGGTACCAGGGACACACATACAGTGCAGGCAAAACACTCCTATACTTAATATAAAAACAAAACCTTTAAGAAATAATCCATAGCTCTCTTCCTCAGTAGGAAAGAGGGAACCTGAGAACACACGGGGGAGCTGGCACTTGGTGCACACAGCCTTGAGGGGGCAGAAGATTCTAGAAATTTGACTTGGAATCTTGAGGCGGAAGAAATGCTCAAGACCAGAGGGAAATAACGTTCTGGGTATCAGTGGGTAAAGGAGGAAGACACAGGAAAGCCACCCCAGAAAGATGGCAGGAGGCTGCATCTGGGTTCGAGTCCTCCAACAAAGGATCCCGCATTCACTGAGCAGTACAGATTTTATGGCAGAGACGTGACAAGTTCGGGCCATTTCAGACTCGTGTTTAGGAGAGCTGATTCCGGTCATCTGGATAGATTGCAGCTTTACAATTTGTAGCTGGGTGAGTTGGGGGCAATTAACTTTGTTGTGTTCCTCCCACTCCTGGGCAGTGTGTGTAGTTTATGGGGGCGGAGTGCTGACAAAGGCAGTCTGGGTCACTATTTCTAACAGTATGTTGGCAAGCAAGGCCTGCATACCTGGGTAGGCACCATGTGAGCTATTTAAGTGCCGTTGGCATCAGATGATCACTCTTACAAAGGAGAGAACATATTGCTGGTTTTAAAGATGAGGGCTATCAGAGGATTCCAGTCTAAAAGCAGTCATGTCCAGTTATGACAGATCTAAGCCATCTCCCAGTGTCACAAGGAACCACTGTGCTGATCTGGCAGGTGTGGAACAGCTACTAGCACTTGATCCATAAGCTCCCTTGGACTGTGAAACAAGCAAGAGGGCAAAGGTCTGATTGATTGACAGGCTACTGTCAAAGGGAAATGGGAGTGCCTATACCCCCAAAGACACAAGATACTAAATTAGCACATAAAAAGTGGAGGAGGGGGTTTCAGTAGGGTTCCTAGACACACAACAGCTTCCTGCCAGATGTGCAGCGCTGGGACCCTCAGCCACTCCCATCTGCTCTAGCAATCAATCCAGACAAACGGCACAGCATCATCTGCTGCTCAGAAGACGGACAGCATGCTTTCTTTCTCTCAAAATTACATTTTGCTCTCGCTTTGCCTTCTTTGAAGCCTCCCTCATCCATTTGAGAGATTACTCCACTGGCTTGTTGGGAGCAGATGGCTCAAAGGTAAAATGTGGATGTTAACCCCACCGTACACTCATAGAAAGCAAGCAAGGGCAAGAGCACCGGGGTGGCCTTTTGCGCTGGTGTGGATGCACTGCTCTGCCTGCTTGAGGCCAAGTTATGGACGGTTTGACCTGCAGAGTTTCAAGCGCCTGCTTAGATGCCTTGCAAACTTAGTGAGCCAAACGCATACAGGTAACAAGCCAAGAATTTACTTCTAAATTTGTTGCTCAAGTAAGCAAATATTTTAACTCACAGTCAAAACTTTCTCTGAATGCCATGGAATGTGTATAAGCATTCATGTTGTGTGTGTTACTATAAACACTAAAGAAAACATACAATCATTCACAACAGAGTAAAACCTCCACACTTTGGAAAAGACTTGAATCTTGAGACATACCACCATGAGTCAGAAGCTTGTGACTTGTCTTTAAAAAAAAAAAAGCAAGCAGCTTGCTAGTGTGGTACCAGGCCTCTGGGGCTTTACACGTGCTTGGCACAAAGGAAGCAAATGGATTATCTATGTGGGAGCTCTGGGCAAAATGAAGATCAAAGTCAAAAAGAAAAAACCAAACTCACTTTATTTAAAGACAATGATTGGCATACAGAAGGTATGCACCAGCATAAAGTCAACTTTCATGGAAAAGCATTAAAATCCATTATAAATTAATTTATTAAATAGGTATTTGGTATAGGTGATGGTTTTATTAGATAGTACTCATTCATACTTATTGCCAACCCCTCCCCCAAAGTCAAAACAAATCAGAAAAAAAAAATCTCATAACTTCAATTTACACTAAATAATTTATTTCCCCCATCGTGTATGTGTTCTGAAATGTGACACATGACACAGCTCAGCTGGTCATTCTCCATCAATCATAACATGACAGGACACGAGAGGCTAGAAATGGCTCATCATAATTTATTTTATGTTAAAATGTACAGCTTTTGTTTTTTTGTTTTTGCTTTTTCTTTTTTTTGAAGTAACTGACTAAAAAGAGAACAGGTAGATACAAGAGTCCCGCTGGCTCCTATTTTATACAAGGCCGCGCCCGCCTCTCCTGCTTGGCCCTTACTGTCACCTGTCCAGGTACAAAGGCTAAAAAAGGACGCAATAGAAACAGACACAAATAACTTTTCTGCTTTTTTACATGCGATTTGTAAGCTTAGTTTGAGCTATTCACAAGCTACTTTTCTATTTTTCCTTAAAAAATAACTCCAATATTTTATAAAGATAGAAAAATCTACAGATGGAATGAAAATGTAAAGTTAGAGGCATTTCCATAAAATAGCAACTTTACACCAAATTCACTATTTTTTTTTAAATCCTGCCAAGTATTTGGACATATATGAAATGCTTCAAAACCTGACAGATAAACACTGAGATATGCTTCATTCAATAAACAGAAGTGTGCATTTATAAAACAGAAAGCTGCCTCCCCCCAAAGGAGCCTGCCACCAAAATGGAAAAAGGTCTTCTCAACTTTACACCAAACATTTAGCGATAAACCCCCTTCACTAACCAGACGGGGATAGCTCTGTAGCTCTTTACAGTTTTATAATTAACAAAAATAGAGCTTTGTTTTGTTTTGTTTTTTTTAACCCTCAAATTAGGGTACCCTAATCAAGGCAAAAAACTTAAGAAATGGCTTACCGTTAGCACAACACTTGTACAGTACTACAAAATGCACTGTCACTAACAAAGACATTAGCGGCATGCTGAAGGGTCACCTTAAACAAAATATACAGTAATTGAAATGCTAAAGGCATTTCCATGGAGTAGACAGGAAGGAGAAAAGCTGGAGGTTCAGTATTAAAACAGGTGATTTGGGGAGGGGCTTGTATCCACACTGTTTAATGGAAGCAGGCACGACGTGTGGCCGCTGCCAACTAGAGTCCTAAGAGAGGCCTTCCTTTGCAGAGAATTTTATATAAAAGTAACAGAAATAAAGGTACCAAAAAAGAAAAAAAGGAAAAAAGAAAAACAACTTGTATAAGGCTTTCTTTCTGCTGCATACAGCTTTTTTTTTTTTAAATAAATGGTGCCAACAAATGTTTTTGCATTCACACCAATGCTGGTTTTGAAATCGTACTCTTCAAAGGTATTTGTGCAGATCAATCCAATAGTGGGGCCCAGTGGGCTGGGTGGGCTGCCAGGCTGTCTACCTTCTCATGTAGGACCCATTGAGAGACTGTTTGGACATGCCTGTGTTCATGTAGCCGTGGTGTCCGGGGGCCGTGTACATCATGTTAGCGTGGGGTGGGGTCTGCATTGGCTGCTGGGCGTATGGCTGGCTTCCCATCATGCCCATCTGCATCTGCATAGGGTACTGGGGGGTTTGATTCATATAGCCGTGGTTGCTGTGGTAACCACTGTTCATCATCGGCTGGGACATGCTATACCCATTCATGGCATTCAGAGTGTTCATGTTCATGTTCACCGAGTTGACATTGTAGGCTGGCGCTGGCATCAAGTTCACACTCATGTTCATGCCTCTTTGCATCGTTAAAGTCCGTGCAGGACCCTGCATGGCTACAGTCTGGGAACGCCCATAGATTTGTGACTGATGGGTGGCGGCAGCTGGTGACAGAGATGCCGCCTTGGTTCTCATGGAGACGTGGCCCTTGCTGGCAATCTGAGTTTGCAGTCTTTGGCTGTGGGAGATGCCAATATTTGATGCAGCCATGTTCCGCTGCAGGAGAGGTGGTGGCAGATTCATGGGAGGAGGAGTCAGGTTAGGGGGTGGGGTCATGGTAGCTTGTGCTTGGGGCCCTCCAGGGACAGAGTGTGGAGACTGCGAAAGCTGAACAAGCCCTGTGTTACTTAATGGTGTGGACAAAGAGGCACTGTTTGCATAGGAGGTCACAGCAGCGGAATGGCTGTAAGGCAATGAATGATCAATAAGTGTATTAGTTAACTGCTGCAGTTTGGCAAGGCTGAAGGTGGCAGATGGCTGTGGGTAGTGCCCAGCCCCAAAATCACTTTGACCCATTCGCTCATATAAGCCAATGTTGGCATTGCTGGTCTCGGGGATGTCAGCCAGCTGCATGGGTGGGGTGAAATTGGCGGCCATGCTGCACTGAGCCAGCTGCTGGCTGCTACTGGGAGGCCTCTCCACCACACAGCCTTGGGGAGACTTGACGCTGCAGGTTGGAGGGGAGCTGATGCTGGTCTGCTGCAGCATGCTGCAGCTCCCACTGATGTTGGACATCTGCTGGGTGACAGCACAGCTGTTCTGTGTCAGATTGCTAGAGGTGAGACTGCTGTAGGAGCAGCTGTTCTGGGAAGAGCCGTTTCCACAGATACTGCCTCCCATGGTTGAGTCATAGCTGCTTGGGTTCTCATAGTTCTCTGTTGTGCTCTCAATACTGCCCAGGTCACTGAATCCGCTGTCAACGACCTGCTGTGAGTGATCTGACACTGACGGGACGTCCATCATTGGACTGGTCTCCATGTTCTGCAGAGGTGGCACTGTGATGGCAGTCTGATCGGGGCTGATTTGGGCATAGCTATTCTCTAGGGCAGGGACACTGGGGCTATTGACAGAACGAACTGACTGGCCAGGATGGGAATGGACAGATGAAACTGGGCTACTGTGGTCTGACTGTTGGCACTCGTCCAGCGTGGTGGCAATTTGAGGACTTTGGTCTGTGTGTGTATAGTTCTGCAGGCTTCTACAGGCCTCTTGAGTCTCAGCACAATCTGGAAAGGTGTCATCGTGCTCCCTGTTTTCTTGGGTCAAAGACTGAACAGCCTGGGCGGTCTCGGAGTCAATTTCCACAGCGGCTGGGCCTCCCTCTTCGAGCTCAGCATCCACACCATCGCTGTTCTTTTGGTCCTGCTTCTGTGTCTGTTCTTCCGGGGGCTCCGCGTCAGACTCAGGTGCAGTTCCAGTGTCCCCAGCAAGCTCCTTTGGCTCACTGTTACAGGACATTGTGAGATCAACACCGCAGTTCATCAAGACTTCAGGGTTCGAGTGACTCGGCTGAATGCTCAGGTCTAAAAAAGCCTCCTGGCCCTCTAGTGCGTCTTTGAAGGTTTCTCTTGGGAGGTCTCCCCTCTCCATGTTGGCAGCCTCCATGTGGCCATCATCTTCATCATCTGCATCATGGTCCTCATTGTGAGATGGCTCTTCCTCCTCATCCTCGTCCTCTTCATGGTCACCCAGATGCACAGGGTCTTCCTTTTCCATGGAGATCTCAGGCTCCGGGTTCTCTTTACTTTTAGCACCATCTAGGTCTTTTTCTGTAGTTACTTCTTCTTCCTCTTCCTGTTCTTCTCGTTCTCCCTCCTCCTCTCCCTCTTCCTCTCCCTCCTCCTCACCTCTGATGAGGTCCTCCTCATCTACCTTTCCACCTGGTGATTTATGTGGACTCACGGGTATGCCTGTCTCTTCCCTTCTGCTCCCCTCCTGAGGCAGCAAGGCATCCACGGTCTCTGTCACCTCCCGTTCCATCCCCACGGGGCTGCCCTTGTCCTCTGAAAGCTCCTTCTGCTCTTCGATCGTCACCTGGTCCTCTGGCTCCATGGGTGTCTCTGGTGGGGTGTACAGGTTCAGCTTGAAGCCCGTCTTCCTCTCCTTGCTTTGCTTCCACTTGGAGAGCCCTCGCTTCGCTCCTTTTGGCCACACTTGTCTGCACTTTAGAGGCTCAGGATTGTCTTTGCTGCCTTCTTTCAAGTGTTCTGCATCATCATCTACATCTTCTTAATGAGGAGACAAAAAGACAGAAAAACACACATTTTAGGAAGGAAAACCAGAGACAACTTAACACACCCTTTTAAATAAGCAAGCACTGCTTTACTTTAGCACTTTAAGAGTTGATGAGAGAGGTAACTAGGAATATTGTGGAATAAGCCAACCCGAGTAACCTAGGCCTAGGAAGTCAAAGACATTCTAAGATGCAAAAACTGGGAGCTCCACAATACTAAAAAAGTAAAACAATCAATTTCAACATCAACAAATCTGAAAATACCACAGGACAGGATTAATGTTAGGTCATACCCAAACCATCACTGCACTCAAAGGGTTAATCTGGTACCATCCGGAGGAAAGGACCTCCTCTCTGTGAACATTTGCTAGATTTAGATGATCCCAGCTGACATAACTTTGTTCTTATTATTTATTGTTCATTTTATTTTATGTGTGTGGGTGTTTTGCTTGCATGTATGCATGTCTATGTACCATACACATGCCTGATATGAAGGCCAGAAGAGGGCATCAGATCCCCTGGAACTGGAGTTATAGATGGCTGTCTACCACTATGTGCGTGCTGGGGATGGAGCTTGGGTCCTCTGGAAGAGCAGCCACTGCTCTTACCACCAAAGCATCTCTCCAGCCCAGACATTACTTACTGTGTACCTCTGAACTGCATGAGTGACTACACAGAACAGCGCAGTTGTAATCACTGTCATTGTTAGCATCACAATTTATCAATGACACAAGCTAAAATACAATTACCATAATATTACTGAATATTTAAAACACAGGGGTTTTTGTTGTTGTTGTTTTTAAATATTTATTTGATGCATGTGAGTATACCATCGCTGTCTTCAGACACACCAGAAAAGGGCATCAGAACCCATTACAGATGGTTGTGAGCCACCATGTGGTTGCCAGGACATGAACTCAGGACCTCTGGAAGAGCAGTCAGTACTCTTACCCGCTGAGCTAGCTCTCCAGCCCCCATTGTTGTTTTAAATCAGGGATTCTGTTCATGGTATATTAGGGATCAGTCTGCTGTTCAAATATAAGATCTGATTTAGAATGACAATCAGCAACCAGATGGAAGTGAACATTTTCTTACAAGTCTAAAACCTATTCTTCTGGACCTCTATGTACACAGAAATAAGAATGTTTGTTTCAAAGGCTCTCTATACCAGTTGCCCTGTACAGGCAGACAACTGCTTCAGGGTTTTCTCTCACCCAAACTCCACCTTATAAAATTCTGAGAGGAATAAACAAAACAAAACAAAACAAAACAAAACGAATGTTTGCTACTAAAAATACAGCAAACAAATAGACATATTCATGAATAAGTATGTAGACATAAAACACTGGGGCCTTAAGACATTTCTTATTAAAACACTATTTTTGCTGGGTGGTGGTGCCTGGTCTATACAGTGAGTTCTAGGACAGCTTCTGTCTGCAAGCAAGCAAGCAAGCAAGCAAGCAAGCAAGCAAGCAAGCAAGCAAGCAAGCAAACAAACAAACAAACAAACAAACAAACAGTATTTTAGAGGATAATAAAAGCAAAGTCACAAAGTTGATGCCAGAATGGCTGGAGTCCAGCAAGATCAGCTCATTTATATAATAAAGTGAGGGCACATAAACTTCCCTACAGACATCGAGCTCACCACTAGCTGACAGCATGTACTTGATTTAGAGAGGACTCTGTACAAGCTCCAGAGCTTGGCCACTTCCCCAAGGATACTCACACCACTTCCTTTCATTCACAATGGCAGGAATCAGCCATCTCAATGTCTCTTAGCGCCCCTCCTCACCCCTTTTGGTGACAGTTTCTTTGTGTAGCTGTGGCTGTCCTAGAAACAGCACTGTAGACCAGGCTGGCCTTGAACTCAGAGATCTGCTTGCCTCTGTCTCTGCCTGAGTATTGGGATTGAAGACGAGCATCACCAACTTGAAGGAACTGGTTTCCTCTTGCTACCATGTGAGTTTTTGGGATCAAAATCAGGCTGTCAGGCTTGGTAGCAAGTGCCTTTACCCACGTTTATTCTATGAGTCACTGGCCATACAGTTTCTATAGGAATACATCCCTAGATGAGAAGATGAGTTTTCTAATAATCTCCTTTAAGGAGAGGATCGTGAAAGAAATATGGTGGAATGTGACCATCAAAGGTAAAGAGAACAAAGCCAAGGTGAGAGGCAGCAGCAGCAGCTCATCTGCAGGCTTCCGAGCCGACACCTCCAAGTGAGAGTCAGGCTCAGCGTCCACATCTGCAGAGGGAGCTCTCCATGAGCCTCACATGTACACAGGAGTCTGGGGAGAAGGCGCAGTGGGTGCAGTGTAAGAGCTTGCCACACAGTGCTGAAGGCTTGCATTCAGATTCCTCATACACACATACGGGCAATGTGGGCTGTCTTATGCCCGGAACCAGTACTGAGGGGGCAGAGGAAAACTGACAGGTCTTGGGGGCTCACCAGGTACAAGACCGGCACAAACAGGTTGAATTCTAAGTAAAACTGGAGAGGGAGGGAGGGAGGGGGAGGGGGAGAGGGAGAGAGAGAGAGAGAGAGAGAGAGAGAGATAGAGACAGAGAGAGACACACAGAGACAGAGAGAGACAGAGACAGAGAGAGACAGAGACAGAGACAGACAAGAAGAGAGGGATAGAGAGTGAGATGAAAAGAGGAGAGAAGGAGAGGGAGAATGGGTCAGGTATGCTGGTCAATCCCAGCACCTGAAGGGCAGGGAAAGGCTGACCTCAGAGCTTGAGGCCAGTGTGTCTATATAGTGAGTTCCAGGCCAGCTGGGGCTACATAGTGAGAGCCTGTCTTTAAAAAAGGAAAGGATAAAATTTTAAAAAATGAAACAGGAGATAGCAAATATTCACTAAGGAGTCAGGGAAGTGCTGGCTTATGCTTTGAAAAAGAGACATAGACAGCAATTCCTGTGGTTCCCAGAGAAAGGAGGCGAGTTGTTCCCTAGGCTGCAGCAAGTTTTAGACAGAGTCATTTCAGCCTTCCAGCTACCAGGAGCTGTCCTACAGCTCCTCACCGTCCATCTTGGAGTACCTGTGCTAGCAGAGTAAGGGATACGTGCTTTAAAACAGGGCATCAGAGACAATTCACTTGAGTCTGGTATGTTTGTAGAAGAGGGTATCCCTGTCAACTTCAAAAGAAAGTCTGTCTTTGGGATTTCTGTATCATCCCATATTACCAACGCTGATATTGAGGGTGTTTGAAGTTCAGGTGCTTCTGGATCACACAGAGGAATATTAGGATACACCCTGATGCACTGAGAAGTTGTTTTCAAGGAAAACAGAAGTGCACACTGGTAACAAATACCCTGATGTCCAAAAATGCTAACTAGGTAGATCACAGAGCAGTATCAGGGAACGTGTGCTGTGTTTCTTACTAGCCTTCAGAGTTTAGGGTGAGGCAATTTCTACAGAGTAAGAAGAAACCACCTACAGGATTATTCTGATTTAGAAACAAAGTACCCCATTGCAAGGAAAAAGGGGCGAGACGCTGGGAATGAGAAAGGATGGGCTGGCATGTGTCTCAGGTGCACTGGCACACCCTGCGGCGAACTAACCCTCCACTTACTTCTACAAAGGGCAGCGGTCTTGAAGAAATGATTGTCTTCCCCTTCCTCTTCCTCTGTCTGCCTTTTCTTCCCTGGCTGATGTGGGAATGCTTTCCTCAGAACTGGCTTCCTGCCGCCCTCCTCCACTGGGATCTCACAGGTAGGCTCCAGCTGCGGCATTGGCCTCTCCTCATCCGAGTTGTCGAAGGGCTCATTGAGCACTTCTGTCGTCTCGGAAATGGTCTCGGTGGTGACACTGCTGTTGATCCTCCTGCGTTTACGACCCCTTTTCTTCTTTACTACAAAAGGCCTCTGAAATTAATTCAAAACATAATACATAAGTGCTCCTGAGGAATTAAACAGCTGAGGTGATACGCAGTAAACGTGTACTGACGTGCGCCCGAGACTCTTACATGTCAGGACTTCTTCAATGCCTTTGTACTTAACCTTCCATTTGATGTTGAACATCCCTCTTGGGTGCCAAGAACACAGGCATATGTTTTCCAAATAAAACACTTGTTTACTCAAGCAGATGCTTTGAGAGAGAACATCCTAGCAACTCAACTGCAGATTTTAAAAGCTGAGCATTGCTTTTCCAGCACCTATTTTTTAAGTGGCACTCACCAGCTTCAGTATCTGGCATATCACAGATGATTCTAGAAACGCTTTTATAAATGTTGCAACAATCGGCTATCAGGTCAGTCATTTATTACCTTGTAACTGCTCTGGAGATGCCCACGGCATGATAGGCACTATGAGAAACATGGTGGGGCTGAAGGTGAACTTCCTTGTCCCCAAAATGAAAAGGTGCTTGAATAATTACTGGCTAGAAAACTGCAGAGTTAGAGAGTCTTGGCTACTGGGATGTGGGCAGTTAAAAATTTTATAGACTATTTTGATATGGAAGATACCTTAAAAAGTAACGCAGTCTCTGAATAAGATAATGGCACAAATGACTTCCCGTGGTTGCAACAATAAGCTATTTTCCCAAGGGGGGGGGACACCCATCTAATATACAAAATTTAAATAAAGGAACAGGTAGATTCAATGTTAAGATATGTGTCAATGAACCATGAAATTGGCAGAATGCTGCTCTGTGAGGGCTCAGTATGTCTACGTGAATGTCAGCTTCGGGCCAGGGCCAGGGTGTAGCTCACTAGCAGAGCACTTACCTCTCATGCAAAAGGCACTGGGCTCCCCTCCCAGCATGGTGGGGGTGGGGGGGGCACTATTTCCAGATAAACAGTACTGAAGAATTCCTGCATCTTACACTTTTAATGCTTTCAATGTTCTTAAAGAGCACATACAGGCCTATTAACATTCTAAAATCTAACCGTATTAGTCATTTAACACTTGCTGTTATCTGCTCCCTAAGCCCCCACACCTTTCCCCCAAACGCAAGTGCAGCCAATATAAAGAGCTGGTTTCCTTCAGGTGAATCCATACGGAGAGCTGTGGCCCACACCATGACTGGAATGACTCTGTTTATAGATCTCCTTCCTCTCATTCTACCCATAACACAAGACTGACTTCTCTGTATAAGAAGTTAAAATGCTGAGTAGCCACAAGTGCACTTCACGGGGTGCTCCCTCTGCTAACTCCAACTGTGAGGTCAGAAGAAAGAACCTAGTTGGGAGTTAGACTAGCAAACTGCCTGGAAAATACTTCTTAGGACAGCCCCTGGGAAGAGCTTTCATTTCTACCGTGTTATCCCTCCTTGTCAAGGCTGTATTAATAATATCTGCCCTGCTGTATGTCACAGATAGAAACTGCAGACAAAGATAGCAGATGTGGAAGAACATTTACCCCCACCCCCACACAAACCAATGTTGCGCTTTCTATCCCACTGGGCAGGAACTGGCGCTGTCTGAGGAGACTACCTGGTACCCAGGATATGAAGAGTTTTACTTCCGTGTCACTGGCCACACAAGCAGAACACCAGCAGCAAACTAAAGGGTGCGGAATACCTAAGAACCCTATGTGAGAATAAGGGACACTAATGCAGGAACGCTGGACTTGGAGCTCTGAGGTGTGGCTGGCCCTCTAGTGAGTCATGTGACCTGGTCTGGTCTGACCCCCCCAGGCCTCTGAGGTGTCCTGCAGACCAGCAGGTGGCAGTGAACACCAGACTAGGGTGGTTAGCATGCTGCACACGTTAGCAGTAAGCAGAACCACAAGTGTAAGATAAACGATTGTGACACTGGACCACTGAGATGTAAACTACAGGGAAACTACAGAGAGTGAAACAAAAACTGTGAAGAGAAGCCAGACAGACCAGAAAACAGCTTATCTGCATACACACCTTTCTTTTAATGGAAACTGACTGTGGCTTAGTCAACCGAGGGGGAGATGTCTGAATGCTCTCCTCCTCTTCCTCCTCCTCCTCTTCCTCATCATCTTCCTCCTCCTCCTCCTCCTCTTCCTCACTGCTCTCTTTGGACAGCTCTAACAACTGTCCTCGCTCCCCGGCCACTGGCCGCCTCTCTGGGGAGTGCAGGTACTTATTCTTTGATTGTACTTTTGCAGACGATTGCCTACTGCTAACTCTGGACGACAGGATCTCTTGCTCCTCCTTCTCCCAGCAGCTGGCTTGTTCCATTAGTCGTTCAGCCTGGGGTGGGGAGCAAAATGGTCATCGGTGAGGTCAGTTACACGGCTGGAGCCTCCAGGATCAATGAAAAAGGATCTCTCTCTAAGTGAGTTCTGACCAGCTGGTCAAGCACATTCCAGCTGTATCAGTTAGGAGAGCAGACCTAAGACGGCTGGGTTTCATGGGATAGTAAGTGGTGTTACGGCTGGGTTTCATGGGATAGTAAGTGGTGTTAACGATGCAGTGAATTGATTCAAGCTCTTTATCACTACATTACATGCTCACTGGCATGGAGCACTCTACGCAAGTTTATAAACACAAAGAATCGATTAACATGGCAGCACTGCAGCCCAGCACCAAGTCTGATCTGATTACATACTGTCAGTGCTGAGTGCCTCGGTGTGATCAATGATAAATGTCTCATTTTTCATACTTAATTCAATAAAATTATCATGTCTTAATCGGTTAGGATAAATTAGCGCTGTATCGTTTCATAAGCGTTATAACTGAGCTTTCACAATGACGCAAATGACTCTCTTAGCTTAAGCAACTACAAGACAAAAGTCACCACTCAGGATGACTCGTCATCACCTCCTTCTCAGCTTCTCGCTCTTCCTCAGAAACCACAGCATTAGAAATTAACATTGGGGTCCATCTTAGACTCTCCGGATCAAGTTCATTGGGTCGGGAACAGTTCTTCAGCTTTTCCATGTGGCCCAATATCAACTTTTCCCTTCTAATGATGACAAACCTGTAATATAGGGAGACAAGACAAAGTGAGATTAAAAAAACTGAGAGCTAGTGGGGTGTGGTTGCATACACCTTTAACCTTAGCACTTGGGGGAGGCAGAGGCAGGAGACTCTCTGTGAGTTCAAGGCCAGCCTGGTCTAACAAACTGAGATGGAGGGATGCCAGGGCTATACAGTGAGGCCCTGTCTAGAAAACCAAACCAAACCAAACCAAACCAAACCAAACCAACTCAAGATTAAATGGTGGACATGCTGGTGCATACCTGTAATCCAGAACTGAGGCAGGAGGATCGCATGAGTTTGAAGGTTACCTGGGCTACTGTTTTAAAAGAACAAAGTCCCTGGCCAATCCAGATTCCTTTGACCCAGGTTATGAAAATGGAAAACCAGCAAAAGCAACAACAACAGGCTTGATCCTGCTGTGGATCAAGAAAGCAGAAAGCAGGGCACTCACCTGCCATCCCTCCTGTCAATCATGTGGAGGTGCTGCAGAGTGGTGGCGATGTCATGTGGGCACATGCCTGTGGCTCTGCTAATGGCCTTGATGCTGATGTGCCTCTCGTGGTGGCGGTAGAGGTATTCCAAGATGACACTTTTCCAGTAGGCCAGGTAGGAGAGCCGGCCCAGGTCAGAGAGCGGCTTTTCGGGAGACCCTGCTTGGCCTTCTCTTCGAGAAAGCAAATAGCCTAGGCAGGAAAAGCAAAACTGCACTCAGCTTGGTTGTCAGAGCTAGGGCCAGGACTAGGAACAATGTCATCAGCCACAAGGTAAAAGCATCACACAGGTCAAGTGTGTCCTGTCAAGCTCGTCACCTCTCTCAATTACAGTGATGTCACCTCGTCAAATTTCTGCTTGTCAACTTTTGTGGTGACACTGTAAGCGAATTCACACAGCTGGTGGCAGCTAACATACATGGTGTTGTGTGTCACGGAGGTTGAAAGCTAAGACTAAAGAGACTTCTGGGGAATCTCCACACATAAATCCCCTGCAAGCCTGAAATTCTCTCGGATACTCAATGTCAGGATCTCTCGGATCCTGGGGAGGGACCACCCCGACATTAATGGGCAGGTTGTTTTCCACAGAGGACCCGATGACCCTTTGACAGCTGGGGCTTAGTGAAGGGGCTTCGGCTGACACAGCCTGCACTGCCTGTTCCGTTTAACCAGCGGCTGATTTGAAGCTGTTTTAGTATTAATAAAACACTGGCTTTCACGCCTATGGTGGCAAACGCAAATCTACGATGCTAGCTCTATTTTTACCCTTCTCATAAAAACTAAGCCAACCTGAGAATGTGGCTCCTACAATTACAAATAAAATACACGAGCACATGAAGCTCGAACCGCACAGCTTTTCTGGCAAAGAAACTCTGAAATGAGAAGACTTTAAGCCCACTTAGAGGAAATGAACGGAAGCTGGTGGCTGTCTCGGTAATTAAGAGGCAGTAATGGAGGAGAGAAGAATTGACTGTCAAGTAGTGATGGCTTCTTTGCTCTAATTGTTTCAACAGCCTCACCTCCCTGAGGTTCACCTCCGTGAACCTCCTGCGTGTAAACAAACATCAGCACAGACAGTAGGTGGCAGCACTCACCAAACCAGGCCACTCTACACCAACCCAGACATCAGCGTTCCTCCCCTTCATCTACAGTTCCAAAATGGCTGCACTTGCAAGAATTTTCTGTTTTAGTTTTTCTGTTGTTGTTACAAAGAGAAATCAATGCCTTGGATCCATTTTCTTCCTGTTTCTCAAAACCACTTGCAAATAATGCAGAAATCTAGAAAAAGACACTCTACCTCAACAGCATGCTGCATCTTGACAGCTTTTATTTGAATGTCATCATACAGAATAGAAATAAAATAAGCATCGTGTTTTGCCTAAGATTTTTGGTTTAACTCCTCTCGTCCTGTTTAAGTATTGAATGCAAACAAACACCAGACTTTAACAGCCAAGCCACTGTCGGCGCGTGCCGCTCTGCCACACTGAGGTTTTCAACAGCGGTGTCAGGAATGCTAACGTGGACAGCTGCTGTGCTGCAGCCAGCCCATATCGTGTCCTGTCAACATGGAGAGTGCTGCGTTGCCAGAGCAGTGGAGGAAGCCCAAACCTCAGCACAGAAAACTGGCGTATCCCGTCACCTGCTCCCTAAGTGCTTGGCATAGCCTGAGAAATTTACTTAGTCAGCTGGGAGCCCCAGCTCTGTACTTCTGCCGGGGGTGGGGGGGTGAGGCGCAGGTATAGAACCATGGATGATAACTGTTCCCTTTGTCCACAAGATCCCACAATTAAAAGTTCCCTGCAGTGACTAACTATGGAAGTCCCCAGGCCCTCACTGATTCATGTGAATCCCACTGTTGAAGGCAGAAATTTGGCCTACAAGCAGTTCCCCCTCCCACCTACGCTCACCACTACACAGAACTACCTTACCCTGGAGGCACGGTTTTTATTATGTCTCTATGTTCCCACACTTTGACCTAAGAGGGAAGCATTCCCACCCTCCCTTTCAATTTTACCTAGCTGTTCTTGTACCCCGAGTCTAAAAAGCATGCGGTAATTTAGGCGAGCCAGCAAGCTGAGCCCCTGGGGAGCACTGGAGTACAAACCTTTCAGTACCCTCCACTCCTGCAGTGTCAAAAGGCTGACTCCTGACAATTCCTTGGCCTTTTGACTGCAGCGCAGGACTGCTGCCCCATAGGTGGAAGGTAACACGCTCTATGTGTCATGGACATTGAGCCCACTGGTCTCTCCCAGCAAAGCACCCTCCTGTTGTGTGTGCACTCAGAGGCTGTGAAGAGGCAGGGACTCTGCAAGCACTTGTTGGGAGGGATACTTTTCAGGGTGCCGAGAATATGACTGGAAACCCAATGTTTAGTCAGAACCTCCTGCACACATCCCAGGGATGATGAGCACCAAACACCACCCAAAGCCAATGCCCTGAGGTGCCTGGCCCTGCTTGTAGTGTGTCTCCTCCTCCTCTGGGAATCCAGAGACCCTCAAAGAAGTTGCAGCCAGGAAGAAAATGGCACTTTTGCCGAGAACTATTTGGAATCTCCCCATGACGGAGGATGCTCTGATGTTAAACAGAATCCACCAGGAACAGTAAAAATGACCATGAACACATGTCTTATTTCTTACTAGTTGACTGAAATGGCATGCAGAATGACAATCTGTGCTGTTTGGAAAGGTGCTGTGCCTCCTGGTTGTGCACTGACGACAGAAGAGCGGCTGGCTATAAATGTCATCTGCGGCAGGCGCTTGCCTGGAAGGAGCTGAGCTGCTGATGCTGACCTATGCTGTCCTTCGCGACATGGGTGTTAAGTGAGGGGCTTCTTGCCACCTTCTGTCCCTTCCTACTTTCTCTCAGCTCCTCAAAGCACAGTTACAATATAAAGCAGACACAGTAAATTTTGGTAAGAACATTTGACTTATTAATTACAGAGATGTGATGGTTTAAGCTCTTAAGTTTAACTTACCAAAAAGATTCCAAATAATTGATCTAAGATGCAGGGAAATAAAAAGCACTTATCTTGGAAGCCGGTGTATTGTCCTGAAGCATCTGAAACAAGTACAATACACCCCTGGTGAATAGATCCCCACGGCGTGCTCACACCTCTCCTTAACGCAGGACACTTTCAATCAGAAAACTTCAACTACCCCTGGGGAAACCTACTGTTTCAGACGAAAAGTGACGTGTGGAAGACAAGTCCCAGGAGCTTCAGGATAATTAACTGCTGGTGCGAATATTCCCTTGAACTTGTCGGTGAGCCAAAGATTCAGGCAACGAGCACTCAGTCATGAGTGAGAACCTCGTAATGGAAACGGAGTAGCCCACACACCATCCCCTGCATTAACCACCCCAAACTAGCATGATCCACTTCCTCCTCTGCGTCACTGGAACTGCATACCAGGGGAAAGGTGAGGTCGAAGGGGCAGCGGAAGTCTCTCATGCTTGACTCAGAGATGATCCTCTTGCAGGGAAAAAAGCATTTCCAAGCAGAGCATACAGGCCACCTGGCCTCCATTGAGGACGGCCTAAAGTATCAGTTCTCGCTGCCTGGTCCTGACCAGAGACTGAATGGCTAACTGCCTCTAGGAAAGCAGGGTAGACCCACTTTATGGAGGTAACTATTTGATGAGGTCAAAGTTTGTTTTGGCAGTCATGAATAAATCAAAATCAATTTGATCCCAACTCTCATTTATTTGGAACTTCCCTCGTTTTGAACAAGTGCTATGCAGGATGATATAGTGGAGCAAGAGTAAAAAGAGGCAAGGGTGTGACAGAGATCTTCACAAGTGTCCCCCCTCATCCGTGTACACTTCCATCTGTCATTGTCTGCTTCCAAACCATCTGAACCTCCTCAGACACACAGCATAAACTTTGGCTTGCTACTCAGTTCCAGCTCCCATCTGTCTGGATTATGTGAATTCAAAGCTTTCAGTTGCTTTAGGGGAGATAATCTCCAAGGATTATATACCTTTCACCAACACCTGCTGAGCTCAGCAGACGCCAATGGAAGACCCACAACAGAACACAGCCTGGGCTTTGCAGGCCTGGGGATTGACACCAGCCATGGGCTCATGTTAACTTAGGAGGTAAGCCAATGCCTTTAGCCATGGAGTTCCTTGGAGGTGGCAGTTCACTGGGCCATGTGGTCTGTTATTCGTTTCCTGGGCTAGCAGCACTGTGACCATGTAGACGGTTAGCAGTTTCATTACCAGAGTGGATTTGAGGGGCCGTCTTTTGTTTAAATTCAGTGCTGATCCTGAAGTTAGTATCTTTAAGAGAGCCCTGTTCCAAATGACCTGTGATGTGTCTGAAAGATGACCTTACCAAAAGATTGAGAATGTCTCTCAAAGTAGACATTTTGAAACAGACTGGATTTGAAACTGGAAGTTTGAGACACTCTTTACCATAATTCTTTGGGCCCAGTGTAATTACATAGCAACTAGACTAATCGCCGAGCAACCTGCACTCTCACAGACCCTAAAGGTGACTCAAGGTCAGGGCCCTTGAGGACCTGCTCTGGAGCTGCTAGGCAAACAGGCTTGTGTGGGAGAGACACTGAATGTACAATGGGATAAGTCAGGTCCCATCAGTTCCTTACTGGGAGAGAATAGAATAGATGGATTTCCTAAAGCCCTATCAGGCTATGTGGGTTAGCTAGAGTCAATGAGTGGCTGATTGCTCTGTTCTATGCCTGGATGTCACTACAAAAGAATTCTGGCTACAACATGAATTACAACTTAGAAGGTAGAGAGAGGCCTGAGAGCATGCATCTCTAACCAGGGCTCATGTCACTATACCTGCTGAGATACACTGGTGGGGTTCTAAGACATCTTGGCTTCAGAACTTTGTAGTTTAAACACTTATTTAAGACTCCAAAGAGCTTTTGTTTATAAAGGCTGTATCTGTTGATTTTTACAGAGAAGTGACATTGATTAATTTTAAAACAGCAACGAACCTAGTGTTACTCTAATTTTCGATAATTTAAAAAAAGCCTTCCCTGCATTTTTAAAAATATAAACAAACTAGAGAGGAGAAAGCTTGCTTTACATTTTACACTCCAGTCAATATCTACTTTGGTCCCTCATCTGTTGTGTCATGACATTTCTGGAAAATTCCACTTTACTGTCACGAATGAAAAAGAGTTAAAGAGGAAAGTAGCATTACTTTGGAATACTTATGGAATACCTCAGACTGCCTGAACTGTACTCAGACTATCTGTATATATGAATAATACAAACGTTGAGAAGCAGGGCAATGAGACCATAAGAACCTCAGAACTGTCATATATTGCGACAGCTCACAGGAGGCTAGGAGCACAGGCTGTGGAGCCACAAGCTGTGTGGCAGAATTCAGGACCTACCATGTAACAGCTATGTAACCCAAGGCACTTCTTTAATCTCTGTGTATGTCTGAATCCTCATTTAGACCACACAGTTAATAATCACACTTATCTTTTCAAGTTACTGGAAGCATTACATGGGTTAATAAAAACACAGAATAATGCTTGGCTTAAAGATTAGCTATTAAGGGTTATATCTATAGGCGTTCATTTAGATGACTAAAAACTCCTAATGTAGGGGAAATTAAGAGAATGTGGAGAGGAAGAAGTCAAAGAGCTCTTTGGCGTCGGACTGAGATGAGCCTCCTTCCTATTCCTACGTTTGCTTGAGCTACCTCAAGACCATTCTACTGCCTCAGAAGTTTCCTACCACCCAAATATAAATTTAATTAAAGGAAAAGCCCCTTCTCCTTTGGCCTCAGGAATAGTCAAGAAATTAACTACTGAAAATTCCCAGCAAACATAATTGGCTCCCAAATTCCTTTTGGCTGTCAAGTATTTATTTCAATGACTACCCTGAATGAACAACTAGCCCATCAACCCACAAACACAGTGGCTGCCCGAGGCTTCAGCAGACCCACAAGCTCCCAGAGAAATATAACAAAGACTCGCAGATTCTAGAAGACTCAAGTGTGTCCTGGGAAAACCGGCCTGAAAACCCAGGGACATGCTGTCTTTGGGAAAGTTCTGTTGGCTGAGTCACATCTCAGCCGTAGACATCTTGAAGATGCACTAGCTTCCTGAAGAGCACTCCACTGCTAAGCTCTCCCTCAGTTATGTGGAACAAAGTCACTAGTGTTCCTTACTGAATATCCCCACTACCCGACGCCTACTCCAGAGAAGAATGGTCTGCATGTTCCTCCCAAAGGGAGGCCTGCACTAGAGACATGGCCCTGTACTGGCACATGTGCCCAAGCCTACAGAGCACGTGGGGGTTTGCCAAACAATTTTGATGGCTCCCTGGTGGCTGTGGATGCTCTAGTAGTTGATCTGCATCAGATACCAAGGGGAGATGAGATGTAGGGTGTTGAGATGTAGACTCGAAGTTAGGACTTTCCTCCTCCTCCTGCTATGCCTGTCACAGAGGGTGCTGCACATCTGTGACATGCTGCTGAGCTTGGTGACCGGGGCAGCATCTGCTCCATGGGAGCAGTCTGAGGGCCAGACACACATCCCCAAGACACTACTGAGTCCATGGTGTCTTTATAACCGACCACCCGCTTTAGTGGGAGCTCTCCCCAGCTTCCTTCCCTGTGCTTGGGTCTAGCTACGGTTCTCATCCATAGCTGCACGTTAGAATCACTTCCTGACCTTCATGTCCGTCTCATTAAATCTCAACTCTTTCCCCCACGAGAGTTTGGTTTCAGATACAGTATTAAGCAAAAGTCTTGAGGAGTGCCTTTAACCCAGAACTTTAAAGGGTGGGCCTGACGTGTAGGAAGAGCCTGGGCAGAAGGTAAAGTTTTAGTAAAGAGGGTGTGGCATGCACTGCACAGAGGTTTCTCTCAGTCAAACAGAACCGGGGACTGAGTGTGCTCCAGTTTCCTCTTCTGTGGCTGGGAAGAAACCACTCTGATCAAAAGCTGCTTGGGGGAGGAGCTTATTTGGCTTACAGACTAAGAAGAGGTTCATTTGAGGTAAGTCAGGACAGGACCTGAAGCTGAAATCACTGCTGAAGTACTGTTTGCTGATTCCTGTTCAGCTAGCCTTCCTTTCTATGTAGTCTCCCAATGTAGTCCTGGCTGCCATAGAGGTCACTATGTAGACCAGGCTGGTTTTGAACTCACAGAGAGATCCTCCTGCCTGTCTCTCTAGTGCTGGGCTTAAAGGTATGTGCCACCATGCCAGGCTGTTAGTTTAGCTTTCTTAGAAAGCCTGCAGAGGGGCAGCCCTGCCCACACTGGGCCCTCCCACATGGATAATTAAGACAATCTCTCAGAGACCTAGCCATAGGCCAATCGGATCTGAGTAATCCCTCAATGAAGACTTCCTGGGATGGCTTTAGCTATGTCAAGTGATGGCTGAAGCCAACAGGTGCAGTCTGCTAGGGTAAGGTATGTCAATGCAAACTACACTCAGCCTTTTTGTTTTGGTTTTTCAAGACAGTTTTTCTGTGTAATAGTCCTGGCTGGCCTCAAACTCACAGAGATCTGCCTGCCTCTGCCTCCTGAGTGCTGAATTCTTTTCCTGAGTAGATGATCAACTGTTGAATTCAATCCATAACTTCCTTGTTAGGGAAATAAGGTCCTGGGGTATAGGAGAAGATGTTGTAGAATGAGAGAGGAATACTCTACCAATGACACATATAACCAAGCTAAAAGCATTTAAAAATTTTTTAAATTAAATGATTTTTTAAAAATGTTTTCATAAATATATTTCAGAAGGAATCACATTGTTCACAAAGCCAACTACTATTCCCAAATATCAGTCAAGCCGGTTTGTTCCCAGAGGCAACTTCACTGGGAGATGGTAGAGTACTAGGAGCCACTGTTTTTGATGAGACAGAAATGGAGACAGGATGCTGTTAACTTCTGATAGCCTTAGCAGGTAAAGGCTGTTGCTGATGAGCTGAATCCCTGAGCACCACACAGCAGGCGAACTCACTTCCACAAGTTGTCCTCTGGTCCCCACATGTGCACTGTGGCACACACACACACATTTAAATGCAATAGCAGTATTTTAAATTCTAGGATATTTTAGGAAGAGCACAGGTTTACAAAAGAGAAAACTTAAGAAGTAATTTGGTATTTAAAACTAATTTCTTCTTTTAGAAAAAATTTTCTTCACACTAAAGACTGCTTGAAAAAATATTCTAAAAAATAACACCTATCAGCAAAAAGGCACCCTAAATTGCTATCCAAGTTGAAACCTTGAATAAAATTCTACATACAAGTACAAAATCCTCACAAGACTTTCCTATTGAAAAGCTACATGATTTCAAAATTCTCACAAAACTCATAGACCAAGCACACTTTCATCAAATGGCATGAAACTGCCCTGGCGCCAAGATCCCACAACCGAGTGAACTGGAAGGGCTTCACTTCTAGCCACTGGAGGGGCAGCCCAGTTAGCTGAGCCCAGTAAATGCACAGCTCAGCTAGCCCAACAAAGCTGTGTGTGTGTGTGCGTGCGTGTGAGAGAGAGTCTGCGTGTGCGAGCGAGTATGAGTGTGTGTGTGTGTGTGTGTGTGTGTGTGTGTGTGTGTGTGTATGTATGTGTTTGTGTTTATCGGGGAGGGCAGTTGTTTATACTACTGTGGATGCTGCCACTGCTCCTGAATCAGGCTCAGAAGCCATCTTGGTAGCACAGTATCTATATTCTAGCTACTCAGGAAGTTATGGGAGGATTAATTGTTCGAGGCCAGCCTGGGCAACTCATTGCTATCAACAGTTAAAAGGGATGTGATGTGGTTCGTGGTAAAGTGTGTACCTAGCACGTGTGAGGTAGGTTCAAAGCCGAATACTACTAAGACAAGACTCAGGCTCTAGAAGACAGGGCGGTTACAAGTTACACGTGTAAGTCCATTGTAAGTCCATTTCTGTTTCCCTCTCCCCATCCCAGGCCATTCTCTTACCTTTTACAGCTCTACAAATATTGTCTGCCTGCCCGTCTCTCTGTCTGGTGTACACACACACACACACACACACACACACACACACACACACACACACACCAGCACCCAGGGCTAGAAACTGAGCGCTCACCTAGCAGACACAGACTGTGTAAAGCATGGCATCAGGAAAAGTGGAAGAACAAATCTCTTTCCATTTTCCCTTTGTTTTCAAACAAAGTACATCTCAAGCGGGAGTTGTCAGTCTTTGAGACAACTTTCTAAAATCAAAGCCCAGCCCGTCCTCTGATCTGCTCAAGGCTCAGAAGCATCTTTAGTATCCCCAAGTTAGCGAGACAAATGCTCGCACCCCTCCCGCATGCACATGCTACATGCTTTTGAACACACTCTGAGGCACAAAGCTTCTGGAAATAGATAGCTGTGTCAGGGCAGTGGCTCAGCCACTGCCAATAGGACAGTGTGTGCTGGGTGTGGGAACTAGGGGTGGGTGGGACACGTACTTCAGTGGTTGGCTGACTTGCCAGTAGCTTTGGTCATAGAACTCAAACATTTAGTCTGGCTATGTTAGATGTTTCTGTGAGAGAAACAAGAATATATGCTGTATCATACAAGCAGGGTTTTCAGAAGCAATAACAAGGGTTTATTATAATTATCATTGCTTTTGAGACAAGGTATCACTTTGTAGTCCTGGCTGGCCTGGAACTTGTGCTGTAGACCAGGCTGGCCTCCAGCTCACAATTCTCCTGACTCGATCTCCTTACGGGCAAGCACCACCACACACATCTTGGATTTTTTTTTAAAAGATTTAATTTATTTATGTATATGAGTTCACCATTGCTCTCTTCAGAAACACTAGAAGAGGGCATCAGATTCTATTACAGATGGTTGTGAGCCACCATGTGGTTGCTGGGAATTGAACTCAGGACCTCTGGAAGAGCAGTCAGTGCTCTTAACCACTGAGCCATCTCTCCAGCCCCTTGGAATTATTTTTTAAAGACAGAATCTTGCTATGGCGTGGCCTTGAACTAATGATCTACCAGCCTTAGCCTCCAGTGCACTGGCATTACAGATGTGTGCCTTTGTGCCCAACTTATTACAAACAGTATTAAAAGACATCATTGCCTTTTGAGCTTGCAGACAGTACATTTCTCTGAGTTCCTTGCACAAGGTACAATTCTGCTGCTGTTCAGACTGACTCTAACACTGGATGCAGCTAGAGTTGAGCCATCAGTAACAATATATTAATATGAGCACGGCATTATCCATAATATCACAGTTATCATTCCCACGAGTCTTTCTATTGTGTGGACATTGTTAATCACCAAATCACCAACTTTGAAGGTTCTTGAATGTACAGGGAAGGAAGGTTTCAGTGGTTGAATCTCTACTGCGGGCACACTAGTCACTATTCTGGTTAGGGTGCCCAGGACTATTTAGCTAGAGACAAATCGCAGGGAGTTTAATTTGTTCATTACCAGGCAACTTAAATCTAAGAGCCACTAATCACATAAATAACAGGAATTCACACATACACAGTAATAGCTGAAGTTCATTACTGATAACTCAATTCAATGCTGCACTGCAAGAGATCATATGGTAATCATTTACAAATAAAAGGACAGGGCACACACAGGAGGGTCTGCACGCCAAGGTGGAGGTGTGTGATTATGGACAAGTACACTCAACTGTAAATTATGGAACCATCTCTTGTAATTACCCTGCTGCAGACAGGAACAAACTTCCTGTGCAATCTGCAGAGAAAGAGGCTGAGACACACAATTACTTTTTCCTTGGTTTTAACCCTTTAGCATTATGTGTGATGAGGTCAAAGAAAGTTAATTTATGGAGATGTGGCAGGAAGGTATTTCAGAGAAAATTCTCTGAAAAGTTCCCAGTAGTGATGAAAGCTAGTGACTTTTCTTCAGGGAAGAGTTTTCTAAACTGTATTCTAAATGGTGTTTAAAACAGTTCACAAGCACCATTCATTTTATCTCTTCTCTAAAAGTACTTGCTATGGTCTGTAAGTTTTTAACTGGAAGCAAATGAAAATCTGCAGGGTGCAAGGCAGGCTGGCACAGAGTCCTCTGATGTACCTTCTACTGTGGTACAGAAAATAAAATTAACTTCCTTGAATTCAAGAGGAAAGATCCTGTATTGGACAAAGCAAAGGGCAGGAAGAACAGAAAGCCATCTTGTGGTTGGCACACACACCCCCCCACCCCCCACTGTGGTGTGTATGTATGTGTGTGTTAGAGAGAGGAAGAGGGAGAAAGTGGGGGGGGGAGAGAGAAGAGAGGGAGGAGGGGGAGAGATGGGGGGGGAGAGGGGGAGAGAGGGAGGGGGAGAGAGAAGAGAGGGAGGAGGGGGAGAGATGGGGAGAGAGAGGGGACAGAGAGGGAGAAGCCACAGATAACTCTAGGTGTCTTCCTTAATCTCACCTAGCACAGCTTCATTCTGGCAACCTAAGCCTTTTCGTTCCCATTTTCTCTTCTGTAAGCACTGTTTTTTAAATATCCAAATTTCACAAGTGCATTAGCCCTGGAAGGAGAGGGCATCCCACTCCCACTTGCAGTGTCTGACAGAACTATATTCGTTCACTCTGGAGTGTAATCAACAGTAGGAGAACAAAGCATGAGTGCCCAGGCTGGAATGTCTCGTCTCGGCTTCACCTCTGACTTTCCACCTCACGGCAGAAACATTTCTTTCTTAGTATTTAAAAATTTTAAGGCTATTTTATATTTCTTATGAGTATGAATATTTTGCCCACATGCAATGTCTGTGCACCTCGTGGGGGTGCCTGGTGTCTATCTATGGAGGCCAAAAGAGAAAACTGGATCCCCGGAAACTGGAGTCAGACTGTCGCGAGATGCATGTGGGTTCTGGGAATTAAACCTGGGTCCTGTGAGAGAAGCCAGTACTTTTAACTGCTAAGCCACCTCTCAAGTCCCAGACAAGTATTTCTTACCTGAATCTTCCATTTCATCACCCTTCAGTCTTCAATCATGTTTAACAGTGGAAGCAGAAGTTACAGGAAGGCCGTTCTCTAAGAGATTCAACACTTGAGGGCCTCAGTCTCAGTGATGTTTGGTGCAATTGCTTCACATAAAAACAGCTTTGCAAAGGCTGACAGGAAGCTGGTGCCAAGCACCAAGCACTTATGCACTTAATGTTTCTTATGTAGAGCAGTAAAGGTGAAGAACTCTCTCTCTCTTTACAACACCACTGATGTAATACCACCAATAAATAAAAAAAGGCTGTTTTGAGAGTTTTAAGGGTTACAGCCATAAAACAAATGCCATAGGGTATATGACCTCCCACTTTAAAACAAAACACGCCTCCAACGAACACAGACAACCACATACAATGTATAGCTTAGTGGATTACCAAAAGGCAACTGCCCTTGGGACTATCACTTAGGATTTTGCTGATCACCACCAAGCAATCTTCTGTTTGGCCCAGGCAATACCTCCTTCCCCTTCTCTCATCAATAACTACTGAAAGCCTTTTCCTAGCAATCAGGGATAGGTTTTTATTATTCTTACTATTTTTAGATTTATTGCTTTTGTTTTCTCTGTGTAGCTCTGGCTGTCCTGGAGCTGGATCTGTAGACCAGATGGGCTCCAAATTTACAGAGATCAGCCTGCCTCTGCCTCCCAAACACTGGGATTAAAGGTGTGTGCCACCACCTCCTGGGTTAGCTTTGTTTATTTTATGAATGGTTGCCTGCAAGTATTGGTGTATTATGTGCATGCCTGGTGCTCAGAGGCTAAGGAGGGCACTGGATCCTTTGGAACTGGAGTTACAAATGTTTGTAGGCTATCATGCAGATGCTGGGAATTGAACCTGTGTCCTCTGGAAGAGTGGTCAGTGCTATTAACCACTGACTGACACATCTCTCAGGCTCTATTGCTATTGTTATGCCTTTACCACCACAATATCAAGGTGCCAATGCAGTTGTGTCCATTTAAGACAAAGACTTAACTTTCTTTTAATGTGTGGATTTCTCCTTCTACCCCATATTCTTTCTTTCCTATCGGTTCCTGATCTTGGGGCTTTCTCGTGGTGTGCTTGTATTATCGTTCACCATGTTCTTCTATGTCTTTTCCAGCAAGACAGAATAGAAGTTTGATCATGTCTGTTTGCTCCTCTTTGTGCAATTTGCAGCTATTTGATGTTCAATGTACGGATCCATTAATTCATGGGAAGAGATTGCTTTTCTCAAGCACCACTTGGTCACCTAGTGGTACAGCTCAGACAGGGGAAACAGGATAAATGCTTCATTCACCAGCTTTAAGACAATGAACTGGTTCTTTTCATTGTTCAGATTAGTTTTTAGTATCATTCCCCCTATTCCAGAACAATCCATTTTCACATAAGGAACCCTACTTAGTTCCCAGGTACATGGGCATCACAATTTTAGCAACCTTATCTTTGGTTCCTGCTACAGTATAACTATGTTGCGCATTTGTTTCAATATGGACAACATATTGCTATATAAATAATAAAATTATTTAATTCACTCAATTACTTTTATGTACTTTAAAAATATTAATTAAAACAATTTTGTTGAAGAAAAGGTCTTCTTTAATGTTAATCCAAAGCAAGATGCAACATAAATAATTATAAAACTTAAGTTTTTATGTTATTAAACACAACAGTGTAGTATGATATAGTGTAAAACTGTATTTCTCTAATATAACTCTAAGCAAATAAAGAAAAACATATTTTCTCCCAAAGCAAAATTAAAGGAGCAAACAAGAAAATGTAACCATTTTCTGACCCAGTCATCTGCATTATCAAAATTATCCTGAAGAGGTAAGCAAACTGGAGACAGGGTTTCTCTGTGTAGCTCTGGCTGTCCTGAAACTCACACTGTAGACCAGGCTGGCTTCGAACTCAGAAATCCACCTGCCTCTGCCTCCCAAGTGCTGGGATTAAAGGCGTGCGCCACCATTGCCCTGCAAGCAAACTTTTATAGTAGATTGTTTTTCACTTAAAACATTAAGCCCATTGCTTCTTTTATCAGCTGGAAAACAGATTTAAAGGTAATAGTCTCCTTGGAACCAAAATCAGGAAAGCACTAGTTTCAAGCACTAAGAACAAAGCTTGTGTGATCTTGCTCTGCCTTACAAATACCATAACGGGGCCAGTGAAAGCGAGTTGGAAGCACTTCCCACTGCGAAGCCTCAGTATACCCTCACACCTAAGACCGCAGAGATGAGTTATGAACCCTGTGTCTGACACCCCACAACAAGGCCTGGATCATGTACCCTCTTGGCTGCGTCACCGAGGCCACGCTGGCCAAAGTCCGTCCAAAGCATGTCTGCAGAAGGAAGAATAAAGGTGTACATGTGACAAGACAGAAGGCCATGAGAAAATCTCAGATCAAGAGCTAATTCTGTCAGAAGCTGGCTGTGTGTACTTGGAGGTACTCCCAGTAGTACAAAGAGCAGAGTCAGACACTCATTTCTTCCCTTAACGGTTGTTTATTGCATGCCCATTATGTGACAAGCACTGCATGCCCATTATGTGACTGACAAGCACTGTGCTTATGGCTGGGCATTCAACCCGGCAAAAGTCCCTGTCTTCAGGATGCCACTGCCAACTGATGCTTATTGGTTATCGGAATGGAATTTGCCCAGTAGTGGGTTCCAACACTACTCGCTGCATATGCCCACTGGGTAGCAATCTGAACAAAGGTTACACGGCAACAACATCCACCTGTGTGCCAAACCCTGGAAAAGCCTGAGGTATGTAAAGCAAGTAAGTGGTGTTCAGAAAAGAATGAGATGGCAGACCCCATGTTTCATAGTCATGTTTTCACTGAAGCAATGATACACACTAGTCTATACAAACTATTTATTTGTTCTTATTTATGATAAACCTAGTTTATTTGAAAAAAAAGATACATAAAAACATTGGCTGCACTGCCTCATGCAATGCATGTCTATGTATTCAGTAGCAGTCAACCTCTGAATAAATCACCACAGACTCAATTTTCCACCTCCATATTATCTTTAGCATATTAAAATGTATCACAGATCAGCTCCGTGTACTAAAACAGTAGTGGCAAAGGCTTTTGGAGAAACTTATTACAATGAGGAAATAAGGAAAGATGTTCACTTTCCTTATTCTATTATAGACTAGACTCTATTAAAATATGTCATCATCAAACTTAATTGCACAGATCAAAACAAGCCTTCCAGTGACAGTGGCTGGCCCGAGCTCTTCCAAGTGTCAAGGGAGAGGTCTCTATCCGAGAGCTGGAAGGACCTCAACGCCACTTCACAAGGACATCTTGTTTCTCTTTAATGATTGCCTTGGTTGCACTGACTGGGAGAAGAGTGGCAGAGAAAGGGAGCGGACAGAGCTGACTGTTTCTGAGGTCTAACACTGGAACCTTCCTTCTAAAATAAATGTGCCAAGAAATGAACTACCTGTCAAGAGGAAGGGAAAGAGAAACATCTCTTCAACCAACTTAGTCTCTTCTCTCTGCCCAAGATTGGCAGTTGAGAACAACGATCCTTCCTGTTGCAACTTAAGTAAGTGAACTCAAGAAACAGCCTTCATTCCAATGACAACCTCAGACGGGAGGAAGACCAGCAACACTGGGTGCCACACACAGCTAGGGGCTGGGACAGTGGCTTTGTTTGTTTGTTCTTTTTTTTTTAATGGTCAGGACCACTTTAAAAAGGTAAGAAAGAAAAACTGCAGTGAGTAGGTAGCATAGGTGAACTGTGCAATACCACCACTCAACCCCTCAACGACCTTACTGCTTCTGCCTTCTGAGTACTGGGATTAAAGACCGGTTATCACCAGACTCAGCAAGCAGACTCTTCTTTTTCTTTCCCCTCCTGTATTATTATTTTATATGTATGAGTGTTTGGCCTGCATGCATGACTATTCACCATGTAGATGCCTAGTGCCACAGCGGCCAGAAGAGGGGGTTGGTGTCCTGGAACTGGAGTTACAGAAGGTTGTTAAGAGGCCATGTGGACGCTGAGAACTGAGCCTGGGGCCTCTGGAAGAGAAGAATATGGTTATAACCACAGGTCTATCTCAGCAGCCCTGAAGCAGCCCATGTGTAAACAAAATATTTTTAATTAAAAATGTTCTCTATCACCATCTTCATGTAGATGCCAGACTATATATAGAGGTCAGAAGGTAACTTTCAGGACTTGGTTCCCCTCTTTACCCTCTGGGTTCCTGGGACTGAACTCAGGTCACCAGAGTCACACAGCAAGCACGTATACCCACTGAGCTGGTTATCTTGCTGACTCTAGAATCTATAGTTCTAGTTAGTGAGTTTTTAGTCTTTTAGCTAGGAAAGTGCAACTAATTTCACTAAATGCCTTTCGTTTATGACTTTGTAATGAAAACTGCACCTGGGCATTACTTTTGTTTTTACTTCAATCTTTCTCATCAGTGTTCCCTAACACATTTGTACATACGCGCGCGCGTGCACGCACACACATACACACACACACACACACACACACACACAGACACACAGACACCCACACACTCTCGAATCCAGTGTCCTAGTCTTTACAGTATAAAAACAACCCCACCATGTTGCCCCCAGCTCTGGAAAGTCAAGCTTTCTGAACCACCCTTCTCCCTGCTCTGTGTTTTGTTGAGACAGGGTCTCATTTTGTAGTCCAAGCAGGCCTAGAACCCATGGCAATCCTCTGCCATAACCGAGAATAACAGACGTGGGCCATCATTCTTGGGTAAATCCACTTCTTTATAACATTCCCCTTGTTGTGTGTGGGCTGTGTTTGTACATGAAAGTTAGTGGAAACCCTTCTGGACTCAGATCTTCACTCCCCCCATGGACTGCATTCCAGAAATCAAACTCATGTTGTCAGGCTCATACAGCAAGTGCTTTTAATCCCAGCCCCAGATTCATGTTTTTAAAATTCCACTTAGGCCACAGTCCTCCAGGTATACTGCTTACACCTTTTCCTTTGGGACACTGAGGATCTATGACTGTTTTTTTGTGTCACTTTCCCCATAGTTATCTGTGAGAATTGGGCTCACATGTGCAATTCAGGTGACACACAGAAAGAATTTCACAAATCCCAGCTGTGCTAGGATCAGTCAGTGCTGAAACACTCATCTCCTTTGTTTTCTGGAATCTCAAAGCCACGTTCCCCAGCCTCATGGACCCCTTGGCTGTTCTTACTCCAGCTGTTATCTAGCATGCCCACTAACTTCTACTAGCTTTTTTTAATGCAGACCCTTTGCTGAGCACAAGACTCCTTGAGTCTTTAATCTGCCTGTAGTATGTGAAACATCTAACATGCATGCTCATGAAGGCATGTTCTGGGGCATGTCAGTTCCCTGAGCTTGGAGTTCAACCTTCAGCCTGGCTTGTTAGCTCTGAATACACGCTACACAGATATGCTGCATACGCTACACAGATAATGCTGCTGCATACAGCCACTGTTGGCTGACAAGTCAACAGAGACATCAGCAAGAGCATTTAACCTAGTCACTGGTATTCAAGTATTCACTGGAGTGTACCTCAGGCATCCCAATCACTAAGGCTTGAGACAGTGAGCCAAGCATGGCCCAGGTTTTTTTTTTTTTTTTTTTTTTTTTTTTTTTAAAGATTTATTTATTGATTATATGTAAGTACACTGTAGCTGTCTTCAGACACTCCAGAAGAGGGAGTCAGATCTCATTACGGATGGTTGTGAGCCACCATGTGGTTGCTGGGATTTGAACTCTGGACCTTCGGAAGAGCAGTCGGGTGCTCTTACCCACTGAGCCATCTCACCAGCCCCTGGCCCAGGTTTTAAGAATGCATATTTTACTTCCCAAGGACCGTCCAGCACCTATGTGGGGCATCTCACAATCTCCTGTAACTCCAGCTGGGGGTGGTGGTGGTGAAATATCTCTGAGGGAACCCATACTTACTTACATACACACACACACACACACACACACACACACACACACGTAATTAAAAATAAAATAAAATAAATCTTAAGGTCTCTGGCCTCCATGTGTTCTGGGTATGTGATACTTATGCACCTATGGGCACACACACACACACTCACGTGTGTGCAGAGAGCAGAATACTAGAGATAACTCATATGTACATAGGGATGGGTGAAATCAACTGTGTATATAGCCACAGGATGTGCATCAAGAGAATCTTTTCTTTACATTAAGTGATTTCTGGTACAGACTAAAAAATGCAAAAGAACAGAATCCAAAAGGCTATAGTGTAATATGTTTTATGCAAAGAGGAGGAGGAGGAAGAAGAAGAGGAAGAGGAGGAGGAGGAAGGAGAAGAAGAAGAAGAAGTAGTAGTAGTAGTAGTAGTAGTAGTAGAAGTAGAAGTAGTAGAAGTAGTAGTAGTAGTAGAAGTAGTAGTAGTAGTAGTAGTAGTAGTAGTAAGAAAGGGCACACCTACATGCTCATCAGTACAAAACGGAGAGGAGGGAGCACCTAGAGATGAGTGTAGCCGGTGACCTACGGAAAAGGGAGGAGCACAGCTCTGCTATCTATCTATCTATCTATCTATCTATCTATCTATCTATCTATCTATCTATCTATCTATCTATCTATCTATCCATCCATCCATCCATCCATCCATCCATCCATCATTTTTATGTGGATGGCTCTTGTGCCTGCAGGAACATTTGTCTGTGTACCATGGAAGCACTGGTGCCCACAGAAGCCAGAAGAGAGCCCAGATCCCCGTGGAACTAGAGTCACACACAGATGTGAGGTACTACGTGAGTTCTGGGAACTGAACGGATCTTTGGTCAACAGCAGCCAGTGCTTTTAACTGCTAACCCATCTCTCCAGCCCTCGTGAAAATCATTCTTTAGGTTGGGCAGATACACACCTGTCATCCTAAACTCAGGAGGTGAGGGAAGGAGTGTCAGAAGTCAAAGGACAGCCTAGGTTATGTGAGGCTCTGCCTCCAAACACCAAATTAAAAAAAAAAAATCCCATCAATGAAACTAGGAGGAAAAGATGGGAGAAATGGTATTTACATAACCTCAAGGTATCTTCTTACCAGACACTATTACAATGACTTGGCAGGTACCACCGCATAACATGGTCAGCACATTTTGTATGCCAAGGAGGAGGAACCTTAGTTTCTCTAGTACTTCTCCCCAAAGCTTACCACCCAAATCTAATATCAGAGAAGCCCCAATGGGAAGGCAGGTACTGTACAGAATAGGTCCCCGCACACTTTACAATGTCCAAGGAACTAAAATCAAGACAAACCCACCAATACCCCTGATCTTGGGAAATTTAAGAGACCCAGTGACTGAATGTGGTGAGAAATAAACCCACACTGAGAGGTATTTCCCCCAAAAGGACAGCAGGAAGCACTGGCAAGACGAAACCTGAATCTAGCACACTCACTCATACAGAGTGCCTGCTGATAGGGATATTTTGGTTCTGAGAGTTTGTGGGATACACAGCAGAGGATCTTTAAAGATGGACTAACACACGCGGTTCATCCTCATCACAATTCAGGAAAGAGACGTATGAGAGAGAAGAAGGAGAATAAAAGAACAGACACTATACATGCCAACGCCCAGGGGATCCAGGTAAAGAATTCATGGAAATTCTAGGCACAATATTGTAACTTTTCTCTCAAGTCTGAATTTTCTTTCAAAATAAAGAAACAGTGAAATATATAAGGCATTGCTGGGCAGCTCTAACAGCAGGAGCAGGCCAGGGCTCAGGAAGGAACATTCTAGCTCCCCAGTGCCTAGCTGTTCCCCGTGGGAAGAGCAGCTATTTTCCTTGTCCGTGGGAGGCAAAAAGTAGCAGAAGTTTTGTGGGAAGTGGGCTTCTTTGAAGTCTTGACATGTCTAGTGAGGGTGGAGAGTTGTCTGTGTGTGTGTAGGAGGGCTTTAAAGTTTTTGACTAAGGGAGAGGAAATCTCAGAATCCAGGAGAAGAGACCCCTGCAGCCTGTGTCCATCGCTTCTTGAGCAGTCATGAACCCTGAGTCTGTCTATGAGCAGGCTGTCTCTGAGATGCTGGCACCTTTTACTCACTCTGGCCAAGATGTGCAAACAGCCTCCTGAGAGACCTCACTCTGACAAGTGCCAGATAAGCTGTCCCAGAAGCAAGAGACAGCTTCTTGGAAGGGTAGCATTTGGGCCTGTGGACAACCCCATCAGTTCTCTTACTGTACCGGACAACAGTGCCAAAATCTTGTGCATGCATTTTTCAGACAGACAGACAAACAGACACACGCACTCAAGAGCGTATACACACACACACACACACACACACACACACACACACACACACACACACACTCTATTGGAACATATATAAAAGTCCAGGTGCAGTATGCTGTTTTCCTTTGCTAAATTACAATCATTATTGACAAGGACTTCCCTACTTTACAGTTGCTCTGACTAACTGAAAATACAACCTTAATCAACAGGTCCCAGCCTTACACAACAGAACCCAAACCATTATTAAGAGGTCCTTTTAATGGAACAGAACATATTTTAGAAATCTTACAAGTCCTGCTCATCTTTCTTACCCAGAGCACTGACCTGTGAGGAAAAACTGATGAGAGGTTATGTGCTCCCCCCCCACCCCCCTCTGTGAATGCCTGGATCCAAATGGTTCTGGAAAGATATTTACCTACTAATATTTTAAGTGACTACCAAGGAGATGCTATTAATTTTTCAACAGCATACCCTGTCTTCTTTACAATGGTTGGTCAAGGAATAATTCTGTTTTTAAAGTGAATTTTTATTGGGCTTACACTCGGTCCCGTTTTCTTGTGAGTACTGTAAAACAATACCAATTCCCTTCAAACTATTCCCCACCCCACCTTTCAACTATACTAAAATCTTTCATCATGGTGCTTAAGCACTCTAGTGGAGAGACAAGGCCAAGGGTTCTACAAGACTGTCAGGACTACTAAACCCAGTCACATCCGGAGGATGGCATTCATAATGACCGCAAATGTCCCCAAAAGTATTCCAGTGTGTCCTGTATTTCATGTCTGAAATTACAGGGTGGTGGTTAGGAATGGTGCTGCACACCTCAGATCTTAGTACATGGGAGGCAGAGACAGGCAGATCTCTGGAAGATGAAGACCAGCCTGGTCTGCAAAGTGAATTCCAAGTCAGCCAGAAGTATAAAATGAGACCTGGTCTCAAAGGAAAGAAAAGTTCAAGTCCACCTTGTTTTTTCATGTCTGAAGTTTTAAAATAGTTTTAGCACTTAAAGGGAACCCTGGGTTATCCATACATGTACATTCATGTATGTCCCCTGTAATTATATCACTGTATTTAGAGCTTGACTTTTTTACCTGGTGGTACCAGTTCCTTTATAATCTAGGCATCACTTTAGATAGCTTCATTATCACTTCATATCAGCAAAACGACATCTAATACAAATTGTTATAGGAACTATGCTGATCCAAAAAAGTTTCCAAGGAGATCACGGTAACTCAGAAGCACGATATACTGATGTTTAGCACAAAAGGACAAACACGGTCTAAGCATGCTCGTATAGAACATAGCTGGGACGGTATAAGATAGAACTTACAAAGACAGCATTAGAGATAAGAGGTTCTTGAGTTGTTACCAAATGAGCATGGTTTTGAACAGGCAAGAGGAAGGGGCCATGTCAGGAAAGGCCATGCACAGAAAAAGAACTCAGAGAAGCAAACTGTTGAGTCAAAAAGCTTAAAAGGTAGCCTGGAGCTGTCTCCTGGAACGTCCTTTTAGTCTAGAGACACGAGAACACTGTCAGCAAGCTTAGACCTGCATGGTTGTGATGTATCCCAGAAAGTGTAGTTATAGATGAGCGCCTCATACATGATGACTGTAAAATATTCCATAAAGAGTCAGCTAATTCTGCCTTTCCAAATAGCTGTAGCAGGGATTTAACTCGAATGTAACTGTACATTTACTTATCCAATATAAACAAGAAGAACCCCCCCCCCTTAAAAAAAACCTCATGTAATGATGGTCTTCACATGTGTACCCACTCCTACACCACCAGGAACTAAAGCCACATACATGGACTTGGTCAAACCCAGAGGGACATAGATAAAAAGACATGAATACAAGAAAGAGATTAAGTAGCAAACAAGGGGGTGAGGGATGAGGGAGGGAAGAGGGAGGGCAGGAGAGGAGCAATCAGTGCATTAGGTACAAGTATGGAAGGCTCAGGGAACAGTGATTTAAAACATGGAAAACTAAAGAAGAAAAAGAGTCTGATTACAGCGAGGATGTGGAAAGGAACGACAGTGAGCTAGTATATAGCCCTCCTTGGACAATTAGTCTCCTGGATAACTAGGCCAAAACAGTAAGACTAGGAAAACAAATTAATAATTGGAAATACTATCTGAAGGTATAAAAATAATCAACCCAAAATCCTTTTTAATTTTATATTTTTTTGGTCAGGAAATTATACAAAATCAGTCTAAAATTTATCTGCAGACTTCAACATTTCAGAATCTAATGATAGAGACTTATAGAGTCAACATACTTCCTTATGGACCCTCACAGCATACCTACATGCAAGGCCTTGCATTTCCTGCACATATATTCAAATTTCCTTTATCCAGCTAACAACCTACGAATTCACGTGCACTAAGTGACAGACTGTCATATAGCTAGAGAGTCCTATCATCACAGGGTAAGGGGCTCACAGGCTACTATCTCTCTAAATGCAGCTTGAGCCTTAGTATGAAATAAGCAAGAAGAGAGACAGCGGCTAAGAAAGAAGCACAGCCGCTGCATTGTTGCAAGCATCCAGCCGCTGCATTGTTGCAAGCATCCAGCCGCTGCATTGTTGCAAGCATCCAGCCGCTGCACTGTTGCAAGCATCCAGCTTTAACCAGAGAGGCTCAGGGCTACAAGTGCATATGAAGCCAGCAGCTCCTGAGAAACCTCGTTACCAACAGCTTCTGCAACAGTGAGAGGGAAGTAACTAGAGCCTCCTCAGGTGAACAGGCTCTCTTTACCCCTGCTCTCCTCTGCTCCACAAAGACTACTGGGCAAAATCTGAGAAAGCGAAAACTCCTTGTAACTAACAATCGCTTGTGCTTATTCCCAATAATTACCTAATGGTATAGTGAGCACAGTGCCACAGAACTCTACCAGCTCATTGCAGGTAATGGCTTTCTGAGGCAAGGGCACTGTGGTGAGATCTAGTCTCATTTTCCCTGAGTGTAAGTGGGTGTCAGGGAAACTGTCACGTGAGGAAGATCTTCTAACTCAGGTGGTTATAAACAGAAGACCCACTATGTACGATTACAAAAAGAAAACAGCACAGCAGGTTAAATAAAGCTTTATGCGGTACAGTTTCCTGAAACAGCCGGCAGCTACTCTGGAAGGAAGTAATGTATTTCACTTACTGAAATCAATGAGAAAGCGTCCAAATCCTTGCCTTTGGTGCTGGGGCATGATCATTATGCAGGACACATTATACTTCTGCTGGCAGAGCTTTTCCTATGGGAAAAAGAAGCATAGTAAGTATGTCAGAGCTCTGCTGCAGTGGGCAAGTCCCAGTACCTGCCACCGTCCTTGTAAAGCTATCCGCTAAGGTCAAACAGTGGCTTGGGTCAGGACCAATCAGAGTAATCCTACCATGCTGATCAAGTAAGTAACAACAAAGCACCCTCTCTGGCTATGCTTCTCAGATGTATCTGCATTCTACAAAGTTAGGAGCATAAAATCCGTATAGGGAATCTAGGAAATGTGTGCAGGGTGAAAGAACCGCCACAGGAGGGAACGACGCTCTCCTTGCTCACACAACTGCAGAAACGGAGAAAACACCACCTAGTCCACCCAGTGGAGTAAACTGGGCTTTGGCGGGCAGCCCTACTGCGTGATAATCTACAACTCGACAATGGCAAGCTGGCCTCTGCCTCTGAGTAAATCCCCCAGTGGCACTGGAATGGCAGACACGTGAGTGGACACACAAACAAATGTGTCTCCTGTGAGTCAGAAGGCCAAGTAGAAATAATTAAAGTCGGCACCTCAAACCAGGAAAATCAAACAACAACAAAGACACCAAGAAACCCCAAAGCCTCTGAACAACAGTGAGACGGAAATCCTATCAACAGGCTAAAGCCAGGAGGGGGTCTGAGTAGAGCTCTGGACAGCTCTAAGAACTAAGGGTTCACAATCGCAATATCGAATTCACAGTACACAGACACCACCAAAACCTACACAGAGAAGATCTGGAAAAGGCTTCTGAGGCCGTGAGTGCTGTGGCCAAATATAAACCACAAATGAGGCTGCTCACAAATAGAACCACATCACAAGATCACTTCAGAACACTCAGATCTTTAACGAACCAGTTTCAAAGACCACAGGAAACAACTGTGGAAAAAAGTCTAAAGGGCAAAAATGAAAGAAGATGAGCCCCACTTTTGTGTACTTGTAGCTGTCTGTGGCATCTCTAAGCCTTGAGAAGTAACAACGAGACTCTAGGAGATAAATTGCCCATCCCTGGATGTGCATGCCAATAGTAAAGGCTCAAATAATTAATTTTACTGTGCAAAGTAAGATAAATGGGTCACTCTATCTAAAAAGAGATGTACTCTGGGCAAAGAGGATTTATATCCTTGATGCCAGCCCTTTCTCTGTCCAGAACTGTTCTCAGCCATGAGAGTTCACTGAAATATAATCCAACAGCAATCCACTTCCTTTTCTTAATAGATGGACCTAGCCCAGTAAGTAAGTAAAAAGCCTGCTGTGCCGGTGTGAGCCTCCAGGAGCACGAGGCTTAAATCCACATTGAACAGAAGGGCTGCCAGACTTGGTGGTGTACCTTCTAATCCCAGCACTCGGGACGCAGAGGCAGAGGCAGGTATTTCTTGGTAAGTTCCAGGACAGCCTGGTCTACAGAGAGAGTTCCAGTAAAGCCAGGGCTGTTGCACAGAGAAACACTGTCTGGAGTGGGTGGGGAGTGGATGTTCAGGAGGCAGAAGACAGGCAGATCTCTGAATTCTAGCATAGCCAGAGCTAAATAGTGTGATTCTGTTCAAAAAACAAAAACAAATAAACAATGAAGAAAGAAAGAAAGAAAGAGAGAGAGAGAGGGAGAGAGAGAGAGAGAGAGAGAGAGAGAGAGAGAGAGAAAGAAAGAAAGAAAGAAAGAAAGAAGGAAAGAGAGTCAGTCAAAATAGCTGCACACAGGGATGAGACAGGAGGACCTCTGGATGGTTCATGTGTCTGGAGGGAGAGAACACTGAGGGACATGGACAGTCTTGCCATGCCGTCTTGGCTGACCACAAACTGGTGATCCCTTGTCTTAGCCCTCTGAGTATTTATATTAGCAGCATATGCCAACACACCGGGAAGATAGTCTAGCTTCTTATTTCCTGTGAAAACAGCACTTCTATGGAGTGTTTCATCATGAACATTAAAGAAAAGCAGATCCAATAAAGTCACTCATCTGCTGAGCGTCTGGATAATTACCATCTCTGTTTCTGTAACCATTCTTGGGTGCATACCCAGGGAAAGTTCAACACCTGGCAAACACATTCCAAACCAGCTCTCTTTCAAGGTGCATGACTTAGCAACAGCAGTTTCTGAGCAGTTTCTTCTGGAGAAGAGCTCTGAACCAGTGAAAAGACGAGCCACTGTGCCTTAGTATGCAAGTTCTTCCCCATGTTGACTGCTAGAGACAGGTAGGTTTCCTACAGGCAAGACTCCCTTAGAACTTAAAAACCACAGCACAGATCATGAGAGGCAGCGGTGGAAAACCAGCCACCTATCAACTAGGCCATCAATTGCCAGTGGTGTTTTTGTTTTTGTTTTAATTACATGTATTCCTTGGTGTGTGTGGGGTGGGAGGCAGGGCAGGGTAGGGTGCATGCGGACAACTTCTGGGAGTCAGTTCTCTCCTACCAAGCAGGTCCTGGACGTTTCTCAGGAGCCATCTCAGCAGCCCACACCAATGCTCTAACACTGGATACTGCTGACCACGAGGTAGGAAATGAGCCAGAGAGGCTGAGGTCTTAAGTGCTCCATCACAGAAAGCTTCATGTGCACACCACTTAAAAGAAGAAAGAAGCTCAACATTTGGAAATCAAAGCTGCGAGGCAGTCTACAAGGTGGTAATGAAATGTCGCATGGTCACTGTCAGCACAGCACAGGGTTCTGGGGTCCTTTACACACTTCCTAGGCACCTTTTGTTGTTATTTGTTTTGTTTCTTGTTTGTGTCCTTTCAAATGAGCTTTAAACAAAAAGCTGAGGTTTTCAGAAACATGAGCCACTTACTCAAATTATTGTCATAAAAATACAAAAACAAGAGAAAACAAAACAAAAAAACCCTGTTCAAAGACCTGAGCTCCACTAAAAACATTTGCAAGCAAGCGAGAGAAGGCCATGCTGGCTCGTGGTTTACCTTGGAGAAGTATCCAACCAGATGACAGCCTTTTTCATCATTTTTTGTAAGGACATAAAAAAGGAATGGCTCAACATCATAATACAATGTTTTGTGGTCCAGGAAGAGCTTGGCTAACAAGCAAAGGTTTTGGCAATAAATTTTACTCATATTCCCATCAACCTAGAAAAAGAGAAACAGACAACATTATTTAACATAAAAGTATCATCAGAATATAAACTTGCTTCTTCTGTATATCATTTTAAAAAGTATATAATTTTATTTCTAAATCCTACACTCTAAGATTAAAATACTCCATTAAACAAAGACAGTGTTAACCAGGGAACAGCTGTTACTTGCAGAGCCAGAATCCCATCTTTCCTCTTGTTAAGGTAAATTCAAGACAGCTAACGTCTCCTCCTTAAGCTCGTTCAAGAAACAGCAACGTTAGCAAAGTCACTTTCACTTGCAATTTATTATGAGTTAAAATTTATCAGGCATGCCCTCTTACTTTTAAATTGGAGCCAAGTAAATCTGAAAATTAAAAAAACAAATAAAAATTTCATCATGCATGCCAAACTTTTGTTATTTTCAAAAGGACTTCAAATAAAAATAATATAAATGAACCGCCTGAGTTATTCTGATTCTTCAAAAGTGTGGATTAAACAGCAGAGGCATCCATTTTAGTTTTATCCCAAGTATCATTTTAATATAACTGGAGAATATACAATCTCTGTGTTGGGAATAATTACAGAGAGAGTCAGGTGAATTTAAACCTACAGTAAGTGTAATGATTATAGTCTACTTCTCTTCAAAATAAAAGACTCAAGCTGGGACACCGAGGCCTCCACAGGAGCTAAGGCACAGAAACCAATGTCTTTGATCAAATGTAGTGACTTGCTGAAACAGAGAGCCAAACAGACCCCACACTCTTCTTAGGGGAGTCAGGTTTTGCTAACCCGAGCTCTTTGACAATGAACTTGACCATTCCCAGGTCTCCTGTGGACCATACTGGTTCTTATACTGCACAAATTATTTTTAGATTTCATATAACTATTTCCCTTGGACAGAACCTTAGTCCCACACATAGCAACATAATCAAATACAGGCAACTGGCACTGAGGATACAATTCTCTCTTTAATTAAAGGACGTTTTGATGTATTTGGGAGTATGGTCCTTTTGGAAACAGTGCCGTACACAAGAACTAATGGCGATGTACATCTGTGCATCAGAAACAGAAATGAAAACACTGAAACAATCTCCGATCAATCAGAAGTCTAGGAAAAGAGACAGGTACAGAAGAGACTCACAAAACCAAAATCACAGATACGGTTTACTTCTTTCTAAATCACAGAAAAGATCCGAAAGTTTCCTTTCCAAAGCTGATACCTTCAATCAAGATGCTAGAATAGGGCCTTAGGGTTTCCTCCACACCCTCAGTGTAGGAATGAACTACACTCCTGGGCGACTTTCATCTCTGTGCTTTCAAACACATGTCTAACAAGACTGATTATCCTGCCCAGATGACTTCCTGATAGATTAGAGCGTCCACACACAGCCTTACTCATGATGATTTATTCAATAATTACTTAAGGCAAACAATGTGTTTTGCTGTCTGGGAAAAGATGAACAGTCGTTTCAATTTTCTTTCGGTTGGAGGAAAAGCATCCAGGGCACGAGGAAAGGACCAAACAGTAAAGCTGGCACAACGCAAAGGCTCCCTGAGACCAACTCTCTCCCCTGCCTTCTTGGGGCTGCCTGAGTGGCAGCCCGACAGTACATCAAGTGGGGTAACCTGTACTTGGTATCCTTCACCTCCCACCCTCTTTCTGCTCAGATATGTGGCTGCTGAGGCATTTTTGGTTGTCACGAATGGACAGGAGGCACCAGCAGCAGCAGCCAGGAGGTAGACGGCAGGATGCTGCTAAACACCTTAAAAAGTATACTACAGTTCCTATGCAATATATTATTCAGCTTGAAATGCCAGTAGTACTCAGGCTGAGCAGCCTGTGCTTGGCCTTTAATAAGAAGTAATAGCGCAGCCTCACAAAGAATTCCACTTGCCCTTCAAGCTCACTAGAAAGAGCAGGAAGGTGCTTAAAAAACACCACAGCAGTAGGTACCTGACCAGTCTAGAGAGGGAAAGCCCTGCCTGAGAAGCCTCTTAGACACATGGGAAACTGATGACCCTCCCTTATTATAATGGAGGGACACTGGAGGCCAGAGCAAACGGCAGCTGTGCAGCAGAATGATACACAGCAACATGAGCACTGGAAAGAGAAAGGACACTGGTTTTCAGAAAAAGAAGACATCATGTCTGCCGTAGGAGGAAGGCTTGATCTGAGACCCTGAAGAGTAAACAACACACCAGGATGGTAACAAAGAGGCCAATACAGCAAAGCACAGAAATGTGCAGCTACAGTGAGGAGGATTAATGCCGAGAACGGACAGTGACCCTCTGAACAGACAGGACCACCAAAGGAGAGCCTGGAGTCCTCAGTATACAGCTGATCAGCTAAGCTAGATCCCCGAGCCTGGCAGCAGAAGCCTGGCTAAACAATGAAAATAAAGCAGAGACTTTCTGCTACTACGTCTGCTCTGAAAACACAAAATATCTTCAAGAAACCTACAATGAGACCCAGGAACACAGGGCTTCCTGGGAACGGCAAGGTTCTCTAGGGTAGCTGTCCACAGAGACTGGGGAAGAGTCCCAACATCTGCTGGGATCTCGCCCAGAGGATTTATCCACCCTGGCAAGAACTGGACAGAAGCACAGGTGTTTGTGTGCTAAGCAGATACGTACAGCTGCTCAATTCCCTGGAAGAGGGAGTACCTGCCAGACACTGGCTGGAGCTGCTAAACAAAGCTAATTCCTCCTGCCAAAGAATGTGGAATTTACAAAGAGCCAAGGAGACCACTAATTCACTGGTGCATACTGTGCTGTAGAAAGGGATTTTAAAAAGCCCCAAAAAAGTTGATGTGATGAAGTAAGAATTCTTCATCAGTCTAAATGGTTGCTTAATGTAGTCAGATAAATATGCTAAACCATGGCGCTATCTTAAAGAGCAGTGTGAATTCCGATGCTAAGATTGAATACACACTGTGCTATCTATACACAAACCATCCAAGCACACAGTCAACAGTTAGGAATATTAGGGTTCAAAAAGACCATGTTTTTGTTTATACTTGCTTACCTCGAATACTGAAAGGTCTTTCCTTCGGTAAATCTCATTGGCCGGAGGATGAAACCATCCACACTTCTTTGAGTGTCTTAGCAAAATATTTTTACTCTTCATATATTTAAGACAGAATTCACACAGGTAAAGCTTTGGTAATCTGTCAAAGTTTAAAAATCAGAAAGTCTATTAGAGTGACTATACTGTTCAAGAGAGAAAAGCTAAACATTGTTCAATGTTTTCTAGACATAAAATGGCTATAAAATCTTTTGAAAACATTTTCAAAAAGGGAAAAAGAAGCCAGGTATAGTGGCATATAGCCTCAACCCCAACAGTCGGTCTCAGAGGCAGGAGGGAAGGGTCTCTGTGAGCTTTAGGCCAGCTTGGTCTACACAGCTAATTCCTGACCAGCCAGAGCTACACAGTAAGAGCCTGTCTCAACACAACACAATACAACACAACAAAACAAAACAAAACGGCAGGGGGCGGGGTGTGGAGAATCCAGTAATAAAGAAATATAAAGACCTTAAAATATTTTAAATAAAGCTTATAATAATGTGTTCTTATTTTACTCTATGACCTACCATCAGGTTTTTCAGGCCTGAAAAATCAACAATTCAGAATGCTATTCTTTAGTGTGACCAAGTATATTTTTAAAAATTCAGATTTAATGCTGTATTTTTAAATATTCTTAATGCAGACTGCTGTACCTAGAGTAATATTTTATTTATAAGTGAATTTATTATCTTTAAAATGATATGGATATCTATGAGGCAGAGGTCCTAAAAGGTGGCTTTTATTTCTGCCTCTGGATGAGGAAGCTATATAATGTAATAGTCTAAAGTAGTGGACGCAAGTCCGACAGTCAAAAGCTCACATTTGTTTCCTACCAATTCCACTGCTGCTTTAATTCTTAAATTAAGAAGTGTTTTGGGTTTTTGTCTGCAGTGTTATATTCTTAACTCAGTTATCTGCACTCAGTGCTACAGAATCACTAAGCACACGCTCTTTAATCTTCAGAAAGTAACAGAACTGTTTACATAGCACCAACAAAGGGCTGAGGCATGCTAACACCCATTTTATAGACATCCACTTCAGTGATCCGGCCATTAAATCTTTCCAGACACTTTAAGCTATATGCACATATTACACAGATATGTAAACTATGCACACACACATACGTTTATGTACATACGTGGTATCAAGTGTTAGGTAATAGGTATATTTGTGAGGTAGACACAGTCCTTACTCTCCTATCGACCTCATTTTTATTCATGAAATCTCAGCTAAGCTGGTCTTCCACTGAGACTTAGAATAATCATCTTCTTCTTCTTCTTCTTCTTCTTCTTCTTCTTCTTCTTCTTCTTCTTCTTCTTCTTCTTCTTCTTCTTCTTCTTCCTTCGCCTTCTCCTTCTCCTTCTCCTTCTCCTTCTCCTTCTTCTTTAACAAAACCATTTTTGAGATGTAATCTCACTTTGTAGTTTTGGTTGGGAGGGTAAAGCCCCAAGATTCTACTAATACCATGTGACTTGATGTGGGCATCAGAAGAAAAGAAATGTTGGGTGATATAGTTGGTTGCTAAGACACTCTAATCTTAGTTCAAGAAAAGCAGGAAACTGACAACAATTTCTGTTATTTTTAGAATGTTGGCTGTAAATGGCTTTGAGTGACTTGGGAAGGGTCTCTGAAAGTTACCTGCCACCTACTACTTCCTCCTACTTTTTCTATTTTGCTTAATTTCTGGGAGAAGAACCACGAAAAAAACAAGGGATGAGAAATTATTGATAAAACCTATATCCTTAACTAAAAGACAGCCAGTGTAGTGAATATATCAAGCACCTCTAACCGACCGTTGTTTTCTCTGATTTGTTCTATATAAAACCAGCAATTGTCCTACTAACCGAACAAAAACAGGATGGCCTCAAAAGTCAAAGAAAAGTTTATTTATCTCTGTTTTTTGTTTGTTTTTTCTGGAGACAAGCGTTTTTTTGTGTAGTCCTGGCTGTTCTGGAACTAGATCTGTAGACCTGGCTAGCCTTGAACTCAGAGATCTGCCTGCCTCTGCCTCTGCCTCCTTGAGTGCTGGGATTAAAGGTGAGTGCCACTACCTCCTGGCTCAAAGAGAAATTTACAGTACCCGTGGTTCTTACGAGTTAAGGAATATACACAAACAGTACAAACACACTACAAAAGTACGCTAATGGCAAAGACTTCTGCCTGACTACCAAAATTTATGTTTGTTTATTCACTCACTCACTCACTACTTTTTGGAGACAAGTTCATGGCTATCAACAGAATATATACTGACAAAATGGCCTTCAACCTCTGACCTTCCGCCTTAACTCCAAGGCGCTCACGAATAGGTGCTCACACCATGACCTGTTTTCCGTGGGGCATGGTGATGGAAGCCAGGCATACTCAGCAAGCACTCTCCCAGCTGAGCAGCATCCCTGTACCCAAGTGTACTTCTCCTCTCTCCTCAAAGCATTTCACTTCTGCTGTAGAACAGAGCTCCCCAGGCCTTCCCACACAGCCGCCAGGCTCCGCCCCTACCTTGCATATTCCTGTGGGTAAGGCGAGGAGTACCAGGTTTGGATCTCGTATTTCCCGAACTCTATTACTGAGGGGTACCGACCACAGTCTTCCACTCCACTTTCACACTCTATTTTCTGATAAACAACAACAACAACAACAACAACAAATCATGATAAAATACAAATTCCAAGAAAAGAGAGTATTTCATTTACATGGTTTCTTCTTTTTCATTTGAAGCTACCCAAACATGCCATTGATCTTAATTAGTTAATTTTTATATTGTTAAGACAGATAACATTAAGCACCTTTGTACAAAATCTGTATGCACGAAAATAATATCCAACAAATATGACAAATGGGTTATAAGTGTGTGATGCAAGTAAATTCCAAAGTCTATAGACCTGGGTATAACAACAAACTGCAATGCATCCGACTGCAAGTAGGAGATGGCGCAGCTGCTGCTCCATCCCTTGCCGGTCCCTGCTCCGACAGGAAGCTGTATGTCAGCTCCTGCGAGTGATCACGAGTGGAGAAGCCCTGTTACTTCTCCTTCTGCCATGAAGCAAGCTACATGAGATGAGGCTGTGCAGTCACGGTGGCAGCCTCAGTGTCTACCATACTGTCTGGCAGATATAAAAGGACATACATCTTGAATACAACCCCTAGCTTTGGAGCTGGCAAGATGGCTTAGGTGAGGTGTTTGCTGCCAAGATGGATAACCTGCTCTCTAGAACCCAGATGAAAGAAAGAGAATTCATTCCTGTAAACTGTCCTCTGACCTCCATGCCTGTACCAAGGCACTGGTAATGCAGGCCCCATCTCCCCTGACAAAGAGATTAATGCAATTTTTAAAAATAAGCTTTGTTATGTTATAAAGGGCTTTAGGGTTGCATTATCATCCAGATAGTGACTATTGTCCCTTACTTTTCTATATGAATATCCTCACTCCATACACAAAGAAAAATGTTAAAGAGAGAAATCTGACATTTGCTATAGCTGCAGGAGAACAAACACAAAGTGTCTGTCAAGGGCAGAATAAGGAATGACAATCCATAATCCATACTATTTCTTCAGATCAATGGTACCACAAGTCTTCAGCATGACTGGGTGCTGCTAAAAACAAAGCTAGAAACCCAGGCAGACAGGGTGACTGAAAGGGACGGAGGGGGACCGCTGGCCACACACCACTTACTGTCTACTGATGGTAAGACAGTGTGATTACTGTATGCCTTTGAGACGCCTATAGCCTTACTTCTTCACGTCTGCTGAGAGTAACCCAAGTGGACCTGACATGGTAAGCGGAACCATTTAGAGAAATTACTAGACAGTAAAAATGAAGATGACTTCAATTGATTATAAAAGACGACAGTGCGCTCATCAATGCCAGAAAGCTAAAAATGGACACATTTTCATATGGCAAGCCATCTGCGTCAGGACCACTGGTAAACTGAGAAGGGATGTGCTTTTTGGTTACAATTTGAAATTGCTATTTTCCAAATGTGGACAAAAATTATTAGAAACCGTTTTAGAAGCTTTATCTTATTCTTTATTCTGTGTTTGAGAGAATGCATGCTTGTGTGGACCTCTGCGCTGTGCTGAGCTTCAGAGAACAACTTTTGGGAGCTGGCTCTTTCCACCATACCTGTGTTTTGAACTCGGCTGTCAGGTTTGCAAAGCAAATGCCTTTACCCACAAAGCCATCTTTCTGCCATTACTATTAATTTTTTGGTTTTTCTCTATGTAGCCCCTGCTGTCCTGAAATTCGATCTGTAGACCAGGCTGGCCTTGAATTCAGAGCTAGGCCTGCACCCGTCTCTGGAATGTTGGGATTGAAGACGTGTGCCACCACAGCCAGTTAATTATTATTCTATAATTCTTGTTCTATCTGTATAACTAGTACTGCTTTGGTCTGCTTTGTGAGATCAGTCAAGTCTTCTTCTATTTTGAGAAGAATAGATAATCTACATTTATTGCCATAGCTAAAAAATAAAGAAAGAAACAAAAACCCGCATAAGCATTAAAGAGCCACAAAGGACTCTACAGCCTCACTGCAAAGGTTAGAAGTCCCACAGATCTCATTACTGCTGTGTTGGGTCTGGGCCTTACCTCCCAAGACAGTTCCTGGGCCTGCTTAAAAACGTCCAGATCCTCTTCAGTCACGAGCTCCTTGTTTCCCACCAGACTCACATCTGCACTTTCTTGTTTGATGCTTATTTTAATATCAGTATCTGTCATTTGAAACCAGAAGAAAGGGTGTTCAGTGATTTGAAGCATGGGTGACCAGTGCACATTACCAACAACAGTACCGAATCCGCACAGTGGGCAATGGGATCTCTTTCTGCATTGAGCGGTATAAGCTTATATAGCTAACCCTGCTCACAGATCCAGCAGTAACTCTTTCCCTACTACATACATCACTGTCATCTTTCTATAACAAATACGAGGGAACGTAAGAACAATACAAAGCAAAACATATTCTTCAACCAAGATAAGAAGTGATGTCTAGTTACAACATTACCATCATTAGTTTTGAGCTCACAAAATCTACCTATTCCTCCACATGACATATTTTGGCTTTTTGTTGGATAAAGGGTAACAAATGTAATGGGCCAACTTGTTCACTGAACTTTTGAAATCGGTCTCCTTCCTAAGGTGAATGGGTAAACATGCAAACACACTCAAATCCAATGCACACTCCACAGAAGCACAGATCAGGCTCTGCTGAGACGGACGCAGGATGAACTTTGCCATGAGAAAGCAATGGAGCGGAGGGAGAGGCAGAGCTGAAACCTGGCTGGAAGCATTGCCAGCACACAACAAGGCAGCACTGGCTACTTGAGGCGGCACAGGAGAGAGCACGGCAGAAGCATGGTGGTGGCTACTCATGCGGACTACAAAGCTGGGAGCAACGCTATGAAGGTATCTGGAGGGGGAAGTGCCTAGTGCCACTACGAATGGAAATAAATAATAGGAGGCTGGAGATATTAGTTGAAAAAACACTTTTTTGGAGGTTTAGACAGAATTAGAAAAAGGTCAAAGTCTCACTGCATGTGTGTCAAAGTGAGGAGCAGAGAGAGAGAGCGAGCGAGCCAGAGCCTATGTCCCGGGCAGAGCTGATTTCCTGGCTCTTTGGGGTGGGAGAGGGGCGGGCAGAGGTTGGGCTGGAGCTTTCACCTTTTGCTTACCATTATCCTGATCAGGGTTAATCCTTCCGTCTGCCAAGCTCCCCTTCCCTGATGACGGGGTCCCCATCTGAGGGGTCACTTTATATTTTAATCTGCCTAGCATCCTGTGCTTTTTAAGAAAAGTTGTTCGCTTGAAGTGAGCAATGGCTTTAAAAATATGTCCTCTAGTCATCCCCCAGCTACAGGAGGAGTGAGAGAGAAGCCTGCTCCTAAAATCTCGTTTTCCAAAGAAACGGGCTTTAGCCTTTGCCGTGGAAGAGAATTCAGTTTTACGACGCATGCGTTTGGGTGGTGCATAGCTTGGGTGTCCCTTTTTTCGAGACTGTCCCTGAGTGGTATAGATATGAGAAAGTCCATCAAAGAGAGCCTTCAGCTGGCTGTTGTTAGTAAGACTGCTAAAGGAGGGCTCACCGGACTGGCTGGAAGAGCTCTGGGTAGAGGTAGAGGAGGTGGAAGAGCTGGACTTTTGTGAACTGGGGCTCTGACCAGAGATGGGGGCAGGGGGCAGAAGTGCAGAAGGTGCAGGTTTTAGCTTTTGTGTGGTACCTGTAGCCAACACATGAGAAGTGCATGACTGTTTCTGAGAGACCTTTTTCCTTGGACGATAGTGCTTTGAAAAGTCTATTATTTCACCTCGGGATCTGCGACCATCAGGTGATGGTGTAAAAAACTTAGTAAGGCCATCAATGAGCCCTTTGGTTTTCTTGTTAACTTTAAGTGTAGAGGCAGAAATGTAGGTGGAGGAGGTGGTGGTTTTGGTGGTGGCACCAGGCCGGGTGGGGTCTGTAACAGCCAATCTGCTGCTTGAGTGCTTCCCAGACGCAGCATGACCAGATGAAGGTGTGGTACTGACTTTAGTCTTTTGACCCCTACCAGGTGACCCCCTTCCTGTGAATGCACTCATGGATCCTTCATCACTGGTTACAGACCTAGGCAAGAATTTAGAGAATAGTATCAGCATTAAATAACAGAACTATAAAGGCATCTAATAACAAATCTATAGAAACTAGATGCATAGTCAATGTACTTGAACTTGAGACGATTCACTGCAACTTTAAGACTGGGTTTCTGTGGGTGCCACCACCTATGTGTTTCTTGGCTGGAAAACAGATTCTATTTGTGTGTCAGGCTCCTACCAGGGCCTGTCAACAGGTACTAAGAGAATCCACATGGACTCGAGGACAGTACAAGGAAGAAGAATTTTGCAGATACTAAAAACACCCAATGCTTTCGGTATAATTAGACAAAAAATAAGTAATCCCCAGTGTTGTTACAAGTAATTATGATTTCCTGAAATGTCCTTTAAGAACCCTTAGAGGAAGTAGGCCGTATGTCTGATCCAAAGTAGAAGAATATACTCATTTCTAGGTAGAAGTAATTTTTCACTTAGTTTGAAAAACTACAGCAGTACAATTTGGGTATGTCTATAAATTTGTACTGAAAAATAAAATAAAGGTTTACTCTTCTAGTTTATGCTTAGCATGATAAACAGCCAATAATACTAGGAGAAAAGACAATTACAGCATAAAATATTGCTGAAAAAAGGACAATTGCAAAAAAAAAAAAACAGAAAAACAAAAACAAAAAAACTGAAGAAATGATTAAAGAGAAGCTGCAGCAGGTCGGACATGGAGTGGGAAGTCTGGCGGAGAAGCAGCACATTTACCATGGTCATTACCAGACACTTGGCCCAAGGACCCCTGCCTCCTACTGGGACTGACATCGCACTTTGTGGGATGTTGGGTTCTGGCCATACTGCTGTAGGAGGTCACTCCACAAACACAGCTGCCCACAGGAACAGGACTGGCCACCTGCACCCGCCCTTGGGCAGGCTTGGGAAGCTACCCACATTGCAGGAGGAATTTAGGCAACAGAACCATTTGCATATGATCATGACAATGCTGAGGCTCAAAGTTACTCATTTAGCTGAAAGCTAATGGAGAAATGGAAGCCTGAGAATGGTATGATAACAAATTACCAGAACACCTTAAATAATTACAAATCGACCACGTTTTAGTGCCTATCTTGTACACAAAGATTTAATGAACCAATTTCTGTAAGGTTCATCTGAGGTGGCTCAACTGCCAGGAACTTCACCTGGCACCACTATTTCAGCCACATCAGGTGAACACTGGAGATCTCTGGGGTCACTAGAAGACACAGTGAGGGTTAGCGACAAACAACTCATCCAGGCTAAAATGTCTGCGTTATAAAGCTGCATCTGGACTGGATCTGGAGTAGATTGGCCAGAAAGGATAATAGGCTTATAAAACATGTGAAAGAAAATCTCCCCAGACTGTCTTAAAAATTCCTGAGCTCAAAGGACAATTCTGGACAAATGAGAAGTTAGGATCCGTGCCAGGTACAATTTTCAGCTGTGTCCTTTGTTTAGAAAGTTTATATTCTAATTTAGATTTTATAAACAGACCTTGAGGATATGGTCCCTTTTCAAGAACAATGCCTACATGGGAAAAATGAGAGAGAAAAAACCATAATTTCTACTTCAAATGACACTAAAATAAAAAATTTTATTCATAAATGTTTTATATTTGTTTCTAGAAATTAACAACTAAAAATCCATTTTAAAATGTCTACCATTTCAGTTAAAGGGCTTTCATTAAATTTCACTAAAAAAACACCCAACAACAATAACAACAAAAAAACCCTCTGGGAAGGGGTTTGTACTTTCTACTTCTCCTTTGGAAGATGAAGCGCAGACGAGCTTCCGTACAGTGAAAGAAGGGGGAAAAGAGATACAAGGAAAATTCACAGTGGGTTTTCAAGGCAGGTAGAATATCTTTTTGTATATAAAACACAGGGCCTCTGTCCTTAAGCCCCCAAGACAGCCTGAGCTGTCCAGTAAACTCACTCTGTAGTCCAAGATGGCCTAAAACTCTTTTCCTCTCACGTGCTTGGGTTAAAGGCCTACACTACCATGCTCAGCCCTGTGTATGTGTTTCTTAATACTGACAGCTGAATCTATATTCTATAGAGGTTAAAAAATGCATTCTCTTCATCTTTTTTTCAACTAACCTTTAATGACAATTAGACAACAGAAAGAAGTTGGAAATGGGACTATCATAGCAGACTTGGGGGTTACTGCAAAATATTTTATCTGCACTTGCCGAATGGACCCATCTAACTTTTTACAGGACAATCATTTATAGGTTTCTCAGAAGCTACTATTTTGGAGAAGAAATCTAAAAAAAAAAAAAAAAAAAAAAAAAGTGGTAATATTACATTAGCATCAGAAGGGAGATTTATTTTTTTTAATGCTATCTAGAATGATAATGAAACTCTCTAAAGACATGAACAAAATACTTTTTGGTTTAAAAAAAATTCCTGTGAAAATATTTATAAAATTAAGCTGTTTTAATGCTCAGCCAATAAAAAAGGCTGAGGAAGTTTGCAGTTCTTACAACACTTCCATCTTTGCTGCTTGAAACATGTCACTCGGTATCAAAGCTACTGCCAAGAGAAGACCCCAAAATACCAAGTGTAGCTACAAATGCTATTTTTGAGGGGAAAATCCCACAGCTTATGCAAAAGGAAAATACTTATTGAATTTAGAAAAATTATGCTAAAAAAATCTGACAAAATTCGAGGGGATTACAATTACCTACATTTTTTAAAGCACAACATAAAAGATTTCTTTTAATAAGATCTCAACCTACAACAATCGTTGCTTTAATTTATTTTTCGGTCGTCCAATGGGTTTTGCATATCGCCGTTTTATTTGTGCAGCTTTCTCATGAAGTAGTTTTCTTCCCTTTTTCTTTGGTCTGCAGACTTGGCAAATCCACATCCCTGAATTAATATATATATGAAAAAAAAATTTAATGTTTCACTTAAGTTGAAGATATTAAATATAAACCTGTAGTTGTAATCTGACCAAGGATGTCTGTATGCAGCTCTTTCTCTAGGAAAGTGGGTCACTCCCTGTTGCTCTCTTTAGAAAAGACACTGCTGAAGGTCAAAGACCCCAGGTCAAGGTGTTGAGAGCAGAAGCTGGACCTGGCTTACCACTCTTCCCTAAAGCTGTTCCCCATTAAGCCACCCAACACCCCATACTCACCCAGGGAAACCTGTGTGTGTGTGTGTGTGTGTGTGTGTGTGTGTGTGTGCGCGCGCGTGCGTGCGTATGTGTGTCTGTGAATGTCCGTCTGCCTGTCTGTCTGTGTGTGAATGAATGCCATGTGTACATGCCCACGGAGGTCAGAGAAGGCACTGGATCCCCTGGAACTGTTATATGCAGTTGCGCACTGCCTGGTCCTCTGGGAAAACAGCACATGTCCCTAACCACGGAGCCATCTCTCCAGCCCAAGCCATAAGCTATTTATCTTTTATTTCTTTCTTATCACTTGGGAGAAAGTTTTTAAGTCAATCAATCAGACTTTTGAACTTTCATAGGAGAAAAAAAAATTGTTTGTTTTATCAATCGCTTTGGGAAATTTCCAACACTAAAATGGTTATGAGTTTAAGTATTTTAAAATTAAAACTTAACAATTTTAGGTCTCTGGCACTATAATAATTGAAGTTACATGTCTAGAATATTAAAAAAACAAACGATGTGACTATTATAGACAAGTTTAGTAGATCAAAAAGCTCCAATTCAAATCAGTGGGGAAATGAGGAAACAATTCGCTGAACTCCCTGGAAGGAGAAGAGCTACTTCCTATTCTTCACGAGGACGATTCAGTCCTCTCCCTTCCCCTCCCCTCTGCATTAGAGAAGGTCTCAAGTAGCCCAGGCTGGACTTGAACTCTAGACCCTCCTGCCTCAGTCTCCCAAGTGCTGGGATCATAGGTGTGAGTTACCACAACCTGTTACAAAAAGTTTATACACTAACTAGAAAAGAAATTAAAAATGATAACTCATTGCACAAACATCTCTCTACTAAAATGTAATTTCCACGGGGTGGGGACAGAAATCACATAAACTGAGGCAAAGAATCCTACATGAAAAATAAAATGTGGCAAACACCAGGAATCTAAACTGATTAATATTTCTGTAAAGCTGAAGGTGTAAGTACTTGAACCTCAATGGAAAAATGATTATAGTATAAAACAGGTATTCACAATGATGCGAATAAATAATCAAATACAGAAGTTCGGTGTCCTCAACTAAAAAAAGGGAAAAGAAGTCATGATTTTTTTCCTTACTATCAAACTGATTTAAAATATTAAGACTATAGTTTTATCAAATCTAAGATATTACTCATATGATAAAAATTATTTTAAAGATGTTAAAAGGTAAAAAAGGAAGTATGTCTTTGGCTCAGTGGTTCTATTAGCTTTGTCATGAGGATAATTCCTCATACACTGGTGGTCGGTATAAAAACTGACAGCCTTTCAAGTAAGTGGCCTCTAGTTAGAGAATTCCTCTCTACGAATTTATCTTCAGGTGTAAGGGAAACACTTGAAGTATCTACTGTAGAGAATTGGTTAATTAAATCAATTATGGTTCATTTATACCTGAGGCTGCAAAATCAAATACCTTCAGGAAGCACCTCGACTGCATGTGACTAAAGCAAATTAGAACACGTGACAATAGGGAGCAGTGACAGGGTGACAAATCAAAGCATGCATGCCCCATTGAGACAACTCAAGGTAAAATTGAAAAGGATCGTGCCAACAAAGCTTATTCATGGCCCACAAGCAGGTCTGGAAGCCCTGCTCCGTGTTATGGTGCTCAACATGACTTGTGTAAAATCATGTTTAGGAGGGCGAGCAATGGCATGAGGATGCTTACCATCTATTATTGGGAAGAGGAAAACTCAAGGTTACGCACACATTTGCAGAACGCTCCCTTGAAAAGGGCGAGTAGAAGCAAGAACCTCTTGGTAACTAACTGTTTGTCCCCCAGCCTTTATATTTCTTTTATGTTTGTATTCTCTATACCTTCTACAATGTCAATATATACATACTATTAATAAAAGGGCAAGCTCATTCTTAAATGTTTACCATATTATAAACATGAGGGCAGGTACATGGCTGACTCACACAAACAGAGAAGAGAACTCCATATTACACCAGATACAGAGAATTCCCATGTTCGTGCATTTAAACATCAACCAACAGCCAGACCCTGGTGCTGGCTTCCTGTTTTAGTACTCTGAAGTCATCACTGTCATCGTGAATTTTATAAATACAAAATTCACTGCCTTTACTGGCTAATACAGACAGGGTCATGACTCCTGACAAGAGAGTCCTCTTCCTCCCAAGGTCTGAATTCTTGTGTTGTTCCCCTGACCAAATGACTTTACAATACTCTTCTATTGAAGCCTGCAACAACATGGGGTGGGGAGCGGTATCTCCACACTTCACAAGCAGGTTAGCAGGTAAGGACTTTGCCTGTTTGCTTCACAGTGCTGGGAATTCCACCAGGCCTCACACAGCTAGGCACGTGCTCTACCACGCACCTGCACTCCCAGCTCATTTTTAATATGGTTGGAAAGTTCACCTTTTGGCATTCTGGAAAGTGGTGGGTCACAGCACTCCATATGGAATCCTCTATCACAGGAATCACAAAAAAGCATGTTATCCTGTAATACAACAGATTAGAGACTAGTTGAGACTAAGACCAGCTGAAGAACATCAACACCCAAGTTACCAGGTTAACTAAGATGTAATAAAGGAGCCACAGTTTCCCAGTGTGGTGCGCCATTACCAATGTTTAAACACTGCAACATTGTGTTGGAGGAAGAGCCCCCCTCCATCACCGCCCTGGCGCTGGGATGTGAGGCGCGTACTCACTGCATTTTTGCCCTGGACTCGACATGCGCTGCACGTCTTGCACTCGATGCACTGCCACCTCAAGGCCTTCACATTTGCGGTTAACTCAGGACAAAACTTCAGACAGGATGGGTGTCCTGCAATACAAAGCAATTGCTCTGTCAATAAATAGTGCCTTAGTTTATAAAACCCTCATTGCCTTCATTCAATGGATGCCACTGAGGCCGACCAGTGAGCCTTAGGAACTCGAGAACAAAACCAGCTGTAGCTGCACGGGCTTACTTTCTCTTCTTTGTCTCTGACTTCTTTCCCTGCGTATATGAAGTGACTGTATGAGACTTTCCCTGAGGTAACCCTGAACCTTATCTCAGTTTCAGCTATCAGTCTCATAGGACTTGAAGGGAGTGAGAGGGAGTGAGAGATAGATAGATAGATAGATAGATAGATAGATAGATAGATAGATAGATAGATAGATAGATAGATAGAAAGAAAAAGAGAGAAAGAAAGAGAAAGAGAGAAAGAAAGAGAGAGAGGAAGAGAGGAAGAAAGGAAGAAAGGAAGAAAGGAAGAAAGGAAGAGAGAAAGAGAGAAAGAGAGAAAGAGAGAAAGAGAGAAAGAGAGAAAGAGAGAAAGAGAGAAAGAAAGAGAGAGGGATGGGGGAAGAAGAAGAAGGATAGGAGGAGGAGGAGAACGAGAAAAAGAAGAAGAAGAAGAAGAAGAAGTAGTAGTAGCAGCAGCAGCAGCAGCAGCAGCAGCAGCAGTAGCCTGGCCTGTCATCGTCACTAACCTCCACGTGCCCACAGCCATTGAGGATGCTGTGCTGTATAGTGGTAACCATGTCCAAACAACTGATCTCTGTGTGGTGAAATCATATAAAATTAAAAAAGATGGCTAAACAAAAAACTGGTTGAGCTTAGTATGGTGGATGCACACCTGTAATAACATGATTCAGGGGTCGGTCTGTACAAAGCAAGATCCTGCCTTAACAAAGAGCTGAGACTGTTTGGAATGCTACAACTCCAAGTGGCTTGATGAATTCACTCATTACATAGCACACAAAGAACATTTACTACTAGGACAGATGAAGAACATCCACTGCCATCCAGTTCCTGGGTCACTGAGTTTCAATTCTAAAAGCAGGGGAACAAGCATGGAGTTTGGGAGCTGAAGGAGAGACTCAGGCAGGACGTTAGGAAGCCACCCTGGGCAGGTTCCCTCGGCTTGCTTGAACAATGTGTTGCTCCACACAACCCTGGGCACTTTTTTTTTTTTTTACCCAGCAACATTCTGCACGTCCAGTTTGCAGAAAGCCCCAGAGGAACAAGACCAGGATTCCATGAGTGAGGGGACAGTGTGAGCTGAGGCTCTGGAAAGCAGCTCCATTTCAAAACTAATGGCCCTTTTTCACACAACCCCAAGGAGATCTCCAAACTTGATTATTATTTCTTTTTTTAAAATCTGGTCTTTAAATAGCAAGAACATTAGAAAATCCCATGTGAGAGAACTTATAACCAAGCTGCAAAGGGAAGCCCGAGGGGTAATAAAGAAAGCAGATTCTGTAATTTCAAAACTGTTTTATAATTTCCTGACTTTGGCAGCTTCATTGTTTAAATATGTATTTTGGGTTCCTGCCAAAAAGGTTCTCCTCCCTAAAGCTTAACAGGTGCTTCATAAAATTCCACTCACCAGGAGAGTTGCCTTTTTGAAGTAAGAACATTCAATATCAATCATCAATACCATTAATAAAAGTACACAATTCCTACTCTTTAAAGAAAAAAAAAAATCAAAACATCTGTATTGAAGATGTTGAAAAAAATCAAATGCTGCCAACTGGCTCCAGCTTCAGGCTTGGAGAGACACCCAGGCACGTGCGGTTGACCTCCAGTCTCTTCTAAGGGAGAAGAAGGGTCTCTATCCAAAAAGAGCATCAATACCCCACCCCTCAGAAACCGCAAACAAGCACTGGTCACTTGTTAGCTAGAAGAGTATGGTTGGAAGGGAGAGGTTAGAAGCTACTTTGATCATCTCACCCCCTCCCCATGTTGAGTGGACTAAAAACTCAACTTTTAAAGAAGAGCAATTTAAATTCCTCCCTTAAAATGGATCCTATCAGCTTAAAAATACACCATTTACTCCTCCCCCTTTATTACTCCCTGTAAGTCATACATCACCAGCACAGACGACCTCAATTTCATGCACTGAGTATTTCTCTACCTTAGACTCTCTTTTTGTGCTTTGTAGCTTAGTCTTCAGTAACTAAGGTAATTCATATCATATTAGAGCTTACTATTTATTCCTGCAGATATCCTACAATAGAGACTTTTAAAAATAATTTTGCATTTTCAAAAGTAATAGACTCCGGCCATTTTCAATCAAAAGCAAGGAACATTTTTCCTCTTAATGCTTTCCTCCACCTTAAGCAATAGCAGCTGAGATTACTACTATGTAAGCTGCCCTACCGAATTCCAAACTCTTTAGCCCATCTTTTTTAGGAAGCAATCTTCCCTTTATTTAGCTTTAAGGAAACGATTATAGATTCTTCCAGCTTGACAATTCTATGGTTCTGTAAAAGATGCCAAGCAGTGGAAAGACATTTCCATTTGCTTTCCTCACATTAACTTTAAAAAATAAAACAAAAGATTGTAACTCAGTCTTGGTGTATTGCTGTACAATAGATAGTAATGAGCTACTAGAAATCAATGGTATTGATAATATAACCCCTAACCTCCTACTGAGCCACCCCATAAACTTAAGTCATTTCTCTAAAATCCTCGCTCTCTCTGCTGAGAGAATTCATGAGGATTTGTCTTTCTGGAGATGGTTTTATAACTGTGGATTTTGAGAACCACATTAAATCTTCTTTCACTTATTCATTAAGCACATAAGTAGTTATAATTTACAATAGTTTTATCTAGTAAAACCAAAGAAGAGTGGCTTAAAATTAGGGAAGTACCAAAGGAGCCACAAACCAGGAAGTCCTTGAGAAGAAAACCCATGTATAGTAAATACAGTGATGGTCCAACACCCCAATTCTCATGCCATGTAGACAAAGCAACTCTACAAGCATGGGTCTGACTGAGGGCCTGACGTCCGTCATGAGGAGAAAGGCAGAGACACTGGGAGCATGCAACAGTCTGCACTTGTCACAGCAGATTCTGAAGATGGAGGAAGGAAAGCTGGAAGCCAAACACTGACACTCATTCCCCCTGGGAAGGGGATTCACCTGACAGCAAGGCAAGGGCTCGGCAAACAATCGAGCAAATCCTACTACAACCAATGGACAAGGATGTGGATCCAGACAGCACCCCAACCTGCTGACACCTTGACTGTAATTTGCTGAGTCCTACACTGCACTTCTGTCCTACAGCTGTAAAATAAAAAGTATGGTGTCTTAACCTACTAAATCTGTGGCATCAATAGAAAAATAACCCAGGGCCAGGGATGTAGTTCCCACCTAGCATGCTCTGAATTCCAATGAAGGTGGGAGAGACGGCAGAGAAAAGAATCAGGTGTCCGGCTCCTCAGGCTGGTTATTTAGCTTTCAGTATATGTAAGTACTCCTTCTCCAAATGACATTTAATTAGCATTAGAAATAGTAGAAAGAGAGATGATTCCTAACCTTTCAGGTCACGTGATGTAGCAGAAAGACAAGTACTAATGCACTCTAGAAGCAGAGACAGAAGAAACTGAATGTTCAAGAAGACCAGCCTGGGATACACAGCAAAACCTTACCTGCGACAATGCTTGTCCACCATGCACAAAGCCTTGAGCTCAATCCTCAGTACCACAAATTAAAAGGCTATGGAAAACACCAGTCATACATCGTAACAAAGGGATCCCTTCCTGCCCTTGGAGCAAGTGCTATATACTGTGGCACTCAGTTACAGAAAGAGAAGGCAGGCATCCCCCGCCCTAGTCTCCCAATAAGTAGCATGTCTAACCCAAGCCTGCACACTAACAGATCTATGTATCTCCATTCTGCATACACAGATTTGCTGTTATAACAAACTAAAGTTCATCTTCACCAAAGTTCACATCAATTAATCCATGGCAGCCTAAGTTACCTTTCTAAATTTAAAAATCTGATCATGGAATTTTTCTGTGGCTACCAAATTGACATAGGAAAAAATGTAAATTCTCCCATACTGGTTGCAAAACCCATCTAAATTGGACCCCTGTTAACTCTGCCCCAAACCATAATCTTTTGATTCTGCACTGATACCGACTGGTTCCTCTCTCCAAGTCCATGGAGTTCTTCTCCACCTCTGTGTACTCCACCTTCCTCAGCCTGCTCTCCTGGATCCATTCCATGGACCCACTTTGATTAAGGAGGCCCTTCTCAGCCAGGTGGTGGTGGCACACACTTTTAATTCCAGTCCACAGGAGGCAGAGACAAGTGGACTTCTGAGTTCAAGGCCAACCTGATCCACAGAGAGAAAGCCTGTAATGAACAAACAAATGGAGACCATTCTCTGTTCTCCAAGTCCAGGGGCCACACTGTGCATTGTTCTTGATCTTGACACTATCACCAGGTAAACAGGCTTCTGATGTTGTGATGTTCAGCCTTACTTCAGGGCCAATGGAGCAATGGAGCTAGCTGACCACTGACTAAAACCTTCCAAACTATGGTCCAAAATAGACTTGCCTTTCACTGTGATGACTCAGTGACACTGTGGCTTCTTGAGGGCCGGGGCTCCCCTTCCTCTTCTGAGGTGAGGCTTTCATTCCTTGTCTTTCTATGTATTCCTCTTGGAATTCCTTCTGGTCACGGCCTCCGCTTTCCAACCCAATGATCCAATGTGTTTCTAGTCACTGTGAAACTAGATGACTAACCAACTGCTCCCTGAGGCATTCATACATAGCAACTCTAAGAAACCAGTGCTAACTGCCGCCCCCCACCCCCAAAACCATACATACGGCCAAAGGCTGCACCTTTCCCTCCCAGCTCCCCCAGCACGGGTAGGTTCCCCAGGCTCGCGAGGGAGGCTGACCTTCTACCTACAGATCCTGCTCATGTTCTGCAGAGAGGTTCTGTCCCTCTCCCAGCTGCGCCTCACAGCCTCTCTGCTGCCTCCTGTTTCAATGAGCTTCCACTTAGTGCGATGCTGTAATTTTGAACTGTACACTTATCTTAGATTTGCTAATTTGAAAACACACATGCACACAACTCATCTGTAAGTAAGATTTAACCACCCAGCAATCTGAGCAGCAGACACAAAATTTCATTTGGCATAATATCTAATACTTATGTGAAGCTAATTAAAGATAATTTGGCCTTAATGAGGCAAGGAGAATAGAACAGTGTTAATTTCAAAGTAGGCCGACCCATGAAAGTCAAGTAAAATCACTCCCCAGTCTCAGCATTTCCTCAGACCTGACTGAGGACTGTCTCAGTTTTATGAGTGGCTAGGACAATCTCCGGATGTGTCACGTGGCTGATCATGCAAGCCCCGTGGATCTAGAGGACAGACTTACTATTTTCCATTGTACAGAATAAGCAAATGTCTGTTGCAGCCAGCAGGAAGGGGAGTGGGGCATGGGGTTGGAGACACTACATTCGGGGCGGCTTTCTGTACCTCACTTCACATGTTTACTGCCCTTGACTTGAGCAGTTTTTTTTTTAAAATGGGACTTTTAGCAAGGAAAAAATGGAGTTCTGATCATTTGTTATACAGTCATCTTTAAAGCAGAGGAAGTCCAGTGATCTCACTTCATGTGGAAGCAGAAGGAAACAGTTACACTCATGTCTGTGGAAGCTCAGCGCAGTACAATCGTCATCACAGCAATGGGGCTTCAGAGAGAGGTGACTAAGAGCGTCGAGCACATATGGGAAGCACATTGAATAATCATCATCCTCCTGATGGCTGCATCTGGACTTCCTTCTTCTGGTTGTCTATTACTCATGGACATTTTTCTTTTTTAACAAAAATATCTTATGTTCAGAATTCCTTTGATCCTTACAAACAGTCCCGATTCCATCCTGCAGTCGGTGGGTCCTTCTGTGGATGGGAAGGCAGCAGGCTCTACAAGGCCACCTGGAGGACCAACCTTTAGTTCCCCTGGAGCTGCAGGACTGGACTGTGCCAGCATGGCTCCCATCCTGACAAGGCACTGCAGAAGCATGTGGCCCATCATGGTCTTCCTCATGAAAACCATGGTGTTAGAAACCACATGTACTCCAACGCCTCCTAAGATTAACCACATTTTACTTTGATGCTTCATTAAAAAAAAAAAAAAAAAAAAAAGATTTATTTTTATTTTGTGTGCATTGGTGTTTTGCCTGAAGTGACTGTATCAGATATCCTGAAACTGGAGTTACAGACACTTACAAACTGCCATGTGGGTCCTAGGAATTGAACCCAGGTCCTCTGGAAGAGTAGCCAATGCCCTTAACCCCTGAGCCATCTCTTCAGCCCCTGATGCTTCTTTTTTCTTAAGTTTTTCGAGACAGGGTTTCTCTGTGTAGTCTTGGCTGTCCTGGAACTCACTCTGTAGACCAGGCTGGCCTCGAACTCAGAAATCCGCCTGCCTCTGCCTCCGGAGTGCTGGGATTAAAGGTGTGCGCCACCACGCCCAGCGATGCTTAATTTTAGGAGGAAAAAGGAATATAGTTTTTTTCCTAATTGACCAGAGGGCGTACATGTCTACACAGTATTCCATAATTGGGATCTTCTCCCAGCCCCTGAAGTAGTCAAATCCAAGCTGATACACTCACAGATGGTTAAGGAACTGCCAGAGCACTGCTCTACTTTAGAGCCCAGAGAGGCACCTTCAGGCATCCTCTGTGCTCTACAGAATACACTATGCCCCAAGGTTTGCATTTCTGCCAGTAACAGGTAGATGTATGTGATCCAGGGACAGAGAACCTGACCCTTCTCTACTTGCTAGAAAAGAAGGGTACTTTTGAGGGCAGAAAGGACAAGCCTGGGAAGCAAGGATGGAGAAGTGGGAAGCTTCAGAGAAAAGACATTTCAGCCACTTTTGTGCAGAGGGGGCCAGACCTCCCTCTGCTGGGTCTTCAATCTGGGAAGACTAGGGGAGCTTGATGGTATTATAAAGTCTAAGATCAACCTGGGTAGAATTACACCTTGATACCCTATAAGGAAGGCCTTGAAGTTATGATAAAATCCCAGATTCGCAACAACTCAGCAGGGCCGGGTGTGTCATCAGCAATGAGGAATATATGAAGAGAATCTTTCTTCCCACTTGCGAAATCTGTCTGCGTGCCCCATGAATAGATATTAAAACAAGATGATAGAGGGCATTTTAACATACAGCTTAAAATTCACAGATAAACACCAGATGTCTGGACACCACAGAACTCATCAGGCAGTGACACAAAAAAATAATTCATTTGAAATGAGCCTTGTGAAAAGACCTACAAGGTAAGTAGAGGCAGACTGATGAGTGAGGCACTGCCTGCCCAGGGGAGCAGGGGACTCATAGGTTGAAATAAATTAACCTGAACACACAGACAATGTTTCTGTGCTCTTCTGTCACTAACCCAGGATACCATGGCCAAGTGAGAGAATGCTAATGCATCCATAAAGCCCATCACCGAGACAGCAGAAGACATCTTTTAGGCAGTGCTTGACATGTCATATCGTGAAGGCTCTTTCCAGCTAGTCAGGTCCTGGAGGCTGCTGACCACAAATGGCCTATCAAGTTGAACTTCTGAATAACCAACTAAGAACCATTCCACAACATAATCATTCCTCAGTATGACATATTTCCTCTATCCAACCATTAAGCAGCTGTCCTACGTGGTGACAAATTTTAAGTTACTCACAGCAATCAAGTGGGACAGCACGAGAGTGTGGAAAACCATAAGAATGGGTGCCACTTCCAGTTCTCAGGAGAGCCCACGCAGACTCTGGACTGGGCTGTTTAGTCCCTCTAAGTGTAGAGGTAAGCACCAGCATTACTAATGAGGACAGCACCTTGTGGAATGATTAGGTGTCTGGCTGGAAGGAAAGGCAGTGGTGTATGAGAGCATGCTATAGGTTCTGCAGAGCTGTTTTGCTTCCTTCCTTCTGCTTGCTGGGATTGAACCTAGGGTCTTAGACAAGTGCTTTACCACAGAAATAAAACTCCAGCTGTTAGCCAGGAGTTTTAAACTAACATTGAGGGAAAAAATATCTCAGTATCTGAGAGAAAAAGAGAAGACCAACACAGAAAGATTAACATTTAAAAGCCTTACAGCTGGGGCTGCAACTCAGCAGCAGGGTTTGCTTAGCATGGGTAAGGCCTTCAGGTTGGTACTCAATGGGAAAATAACAAAACAACAACAACAACAGAAGTACTCATAGGGGGGCCCAGTATTACCATTTCATATGCAGGAAACTATGTGTATGTGCATGTAACCTGAGTGGCTTTTATGTGCCGAATCAAAAAGAACAGCCAGTAAAAGAAAACCTTTAAAAACATAAACACAATTTGCATTTATATCTCTGAATAAAATTGGAGGCATAATCTTAAAATCAAATGGTAAGAGCAGAGAAGACACACTCCTCGAATCTCATGGTCTGTCCCTTTTCTTCAGTTAACATGGAGCTGGATTGAATTACTACATTTCACCAGTAGGTGTCGTAACCTGAAACAATACAGACTTCACTGGAGTCTCTCTGAGACTGGGGAGAACAGAAGGGGTATACTGTGTTTAGCTTAAATCCTTTGCTATGAGCTAGGCGTGGCAATGATTGGATTTGGGAAGGTGAGGCAGGAGACTGACTGACTGAGGTCAGGATTTAAGAGTTTGGTCCAGGCAATATACTGAGCATCTCAAAAGGCTCAGGGACAAGTAAAAGGAGTTTGATGCCAGCCTGGGCTACATGGAGAGACAGTTCAAGAAACAGTCAAACAAACAAAATCTCTACTGTGACTTTACTTACTGCATGCACTGCAGTCTAACACTGAATTAGCCACATAGATCTGAAACTGGAGCTTGGTTACAAATACTACTGAACAGAATCATATAAACATGTAACATAGGCTGGTATTGGTACATTCATATTTCACCCTTGACCTGTATAATGTTCTTATATTTCAAACCTATTCTATCACCAAACGATGTCTTTGAACATGTTCTGGGAGGTTTCGCTACAGATCGAGAGCATGAAGCTCTGACAGTGGACACCATGTAGAACGCACACAAACCAAACTCACCACTACTGCCACAATCTGCACAAGACAGGAGTTCTTCTGGTTTCTTTTCACGATTTGACTCTTTAGTCCCCAAACAGAAGCTACATATTGGAATGGGATCGGCACGGGGCTATGAGAAAGAGAAACAAAAACAAAAACCAAAACATAGTGTTAGCCTTCCTTTCAAAATTTAAAACAAATTATTAAATTCAAAGCGTCTTACATATTTCTTAAGGAAACCCTGATAAATTAAACAATCAAAAAGAAAATCAACATTTTCTAATAAAAATCATCATAAGTTATGTGGTAGCAAAGCCGTATCTGAATACATTTAAATGTAGTCATTAGATCCAGAAGTAACTTTTATGAATTCAGTGAATCCTAAGACCTTCAACTATCACAGAGCCTTCAGCAGGAACATTAAGGATTCATCTGTGTTCCCAAGTGTTCCCATAATCTGTATGTACAATAAACTGTTCATCTACTCAGCAACAAAGACTATGGACCTCATCTAGTTAATTAGTGAGATTATTTAACTCAGCTTTATCAAGTGTTGTGATTATTCACCTATTAAATACCGGACATGAAATGCGTGCTTCAGAGAGCCCATGAACAGAGAACGAGCAGGAGCTAAAATTCTGTCGGACTTGAGAAGATCAAAAGACTATTAACAAGACCTCTCTGGCACCAAGGGCTTCAAAGGGAAACCAGGGCACACAGAAGAGATAAACCCTCCATCTCTGACATTCACACTTTATAAAAGAAACAACAAAACATTTGTCTACCCCCTGGCACCCTTTAACTCTCTATGGCAATTGCTTTTAACAATGTGTAAATCTACATACATTCTGCGTCTCCTCGGTTGATTATTACTGCCAGCAGGGCAGACATTTCCAACCATATGAATGCAGTTCACTGTGCCTACAGAGCTACATTATCTTGAACAGCCAAAACTGTATAAAAACTAAAATTTTATTGCACATTCCAAGCCTTCTCACATGTTGTCTGCTAGTTCTTCTCTGAAGCCTTTATATGGAATGTCATGAATCAAAAATTCAGGGCAAGAAAACTCAACATAATCACAAATGTTTTTATATGTAAATCACAAACAAGATTGTGTTAGATCTAATTCTCTAAGTCGACAGCAGCACAGAATAAACCTCGTTTGGGCAACCATTCAATCCCAAATGCCTAATACGTAGCCTGGTTCACAGTAGGCTCTCAAAATATGTTTACTGGTTGAATAAATAAAGAAGCAACTGCCAGTTAAAAAGAAAAATCAGCCACTTCTTTAAGATAATATTTTGGATGGTTATAATGATTCCACAAATGTCTTGGTTCCCTCTAACAACATGCCATGAAAGTCAAGAATTCATCTTATGACCTAGCATTCACAAACAACAATTAATATGACTGTGACTTTCATCTTACAATATGAGTGTTCATTATCCTGCCCTTATTTTCAGCCGAATTTGTTCTATTAATATATGCACAGGCTTCACTTTCTGAGGGAGCTTTACAAATGGATTGTTGTAGCTCTGTTAAAAAGGCTCAGTGTGGAATATTCTGCACCAGAGAAACCAAGAGGACAAGCTACAACAAATTGGTCAGTGACTCCAGCCACAGTTTCTGAAAGGCCAGATAATCAGCACTGCGTAATTATGGATCCATAGTTATTACTTGCAACTGCTCGGCTGCAGTACCTTGGGAACACTTTTGTTCCTTTAAATAGCAATTAAAAGAACAATCTGGTTTTAAAGTGACAACGTTCCCCTGATAGATTCTGGCTAAAGCACAGTCTTTGTACTAATGGGATCCTTGCTTTCATTTGATAGAACAATGTTCAAGCCACTGCCACCACCCTAACAGTGATAAATAATTTACAAAATGTCACATATCATTCACGAAACGAAATAAATCCAAATCTGTAGCTCCATGTTTCTTTCCAGATGGATTTTTAGCTGAAAGAGAGCCATGGCCATCAGCCAGCATTCACGCTCATTTTCCATTTGTAACTAAAGGTAACACAAAGGACAAAGGTTGCTAGTAGTTCATGGCCAGAAAGACTGATGTCCCGCACACTGCCCAATAATAGAAGCAGAGATGCTATCACATTCAAGTGAACCCCACCATGCTGATGTATGCTCACAACCATTTATTTTAAGGATAACTATCTCACAATACTCTATAAAACCACTGCATTATACAGAAACGTCTGCCCTGCTGAATTATTGATAATTCAAAGCACTTTTTGCTAACCTCAGTGTAGCCGAGTCTAATTAACTTTAAAAAATTGTCACTTGTATGAAATGAAACTTGTACAGTAATGCATGTAAATGGGTCACAGAATTATTTTGATTCACTATCTTCAGATGACATATAAACTGGTTTTGTTTGTTTGTTTGTCTGTCTTGGCTTTTAAAAAATAATCCCTTAAAGTAAAATGGATTCTAGTCAGAATGAGGTCTGGTTAAATAGCAATTTGATTCCGCACAAATCTATTAACGACAAGTGATATTTAAGAACTTTGAAAACAGAAGCCCAAGGTGATCATGGCGGCACACACCTGTAATCCTACAATTTAAGAATTACAGGCAGAGAGCTGGGCGTGGTGGCGCACGCCTTTAATCCCAGCACTCGGGAGGCAGAGGCAGGCGGATTTCTGAGTTCGAGGCTAGCCTGGTCTACAAAGTGAGTTTCAGGACAGCCAGGGCTATACCTGTCTCAAAAAACAAAACAAAACAAACAAACAAAAAGAATCAGAGGTAGAAAGACTGAAATGACTTCAAAGTTAGCTTTAGTTTCAAGGCTAGCCTGTGCTACACAGTAAAGCACACGCAATAGTTCCCTTAAAAGAAAACCAAAACCAAATCCAAACCACCTAACTTTTTTTGGAAATTCTTTTTCGAGACAGGGTTTCTCTGTGTAGTCTTGGCTGTCCTGGGACTCACTCTGTAGACCAGGCTGGCCTCGAACTCAGAAATCCGCCTGCCTCTGCCTCCTGAGTGCTGGGATTAAAGGCGTGCGCCACCACTCCCGGCTTTAATTCCTTTCTTTGCTCTCTGGGGCGGGGTGGAGGGTTGCTGGCAGCAACATAGCCATCTTGGTGGGTAAAGTGGCTACACAAGCAGAACAACTCTAGTTCCGTCCTGGGAGCCCACACAAATAGACAGAAAGGGAAAGTGACTCGAGTATTATTTTCTGACCTCTAGGGTGCATAAACAATAGAGTAATAAATATTTGAAAGAAAAAAGCAAAAGGAATCTCATAATGGCATCTAACTTGTTGGTCAAATTTTCTATGATGTTTGGTTCTGCTGAACTCATGTTAAGCCTAAAACAACATTCAGGGAGTGGTGATGGTAAGTAATGAGCTGGCTCTGTTCTGTAAGCCCCTTTCCTGCCTCGGCCAAGCAGTGGCACTTAGGCAGCAGGGAAGCCCCTCCTCCCACCACCTCAGTTACTCACCAAGCGGGTATGCCACATTATCCCTACTTTACCTAGGAACCTGAGGGTGTGAGTGGTTAGGGAAATTCTGTAAACTTGCACGGGTCCCAGTGCAGTTCTGAATCACTCCAAGTCTGTGTCCCTAGGGCCAAGTGCTCAACCTCACATTTCCCTCCATGACTCTCTCAGAAAAACAGAGGACTGAAATTTATCTTTCTATCAGGAGCAACACATTTATTGATGTGTTTAGCACCTCTTCAATCCACTTTCTTCCACCACCAATAGGATGTTCTGAAAGTACTTAAAAGGAAATCTATAATGCTATATTGTTACTAGTCACAATGGGATTACTTCTGTAACCAATATGGGACTAAGACCATGTGCCTCCAAGTGGTTCCATAAAGCGCTTAGGACAGCCATGCCATTCTTGGTGAATCTACTAGTAAGAGAACAATTAACGCAACTTTAAATTGAAGAATTCTTTATTAAACAATGTCCCTGGTCTCTTCAAAAGATATACATGGAGACTAAATATAACCCATGATCCTTGGTTGGATTAGTGGTTTTAAAAAGAGATTGATTTATTTATGTGTATGAGGGTTTGTCTGCATGTATGTATGTGTAACGTGTGTGTTTGGTGTTTTAAGGCTGGAAGAGGGTGCTGGGTGCCCTGCAACTACAGCTACAGGAAGCCGTGAGGCAGCACATTACTGCTGAGTACCAGACCTGAGCCCTCAGCAAGTACTCTTAACTGTGAGGCATTTATCTAGCACCCTAATTCTTGAGTCACAATAAAGGATTTTTCTGGGATAATTAGGTAACGTGCACTAAATACAGAGTAATACATAAGCCAGATGTCAACTTAAGTGAACATATTATGATCATGTTGAGCCATGGCCAACAAGCACCGTTTTAGAGATATGAGCAAATACTTAAAAAGTGTCATGGTATGTCCGTAACTCTCAAATGACTCTGAAAACACCACTACACCTAAATCCAGTAAGGTGTCTGGCTATGCAGCAAAGTGCCCGGCTGGCCATCAACATGAAAGGCACACACACACATTCCACATCACTCTGTCCATTTCCTGCCATTTCCAACATTTTCAAGTCTAGAATCATCAACATCTTCACGTATGGGGGTGGGGAGTATTCCACTCTCAAAAGAAGTCCATTGCAAAGTATTAACCACATGGGTTATAAGCATCAGAGAATAGAGTACTATAACAATCCAGTCACTGATTCACAGGAAGTGTTGAGGACAGACAACCGTACTCATTTAAAGAGAGAGAAGATAGTACCAAAATCACAGTGGATAAATGATCCACTTTCTTCAAAATTAAATTAACAGGGGGCAGAGGAAGCAGGTGAGCAAGACTTGGAACTTAGAAGACTGAAAGAAAAACCAGGCAACTGTAATGTGTAAGCTCCATATGTCAGACTGTCCTTAAACTCTGTATATAGCTCAGGTTGGCACCAAACTAACTATCCTCCTGCCTTGACCTCCAGAGTGCTAAATATGTACCACCCTTTGACCTTATGCCTTGCTCTTGATCATGACTTTAACTGTAAATATTGTTTTTAAAAGTTAGCTGGGTATGGTGGGGCCTGATTTAATCCTGGCCCTAAGGAAGCATAGACAGTTGGATCTCTGTGAGTTCCAGGCCAGCCTGTTCAACATAAGAAGTTTCAGGACAGCCAGGGAAGGAACTGAGGTGTATACTCTAACTTTGGGAGGTGGCAAGCTGGGTATTTTCTTGCAGGTAGAAGGTTAGACTCAGTGGCTCCTGGGCACAAAGCACAGACCCCAAAGCAGAATAGAAAAATGTTACAGCTGTGCTCTCTAGCAAAAAGACTCACAATTGCTCTCCCTGTCGTTAACACACTTCTTGAGATTATGGTGCAAAAAAAGTAACCTAAGGTTTAGGGAGATGGCTCAGTGGGTAAGCTGCTTGCTATGCACTTTTGAACACCCCAGTTTAAATCCCTAGAAGCCATGTAAAACCGAGATGCTGACAGTCCTTGCTAAGATGGGAGGCGGAATGAAGAGAATCCTTAAAAGCTTGCAGGCCACTCACAGTTCATACATCAGAGAGAACCTAGGGCTAGTGAACTAGCCCAGCGTGTCAAAGCACTCATTGCCAAGCTTGCTAACCTGAATGCAGTCCCAGAAAGCCACATGGTGGACAGAGAAAACTGACTGTTACAAGTTGGTCTCTGACTTTCACACACCCATCATGGCACACAACTGCACGCACACACAAACACACAGACACACACACACCACAGAATGATAATGAATGACTAACATCCAAGGCTGTCCTCTGACTACCACATGCAGCCTGTGGCATGTGCTCACTGCATGCACATGCATATATACACACAAAGATAAATACATACACAACCATATGCATAACATAAATTTTATCAGTTTAACCAATTTTAAGGTGCCTTCATTGGCAACAGTCATAATTTTGTAGAAACATCACTACATCTATTTGTATAGTATTTTCTATCTATCAAACTGATATTCTACACATATCAAACTCTGTTATATTCCTCTTTTTCTTTTCACTACTGTATTTGTCTTTATTTCTAACTTTATTAATGCTTTACCCAATTTTCCTACATTCACTTTATATCCTTATCTCTGCCACCCTCCCAACCCCCTCCTCCACTCCCCAGGAGTCTCCCCTCCCTAGCACATCAAGTCCCTATAGGACTAGGCACATCCTTTCCCACTAATGTCAGACAAGGCAGCCCAGGTAGAGGAACAGATTTCACAGACAGGCAACAGTTTTAGGGACAGCCCCTGTTCCAGTTGTTGGGGGACCCACATGAAGACCGAGCTGCCAGCCACAAGTGTCCAAGCTAACTGACTCTGCTGGTCGTCCTGTGGAGTTCCCGTCCCCTTCAGTCGGGCCCTATGGATGACCACGGAGGCCTTTCTCCACTGCAATTTTTTTTTTTTTTTGAAACTATCATACTCAAGGCATTTGAGCATCTTTGGGACCTCTGAGCTAAAAAAATAAAATAGCTCTCTTCCTAGGAAACGCTCTTAAAACCCAGGACCATGATGTAAGAAGTGTCATTACTCTTGTTAGTTTAAGATACTGTACAAAAAGAAATCCAAGACTGTACACTAGAGCAGAATCAGAGGTACCCGTGCTCACATCCTCTTCCTGACAATGTCAAATTAGGGTGTGTGTGTGAGAGAGAGATAAGCTATTTCTATAGCCTATGTACACAATCAGGATATATGTCAAGGGCTCTCTTTCTGTAAGCCGTGTGGATCTGAGCCTTCTCTGATGTCCTTTAAACTACTAGAAAACACTCTCGGTGATCCGAATCTTACAGATGAAAGGTCCCATACTCTGTGTGTATTTACTCAGACTTGCATGACTGGAAAGACTGGAAAGAGATTTCAGTATGTTCCTTGAAGCTCTGAGTTTGTAAAAGCATACAATGTGTGCAGGTTGTCCAGTTCTAGGATGGCTCAGAGGTAAACGGCGATTGAGTATGGAAAGTACTATAAGGCTGACTTAAATATTGCCTTATTTATTACCCAATTCACTCTGGTTATAAAGACTTAACAGCTTCAAGCCTTTTATCAATATTAGCACAAATCAATTGCTATGAAATTTTAATAATTATTTTAAATTATTCTAGAAAAGAATTTGATTCTCTCAGTCCCTGTGATGAGTATTAATTTTACAGGACTTCTTTTAAAAGAATCGCCTTAACCAGTGATCATATGAACAAGGTAGGAAGCACCTCAACCAAAAACGCAAGTTTTTAAAAGCTATTTAATAAAGGAAAACTCAGAAGAAAAAAAAATACTAGCAGAAGGGAACAAATATACGGAATATATGAACCAACTTAAAAAATCTTAAATGAAAAACACTTAGCCCAAGCACCTTTTCCCGGCCACTAACTGGAGAACAGTTTGTAATTGGAGAGTGTCTGTACTTAAGCCAGGTGATTCAACCGGTTCTCTAAATCTCCCCGTTCATCCAAGATCCCTCCACAATGCTTTCTCTGGCCCTGCTCCAGCCGCGCTGATCTCTGGAGTTGGGTCCTGCTTTACTGCTTACCATAAAGTTCTGCGCATGTGCGCCTCTGGCCTCAACCATGCTCAGTCTGTTTCCCGGGGAAAGTCAATGCCACGAAAACTATCATCCAAGAATTCTGGTCAGACAGCTCCGAGCCCTCCCTGACATGGTCAGTCCTGTGTGGCATATGGAGTTGGATTTAGGTGTCACGGTACCAGACGACCTGCACTGACTGCCCACTGTCTCTAAAGCTATTCACTGGCCTGGCGTAGAACCTTCCTCACCTTGCTTTGCTGCACTGTTGAGCACGCATCTCTAGGCAGTGCCTGACTGGTTCTGCTTCTATCCCTAAAGCTAAAGCTTAAGCTTCTTCACGCGGAAGGCCCACTTGATGACAGCGCGGCCACGGGGTGTTTGGTGAACCACTGAGCGAGCACAGCTGCGACTGGGAACTGTTCCTCCTTCTCAGGTTCCTGACCACCAGTGCCTGCTTTCAAATATCTTTAATGACTACAAGCACTTTGAGTAAGGCAAGCAGCAGTGGTGAGGTGTGTTCATCATTTATTGAAGGTGTTTATTTACCATCACACATATAATAAATGATACTTATGTTTACCTGGGCATATACTTCCCTAGGCATAATCTGACAAGACAAGGTTTAAAGTTTTAAAGCCACCCGAAGAAAATTTACCCTCCTATCATCATGAATATTAACTTTTAGGAATCACCCAATTAAAACCCTGTGCTGTTTTTATATTATGCCAATTTGGACATGGGGGAGTACTGGGGAGACCCAGAGAGAATGGGTTAAATATGATCAACATACATTGCATTCATGCAATGAAAAACATACAAAATAAGTACATATATAGTGCACACACGCTATGGAGCCAGGTCTGATGGCCAGTCTACAGTGGTGAAGCATCCCTCTCCAACATGAGGGCCAGGAAGGAGAAAAGCTGAGCCGCTGAGAGAGATGGAAGCAGCAGTGTCAGCAGCAGGCAGACCCTAGAGTACAATCCCTCCATCTTTTCTTGTTTTTGTGGCCACATGGTATATCTTAGGCTGGCCTTCATCTCCTGATCCTCCTGCCTCTAACTGCTAGAATCATATCAATCATCAATCAATCAATCAATCAAATCAATCAATTTATTTATTTAGCGAGACAGGGTCTCACTGTGTAGACCAGGTTACTCAGAGATAGGTCTGCCTCTACCTCCCAAGTACTTGGATTAAAGATGTACTCACTGGCTCAATCTATTTTAAAAGTACTTTATATACATATTTTAAACCCACATCGGTTTAAATACATACATCGGTGCTTTGTGACTGATAATGTGTTACTGTCAAAACTTTATACCTGTCAGTGCAGTGACAACACAGGTTGACAATGCTCCTCTTGTCAACTTAACATTTTTCTGCCACTTCAGTACTGGGTGTGACATTTATCTAATAAAGAACTAAGCTTCATTTCTTATCACTTAGCCACTTACTCAACTGATGTCTGTTGTAATAGATTGAGCTCAGCCCTGCACACTTGGGACTTCCCTCTGAAGTAATATGCCTAACACAGTCTTTGGGAACACACAAACTCTGAAAGACTTCTTGTGATGACCTGAAGCGTCTTCTTTCTTCTGAGCTGCTCACACTGCCATGGGTCAGCAGCTGTGGTCAGTGCAGCCATGGGTCAGCAAGCAGGTTTGGAGGCCAGCACCCATTAAAGCAGCAGGGGCTACTTCAAACCCTTCTGGGCAGAACAGAACTGTTCATAACATGCATGTTGTATTTTCTCCCTGTTCATATACCCTTTGTTAAAGTGGAAGTCTTTCCTCGAGATTCATGAATTTGAACCTGAATAGATGCTAAGTAATTTTTCCCGGGAGGTAATTGGAGACACACTCACTACAAGATGTTCCACGGGAAACAGTTTCATCTTAATTTTACTCTCGCTCTATGGATTTCCACTGTCTCACCTCTCCTGCTCATTATGCTTCTCGGTGGGTAATTGGTTCTGTGAGAGAGCAGTGTATCATCCCCCCAGCTCTGTGGATTGGCCTTCTTCATCACTCTGAGCACAAGGATTTATGGTTGGTAATGTACAGAGATCTTGAATGTGATGGTTGTATTTTAGCTCCTTGTCACAGTGATGAGCATTCTCAGTATTTAAAAGCAGCAGCAACAACAACAAACCCTAAGCCTAGTAAAACAAGCATTTGAAGTATTTCTGCATATATGCATAAAATATTATCCCTTTCCCCCTTCATTTAGAAGCAAACTCGTATCAATGACCACATACTACGGGGGATGCCTTGGATCAAGGGAGCTTCAGAAGCAAGACACAATAGGAGCTCAGCCACAAAGGAGCGAGAAGTGAGGGGCAGTCTAAGAACATCAGCCCGCTCACCAACTGTGTGCAGCTAATTGAAATGCTCACACTGTATCCTGGAGTCTAGAACTTGTTCTAATTAGGCAGGTGTACCATTTATAAGCATGCTGATTAAGGAGAGTGATTCTACTGGAAGAAAACAAATCTAATCCTGCACACTGAGCTTAACAAAAACCTCTCACTGTAAGATGAAGCCGACACATTTTGAAAAAATGACAACGAAATAATTAGTTTCCCCGGGGCCTTCAATTTCTTATCTGGACAGGGCCTTGGCTTTTAAGATTGCATCTGAACAGCTCTCTTCCACCCCTGCCATTAGAAACTGCAGATATTGCATTTATCTTCCTAAGAGGGATCAAAGTCTGATTCAACACAGCTGGAAATTCAACATACGGTTACAGGAAGACTGTTGAAGATTTACAAACTGTTCTCGTTGGCAGGCACATCACAACATTAGAACTATAAACTCCACATTTATATTATATTAGCACTATAATTTGAGATTTAGAAAAACAGAAAGTTCAAATAAACTTACAATGAAGTATCACAAGTCCTTAGTTTTTGCTAAAAAAAAAAAATTAATTAATTAATTAAACACGTCTCCCAAGTGACTGCCAGTCTCAGTGGTTAAAGAGATTGGCAAAAGCAAAATCTAGACTTTGAAACCATTGTTTCTTTAAAAATAAGAAAACTGACAGGAGGTGGGGCCTGGTGACTCCTGCCTGCCACCCCCACTTTAAGAGCACTGCCAAAAGTCTGAGTCTAGACTGGGCTAAAGAGTGAGGGTCAATCTCAAGGCAAACCAAAACAGGCAACAAAGAAGAAGAAATCCTGTCCTAAAGAGGAACTAGGGGCGTCAGCAAAGCACTGTGCAAGAACACGTTTGATTTGCAGCCCCTCATAAAAATGAAGTGGGTTCTGGTGGCCTCAGCTTGTAATCTTAGGGCTAGGGAGGTGGAGACAGTTGTTGGAGTGTGCTGGTCAGCCAGTCTAGCCTAATTTGTAAGCACCAAACAGTCAAAGACTGTCTCAAAGGAAGTGGACGACATTTCTGAGGATGACACCTGAGGTTATCCTCTAGTACATATGCGTGTGCGAGAACACACGCGTGTGCGCGCGCACACACACACCCATACCCACACAGGGGACACAAAAAAGTAAAAACACTGCTACTGGGGCAGGGGAGATAAAAAAGTACTAACTTTTGAAAACTTTTCCTAAGCAAGGCCAGTGCACAGTAGCAGTGGAGAAATGAAAAGACAGCCATACTGCACATCAGAAAAGTATGCGATGGCTACCATGTTGTCGATGGAGTTGCCTATCTGCCAGAGAAAAGGATGGCTTCTGCAATTCCCACTTCGATATAAGTATGGCCCTCAACCTTGCATAGATGTACTCTGCTGCAAAGAAAAACGTGAACCAACTGCTAGAGGTTGGCACAGGCAATATTATTTATACCCAATAAATAATACCCAAAGCTGGAAACAGAATCCAGAGGTGACATACCGAACATTCTCCTATAGCAACACCACCCTCAACAGTTCTTCACATTCGGAGACCCGGAGGCAGGGAGACACAGTGCGGTTTACTGCGGATCCACAGTCACCTGGCACAGTGGAACTAACTGACGCTCTAAGGGTTTGCCCTCCCAGAAGAACTAAGAGTAGCATAATTCTATCACCACACTTATATCTCAGCCACCCTCTGCGCACACAAACCATCCAGCAGTCTGCGTTTCTAAGTCTCTGCCTATTTTGCTTTTGTTTTCCTTGTTTCCTCTGCCCTTTCAATTCCAGTATTCATCATAAGCAGGGAGACTAGAGTTGCTTGGATAATTACTACCCAAATGTCAGAGCTCAGACCTTGTTTGTGTGTGCAGCAGCTTCACCCCTAGATCATTGTTGTGGTGTCAAAGTTCCAGATCCACTAATGCTTTGGGCCACACATTGTTCTGGGACCAAAGCATCACTGCCAGGAGTCAGAAGAGCCACACAAGCCCATCACCCTTCTCTACGAAGCTACAGCATAGCTAGCGGTCATCCTCAGAAATGTGTCCACTTCCCTTGAAACAGACTTTCATTGGTTTGGCGCTCACCAGTTAGACTAGACTGGCTGAGGAATAGATGGGTCACACAGGACAAGCTTCCCTGCCAGGTCAGGGATTTTCCAAGCTCAACTTCCTGGAGCATATACAAGGCCACCAAAACAATAGGAAGAAGAAATAAGTAAAATTTCTGATATTCTGTAGTAAGACCAATACTTACTACACTCCGCCTCCCCCAGGATTACAGCAGGACTACACTGCCCACCAGGGCACATAATTACTTCTAAGTTCATATGTCACTGGAACTTGGGATGTTCATACTGCTGCACACACAAAGGTGCATTTTATATATGACAATAACATGTAGAACAAAGTTTTGCTTCAATGAAGGTTCATCACCCATCTCCCCTCAGGCTTCCTGCTTCTCACCCACGTTCGTGCCCCTCCTCACTATCAGCCTCTACTTTCATCTCTATTATCATCTGTTAATTTGGTACATTTTATATAATGGAGCCTGAGAATTGCTGTGTATAGGGTTCCTTCCCACTTCTATGCTTTTGAGATTGAGATTCTCATAGACTATTGTTATTAGCATCCACAATTATTCCACCTCTGAGTAGTCTTTATTGGTAAAGGCTACTGGAATCTTCCTTAATATAAAGGCTGTGTTGTCAGTCTCACAGAGGTGACTTAGTCTCTCTAAAGTAGATTGGCATTTCTTTCTAGTTAACAGTTAAAACAAAACTGTTAAAATTCCTCTTCCCCCTCCTTTTCCATTTTGTTATTTTTTTTTGAGACAGGGTTTCTCTGTGTAACCCTGGCTGTCGTGGAACTCACTTTGTAGACCACGCTGGCCTCAAACTGACAGAGTTCCACCCGCCTCTGCCTCCTAAATGCTAGGGAAAGGTGTGTGCTACCACAGCCTTGCCATCTTTCTGAGATTATTTTTTATTATCAGCAGACAAGGTGACATTACGTAGTTGAGACTGGCCTACAAGCCATAATCCCCCTGCCTCGGTCTCCTGAGTGCTGGGATTACAGGCATGTGTGGGGAGCGGGTGTGGCGGCAGTCCCAAAGGCGCCAGGGACTGCAGCTAAGTCATATGACTTGCACCTGACTTCCTCATATAAGCCACAAACATCTTGAGAGCTGCGCAGGTGTACCAGGATACTGGTGAATCCATTTTGATGGAGATATGCCCCTGCTGCCCTGATTAGCTGAAGCTGCGTGCCTGGTGAAGTGGCGTGGCCTGCTGTGTGTGGATGGGAACTGAGAGTATAAAAGAGTGAGAGGCCCAGGGTTCAGGGGAGATATAAAAACAAGGGAGATATAAAAACAAGGGAGATATAAACAAGGGAGAGATATAAACAAGGGAGATATAAACAAGGGAAATATAGAGAAAGAAGAAACAGGACTGAATAAACGTGTGCAGAAGGATCCTGTAGCAGCGTCGTTCTTCCTGGCCAGTTGAGCGCGTGCAACAGTTGGTGCCGAAACCCGGGAAAAGAAACATCTTCAGGCAAGAGCGAAGACCCCCTGCTACAGGGAGGATTCAGAACTGCATCACTGGGAAGGAGCGGTTAATAAAGTGTTCCCGTAAAACAGACTGTTGAGAAGGATCCGGCGTGGATTCAGAACTCTTCAGCTGGGGAACGGTACTGATGAAGAGAAAGAAGAAAGATGAGGACGGAATAAACTGCTGTTAGAAGGACTGGTGGTCGCGTCGTTCTTGCTGGTCGAGAGCAGGCGCGACAATTGGTGGCCCGTACGGGGAACCGACTCCCCCACCGAGTTCAGAACTTTCAGCAGTCAGTGGTTGCCGGCAGGGTAAGTTCACGGTGAGTGAAACTTGTGACCCCAGGAGTTTGGGAAGGACCTCGATAAAATAGAGGTGAGCATAAAGTTGCCAGGAAGTAGGCACAAAGTAACCCAGGAGTTTGGGAAGGACCTCGGATAAAATAGAGGCAAGCATAAAGTTGCCAGGAAGCAGGCACAAGGTAACGAAAGGTTCCCGGCTTTGGGACAAGTTAAGGTTCCCGGCTTTGGGACAAGTTAAGGTTCCCTGTTTGGGGACAAGTTAAGGAACTATGATAACCTCAGTGTAGTGATCAATAGATCCTCGCTGAGTAGTTATGCTTTTTTCTCCCGTTGACCCTTTGTGGGTAGGTCTGATAGTTTTGGTCTTGTTTGTTCTGATATATGGACTCTGTTACTGTTTGAAACTGTGTGTAGAGGCAGTCAAGACAGGTCAGAAAATCCTTATAGAGCAACAAGAAAGTATGTTGGAAGAGAAGGGCTTAAAAAGAAAAAGGAAAAAGAAAGGAGACGCAGTGTTATCAGGTGGACAGAAAGGACAAAATAAAAGAGCTGAGGCGGAGGAGGAAGGCGAATTAGCTTCTGCGTCCTCTCCCTATGCCTCCTCAGCAGCCACCTATAGGTGGACCTTCTGTCCAGAGATTTGGCGTATTGACTCCCCAGATGGACACACAGGTGATTGAGGTTATGGTCTCATTACCACGAGGTATTGTGTCCATCTCCCCTGGGGATCGACCAGATCAGGTGTTGATGTGGGCGAGAGGGTCTGTTTGTGTGTTTCCACAGGACCAGACAGAACCTCTTTGGGTACTGGAGAGATTGGTGAGACGCTGCAAGAATGAGGCTCCTGATCCAGTTGCCCCTGTGGATGTGGTGGATGATCCCACAAGCACAAACGATGGAGCCGAGATGAGAGATCCTTTCGGTGTTCCAGAAGCCGATACCAGCTCGACATGACATTCAAATTTTTCCATGCCTTTTTGATCCCTGAATTCCCCTTAAAGAGATAGCCCCTCTGGCTATCTATCCCTTGCTTCAGGGAAGATGAGCGGGGATGAGAGCCCTGGGATGTATGCTTGTTATAGTGTGTGTGTGTTTTGTGTTTGGCACATGTGTTAGGTGCAGAGTGTGCGGCCCGCACTTTCGCCATGGTAGCGTAGGCTTTTGCTGCAGTGGAGGCGGGACAATCTCCTCAGATTCGGTTTGCCGCTCTAAAAGAAATTATGCTGCGTTATGCCATGGGGTGCAAGGCTAAGCACTGCACAGAGGATAGCTTGCTGTTGGCATCCTGTGGAAGGCACGTCTGATTGCATGAAGGTTCAGTGTCCTAGTTCCCTTCCCCCAGGAAAAACGACACGGGAGCTGGCCAAGACCTCTCTGGGTGATGAGCCTAAGGGATGGTTTTGTGTAGGGCCCCTATGCTTGCACACTGGGGATCAGACCTCTACCTTCACCCATGAGGCTTGCTTGCAGCAATTAAGATCTGGCCATAGATTAATCAACATCCTGGCCTTTTGATGCACCTGCCACAAGCAAAACACAATCTCCCCAGGAGTGGCTTGGCATGATTGAGAGGTAGTCAGTGATAAGACTCCCTGGGCATGTCACCAACCTAAGACAGGGATCAAACCAATGCTGTTTGTCACCCAAGAACGGGTAAGGGGCATGACTACGGGGGGCTATCTACAGACATTCTCTCTGCCAAAAAAGAAAAAAGGGGGAATTGTGGGGAGCGGGTGTGGCGGCAGTCCCAAAGGCGCCAGGGACTGCAGCTAAGTCATATGACTTGCACCTGACTTCCTCATATAAGCCACAAACATCTTGAGAGCTGCGCAGGTGTACCAGGATACTGGTGAATCCATTTTGATGGAGATATGCCCCTGCTGCCCTGATTAGCTGAAGCTGCGTGCCTGGTGAAGTGGCGTGGCCTGCTGTGTGTGGATGGGAACTGAGAGTATAAAAGAGTGAGAGGCCCAGGGTTCAGGGGAGATATAAAAACAAGGGAGATATAAAAACAAGGGAGATATAAACAAGGGAGAGATATAAACAAGGGAGATATAAACAAGGGAAATATAGAGAAAGAAGAAACAGGACTGAATAAACGTGTGCAGAAGGATCCTGTAGCAGCGTCGTTCTTCCTGGCCAGTTGAGCGCGCAACAGGCATGTGCATTTTTATACTAGTATTTTTACAGTCATACAAAAATGCATTTTTATTTTTACAGATTATTTAATCTGCATAATGTAGAACTGCTAACTTAACAGGATAAAGGTTTAACATACCAGAATTGCCTTACTAGATTGGTTGATAAAGGGGAGGAAATGGCCAATACACAGTGGGCGGAGATAGTTTGTACTAGGAAGCACAGTATGTTATCTCAGAAACCTAACAGTAGAGATGCCACGAGATTAGGAATAATGAAGGGGGCGTGGGTTCTCTGCACACTCAGTTCAGAACCAATGTAGGTGGTTGACTAGAGGTATGGACACAAAGACCCAACTGCACTGTTGAATGCCCTGGTTTTTGAGGTTGACACCCTAGGAGACATCTTTAAAGGCTTTCTTGGATGGCTGTTGGAAAGTCCAGTAAAGCAAACAAATAGAGCAGTGTAGCCGTTCAGTTAAGGTCAAGGTCGGGACTAGGACATGACAGTTCTGACAATCCACCCTTGCAAGACCTAGAAAGGACATAGTCTCTGAAGCTATTAGGATGATCGTCAGGATGCTTCTAGCCTCTTGGCTTTATTTGTTAACTAAGGTGTGACAGAGTGGAACTGATTGCTTTTGAAGTTATGCTAAGTCTGACCTTGGTTACAATATGAATTCCAGCACACTTGGCTTGGAAGCAACATTTTCTGCTTTTTCAGAGACCAAGCTAAACATACATTTCTCAGTCAAAAGGCCCGGTAGGTAATCCGATCTGAGCAGGGATACTTTAACCCACGGTCAAATAAAAAGCATGATTGCCTTTTTCCACACACAGCCTAGGCTAGGCCAATTACTCATGAATATAACTTTTCAGACATTACATAATTTCACACAGACTTGCTTCTGGTGCCTGCCAAAGAAAACAGCCATTTGCATCACTAGGAATAAATCTACACTTGATGAGAGATGAAAGTTACAAACATGAGACAGCAAAACTCTGCCCTCCTCTTTCATGCCACCCTCCTGTATGATGTTACTAATAATTTTAATTTTTAAAAATCAACATTAGTGAGACAGAATGACATGAGCTGTAAAATCACATGAGCCAAGGGAAAATGAGGTAAATTCAAATGTGTATGCCCCAAGAAGGGTGGCAGCCTCGAAGACATGACCAATGACACAAGGAAGCAGAAAAACCAAGCCTTACTTAACCACAGGACATAGGCGCTCGCGCTCAAGTGCCGCCCCCCCCCCCCATCTCTAGGCACTGGTGTGCTACACCATAGTCCTATTTTTTAAAGTATCTTTTTAACTTGGGAGATTTTTCATATAGCTCAGGCTGGTCTCAAACTTGCTACACAGCCAGAACTGTTTTGAAGTCTAGATCCTCCTGTCTCCATCTCCTCCCATCTCCACCCTACAAGGGCTAGATAGAATTAGGGTATGCACCTTCATCCCCAGGTTATTAGTACTGTTTTTAAAAGATTCTGTCCTCCTAATCTAAAACTCTAAAACTTATTGAGGCCAAAAACTGACTTGACAGCTAAGAGCACACATTCCCCTTACAACAGACCTGCACTTGGTTCCCAGCACTCCGGTTTCTTGGCTTACAACCACTTCAGCTCCAGGAAGGATCTGCTGCCCTCTTCTGGGCACTGTGGGTACTGGGAAGCATATGTGGGCATGTATTCTCACACACATTTATATACATAAATAAACAAAAATAAATCTTAATTTAAAAAATGCTTAGCTGATATATCCCTGGTAAATGAGAATTAATTTATTTGAAATTAATTCATGAATATCCACATTTAATATTTTTAAATACAAGTAACAACACTAGCCTGTTATACTATTTTAACAATGAACTAGTTGGCTTAGATTGTCATCAGCAAGAACAAGCAATAGAATACTTATATGTCATAAAAATAAGAAAACATGCAATAAGCCATTCCAACTAATAACTGAAGCTATGGGATTCCACAGGCATATGTATAAACTCACATCTTGTTTGCAGGCCCATTCCACAGTCATTTTTAGGATGTCCTTTTAATAATAGATTTTTCTTCAACTTACTTGAAACTGGCTGTATGAATGGCTGCTTTTGAAATTTCCCCAAGGAAAATATATTACCACCACCACCACCCAAAAGCATGCAAGTGCCTGTGCACTTGCATACAGCATTCTTGTGCTTTTCAAAAGATCAGACCACGGATACTAGACTGGAATAGTGGGCAAAAACAAGTGCCTCACTACTTTTGGGCAAACACTAGTCTTGATGCTAAGTGTTCAAATTTATTTCGTGTTTCATATTTGATATAGGTTTTTTTTTTCATTTTCTAAAAAGAGGTATATTTTATAATTCTGGATGATAACCACAGAAGGTTGTGTATGCATTTATATGTAACTTATATACATGTATATTAAGAATAATGTGGGGGGGGCTTGCTTTGCTCTCTTTCTCAATAATAAAAATAATATCTAATGTTTATTGCATGTCCATCCTGTGGCATTAGAGGTTAAATTATTTTAAAACTACAACAGTGATAGATGTTCCTATAGCCTTAGTCTTTCTGAAGAGAGCCTGAGCACAGGAGGGCCCTCGGGCATGGAGGAGCCAGAAGAGGTAAGGTCTAGGGGATGTGTAGCATCTAGGTGACCAACAACAATCATCCTGAAGTGGAAAGATGCTTATCAGGGGAAGAAACTAAAGGTGTGGAGGACGTCGTCAATGCAGTAGACAGGGCTTAAGAAAATGATGTTGTGTTGTTGGGGAGGCTCAGAATCTAGCTACAGAGAAAAGGTGGAGCCTGCACAGGTGTTGGAGATGAGAGGAGCCAGGGGTGGCTGCTGACAACCTCACACAAGGTGAAGCTCCTGGGAGAGCAAGAAAGGGCGTAAGGCTTAGAGTTCATGCAGGCATTCTAGGAGCTTAAAGAAGGCAAGCAGCAGGCAAAGCAGGGAGGCCTGCTCCCTGAAGCTACAGAGCTTGGGAACTTCTAGGAATCCTAGAGAGTGATATTATCCAGAGGAAGTCAGCCTGCTCACTTGGAGAGGTACTCTACAGTGTTCAGAAAAAGTACCCTGGTAGGAAGCTTGCTTGCTTCTCACTCAGTGCAGAGAATTGCTCAGTAATTGCTGCTCATGATCACCACAGAGACTGTAGACATTTTAACACTGTGGGGATCTATGTCTTGAAATTTTTATTAGTATTTAGATAGGCTCTAAGCAAAGTTCTCTACCCATGTCATCAGAATAAAGATGATAATTTTCCAAAGAAATCCTGTTATTATCTCCACTAAGCCAGTTTTCTTCTATTAGGATGTACATGTAAATAATTGATAGTTATCTAGAATGGTTAACACATGAATTGTCCTAAAGACATAGCTAGTTTTCTTAACAGTGCAGATCATAATATTCCTAACAGCTTTTCTCATGTAGAAAAAGGAATAAAATACCAAGATTTATAGATAAGTCCGACTTTAGCCGTTTATTGATTTAGCTTTAGGAGCCTTTCACAACAGAGTCCTTTTAACTGCATACAGCCAGGGCATGTGTCTAATCAATACTGAACATCTACCTTGCAGTTGGGGTTCATGAATTAATCAACAACTGCTCAAACTCAAAACCATCAGGCAAAACCCAGCAGTGACCTACATCTCTGAACACACTGAAACCAATGAAACAATGTTATCACCTGTAACAACAAGTCCGATCGCTCTCAAGGGCTAAAACTGAAACTAACTGGAAGTCTCTCCACAGGAGTTATTTATGTCATGCTATCTCTTTCTAGAAAGGACCATAAGCTAGCACTAGGGTCCTTCCAAATGGTCTATCCTGTGTGGCTGAATATAGCCTTATCCTGTAATGCTATAAACTAAGGGATTACAGCAAACGTGGTGTGCGAGGATAACATGGCTTTCCAACCTCTATTCCACACTCAAATGACTGGGTCCACTAAGCATTCCCACTTCCTCAAGAAAAAAAAATGGTGGGTAAACAGAAATCTGTCCAGGAGAGCTGCAGACTGTATAAGAAGGCTGTGGTTCTAGTAATGGTCATTTGATGGTGATTACAGACACTTTGAGAAGAGCCTCCTTGTTCTCCATGGTGTGAGCAACTCACTGACTCAGGCCATGAAGCCAGCAGCCAAGTGGCAGTGGCGTGGATCCAACGGTTCCTAGAGGAGAACAGATGGACAGCCATCCTTAAAAAAGAGTTCCCTGATGTCACCCAGCAATGAGATGTGAGGGCTCAAAACATGCACCCCCTCCCTCAGGAGGCACGTGCGAGAAGATGTCCCTGTGTTCTTCTTTCTCTCTCTCCAGCAAGGCCTGCCGGCCGGAGGCTCCCCAGCCACTCTATCGAAAGACTCTGTTGAAAATACACTTGTGTTTGGTTAAAGGAAAGTTCATATTTCTTCTTTGTATGAGAACTTATTGAAAGACTCTAGAAGATCACTGACCCACACACAGCCTGGTGAAGGAATGAAAAGGCACAAAATCTGGAACCAGACTCACTGGCGGGATTCAAGCATCTGAGTACTTTAACTTTTTGCTTCTATATCTATAAAATGTGAGTTAACAATCACCGGAATGAGAAAAGTGTGTGTATGTGTGTCCCCCCCACAAACCATGCGCTTAATACAACCCTACACACTATACATATACTTAATTTAAGATATGCATAGCTTTTGGTAACTACTCAAAAACATGCATAATAAGAAAAAGAGTGGCTTTTCTATCTGCTATGGTACAAAAGAGTCAAAGAGTAAGAACATGTGACCCATGCTTTGCAGAATTCACAAATGATACAGAGAGATCAGACACATATAAAGAACTTAAGACAATATAATCCCCATATCATATTTCTTGCATTTTTTAACACAATATTTTGTGAAAAGTTGGCAAGTTACGCAGGCTCTGGTCAACTGCTAGAGTGCTTGCCTAGCATGCACGAGGTCCCAAGTTCTACTCTGTCAGTCTCAGAACCTCCTACAAAATTGGGCATAATCCATGTTGGGACCAAGCTGGCTCAGATTCACCTGCCTACCTAAGGCAGGGATGAAAGCATGGACCATGTCAGTCTGCACCGCAGGTTATTAATCACAATTGCAAACAATTTCCTCCACTGAGAGTCCCCTGGTTTTGTTTTGACATGACCACATCACAGGTAATCAGACAGTGGCACCAACTGAGACCCTGTTAAGAGTGTATCCTATACATTATGATACATACCCTGGCAGCATCAGGACCATGTTAGAATGTATCCTACACATGATCATATATACCCCGGCAGCATTCAGTCAATAATACTGCCACTCATGTATTTGTAAGTACTTTATATTAACTGAAAATGTTTATCATAACATTTCACTGTATAGAAAAGCATATGCAAGCTAATGTGGAAACAGAATGTTTTCAAAACAGTGTGTGCCTGGAAACATTAGCCAGATAACAGGCAGACCAGATATATAAACCATACACACATACGCACATACACACACACACACACACACACACACACACACACACACACACACGCCAGAACACAGGCAGACCAGATATATAAATATGTTCTTTGCAGATACATAAAGTAGATCAGATATTTTGGTTAGAAAACTAAAGCCCCAGCATAAGTAGAAGAAACTAATTTCATTCAAGATAAATGACTACTTTCTTACTCTGAATAGGAAAATAATCTCTGGTAAATCGAGGCATACTGGCATGAAAGATATAAGTGCTGAGGCCCAAGCCACTCCCTCTGAGTATCTGCAACATTTCCTAGGCTAGAGCCCAGAAAGCTCTGCAAATCTTTATGTGACTAATGATCCACTAAACAACTCCAGACAAGAGAGACTCAGCTCTAAGTTCTACCTCTTACAGCAGTGAGAAATACTCAACTCAGGAAAACAAAAGTTCCTGGCTACAAGCTCACTCACCATCTTGTACTTATCAAAGTCATCCCACAGACATTAATCCGGGGTTATTTTACTATTGTCTAAAGGCTGAAGAATGCACATGTCATAAATATTTACTGGCTTGATATCTTAATTTTGCAGGAAACAGTTATAAAACTTTTAATGTTTTACCAGCCGTGTAAAACAAAATCCCTTTTCTCAAAAAGTTACAGACATACAGCAAATGATTTAAGTGAGCAAAGAATTTTAAGGTGCAGAACTGGGCAGGTAGCACATACCTTTAATTCTGCAAGTTGGAAGACAGAGACAGTAGGATATATGTGAGTTCCAGACCAGCCTGGTCTACAGCTAGTGATCTAGTGAGCTCCAGGGACAGCCAGGGATACATAGAGATACTATCTCTAAAAACAACAAAACAAAACAAAACAAAACAGCTGTAAAAATAATTTTTAGGGACAACAACAACAAATAAACAAACAATCAGAGCCAGGTGTGACCCACCACACCATACCTGTAATTCCAATATTTGGGAGGCTACAGCAAGGTTGCCCTGGGCTCCATGTTATGTTTTAGGACAGCCTAAACTACAGGGAAGAACACATATTTGGAGATCAACCGACCAAAGCCTTCCATTACCATCTAAAATAACCCTGGGCAGCAAGATGCACTTGACTGCCACACCTGGTGACTGCAGGTTGATTCCTGGGACCCATATGGTAGAAGGAAAAAACACACTACCCCAAGTTCTATTCTAGACTTTACACTCAGGGCCGGCAAACACACACACACACACACACACACACACACACACACACACACACACACACACCAAATCAACATAAGAAAGAAACTATACAAAGGTAAAGTGCTTGGCCAACAGCCTGAGGCTTCTCTCCCTGCCCCCATCAACAGCTCACCCACTGCTGGTTTGCTACTTGCTGAGACATAGTCAGAAAAGATTTTATAAATTATTTGAGGTTTTCTCCTATCTTCTCCACCACCCCCCACTCCTCCTTCTCCCCAACTCCTCTCTTTTCCTTAGAAATTTCTGATTTTCCCGGTCTGTGAGGGGTGGGTTTTATAGAGAGGCCTCCAGCTGAGTTGTGGCATTCCCTAGCTGGGTTGTCTGAATTGCTCTTCCCGGGAGAGGTTTCCTACAGCCACACAGAAAGGCCAGTTTACTCCACAGGGATCTGCTTGAGCTGGTCCTCCACCAGTTGACAGCTAAGAGTCCTAATTTATTGGCAGCCTTTACTATGGAGTGGGAGAGTAAGTTTGTCAAGCACCTGTTCTTGGGTCAACAAGTTAATTACCAGAGAACTTCCATTTGGGGGAAGGTATTCACAACAGTAGCATAGAGCTGCCTGTCACGACACTGCTGCCTTGCACTGAATGAATATACTTCAGTCTTACCTTAGCTGATCCTGAGATAAGTATTGCAAAATAAAGAAACTGGACACAGAACTAACTTGACTAAAAGTCACTGGCTCCTAGGAATGCCCCTGGTGTCTACTGAGCAAGAAGCTAAACAATGATTCATTCCGTGAAGAAAGAGTGTCCCATTCCACAAGCTCTATGTATGTAGCCTGTTCTGTGCCCCACTGAGAATAGTAATAATACAATGGCACACTGGGCGGGTCTTAAAAGGTGGACACACATTACTCAGAAAGCATATGAATAGTGAAACAGAACTAAGAAAGAGTTTAGGTAAGTTATTAAAATCAGCCATGGGCTGGAGAGATAGCTCAGCAGTTAAAAGCATTTGTTGCTCTTGGAGAGGACTTGGGTTCAGTTCCCATTACCAACATGGTGGATAATAACAATCTGAAACCCTAGTTCCAGGGAGTCTGAGCAGCTCTTCTGGACTCCATGGACACTGCATGCACATATATGCACACACACACACATATGCAGAAAGAACAGTGATACACATAAAATGAAAAGAAATAAATCTTTAAGAGCCAGTCAGTCCAACAGGCGTGTTTACACATGCCAGTAATTCCGGCACTTGAGAGGTAGAGGAAAGATTGCTTTCCTGGCACGTGTAAGGCTGCAGGTCTGCTCCCTACACTGACAGGATAGGATAATTAAAATAAGCATCTTGCATTTTCTGCTGTAGGCAATGTAAGTACAATAGTTGGTTTTTACTAGTCTAAACCTAATGCCTACCTGGTTTCAAAGCTCAATTCAACAATTATTCATTGACTATTCTAACATACACATTAATACAAACAGTGTAGATCCTTATTTGTGTCTACCCAGGATGCACTCAGAATGCCCCCACTTGTCTACAGTGTGAATGTGATTATTTGCTTATATTTGCTTCCTGGTTCCCTTACCCTCCACTAGCTCTGAGTACAGCCACACAGACGGAACCTGTTTGCCTGCTGCTCTGGCTCCTGCCCCCTCTACCTGCCAGATACAGAGCCTCTGATTAATCCTTCCACGGCGCTGTGCCCAGCAGAATGACGCCTAAAGTTAACATTCGGACCTCAGAAAGAGTCTGATTTCTTTAAAAAGCTTAGAAAATACAGGAAAAGGAAATAATCTTGTCCACATATCTTCTAACACATCAGCCTGTAGTAGACAGTTTCTATCTCTTACTAGCTTGCTTTTAAAATAAACACCCCTCCAAACAGAACCTCTATCTGTGAGGAAAACCCAAACAGAAGTGACTCCATTTCCAGGTCTGTCCACCACGTGTCCTTTAGTGACTCTGGATGGAAATGTTACTATAAAGAAAGGTTAGAAGACCAGACTTCTTGAATCAAGCTGGGCAGAGATTGGGGGGTACAGCAGAGGGAGGAGAAAGCTGCTCCTACAGTAAAAAAGCCTTCATTTTAGTTTGGCCATGAAATCTCTTCAACCATTCCATAAATTCCAATATTAGACCTTTGAGCTTTCAGATGTTAAGAAATAGTTTATTCTCTAAAGGGCAATTAGAATGAAGTTGGAAAAAAGAAAAAAATCCAATAGAGCAAACTGGCTGGTTCCACCATCTGAGCTCATCACAGAGCCCCAGGCAGCCTTTAACTGGCCCATGGGGAGATAAAAGGGCTTTTCTTGGCTAGAAGTCACAAAACCAAGCTTTCCTTTTGTTGAACAGAAGAATGCCCAGTCAACAATCAGGAAGCAAGCCACAAACTTTCAAGTCTTAAAAGCTTAAGAAATGCTGTTTTAGGAGCTGAGATCCATCTCATTTGGCAGAGGGCTTGCCTAGCATGCACAAGGCACCCCCAACACTGCACTGCCCATCCGTCAAAACGTCGGAGAGACTCAGAAGTTAAAGGTCATTGTTGAATATACAGCATCCCCAAGGCCAGCCAGGGCTACCTAAGACTCTGTCCAAAACACCATACACAGGGTGAGAAAGCTGGTTCATCAGGTAAAGGCGCTTGGCCCCAAGCCTGACAAGCTGCGTTTAATCTCCAGAGCGCCCCCTACAGGAGAGAACTAACTTTCATTAGTGTCTACAACCTCCACTTGCAAATGCTCCCACACTCTCCCCCCATATATAAGCACAACAGAAACAATAAAATAATTCTCAAAGAATAAAAATACTTGTTAAGTAGTTCACTATGAAAAGAGATAAACTATTTTTTTTTCAAATGAATAATGTTTTGAGCTGTGCCTAATGATAAAGGCCTAAAATTCAAACATTTATGAGGCTGAAGCCAGACTGCAGAATAAGGCCAGTCTGGGAAGTTTAGTAGTCCCTGTTTGAAAGTAAAAAGTTAAACTGGTAGCTCAGTGGTGAAACACTCACCTAGCAGCATATCCACGCCTACACAATAGCCTGAGGATGACAAAACAACAACATGCTTTGGTGACAAAGTTTATACTTTAAACCCAACAGTGAATATGAAAGAAGCACTCAACCAAAACAGTTCTTTGCGAGGGTGGCAATGTCCCCTCCTCCCAGGTCAGGCTCTTTAGTAGCCACGTGTCTTGTAATATCATGGCTTTTAGCTATCTCATTCTTTGAATCTTTGCCTAATACAGCTCTTATCTGGGTATACCACTCGCACGGGTGTTTATAAGTTTGCTTTGCTTATAACCCAACTATAAACTTATAACCCAACTAGTCAAACTGGCAGCCAGCCTCTACTGCTATCTCGAAGCCAATGGTTCATGAAAGAAGTTAAAAACAAAGCAAAATAGACAAACAAAAAAACCTGAACCAAATGAGCTATATTATGACCATTTTATTTAAAAACATATCTACAGTAAAAATTCAAAGTAAATTCAGGTACCAGGTCTTGGGTACATGGAGCCTGAGTGGAATTTATTCTTACTAACAAGGTTGCAGTTTTAGGAAGCAGTATCTTTCCTATCACGTGTTCCACCCTCTTTACTCACATACTAATTTTTGTCCATTTCAATAAATAACTGCACTCTCCTAGTTATCAAAGCCAACAACCCTGAAAGCTTTAGGCTTCCTAACACTTTCACCAAGTCTGTATAATTACTGCTCATCTCAACTTCCAAAACCTTATGTCTTTGTATCGCCTGTCTGATTTGCAGCAATACCTCCCTGGCTGCTTCCTAGCTGCCACCTTGTAGCTTGTAGCATGGCAGCTGAAACATGTTATTAAAATGTCTAAGTGTTTCTCCCTAAGATGAATGAGGCACTCAATCCCCAGAACAGGGGTAGGGGGTGTAAGACTCAACCAGACTCTGCTCAGAAGGTTCCCACCCAGAGTCAGCAGGGGCCTTATGATGGCTGGAAACCACAATGCTTGTGCCAGGGTCTCTGCGATCCTATCTTCCTCCCTGTTCTCACTCCAAGCCAGATGCCCAGCCTCCTACGTCCTACGTCCAGACTCAGCGCACATGACGTCAGGGCCTTGCATGTGCTATTCCTAGCATCCAGAATGACACACTCATGTCCTTTACAAGTTGGAGTAATTGTCATTTAATCAAACTACTTAAAATAGAAATGCTGCATTCCTGCCCTTGCCACTCCATACCTCTCTTCCACTGCTTTTTTCCCACCGCAGTTATTGCCAGCTGATATATGATATAATTACTTGTTATTATCTGTCTCGTCTCATTTGAATGTAAATGAATTTCATGAGGGCACAGATTTGTGTGTTCTGCTCTTTGATCAATCCCCCAGTGTCTGAGACTGCCTGACATTGAAGACAGAGACCCTGTCTCCAACCCCCCCCCCCCGCAGCCCCCCAAAAAGACCATGCTTCAACTGGAGGATGGCTCAGCACTTCTTCCTGAGGACTGGGTTCGATTCCTACAACCCACCTGGTAGGTAACTCACAAGAACCATCCTTAACTCCTGTTCCGAGGGAATGACAGGCTTTTCTGGCCTCCATGGGCACTTCACACATGTAGTGCACAAAAACGCACACAGACAAAATACTCATACATATAAAATGAAGTAAGTCTTTTTAAAATAGTAAATAGTAAAAAAAAAAAAAAAACCCAAAAAACAAAACCTATTATAGTTGAAATCAAAAGCTTAAGACAGTAATATTTCTCTTCTAGCACACATGAAGTGAAAGCAGAACTATGTAAAGAACGGGTCCACCCCCAGCACATACAGCATCCTGGGCTTCACTATTGGTCTAGAAAGATTCCCCAGAGGACACAAGGACATGTCTTTAAGAGTGCTCGCTCTCGCTCCCTTCCTCCCTCCCACCCCCTCTTTTTTAGCCATGTAAATTAACAATGCAAGTCACATCAGATGAGAGCTCATACCTGTACTCTCAACATTTGAGAAGCAGGACTGCTATGAGTCCTACCTAGAATGTCTGGGTAAAGACTAAGACTCATACCCTCTCCCCCCCCCCCCGCCATGTCCCCCTAAAATCCCTGCAAGTGACAATAGAACCAGAATATTTACTAGCTTGAAAGTCATCATAAGAGATCATTTGATCAACACTGAAATGGGAAATAATTCAAATCTGTTGAATTGTTTGTAAATTATTACAAATAATGCTTTCATAAATAACTGCCTAGAAAATCACGTACACACCCTTCTTAAAAGGAGGTTCGCTTGGACTGGTTGGAAAAGAGGGGCTGGAAGGGATTTCCTAAACTTGGCAGGCTTCTTCATAGTATGCACTCTGCAGGAGTCCCACCCTCCACTTAGGCTTTCTCAATTTTAACTTCTAAGAGCTAGGAGATGGCTCTGGAGTGGCTAAGGTACTTCTCCTTCAGATGACATGAGTTTGCTTCCCAGCACACATATGGGGAAGCACAGAACTGTCAGTCCAGATCCATGTCCGGCATGCACATACATACATACATACATACATACATACATACATACATAAAATAAGAAACAAATTAATATAAAAATATGGACTGATATGAAACAATGTTTTAGTTACAAACTAAAAGCCATCTTTACATTGAAACATGCTTTAAGACGTGAGCTGTATTCTAAACTTCCCTCAGACAACCCATGCAATCATGAGTCAAGGAAGACTCAGTCCAACACAGCTATATACACTTATGTTCTGTTCTTCCAATGAAGAGGTTACTGACCTACAGTAGGAGTAGTCTTTGTTGTTCTTATCTTTGCTTGCCTGCTCAGACCCCATAATGAGCCACAGCACACGTGCAGGACAGCTGGCAGGGGAAATCAGGCTCTGTGGCCATGGGCCAGAGGAAAGCTTAAGCAGAGGTCCGACCTATGACCCACACCTCATTAGCACCTCACTCTAAGGAACAGAGCTGCCACAAAAATCAACACTGGCTTAAGCATTTTGTTTATAAGTGAAACAAATCCGGTCAGTTGGACAACCAACTGTTCAAAGCACTCCTAGAAAATTGCCAAAGCACCAATAGTGTGCAAGAGTTCTGAGGAACTAGCTGGACAGGTTGCTGGCTTGTCCACTCGAACAAAGCAGAGCTCAGTTGAACAGATGAGAATGTAGGAGACACACCCACCTCTAGCACATCAGGGATTCAATGCATATTCACTGAAGGAAAAAGAAATGTTAGGGGGGCACAGCCAGCCACTTGAGTGACAGCATTGTTACTCCAGGATTAGACTTGCCTCCAAAGTGCAAAAAAGGAGGAAGGGACAATTTTTCTTAGAAATCGTAAGGCTAGAAACCCTATACTCCAAAAATATTTATTCCAGCAATCTATGTATATTAGAAATCCATTTGGTACCAAGGCATAATGAAGGGAATTAAAAATCTAAGGGAAATTAAGCCACAAATTTTTTATATCAATCTTTCTCTCAGCAAATAGGAGGTCTGAGCCCCCTCCCCCCCCCCAGAATGCACCAGAGATCGGGGAAGTGAGAGACTCTCAGGACTCAAAGTGAGGGACCTTAAGTGAAAAGCCCAACAGTAGGGAGAGGGAACTTACAGAGCACACCTCCAGCAGGAAGACAGGACATCAAGTGAGGGGTGGGGTTACCATGCCACAGTCATACCTCTAACCCCATAATTGTTCCTGTCTGAAAGAATTACAGGGATGGAAGTGGAGATGAGCCTGAGAAAAAGAAGGTCCAGTGACAGGCCCAAAGTGGGATCCAGCTCAAGGGGAGGTCCCATTGCCTGAGACTATTGCTGAGGCTATGGGGTGCTCACAAAAAGGGACCTAGCATGACTGCCTTCCAAAAGACCCAACAAGCAACTGAAAGAGTCAGATGCAGATATTTGCACCCAACCAATGGACAGAAGCAGCTGACCCCTGTTGTTGAGTTGAGGAGAAGGGCGATCCTGTAGGAACAGCAGTCTCAATTACTCTGGACCCCCAAGATTTATCAAACACTAGACCACCAAACAGACAGCATATCACTGGACCAGCTGGTATGAAGCCCCCCAACAGACACAGTAGATAGAGGAGTTCTGGGTCTGTGTTCATTCAGAGATGATGCACCTAACCCTCAAGAGACTGGAGGCTTCAGGGAGTTTAGAGGTGGGGGTTGGGGGTGCGGGCATCCATAAAGAGACGGGGTGGGGTAAGGAAGAGGTGTGGGACGTGGAGCAGTCAGATGGTGGATGGGGGTTGGAGAATGGAATATGGTGTGTAAAAAAATGAATTAAAAATTAAAAAAAAAAACATTTCGGCTGGGCAGTGGTGGCACACGCCTTTAATCCCAGCACTTGGGAGGTAGAGGCAGGCAGATTTCTGAGTTTGAGGCAATTCAAAGCACACTCAGCAACAAAGTCTTCCATATTCCTACTATGATGGACCAGTAAGCCCCACTTAAAGCATTCCACTGCCTTCAAAATCCAAAGTCCCAAAATACACATTCTTCCAGGCAAAACCATGGTCAAGCCCTATTACAGCAATACAGTTGGTCCCTGGTACCAACTTCTGTCTTACTTAGGGTTCTACTGCTGTTAACAGACACTATAGCCAGGCATATAATCCCACATTTGGGAGGCAGAGGCAGGCGGATTTCTGAGTTTGAGGCCAGCCTGGTCTACAGAGTGAGTTCCAGGACAGCCAGGGCTACACAGAGAAACCCTGTCTTGAAAAACAAACAAACAAAAAGCAGACACTATGACTAATGTAAGTCTTATAAAGGACAACGTTTCATTGGGGCTGGCTTACAGGTTCAGTTCATTATCATCAAGGCAGGAGCATGGAGCATGGCAGTGTCTAGGCAGGCACAGTACCGAAGGATCTGAGAGTTCTACATCTTCATCTGAAGGCTGCTAGCAGAATACTCACTTCCAGGCAGCTAGAACTAGGGTCTTAAAGCCACGCCTAGTGACATACCTACTCCAACAATAGTGTCCTTCTCTACCTTCTAATAGTGTCCACTCCCTAGCCGAAGCATATACAATCCATCACACTCACTAGAGAGTTAACAGAAAACAGGTACTGCAGCAGGCAAACAGAAATAACACTACATTCAAAAAGATAAAACTGAGTGTGACCACGTGCTCTGTGCTGAGGATGCAGCTCAGTTATTGACGAGCATGCTCAAGTCCTTGGGTGTGATGCCAAGCAACACCAAAGGAAACAAAGCAGCAGCAAGCTGACAAAGCTGAAAATCCCACATTCTGATCAAATACACAACAGATTAAGTCAGGAACCCCTTACTGAGTTGAATGGAAGATAACAAAGCTGCAGAGAGGATTAATAAAGTACAACTGAGAACTTATCTGAAGGACTGTTTGGAGAAGAGCTGCTACAAGGCATACCAAATTTTATTTATTTATTTATTTGAGACAGGGTATCTTTGTAAAGCCCTGGCTATCCTCCACTGCCTTGTAGACCAGCCTGGCCTTTCTGTGTAGACTAGGCTGAAAGGGAACTTGGGAGGCCTGCCTCTGCCTCCCAAGGACTGGGTTAAAGACATGCGCCACCATACCTAGCTCTCTACTAACTTTTTAACTAGATACCCCTCCCCCAAAAAAAGTTAAGCAAAGAGTAATAAAGGAAAAAATAGCTGAAGAAACAAATCAGTCCCCCTCCCCCAGATCCCTAGCAGAATAAACTAAAACCTATATTAAGGGCATATTGTAGAAAATTTTCCCCCCAAAAAAGGGAAGGGTGCTGGGAGGTTTAAAGTATTTAGAAAACAGGCAGTTCCCTTTGTCCCCATTGTTTCTCCAAGAGGACAATAAAGATCTAAATGTACATCCTAAAACTAGAGGCAGTGATTACAAATAAATGCTTATATGTACAGCTAACTGGGATATGAAAACTTTCCCAAAATATACTCCACAGGAATGAAGACACATTTATTGTTATACTAATGGGGGTAAAGAGGGTAGCTTGTATCTTTGTATCTCTGGAAGACTCCTATACGCTCTGCTCTGCTGCCAGCAAACACTGCAGTTTACAAATGCACCAGTCTTCATGCTCATAACATGCAGTCACTTCTACCCTAATGCCCTCTCTTCCAGGCGGAGAGGGGCTCGGTGGTTAAGAGCACTCCCTGCTCTTCTGGGGACCTGGGTTCGATTCCCAGCTCAGAACTGCCTGTTAACTCCAGTTCCAGGAAATCCGACACTCTTGCACAGATCCACAGGCAGGCAAAACATTAATGCATATAAAAATAAATAAATCTTTTTTTAAAAATTTTAAAGCCCTTCTCATTTTTCCCAGTTCCCCACAGCAGTCCTTCCCTGCTCTTTAAGGCCCAGATCACCCCATGCTATCTCTTCTGAAAGCTCTCAACACTATTACCCGATCCAAAATTGTTTGCTAAGATTGGGAAAAATAAATAAATAAAGAGGAACTATACCAAATAGGAGGAGACAGAAAAGAAATCGAACTAAAGAGATGGTAAGGATCCTGGATTGGACCTTGAAGTGACAGATGCAAAGACAAATAGGAGGGCCTTGAGACATTGTTCAGCAGTAAAGGGGTTTGCTGTCTGATGTCTAGATCACTCTCTGAAACCCACATGGGGAGAAGAGAACTAACTCCCACAAGGTACACTCTGAATACCACGTGTGTGTGTGTGTGTGTGTGTGTGTGTGTGTGTGTGTGTTCATATATAAACAAAAATCGCTAAATAACAAAACAAACAAACAACCCAAGAGTTGTAGTTTAGTTAATAGTATCGCATCAAAAACTTTCCCAGTAATGTTTTGGAATTTCTACTGCAGTTTATATGTAAGAGTTAACTTCAGAGGAAAGCTCTAAAAGGACATCATAAACACAACGCTCAATGTGGAGGCAGGTGATCAGGAGGCTCAAACCCATCCTTAGATACAGACAGTTCAGGTCTGCCTGTGCCAAAAACCAAAAGAACAAAAATCACAATGCTATTTTTGCAACTTTCCAATAATTTAAAATTATTTCAAAATGCTTTCTTTTACAAGATTTATTTGAAGGCTTAAGTTAAATCCTTACAGACATCACAACAAATGTCCATTTTCAATACTAAGTTTCCAAGTAACATGACAAGTCGGCTCAGAAGAGGTTTAGTGAATCACCGCCACATCTATACTTTGAGATTTGACCAGGGCTAAATTCATGTACACACATGTCAAGTATAATTAAGAAAAAGCCAAGTAACGAACTGTGAGAAATAGAAAGCAAATGGACTAAGCCTGCAAACAGTTCTGTAGCGGGTACAGTCAATAAAATGAGCTGACGTCTGCCAGCACTGGAAGTGTTCTCTGGGTATCACGGACTCAGTGAAACCACACTCTATAAAGTCCTGCAGAATACCACAGACCAAGAAAAACAAACGAGGGGAGTCAGCATCAACTAGAAACACTGTGGCAAGAAAGATGGTTCAACAGCTACGAGCATTTGCTGCTCTTGCACAGGATCTGGGTGCCATGCCCAGCGCTCTCAAGTCAGATCCCAACTATCTGTAATCCAGGCAAGGGGATTCAAAGCCCTCGGCTGGCCTCTGCTGGCGTTAGGTATACACATGAAACATATACGTACTTACAGGCAAAATACACACACACACACACACACACACACACACACACACACACACCAAACAAAAGGTGAATCATCACAAGACATCACTTCAAACATTTGGACTATGATATACTCGAAAGCACCAAGGTTGTGTGCATGTTATCAGTAAATAAGGCACCACAGTATCTCAGGGTCACATCAGTGGTAACATTCATGAAAAAATATAGGCTCTAATTACTTCACAGGCAGGGTGACTTTTATAGCACTTTCAGGACAGTGACAGTGAGCAGCAATATTAGATCAATAATCCAAATAGATCCACCAGTGTAGGTAACCTTTCGAAAATGTTTCAATTTAAGACAAAGCAGAAAATTACTTATCTAAATACTAATTTTGAAGGAAGGACATAGGCTTTAATCTACAGATATTCCTGTCTTGCTGGGGATTACAAAGACAGACAGACAGACAGACAGACAGACAGACACTGAAGCTGATCTGAGTTACACTCACACAAATGGAAGAGTGGCTTTGCTGGCTGTGGCTGGGGGAGTAATCTTCACAATGCCACACCTTCAAGAACACATTCAAGGCAGTAAAGAACTCAGCGCCAGACTGTGCAGTACAGGAGGAAGCACAATGCCTCCAAGCACTCCTCAGAGGCCAGCATGGTGGGGAAATACAGGCCCATGGATGCGTGGAACCACTACTTCTCTTGAGCTACATACATTGATACTTTGTCATTAGGATGACTGTGGAAATAAACTTACATGTTCACCAAAGAGCATGTGGTAATAAGAACCGGAGTTCTTAAAAAGTTGGGGATTTGTTTGTTTGTTTGTTTGTTTTAAGAAAGCATAAAAGTCATCTTTGAGCCGAGTGGTGATGGCACGTTACCTTTAATCCCAGTGCTCAGGAGGCAGAGGCAGAGGCAGGTGGATCTCTAGGAGTTCAGGGCCAGCCTGGTCTACAGAGCAAGTTCCAGGACAGCCAGGGCTACACAGAGAAACAAAGCAGAGTGTGCCAAAACAAAACCCCATCTGTATAGCAGGTATTCTAGAACCACATCCCAACTACACAGTTTCAAAACTGTGAATTAAGAGGAAGTGAAGATGCTCATTAATACAAAAGCCCCTAAATTCTTCAACTGCTTCAGAAAGTCACCAATTTTGGCTTAAGTCTCCAATCCATAAGTCCCTAAAATTTTCCAAGAGAAATAAATTGCTTTTAACCCCTACAATAAATAATCTAACGTGATAAATACTGAGCTAACTAAACTTAAATTAGTTCTAAGCATCTCATATTGAAAAATTATGTTGAAAACTACCCACATAATTTTTCAATTTAAAAACAATTCATTTATATAATAAATAAGGTTAATCTTTATTTTTCATTCCATTAGAATAGCATCTGCTTATGTCATAGGACTTTTAATTTCAGGATTAACTAACTTCATTTTGAAACAGCAATAAAACACTATCACGCTGTGTGGACAAATAACCATGGTTCTAGGCTTAAGCACAGACAAGTACAGTGCTGTGTTACAAATGGGCTACACAGTTGATGCGACACTCTGCAGAGAGCTATCTAGCACTAGTTTCTTGTACGTCAGCTTGCTTCCTATTTCTAGAGGCCCAGTGTAATTTGGATGTGGTTTTAAAGAATGTCCCTCAAGCTCCTGTGTTATAAGATTGCCCACCCCCACCCCCAGCTTAGCGATGTTACAAAGTCACAGGCTTTAGGAGGTAGGTCATCCTGGAGGTGCTGGCTTTGGAATAGACTTGTGTTGGTCTACCATACCCTAGTTTCTCTCTGGCGCTCCTCCTCACGTGTGGCAGCTCCCTCTTGCACAAGCTCCGGTTGTGATATCATCCACTATTAGAGAGAGGCTCTTACCAGAGACTAAACAAATCACTGTGTGATCCAAGCTGTGAGCTAGCTAACTTTTCTTTACAAGCTTCTATGTAATAGCATTTCATTACTCAACACAAAACACCCTCAGACATGGGCCTCAAACTTACAAGCTTTCTCCAAGTCGTGTGCACTCTCTTCACAGAAAGCAGCAACACTTGTTGCTGGAGAGTCAAATCAAGGTGCTTCTACCACAAGAGCCAAGCTTAACTCCATGCTTATAAAAAAACAATTAACACAGAATAGATTTTTAACTCATTCCAAAGTTTACCAGGAAAATTTGTAACTCCAAATATCTCTAAGGAAAGACATATACAACTACCTAACTACACATTAGCTATATTGAATATCTGGCTATATATTAAACCTCTCCCACTTTTTAATTCCCAAATTCAATACTTGACACTTATTTGTCTATAGGATTTTCATAGCTCTCACTTAATGTTAGATTCACTTTTTATCCACAAGTGACTGCACAATCTAATCTATAGCAGCAAGGACACTCTACTTTCAGATATCAACAAATTTTCTAAGCTCCTGGCTTCCCTGGGGCTGCTGCTGGGCGAACTGGGTCAGAGAATGCTTACCAGGCCAGTGCCATCAGTTCGCTCCATCACAGGGGCAGTGAATATAAGACAAAATCTACATGGGCCATTAGCTGAGCTTGTAATGAAATAGTTCCACAGAATAAGAAATGGACAGCCGGGCATGGTGGCGCACGCCTTTAATCCCAGCACTCGGGAGGCAGAGGCAGGTGGATTTCTGAGTTCGAGGCCAGCCTGGTCTACAGAGTGAGTTCCAGGACAGCCAGGGCTATACAGAGAAACCCTGTCTCGAAAAACCAAAATTAAAAAAGAAAAAGAAATGGAGGAAAGTGTCAGTAAAGAACACCAGTCCACGTACCATCTCAAAACAGATGTGGTGCCTCTATTACTGACTGCATTCTCCACTGTTCCAAGTGATGTTAACGGAAAAGGGGAAACAAGAAACAAAATACTCACATAATAAAGAACTCTTTCGACACAAACTAAAGAAATAGCACTAAACCATAGACTCTGCTTTATAATTCAGCCACAGTCACTGCACTCTCTCTGATCTGAACTATGAGCAATGCCCAGTCATTCTAGAAAAATATTTCAAAACATTACTTTAAAAGAAGTAAGCAGAAATGGAGACATGAATTGAAACCTTACAACATTTTCAAGTAATAATTCAAAATTATGATGAGAGGAGAGGCAGTGAAGGTGTAGGAGAACTTTCCAGCATCATGCCTGCTAGCAAGGAGCTGGAAAAACAACATTGTGATAAGAGCAGGAGCCCTTGTAGACTTAGAACTGTGTTGGCGATATGATTCAATGATAGATGAAGCCCACCAAAGCCCTGGGTTTGATGTCCACAGTCACAAGAAATGATAAATTAGTAAGTTGGTTAATTTAAAAGTTGGGCATGGTGGTGCATGCCTATATGCGCAGTACTCAGGTGGCTGAGATAGGATGGGCCAAAGTTCTAGGTCTACTTGGGCTACAGAGTAAGACCCTGTCTTAATACACAACAAGCAATAATGTTTGTTAGAGGTGTCAGCTCAGTGGTGGCATGGCTACCTTACACATATGAAACCTGGGGTTTGATTCCCCAGCATAGGAGCCATAAACACACACACACACACAGATTTTAGGAGGAAAATCCCATGTGACATCCTCATGAGTCAATGAGAGGGATCTTGAAATGGCACCAGTGCCCTAGATGAGACAAACATGTCCAGCTCGGGATCAAGGAGGGAGCATGAGAGCACACAGCTCCTGCGTGTGCGCCCCACGACGTCACAGGGGCAGTGGTCCTAGTTCTGTGGCTGCTCAAGTTTGCAAGCCTAGACCTCCTCCCAATCCCGAGCAGACTCAAGGGAGGCCAGTGAGAAGGGAAGAGAGGCCAGGGAGGGAATATAGGTAAGACCCTCTATTAAAACAAAAGGAGGCAAAGAACTAGCAAGATGGCTCAGTGGGTTAAAAAAAGGAAGAAAAAAAAAAGTAAAGCAAAAAAAAATCTTAAAAATTAATATTAAAAAAATACTATGCTTGTTTCAGCAGAACTTTAAATAGCTCCTATTACTTGAGTACACAGAGGTGGTAAGAGAACTTCAAAAACCAGAATGCTGTTACTAAGCCCCCCCAAATTAAGCTCATTTCTTCTGATAAAATCATCTGCATGGACAGGCTGGAGGGGGCAGAGGTAACAAAGTCCTCATGTCGTGCCATACACTTGATATCTCAGCATTCAGCAGGCACTTAACATGACCACAGGTTAAAGGTCAGCCAGGCCTACACAGGGAGAACCTGTGTCAAAACACCAATGATGACCGATGGCAGGGACAGACAGATGGTCTGACAGATGATGGACAGACAGGGTTAATTGACTGACTGATTGACTGATTGCCTACCTCTTTTCATGCTATAATTACAGAAACAAATAACTTAGTTTAAAGATAGCTGGGTGCGGCCTATCAGAGCAGACTAGTAACAGCAATGACAGCAAGATCCTTCCTGTGCCACATCCTATCCAGTGCATGCTTGGCCTCAATGCAATGGAAGAGACTGCAAATGCTTGGAGAGAGCCCTTCGAGAGCTCTAGGAGCTAAAAAAGGAGAGCTCAGAAGCTGGGCACTGAAGGCCCTAGAAACACTACAACTCTACGAAATGTCCTCTGAGACAAAGGTTCAAAATCAGAGTGTGCTATTTATTCACAAGATGCCTAGGGCAGGAAAGGAAGGCTTGCTGTAGAAAGCATTAGTCACCATGTCACCGGATTCTAATCCAGAAGGCCAATACCCAGACAGAAGGAGGAGTGAAGGGAAAGCCCTGCACAGATTGGGGCAGAGGAGATAGGTAGGGAGCACCAACCAGGAAGACTATCCAAGTTCCCACAGAGCTACCCAAATCTGAGTCCTCCCACTGTCCTCTCACTGTGCGTGAGAAGCTGGGTCGGGAGCAGTTCTGTGTGACTGAGGAGTGTGGACGAGAACTCGTGTCTACAAAGACTGACTGATAAGAACTGCAGGACTGTGGAGTGGTTCAGAGACTATTACTTTATCTTAGGCTAGGTCTTCAGAACAGGCAGCCAGGGCTGGAGAGATGGCTCAGTGGTTAAGAGCACTGACTGCTCTTCTGAAGGTCACAAGTTCAAATCCCAGCAACAACATGGTGGCTCACAACCATCTGTAATGGGATCTGATGCCCTCTTCTGCTGTGTCTGAAGACAGCTACAATGTACTTACATATAATAATAAATAAATCTTTAAAAAAAAAAAGAAAGAAAAGAAAATCAGCTTTAAAAAAAAAATTAAAAAACAGGCAGCCATACCTTGTTCACCCCTGCGTCTGAACTAACATCTTGTGATTAATATATAAAGGCCTTTTAGAATCTATTAACTTAACAAACGACAAGATTCCACCAACACATAAACTAAGAATGCCATCAGATAGCCTCTTAGCCCCCCATCCTGTATAACTGCTTCTCTGATGTACCCACCAGTTTATTCTAAACTTGTTTTGATTTATGCCTTCTTTGTTCTGTAGAACTATGGAACTCCGTGAAACTGCTTCCATGTTGAAATATAGAATCTGGGGTACCTAACTCCTGTTCCCAGGCTATGTCACTCAAAATTGTTCCAGAAAAATCTATCTCTTCTTCCCTTTGAGATGAAAGCTGCTAATAAGGCCAGGGTGCCACCTCCTGCCTCTGTTTCTCAGATATCCTGTCTCCATTACTCTCCTTTCAGACTCTTCACATAAAGACATATATGTTGTGATTAAGCAACTTTTAGAGCCTGGCAATTGTGGTGCACACCTTTAATCCCAGCACTGGGTAGGCAGAGGCAGGTGGATCTTTGAGTTCTGGGCCAGCCTGATCTACATAATGACTTCCATCACAGCCAGGGCTACACAGAGAAACCCTGTCTACACAGAGAAACCCTGTCTTGCTTTGGAGTTGGGGATGATTCACAGTACTTATATACTTATGTATAGGATAAAAAAAACCTCAGATAAACCACAAGAGTATTTAGGCTAGAAAAGGAGAGGATCAGGAAAGATATATGAGGTCTGTCTGCATGAAGCTGCCATTTTTATGGTCAAAAATAGTCAAATATCAATAAGTTTACAAAGTGCAAATGAGTGACTAAGGGAGCATATTTTATATTTGGAAAGCCGTCCTGAAGCAGATGACTCTGCGGCTGCACTGGAAAGCGCCAGAAGAAACAAGGTTCAGAATCAAGGCAAGGATGCCCTGTGCCAAGCAGGGCAGTCACAGTGGGAGGCAGAGATGTGCAAATGCCTCGCCCCTCCAAAGACGGTCCCTTTCCAGAATGTTCTATAAGCTCTTGTCCACTGAATCAAAGCACGTACTGGTGAGGTGGGTTGGTTTTGTCTGTCACAATAGAAAAGACAGGGTAGATGTGAATGGGGTCTGTTCTGAAAGAGGACAGGGCCAGACAAATTCTGGATGGCAAAGAAATATCTCCAGCCCACCCTCTGTAGAACCCAGATGTGCCTTGGCCATAGCCAAAGCCAACAAACATCTGCAAGCAGGAATCGGGAGCTCTGCAAGCAACTGTTCAGTCCCATGTGCTGCAGGATGGAAGCACTTACTGCACCACTGACAGGCTGCACGGGTGACCATGGGTAGGCAGTTTAGGGCAGCAGTGAGTGAGGAATAGGGGGCTCTGAAGACGGAAGCACCATGGCCACTGAGCTTGGCTCATCTGGGATTGTTCACAGGAGAGTTAAGGGATAGAGGAAGGTGGAAGGAGACTGAATGATAATCGAGGGGTGGCAGGAAGGCAGGGCGCTCACTTTCCTGACTCTCAATTTCTCCTCTCTTCCTTCTTCCTACCTTGCTGCCTGTCTTCTCCGCTCTCCACTGAGGCGGTACCAACCAGAACTACCATTTGGCTTAGACTAAATGGGAAGGCATTGTGAACATGTCTGAAATACCATACCCAGACCCCCTCAAAAACATATACATATATTGTCACTTCTTCTTTTTTACTTCTTAGACAAGGTAATGGATTATAACCCACATTAAAAAAAATGTCTCGTTAGTTTTATTAAAACTCAGCTTTCACCATGGTCCTCTCCCTCAACACTGTTAGAAAACATCAATGTGGCTTTGTTCTCTCTATAAAGAAAACCCCCTTGGCTCCTATGTGCGCAGGGCAACAGGAGGGTGTGTGTAAAAAGAGCTGAGGTGTGGGACTGTGGCATTTCAATGAGTGGGGAGGAATGATCCACCCAGGGTGCCAGCAATGCGATGTGATGGCGCGATGTGATACAGCAAGGACCGGCCGGAGAGGATTTTAAAATAGTGACAATGAAGTGTCTGCTTTTTCTTATTACCCTACACCTGCAGTTCTAAACAATTATGACTCCTGCTACTGAGGCTGACGGCTGGAACATGAGATAGGGTCCGTGGCCCACCACTAATGCTTAGCTGCCATATTAAACACTTTTAACCCTCACTACAACCAAAAGCAGAAGCTTGGGGAGATTAAGTTGAACGAGGAAATGGGGGTCTATTCTGGGTACCTGATTCCCAAGTCTGTATGTTTACCCCGCAAGTAACACCCTCTCAAGGAAAGTAAGCAGAAGGCAGGAGAGGCCCTGGGATGCTGAGCTGGGATGTCATCTTCCATTAGCCTACTTTCTTCCCTTCTCCATCAGTCAATCAGCACCTGACTGACTACAGCTCTGAGAACATTCTTTTACATTACTAATTTAAGGCCTATTTCTTGACAGTTTCCCTAGAGCGCAGGCAGGTTAACTCTGTCACACAGACAGTCACTGTGGCCTGAGGCGATCATCTCTCACCGTAGACAGGAACTGTGAAAACGCAGCTCGGGAAAACAGTTTGGAGTCCTGGGTGTTCATTTTAATGGGCAAGGACATCTTTGTCTTCATGTACCGTCAAAATTCCCACGATGGAACATTTATTTTTCTTAATTGCTTTAATTTTAGGCTAGCTATGCTTTTTACTGGAAGCCACCATACTGAGAAAATGCAGAATGTAGCTGAGAAAGAATACATTCCTTCATTTGCTAATATTTTACAACTGTGTAAATCTTATTTCCTCTCCCCAGTGTCTCCATGTAGGAAGTAGAATTTTAAGTCAGAACCTTCAAACTCTGGTGAGGACTGAATTCCTCTAATAATATACAATTCTCAGACTACAAAAGTCTCAACAGAAAGCTTGGCTATGAGGCACTTGGGGACTAGAATAAAGTCTCTGCCTACCTCTGAAAAGAGAAGAGATTAGCACAATAAAATTAACTTCGCAGAGTTACCATCTGAAGCAAACATGCCATGGAGGAGGAGGACAGGTGCAGAGGTGCACAGCTCTGTTCCCTTCCACATGTGAAACTTGTCTAGGCCTGAGCTTTCCAAAACTGGACATCCTGGCAGATACACTGGCGAAACGCAAGAATCAGACAGCGAGGTAGGCAGGCAGTAAGCAAGGGATTCCCAGAGGAAGCCCGGAAGCCAGGAGTCTTGTCCGTGGCAGGGAGACCTTGGTCAACCCCTGTCCCCTCCAGCAAGAGCAGGGTCAGGCTTTTGAAGTCAGAAGGCTGTGGCTGGGGCAGTAAAGGTATCCTGCCAACAAACCTGATGACCTGAGACCTCAGGAATCCACACGGAAGACGGAGAGAGAACCTGGGCAGGTGTGGTGGAAGGCGACAAGGGCAGGTGGATCTCCGTGAGTACTAGGCCAGCCTTAGCTACATCGGAAGACTCTGTCTTTAAAGAGAGGGTGAAAGAATGTTGACAAGCTGTTCCCTGAACTATGAATTGTCACATACAAAATAATGAAATGTAATTTCAAAAAATATTTTAAGGGGAAGGTGGTTAGAAACTGATGCCTTTATTACAACTCATAAAGGTTATAAGTTCTTGAAAGTTACAGTTCTTGAGGAGGCGAAATGACCTCATAAGAGGCCCCCTAGGAGCAAAGACCCACAGTTCTTTAGTAATACGCCAGAGAATTGTGCCAATTGTCAATGAGCTTGGACCTTGAACTTCCAATGAGACTGCAGTGCTAGCTTATATTCTGACTTACAAAAGGAACACAGTAAACCAGTGCTTAGACTCACATAAATAACCACATTTTGCATCGTGGTTATTTCCTATGCACCAACTGAAAGCTAACACTGTGAACTCTAGATGAGCTGGTAGCGGGGCACTTTCACTCTCTAGTACTGCAGCGTACTGAATATGCTTGGCCCATCAGAAGTGGAATTATTAGGAAATGTGGCCATGTTGGAATAGGTGTGGCTTTGTTGGAGGAAGTATGCCACTGTATAGGCAGGCTCTGAGTGCTCCTTGTCCTTAAGCTCCAGTGTGGAAATGAGTCTCTTCTGGCTGCCTGCAGGAAGACAGTCCCCATCTGCTGCCAGTGGATCAAGATATAGGACTCTTGGCTCCTGTAGTATCATGTCTGCCTGCACGCTGCCCTACTTCCCACCATGACGATAATGGACTAAACCTCTGTAACTGTAAGCCAGACCCAATTACAACTGTCTTGGTGATGGTGTCTCTTCACAGCAATGGAAACTCTAAGACACGGTGCAAGATTAAAAGCTGTTCTTCTCACTCCTTTTGGATGCCAGGATCACTAATAGGCCTGACTTCCACACAGTTCTGCCGTGTCTGGGTACATGCTAACTGAGTATCCCAGTGCCGAGAACAAAGATGTCCCCGGTATTAAACCAAAATGCACTTAACTCCTGACCCAAACGCCAGGTTCTCTAGCTCAGCTAGCATGAGCCTGTGGCTTAGCAAGAACTCTGCCCTTCACATCCAGACAATATTAGACTGAGATTGGACAAAGCTACAAATTAGCCAGTCCTTATTCTTTTTTTTTTTTTTTTTTTTTTTTTTTTTTTTTTTTTTTTTTTGGTTTTTTTCAAGACAGGGTTTCTCTGTGTAGACTAGGCTGTCCTGGCACTCACTTCGTAGACCAGGCTGGCCTTGAACTCAGAAATCCACCTGCCTCTGCCTCCCAAGTGCTGGGATTAAAGGCGTGCTCCACCACTGCCTGGCTCTTTCTTTTTTTGGGGTTTTTGGTTTTTTTTTTTTTTTTTTTTTTTTGGTTTTTCGAGACAGGGTTTTCTCTGTGGAACCCTGGCTATCCTGGAACTCACTTTGTAGATCAGGCTGGCCTTGAACTCAGAAATCCACCTGCCTCTGCCTGGGATTAAAGGCGTGCGCCACCACACCCAGCGCCAGTCCTTATTCTGTGTTGCTTTTCTACTGACACTGTCAGTAAGGAAAACAAACAAACACACAAACAATAAAACAACAACAAAAAATTTACTTGGGGCTGAAGAGATGGTTCAGCTGTTAAGAATCCTAGGGCTCGTCAGGAGGACCCAGGTTCAATCCCTAGCCCCCACATGGTGACTCAACCACCTGTAACTCCAGTACCAGGGATTCGGATGCTCTCTTCAGTCCCCTGTAAGCACTGCATGTATGAAGCATATGATACGCATACATGCATGCAAGCAACACACTAGTACACATAAAATTAAGAAGTTACAAAAATAAAAACTCCATTCATCAGCTTGCAGTTCCACATATCAAAAATCTAGGCAGCTCCTTGGGTCTCTGCCTGATGTGTCAGCCACCACAGTGAATGTCTGGAAGCTCCTGAGAAGAATGCACGCTTTTGGGTTCATTAAGTTGCTAGCGGTTTCAGTTCCTAGCAGTTGCAGGACTGGGGGCTTCACTTCTTCACTGGCTGTCAGTTGGAGGCCATGTGCAGTTTTTGGAAGCTCCATCTGCTCCATCTTCAGACACTAACCCTTTACTGAGCTGCACTGTATGTGTGCAGTTCTACTGCTTCCAGTTCAAAGCCAGTCTGGGCTCCAGACCATGTCATAAAAGCAAAATGGACTGGGGGCCTGGGGAGGGACTACAATGTACCCCTAGAAAAATCTCCCATTTGCCAAATGGGATAATATAATCACGGGGTGGTGACACGTCTGTAGCTCACCCACACTCAAGAAAGAGATATTACACAAACAGAAGAGCTTTAGGACTCAGTCGGAATTCTGCCAAGTACACTGAACCACGGGAAATTCAACACTGGCATGACTGGAGAACTCCGGAAGCCTTCACACGCCACATGCACATCGCTGTAGCTGCTTTGCAGCAAGTGAGGTTTGCAGCAAGTGAGGTAGTCTCTTAGCTCCTTTTCCTTCAACTGAACTTGAACCTTATCAATGCATTCCTCACAGTTCCAAAAACTGAGTTTCTTCAAAGCCAGTAAAATTACATTTAAAATTTTAACTAGCCGGGCATGGTGGCACACACCTTTAATCCTAGCATTTGGGAGGCAGAAGCAGGTGAATTTCTGAGTTTGAGGCCAGCCTGGTCTACAGAATGAGTTCCAGGACAGCCAGGGCTACACAGAGAAACCCTGTTTGGGTGAGTGGGTAAGCAAAGAAAATATAAAATTACAGAGAAGAAAGAAAGAAAGAAAGAAAGAAAGAAAGAAAGAAAGAAAGAAAGAAAGAAAGAAAGAAAGAAAGAAAGAAAGAAAGAAAGAAAGAGAGAGAGAGAGGGGGAGGGGAAGGAAGGGTTTATTTCATCTTACACCACTAGGAAACTTCTGAGGGAAGTCAGGGCAGGAACCTGGAGGCAGGAACTGAAGCGGAGGCCATGGAGGAGCAGTGCTTTCTGGCTTGCTCAGCCTGCTGTCTTTATTCAACCCAAGAATGACAGCCCTGGGAAGGTACTATGCAAAATAGCTTGCCCCCCCCCTCCCCCCGCCCCAATCAACATTAATCAAGACAGTACCCTACAGACTAGCTAGCCTAAGGCTTATCGCACAGAGGCTTTTTTTCAACTAAGAGTCCCTCTTCCCAGACAGGTCTTCACCTGTGTCAAACTGATGACAACAACAACAAAACAAACAAACAACAACAACAACCAGTATATCATTTTTACCAAATAAATTTGGGCAACTCACGATACCTGACCCAACCAATTTTCCTTTTAAGTTCAAACTTCCTGTTAGGTTTCATACTCTAGAAAACACAAATTGTTTTAAAGCACAGAGGGTTTGGATATGATAGGAGGAGGGAAAGAGGAAGAGGAGGAGAGGAGGGGGGAGGGGGAAGGACAGGGGGAGGGGGAGGGGAGGGGAGGGGGAGGGAGAGAGGGAGAGGGAGAAGGAATGGGGGAGAGGAGAGGAGAGGAGAGGGAAGAGAGAAGGGGGGGAGGGAGAGAGGGAGAGGGAGAGCCCCTTTCGAAGAATCTGAACAAAGAGGCAAACTTGCTAATAGCAGTGACTACAGCTGGAAGATACCAGAATTCAAACTAATAAAGGCGTGTGGGAGAGATGGCAGGGCAAGCTGTTCACAGAGGTGGCAAAAGCAGAGACCAGAGGGAAGGAGGTGGGCAGGCAGGTGGAAGGACAGACAGAAGGACATGGTAACCAAAGCAATTGACCCTCCACCTCTTCCTTTGGTATTTTGATATCCAAGAACATTCCATTCTCCTTTTAAAAACCAGTAATTTTCTACTCTTTTCAACCAAAATGAGCCCAACTGAGGTTTCATTTAAAGATTAAACATTAAACTTCCAACAAAATAAAAACAAGTTTTTAAAAGATCTTCTAAAATACAATTTCTTACTATATATAGTCACACACACACACACACAACTTCTACAAACCCTAGTGCCCAGCTAAAGCTGTGCGCTTCCCCACCCCAGCGCCCACATAGAACAATCCCAGGCAGAAAGGATTTGCCCATTAGCTACACTATCTCCACCAAGACAGCAGCCTTATTAAATTACAACTGTTTGAACAAGGTCAAGCCCTCAGAGTTTAATTCAAAGTGTTTCCAGGTATAATGCTGTCAGGTCAACTTAAACAAGCCAACAGAGGCTTTGAGCCTGATTAAATATTAAAACAGAATCTTTCACATCTGTTTTTACCCAAGGATGAAATTACTGTACATCACTTCAGCCAGCTCATTAATACACCACACACACACATCTTGCTCAAAGGTTACAGGAATATCAACACTTCAGAGGCCTGCCGTGAGACTGCCCACACAGCCAGAGTGAGGTCACTGAATACTTTATTGGACATCAATATTTCTTTACAAAATGTGAGATAATCAGTTAGACAGACACATTTTAAATTAAAGGATGAAAAAACGGCCATGAAGATAAGCCAGTTGCTTTTGATCTGAACCTTCTAATCACCCAGTCAGTTGGCATCGGTAGGTAACTTGATAGCTCGCATTGAGTAAACATTTTGATTCAACAGTAATTACTTTATAAAATGGAGGGTTGTTGCATTCAGAAATCTCATTCTTCAATTTGGAAAAGAGCAAATTAGGCATGATGGAGGGTAGGGAATACATGCCTTTAATCTGGCACCCAGGGGGCAGACAGGCAGAACTCTTGTGAGTTCAAGACCAGCCTACTCCACGCCGAGTGAGTCCTAGAGCTACAAAGTGAAGCTCTGTCTTTAAAAAAGAAAAAAGCCAAACAAGGAGAAAAGTATAAATATAAAATACAAGAGGTCCATATAAACATTTCAAACCATTTGAAAGTACTTACAACACTGAACATATATCCTGCAATTAGACTAGGGGAAAACAGGTCAGGATCCGGTGCCGTCTAGACGGCCTATCAGAACCTTGCCTAACAAACATTCCAAGACTCCTCCCATTTCATGTTCAACACTCACTACCAGCCCTTCCACTGCAGGGGTGATGGTGTGCCCATGACTAGGATAACAGCCAGTCGGGGCTCCTCTGCATGTCTCCTATCCCTTCCCGCTTCTGGTACATGGAGCCCACTTTCAGCTGGGGAACCCAAGGGTTGTTGACAGCTGTCAAGCCTTTGCACCCTAGTCACCTGGGTGAACGCATCCTTCAAACCACAGTCCCCCTGCCTCTGCTGATGGTGGACAGTGCCAGAGGCAGGACCTGCCTGAGCAAGCTGTTTTCCTCCAGGCCTGGTGCTCCCTTGGAAGGACAAATGGCAGTCATCTTCCCATTCTCAAGGGCAAAACTAAAATGCAAACGATGCTGCTGTGCTGTGCAGAGGAAGCAAAGCACGAGAGGGAGGCAGAGCCGCAGCCAGCGCGGCTAACACCTCCACAGTGGTAGGAATGTTATCTGTCTTTAGATATCTGCCATTAGGTGGTGTGCAAATTGTCTATGTTTAAATATTAGCAATAAAGCAATTAAAAGAACACTTACTCTATCAAAGTAGAACATTATTCACATTTTTCTCTAGAGAATTCTATTGGCTCCTGTGCCATGGTGGGGCACGCCTTTAATCCTAGCACTTAGGGAGGCAGAGGCAGGTGGATCTCTATGTTCGAGGCCAGCCTGGTCTACAGAGTGAGTTCCAGAACAGCCAGGCTGCATGGAGAAACCCTGTCTTGAAAAACCAAGCCAGGCATGGTGGCGCAGGCCTTTAATCCCAGCACTTGGGAGGCAGAGACAGGCGGATTTCTGAGTTCGAGGCCAGCCTGGTCTACAGAGTGAGCTGAGGACAGCCAAGGCTATACAGAGAAACCTTGTCTCGAAAAACCAGAAAGGAAAGGAAAGGAAAGGAAAGGAAAGGAAAGGAAAGGAAAGGAAAGGAAAGGAAAGGAAAGGAAAGGAAAGGAAAGGAAAGGAAAGGAAAGGAAAACCAAAGAATACTACCAGTCTCTCTCTTTTCCTAAGTTCTTCAAAACTTGAATGCTACACACCGCAACTCAGAGATTTACATCCACACTGTTTTCTTACTGTTTCATATGCCTGAATCTCATAATCTGTTTGCTACATATTAAGGAAAAACAAGCTACGGAAGGGTAAAACATTTTAATTACTTCAATATTGACTAAGATGACAAATCCTAGCTCTGACATGCAACTGAAGACAGCAATGCTAGTACTGATACTCACTGAGACTCACTCACTCACTGAGACTCACTCACTCACTGAGACTCACTCACTCACTCACTGAGACTCACTCACTGAGACTTTTACTTACTGATACTTGCTTCCCTGTAATACTGCTTTTTTATTAATTTTTTTAAGGCGTTCACTATGTAGTTGTGGCTAGCCTTGAACTTCCATGTTGACCAGGCTGGCTTCAAACTCACAAAGATTTGCCTCTCAAGTGCTAGGTTTAAAGAACTCTGTGGCCGTCATGACTAGATGTTTTCCTTTATCTTATCTGTGTGTGTGCACAGCTGTATGCAGCATGTCCTGAAGCTGGAGTCACAGGCAGTTCTAAGCAGTCGGCCACGAGGACTGAGAACTGAACTGGGGTTCTCTGCAAGAACAGTGCGTGCTCTCAACTACGAGATGGTCACGAGATGGTCACTTATTTAGAATTGTAGGTCAAACACCCAAAAAAAAAAGGGTGATTACTGTCCCCAAACCAAAAGTGGTAAATCTTCACACTTCAACTTAAGCTCTCACAGACTAAGGAAAAAACATCCAAGACTCATTTGTTATAGAAAGAACAATTCTTTCTTCAGATTTACCAACTACATATTGGACTTGGGAGGTGAAAAACCAAAGGTTCAACTTGTTTCAAACTTTGAGAAGCAACTATACTTGAAAATCTGACTAGGAGCAGAGAACCAACTGCTTTATGATTTCTTTTTCTCTTCCTGCCTCAACACAGCACTCAACGACATTGCTGTGGGGACATGGATCCAGGAGAGCCAGGCTGGCGTTCTTACGCTATCTGACCCTGTGACGACAAGAGAGACAAAGCGCCTGCTTTCTCGGTTGCCCACTGGAACACTGCATACCACTCCACCACAGAAGAGGGCTGTAAGGCTCACTGAGGTGATGTTAAAGGGAGAGAGGCCATGTTTACAAAAAAAAAAAAAAAAAAAAAACCCAGGCGTGGTGACTCATGACTTTAACCCTGGCAAATCTCTGAGTTCCATACTAGTCTGGTTTACAAAGGTAATTCCAGGCCAGCCAAGGCTACATAGTAAGAACTTATCTCCAGAAATTAATAGAGGTTGGGAAGCCTGGAGAGATGGCTCAGCAGATAAGAGCTTCACTTCTCTTTTGGAGGATCTGAGTTTATGCCCAAGCACCCTTGTCAGGCGAGGCATAGCCACCTGCATTTCTGGCTCCGGAGGACCTAAGAGCCTCCTTCAGAACTCTGTTGGCACCTGCACTCACGCATGCACAGACCCATACACAGAAACATAAGTGCTCCAAGAGGTTAGATCTAACGTGTACAAAATCAGCCCAGAGAGGCAGACCAGACATTTCTGATCTGTTAATAAGACAAAATTTCAGGGGTTGGGAAGATAACTTAGCTAGCAAAGTGTCTGTCCTCCGGTCCCACACACACATAAAAAGCTGGGCAGTAGTTTGATGTCTGTAATGCCAACACTTACAGGGAGAGGGGAAGGAAGGGAAGAAGAACAGCATAGTCAAAGAGCATGCTAGCCACCGAGGTGGCAAGATGGCTCAGGGGATAGTGGCACTTCTTATAGTGGCACTTGTTACCAGGCCTGAAGGCAAGAGGACTCTCCGATACCCACATGCTGGTGGAGAGAACCCACTCCTGAATACTTACTATTCTCCAAACTCCACACACGCACACACACATACACAACCTCCACACACAGACACATGCGCACACACACATACACGCACACACACATACACAACCTCCACACACACGCACACATACACATACACACTGTTTTTTAAAAGTGAAGAACAAGACCATGGCTGGCATAAACCTCTAACCCCAGCAACTCCCCCAATCTATAGGTACTTTGTTATTCTTTATTTACTAAACATAGACTCAGTGCCCACAAAGAAAAGGCACAGCCTATAGAGTTTTGTTGTCTGCTATCTCTGCTATGTTTTTTTTTTAAATCTCTAAATTAACATGTAAGAAACAAGTAAAAATGAATTTCTGTTAATTTCTAGGTGGGAAATTAATTAAATGAATTTTCATGTTCTCAGAAACAAAACTGTCTCTATACTTTGAATTGTTAGAGCAAAAATCAACAGGTCTGTATGTACAGGTTCCCAGGACCTATGTTCTGATGGCTGGCTACACTTTTACTAACTAGAAACTGAAATCAAGTCCAGGTTGGATGAAGTCCACTGATTACTTAAGATACAACTTAGAAGCCGGGCCGTGGTCCAGGCGCACACCTTTAATCCCAGCGCCCGGGAGGTGGGGCAAGTGGACCTCTGAGCTCAGACGCTGACTTGAGTTTCTGTGGTTTGTAGAACACAGCCACATGAGTGTTTCTAGGAGGCAGAGGAAGGAATGGGGGAGGGTCTAGGCCCTGGACCACTGTCCTAGATACATGGGTGAGTCTTCCGCAGTCAGTGAACAGCACTTCCCTGGGTTCTGCCTACGCTTGTCTGGGCAGAAAACAATTTGGGGAAGCTGGTTTAGGCTCAAGATTATAAGAATCGCTTTTAAGTACACTTAAAAATGAGACACTACAAAATTTTTAAGCATTACATCTAAACACCAATAGTTAATAAAACAGCAGTGTTTTTAACAGAAAACAGAATTCCAACATAGCAGTCCTCTACCGCACACACAAACGCACAGTTGAATGATATAATCAAGTAGAGTAAACCATGCTAAATGTAAAGTCAATAAATCCCTTTTAGATGTTGACCCACACGCACCAAAGCAAAGACTGAAAGGGGAAACAGAGGAGATTAATCATCGTGATGCTCTGGTTCAATACTGAGCCACAGTGAGACAGTGTGCAGCAGCACAGTTTACTTGAAGTAAGAGTGGACGCGGCACGGTCAGAAGTGGCATTCATTAAACAGCCTCTCAAAAGATCATTTCCTCTAATTATTGCTTTTGTAACACAAGACAAAGACAGCCCAATGTAAGTCTGGAAAATCTACAGTTAGCTGCCAAGGTCTTGCCAGATAAGATTAGATGAGATGCAATTTTAGAAACACAACTGGGGGAAAAAAAAAAACCACAGCCCTGTTACCTCTTCCAAAATGGCACCGCTCTGTCTCTGCCCACAGTCACTGGAAGTGACAGGCGGGTAACATGGGCTGGATCTTAGGGCATGGCGGTGAGCTGGGAAAAGAAAGAGGAGACACTGAGCTGGGGATTCCAGGAGCTCACAGTGCTGGGGTGTGGTGAGGGAGGGTTATAAAACGCCTTGCAATACTTCCAGACAAGGGTTCTGGCCAGGCTGTACATACGACACTGCAGAAGAAAGCAGCTGGCTGGTCGACTGGAAAATCTTCATGTCTGAGCTGTCTCTGGAGGAAGAGAAGTATTTTAAAAAAATAAAAAGGCAAGAGGGAAAGGATAGCATTCCATCTTTCAAGCACAGCCTCATGAAAGGGACAACTGGCTCAGCAGGTACACTTTCACAAAGCAAAGCCTTCCACAGGAGAGGGAGGAAGGACCACGAGGGAAATGATATTGGAGGACATCAAAGCTAGCAGGTTGGTGAGTTCAAGTCTATGGAAGGAAAGGAAAGAGGCTTAGAAGAATGACTGCACTGTTGCAAGTTTTCTGCGTTCTGCAGATGCTGGGAGGACAGCTACAGCCTGTAGAACTCAGCATTCAAAACTGAATTAATATTTCAACTACAAAAATATAATTACAGCGAAAAGGTAACCTACAGAGCTACATGTGACACTAACCTGCAATCCTGGTGGTGGGGAGGAAGAAGTAAGAAAAGAGTGAACCTGAGCCATCCAAGCTACAGACAGAACCTGTGCGTGAGCAACACACACACACACACACACGAGCAACACACACACACACACACACACACACACACACACACACACACACACACACACACACACACACAGAGGGTGGGCAGGGAAGAAGAGAAAATTACTATCCAGGATACAGAACTACAATGTAATGTCAAAACAATCCAATTTAGATGTAAAAAGCAAACAGGGAGATAGAGGCTGTTCTAGAGAAGACTTGGACTGAGTTCCCAGCACCCATGTGGCAGCTCACAACCAACTACATGGTTCCTATGCCCTCTAACGGCCTCCACAGGCACTGAATGTGTGTAGTGTACTTACATACAGGCAAAACACTCACACACATAAAATAAGAATGAATACAACTGGGCACAGCGATACACCCCTGGAATCCAAGTGCTAGAGAAGCCAAGGCAAGAGGGCTAAGAGTTCAAGGCCAGCCTGGACTAAAGTCCTATCTCTACATGTGTGTGTGTGTGTGTGGTGTGTGAAAAGAAAAAAAAAAAAAAAAATATATATATATATATAAAATCAGAAAGTAGTACAAGGGGACAACTGTGCACAGAAATTGCAAAGCCTGTGCAGTACTGGTAGACTGAAACGTGTAGGACTATGAAATGTAGCTATAGTGCTAGAGACTAAAACCCAGGACTCTCACAAGCATTCTACCAGTAGGTTATGTTTCCAACACAGTAGATTTTATTTTACAATTCTATCATGATAAACAAACCAATAAACCCAAAACTAACAATGTCAAAAGAAATACAATTAAAGACAGTGAGTTTTCAGCTAATCCCTAAGGGGTCCCCTAATGCCTACATGAGGTCACAAAGTTTATTATTAGTTGTCTACTAAGTTAGTATACTTACAGTGCTCGGGTTATTATGAAATTCAAAATTTTACTAACACAGAAATTGCTAGTAAGCTAGAAGCTTGAAACTGCAGGGTACAAAGCAGGTGGGAGTGCAGTAAATTACGAAAGCCAGCTCCCATGTGCAGCGCTGAGACTGACTGCCTTCATTTCAGGGTTCAGTAACGTAGCAGATCTACCAACTTCTAGTCATCCTTTTAAAAAGAAAATAGTCTTCTCTGTAAATAAAGCCAAACTTCGGGTATTAAAAAGTCCAATCTAGTCTATAATGAAACTAATTTTGATGTTATCCAATGTAGAGTTCCTTCTCTCAAACTAGCAGTGAGGAAAAGGACATCGGTCCACTGCCTTATGGCCCAGCCCCCTAAAGATCTTGCTAAATAAACCTACATGCTAATGCTAGCTCTTCTATCTAGTGGGAGCACGTTGGCTGGACCTCCAGGCTGTCTGGTACAGGCAACTATATTCTTCTAGCTCAGCTCTCAGCCTCCATTCTACTTCTATACCCATAATCTTCTTCCTTGGGGAGAGGGGGAGTCCTACCTCTGGCAGACAGCCAACTGCCCTCTGGGCAGACCACCTGGTCTGTCAGGCATTACCGCTGCCCTCTTTACACTTGGTCCCAGTCACACTGCCACTTTCAGATGGGAGGAAGACACCAGCCTTGGTATTCACATCCCCAGGCCAACCTCCCTCTCCTAAAAACACTCTGGAAATTCCATTCTAAGCTCAGAGCATCAACTACCTGATACTTAACCCTACAGCTGGTAAAACTTATCTACCCTAGTGTCTAAACTCTAAAGGCCCTCTGAATGGAGGGAGGGCAGAGAGAGTGGAAAGTTCCAAAGAATAATAATAACACCCTACTCCTAGAGTTAAATGCACAGACTCCACCTCTAGGGTTCTCTTACAAGGGCTGGGTTATGGGTGATGGAGGTATAGCTTGAATGTGGTACTGCAAACAAGTGCTTTAGGATGTCTTTTCAGATGGTGTGGCTATTTACCTCCTACTATCTGCAGCTTTAGAACCTGGGTCCTAAATTTGAGACAGTGGGAAAATGCACTTTAACATCCTGCCACATATAAAAAACATTTAGTGACAAGGCAGACAAATAAAATAATTAGACAGTAGCCTGCTAAAGCCCAAGCTGAGATAGTGGACTACAGACACCAAAGGAACCTCCAGCAAGTCGAAGACTCCACAGAGGCTCAGTCTGAAAGAAACGCAATGCCATTAAATGTTCAAGTCCCCGTGCAATCCAGCATTGCTGCACAGGGTGGGATGGCGCTCAGAGTTCTCATTAGAAGCACGCATGGTAGCTCAGGCTATCAGTATTCTCAAACTCATAAATGAAAACCGCCTGTACCTGCGGTCACACTTGTGTGTGCTATCAGAAAAGAAACCTTGAGTATGTCAGTAACCTATTGACACTGTCCTGAGACTGTCCAGGTTCAAGCTCCAGGCTAGCCCTCACCAGCACTCAGGAGGCCAGAACAGCAAATGCTGCCACAGCTCACCAGTGAGCACTTAGGTAAACTATCCATAGGCAGTCCTTAGGTTCCCTCTTAAAGAACTCAATGCACATGCATGCACGCACACGCACGTACACACGCACGTGCACACACACACACACACACACACACACACACCCAAATGCCACTGGTGATGATAAACAAGGCTGTTTCTGTCAGTTCACATTATATGCCAATAACAGTGTGGACTTTCAGTCACAGTCAGCAGAAATTAAAGCCCCAGAGGCTGGAATCTTCCATGCAAGGCTGATGGCAAAGATGGCAGGAAATTCTCTAATTTTTTAATGTCAAATCATGTTGTCTATGTTTGAATTTGCAAATTGCTGCCTATTAAAATATCCATTTACTAAAATGACAAATACATGCTGTGACACTTATGAAAGTGTTATTTTTAAAACATCGCAGACATAAATGAGTAACCCCTTGTACTACTTAGGGTGGAAAAACAACAAACCAAGATCTAAGAACTTACAGTAATGGCAAAACAAGCACAAGATTGCCACATTTCTGTCTGACTCCCCAAGGTTCAGATGCCTAAGGTCAGCTCAGCTTAGCACGGCACCTGCAGAGCCCAAACCCAAATGCAGGAAGGAGCTAGAGGCTTCTTACCACGGTAGCACTAAACAGTAAGACCAGCAAGAACCAGGGACAAGAGGACCAGGGAATGCTATTAAATGTTCAAGTCACCATACAATCCAGCCCCACTGCACAAGAACAGCATCGATCCTGTTCCAAACTGCACTACATGGGGTGTATGTGTGTGTGTGTGTGGCTCATGGCTCAGAGCTCGCCTATGTTCGTGTCAACATTCAATTTCACCTCCTCATAAAACGTTCAGTTCTGCCGGGTGGTGGCGCACGCCTTTAATCCCAGCACTCGGGAGGCAGAGGGAGGCGGATTTCTGAGTTCGAGACCAGCCTGGTCTACAGAGTGAGTTCCAGGACAGCCAAAGTACACAGAGAAACCCTGTCTCGAAAAAACAAAAAACAAAACAAAAAAAAAAAACAAACCACACACAAACAAACAAACAAACAATGTTCAGTTCTGTGCTTTTTTAGTGAATGGAATAACAAAGATGGCCTCTGAAAGTGAGGTGGCTGTTTGCAGGGACTGTTAGACAGAGAGACTGAAAACAAAGTTTGTGTCACACACATAATTTTGAAATCCAACCATTTATACATGGAAGTACAAAACAAGCACGCCTCGTACTTTTAACACTGGGCTTAGCCACATATTCTAAAGCTCTTATAAGGTGAGCTAGAGTGACATTTTTAACTGGTGGTACCAAAATCTATATTAGCCTAGAGATTAGAGGGAACAAATGAGCCAGCACCTCCATCCTCAGCTCTTGGCCATCTGGCCCGGCCGGTCTAACCTCCCTGTCAGCTGCCAGCCCTGCTTCCTTGCTTGTACACTTCTTCTCTACATCAGCCAGTCTCCTCACCGCTCCCCATCGCCTCCTTCGTGCCTATGAGCAGCACTGAGTCCTTGCTCCTCTGAGTCCTTCCTTGGAAATCAGTCTCTGCCTTCCACCAGTGACGGCACAAATAACCTCTTGTCAGGTTTCCCCGGATCCCCCTGGCAGACAAAGTCCTTCCTCCGCCTCCCAAGCCCTGGGTGTCTCACCAGAGCCTTTCTAAGTAGTCATCTCTGACTCAAGACCTCTGGGAGTTACAACGCCACTAAGTCAGATGGCTCTCTCCCATTAGGGCTGTGCTCTAGCTAGAAAATGGCACTGGATAACTAAGGATCCTTGATTCCACCTGTCTCCTGCCTCACCATACAATTCCCTATCCCAACAATGGAAGCCCACATGACTAGTTACGCCTGCATGCAGTCAGCGGCCCTGGCTCTAGAGTCTACTCCTCCGGAGTCTTGGAAGTCAGTGTTCAGTTCTCTTACCACCTGAATCTTCAGTTACTTAACTTAATGGAGCTGAAAATTCTCTTGGCTAAGAGCAGCATCTAGGCATGAAAAGTTCTCCAGGGTAGCTAAGTATCAGGTCTAACTGTCACAGCACACAACTGGCTCGGAAGACACAGGCATCCAGGCAAGAGTTATCTTCTAACAGACATATACTCTCACATTTTTCATTATGTAATTATTGAATATATTTGCACTGTAAGAAGAATTTAAATATAGATAAAATGCAAATGACGCCAAGCCTCTGTGGACACCTCCTCAGCCTCATCCTGTCCCTTCCTTCGCCAGTTATCAGTGTATTTCCATATAACCTTTCATCAAGCCAAGCTCTTCATTTCTCATGTGCATTATGCTCCACTCACTACATGCCAGCAATTGTCAGGGATGTGCTGGGATTTCACTCATTCTAAAAAGCCTGTATTAGAATCCATGAAATCTGATCGTGAGAAACGATCTCTTTTTTCAGCAATGGCTAAGGCAGCAATTCCATAAATCTCTTCCTCCTTGTGAAACTCTCGCATCTGCTGTTTACCCAACTCTCCCTACTTCCCTACCAGACATTCCTGAGACGTCTGTCACATGACTGGAGAGCTCCTGCCAATGAGGTGAGGCACAGTCTCCACCTGCATCGGCACTTGTGGCCCACTGCGCTTGCTCAGCAGGCTCCTCCTGCTCCCTCTGCAGAATATTGCTGTGCCCGGGGTCCTTTCCCTTCATGCACGTCTCTGTGCAGCATTGAGAAAATTCTTTCCTAACATAACAGAATCTGAATGAATTTATCTTATATATACATTTACAATGCCATCCATGATACATTTATAACTAGATCTAGTTTTAAGAAATTTACTTTGCATAAATGTGACCCTTTTAGAATTTTGCCCCACTAAAAATTTATGAGTTTCCACAAAAAGTTCTCTCACAAAGATCTACACTACAGTTTTTAGGAGCTACGTAAGGTTCCATGTGATGGCTGTACCATTGTATGGTGACCATTCCAGGACTTAACCATTCATTTATGCTAAAATGAGCAAAATTACCAGATCGAGGTATGTGACGTTATTGATACAGCTGCTCCAGCACTGTCTAAAAGGTCTGAACAATTTACATGCTCACACTATACAAGTGTATTCATTTCTCAATCACTGTTGCCAATAAAGAATTAATATTCCTTTTAACGTTTGTCAACCTCATGGCAAAAAAACATCTGATTGCTTTAATGTATGATCCCCATCACTAATAAGTGATTACTAATAATGATAAACATCTCTTGGTAATTACTGGCTGCTCTTATTTTTTTCTACAAAATGCATTTTTATCGGTTTTACCAATTTAAATAGTTACTCCTATTTGCAAAAGGTTCTTTACATCTTTCATATTTACCCTGTCTCCTATACATAACCAACTGCTCTTCTAGGTTATTGTTGGTCTTTATCTGGGGATGTCCTTGGTGACAGACACTTCAAACCTTCAAGCAGATGTACTCAATTCTTATCTATGCCGAGATTGCTTCCACAGAGGTAGGATTATTCTTCTAATATAAAGCCTATTCTTTACAAACTTGTGATTTCTGGCCAGGCAATGCTTTGTGCCAACTATCCTGATCCCATCTCTCAAAAGAACAAGTACTGGACAGCACTGTGCCAGCCAGGCTTGTGTGTCATTTCAGGAGGGTGTAGCCAGGTTCAGTTCCCTTCTAAATATCTTGGGCAGAAGCAACTTACTTAAATGTGCCAACCTAGTCAGCCTGACACTAGTTCAGACCAAAGACTAAAAGATGGGACTTTACCAACCATGGCTAAATTCCCGAACCAGCATCACCCCATTCTCTGTTGGAAGCCTGCTAACTCTGCCTCTATTCCCTCACATTCAGATGTGATGTGTGCCCTTCAGAACTGCATACCGGACTGGGGGAGGGGGGGTGCGCGTGCTCATGATCATGTGCGGGAGGGAGGGGCTAGCTATCAGTCTCAGATGCCATGTTTTGTTGAAATAGTCTCTTAACTGTATTTCAACTTAACATTATGGAACTCCTAACTGTGGAACATTGGCTGTGCTGGCATCAGACGGCCCGGGGATCAGCCTCTCCAGTGTTGGGGTTACACGTGTGTACACCAGACTGAGCTTTTTAAATGGGTTTTGGAGATCAAACTCAAGTCCTCATGCTTGCCAGGCAAGCACTTTACCAACAGAACTATCTCCCCAGCTCAACCTGCATCATCTTTTTAAAAAGTTTTTGTATCTCACAATACTGTTCATTGTTTACTCTTAACCAGCCCAAACTTTCAACACGCCCCCTCAAAAACAAAACAAAAAACAAAACCTGAGAGCCTCAGGATGTCATTATTCTTTATTTGTTCTGTCTGTTGACCATGAGACTAATAGATATTTTAACAAAAACTAAAACATTAGTCTCTTGGTTTCACAAGTCGTTACACTTGGTGGCTACTAAATTGAGGGATGCAAAAACTCAGAGAGAACAATTGCTTTGTCAGAATTCCTTTGAATAGCACCGTTCTGGATGCATCATAAATCCTGAGAAAATATCCTTACTCCCAGCCAGTATCAGATCATCAAAATGTCATAATTAATTTTTAAACCGTTCGTTTAATTAAAACAACAGAAAGAAACACTCTTGCAGATGAGAAGAGCTTTTATAATAATGTATGTCTCCTCGCAATGAAAAATTGGAGCACAGCTCAAGTTCATTTATCTCTGAGCTGCCAAAATTAATATAGTATGCAGAGGGCAATGCATTCTTGGAGTTGCATGAATCCTCTCTCCTGACAGATAAAATGTCTAGCTAATGGTCATTTAGAAAACTAATCTTTATTTAATTCTTAATGTCTTGGATTAAGCATAATATGCAAACTCCTAGGGAAAAAAGTCTATTTCTGGGTTTTAGTGTGCATAAAAGCCAAAATATGCAGCTCTTCAAAGATTAGAGAATTTGATGCTAAGCAAAAAGTAGCCAAGAAAATGTTATGTAAGAATGCAGGGGCGGGAAAGACGGATGGCTCGGTGGTTAGGAGTGCATGCTGCTCTTCCAAACGGCCCGCATTTGATTCCCAGTGCCTAAACAGCGGTTCACAACTATCTGTTAACTCTAACTGTACGGGTTCTGGTGCCTTCTTCTGACTTCATCTTAAGGATATGACACCAGGCATACATATGGTACACAGACATATATTTAGGCAAAACACTCACAGATAAAATAAAAATATAGTAACTTTTAAAAAGAGAAAGAATGTAAAATAGAACAGAGCAAACCCAAAATCTCTGTAGGATGTTGTCTCTGTCTCTTCTATCCACTAACAACATTCTTTAACATATAAAATACATAAGTAAGAACTGAAGAGAGTAGTGCTGGCAAGGCGGCTCAGCAGGTAAAGGTGCCTGCCAAGCCTGATACCATCTGAGTCCCACACCTGAACTAACATGGTAGAAGGGAAGAACTGCTCCTTGAGTGATTCTCCAGCCTGTGTCTATCCACACACATACACACAAAATAAACAAATGGATTCAAAATTTTTGTTAAAAGAAAAAAGATCGGCCGGGTGTGATAGTATACGCCTTTAATTCCAGCACTCAGCAGGCAGATGGAGGCCACCCCAGACTCTGTGTGTGTGTGTGTGTGTGTGTGTGTGTGTGTGTTTTCATTCCAGGCCAGCCAGGAGTAGAGTCAATAAAAACCTGGGATCTCAGAGATGTCCACTTTACTTATCACTTTGCCTTTCCCCCTTCAAACCAAACAAACACACAAGAGAAACCATGTACTCTTTGTATGGACATGTAGAAACACCATGACTCATTCAACAAGGGCAAAAAAGTTCCGGACGGTGACACCTCAACACCTCAATGTAAGAACTTTCCTATTTACAGTGACGCAATGAGAGAAACAGTAAACAGTGGACAACTGTAGCAATGAATTAGTTAAGCCTTTGGCTCCTGGCAGGTCTTATGCATGCTACGCATGCGCCCAAGAGCTCTCTAGATTCTCGAATGAAAGATACCACACTCACACACACACACACACACACACACACACACACACCAGCTAATTTTGATATGCCTTGAGTAGCTCATTGGCTGGGCACTTCTAAATTTCCCTGTGGCTAGCAAACAACCCCCACCTCTGAAATTCCTGTGGTAACATCTTTTAAAATCTGTATTTCATCTCTGCTACCCCAGACCCAACAGGGGAAGCAGCATCTTTCTCCTTCCCTGTCAAGGAAATTCTTCCTCTTTTCTGGCCCCTCGCCCTTGAAATCTGAAAGTCTTATCTCTGTCCTTCTGCCCAGCCATTGGCTGTATGGCAATTCTTTATTATCAGTCAAATCCAGCTGGGGCCAGGGACCTCAGGTCTGGAAACTTGGCTTTTTTGGAATCGAAATAAGATAAAACATTAGAACCAATCCTCAACATGCAGACAATTTTTAACAAAACAGCATTGGATGACAGGCATATGAGTAGTAGAAGAAACAATAAATAATTGAATAGTCTCAAGATATAAAATACAGTCTCATTCTACAGTTCTCTGAGGTGTTTGTGATGGTCCCACTGGGCTGGCCACAGCATCACACCATAACAGAGTTGAAATCTGAGATCATGCCCAGCTTCTTAATGGGGTATGCTCTATCTGAAGGATTCACGAGGGCCTACCCCGTCTGTCCTTCTGCAAGATTCTTAGACTGCTGACTTGCGTTAAGAAGCGGTCAAAGGAAATACATCCCTAAAATACTGCCAGGAGGGCAGGGAGATCTTGGGCAGCCAAGACTTGGCATCATTTTGCCCTTTCCCCCTCCTTCAAATCTCTCAGTCCTAAGGCTGATAATCCTTTGTACTTGACACTATTTGTCTTTGAACATCCTAAAAACAAACTACTTTTTCCTTTGGGAGGATCTATGCTCTATGACAAAGCAAAAAATAATATAAGGGGGCTTAGGGCTGGCTACTTTGCCCCTCAACCTCAGGGTCCTGGGGTCCTAAACCCTGAGGACATGGCACAAGCCGTTCCAGGGAGTTCAGGTGTTGACCTTGGTCTGAGGAGAACAAATGGAGGAGCAGCAAGCACTAGCTTCATCTCACACATGCATCCTTATCCCACTGCCTTCATCTCGCACATGCATCCTTATCCCACTGCAATTTCTCTGTAAACTCTCAGGAGCTCAAGAGGAAAAAAAAAAAAAAAAGCACTATCTCACATGTGTGCTATCATTCATGTACATATTCTTTAGCTGGTCTTAATAAAGAAAACCCATATGGTCACCAAGAGTGTACTATAGGCACATTACTAAATCTGATCTGAATTTCTTAAAATTTAGAAAAATTATGTGAACCAAGCAAGCCCTTAGAAAAGATGCCTAGAAGGCAAAACAAAATGTTTTAGTTAGTATTTTCAGGTCTCTTAAATACTAAAGAATTTTTTTACTCTGGCATTAGGGACAAAATTAACTTTTAAACAAAGATAATTTTTTTAAAAGTAAGCAATCTCACATGTTTATTTATTTAACAGGATCTGGGTGTGCTGGCTGGAGCATCTCCACTGACATACCTCAAAAACCACAAATGACTAACTATGAAATAGGCCTGGAAATATGCGGCCTGTGGAGGAAAAGTCTTTAACAAAGAAAGGCTTCTTCTAAGTTGCATTAGTATTCAGAGAGTAACAACTCATTACAGATGCACAGTTCTAGTCGAATACCGAGTAATACCTTTGCTAATAAGAGAATATATCTGAATGTCACACTTCTTTTTCACAAAACTTAATTACAAGAGGTGAGAATTGAGAAGCACAGACCTGAGTTCCAGAGTTATCGGATAAGAGAAGAATGAAATTAATGTCAAACATTAGCCAAAAAGGCAAATACGTATCAGACACTTAGGATGGTGTTAAGGAAGAGGCGGTGGGACAGACTAAAAAGAGAAAAAAGAAATTTAAAAAGGGGGACTCTGGGCAGAAAGGGTGGGAGGCAGGGGTCATCCTGAAGAAGGGCAAAGGGGTTAAAAAGATGGAATCCCTGCAGCCTGGGCAGACACAGCCCCTATAGGCCTCAGCTTCAGGTAAAGACTAGGAGGGAGACATTTCCTCTGAGACCCTATCTCTCCATCCTGTGTCACCCACCAGAGACTTGGTGTATGGCTGTTCTCAAGCCCAATCAGAAGTCAGCCGGATGTGAAAGAAAAGCCCTGGAGTCTGAAATGCCACAGACGCACGTGTGTTGCCTTGCAACAGAGTTTAACGTGTCATGTTACAATACACAACTGTTTTCAGTGTAATGAAAACTTGAGTGAAATGAGCCCATAGCGGTGGCTCTAGCACTCAGAAGCAAAGACAGGAAGATCTGGTCTGAAGCCAGTGGACTACGTAGCGAAACCACCTTTAAAAAGTCCAAACAAAGGAGAAAGTATCTGTGAGTAAGAGATTAGATCCTTGTATTTTGACAGGGTGAGGATTAAATGGTGGTGCAGAGGAGGCATGGGGTGTTGACAGCAGGCAAAAGCAAGAGGCTTGAGGCCATAGCATCAACTCACTACATAATCATCTCAGTTGGGTCCCACAGAATCCCAGCAGCAGAGGATCAACTAGAGACAGCTCTGATGTTTATAAGCCTCACATCTTGGAGAAATGATTCACTCAAGTGAGATTCAAACTTTAAAGCTAATAGGGACTATCAAAGCTACCCCTCCAGGTTAGGGATATCCCTAGACTCCCCAACCTAGAAAAGGGAGGCACAGTGTGATGTGACCGAAGATCCAGCTATTTCACTCGTGGTTCACATGCAGGGGAAAGAAAAGTGTGCGCTCACAGAGAAGCTTGCAGAAGATGAGGAACAGTGGGACACATCTGCAATCCTAACGTTCAGGCATCTAAGCTGGAAGGGTCACAAGTTTTGAGACTCACTGGGCTACAGTGAGTCCCTAGTTGTGCACAATGATTACAGCAGCACTGTTCATAAATAGCTAAAACCTTTCAAGCAGCGAATGGATAAACAAAATGTGGGATTGATGTACAGTAAAGAGGAATGAAGTACTGATCTGTGCTATGATCCAGATGAACTTGAAAACGGTATGCTTAGTGAAAGATGCCAGCCACAAAAGGCCAGTCACTACATGACTCTTTATGTTAAATGTCTATAATAAGCAAATCCATAGAGACACAAAGTAGATTAGTGGTTGCCAGGGGCTGAGGGAAGCAGGGAATGGGCAGTGACTGCTAATGAGTGTGAGGTTTCACTCTGGGGTAATCAAAGTGTTCTGGAATTAGAAAACGGTGATGGTTACATGACTCTGTGGGTATACGAAACCACTGAGTTGAACACTAAAGGCATAAATTCATGATGTGAATTATACCTCAGTAACAACAATAAAAACATATGGTACAAATCCACAAGAGTGTAGACAGCATGGGGGGGGGGGGTGAGGGGGAGGCAAAGAATGTCCAGAGGACATTACTTCTTTGTTGGCAAAAGACTAGGAAAGCAAGTTTGATCCCATTAGAAAGGCTCCTGTGAGCAAGCATGAAACTCAGGCTGCTGCCAGAAAGAGTCCCTGAATTTGGGGACAAGATAGCCCTCAGATCTCTTATGAGTATCTCCTAAGCACTAAGCAATTCCCACAGAGTCCTGCCTCGGGCTTTCTCCCTTTCCACTTACTTCTCACAGCAAATGATTTACCTACTCTTCAGTCTCTCTTGGTTGTTCCTGCCTTAAAAGATAACTCCCTTCCATATTTTAAGGACATGGAGGATCAAGGGACAGACCAAACACCAAACCATGCTGGTTTCCTTACAACTAACTAACTGTTCAGCTACAGAAATACCGTGGCCCTAGGCAAACAGGGTGCCCCTGGATACGACTATGAACTTGTAACTACATCATAATGCTGTAGTTTCAACTAAGGTGCATTTTGAATGACACAAACCATCCCCAGCACCTGTGCCCTTTAGTTTTTAACCAGAGACTGAGAAGCCAGATCCCTGACACAGAGATACTGGCCAAGCCCCACCTCATGCCAGGGATGCCACATGATGCAGCTCTAGCCAACGAAACACAGACGAGGCAGCCTCTGGGGACAGCATCAGTTCTGGAGAACACAGCTCATGCTGTTGCCCTTGGACCTTTCCCCTTTCTCCTATGGGACAGAAAGGCAGAGCCTGTGCATGAAGAAGCTACCCTGGGCGAAGTGTGGTATGAGGGAAACTTCTCTGCAAAAGACAGTGAAGCAGGAAGCTGCAGAGATGCTGGGTCTCGAAGGCATAAAGCCACTGTGGGCAGCTGGCTCTAACAGCAGTGGGCCACTGCCTACAACTGCTGCCTCCAAGGGACAAAGAAGCCCTACTTGTCTAATATCCCACTTAAAAAGCTGAGTTGAACACATGCCTAACTAAAGCATCTGAGATGCTTCCTAAGAAAGAGCCAGCAGTCACTCAGGCTTAAAAGTCGTCACGGAAAACAGCTGGAATGGTACATTAGTCTCATACTTTTAACCATAGCAGGTTCAGCTTGGTTCAGGCTTTTTTTTTTTTTTTTTTTTAATAAATGAAAAAATTCAAAGGCCTCATTAAAATGCCACATACCTTTCTGAGAGATATTGTATTTTAAAACAACAAAAAGTTTTTCCTCAACGTTCCCATGAACATTAGAGTTTGCACAACAGGTCTGAGGAAACTGAGGCACAGGGATGATGTGGAAGAACCAGATACACAGAGTTGGAAACAAAGCACCAGAATCCAAACCACGGCCAAGCCCACGGGCACACTCTGCCTCTACCTCAGGGATGTGAAGAAGCCACAAGCAGTTTAACACAATTGTCCCTCTCCAGAACTAGGTAAGAGCAAGGGCACGGATATGACATAGAGAAACACAAGCCAGGCATGATGACACACATGCAGTCTCAGCACCGGGGTAAAGGTCCCTACTGCCAAGCCTGATGATCAGAGTTGCTGTTTGACTCCACACCTGTACTGTGGTACTCAGAATGTACACACATATGTACATGATGATAAATAAATACATGTGAAGAAAATTAAGCCAAACCAAACAAACAAACCAACAAAAAACCAAAGATTTCTTTTTAAGTTCGAGATAGCAAGGTAGTATATACATTTGTATATAAAAATATTTTTAAGTTATTTGCTAAGAATCTCCTCTCCTTTGCAGCCATCATCCTTCAACCCACACAACTTAGTGCTTATACTTTAGTATATCATCAATTTATCCACTGTACTCTTCCCTCAATCAGCAGACTGCCTCTCTCTCTCCCCCAAGGTCAACACCCCAGTGATGAAACTCACACTCAGACCTTCGCTTTCCTGCCTCAAGCCTGCACAAACTCTTTACACTTTTTACTTTTGAAACACACAGTTCAGTACAACACAGACTAATCTCAAGTTCTCCATTCCCCTGCCTCAGGCTCCTGAGGACTGAGACCATGTACCATCCCTGGGTAACCACTCAATATGGCTCACAGCTTCATTCCCTAGCACACAGAATCACACACGCGCTGGTCAAGTACTGCTTACCATCGCCCAAACCTATATCCACGGCAGGACTCCCAGTCTTTCATCTTCCTATTTCCTCTACCTAGAACCTTATCCATAAGTTACCTTTCTCTGTAAAGCTTTCCATAGACAACAAATTCGCCTCGTTCCTTTGCACTCCAAGGTGTTCTGTACAGCACCAACATCAGTTGTGTACACTGGCTGAGTGTAAGCTGAGTCTTCCTGGCTGACCACTGTGTACGACAGTGTATCAGTAAATCGTTACATGTGATCAAGCCCTAGCCTCACACGTGAGACAAATATTCCACCTCTCCTCTGAGCTACATCTTTATCCTAATCCCAACTGAATACACATTCGCTTCTTGAAGGGGTACAGAGTGAATCGGATAACCCCATTACTCTCTGAGGTTCTTAAACAGGGATGCCTGCCGTATATACCTACTACAGACAATCTGAGGCGCCCAGTGCTCGCTAAGCTCAGTAGCACTACAGCTCCTGACAGAAATGTTTCTACTGAGCTGTGGTTTGAAAGGGATGAAGCATGAGAGGCATCTACTCGGGGGTTATATTATATATATTAGCATTCAAGACTTGATTTCAATACATGCTTCCCTACCTTGTTTACAGTTTTCCTTTTTCAGTAGCACCATATTTTATTATATATTTATATATAATTATTATATATGATTGGTGTGTCCCTTTAATTGGAAGCAGAAAGCAGCATGGGAGAAAAAAAAGGCTGCAACGCTACCACTCAGTGTTGCCTATACAGGATCAGAATCCAAAATAGACCCTATATTCAGAGAGAAAAAGAAAAAGGAAACAATTTTCTCTGCTTCACCTTCTCTGCGTCCTGACCTAACAACAGGAATTGTATAAGCCACCATCTTCCTTCCTCCTCAGCATCTAGAATGTTTACAAATTAATTATTCATTCTAGACATTGGGCTTATCTGTTCTTGCATCTTAATTATTTTTGAGGTTTTGAAAAAGCTTAGCTTATTAAACATATTTTAATAACCCAAGCAACCCAGCCTTAAAGTCCTTGTGGAGCTGCATACAGGGCACAATCACCATTCACGGTAAATGAATGAAAACAAACAAAAGTGCCTCCCGCAGCCCCAGCAAGTACAGGAAGCTGCACAATCACACAGCTTCCCTCTCCCCCCCACCCTCACCACACCCCCGCCCCCCACCCCCGCTTCAGTTATCCCAATATATTTAAGCAAACTTTTTCTGGAACCAGTTGGGACTTTTCGTTCACCATTTTTCCCCCTTGGTAAGTAAGGAAGGGTATTAAAACGACGCTTCACACAAGTCAGGCAGCCTCAAGCTCTTTACATAGATGAAATGAGGCTGTCAACGCCTGATCCTCTTGACTCCAATCTTCTAAGTCTCACGATGACAGCCATGTACCACCACACCCAGATTTGTGTTTTGTTTTACTAGGACAGGGTTTAGTTTTGAATATTCACAGGTGGCCTGGAACTGGCTATGTAGACCAGGTTGGCCTTAAACTCACAGAAATCCTTTTATGTGTCTCATGTATATGAATACAGTATGAGTGCTGTGTCCATATGGGTGTACACACGTCTTCATACATACACATACACATACACATACACACATACACACACACACACACACTGTATACCTGTAGGTGTACATACATTTTCATACACACTCTGTCCACGAGGGTGTGTGTTCACGTGGGTGTGTGCACCTCTTCACACACACAGAAGCCAGAGAAGGATGTGAGATGACCTCTTCTTTCACTCTGCCTCATTTCTTTGAGGCAGGGTCTCTCCCAGATCACATTTTTCCTGCCAGGCTGGCAGTCAGCAAGATCCCCACCTCTGAGGTTATAGGCACACTTACAGGCCCAGGGCAGCTTGTTACAAAGGGGCTAGAATCCAAAGACAAATGCTCACACACATTCCAAGTGTTCTTACCCACTGAGCCACTTCATAGCTCCCAAGCTCACACATTTTGTCTTTAAAGTCATCTTTTGTCACATTGTCCTCACAGACACAAAAATTTCATCACTTAATCAAAATTAAGTGCTTGACTTAATTTTGCCTTGGAACAAAAGATCTGTCAGAACAAAAAAATTATTCTTTATGATAACTACTATAGCAGCTAACCCCTAAAAACAAACATGTTCTAGAGCTTAAGAAACAGATCAGTGAGCCGGGCATGGTGGCACACACCTTTAATCCCAGCACTCGGGAAGCAGAGGCAGGTGGATTTCTGAGTTCGAGGACAGCCTGGTCTACAAAGTGAGTTCGAAGACAGCCAGGTCTATACAGAGAAACCCTGTCTCGAAAAACCAAAAAAAAAAAAAAAAAAGAGAGAGAGATCAGTGATTAAGACCATATACTGTTATTGTTCAGATCCCAACCTAACTAATGGTTGCTAGGAGAAGAGAAATATTTTTTCAGAAGTATAACAACTAGTACGTTCCTGTAACTACTAACTCTAATCAAAACCACTGGTTCACAAAAAATACATACATACATCATATATACATACATCAAAGTAGAAGAATGTTTAGGAGTGGAGAGAGAGGGAATCAATGGGAATGGGAAGAGTATAAGAAAGGACTTGGTGTGGGGGTGAGGGGACATACACACACACACGCACATACATACTCGCATGTGTACACACATACACTCTTCCAGAGGTCCCAGGGTTGGTTCCCAGCACCCACATGGTGATCTATAGTTCCAGTTTCAGGGAATCCAGCACCATCTTCTGGCCTCTACAGGCACCAACCATGCACAGGGTGCACAGACAATACACCCATACACACACACATTTAAAAAACAAATTTTAATTAATAAGAAAAGGAAACTTAGTAGTTTGGAAACAAGTCTATGTGACAAGTGTATCCACCCACAGAGAAAGAAGCTGCATGTCCCTTCCCATTCCCTATGGGAATCTCACAAGAGAGATGACCCAAGGACTAGGAGGTTGGAGCCTGATTAACTCCTACCAGATTTAAGGAGGGAGGTGGGTTCATTGACAGTTTCTCAGCGTTTCTAATAGTGGGTAATGCTGACATGAAACTACCAGGGTAAATATTTGTTCCATTTTTGGCTTATAAATTTCATGATGATAAAATTCTGTATATAGAGCCGTTAATTAAAAAGGAGTCTATTTGCCTTGTAAGAAGTTTGAGGCTGTGTGTTTATTCTACATGAATAAAACGGTACACACTAGGAAGGAATAGGAATTAGAGATCTGAACGTGGTTGCTTTGGTATGACAAGTTCCTCTTGGGAATGAAAAGGTTTCATTTGTTAAGTCTAAGTGTGGCCTTTCCGGGAAGCATCTGCATGAAGATGCAGCAGTACAGTACAGTACAGTACAGTACAGTACAGTACGAGTTGCCATGACCCCACCTCAAAAGGAAAGGCCAAGAAACAGCAAGTCAAATGTCCAAGGAGATTTATTTTAGAGTCACTTTGCAATGCCATGGTAAATTACTTAAGAGGTGGTCTCACTGGCCCAGGCTATTTTGATAAGTCCTCCCAGGACTAGCCAAACAAAGCTGACGAGCAGCCAGCTGTGCTATCTACTTCTGTATGACTGGGAATCCACAGCCTGGGGCTGACTGGTGCCTTGCCTCGGCACCACCAAACTCTTGCTGTGCATAAGGGATGTTCACAAAGCAGAGGTCTCCTTGGTGGTGCTGTATTGTATACAAGGTCACATTGTGTAGGCCTCGATGACCTCAACCTCTCAGTCTTACTACCTCAGCCCCTTGAGAGATCAGATTACAGATGTGTGTCACCATATCCAGCTTGTGTTATATTTGCTTATCCAACATTTATCTCTGTGAAATACATACTGGCATTTACAATTTAACATACAAAATTTTAAGTAACTGAAACAATTTTAACTCCTATCTACAGAACATACAGCACCAAACTGAAGACTAAGGGCAACTCTGAACTTCAGGTGTTACTGATGTCTCCAGTTTGGCTCCCCAGTAACAAACCAATCACTCTGGTACAAGTGCTGTAATAGGGGAGGCAGTACACTCGACAGGTAGGAGGTATGTGTGGGAAAAATCTGTCCTTTCTAATAAATTCTAATGAGCCTGAATACTATTCTAAACAAGACTGATGTAAAATAATGCACAAACAATATATATTTTGCACAGAGAAGTGACCTCTCCATTCGCTATTTGCTGATTACAAAACCGACACAGAGTAATTGAGAAAAATCACTGAAAGACAACACAGTCAACAGCAGTCACCCACCCCAGCTATCTTGTCATTTACTTCCTTAGGGCTGCAGGATATGACAACAGAGATTTCTTCTATGATAAACCTGTATGTGGCTTTCCAATTTTAGAAGGCAACTTAAAGAGGACGTAACTCACTTGGGAGAGTGCTTACTTAGCACACATGATGTCTTGGGTTTGTTTGATACCTAGTATCCCACAAACAAGGTTTGGTAGTACATGGCTGTAATTCATGATTATGGAAGCTAAGAAAGACCAAAACAGAGGACCCTAAGTTTGCAGTCAAGCCCTACCTCAAAAATAGCAAAAAGCTTTATTTAGGAAAAAGTTGAAACGTAAAAAGTTGCAAGTCTACTGTGATAATTATCTATGCTCCTGGCTTGTCCCCTCTACCTCTCTCCCATCCTGCCCTACCTTCCATTTGAGATTAAGTTGCAGATACTCTTTTTTTTTTCCTGTTTTTTTTGTTTTGTTTTGTTTTTTTTGTTTTTTTTTTGAGACAGGGTTTCTCTGTATAGCTCTGGCTGTCCTGGAACTCACTTTGTAGACCAGGCTGGCCTCAGAAATCCGCCTGCCTCTGCCATCCGAGTGCTGGGATTAAAGGCAAGCACTACCACGCCCGGCAAGTTGCAAATACTCTTGTCTTAATTAACACCTCTTAAAAATAAGATCAGATACCACTTAGTTGTCCAGTGCTAAATAACCCTGGAAATATACATACAAGTAACATTATATGGATTTAACAGGTTATATTTGGGAATATATGTATACACAAATACATATATCCATGCAATATCAACCAATGAAAAGAGGCCATGAATTTAAAAAAGAGAGGGAAAAGGGTGTGGGAAGGTTCAGAGGAAGGAAAAGGATAAATGTTGTAATTAAAATATAATCTCAAAAAAACAAAAAAAAGACAAAACAAACAAACAAACAAAAAACCAAATAAGTTTTTAAAAAAATGGGTCATCAAGCTTGGGGCATCAAATATCCATTCCATAAATGGAATACATTATGAATCTTCCAAAAATTCACAATTTCCCCCACTACAGAGTGAATACTTGCTGCAGAGGAAATGCATGGTCCCAGGAGTTTTCAAACTTACTAGCTGTTGTTTGTTTTCTTGTTTGGGGAAAGGGTTGGAATATTTGTATAAATCCTACCAGTTTACTTTTAGATTTTGAAGCATTTCCAATTTTGAGTCTTCAGATTAGGGAAACTCAACCTGTACTACTGTTTATACACAGCCTACCCGACCCCATCACCAATTCTATTTAGCTGCCATGCCTCTCTGTGATTTTAAAAATACAAAGCCACTCATCTTGTGCCTGATCTTAATCAACTTGCCACTGTACTGCTCTGGTCCACTCTGGCATGGCCACATCAGCTCAAACGCTAACCAGGCCCTTTCCACCTCGACCCTGCAAACCTCTCAAGTCTTCCTCCAGAAGGGTTCCCCTGGGTGGGACTTTCCAGCACATACAACAAAGCCTCATTCTTGCCACCATTGATTTCCTTCATGCTACCACCTATCATATCCTGAATGTGAATTCTGTGAAATCACATGGTTCAGAGTAGAAGCTCATCATGCCTAAATGAGGAAGGATAAAATGAAGGGGCAGGGAGTGGGGAGGGCCACTGAAGGACTTCGTTCTAGAGATTCCACACTGGCAGATGTAGTCGGTGATCTCCCTTTTCCACAGGACAGGACAGTATGGGCACACATCAAGTCTCACACTCACTCTCAAGTAAGTGCTATGGGAGATGCCAAGATTAATAAGAGCATTTCTTAGCATGCTGTAATAAAGAACTTCAGAATGCTGGGAACCCCAAAGAGAAAGCCTAGAGTTAAACAGAAAGGCTAGATCTGGTGTCAGACACAATTTGACTCTGACCTGTATGTGTGTATGGCCTTGACTGCCTCCAGGACTCAATTTCCCCTTAGCTCAGTGGGGATAATGCCAACCCACCCAGTACCTTGGCTCATTTGAGAGGACAGGATGTCTTAACAGTCAGTGGGTGGCAGTTCTTTTAGCAAGAAAGGACAACAAATTCTTGAATCGATGTGGCTGTAAGGAGGAGGTAAAGCAGGTGCTCAGATAAGCATTAGGAAATAGTCCTCTGTAACACCAACCACGTGACAAGTGCAGATGGTGCCCCTCGCCATTCTCCATCAGCTAGTGTGGACTCAAACCAACACCCCAGTCATCTCTAAACACAGCATGTGCTGCTTTGGGGGCACAGGAGCTCCACCCTGGCTCTTGGACACAGGCTACATGGCCAGTTGTGGGAATTCCTCACAAAGCACAGATAGACATCACATGACCTTGGGGGCCTTTCTTTTCAACCCTGCAAGTTACTTTTAAAAACCCGAATGCGTTCCAGGACAGCCAGGGCTACACAGAGAAACCCTGTCTCAAAAAAGAAAAAAGAAAGAAAGAAAGAAAGAAAGAAAGAAAGAAAGAAAGGAAGGAAGGAAGGAAGGAAGGAAGGAAGAAAGAAAGAAAGCAAGCTGGAGAGATGACTCAGCAGTTAAGAGCACTTACTGCTCTTTATTCAAGAAGGCCAGCGTTCGGGTTACCAGCACCTATCTTAAAGGTTAAGGACTGCCTATAACAGCAGCTTCAAGACATCAGATGCTTGGATACCTTCTTCTGACATCCTTGGGCACCAGGCACATATGTGGTGTGTGTATATGTGTGTATATATTTATATGTATATGCATATATGTATGTGGGCAAAACACTCATACAGAAGATAAAATGAAACTTTTTTTTAAAAATTGAATTAAATATGTTTCATGTACCCACAGAACATATTGGTAGGCAATTCGGATAACAGTTTTTCTAGTGCCATGGAAAAACCATGCCTAGAAAGCCAAGGCCCACTAAACTGGACTAATGAGCAAGTATAGACCAATAAAGAACACGATGCTCAGAGAAGCTGGAATTCTGGGAGGCTTGGAGACTTCCAAAAATAACATCCAAAGTTTTGCTAGGACATGAAGGTCATGTGCTGCATGGCCTGAGGACTGCAGCCCTCGCTAACTTTAGTGTCAGCTTCTCTACAACAGTGTGCTTGGTGCAGACCATTTATTGGCAACTGCAGCATGGCTTGCTTACTTGCAGCACAGGTTCCAGAACATGGAGTTACTTGCAAACACTTTGCTGTATGGAGCATTACATGGGTTAGTACACGCGAGGGAAGAATAAAGAGGCTCTATGGGAGAAGAGAACGGTGGGGCCCTGAGAAGGAACAACGAGAGGACTGCGCACAGAGCAAGTCTGAACAAGCAAACAGGAGCAGGAGTGGGAGACGATCAAAATGATCTCCATAAGAAAAGGACAAATAAACCTGGTGGTGGTGGCGCACACCTTTAATCCCAGCACTGGGAGGCGGATTTCTGAGTTTGAAGCCAGCCTAATCTACAAAGTGAGTTCCAAGACATCCAGGGCTACACAGAGAAACCCTGTCTTGAAAAAAACCAAGGGGAAAAAAAAAAAAAAAGAAAGAAAAGAAATAGCAGCTGAAATGATCTCTTTCAACAAACAATTGATCTTCAACAAAACTATCAAATGGATCAATTTACAAGTGGCTGTTATCAGATGGGGAGACAGCACTGAGCATCCAAAGACTCTGCCACTCACCCTAATTAAGACGTGGAGAAGACAAATTGAAACATCACCAATTCTAACACGCAAACCAAATTCTGCCCTTGGGAATTTCAATTTCAGGCCTGTGCTTAAAATCTATGTGCATTAACTCTGACAGCATATCAGAAAACATGACACATGTCTCCTGATCACCCTAAATACAACCTCCAAAAACCATTCAAGTTTGAAAAATATGTGTCAAGCTGTTTCTAAATAAACCAGCAACTAACACAACAACTTGCATTCATGCAAGTTCTTTTCTTCATGGGGGAAGGGGTTTGAGTGGCAAAATAATCAGAGACATGGTATGTAAGGGCAGACTATATATAGTATGTTGCTAGCCTTATTAACAGAACCTGATGCCTTTTGGAGAGCTCCTCCTTATTCTCAGATGCGGCTAAAAGAACTAAGAGTTTCAAAAATTCAAGGTCAGAATGGGCTACACGAGAACCTACATCCAAAGACAAGAAAAAGACTTTAAAAATTTTTTTATTGTATGTGAATAGATGGTTTGCCAGCATGTATATCTGTGCACCACATGTATGTTTGGTGCCAGTGGGGGCTACAAGAGGGCATCAGAGACCCTGGAACTATAATTATAGGTGCTTATGAGCCTCCGCATGGGTGCTTGGAATTGGACTCAGGTCCCCTGGAAAAGCATCCAGTACTCTTAACCACGGAGTCATTTCTCCAGCCCAAAAAATAATTAAAATAGAAAATAATTATAAAGTGCCATAGTAACTTATTTATTTTATTTACATGAGTATACTGTAGCTGTCTTCAGACACACTGGAAGAGGGCATCAGATCCCATTACAGATAGCTGTGAGCCACCATGTGGTTGCTGGAATTGAACTCAGGACCTCTGGAAGAGGAGTAAGTGCTCTTAACCTCTAAGCCATCTCTCCAGTTCACCATGGTAATTTCTGCACAAAACACATAATGCTCATTAGCTCATGTATTCTTTGACTATAAGTAGTTATGCAAAGAACATGTGTGTAGAAAAATATGTAAAAGGATAGGTAACAATAAAAATATTTGCGCTATAAAAAAATTCATCAGGGCTTTGGAGATGGCTCAGTAGATAAAAGATTTGTGGTACAAGCAAGAAGATTTGCATTTGGATCCCCCAAAACCCACGGAAAGCGGGCATGGTAATGCTTACTTAGCATGTGGCTAGCACCTCCAGGCTCCTACAATGAAGTGAGATGGAAGGAAGAGATTCAAGACTACCCAGGGCTTGTCAGCTAGGGATCCTGGCATACAAAGCAATTAACACAAGAGAGTGTCTCCAACAAATCAGAAGGTATAGACCAACACCTGAGACCGCCTCTGACCTCCGTATGCCCACCATGCATGCATGCACACACATTCATGTGCATACGTATATGCTATATTGTTTTCACCATCATCAATAAGATTAGCATGGACACAGATTCTGAAGCCCTGAAGGAGAGCTTAGTTTGATTCCAAGAGTATGGTCTGGTAACGGGGCTGATGCTAACACAGCAGCAGGGCAGTGCGACATATAAGCCTTGCACTCTGAGAGCCCGGAACTCCATATGCCCAGCCCTAATTAGCATGTGATACCCGGCAGCTTCTGAACCACCCTAGGGAGATGTTTTCTTGTCTTTAACACAGAGCTAATAAGACCTACCTCATATGCAAATGAGGCCAAGTCCACGGCCCAGAAGAGTGTATGCTTAGTAACTATGTGCAGACAGGATCATTAGTAGCACATACATCTGAAGGAAAAAGTACACTTACAAGTCAAAGGACGATCCTAAGGCACAAGAAATGGCCACACTGTAATAGATGGATGTTCGTCTTCCACCACCACAGAATGATTCCTCTCTGACAACAAGCAGGCCATCCCATTCTCTGTGTGGTCACCTATACTGTGCTATAAAGAACCAAAAGGATCCATCCCAAAAACATTCTCCTAGAAGGGGAAAAAGCCATACAGTTTCAGCAACAGCAAGACCTTGTTTCAAAAAGGAAGAGGAGGAACGGCAGCGGCAGCAATAGCAGGCTCCTGCAGTGGTTTCAGACTGAGCAGACTCCAGATAGAAGTGACAGACTAAAACCAAAACAAGCCAAGCCCAGAGTTATACAGCTAGGATCTGCAGACAGATGGCAACAGTAAGGCAAGCTTTGAGTTTCTAGAATGGTTGATAATAAACTCAAAATAAAAACAATCCTGTTATTCCACCATGATCTTCAGACACAGACTGCCATAAAATCAGGATGCTTCTGGCATCAAATATTATGAAAGCATATTGTTTTCAGCTTCCTATGTTAGGTAAAAAGTAGTTTTCTACGAGTTGTCAAAATAATAAATCAGTTTTAATCATTCTGTATAATTGAGCAAAAGTTTAAAAAAAATGTTGTTCACTCCCTTCTATGGGAACATAAACAGTGTCAGAAGAAGAAAACTCTCGGCGCTGCTTTCTTAGATACCTGGATTAGAATGATCACCCTTTGAGATGTCTTTGTGTTCCTCAAATCCCCAAACCAAGCCACCCCGAGCAGCTGCTCACTGGCCAACTGGTCTGCAGATTTCAGTGGACAACAAAAGGTTACCTTAATTCAATAAGATAATCAGCACACAGTTCCCCACCACCCAGAGTCTTACCATCTGCAAGGCGGCAGAGCCAAATGCCTATAAAACAACTGGCAGCATGCAGACAGGTCCTTGTGTCTCTTGTGTCAGTGAAACTTCTCTTAGCAACAGCTAAAAAGAAACTGAACTTAAGAGAGAAAGAGGGGGAAAAAGAAAGAGGGGGAGAGGGAGAGAGAGAGAGAGAGAGAGAACGGACGGAAAACCTTAAGCCATCACGATCCAAAAAGTTGTTATTCTAAGGCCACTAAGGTTCACCAGCCAGATGGGTAATATGTTTTATTCAATTACATCTTGTATGAGGATAACAAAGCTCAAGGCAGACATGATCTGGATCTTGTCTTTGTTCAAGAACCTTCCAAGTTACAACAGGCATTCAGTGTGTACATATAAGTTTGTATGTGTGACTGTTTGTGAGTGTGTGTCTGTATGTAAGTATATGTGTGTGTATGTTAGAAAGATAATCGAAGACCTAATCACAAGAGCAACTTCAAAGCCAGAGACTAGTATCAATTTAGGCTGCAACATGACATCTCTACACCAACCAGGTACTAAACTCCTCTCCAAGCTTGGTAACAAGTGCCTTTTTACCTGCAGCCACGTATTCTAGTTACATCTGCTTCCCAGTGTGCAGGAAAACTGTCAACCCTACAGAACTTAGCTGTAGTATACATAGGAAACACTATTATACCCCTCACTATGATCACTGGTTTTTCACATTTCTGCCTCTTTTCTATCTTATGCTCACACCCATCACTTATTCGTGTTGTGATGTTTGCTGAACCACCCGACAGTGCGCTCAGACACCCTGGCACGTCAGCATGAAACCCTTTAGGAGGACTCTCCTAACTCACAGGGATAAAGACTCACATGACAAACATCATTACCACACTGAAGAGCACACACCATTGATGCCATTAACCTCTGGCCCAACCTCCCATACACACATTTATCACCTAAACGTTGTTTATACGTTGTATATACATGGCTCAGTGGTTAAGGGTACATGTGTAAGGTACCCCAGCTCAGCCACCAGTGCCCAAGTAACAATGCCTGGAACCCTAGCTCTATGAGATCCTGTGCTTCTGTTCTTTGCAGGCACTGTTACTCAAAATATGCGCACACTATACACACTCACATACACTTAATTAAAACCAAATAAATTTAGCCATGCACGCTACACGTGCCTTTAATCCCAGCATTTGGAAGGCAGGCAGGAGGCTCTCTGTGAGCAAGGCCAGTCTGGTCTACATTAAGAGTTCCAGGTCTTCCAGGGCTACATAGTAAGACCTTATCTAAAAACTTAAATAATTAAAATAAAATAAACATTTTAAAGCCCCTAGGAAAATGAGAGTGGGGTGGAAAGGAAATAGAAGATCTGACTTATCTAAGATCTTTTGGAACAATGGGGAAAATAAACAAGTATAATTATTCATGAAGACTGAAAAACCTAATAAAGGAGCCTGGCCTACTTAGCAGGTAATAAAACACATTCTGAAGCTACAGTAGCTAAAACCCTGTGGTGAAGGTGCATGCACTGACAGTTCAGGGCGCTAAACCACAGAGCCTCAAAAGAAACTCAAACACACAGGTTTAGTTTAGGAGAAAGATGGAATTTCATATACAGAAGAATAAAGAGATTACTCAACGAATGGTAACGGGACAGCTGGGCTGCCATCTGAAAAGATAATAAAGTAAAATTGGATTCCTACCTCATTCCTTAGAGTAAAATAAACTCCAGATGGATCAAAAGCTCAATAATAAAAAGTGAAAACAGAAAAACATTGGAAGAAAACACATGGATTTTGTTTTTCTCGTCATCTTGCGGAAGAACAGGCCTATGCACAAAATGAACCTCAGAGGCCATAAAAGAGATGGGATTGCTTTTCAGCCGATAAACAAGACTACAGTTAAACTGTGTACGCCCTCTAACCTGGCTACTGACATCAGGGTATGTGAAGGATTCATCAATATTCACAAAAGGACAGAAGGAGGCTTCAGATCTCCAGAGTCTATCACTGACTAAAAAGAACATACATTGCTTTATGATCTAGTCTGGCCTCTAATAGCACATGCTCCATTACGCACACATGAAAAGCTATCTTTTATTTTTTTAAAGAAAAAAGCCACAGGTGTATGGAGTATCTTTGGAAAATGATGACAGGCTGTCTATGAGGCTAAGGTGCTTGCTTCTCAGTATCCATCTATCCATCAGTCACTAACAGTTAGTGGAGGTTTTGTTTCCACCAGACTCTCTCTGTGTAACCCTGCTTGTCCTGCAATGTGTTCTTTAGACCAGGCTGGCCTCAAACTCAGAGATTTTGCCTGCCTCAGCTTCCTGAGTGCTGGGATTAGAGACACCACCATCTGGCTTCCATTGATGGTTCTTAAAATGCACCCAGTGATGGGAAGGTATATGCCATGCAGGGAAGGAATAAATCCTAAGGTGACATGATAAGGAGGCTCTCTAAGCTATTTATACTCAGGTGCCTCAGAAGAAAAACTGGAAGCATCAATTTATTTTAAAGAATGAAAAAAAGAGCTGGGTATGGTGTTTTACACCTGTTATCCCAGAACTTAGGAGGTAGACAGGACCGGGAATTCAAGGTCAGCCTCAGCTATATGAAGTCAGCCTGGGCAACATTAGACCCTTTCTCAAAATAACTGAAAAACTACTAAAAATAACAATAGAAAGAAAAAAACTAATGAAAGTATTAAACTTTGCTAAACTTTCCAATTGTAACATTTTTTTTGAATTATGAGCAAGTAATTATTAACTTTCTAAACTCATATTCCTTTCCTTTGTCTAGGGTGTGGGGGGCAATAGCACACCATGATTGAGGTGTGGGTGGGTGGGTAAGGGTGAGAGAGGGTGAGAGAGGGTGAGAGGGAGAGAAAGAGAAACCCCAAATCTTGACAAAAATCTCAGGCTAGAGAAATGGTTTACTGTCTAAAAGCACTTCCTGCTCTTTCAAAGTTCAATTCTCAGGCTTCCCAGGCACTGGCTCATAATCACCTCCATTATATACCTCCATAAGGATCCAACTCCTCTAGCTCCTGTGGGTAGCTACACACACACACACACACACACACACAAATAATTAAAATAAATATTTTGGAGAAAGGGTTCTCAATAAGTTTCCCAGGCTGGACTTGAATTTGATATCCCCTGCCTCAGCCCCCTTAAGTAGCTAAGACTTCAGGCCTATAACACATAGCACAACTATAACTCAGATTTTTGTTTACAAATTCATTTTTATGTATGAATATTTTGCCTGCATATGTATATGTGTGTATATGTATATATATACATATACACACATACACACATATACATACATACATACACCACACCCCATGCACTTGCCTGGTGCCGGCAGAAGTCAGAAGAGAGTGTCGGATCCCCGGGAACTGGAATTACTGATGTCTGTCAGCCATCTGTAGCCAAATAGGTGCTAGGAGCCAAACCCAGGTTATCTACAAGAGCAATACTGTAACTCAGATTTTTTTGTTTGTTTGTTTGTTTGTTTGTCTGTTTTTTTGGTTTTGGTTTTTTCGAGACAGGGTTTCTCTGTATAACCCTGGCTGTCCTGGAACTCACTTTGTAAACTAGGCTGGCCTCGAACTCAGAAATCCGCCTGCCTCTGCCTCCTGAGTGCTGGGATTAAAGGCATGTGCCACTAAGCCCAGCTTGTAACTCAGATTTTTAAAACAGGATTTTGAAGCAAATAAGGCCCAGTTTATTGGGTCTTTTATTTTTATTTTAACAAGGTTTCATTTAGCCCATGCTAGTATAAACCTACTGTATAAGAGATACTGGCCTTATCACCCTTATCATCCTGCCTCTACCTCCCTCTACATGGTATTAAAGCCACAAAAATTTAGAACCAGCAGACAGACAGTCTTATCCATCACCTCCTTAAAATACAGTGAGAGTGGCATTTAGCCTCCATCATCCTGGGCCTCAGCTCTCTTCACTGTTGTTTACAGTGTGCCCACCAATCCACAGATGCCCTGTTGCAGGACGCCTATATTGATTTTAAACAACACCTAACCCTAATTAATAACAGCCTAAACATGGACTAGAGAGAAGACCCAGCTTGCTGCTCTTTCAGAAAACCCAAATTCAACTCCCAGCAGCCTGCTATCAGGAGGTTCACAACTGCTTGTAGCTCCAGCTCAAGAGCTCCAATAGGGGGACAGCTCAAGCGTTAAGAACACACGCTGCCCTTGTAGAGGTCCTGGAATCAGTTCCTAGCACAAGGCAGATTACAAACATCTGTAATTCGAGTTCCATGGATCTGATGCTCTCTTTCAGCCTCTATGGGCACGCAGGCGGTACACTTACATATGCAAGCAAAACATTAATAAACTTAAAATAAAAATAAAATAAATGTAAAAAAAAGTAAGGCTAATGAGATTGCCCAGCAGATAAGAAGTATTTGCCATGCAAGCCTAATGACCTGAGTTTGAGCCCCAGAACCTACAGGAGAGCACTAACCCCTAAAAGTTATACTCTGACCTCTATGTATGCACTGTAGCATGCATGTACCAGCACATACGTCATCTTCACACATAACACTAATAGATAAAAATTGAAAATAAAAAAATTTCAATCACTCTGAAAATGAAGGGGTCCCAGCTGTGATCTTGACAGGTTTCTACTAGCTGTTTAAATTACCATTCCAACATGGCTTCTCTTTGAAATTCCCACAGGGCCCGGCACAGGTTTTGCACATTATGAGAACAGACTTGTGTTGATTTGACCCAAATGAAGAGATTGGGGCAGAATGTGGGCAAACGCACCCCAGGCAGCCTGAATCCCAAGAGTCCTGTGCCCGCTCCAGCACCGCCCATGGAGGTCCCCCTCTTCTTTGGCCCATGTGTTTTCCTGTAAGATTTACCTGCTTAGCAGCTCTCACAGACACTCAGGATTCATGTAAAATTATTTTGTAAGCTAGCTAGCTTGCTTCCTTCCTTCCTTGTTTGTTTGTTTTTCATGACAGGGTATTTTCTGTGTAGCCCTGGCTGTCCCAGGTACTAGCATGCACTACCACAGCCAGCTCTACTTTCAATCATAAGAACATTACAATGTGTTTAAATGAGTATCCTCGTATATAGTTTTCTATGATCTTCAAACACAACGTAAACTACCAAGCATATACATGTTATAGGCACAAACACATTTGTTTTCAATCATGCCTGTTTGCTTTCATTGAATGCCACAGACTTGATAGGAAAATTAAAAATGGTCCCCAAAACAAACTATGAACTTCGGGAGGACTGAGAATTTTCTCACAGGATATACACAAGAGTACTTTAAAAAAAAAAAAAAAGTGGTGCTCTCAGTCATAACTATTTATTTCATTTTGCTCTGAATTTCTGAAATGCTTGCAAAATACATACAATTTGCACCTGATCAGTGTTCTCCAAGCTGCCTGCAGGCTTGTGTTCATACATTAGCAAGATTTATTGCTAACCAACATACCATGCTAAATTGAAATCAAGATACTACACAATTTTCCAATACAGAGGTGATTTTATAAGTTGGCACAAACGCTTTGGGGGGGATGTAATTGTTGGTATCGTGTTATACTCAGTAGCTGTGGAAAATGAGATAAACTGGAAGGTTTCAGAAGGTCAGAGCTCATCAGATGGAAAGATCGCAGCTTTTATCAGCTCTGGAAAGCACACTGATGATAGGCTAATAACTAAATAGTTGTTATTCTTCACCAACTGGCAACATTCGGTATTTCCAAAGCACTTCAGTTAAGGGCAACACCCGGGGAGATGCAGCCTCACTGTGAAGGGGAAGGAATCTATAGCCCCCTCCCCAAGGCCAGCCTGTGATTGCTGCTTGCTTCTCTGAATTTTTCTCAAAACAACAACATCATCAAAAGACACCTGTGTGATTTCTCTTCCAACTGTCCAGGGTCCTTAACTGAGGCTTGAGGTTGAAGCAGACATAAAATGCTTCCAAGATTGCTGAGTCTCTGAAGCACCGAACAGGACCGGTGACACACACACCTTTGATCCCAGCACTCTGAAGACAGTGGCAGGTGGATCTCTGGGAGTTCCAGGCCAGCCTGATGAACATACCTGGTCTACACAGGGAGTTCCAGGCCAGTCAGAGCCAACAGTGAGACACTACCTCAAAAATGAAGCTCTGGGACTCTGAGACTGCTCATGTGAAAACCTGAGTTTGATCCCTGGATTTCACCATGCAGAGAACCAAGCTATTCTTCGATTTATGTGCATGCCACACTTACACGTGCACAATAATTAAAATCTTTTGTTTCTAAAATTCATTTTTTATATGTAAGTGTTTACTGTGGAATGTGAGGGTCACACTGGGGCGTGTGTGGAGGTGAGAGGACAGCAGGCAGCAATCAGCCCCTTCCTACCCTGTGAGCTCCCGGGATTGAACTCCAGTCATGAGGCTCGGAGGCAAGTGCCTTCACATACTGAGACACGTCACTGGACTGTGATCTGTTTTTTTTTTTAATGTACTCTGTGGGCATTTAGCTTAAAAAAAATCTTTCTCTACAACTTTAAACGTGTTTCTCAAAAAATATTTTTTAAAGATTTATTTTATGTATATGGGTACACTGTAGCTGTCTTCAGACACACCAGAAGAAGCCTTTAGATTCCATTACAGGTGGTTGTGAGCCACCATGTGCTTGCTGGGAATTGAACTCAGGATCTCTGAAAGAGCAGTCAGTGCTCTTAACCCGCTGAGCCATTTCTCCAGCCCTCAGAAAATATTGTAAATCACAATCTAAGTCATGCCTTTAACATGAATACAACCTATCTCAAAAAAAAAAAAAAAAAAAAAATCTAAACATGAGGACCTGAGTTTCCAGAACCAGAGGTAAAAACCCAGAAGCAGGATCTAGCACAAGTGTACTCTCCGGATGCCAAAAGCTAAGATAGGAAAGAGTGTGAGTTCGAGGCCAGCCTAGGCTGCTACAGGTTCCTGGCCAGCCTAAATTTGCAGAGTAAGACACTGTCTCAAACCCTACTCCAGCCCCACAAACTTTCTAAACTATCCTGGTAAATTCATTTGTTAGTAAAGGGACACCGTCAAGCAGAGACAAAAGGCAGGCCCTGCTCCCCACCCTTAGAAATAATCAGGTCCTAGAACTCAGACAAGCAGACTCTAACCTGTGGCCAGCATCACATCCACAGAATGACCCATTCTCCCATAAGCATACACTGACTTATTATAAAATCTGAGTTGGGTAAAGCACTGTGCACCAAGGCAACACACGATGGCCACTCCCCCCCCAACCCCCCCAGCATCCTTACTTAAGGCCCAGGGCCTGTTTCATCTTTGTCCATGTAGTAACCTGGCAAATAGGAAAAAGGACTTACGTACTTTGTTTTGGTTTTTAATTTTTAAAGGAGTAGGTTTTATCTCTTCATTGTTTTGCTTTGCTTTTTGAGACAGGGTCTCAAGTATAGAGCCCAAGCTGGCCCTGAATTTGAATAAATCAGGCTTTGGCCTCCTGACAGCTGGGATTATAGTTATGCCCCGCCACTCCCAGGTAAGGAGGCTGGTTTGAAAAGTTAACTAATATTGACCATCTACACCAAAAGTAATCTATGCATCCTTTGAAGCCAGGCACCTATAGAGGAATGATCAGAGATGCCGCATTGCTGGTATTAAAGACAGGACAGGAACCAAGGGCAAACCAAGCAAACAGCCTAGGAGCTGGGAACAGAAGCGAGGAAACGAGGCTCAGCTAGAAAGTCATGCTGCTGTCATCCTCTACCGTGGTAAGAACTGTGTTAGACTTCCTAACCACAGAACCAAAGAATGACTGCAAGGCTTTAAATGCTAAGTGGATGTGAACAAAGCAGCAATGGAAAATTCAAACACACTGAACCAAAGGTTAGTCACATGGCCTCAAGCCTGCACTGAGCACTTACTAGTCACAAAGGGGAGAAGGGCTTCGTCTACAAAGGAAGATCTGGAAGCTGAAAATGTACCTCTGTGGTGTAAGGCTTGTATAGCATTCAGGAAGCCCTGTGTCCAAATCTCCAGGGAAAGTATCAGCTCCAGATATCCTACAGGACAACTCTTCAAAACTGGCAATGTCTCCAGAAATAGCAAAAAGGTTGTTCTCTGCTAAGAGTCATTATGACCAAATGCCACTTGTGAACTTTGCTGAGTCCTAAATCAAGTTATAAATAACATTAAGACTCGTTTGAGAAAATACAACTCTTGGTAAACCCTCTGGCTTCACTTTTGAAGTGTTTACGTGAGTGATGGTGCTGATCTATACAGGAGGTCGTTTTCTTTTTCTTTTTTTTTTAAAGATTTATTTATTTAATATATATAAGTACACTGTAGCTGTCTTCAGACACTCCAGAAGAGGGAGTCAGATCTTGTTACAGATGGTTGTGAGCCACCATGTGGTTGCTGGGATTTGAACTCAGGACCTCTGGAAGAGCAGTCGGTGCTCTTAACCACTGAGCCATCTCTCCAGCCCAGGAGGTCGTTTTCATTCCTCGCTAAATATTTAAGAATGTAACATAATGATGTCTGCCATTTATATTCCAATAATTCATCCAAACTTATCTTCTGTTTGACTTCTTTGTTATTGTTTTGTCTTAAAACAGAGTCTTTCTCTATAAAACTCTGCAGTCCTGAACTCATGTCTGTAAATCAGGCTGGCCTTGAAGGCAGATCCACCCTCCTCTGCCTCCCAAGTACCAGAAATTAAGGGTTTGAGCTACCAAACTAAGCTCAAAAATTATACATATACACATTCATTTATTCATTTTCTCTTTCTTTCTAGAAGAGAAAGAAAAGGTATAGTACTAACAGTTGTTGAAAGAATGTGGCATGTATCATTCAGACAGTACAACTTTTTAAATTACAAAGGTAAGGAAGAAGGCGTGCCCTGGATCCCTCCACTACCCACCTTTCTTCCCAGGTCCCTTACATACTGCCCAGGGTGCAATGAACAGCTGGTGTTCTTCAGCTGGCCTCCACACTTCCACAAGCACATACTATTTGCTGCGGGTTTACTCACAATTCAAGCTCAATAGCTAAAATCTGATTTTGTTATAAGAGAGAAACACATGACTAAAATTCCAGAAAAACAGGTCAACCATGAGGACAGAGTCATCTTTGACGACCTTATTACAGGGATTAGTTTGTGCCTTCTTCTCTTCTGCCATTTCTCTTGTTCCATATAATCTTTACATTCTTATTTTGAGCTTCATCCTTTCTATTTATGCCTGGAGAGAGAGTCACAAGCACGGCAGGAAACTGGACAAAAAACAGGACTGGTGGCATCAGGAGCTACTACAGAAACCACACCGCCTTTGGCTCCCAGCCCTAGTACTGGGAAGATCACAGGCAGCCTGGACCCAGGCTCTCCTCCTTCTCCCTGCACTCCATATGGCAGCTGTCTGACATCAAAGAAGGTGGGAGAGATTCTCTACATTCTCCAGACTGTTCCCACTCCTTCCCTTGAATTGTGGAAGAATCCATGATGTCTCAATCAGCCCTTCCGCAATCCCTCCTTTCCTGAATGCTAAGAATGCTTAACCCCAAGTGAAGGGCTGCAGAGCAGAGGAGCAGCAGCAAGGAGGACTAACAGCAGGCCTCCCCGAGGAGGGAGAACACCAGCTAAATGTCACATGCCTTCCAGAATAGCACCAAGGAATAAAAACTGAACTTGTAAATGAAATTAGGTTGCTCTTTTGAACTGCCAGTCTAGCTAGACAGGAAAAGGCCCAGCATGGTTTCTATGAGTGCCTATGCTGTTCTTAATAGGGAGGACACAATCAAGCCAAAGCAAACATCTGTTAACCAGTCAAGTCTGTTAATGAAACAATACTGCAGCTGGTTTATCAAAGATCAAAAGTGGAGCAAATTAGGAAAGGGATGTTTGAACAAAGATGGTTTCTGAAGAATAGCAGCTCAAGAATTTTAAACCCACTTGTCAAATTAACACAGTTCCCTCCTGGATCCCCTCGGAGCACTGATCAGGGTTTGCCCTGACCTCTGTAGAGACCAGCTTCGGTTTAATCCAACGTTGTTTCATCTAATACTTCTTTCTGTCTCATTCCACACTCTCAAAAACATAACCTTTCATAAACAAAATACAATGTACGCTGTGCACTACATCACAGCCTACTAATTACGATGTTTACTTTTATAAAGATCAACAACAATAGGCAGTTTCCCAGTCCTGGCAACTTCGCAGCAAAGTGTTTCCTACCCACGCAGAAGCATCAGTGCACGGCAAGGCCACCCCTTCCTCTGAGGCACATGGACCAACTTCCTGCCACTGCCTGGAAGCAGCAAGAGCACCCACATGCAAACACGCACGCACTTTCCTCCCGGTCTTGCAGACAGAGTGCCATCAGCAGATTACATGGCTGGCTCATTTGCTAACTCTTATCTGGTAAGCTAATTGCTGTTTATGTGAAATATTAATGGATAGGAGAGATGAAAGGCCCGAGAAGATTTCAGATTCCTATTTTAAATCTTGGTGTGACTGGAAAACAATTTTACCAAATCTACTCTAGTTTAATGTTCAAGACTTAAAAAATGAAGCATAGAAACACAACAAAATCATGGATTTTTACAAGCAAAATTGTCATCTCAATGATAAAAACAATTATATCTCCCATGTGTTAGTGATAACATACAAAGATAAAATAGATTTAAAAAAAAAACACAACAACTCAGACTTCCATTTTGAGAACATTTAAAGTGTATCATCTGCTGAAGTCTGGAGGAAAAAAATAAAAATAAAATCTTTGCCATTCAAGATAAAATCAGAATAAATCAGCAAACAACACATAACTGTTAAAATAACCTCAAAGCTAAAAATACTGACTTTCTTGGTACTAAAAGTATCACAGCGTAGGAACAAGGCTCCGTAGGAGTTTTTGCCTAATGAGCATAAGGTCTTCTATTCTATTCCCAGCAACACACACGCGCGCAGTTATAAAGTCATGTAGGTACAGAGAGTACAAGTATCAATTCCTCAAAGTTGGTGCTCCTCAGGACAGGATTAGTGTTGTGGGAAAGGCATCAAAAACATCAAGCACACCTAAGATCTAAAGAGTTACAGGAATGTCCACCACGCCCTCTACAATCAAACCTTCCGACACGACGCTGTTGCTCTCCAGAAGCTACTTCAAGAAGCCTAGACAAGTTCTATCTTGATAACAGTTCAAAAGTAGAACAAGCTGCCATGCTTCAAGTGCAATAGAAAGACCCAGTCACTCACTTCATCTTCCGCTTGACCTGGCTGCCTAGCTGGAGAAGTCCAAGAGCTCCGCGGTGACTGGACCGGTACTGCCCAACGGCAAAGGCTGCCCTGGCGCACTGCACCCTTCTAAAGAACTTCTCGAGCTTAATTACAGGAACAACAGGATCCACAAGCTTGCTTCCCTGACCTTGGAACTGTGAGCATTGATCCACCTGATCTTTTACACTGTAATAGGTTTCACCATTCTAAAACCGACTTTTTATCCATGTCAATGCCAAAATTCAGAGAATTTTGAAAAGCATATTTCATAATATTTAAGGCTGTATATTCAACTTCCAGTTGGATACATATAGCTAAATATTCTTTGAGAACAACGAGTCTTTGATACAAAGCACATGAACTGAAGTCAACATAAAAAGACACTGACTGGGACTCTAATTGAGACCCTTCACAAAGTACCAACTAAAAAATTCCCAGAGGCAAGATGAGGGATAAGGGGTTAGAGAAAAGAAAGCAGCAAAAACAATGTAAAATGTAAAATCTGTGGTCTGGTGACTGAATCTGACATAGGATGGGACTGTGTCTCTTTTCTTTTCTCTTTCTTTCTTTCTTTCTTTCTTTCTTTCTTTCTTTCTTTCTTTCTTTCTTTCTTTTTTTGAGACAAGTTTTCTCTGTGTAGCCCTGGCTGTCCTGGAACTCACTCTGTAGACCAGGCTGGCCTCAAATTCAGAAATCCACCTGCCTCTGCCTTCCCAGTGCTGGGATTAAAGGCGTGGCCACCATGCCCGGTGGGACTGTCTCTCTGCACAGGAATCCTTCACAAGGTCACACCGCCCTGCCCACAGTGCCCAAACACATTTCGGGGGGGGGGGGGGGGGGGGCATGACAGTGTCACATGATCTTAGCACTTGGGAGGCTGAGGCAGAAGAATTAGGCCAGCCTGGGCTACATAATATATCTGGAGTTCCCCTACTTTACAGTGCACTGGAAATACACAAAGATTTGACCTTCAATAAATTTTAGGATGATACTCTCAACAAAGTGAAATACTAAGGAATCTGCTTAAAATTGAACTAAACTGACTTTATAAAAATGCTAAAGCCCAGATGTGCAAATGGAATCTTACTGCTACAAAGTGTGATAACTGAAGTCTCTCAGAATATTTGACTTTCCAAAGTCCTCATAATCTGACCTAATTGAGCTTTACCACTTTTAATGAGAAACATTAATACTATCCTTTAGGAGTTCCCGTGCCCAGTCAAAGATAAAGTTTTATCTTCAGTGGTTTAATTCATTTTCCTATCATCTCAGCAGAGAAAGGTTTCTTAAATAAATATCAAGACTTTCATGCTAAGAAGGGAGAATAGTGATCCCTGATTAGAATTCCAGAGTCTCAGAAGAGCTGACGTACATGCCAGGAAGCCGAGGCCTCCTATGTTAGCTTCCACTGTGCCCCTCCTGCACAGGAGTGAGGATGCTGTTAAATCTAATGAGGCACAGACTTCCCTGCTGCATTTCCAGTTTGATGATATTATAAACCGCACTTGCTTGGGGAAAAAAAAAAAAAGTAAGAAGCCCATCCCAACTACCAGATTTCAAATGCTGGCAGTCTATTTGCTGGAGGAAAACTGTTTCTGACCTACTGAAGAACTGCAAGAGAGACCTCCACCATTCATGAATAGCCCCGGGGCTGACTAAGATACCGCCCAGAACAAATGAGCCCTGGACTCAGGACTATCTGGGTGGACTCTCAGCCTGACTGTTCACCAGTTCTACTGACCTTGAACAAAAAGCGTCCGCTTTGCTCTGCAGTTTTTCCATCTGCAAAAAGTAGGGCACCGATCTACCTCTCTTCCAGTAACTATGAGTCAGGAGCTAAGTGCGAACTACTTGGAAGACACCAGCATTTACGCTTACAATACATTAGCTGCTATTTTTATTTTCTCTTTTACAATGACATTCAACTTCTCAAAGGTAATCACAATAACAGCTTCTTTAAAAGACTATTTTATCAAACTATAGTTAAGACTGCACCATCCTGGAACAGTCTCCATTCACATCCTAAATTCTGCCAAGCACGCAGACATACCTGAAATTCCAGCTCTATTGAGGCTAAGGTAAAAGGACCAAAATTCAAAGCCAGCCTGGGAAACTAAGTGAAACCTTGTCCCAATATTTTTTTTTTTTTAAATGAAATCGGGGATGGAGCGATGGTGCAGTGGGTATAGTACTCACCTCACAAGCACGAGAATCTGAGTTCAGATCCCCAGCACTCAAGAAAACAAGGCTGGCTACAGTGGGTGCCCGTCTGGAATCCTATCTCTGAGAAGGTGGGTATATTACTTGGCAGCCCATATAGCCAGTGACAAATCCTATCTCAAAAATTACAGTGGAGAGCAATAGAGGAAGACATCCAACATTTAAAAAGAAAGCCAGGGATGGTGGTGCACACCTTTAATGCCAGCACTCAGGAGGCAGAAGCAGGAAGATTTCTGTAAGTTGAGGCCAGCATGATCTGCATAAAGCATTCAGGGCCAGCCATCACTACTGTAGAGTGAGATCCTGTCTCAAAAAGGGGGAGGGGGCTCTCTGCTAACTACAGAGTTCCAAGACAGTCTGCGCTACACACATAATGAGATTTTATCTAAAAAATAACATGTTTGTATGTATGTGTGCATGCATATTAATATTAGGTTGAGGCTAGATTGCTCACTAATAAAATACCATCAAAATCTTATTATGATTACTTGATACAATTAATCCCCAAATTTTATCAACTAAATATTCTGGAGCATGTTTTCTCAATTTTCCTTGTTAAATAACGATGCTAACTGGACAGCTAAAAGATCTACATCCTAGAAAAAGCAACTGCAATTGCATGCTAAGCAATAAATGTCTCAGTTCTCTCTCCTAGACTCTTTCAAACATGAATTTTGCCTTTAGACTAAAAATAGTTCTGTACAGATGCTGCCTGAAGAGAAAAGATAAGGCTAGCAAGAAATGATGAGCAAGGTTGCAGAGAAGGAGGGGAGCTTTGGAGAACCTGTCCTGCCCGCTCCAGACCCAGAAAATGCCTCCCTCCAGAGTCTACAATTATTCATAAAGACACAAAACTGGCCACAGTGCCTGAATGGAGACCATGTCCCTGATAATTATGCAACTTTGCCATGGCCGAGGATAAAAAATAAAGATAATCAAGCTTATGAAGGAATGGCTCTGGATTCCCTTAAAGAATTCCACCTCAGCACTCAGAAGCAAAAGCAGGAGAGTCTGTGTTTGAGGCCAGCCTGGGCTAAATTCAGAGCTCCAGAACAGCCAGGTATCTCTAAAGAATTCAGTAAAGATTTAAACTGTTTTTAATTTTAAAAAAAAGATTCAAGGAGAAACAGGTATCTAAATGGCTGTGTTCAGGAATTCAAATAAGTCATTTTCTGTAATTTTTTAAAAGTATAGAATAGTTTATCTAGGGCATGGGGACGGGAGTTAAGAGGGTAGCAGAGGCAGAGAAAGGCAGAGAGAAGGAGAGAGGGGGAGGGGAATGGGGAGCAAGGGGGGGGGGCAAGAGTAAGAGAGAGGCAAGAGCTAAGAGCCTGTCGTTTTTTAAAGGACAGTTATGAAGAAAATTTCATAGTTTACTTCATTTTTGATACATCCACAATCAATGAATAAATAAATGTTGTGGGAGACCAAGAAGGTATGAACACAGCTAAGAAATCCATTCTAGACTTCAGATACCTGTGTGAAGGGTCTTCCTTAGTTCAGAGGTAGGCCCCTACTAGGTAAGCAAAAAAGGGAAACGGCCCATTTCATGAGTTCTTTGTACCAGAAGAACAGAAGCAAACCAGTTTTGCTAATACTTGGGTCTCATAGGAGCTGAGACAAAATGAAGGCCTCGTCATGGGAACAGGCAGACACCCTTCCCACAGAGCCTGACACCTGGCTTTCAATACTTCTCAGCAAGCAGCTTACAGGCACAGTCGCTTCCTATTCACGATGCTCAATGTCATCCTATCGATGAGTGCACTTGACCAAAAGTTGGGAAAGGAATACAAAACCTGGAGGACCTGACTTGCAATCTGCTGTTCTACTTCAGCATGACTTTGGGAAATTAATTCAGTAAGTTTAAAATAAAACAAAGAAAATCACACCCAACTGAAGACTTAAAAATCTCAGCAGAAACAAAACTCTGTCACACACTTACAATGCTATAAAACTAACATAAAGCCTTGGGCCATCAATCAACACAGCTCAGTGGTAAAGTTGCTGCCTATCAACCTGAGTTTGATCTCCAGGACCTACCGAGTGGAAGGAAAGAACACCTGCAACTGTCCCCAGACCTCCTCATGTGCACTAGGGCTCGCAGGTATGTGTGCACACAAACACAAAAATAGACAAATACACCAAACACACACTGACCACTGACAATAAATGGCTTTAAACAGAAGGGATTTAGGTCACACATTATGCAAAGATTCTCAGTATTAAAATAAGTATGGAGGTTTTTCTCTCTACAATTAAGGGAAGAAAAACTCCCACACTTTCCTTTCTTGGGCTTGAAGAAGGTAGATTCAAGTTTACCTGGTAGTTACAACATAAAGCAAGTCAGGTGAGTATTATGTTAACTATTAGCCACTGAAGAAACCCTCAATGTGTCATAAAATGATGTTTAAACAATCATGCTATGAAACATCCTAATATAAATTATAAAAACCAGCTTCAAGGCACAAACAACTGATCTTTTCAAACTCCATTCAGATCTTCCGTCCACATCGGTAGTTCTCAGCCTCCTAATGCTGGGACCGTTTAATACAGCCAACTATAAAATTATTCTTTATATACTATAATTTTGCTACTGTTATGAATTGTAATGTAACTATTTGGGGAGATAGATGTTTGCCGAAAGGGTTGGGACCCACAGGCTGAGCACGCCTAAGTGGAAGCGAAAGGTAAAACAGTAATATCTCCAGGGCGTCGATACCGCCGGGCTCACTCACCTGGTCTTTCTCATGGGGTAGAAGGCTGACGGGCGGGAGTGAGGACGGAAAAGCACTGGGGTACTGGGGCGCCCCTTTGCCATCTGAGCTCCCACTATTGACCCTGTACTGTGGTCCTTCCTTCAGTAACCTCCCATTGTTCACAGCACGCTTGGCCCCTAGCCGCAACCTCTGCTGAAAGGCTGGATGGTTGGTGGTGCCTGTAAGATCACTCTGGCTTCTCAGATACTTCTCAATGTTCTTCAAGGAGGAGCCGTTTGGCTCCTCAAGGCCTTCGATTGCTCTCTTTAAAAGTTTATTCCAATCCACATTGCGTAGATCATTACACGGCGGTCCTTTGGACCCCTTGGTTGGCTTGGGGAAAGTGCCCGGTTTAACCGATGAAAAACGCCCAGGATTGTCTGGGTCCTTATATGAAGCAAGGCCTTTGTTGGTGACTTTGAGAACGGAGCCATCCTGAACACTAAGTTCCAGCTGTTCCGAGACTGTTTTCTTGTCCAACCCATGGGACGTGCTGACCGCATGGCAGATCCTCTCTTCTGAGGGCCGCTGCTTCTGCTTCTTGATTTTCTGCACTGCTTCAAGAATCCACTCTGTGTAAAGTGGGTTTGCAAGTTTTACCATGGTTGACAAATGGCTTCTCCAACACAGACGTTACCCATAGAGATTCGCCTTGTACTTAACACAACCTGCACATTCCAAAGTCACAATTCAACACAAGGGCAGAGGATCCCAGCCCATGTGAAGCAACAGCATAGGGACAACCATCCTTAAAGAGAGGACTGACTGCCAGGCAACGTGGAGAGTTGTCTTAGTTCACCAATGGGAAGGACTGCACTCTTCAAGTGAAAGACATCTTTAGGAAACCAAGACCTTAAAGGATAAAAAGAGAGAGAGAGAGAAAAGACTCTTAATAATGAAACTTGTAAAAATAAAGATTTCTCAGCATTATTCTTTATCAGGTACAAAACTAACACACTGAAAGGCAGGTACTGTGCAATCCAGCCACAGGACAACTCTGTGCAACCAGGCACTAGGTGCACTCTGTGCACGACTTTGTTTTTAGGATTTTATTTACACATAATAACTTAAGAGACCACATCTGTCAAACAGGCTTGAGATGACTCAGTGGTAAAGGCACCTGCTCCACCTGAGTTCAACCCCTAGAACCCACACAGTGAAAGGAAAGACCTCTCCCCCCAAACTCGTCTGCCCTCTATGCACACACTGTGGGATATGCTGCCCCAAACCTCTCAAAGTACAAAACAAGTTAAAACATGGAAAATCTGAGTCCTGTTATCAAAATTATAATCATGTGAAAGCAGTCTAAGGTACATGTCTACCAGAGATATAAAATAAATATAAAAAAGGAACAATAGTGCACGCCTTTAATTCCAGCACCCAGAAGGCTGAGACAGGAACATCTTTGTTTGAAGAAGACCGTGGTCTACAAGGGAGTCTAAAGCCAGTGGAGAGCTACACAGTGAAACTGTATCCAAACAAAAAGAACTTAAGACAAGACACAGTAAAGCTGAGCTGAGCTAGGTCACAGAGGGAAATTTCCAACCTCGCCATCTGTATGGGATCAGGGCACTCTGGTGCTCTGCTCTGCGTAGCATCTGTGTATGGCACAGGCTGGCAAACTGAAATGAATACAAGTAAATACCCCTTCACCTTTTAATAACGCAGTATTCTACTTATCTTAACACCTGTTCCAGCTCATCCCACAGCTCAACAGAAAGACAATCCCTACAAACCTGACTCCAGCTGGCCAGGGCAGCAGTGCGCTCAGACTTCTGCTCTCCAATCTGGTACTGATACAATACCGGCCCAGGAACTGGGCCAGACCTACTGCTCTCCAGTAATGTCTCCATCTCAGCCCACTCTATCCAGATGACAGCGTGTTCATACATAGCACCATTTTGCTAGGTGTAATATAATAGCATAAGCATGGGATCTTAGCATTTAAGAGGTTGCAGGAAGACTGAGAGTTTGAGGCCAGTCTCAGCTACATAAAACTGTCTTTTTATCCAAATAAACAACCACCACCCAAAAACATCATGTAATCGCCAGCATAACTATAAATGTAAGTGGCTTGAGAGGATGTAGCAATGAACAGCTCAAGGGACATCATTTTGGAATCTGAGCCCAATCCAGTTCTCACCTGTGCCTTAGCCGCCTGCTTCAGCTAGTTCTGCCTCTGCAGAGACACTGATAAGGCTCTGGTCCCCAGCCCTATTACTACCTCGTGGAGAAGTACAAGACCTAAGCTTGAGTCGCTTTCCCTACAGGCAGCATACAGACAGTATTCCTACTTACCAATGGGGAAAGTTCCAAGACCACCAGCAGAGGCCTAGATCAGAGATACTGTACCTGATACATATTGTACTACCTTGCTTTAGTTTTTTCTTGTACACACACAATAACGATACTTTAATTTACAAATCAGGTACAACAGAAATGAACAACAATAAAATAAAAAATGCTAACAATATACCATAATAAAGGTAATTTAAAAATTACAAAGAAAAAAATATTGTTCACTTCCCAAGTTTTGTGGGGTCAGCTGATGGTAACTAAAAGCATAGTTAAGAATGGCACTTACTATTTAAAACACAGTTCCAACTATTATCATAGATGTCTACTAAGTTCAGTGTCTACAGATCTTGAAGGGGGTCTCACAAAACACAAAACCAAAGTCTTATGGTTGCTAATTTAGGGATTTACCCAAAGATAGAAATTTCAAATTCTGCCAGGCGTGGTGGCGCACACCTTTACTCCCAGCACTCAGGAGGCAGAGGCAGGCGGATTTCTGAGTTCGAGGCCAGTCTGGTCTACAGAGTGAGTTCCAGGACAGCCAGGGCTACATAGAAAAACCCTGTAAAAAACAAACAAACAAAAAAAACAAACAAAAAAGAAAAGAAATTTCAAATTCTTTAGATAGACACTAAAGAACAACATTAGTACTCAGAGCCCGGAGCTCCTGCAAGAGTGGCCCACGCAGCTCCTGAGCACGGCCTGAAAGGGCCTTCTCAGCACATCACCAGTCAGCTCGCCACGTTTCCCTGAGATTCAGAAATGGGAAGCTGATGAGACTTAGCAGTCATCCAGTCCACTTCTCAGCTGCCCAGTACAAGATCTTTGGCCAATCTCCCTAACAGCCCACCAAATCTTTGGAGGCAGCTCAATGCACCACTGAAAGGAAGCTGGAGACATAATTAATTTGCTCACAGAAGCAAGCCTCCACCTTCCTATGATTCTGACACACAAGTTGAGTTCCCCAGGAATAATCCCAAGATTTCTTCAATATGACAGGCCCTCAAATACTTGAAAATAATTATCTTTTAAAAACCACTATCAATCTCCCCCACCTCTACCCCTCCCTAAATAAACACTGCTATCCTAGCTCCTTCAACCTTTTACATCCTAGATCTCTAACCACAGCCATCTGTCTGCTGCACATTACTGCTAACATCCACTTTAACCACACACCCCCAGGAGTTACTCAGGTCAAAGTGTAACTCAAAGTCACAGGAACCCCACACACACAGACAGACACACACACACACACACACACACACACACATAGCCATGCTGACCATGCTGAGCACATGCCCAGATCTTTCTCCAAAAATGTTGTCCAACTAAACCTTTCCAGCCCTTCCTTAAAAAATTAAAATGCTGGATTTTTGTTGTTATTCTTGTGGCTTATTTCCTTTTGCTGTTTGTTTTTTAACACAAGGTCTTGCTAGCCTGGTACTCATTACATAGCTCATGCTAACCTTGAACTCAGGGCAAACCTTCTGGCTCAGCTTCCCAAATGCTGAGTTCACAGGCAAGTACCACCACCCTTGGCTTTTTAAATCGTGGTATTCAAAGCTGATTTGGACTATCTTCTAACCTGCCAAAGACTGTCTGAATCTTGACTGTCATCTGCAGATCTATTAAGTTCTCCATCTTGTGCCATGACATAAATCACTGACAGACCTTAGAGCTGGAGCACCGTGCTTGGGATAAAACTGCTGAAGCATCTCCCCCTGTCAGAGCGTGCACAACAGCAAACGTATCTTTTCAAAGTGAAATCACTTACAGCAAAATTTCATTAGGAGCTATTTCATTGGAGCCAAGTATTATCTCATCCTTCATCATTTATTCAGGAGGACCCACAACTACCTTGATCTGACTGTACAAAGCATACCTGAGGGAAGCAGGTGAGAAGATGTCACAACAAAGTGCCCATAATAAATACCAAGTTGCTTTTAGGCATCTTAGATACATAAGCAAAAGAGCATCAGGAAGAAAACTGTGTAAGTCTGTGATTGCATAAAGACGGCCCAGAGGCCACACTCATCTCCAAGTCTCTCTAGCTCTGGTAGATATGAGCTATGCAATTGAGCACAATCTCTAAATTTAAAACTAGGTTTGTGACAGCCTCTTAAAAAGAATCCCCTCACAGGGTGTGGTGGCGCACACCTTTAATCCCAGCACTCAGGAGGCAGAGGCAGGCGGATTTCTGAGTTCGAGGCCAGCCTGGTCTACAAAGTGAGTTCCAGGACAGCCAGGGCTACACAGAGAAACCCTGTCTCGGAAAAAAAAAAAAAAAAAAGAATTCCTCTCATGAAAACACCACCAACTGACTAGTCCTGAACACTAACTTTCCCAGGCAGCAATCACTATTTGTTCCCAAATCCGTCTAGCATTGATTGACATACTGGTAAGGAAGAGAAAGGCACAATATCAACACAAGCCTCAATTTAGGGCACGGTGATCATTTTCACTTCAAAGACCAAAAAAAAAAAAAAAAAAAAAAAAGAAAGAAGTCATAAATACCCGTATCTTAAATCCTTCTTCTCCACCCGCCACCAGCCCCCAGCACAAGCCCCTCTCCTCAATTTAATCTCAAAATGAGATCCCATCCAACAAACCATCCAACAAGAGTTAATTAGGCAGAAGCCGATGTAATTTCAGCAGCTCTCTGCTACAAGCTGAATCGAATGTTTAAAAAACATATACAGTTAGGAAAGGAGGGAAATCAGAAGTCTCTTACCTGTAAGCCAATCCTCGGATAAATACATGCACAGTATCTACTTTGTACATTATCCACTGCAATTTTGTTTTTAATCTGGGGCTGATTTGTCTGACACCCCACGGTCCCACCTTAAATTGGTACAAGCTAAGAGAATACACTGAAAAGCAGTTTCATTTCAGTCCAAGCAGTATCTAGACAGACAGATCTACAGGGGGAAAAATGCATAATTCATTCGAAAGTCACATAAAAATGATTTTCCCCCTGACTCAAAATTACCTGCCCCCCACCACTTCTCTTTTGCAGAGTCCACTTGCTGTGTTTGTGGACAGGGCCACTAGTCACGACTAAAACTCAAATCATTATTCTCTTGCCTTTTTTTCCCTTTTAAAAACTTAACAGCTAGCCGGGTGTGGTGGCACACTCCTTTAATCCCAGCACTTGGGAGGCAGAGGCAGGCGGATTTCTGAGTTTGAGGCCAGCCTGGTCTACAGAGTGAGTTCCAGGACAGCCAGGGGTATTCAGAGAAACCCTGTCTCAGAAAAACCAAAAAAAAAACAAAAAAAACAAAAAACCTTAACAGTTAAAGGCTACCAAAAGGAGTAAGTCAACCCAAATTAATTCAGAAGATTCATGCTGCATCAAATGATCCCTTTCTATTGCCTATGGTTGTGAAACGTTTTAACTTTGGCTAAAAAAACATGGGCAAATTACATTGTTGTACCTTGCAGCCTTAGAACCCCATTTGCAGCACTCGTTACAAGCTATTCTACACATCCAGGAAAACGCTTGGTCCAACGCTGAGCTTTAAGCCTCACTGGCATTACATAAATATCAACACTCCAGAAATATTCAGGGCAGCATAAGGAGAATCGAAATATCCCACTCAGAAGAGGCCTCCTTACGCTTGCAGGAAAGCCTGTGTCATCTCAAAATTAGTGTCACAACATTGGAGCCATGAGATTACAGATGTGCCAAAAACACTGGTAGAAAAACAAAAGGTTAATAATAGAGTATATTATCTTACCATCCTAGGTTTGGCTTGCTATTTTCAGCTCTCTTACTTTTATAAGCTCCAGGACTTTTGTTTTCAAAGATGGTTGTATAAACTGAGTGGGCATCAACAAATGCTAACAAGATCTTCCACAATACAGCATACACTGACAATATCTTCCACAATACAGCACACACTGGAAGAAACCATGACTTCTTTCCTCCATTACTGCCCACCACACCCAAATGGCACAATGGCTTAAAATAGCATCCTTGGTTCACAACCATCTACTGTCTGACATCAAATATCACTTACTTGGTGATGCTTGGTACCATACAAGCCCTAAATCCATCTACTTCCCTGAAAAACATGCTTGCACCCAATATGTGTAAACTGGGAGTTGAGGTTCTGAATACTAGTCAAAGAAAATGAATACTCAGTGGCACTAAGTCCCTGCCCTACACACGGTCTTATGGCACATGGCATGGGAAAGGCAAAGCAGAGCCAGAGCCAGAGCCAGGACACGCAGGAATCAACTAAGAAGTGACAAAGGACTGCTTGGTGAGATTACCATGATCCCACAGGCCTATTTCACACCATACACTTGAAAACACTGAGCATAGCTTCTCCAACAGATACAGACAAAACATGGTCACAACAGCAGTGTTCACAATACTCAAAGGTACAAACAGCCCAAATATCCACTTACAGTAGAACAGATAAAATGTGGTAAAACAGCTGGGCGTGGTGGCGCACGCCTGTAATCCCAGCACTTGGGAGGCAGAGGCAGGGGGATTTCTGAGTTCGAGGCCAGCCTGGTCTACAGAGTGACTTCCAGGACAGCCAGGGATACACAGAGAAACCCTGTCTCGAGAAAACAAAAAACAAAAAAAGTGATAAAATAGATCAGACACACACACACACACACACACACAGAGAGAGAGAGAGAGAGAGAGAGGGAGAGAGAGAGAGAGAGAGAGAGGATGAGAATAAAGGACTAATATATACTATTACAGTATGGATGAACACTGAAACATATTATACTGTAAAAGAAACTAGACACAAAGGTCAGATATCCTATAACTGCATTTCTATAAAACATCCATATATAACTTATAAACAAAGCATGCATTGCTAGGACCTCAGTGTGGAGAGAAACTGTTTTATAAGTATGAGACTTTATTTGAAAACAATGAGAGGTGAGAAAGAGGTGAGGTCAAACAACAATGTGAATGTACTGAAATGCAACTGAGTTAACCACTTTAAAATAATTCATCAGCAGGGTAGTGGTTCACACCCAAAAGCCTAACATTTGGTCAAGAGTTCAAGACCAGCCTGGACTATACAGTGCATTTCAGGGTAGCCTGAGCTACACAGATCTTACCTCAAAAACAATATGAATTACATGGATTTTAAATCCGTAAATTATTAAACAATATTTTTAGAAACTAAAACAAAGCCAGGCATAGTGACACACACCTTTAATTTCAGTACTCCAAGTTTGAGGCCAACGTGGTCTACACACTGAGTTCCAGGGCAGCTAGAGCTATATAATGGGACCCTGTCACTAAATACAACAAAGCACAACACCACAGCCAAAGAAACTAAAAAGAACTAGGGACTAGAGAATGTAGCATCGTTGGTAGAGCATTTGCTTGGCATGCACAAAGCCCCAAGTTAAATCCCCAAACACTGCATAAAGCCAAGCTTGCTAACACAAACCTGTAATCCTAGCACTCAAGAGACAGAAGAGCCAAAAGTTCAAGGTCATCCTTGGATACACAGGAAGTTTAAAGTCAACCTCGGTTACATGAGATCTTGCCTCAGATCAAACAAACCAGGCATGATGGCACATGCCTTAATAATTTCAGTGGCGTGAAGACTCCAGCAACCCTGGAGTCCCCACAAAGGCTTCTTCAAGCAATATGTTCCTCTGATTAGAGACCAGTCTGCAGCAACTGAGCCTTGCTGAAACCCAGGGTAGGACACCCATTGTGCAGGGTACTTCATTTGAACCTGGGAAAACAGTGTTGATCTTCTGACATCCCCTATAATCACACCTAGATCCCAGGCAGCCAGAAAGATTGAAAGTTCCAAGCCAGTATGGGCTACATAGCAAGAGTCTGTCTTGAAAGAAAAATAAGTAAGTAGAAACCTAGATAGCTGCCAAGTCAAATTTTCCATGGGTCAGTGCAGCCAACACCCACCCATCTGACAAATGCTACACACCTCTGCTTAGCTGGACATGTCTAGCTTTCTTACTGCTTTCCAACCATTTTGAAATTCATGTCCTTTTTATATTTTGCTCATTTGGAACTGACCAATTATATAATTCTTAGGAACTGTCTTAATTACTTTTTAATTGTTGTGACTAAAACACCATGACCTAAGCAATTTATAAAAGAAGGCATTTATGTTGGGTATTGTGGCACACACCTTTAATCACTGCACATGGGAGACAGAGCAGACAGATCTCTGTAAGTTTGAGGCCAGCCTCAACAAATAGTTACAGGATAGCCAGAAATACACACTGAGAACCTATCTCGGAATGAATGAATGAAAAAAAGCTGGGTGGCAGAAAAGTACGCCTTTAATCCCAACACTCAAGAGGCAGAGGCAGGCAAATTTCTAATTATGAGGCTAGCCTGGTCTACAGAATAAGTACCAGGACAACCAGTGCTACACAGAGAAACCCTGTCTCAAAACCCACTCCTATAACCCCACCCCGTAAAAAAAGGAAAGAAAGAAAATAGGAACAAAAAAAAAAAAAAAAAGAAAGAAAGAAAGCATTTAATGTGGGGCTCGTGGTTCATCGTGTTAAGGAGTATGGCACTGGAGCAGTAGCTGAGCGCTTACATCCTTACCAGCAAGCAGGAGGCAGAGAGAAATGCCTGGTAATGAGGTGGGTTTCAGAAACTGAAAGACTGCCCCCAGTGACACACCTCCTCCAACAAGACCATGCCTCCTAGTCCTTCCCAACTGGTTCCACCAACCATACCGCTCATTCAAACACAGGAGCCTATGGGGGCCATTCTTACAACCACAGGACCAGATCTCACATTTGATTCATTTCTATGTGCTCCACTTTCTGGGGCTACAACTGGATCAAAAGAGGGAAACAATGCCTGTTTGGGGGTTTCTTTATTTGGTTTGGGTTGGGGTTTTTTTTTTTGTTTTTTGTTTGTTTGTTTGTTTGTTTTTTACAGTATCCGACACTAAAGTCTAGAGTGTAGAGGAACTCACTATATAGGCTGGTCTTGAACTCATGGTGTAGTGGCTGACACCTATAAGCATTCAGTGGGCTAAGACAAGAGGAGCATCTCAACTTCAACTCAAGCCTAGACTACACAAGGAACTGGGAGGCAGAGACAGGAAGATCTCAGGTTGAGTCCTGTTGAGTTACACAGCAAAGACAACACAAATCAAAGGGTGGAGGGGGGATGAGAGTGAGAAAAAGAGAAAGAAGATGAGAAGAGGAAAAGCTGTGACTAACTATGGGAGTGGCATGTAAATGTGACATATCAAATAAGTAAGTCAAGAACACATGACACCAAAAGCAAAGTACACATATACAGTGCTGGCGTGCACTCACACACTCACACACAATCATGTTAAATATTTGAAGCATTTTGGCAACATCTAGTCACTACAATGGAGGAGCAACAAAGGAACCAGAGCAAGCAGTATTTCATCCTTCCAAACATCAATCTAGTTTAGATTAAATTTATGAGGGTAACGCAGTCGATGCATGCTAGCTGGACTGAATGTCTAATTTCCAGTCTTTTTAGAGGAATACTAAATTCTTTCCCACTACTCATTAACATAGAGTTTTCAATTCATAAGCTAATAATGTTTTCTAAGGGTTTCTAAGAGGCTAAATCACCATGAAAATGATCATTTCAACTAATACATATTATATGAATTGTAAGTTTAAGTTTTCATGTCATGCTCTCCTAGTTGACAATACCCTTGTTATGTCATTAAACTATAATTGTGTAAATCTGCTTCAACAAACAATAACTGAACCATCAATAAACTATTACGGCTTCCATAATCCCTAGCAAAGATTAGTTTCAACATCATCATCATAAATTAGTAGGGACAGGTCCCAAGCCTCCTGGTTGAAGCCATGAATTAGGTTTGCACAGTCATTCCTGCATCTGAGTGCTCAATAGTTTCCGTCTCTAAAGTTTAATCACACTGTTAGAAACATCACAGGAAATCTGATCCCTTGTAATAGGGAGGATGTGACGAAACATGAAGAAGTCAGCTCGGGTCGGTGGGCCTTTGAAGCCAGCACTGATTAGTAATTACAACCACTAAGCATTTCCACTTAAAAAATAATCAACTACATTTAGAGTGTTTCTAGCATTAACATTTTTCTATTCAAACCTAAGTTTCTCTCTAATTGCAAGTTAGCTTTATTTGGCTTTTGTTTTGGGGTTTTTGGGGGGTTTTTGTTTTTGTTTTTTTTCAAGACAGGGTTTCTCCGTATAGCCCTGGCTGTCCTGGAACTCACTCTGTAGACCAGGCTGGCCTCGAACTCAGAAATCGGCCTGTCTCTGCCTCCCACGTGTTGAGATTAAAGGCGTGCACCACCACCGCCCAGCCTTATTTGGTTTTTAATGACAGAGAACGATGTATTAAGAAATAATTTGCTGGGCGTTTTGCAAGCCTGTAATCCCAGCATTTGAGAAGTGGAAGGCACAAGCATCACTTCAAGGCCAAGTTACATGACAGCCTGTCTCTAAAAATTAAGCCATCTGAATTTTAAAGATGATTCTGAAGGCTGAGATCAGATAGAGCACTTGTCCCATGCCCCAGAGTCCACACAAAAAGCATGTGGGCATAGCGGCCCATAGCCTTATCAAGTGAGCTCTCTTTGTTCAGTTAAGAGACCCTACCTCAATATATAAGGTAGAGAGTGATGCAGGAGACCACCACACCGTCAACACCAAGCCTCCCGCAATGATAAACACATGTGCACACACACACATGCACACACTCTCCAAGAGAAAGAGGTTCTTCTTATCAGCCAGGCAGTGGTGATGTACTTGGGAGGCAGAGGCAGGTGGATCTCTGAAATTCATGGCCAGCCTGATCTACAGAGTGATTTTCAGGACAGCCAGGACTACAATGAAACCCTGTCTCGAAAACAAACAAACAGGGCTGGAGAGATGGCTCAGCAGGTAAGAGCACCCGACTGCTCTTCCAAAGGTCCTGAGTTCAAATCCCAGCAACCACATGGTGGCTCACAACCATCCACAACAAGATCTGACGCCCTCTTCTGGTGTGTCTGAAGACAGCTACAGTGTACTCACACATAATCAATAAGTAAATCTTTAAAAAACAAACAAACAAGTCTCCTTTTGAAAAGGAACACATGTCACGGTGGTACAGAAACAACTGAACCATGCCTGGCCCTCCTGCCTCAGGCTCTCAAGCTGGAATCAGTGTGCCAGCCTCTAACTCATCCTTAAGCCACATGAAGCTGGAATCAGTGTGCCAGCCTCTAACTCATCCTTAAGCCACATGAAGCCTGCTGGTCTACTGACATAAAGATGCACTCTATCCACGCTCACAATATACAGCTCTATGTACCTTAGCTAGACAGGTTACAATAAGAATACAGAAGTTAGGGGACAGGCATGATGGTCACTCCTGTAAGCTGGTTAGGAATGAGGGTGTAACTCTGTAATCAAATATTTACCTGGCATGTAAAAGAAAGGCCCTGAGACACTCACCACCACCAAAAACAAAATTAAAAGTACATAAAAAGGTAAAGAAGGAAGTCTCTCTGGTTATAAAGTTTTTAAAATAGGCTTCAGAAATCTTATTCAACAAGTTGGGCATAGTGTCTTTAACTCTCAGCACGTGGGAGCAGAAGCAGGTGGATCTGTGAACTCAAAACCAGCCTGGTCTACAGAGTGAGCTCCAGGACAGCCAGGGCTACACAGAGAAACCCTGTCTCAAAACAAAACAAAAAAGTTTTTTTAAAAAGAAAGTTTATAGGAAGTTGGGTCCGGTTTCCACTTTGCTACCTACCTAAACTGTGGGACACTGGGCATATTAGTAAATCAATTTAAGTCTCAAGTTCTCGTGTGTAAAAATGAGAATACAAGCTTGTTTTACAGAACTATTAAGAGGAATGACTGAGATAAGAGAGAGAGATGAAGGAAGCAAGGACAGTGGCAGGCGCACAATAAAATGCTAGCTCGTAAAAGTGAGAGGGTAATAGAGTCAGCTGGAGGCCTGTAAAGTCTAATCTGGCTGAGCTTCCGTCTACATGACCACTTCTCCTCAGAGACTAGGGAAGCAGCACCTGGCCTTAGCTGTAGCTTTAGACAAGTATAAATTCAAGACAGAGAACAGAAAAAAACCTGAAGGTTTGCAGTGGCAAGGCTGGGGGCTGGGGGGGGAGGTGGGGGAGGGGGCAGGAAGAGTGTGGGGTACTCAGTTACACAACTTACAAAGTCAGGAAAGCTTTCAGGAGATAATACTCCATACTCAACTTTTTGACCACAGGGTAGGGAAATAGTCTTTAAAATAAAACACACAAAAGGCACTGCCCATAAAGAAAAGACCAATAAATCAGACTCCATTAAAATTAAGAACTTCAGTTCACTGAAAGACATCATAAAGAGAATGAAAAGGAAAGCCGGAGGGTAGAAAATGTATTTGTAACATACACACAGGACAGAGAGCTTGTAGTCACAGTAGCTTCCAGGTCAACATGGTGGCAAAGCATTAAAGGTACTTGCCATCAAACCTGCTAAACTTGAGTTCCATCCCAGGGACCTATACTGTGGAGGGAAAAGTTGTCCTCTGACTTTCACCCAAGTCTTGGTGCATGAGCCCACACACATGCATACACACACACACACACACACACACACACACACGGTGTAAACAAATGGTTAAAGAACAGCATTTTTAAAAAAAGAACTTCTAGCCGGACGTGGTGGCGCACGCCTTTAATCCCAGCGCTTGGGAAGCAGAGGCAGTTGGATTTCTGAGTTCGAGGCCAGCCTGATCTACAAAATAAGTTCCAGGACAGCCAGGGCTACACAGAGAAACCCTGTCTCGAAAACAAACAAACAAACAAACTTCTAAGTAGTAATAAAAGACTCAGTTCCAAATGAAAAGATGGGACAGAGGGGGAACTTTACCATCGAGAAAAGCTGAATGACAAATACATGAAGAGCTTCTCAACCTGCTTACTACTCAAAATTTAGACAGGCTAAAATTTTAAGTTAACAAGTCTGAGAGTTGGAAAGGAAAGAGAAGCAATAGGAGCGAGTGTTCTTGGGAAAGTTTAACCAGTGAGCAGTACGACAAATACACACTCTAGTGCTCTAGCAAGGGTAACCACACAGCTCTTCATTCAAAGCCAAAAAGGTTGATTATGCTGAGACAACAGATATAGAGCAGAGCATGAGGCGGCCCTGCCTATAAACCAACAATGCAACTCTACGTTCAAGAAATGTGTACACATGTGCATCACGATATGTATGTTGAGATGCTTCAAGCAAACCAAAAACAACTAAAATACTCAGCAACAACAGAAGAGACCATGAAAATTATGTCCCTCTGCCCTAAATCTTCTATCGAAAGTTTACTATTCTTACTACAACCCACCTTCCTACGTCTCCCCAAACCAACTGACTTTTCTAGATACAAATGTAGCTATTGCTCTGTATGTGGAAATCAAAGGCCAATTACTCACAAAACTAGCTTAGAAACTACAAGCCAGACACTTGGTTAAAACTTTTCTAACAGGGAAATGAAATGTCTAAGAAAGGTGCAGTGACAGGGCTCACATAAGTAAATGCACTTAGTGATAAATCTGAGTTTGATACCTTGGAACCCACGTGGTGAAGAAATCAGAACTCCAAAGTTGCACCAGTGCACATGTGTGTGGGCATTCATACAAGCACACACATGAACATATACACACACGAGCATATGCACGCACACACACTCAATAACTGTTAAAAAAGAAAAAAGTAATGTTATAATCATTTGTTAGAGCCCAGCGGTGGTGGCACACACCTTTAATCCCAGCATTGAGGAGGAAGAGGCAATCAATCTCTGTGAGTTGGTCAGACTGTTCAGGACTGTAAAGCTACTGAGAAAGAAGCCCTGTCTATAAATAAATAGATAAATAAGTGTCATATCTGCTTCACCCATCCTGTTTACTTTCTATTCACAGGTCTTACCTCTGATAGCGTCCACCTGTTTCCACAAGTAGTTCATTAGTCCTTAACACAACACAATCATCAGCATCCACCCAGAGGCCCAGGTACAGCCGAAAGGTCAAAGTTCAGCTGACCCTGTCACCTAAATTCTTCCTTTAAGTTAAAACTTTCCTTCCTCAGTTTTTCTTCGCTTACTTAAACACAGGGTTTTAACTACTACCTAGGCTGACCTCAAAAGCCAAAGATGACCAAGGATTACAGGCTCCTTACCCATTACTCCTTAAAAACAACAGCTCACATTCACTCTGCTACATGTATAATAAATTTCTAATAAGCAAGCAGTCAAGTGTATTTTAGAGTTGCATCAGGAAATGAAGGGTATACTAGTATGAGGAAGAATGTACTTTCTACAAACACCCACTTCGCTGGGGCTGGAGAGATAGAGGGCTTGGCGGGCACAGCATGGAAAGCAGGAGGTCCTGCGTTTGGATCTCCAGCACCCAGGTGAACGCTGAGCGTGGTTTAGACTGCCTGGAGTCCCAGCAAGAGCAGGTGAAGACAGGCAGCCTCCAGGAGCTCGACAGCAGACCGGCCAGCCTAGCAAAAATGGCCAACTACCACTTCGTAAGAGACTTTATGTCAAGGCAATATGGCAGGGAGAGATAGAGGAAGACATTCTATGTCGTGCCCTGGCCTCTGGATGTGCACACTTGTATGCATCAAATGCACAAAATGTGTTTGCATACATCTGCATGTATGTGTGTGCACAAGCACACACTACTGGAGTACAAAGAACTAACACAACTAAAGTCCCATGCGCTACTTCTACCTCTTGCCCATACAAATCTGTGCATACTCTTTCCCTTGAATTTCCTGGTATCTCCACCCCAAGTTCACTGGGTCTCTAGCTATTGCTGACAACTGTAATTCCTTATCACTGCTCCTTCATAACTTCCACTACTCTCACATGAACATTCTTTCTCCCAACTGCAATTGTTCAAACTCCTCCATGGTGCAGGTCACTAATTTGCCCTTCTTCTGCCTTTACCCTGCCAGGTCCCATTACTCCCTGCACTGTGCCCAAACCAAAGTCCTACCAAACTCAAAAATACCAAATGTTCTTGCCCAAGGTAGCAAGCATCCATGTCTCTTCCTAGGGACACTCTATGCTCTCCCTGTTCCTGCCACACCTTCAAGACTAGGCTTGAAGTTTACTCCAAACAACCCCAGCCATCAAAATTAAAGTCTCCATAACCTTTCTTGGCTCAATGAAGACTGGGGGCACAGTCCATCAAATTATAGCACCCAGACCTATTGCTCAGTGCTGCCCTCGTTCACAGCCACAGCCTTCCCCTAACTTTGAATCACCTGTCCTGATGAGATGTTCTAATATACTGCTGCAAATTACAAGCAGCCTCTCTCCATTCCCTGCTCATTAAAGTCTCTTCTGCTACCTTAGAAAATCTCCCAAACTTAACTAATCCATCCTTCCTTCTGTTTTCTTAATGTTTCATTTACCATGGGCCAGCAAACCACTATCCTATGCCAACATGAGGATTCAGCCTGATTCTTCCACCAAAGAAACTGTACCCGCCTCATGAACCCATCCCCAAGACGAACCAACACCAACTCAGCAATACTCTCTCATTTACCACACCCAAATTCATCCTTAGTGTGTCCCCAGTTAACGGCAATCTCGCCAGTCTGCAGCACTTCACCAGCCCTCACACAGTCCTAGGTACCCTTCCCACTTCCACCAAAATTTCGCCCCTCCCTACACCCCCTTCTACACCTGTTTCTACACCTCCCGTTTCCCATCTCATCTCCCGTTCTTTTAATCTTGCCCACGCCCTCGTCCGACCCCTCCATCCATCCTACCAGTTCACTCTTGCACAGAAATCCCCTCCCAGCCCAAGCCTTAGAATCCCTCTGCCCCGCCCCTCCCGACTTTGCCCCGCCCTTCCATTCCTGAGCCCCGCCCCTTGCCCCGTAGGCTCGGCCAGGGGCGGAGCTTATTCCTCCTCCCTCCTCTCCCCCGCCCCCTACCGTCACGCTCAGGGGCAGCCTGACCCCGAGCGGCCCCGCGGTGACCCTCGCGCAGGGGCCTGTGGGAGGGGCGTCGAGGGTCCCAGGCCACCCCCCCGTCGGTCCCCCGCCCGCCTAGTCTCCTCCCCCTGGGAACGCGCGGGGTGGGTGACAGACCTGGCCGCGCGCCACCACCACCGCGCCTGCCGGGGGCGCTGAATCTGCCTGAGAAAGAAGCTACGGCTGCCGCCTGGAGGAGGTGCCGTAGCGCCCGCCACCGCTGCCGCCGCCGCCAGGGGTAGGAGCTAAGCCGCCGCCATTTTGTGTCCCCCTGTTGTTGTCGTTGACATGAATCCGACATGACACTGATTACAGCCCAATGGAGTCTCATTAAACCCAAGACGCGGCCCCGCCCCGGCGCCGTTCCATTGGACGAGAGCACGAACACTTAGGGCCAACCGTTGGCCTACGGGTCTGTCCGTCACCCGCTCGCTAAACACTCTGCCCCCCATTGGGGCAAGTTCCTGCCGGTCATCTCGCCTCCACATAGACACACCTCTCGACCCATCATTTCCCCCCCCCCACCTCCGGCACCACCCCGAGGGAGGGTCGACTGCCAGTACCAATCAACAGACCGCGGGGCCCGCCTTTTCCGGGCACCTATTGGTCCAGCCCTTTTTCTCTCTCACAGACACCGCGCCACCTCTACTTCCACCTACCCGCCCCCTCTACCTCTAGAAATGGATTGGATCTAGGCGCAGGAGAGGCGCTTGGCCTTATTGGCTGTACACGACGCCAATCAGAAGCCTTTTTTCCTCTCCCCTCCCCCACTCAACCCCAAAGCCCCTAGCCCGCAGCTAAAGTTTGTGTGAGAGCTGATCGCTGGCGGCGGCCGCAGGATTTAGGGGTGGGCGCAGGCGGGCGCGCGCGGGCGGGCACGCGAAGTTAAAATTCGAGGTTCTCAGTCGCCTGCTCCCGCCGAGGAGCGCGCGGACGGGCGCGCCGCCCGGAGCGTTCCATCCAGCCCCCTCCTCCACCCTCTCTCCTGTCCTGTCCCGGGCGACTACTCGCCCGCCCCCTGGCTTGCACCCTACCCCCTTCACATACCCCCTACCCTGCCAGCCTCAGGCCGGGTGCAGGCGGAACGATCTCACTGCAGCCTCTTCGCCATCCCATACGGAGGGGGAGCAAGCCCCCTACCCACCGGGTGTGCACCCCCGGCTCCGCACTCGCCCGTGTCTGCAAGCACGTGCACTATTCGCCGCTGCCTCCGGCCACCCCGGTCCCCGGCTAACCTCGCCTCCAGCCCGGCCAATCGCTTGCTGCCCTTTGTTGCTGCAGACCGGGTCTCCCCGCTGCCTTCCTCAGCCTCCGCCTCGTCCTTTGCCAGCCGCCCGGGTCCGCAGCGCCGCGCTCCCCCCGCCCGGGACCCACCGCCGCCGCCTCCTTCTCCTCCTCCGCCTCCTCCTCCTCGGCTCCGGGCTGCAGCGCACAGAGCCCGAGGCAGCGCCGCCCAGCCCCGCTCCCCCCGCGCCGCCCGCTAGCCCGCCTGGCCCGGCCGGGGGCGCAGCCCGGACCCCGCCCGCCCCAGTCTCCGCCCCGGGGGTACCTGCCTCCGCCCCGGGGGGCTCCGCTCACCGCCCTCAGGGGAGGGCGGGGATGCCGGTGTCCGAAAGGATGGGGACGCCTGGGCTGTTTTGGGGTGGGGAGTGTGTCCGCCAGGTCTGGGACTGAGGTGCGGTCTTCTTAAACGCGCCCCCCCTCCCGCCGCCGTGGGCCCCAAACTTCGTCCTTCTCCCGGGTCTTGTACCCTCGGGCGACCGCGGCAGTTTTGGGGTGGGGGATGCCTCAGGAGCTGTCTCTACCCTGATCAGGAGGAAGAGGGAGCAGTGACATTCAGCGACTGCGGACAGGCATCCTCGGGTGGGAGTGGGGATGTCAGACGCAGGCTGGAGAGGGAAGCTGCCCCTCAGGATGCCCTCTCCCGGCCTGCGGGAGAGGCTGGCGAGCTCGGAGCTGCGTTCTGGGTGCTTCCTGGACTGTGCAGCTGGATAACATTGGGGTTGGGCGGGGGGCGACCGCTGGGGGGCCCTTCCCTCGTCTCCAACCAGCGCTGTAAGGAAAGCTGATGGCGAAGTTCGGTTTTCCAGGCTTCCCCTGGGCCCCCGGAGTTCCTGAGGCCCATACGAGGGAGGCTGGGGGATCCTCTGGCCGCCCAGGCAAGGCTACTCTAAAGGTGCCCACATGCCTTGCAGCGCCCTCCGGACTCTGGAGAAAACGTCCTGCTCTTCCCAGAGTTGGGTGGGATGCTGGTAAGAGATACTTGAGAGTATGAGAAAGGTAGACTTGAGAAAAGGCTCCTCCTAACAGAGTTTGAACAGTTTCTCTTCCCAGACCTTTGGGAAGAAGGGAAACAAACCTATGTCCCTGGGAAAGCCAAGTTTCCCCGTGTGGTGGCCGGGGTGAAAAACCACCTGTTGCCTGAAGTTCTGTCCTTGAATCAGGACGTTCTTGGGGCCCCTGATGAGGAGATGTAGGATGTCAAAGAGCAGGAATTTCAGTCTCCCTGCCCTGAATGACTCATTTTCATGCCACTGCCACTCCTGCAGCAGAGTTCAACTCCCCGTTAGAAACTACTGTTCAACTATGTAGGTACTTTGTTAGACCCAATAATCTCAGTTCTTATCTTAGCAGCAGCAGCAGCCCTGTCACATGCAGACAGAAATGCACAAAGGCTACTCTGGTGTGCGAGCTTCCTCTGCTTCTGAGCTTGGCAGCAAGGTGAGGAAGAAGCCAGGACAAAAGGCAGAGGTGAATGAAAGATTAAAAAAAAAAGAGGGGAGAGCAGATTAAAAAAAAAAAAAGAGGGGAGAGCAGAAGACTTGTAACACTACACTCAGAACTGTCACCAGTTCCATTATAAACCTCTTTTATAGGTGTTTTATTACTTGGTTGTTAGTTTTTAAAACACAAACCTCTTTAGGTTAAATCCGGACACTCTCAGACTCAGCCCAAGGAAACGAAACAAGGTAAACTCAGCCACTGATCGGCTTGGCAACTTTTGAATTACATTACTGATGAAGCAAATGCCGCCCCCAACCCCACCCTCGTTGGGTTTTCTAAGTCTCTTCCTGTCTGTTTCAGTTAGGATCTTCAATAACTTGCTCAAGGAGAGTTTTCACAAGCCATTAGTCCATAACTCAGTCCTGTTCATTTAGATTGTTTCCAAGAAGGGCATTTATAAGGTGTGCTTTTCCCCCCATAATACACATGCTAGGTAGGAATTTTCTCCAAGAAGTTACAAAGTAAATTTAAGGATACTGGCTGACTCATTAGCCCTTCTGTTTTGCTTTGTTGCATTTCTGATAGTCTGCCCAGATGCACTTTATTTTTTAAGTTACATTTTGGTCCCTTGGGGTGACATTTATTTTCTTGAGACAAGGTCTTGCTCTGTAGACCATTTGGCCTCAAACTCACAGCAGTCCTCCTACCCAGTCTCCCAATTGATAGAATTTCAGATAGTAAACCACCACGCCCAACCCTCAGACTGCATTTTATCTGGAGCAATAAAATAAACCATGTCTTAAAAACAAGGTTTAAAACTCTAGATCTCTATATTCGAACCAAGTATGTTAAAGATGCAACTAAAACCAGTAAGTCAAGTCTACGATGGCCAGCCTTCACTCATCCCTTTTGCCACTAAAAGGAAGGCCTGACACTTAGAGCTGTCACAGTGCTAAGGATGAAACCCAGGCCCTTGGGCTCACTGTGCACAAGAATTTCCAGAGCATCACAGTAATCAGACTCTTTAAAGAACTTGCTTAATGCTCATGGTTCAAGCCCCAGCCACCCTGAGAGCAAGGGAGACAGCAAAAAAATAGATTGACATTTGTCTAAATCTTTGTTGATGTAGAAAACTCGGAAAGCAGAAATATAGTGTAATGTCTTTTCCTAACAAAATTATCCAACGGGTGTGGCAAGAAAGGGGAACAGTTTTCCCACTGCTATTCCCCTGGAGGGTTACTTGTCCTTTGATAAATCTGCCTCTTCAGATAAGTAGGACTGAGAGGATAACAGAGACGCAGCCAGATAGATACTCACTGCTCCCTCTTAAACCTCTTTCTTATCTGTGGTATCTCAAGTCTCTGCTGAGTGAAATAGCTCAATTAAGTTAACCTAGGAATAGCGAGAATTGAAAACCAAGCATAGCACACATTCTGCACCATCATAAACCAGCATCTTATCTCACCTGTTCACCACCACCGGAAAACAGCTAGCCTCTGCCAGAACTATTGACAGCTATTTGTGCTGTTTAGTGCAGTCCACAGATCACTGGAATCGGAATGATCTGGGATGCTTCCCAGATAGCATCCTTGGCCCAACCCACCTTCTGATTCAGTAGCTCTGGAATGGGTTGCCAGATCTACAACTGTTAGCTCAAGACTTGTATTGAAATTCTCAGTTTTTTGAATTTGAGAACTGTTAGCCTAGGCTGAATTCTTCCCCCTCAACAGAAATAATTCCATGATTTTCTTAGCCAGAATTAGGACTGGAATGATTCCGAGGTGTGACCCATGTGTCCTTGAGCTTTAACAACAACAAAACAAAAAAAGGGCAGAGTAGGTGGGGAAGGAGCCAAAGGGAACTACAGGAGTTTTGATCTTTGGGGCTTGTTTACTTGCTCTAAGACAAGTCAGATAAGAAGAGGCCAGCCTGGTCTACAAAGTGAGTTCCATGACAGCCAGGGCTACACAGAGAAACCCTGTCTCAAAAAACAAAAAAAAAGTTCCAGGTACACTCACACTGATTTGGGGGAAAGTGGGTAAGGAAGCAGCAGACATAAAGACCTTGAACTTTCTTATCCAGGACCGAGGCTGTGAGGAATTCTATGTACCTTTAGTTATTAGGCCCTTAGAAAGCATTAGCTCAGGACTACAGAGAGTACTATCTGCTCTTTAGAGGACCCAAGTTCAGTCCCTAGCACACACATAGCAGCTTACAACTATCTAACAACAGTTCCAGGGGAGCCAACACCCTCACATGAGCATAAGAGCATGCAAATGACCAATGCACAAGAAAAACAATCATTTAAAAAAAAAAAGTATTAGCCTATGCAAACCTTCAAACTGCCAAGGCTAATTAGGAATGGGTAGCCACAGAGTTCTAACATCTGATTTCAATAGTCATGAACAGACAAGGTTATCGGTCAATCGTTAAATGATTTAATAACCTCAAGCTCTGTAAAGGAACACCCCAAGTTAACCTCAGATGGTATCACCCCACACCTCATATGTGCCTTCCTGCTTTGTGATTGATTGGTTGCTTGCTTCTGTTTTGTTGAAGCGGGCTAGCATGGAACTCATTGCATCTCTCTCTGGCTGACCTCCAATTCTGAAAGCTTCCTGCCTCAGCCTCCAGAAGCTGAGCTGTAAGCTTCACCTCTATAACTTCAAATCCTTTAAATGCATTCTGGATCAAATCTGAAACCAGTGAGCCAATGCAGGACTACACCCAACACTATTCTTTCTCTCCGACTTGTGGCCAGCTCCCTCGTTCTCTCTGTGCAGTGCCCTCCCTCCCTACTGTATCTGACAGAGACCTTGAAGGGCTCTTGGACTTCTAGGCTCTGCTGCTGCTTCCTGTCAAGTTTTCCTGGCCTGTGCAGGGGCCCACAGCATTCTGGTCCCTACTGTAGCCCTGGTCTGTATAAAGTTTAGAGTTTGTTGAAGGACCAAATAAATAAAAGCATTTATCCAATCCTATGATCACAGGCTTTCCTAATTAATCTTTCTATTGTACAGACCACCAGCCTGCTCATTGGAATAACTGCCCTTTATCTATGAAGCAATTCATATGTGACTCTTGCTTTAGCCATATTTAGAATCATCTGTGTTAGCCTAACCTTTCTTTGCCCTAGGTCTCACATGAGACTAATTAAATTAGAATATTTGGAGGTAGGGTCTGCTATTATTTGTTTGGGGTTTTTCATTTTCTCTTGTTTTGTTTTGTTTTTTAGTATAGAATGGAGTTTATTCAGGGCATGGGGAAGAGAGTTAAGAGGCAGAGAAAGGCGGAGAGAGAGAAAGAGAGAGAGAAAAGAGAGAGAAGTAGAGACCAGCCATGAGTACATGGAAGGGGGCTGGGAGAAAGGAATGGGGAGAGGGCGGGAGCAAGAAGGGAAGAGCAAGAGCAAGAGAGGAGCAAGCTCTCTTGTTTTTAATAAGGGAGAACTGGAGCTGGAAAGATGGCTCAGAAGTTAAAAGAATTTGTTCTTGCAGAACCCAGGTTCAGTTCCTAGCATCCACATTGGGCACAGCCACCTTTAACTCCAGTCCCAGACAATCCAGCTCTCTCTTCTGGCCTTTGTGGGTACCTGTGGGCATGTGATATACTTACATATACATACATTCACACTAGAAACTTTAATTTTTGTGTAAATAAGACTGAGCCTTACATAACCCAGGCTGGCCTAAAACTTGCTGCCCTTCAGTCTAATTTGTGAGCCTTCTGCTCTCACCTCCTAAGTGCAGAAGACAGGTGCATCCCCAGCCCAAGTTTATTTACTTAGTGCTGGAGGAAGAAACCCGGGTTTCAGACTTGCTAGGTAAGTACTCTACCATATTATACTAAGTCCCCAGTCCTCATCAGCATCTTTTCAAAACACCCTGTGCAAACTTACATACTTACATAAGACTCTGTATAGGAAATCTTCAGGCTTATGAAGTTTGCTGTCTAATATGTATTTAAGAGATAGCATTTAGATTAATAGATCTATATTTAACCAACCAAGCTGACCAGTTGTAGTGGCTCTCCTATAATTCCAGCACTCACAAGTCTGGGATTCTATCAGGCAAAACTGAGGACAGTTGTAGGCAGTCTAGGTGAATCCAGGCCCGCTGCACTAAAGAAGAGCCTTGAAGGCATTTGTAATTCTTTTACCCTTATTTTTTGGTGTGGTGTTGGGGATTGAAGCTAGAAGCTAGGACCTGTTGTATGCTAGGTGAATACTCTATCGGCTGAGCCATACCTCCACTCCCTGTGGAATTCTGTATCTGAGCTTGTTATATGAAAGCTTAAGTATGTCTTTCACAAGAGAGTTTCTGAGTTAGCAGGATGGCTCAACAGTCTCATCCATTGGCCTTCCTTGGGATGGGACTGAAAAGATGAACTTGCAACATGAAGTTCGGTGTAGAAGTTGTCAGTTTAAATTATGTGATGCTTGGCTACACGAGTATCATATGGCTGAGAAGGAAAACTTAGAGCCTGTGTCATCAACTCTGTTGAGAAAATGGGACATTTCCAGATATAGAGTGCTTAGGATACATGAGCACTGTCTGAGAAGATTGGCCTCTAATGCAACAGTTGTATAGACAACAGAATATTAGTATCTAGATTATATGTGAAAAGAACTTATAAAAGTCAACTTTGTGTTGTTTCTTGGTTTTTTAGATTGGTGTTTATACTATAGCCCAGACTGATCTCCAACACAAGGCACTCTTCTTGCCTTAAATTTGAGAATTATAAACATGAACTACCAATACCAATTTTAAAAACTCTTGCCAGGCATGGTGGTGTACACCTTTAATCCCAGCACTCGGGAGGCAGAGGCAGGTGGATTTCTCAGTTCGAGGCCAGCCTGGTCTACAAAGTGAGTTCCAGGACAGCCAGGGCTATACAGAGAAACCCTGTCTCGAACCCCCCCCCTCCCAAAATATAAACAAACAAACAAAAAACCTCTCTTGGTTAAATGCATTCATTTATTTAGCAAATACTTATCAAGCATCTATCATATGCTAGGACCTGTGCCAATCTGAGAGTATGTTGCTGCCCACATAAGACTTACTGCCTCACAGAAAACAAGGGTTGATTGTCTTATTTCTAAGATTTATTTTTATTTTATATGTATGAGTGTTTTGTCTAAATTTATGTCATGTACTGAATTCATGCCTGGTGTCTGAAAAGCCAGAAGAGGGCACTGAACTCCCTGAAACTGGAGCTACAGATAGTTGTGAGCCTCCATATGGGTGCCAGGAACTAAACTCAGACCTCTGCGAAAAGCTGCAAGTGCATTTAACCACGGTTCCTCTTTCTAGCCCTCAGTTATTGCCATTGTTTTTTAAACATGTGTTTTCCCTTTACGTTGTCTGTGGTATTGAGTACTGCATAAGAGTACAGGCGCTTGGAGGCCAGAAGGCATCTGATCCTCTGGAGCTGGATGTGAGGTGCTGTGAGCCACTCACTTTGATGCTGGGAATTCTGCTCCTCCATAAGAGCAATACACAACACACACTTAACCCCTGAGCCATTTCTCCAACCCATAGGGGTTTTAATTTTCATTTTTACTGGTACTGAAAATTGAAAGTATGCCCTCATCTATGCTAGCAAATGTGGCACTGCTCCAAGCGCTTTGTTTTCATTATCAGTGTCCTTTTTGAGACAAGGTCTAGGTTGGCCTTAGAATTGTGGTTCTTCTGCTTCAGTGCCCCATGTGACTGGGATTACAGCCTTGTCCCAGCAGTGTTAGCTGAGACTCATGCCTGTCATCTCAGCACTTGGTAGGCTACAGATCTCTGTAAATGTGAGACTAGTCTGCTGTACATATTGAATTCCTGGCCAGCCAGAGCTACTCAGCAAGACCTTGTCTCAAGTAAAAAAAAAAAAAAAAAAAATTACACACAGGCACACACACACACATAACCAAAAGGGCACTAATATCTAAACATTATATACAGTGTATATATGATTATTGCTATTTTTCTTCTATGGTATGAGTGAGTATATACAGCAGCCATCTCAGCTTTTCCCTTTGAAAGATACAAGGGATACGTCTTGAGTAGCTCCTGTCCACTACAGTTATTCCAGCTGCCCCTTTTGGAGTTTGCTGCCTATTAGTCTGCTTCACGTGCCTGGCCTTGGTGGTTGATAGGACTTGGTGAACGAGTAACTGGGACTAGTAACTGGGACTAGTAACTGGGACTAGTAACTGGGACTGAGCTCTTGTTCCTTCCCATTCTTGTGCTATATCCAGTGATTGCCCTAGTAAAGAGTCCATAATAAGCCCTAGAGCTTGCTTCCTGAACTAACAACATCAAACCTAGATTACCTGGAGTCCACAGTATCCATCCTTGTGACAACTAGACTACTGTTCCCCAGTTCTTCTCCATGTTCCCTCATGGATCAATGCTTTCCTTTCCATTAGGGCAGGCCATGGGTTCAATCCTCACTGGGGATGAAAATGAGAAGCAATGCATCTTATTTTTGGAGTCTTGTTTGTATGTTTGTTTTATTACATATAAGTACACTGTAGCTGTCTTCAGACACACCAGAAGAGGGCATTAGATCCCATTACAGATGGTTGTGAGCCACCATGTGGTTGCAGGGAATTGAACTCAGGACCTCTGGAAGAGCAATCAGTGCTCTTAATCACTGGGCCATCTCTCCAGCCCTGGTCAAGAGTTTAAAAACAAGGGCACGGTAACACATATCTATAATCCCAGCACTTAAAGGCTGAAACAGGAGGGTTGTAAATTGGAGGCCAGGCTGGTTACATAGTAAGAAAATGTGGAACTGGGGAGATGGCTCAGTGGATAAGAGTGCGTCCTGTACAAGAAAGAGAATCCACCTTTTCACCCCTGTGAAAATAAAGCAGCATGACATGGCATTAGGCACCCGAGCCACAGCACTGCTTGGGGGGACACAGGGGGATACCTGGGACTTGCTGGCCACCAGCCTAGCTCCCAGTCCAGTGAGAGACCTTGTTTCCAAGGATTAAGGTTGAAAGTAGTGATAGAGCAAGACATTCAGTGTCCTCCCCTGGCCTCCGAGGGTACACACTGCACACACATATACTCCACATTGATTGATCGATCACAGAGGCTCACACAGAAGAGAAAGAATTAGAGTGACCCATTCTCCATCTCTTCTCTTCCTTATCGTCAGTAACATCTCAGAAGACATGGGCTCCACAGGATGAGCAACAGGTTGGCCTAACTCTGTTTAGATTAGACTCCCGAGTAACTTAATACAGGTGATTCCTTCCACGGTTCTAACTTGTTACAAGGAGAACAAACTTCGCTGTGTTAAGCTGCACAGAAAATGAAGTTTATCTAATACAGCAAGCAGGTGGTGTTGTTCACACAAACTCCTGAATGCAACCCCTCACAAGTACATCTCTAGCCCTGACCTTAACCAAAACACTGAGAAGCAATACACATACTTTTTTGCTTGTTTGTTTTTGGTAGTTTTTGAGACAAGATTTCTCTGTATAGCCCTGGATGTCCTGGAACTGGCTCTATAAACCAGGCTGGCCTCAAACTAGAGATTTGCCTGCCTCTCCCTCCCAAATGCTGAAATTAAAGGTGTGTGCCACCAACTTGAGGTTTCCAAACCATTTTTAAAGAAACCTTTGTGCCCTTCAGTACCTAAAATGTTTGGTCCTTACAGATCACAGTTTCTATTTTTGTTTTGACACGTAGAACATGTGTCCCAGGCTAGTCTCAAAACAGCCTCTGCCTCTTAGGTATACCACTCAGCTTAGTCCCAGATATCTGCCACAGCACTGCAAAATGAACTATCACAGAAACTGGCTTCCTGACTTCAAAGTAACTGTTTTCTCATTGCTGTGAATGGAGCTTTTGGAGATACGGATGTTGCTTGGGGATAGGCCTGCATCTCAAGGGAGAGAGAAATAAATTCTGCCTTGAATCTGTTCAAAACTCTCTTGGCAGCGTCTAGGTCTAGTCTTAGAGCTCTAAGACATGGCTAATGACCTAGGAGCTGCTTTACACGACAGCTAAGAGAAGCACGATTTATTCTCATCAATTAAAGGAGTTGGGGAATGACGCTGACATGGTGTTGTGCAATTCTGTGGCTCCACTCAAAACCTTGGAGGATAAACAGTGTGAGAACTTGGGCTGCTGAAGTGGACTCCAGGAGCACATTTGCTGAACATGGCTTTAAAAGTGTCTGGTGTAACAATGTTGTTAATAATAGCTAACACTCATGGAGTACTTACAAAGCTAAGTGATTTCCCTGAATTGGCTCATTTGGTCCTCACAACAATCTAGTTTAAATACTGCTATTATCCCCTGTTCTACAGACAAGGAAACTGTGACCCTGAGGTGCAGAGTACTTGGTGGGAGGTCAGTATTCCTAGCCAGGCTTTTTACCATTACATTCTGCTTGCCCCTCCGGGAGGCTGAACTACAGAACCTGGCTGGCTGAAGCCATTCCTCCAGAAGAGTGGCCTTCTCTAGGTATTCAGGAGTTCAGGACTGCACTTTTTTTTTTCTTTTTTTGGTTTTTTGAGACAGGGTTTCTATGTGTAGCCCTGGCTGTCCTGGAACTCACTTCGTAGACCAGGCTGGCCTTGAACTCAGAAATCTGCCTGCCTCTGCCTCCCGAGTGCTGGGATTAAAGGCATGTACAACCACGCCCAGCTTAGGACTGCACTTTTGAGAGCAGCAGATTATTGACAGATGCAGATCTGAGGAGCCCATGATCTTACTACACTATAGGCCATCAGTGGGAGAGGAAACTGGCACCAGGAAATCAGATATCAGAGCCCAGGGAGGGTGAACTGATACTAGGGATAGAAGGAAGGAGTCCTGAAACACAATGCATAAAAAAGAAGGTGTTACTGGTAGTCACCAAGACAACAGTCATAGGTCAGGTATGGATAGGTCTGGAGACATGGACAGACAGGCAGACAGGCACACAACCAACTGAAAGGATATGGGAATTACCACTTTCTTTGGACGACAAAAGCCTTACACTTAATTGATGCGAGGATTGTTTTACAAAGAGGGTGGAGTGAACGGCCAGAACTGCTGTGCCTTGGGCAGCAGCAGCTGCCTAAGTAGGGGCTCATAGGAGGCCTAGGCAAAACCAGCCATGTACCCGCCCCCACCATCCAGTGCCATCCCCAACTACCAAGCTGCCTGTTCTTTGTACCTTTATCATTCTCCAGCCCACAGTGCCAGCTAAGTCACTCAGCTGTCACAATGAGGCCTTGAGCTGCAGGATACAATATAACTCCTGGGAGACCTCCCTCAGGCTGAGGCCTGAAGGCTGAGGCCAGCCTTTCTGGTGCCCAGGGAGCAGCAGCTGCATCTCCCAAGTTGCTAAATTAGCAGGACTCTTGTTTTGCTTTTAATTTTTTTGTGTGAACTCAAGAATAGGTGGCGGATGTCTTGGCAGAATGTGAATGAGAGCCTTACTGAAAGAATTCACCTTGCTAAAGGGTGGCTGTCAGGCACACAAAACCCAAGTGAAGCAGGCTTTTGCTCCAGCCTCTTGCTCACCCTCCCAGGCAGTAATCAGCCTCCCTTCCCAGGATCCCTCGACAAGCCTGCCTCCTGGCCAGGCAGACCCCAGAGCAAAGGCCTGCAGGAAGAGGCAGACAAGGCCAAAGTTTCTACAAACTAATAGACTTGCTTCTGACAAGGATCCTAGCTGGCAGGCCAGCATTATTGCCATACTGGCTTAAGAATGGCCCGTGTAGCTGAAGCATCACTCCAAGAATGGTGACCCTAGACCATCGGTGCTCGTGCAGAAATTGCAGAAGTGCTGCTTTTGTCTAAGCATCCCTTTCAGCCCTCTTTGATGCAGTGCACAGTGCCCCCAGAGCTCTCTACTGCAGAGTGCCAGATGACGCTGAGGCCCTGGGAGCCCAGCACCCTTCAGTGCTGCACCCACCGACGCCTTGGTTCACAGCAATCTGTATCTTTGTGAGACAAACGATAAACAGAAGAACTGACTTTTTGTTTGTTTGTTTGTGAGACAGGGTTTCATATAGCCCAGGTAAGCCTTGAACTTGGTATGTTGCTTATGTTAACCCTGAACTACTGATTCTCCTGCCTCAATCAGATTATAGGCATATGCCACTTTAAAATATACATTTGTGTCTTATTTGATATTTGTCTGTATGCAGGCAGACCCCAGAGCAAAGGCCTGCAGGAAGAGGCAGACAAGGCCAAAGTTTCTACAAACTAATAGACTTGCTTCTGACAAGGATCCTAGCTGGCAGGCCAGCATTATTGCCATACTGGCTTAAGAATGGCCCGTGTAGCTGAAGCATCACTCCAAGAATGGTGACCCTAGACCATCGGTGCTCGTGCAGAAATTGCAGAAGTGCTGCTTTTGTCTAAGCATCCCTTTCAGCCCTCTTTGATGCATACTTGGCCATGGATGCCACAGTGGCAAGTGTAGGTCAGGGGACAATTCAGGGTTTGATTTTTGCCTACCATGTAGGTCCCAAGGACCCAACAGGGATCATCAGGCTTGGGGGAGTGGTAAGCACCCTTACTCCCTGAGCCGTCTGGCTAGGCATATGTTACATTTTAACAGTATTTTAGTTTTTGATTTTTCATATGTAGTTCAGGTATGGTTGAGCCCTTGAAAGACCCACAACGTGAGGACTCCCCCACATTCTGACTCAGGAGAGGCGACATCCCAAAATCACCAACAAGAAACAGTCTTGCTGCAAATTGCAAGAGGATTTTTATTCAAGAGCGCTCTCTGGCCCACGGTCATACACCACGCAGGGGTAGAGGACTGTGGCATGCCGAGTAGCTGAGTAAGGGGGTATTTAAAGGAAGGAACCACAACTCAAGGAGGTGGGAAGGGCGTTGTTGGAAAATACCAAAAATACCAGTTAAGAGTCACAAGGAAGTACAAAGTTACAAGTGTCAGGTTATCTCTCAAGACAGTTTCTAAGAGCCCCTAACAATCTAAGAGCCCCTAGCAATAGCACCTTTGCATAGTGGGTTCCAGCAATGGTCAGGGTGGGTCAGGGTGACTTTCTTTGAATGAACACTCTTTGAACCCAGGAAGCGGGTGGGTGGAGGAAGGAATCTGGTTTATGATGAGCATACCTTGGAGCACTGAGTTTACTACTCTTTCACCCTCATAGTCCCAGCAGCTGGAAGGCCAAGGAGGAAGATCACTTGAGTCACAAGTTCAAGCCCAGCCTGGGTAACATATAACATAGTGAGGCCCTGCCCCTCTCAAAATAAATATTTAAATGCAGCTGAACACACAATTCAACATGAGCAACTCACAAAAGTAGTACTAGCCAATACACATACAGAGTGTTTGGAATGACTAGGCACTAAGTCCACGGTGGTCATGAGACTTCTTCCTTTCTAGATTAATAAACATTAAAAATATTGTCAATGCTTTTTTTAGAAATACATTTATCTTCAGCGATGAGTATCATTCATTGAATTACAAACACCCTACTATCAGAATGTCTTTTTAAAATGTATTTTGGGGCTGGAGAGATGGTCCAGCAGTTAAGAGCACTGACTGCTTTGCCAGAGGTCCTGAGTTCAAATCCCAGCAACCATACAGTGCCTCACAACCATCTGTAATGAGATCTGATGCCCTCTTCTGGGGTGTCTGAAAACAGCAACAGTATATATATATATATATATATATATATATATATATATATATATATATATAAACACACAAATATAATAAATAATGTATTTTGATGGCTAAAGTGATGATTCCGCAGTTGAGATGCCCCGAGTACAATCCCCAGCACCCACACGGCAGTTCACACCTTTCTGTGACTCACTTCCAGGGCTTCTGACACCCTCACATGCACACGTGCAGCAAAACACCAATGAAATAAAAATAAATGACACGTTTTTAAAAATGTAGGGGCCAGCTATAAAAGCCCATATGTACTTGAACTCTCGACCCATCTGCCTCAACCCGCTGAAGGCTGATACCAGAAATCTGTAGCACCCACTCAGCTTACAGTTTTGAATTTTAAAGTAAAAGTCAGCAGGTGGGTCTAGACTTGCCTCAGAGGGAGTTTTGAGAACAGCACCAGCTATCAGCCAAAGGTTCTGTACCACCCAACAGGAGATATCCCATCAAAATTCAATTTGCATTTCTTTGACTAGAACTTGGGTGTTCCTTTTCATGCGTTTAAAAGGCATTTGTATTTCCTTTTCTTTGAACCCCCATACTGGGTTCCTGGCAGCCATTAGAGTTTTTTTAATAAAAAAAAAATGTTAGGTCAGGTATAGTGGCTCATGTCTATAACTGCATTTAGGAAGCAGGAAAGTCAAGATGACAAGGTCAAGGAACCAGACAGATGGCTTAGTAAAGATCAGTATTGCTTGCTCCCGCAGAGGACCAACAGTACAGTTCCCAGCACCCATCGCAGGGGGCTCAGAACCACCTGGAACTCCAGCTCCAGGCTATCTGAAACCACTGACCTCCTCAGGAGCTACCTACACCTGTGCACCTACACACACACACACACACACACACACACACACACACACACACACGTAATTAATTTTAAAATAAAAATATGCCGGGCGGCGGCGGCACACGCCTTTAATCCCAGCACTTGGGAGGCAGAGGCAGGCGGATTTCTGAGTTCGAGGCTAGCATGGTCTACAAAGTGAGCTCCAGGACAGCCAGGGCTATACAGAGAAACCCTGTCTCGAAAAAACCAAATAAATAAATAAATTCAAGGTCAGATTAAGGTTAGCTAGCAAGTTTGAAACCAGCCTGGGCAACACAATGTCTTGCCTCAAAAAAAAAAAAAAACAAAAAAACAAAAAACAAAAAAAACCCTACAATCTGCCTAGGTGCTCTGCAATTGCTTTTTCTGTTGCTATGAGACACTGCACTGTTGAAATCCACTAATTCATATTTTCCTGGGCTTCTGGAAGGCCAGGGCCATGGCTGTCCAGTTCACCATCTGAAGCCCACGTGGGCAGCCAAGAGACAGATACCTTTCAGGGCTGTGACTCTGCTTAAGTGGCAAGTAGACAGGTGACTCCTTCTAAGGAGTCTAAAAGGAGAAAGCTAGCTGGAGCTCTACCAGCCTTCTTCAATTGTGACAAAATGAGATTTCTAAAACATTACCCCAGCTCAGACAGCAGCCTCCACAGTCTAGAACAGATAAATACAGACAGGTTCATCCCAGCCTCTGCCCATAAGTCCCCATGCCAGCCCCAGCCAGGGTCCCTGCAGAGTTCCACACTCACTGACTCCCAGCATCCCCTGGGCCAGAGCAGCTCCAGAAGCCTGTAGTCTTCCAAGACCAAGGGTGGCCTAGACTGGGTTATGAAAGTGATTAACTCTAATCCAAGGACCCTTGAAGAGACCCTGTCTATACCTGGAAGAACCAAGTAATGAGAAGGTGGAGAAGAACCAACACTGGAGCGGGCCCTCTTGGCACCTGTGCTCTCTCCCAGAACTGACACCCAGCACCTATGCTACCCCCAGGTTGCCCGCTCCCATGCCCTCTGCCCTGAATACTGTTGCCCCACCTCCTATGCTATCCGACCTTACCCAACCCCACCCAGCTGTACAGTGCCTATCCCCACCCTCCCGCACATGCTGTCCCGGGTGCGCGCGCGTGTGTGTGTGTGTGTGTGTGTGTGTGTGGCTCATTGTCCATGGGCAGAAGTACAAAGTGAACTTTGTTACCTCAGACTGATTTCATTTTGGCTCTTAGCCATCGGTGCCATAATGCAAGAGACACATTCTATAAGCTAAGAACATCAATGTCACTCAGGACTTCCAAGAGCAAGGGGACACGATACATGGCAAGGAGGACTGTAGTTGCTTTCCTTGCATGACTGACCCTCTCCCCAGAGCCTGAGGCACCCACTCTAACCATCACTCACTCCATCAAGATCATCTTCAGCCATATCATGAGTTTTTGACTGCATGAGACCCTGACTCAAAAACATCATAAAACAAAAGACCTTTTCAATCTTGCATCAGAAGAACTCATGTGATATGATGGTCAAAGAGCAGCTGCAAAATCACTTAAACAAACTCCTATGCGCTCAACCAGACTCCGTGGACAGAGGTTTGCCCATTCTCTTTATAACCCCCTACTGTGTATACTATTATCTCTGCAATGCTCTGTGATTGAGAGTAGACTTAAGACTTTTACCCCTTAAATAGGTCCAGCTTTCACTAACATCAAGGACACCCTTTTAAATGATCACATAATTATCAAATTCAGAAAATGTGGCTTTGTTAAATTGCTGTTATCAAACCTGGAATTCATATTCAAATATCACTAAGTGTCCCAATAAAGGCTTTTATAGCTTTTTCTTTCTTAGACCAGGAGCCAAACCTAGATCTGATGTTTCATTTAACTGTCTCTCCGGTGCAGATCAGTGCCTCCACTTTTGTAACAATTTTAGTGGCCCGGTTCCTTTGGATCTGCCCAGTGTTGCCTGAGTTAAAGTTTAGGGTGTTAGCTAAGTTTTGTTTCTGTGACCTCAGGAGCACCCCTCCTTCTGCTCCCTCCCAGGGCCCCTACACTCCAGTTGCCCTCACTTGCTTTGGTTCTGTCTCCTTTTAATAACTTACATTTGTTGCTGGTTTTGGGGTTGGTTTGAATGGGGTTGATTTGGGTATAACAGACAGGGTTTGTGTACCCTGACCTAGAACTCACCCTGTAGACCAGGCTAGCCTCCAATTCAGAGATCTATCTGCCTCTGCCTCCTGAGTACTGGGATTTAAATATGGGATTTTAATGTGCCCAGCAGTTTTGTTGATGTTAATTAGGAAAAAAATACATGTTTCTTAAAATTTACCATTTTCATTTTTGTTTGTTTCAAGAAAGGGTCTCATTACATTATTCTGACTGGCTGGGACTCACTGTGTAGACCAGATCTGAGAGATCTCCAAGTGCTGGATGAATGGTGTGCGCCACTTCACATGGCATGGGTGAGTTTTAATATGTAACATTCTTTTTGGTTTTTCAAGACAGGGTTTCTCTGTATAGCCCTGGCTGTCCTGGAACTCACTCTGTAGACCAAGCTGGCCTCGAACTCAGAAATCTGCCTGCCTCTGCCTCCCAAGTGCTGGGAATAAATGTGTGCGCCACCAGACCCCCACAATACATAACATTATTTACTGCTTTTATTTACAACTGGTATTGCTTAAGGATATATAATTTCTAATTCAAAAATATGTGTGTCTGTATTTCTGTGTGTGTTTTGAGACAAGGTCTCAAGAAGCTTAGCCTAGGTTCATACAATATGCAGCTGAGGATAGCCTTAAACTCTTCTTTCAAGTGCTTGAGATTACAAGTATGTCCCACCATTCCAGTGTGGTTTAGAGATTGAAGCCATGGCTTCCTACATGCTAGGGCAAGAATTTTACTAGCTTCGTTACATCCCTATAGCCTTACAGTGTTAATGGTGGAGTGTGGGGGTGTACATGTTTATGTGTGTGGGTGCGCTTGTGGAATCCAGAGGTCAACCTCCAGTGTCCTTCCTCAGGTGCCATCCACCTGGATTTTGTTTGAGACAGGGCCCCTCATTAGAGTGCACCCAATAGATTCTGCTGGGTCCTCCTATGTCCTGGGCACGCTCTTGTTACAAGCTTAAGTCACTAAGTCAGGTTGAGTTCTAGGCACCAAACCCAGGCCGTTATGCTCACAAAGCAAGTACCTTGCAGACTAAGCTCTTGTCTCAGCCCCCATAACATTAATTACTTAGAACAGAAAAGGTGCTTGCCTCAAAAGACTGGTGACCCATGCTCAATTCCCCAAACATACTTAAAGGTGGAAGAAGAGAGCCAACTCCATAAAACTGTCCTCTGACCTCCACATGTGCACTCTGGCATATGTGTCACCAATCATCATCATCATCATCATAACAGAAAGAGGAGGCAGAGAAGGGAAGGAAGGTTTGCCTACTGAGAGTTCGTTGGAAGTATTCACAGCACAGGAGAAACAGCTTATAGAAGCTTCGCTGAAAGCCTGGCTCACTTTAGGGAGGGGACTTAGGAGGTGGCCCGGGCTGCCCCTGGGGCTAAGGCTCCCTAGGGAAAACTTTCGAATAACAAGTTTCCTTCTTCAGAACTGAGAAAGTACAGCAGCTTCTCTGATACAGGCCCTGCAGCCACCTCACCTGAGCACTGGGCAGCTCTTTCCCCCACTTGCCCCCACACAGGGTTTCTCTGTGTAGCCCTAGCTATCCTTAAACTCACTCTGTGGACCAGGCTGGCCTCGAACTCCCAAGTGCTGGGATTAAAGGTGTGTACCATCACTGCCCGGTGCACTGGGCATTTCTATGGGGAAAATATGGTGGGGAAAATGGTCAGAGAAAAATACAGCCTTTGCAAGTCAACGAAAATCCACCATTTACTCCCAAGGGCCGAGATTAAAGTGTATCGGCACTGCCCCACTGTGCTCTGTTAATTTAGAGTTGGGATAGACCCAGGTCGCTAAACATGCTAAGCACATGTTTTATGATTTGGTCACACCAGGTCACATTGGCATAGGTGATTGTTCAATTTTCAGTACTGGTGCTTGAGCCTAGAGCCTTGAGCATAAGCAAGCAGGCAAGGGTTCTCTCACTGAGCTATGCGCTGTATTGTATCTCCAGCCCCTTTTATTTTTGTTGATTTTGTTTGTTTGTTTTTTGAAAATGGTCTCACACTGCCCTGTAACTCATTAAGTACCCATGGCTGGACTCTATTCTTGTTTACCTGGGTTTTAAAAAAAAGCGGGGCGTTATGGAGTATGCTTAAGACAGTCCCAAAGTCCACATTCTTCCCAACAAAAGCATGGTCAGGCCTAGCAATACCTCAGTCCCTGCTATCAATTTCTGTCTCAGTTTGGGTTTCTTTTGCGGTGAAGAGACACCATGACCATGCCAACTCTTAAAAAGGAAACATTTAATTGGGGCTAGCTTACAGTTTCAGAGGCTTAGTCCATGATCCTCATAGTGGGAAGCACGTCGGCATGCAGGCAGACATGGTGCTGGAGAAAGAGCTGAGAGTCACATCTGGATCCGCAGGCGGCCGGAAGTGAACTGACTGACTTCCTCCAAGAAGACCATACCTATTCCAACAAAGCCACACCTCCTTTGCCCACAGGCTTATGGGAGACATTTTATTCAAACTGCCACAGCCCTATTGCTAGCTCAGGTTCTCCTCTCTTTAGGATCTTTTGCAGTTCTTATGTTCTCTGCCTCGCCCTCTCTTTCCTTCCATTCCTCCCTCTTGCTCCCTCTCACCAAGCCGTTGAGGCTAGTCTTGAACACATGATCCTCCTGCGAAGCCTTTCAGTACTGAAATTACCTTGCCCAGTTTTTTGGTTAATCTTGTTCATAAATGTATCCATTTGCCTATTTTCTGCTTTACATGGTCTTTTGGTATGATTTTAAACTGATTTTTTTGCAAGGCACACTACTATTGATGTAGATCTAGCCCTTTCAGGTTTGGTTTGTTTGGTTTTCTAGTACCTTTGAGAATTGAATTTAGGGCCTCACACAAGCTAAGCAAATACTCTCCCACTAAGCTAAGTCCCAGTTTTTTGGTTTTTGGCTTTTGTTTGTTTGTTTGTTTGTGTTGGGTTTGGTTTTTTGGTTTTGGTTTTGGTTTTTTCGAGACAGGGTTTCCGCCTGCTTCTGCCTCCCAATTACTGGGATTAAAGGCGTGTGCCACCACCTCCTGGCTTGTTTTTGTTTTTTTAGTCTAGCCTGATACTCACAGCCCTTCTCCTGCCTCAGCTCCTGAGTTCTGAGGGATTACAGGTATTAACTACCACACCAGGTTTTTGGGAGGTCCTCTGTCCTTTTTGATACTGCTTTGTGCACTTCTTTTCTGTGAACAATGTGCACCACATACACACATTGCCCTCAGAGGTGGAAGAAGGCATTGGATCACCCAGAGCTGGAGTTACAGGCTGCTGGGAGCCAAATCTGGGCCTCCCAGAAGTGCAGCAAGTGCTCCTAATGCTGAGTTGCTCTTGGGAAGCCCTGAGGGCTGAGTTACTCTCTGGTTACAGGTTTGCTCAGATTGTTGTAGGTATTTTTTTGTTTTGATTTGATTTGTTCTGTTGAGAGAGACGCTCAGGCTTGCCTCGAACTCCTCACTTAGCAGACACTGACCTTGAACTCCTGACACCCTACTCCACCTTCCAAGGACCAGGCTTACACCCAGAAGCTGCCATCGTTTGGTTTTTACTGGGGTCTGTCTTTTGTTTTTAAGAATTATTTTTACACCGGGCAGTGATGGCGCATGCCTTTAATCCCAGCACTTGGAAGGCAGAGGCAGGCGAATTTCTGAGTTCGAGGCCAGCCTGGTCTACAGAGGGAGTTCCAGGACAGCCAAGGCCATACAGAGAAACCCTGTCTCAAAAAACAAACAAAAAAAAAAAGAAGAATTTGTGCTTGTGGGGCTCAGTGTGCATGCACTTGTGAGTGAGGCCAGAAAACAGTGCCCTCTCCGTGGAGCTCCAGCTGGAGGCAGAAGAAAGCTGGGCCATGCTGGCTCTGGGAGCCAACCCTGAGTCCTGTGGAAGCAGGATGCGCTCTTAACTTCTGAGCTGTCTTTCGGACCCTAAAGATCGGTGTATTTATTTTCATGTGTCCTAGTGTTTTGCCCATCTGTGTGCACGGGTACTACTTATGTGCTTGGCACCCACAGAGGCCAGAAGAGGGCACCAGATGCCCTCGACCTGGAGTTAAACAGGTGATTGAGTATGAGTGTGAGTGCTGGAAACTGAACCTCAGTCCTCTGCTTTCCTGAGGCAAGTTCAAGGGCTCTGCCAGAGCAGGGAGTGCGCTTCACCCCCGAGCAGCTCTCTTGCTAACTCCTGGTTACTAAAATCTTTTTTATGCAGGCTCTTACAGGGTACATTCTCCCTCAGGCACCGCTCTTTCTGTGTTCCAAGGGGGGGGGGCTTGTTGGATTTTTCACTTTATTCATCTGAAAATGTTTTCCAATTTCCCTGCTGTTATCTTTGACCCTCTGGCTGTATAATTTCCACATATTTCTGATTTGCTTCTGCTATAGAACACAACATTCATTTCATTGTGATCAGAGGCAGATTACATGATTTTAATCCTTTTAAATGTATTGAAAACCCTTTGTATGGCCCAGTGTAAGATGTATCCTGTAGCATGTCCCACCTACACGAGAGAGGTAAGGGTGTCCTGCTTTTGTGAGGGTGCCCAGTAGGTGCCTCTTATTTGCTTTATAGTGGTGTTGTTTGAGAGAGTAAGAGATGGAAAGAGATAGGACTCACCAGCCCAATTTCCCAATCCTCCTGTCTCAGTGTCCTGCATGTCCAGGTGTCTGTAGTGCTGTTGACTTCCAGCCACTGTGGATTGGATCCTGCACCATCATTCTTGCCATCAGAAGGCAGAGGGCCTGGACCTCTGTGGCTGGGAGGAGGGGTCCTCTAGTTTTCCTTTCGCTCTGCTTGTTTCATGCACTGTGCCACTCTGTGTTCATGTGACTATAGCTGGCCCTGGGTAGCCACAGGTCTGGAACCCTTCTCATTCTCACACCTGAGATGCTCAAGTCCCTTATATAAAATGGTATTGTGTGTGTGTGTGTGTGTGTGTGTGTAAAGCATGCGCAGCCTCCTGCGTGCATTCTTCCTTTCTTTCTTCTCTCCCTTATTTTTCTTCTTCCTTTCTTTTTCAAAACAGGGCATCACTATGTAGCTGTAGTTGGTTTCAAACTCAGGGATCCACCTGCCTCATGAGTGCTGGGATTAAAGGTGCCATCCATCCAGCTTTTGTCTCCACACCACCTCCTTGCCTCTTCTCTTGACCCAGAGTCTCATGCAGTCCAGACTGTTCTCAAGCTCACTATAACATCTAGGATGGGGCTAGAGAGATGGCTCAGCGGTTAATAGCACTGACCGCTCTACTGAAGGTCCTGAGTTCAAATCCTAGCAACCACATGGTGGCTCACAACCATCCATAATGAGATCTGATGCCCTCTTCTGGGGTGTCTGAAGACAGCTACAATGAACTTATGTATAATAATAAATAAATCCTTAAAAAAATCTAGGATGACTGTGATCTGTATATCCTTGGACCAGGGAGTGGCACCATCTGGAGGTGTGGCCTTGTTGGAATAGGTGTGACCTGGTTGGAATGGGTGTGTCACTGTGGGTGTGGGTATAAGATCCTCACCCTAGTTGCGTGGAAGTCAGTCTTCCAGTAGCAGCCTTTGGATGAAGCATAGAACTCTCAGCTCTGCCTGCGCCATTCCTGCCTGAATGCTGCCAGCACCTTAATGATAATGGACTGAACCTCTAAAACTGTAAGCCAGCCCCAATTAAATGTTGTTTTTTATAAGACTTGCCTTGGTCATGGTGTCTGTTCACAGCATTAAAACCCTAACTAATACAATAACCTTGAACTTCTGATCCTCTGCCTCTACCTTCTGAGTGTTCCGGTTACAGGCACACTGAGGGAATGAGCCCAGGGCTTTCATGTATGTGTAGTCTTATAAACTAAGCTTCACCCCAGCCCCTCTTCCTTCCTTCCTTCCTTCCTTCCTTCCTTCCTTCCTTCCTTTCCTTTCCTTCCTTCTCTCTCTCTCAATCTCTCTCTCTCTCTCTCTCTCTCTCTCTCTCCTTGCTTTAATTATCTATTTAGAAACTCTAGGACAATCTTATTCGAGTTTAAAAGAAAAAGGAAACAAAGCTGGGTGGTAGTGGTGCACGTCTTTAATCCCAGCACTTGGGAGGCAGAGGCAGGCGGATTTCTGAGTTCAAGGCCAGCCTGTTCTACAAAGTGAGTTCCAGGATAGCCAGGGCTATACAGGGAAACCCTGTCTCGAAAAAACCAAAAACCAAAAACCAAAAAAAAAAAAAAAAAAAAAAAGAAAAGAAAAAGTAAAAATAAACAAAAGAAAAGAACAGGATAAACAATCTGTAAGTCTGAGCATCTGCCTGGAGGAGGAGAGTAGAAGAAAGAAGGGAAACCATGCATGGTATTGAGTTATTACTTTGGAAGTCAACTACAAGCTGGGCAGCCATGGGGCAGCAGGCAACTAGCTAGTCAGAGGGCAGCAGGCAGCTAGCCAGAGGGCAGCAGGCAGCTAGTCAGAGGGCAGCAGGCAGCTAGCCAGAGGGCAGCAGGCAGCTAGTCAGAAGGCAGCAGGCAGCTAGCCAGAGGGCAGCAGGCAGCTAGTCACAGAGCAGCAGAGTGGAGTGGATTGTCTTTGTTTGGATGTGGTTCCACTCTATCCCAGGCTAGTCTTACACTTGTGGTCATTTTCCTGCCTCAGCCTAGTACTCAGCATGAACCATCGTCCCCGGGCTCTCCTGCATCCCACAGGCACTTGCACATCATTTCTAACACAGCAGAAGTGAAGCTCCATGCTGATTGCAGCTCTTTTGCATTATTTAGAGGGTAATAAGTGATTTAACCTCTGTGTTGTGTCTAGGTAACTGCACATGCCCAGGTGCCATGGAGGCCAGGAGAAGGCATTGAATCCCTTGGAGCTGAGAGTCAGTCATCTGATTCGAGTGCTAGAACAGAATCCATGCTCCACAGAACAGTACACATCTGAACCACTGGACCATCTCCCCATGCCCCAGAGTGTACTCTTAGCCACTGAGCATCTCTCTTCGTCCTAGAAACAATGATTTTTAAAAGTCTGCAGTACAGAGGAAATTTCCCTAAGATATTTCAGTCCATGTTAGTTGATTCCATAGGCACAGAGTCCACAGATATGAAGGGTTGACAGCATTCATGATTATAAGCCTTCCTGATACACTGAACATTTTACAGCTATGAAATCTTCATTCCTTCTCTGCCTGGTGCTTAGGTAGGCATTTCTGTTCTCTTTTGGTTACTGTTTACATGGTATGTTTTTTTTTCTTTGTTTCTTTTTGGGGGTTAGGGGTGGGTTTTGGTATTTGGTTTTTTGAGACAGGATTTCTCTGTGTAGCCCTGGCTGTCCTGGACTCACTCTGCAGTCCATGCTGGCCTCAAATTCATAGAGACCTACCTGCCTCTGTCTTCCTAGTGCTGGGGTTAAAGGCATGTGCTAGTACTACCTGGCACATGGCATGTCTTTTTATCTCTTTTTGCCTATTTGTGTCTTTGGTTCTTGGATAGATGTCATATAGTTCCATTTATTTACTTACTACATTATGGTATGCATATGTGTGTTTGTTTGTTTATGGGTGGTAAGACAGACTCTCTCAGGCTGGCCTTGAACTCCTGTGTACCTAAGGCTGGACTTATTTATACACCTCATTCCTCTGCTTCAGCCTCCCAAGTGCTGGAATTACAGGCATGCAGCACCATGTCCAGCTCTACAATGCCTTCATTGTTGAAAATAAACCCACACCAATAAAGTGGCAGTTCCTCTCTAGTTACAGAAGCTCTGGAGCAGCGAGAGACCACAGTTCTTTTCTCTTTATATTTTCCTGCGATGAACAATTCCATGTTTCCAGTGTGTGGGTGTGTACCAGCCCACATGCACTTAAACAGAGCAGGTTATTTTTCAACAGGGCCCATCTCAGGAGCACTGGCACCTTCTCACCTGCTGTCCACTTCCCCATTCTTCCTCTCTCTCCATCCCCTGATTTGTCCTCCTCTCTCTTTCTCTTCCTACATCTGCTCTAGTAGGTAACATGACCTAGTGGATAGGCAAATGCTAAGGTTTTGGCACCAAGAACACCTGAGTTTAAATCTCAAATGGCAGCTTGTTTACCTGTAAAATAGATAATTGTTTTGAGGTGGGGGTCATATGTAGTCCAGGCTGGTCACAAACTTATTGTGTGGCTAAAGATGATCTTAGTCTCCTGATCTGCTTGCCTCCACCTCACACTTGATATTACAAGTATGTGTTCCCACACCTGTCAGCCACACATCAAAAATAAATCTTTTCTTCTTTTTTTGTTTTATATTTATTTACACTCCAAATTTTATTCCCTGCCCCAACTCCACCTTCTGACTTTTCCAAAACTCATACCTCCTCCCCACCCCTCTATCTTGACAAAGATGTCCCCACCCCCACCCTCTATCCAACCAGACCTCTTAACTCCCTGGGGCTCCCACTCTCTTGAGGGTTAGGTGCATCATCTCTGATTGATCCCAGACCTGGCAGTCCTCTGCTGTATATGTGTTGGGGGCCTCACATCAGCTGGTGTATGCTGCCTGGTTGGTGATCCAGTGTTTGAGAGATCTTGGGGGTCCAGGTTAATTGAGACTGCTGGTCCTCCTCAGCTTCTTCCAGCTTTTCCCTAATTCAACCACGGGGTCAGCAGCTTCTGTCCATTGGTTGGGTGCAAATATCCACACCTGACTCTTCCATCTGCTTATTGGGTGTTCTGGAAGGCAGTCATAATAGGTCTCTTTTTGTGAGTGCTCCATAGCCTCAGTAATAGTGTCAGGCCTTGGGACCTCCCCTTGAGCTGGATCCCACTTTGGGCCTGTTGCTGGACCTTCTTTTCCTCAGGCTCCCCTCCATTCCATCCTTGAGGTTCTTTCAGACAGGAACAATTATAGATCAGTGTGGAGAGCCTTTGGGGGTTATGCTTGGCAGGAATCTGACATTGGCCAAGGACAAGGAAATGGGCTTCTGGCGGGAATCTGACTTTGGCCATGACAAGGAAGTAAGCTCAGGCAGGAATCTGACATTGGCCAAGGACAAGGCAGTAAGAATCTGGTTTTAGGGTAGAACAAAGAAGTAGGCTCAGATATCTTGATCATCCTTAGAAACAGCAATCACCGGAGTGACCCTGGGGCTTTGTGTTTATTGCTTGATCCCTCATTGTACTACTTGCCCTGAATACTTGCATGTAATTAAAATGGTATAAAAAGTGGATTGGGGGTGGGGGTGGCGCACGCCTTTAATCCCAGCACTCAGGAGGCAGAGGCTGGTGGATTTCTGAGTTCAAGGCCAGCCTGGTCTACAAAGTGAGTTCCAGGACAGCCAGGGCTACACAGAGAAACCCTGTCTCGAAAAACAGAACAAACAAACAAACAAACAAACAAAAAAGTGGATTGAGAAAATTAAATTTGCTTTCAGTCTCAGAATTAACTGGGGTCATGCTACAATGTTGTCTAACTGTCTTTTTTTTTTTTAACCCTCACTCCTGAGCTTGAGAACCTGATGACTGACTGGGCCGGCTTGGTCAGGTCAGAGTTGTGACTGTGGGATGGCAACCCCCTCCCTCACTTCCCTGTCTCCCTACTGGAGGTGGCCTCTATAAGTTGGTGAAACTGTTTGGTTTGGAGATATGGCCTTGTTTTGGAAGAGGTTTGTCACTGTGATGGGCTTTGAAGTTTCAAAAACCTACATCATTGCCAGTTAGCTCTTTCTGCCTCCAACTTTTGGATCAGAATTTAAGCTCTTAGCTGCTGCTCCAACACCATGCCTGCCTACCTGCCGCCTTGCTCTCTGCCATGATGACCATGGACGTTAACCTTCTGGAGCTCCCAAGCTAAATAGTTTCTTTCATAAATTGCTTTGACCATGGTGTCTTGTTATAGCAATAGAAAAACAATTGAGGCAACACCCATACACATAAAATTAATGAATACATAAATAAACCATTTTAAAGAATTTACAGTCTCAAGAACCTGTGTGTGAATTTTTATTCTTTCTAGAGACATGGTTTCTCTGTGCAGCCTGGGCTGCCCTGGAACTCACTCTGTAGACCAGGCTGGCTTTGAACTCACAGAGATCCATCTGCCGCTGGCTTCTGAGTACTGGGATTAAAGGCATTCACAACTATCTCCTGGCTTTAACACACACACACACACACACACACACACACACACACACAAGGCTCAGGATTATAACCTGGTTGTTAGAATGATTGCCTAACATGCATGAACTCCCAGATTTGATTCCCAGGACTATATAAACCAGATGTGGTGGTATATATCTGCAATCCCATCATTCTGAAGTTGAAGGGCTAAAAACCAGAAATTGAAAGTCATTCTTGGCTACATAGTGAGTTCCAGATCATCCTGGGATATAAAAGACCCTGCTAAAGCCGTTCCAGTCTCTAGGGGTTTAATTTTTTCATTTAGTTTATATTTATGTGTACCTGCTTGTCTGTATATGTGCCATATATGTGCACTGCTCTTAGAGGCCAGAAGAGTTGGACCCCCTTGAATTGGAGGTTGCTGCGGGCCACCTGATGAGGGTGTTTGAAACCAAACTCAGGTCCTCTGAAGAGCAGTACAGGCTCTTAACTACTGAGCTGTCTCCAGCTCTGCAGTCGCTATTTTTACTTTGGTGTTTGTTTGTTTGTTTGTAGAACAGGCTGGCCTCTAACTCGATCCTCCTGCTTCTTCTTCTCCAGTCCTGGGATTAAAGGCAAGTACTACCAGAGCCTGGCTTGCCAGTCACTGTTTTGAAGGCTAAATATTGAAAATTCCTCCAGACTCTGAAAGAATACTAGTCAAAAGTGTCTCTCTAGGTCCAGGGAAGTCAGGGATAAGGTGGTTTTCTGCCTCCACCCTTTGACGTCTTTTGCTTACATTTATCCTATAGAAAATTTCTGTTGCTTGGTGACAGCAGGTCTGTCTATGCCAGGGGTGGCAGTGACTCTGCCCTGTGTCTGAGTCATTTCCACAGTTTCACACAGTTAGGATTATGATGGAGAAGGAAGGATCACACTGCTGTCCACACAGGGCTCTCTCTCTGCCTTCCTCACACCCCAGACTTCAAGTTCTGGGTGCTAGGTGGTTGCAACTTCCTGTGGGGGGTGGACCCTCTCCTCGTTCTATCTCACCATTAGGATAGCGTTCCTGTTTCCTCTGGCAGGTCCCCAAAGCCACTCATTCACACTACCTTGCCTTCTTTCTCAGCTTTAGATATCATGGCACTTTTTATGCCTTTCTCCAAGACCTCTTTTGGTGACAGAAGGGACCTGGGTGGCTTAGCACATCTATTCCTAGGCTTCCGGAACCCTGAATAAAGGACTGGTGCTATCTTCTACCCTCTATGCCTCCAGAGTACTAAGTGTGGGTTTGGTTTCAGAGAAATTTTATCCATCTTTGCTTGGCTTCCTTTTTCTCCCACTCTCCTTCTCTCTTCCTCCTCCTCCTCCTCACTTCCTCCTCCTTTCTTTCTTTTCTTTCTTCTTGACAGCTTTTTTTTTTTTTAAATATAGATGACCTGGAGCTCTATGCAGACCAGCGTAGCTTCTAACTCATAGAAATTCTCCTGCCTATGCCTTCCTAGAGATGGAAGGTAAAGAGTATACCACCACACCCAACTATCTTTGCCTGGAATTTGCTATATAGATGAGGCTGACCTTGAACTTCTGACCCTCTTGATTTCTTCCCCCCCTCCTCCACCTACCCTGCCCAGGCTGTCCTGTGCTAAGGATGAAACCCAGGGCCTCATGCTTGCTAAGCACAAATCCTACCAGCTGGGCTGCATTTCTAACCTCTCTCCCTCTTTGAATCAGTGAACAATTATGGAGTGCTGCTCAAGTCTGAGGTCCTGGACTGGGCACCAGGGAGGGCCTGGTGGACAAAACAGCCCGACATGCCAAGAAGGCCACAGTTCTTACTGACTGAGACGGGTCAGCTATGTCCAGATTAACTACAGGGCTGGTGAGTCTTAGCTTTGAGTTCTAGGTGCACCCTCTGCTTGGACACACAAATCTACCAGGTACCCTCCAGGTCTGTGCCCCCGCTTAGAGTTATTACCTCTCAGCTTTCAGGATTCCTGCCCTCCTGCCCATCCTGGCAGTGGGAAGTCTCAGGTTGCGTGCCAGAGACTCTCTCCTGAATAAGCCAGGAGACAGCTGCTATGCTTTTGTCTCTTTACAACCGGATAGTCTGCCTTTGTCATCTTCTCTCCCACTTAGAGGTGTCTTTGTGACAGGCTCAAGCATACTGCTTTATTGTGTTCCCCCATTTGTAGGTAGCTGTGTCTACCATGCTGTACCAGAAAGTACATTACTTCTCAGGGACAGTGTGACAATGGCATGGACATGCTGTGTGCTGAGTTCTGATTGGCTGGTTTGTTTGCTGTTGTCTTCAGCCAGTGAGCTCTGGAGGGTTAGGATATTGTCAGAAGTGGTTTTCCTACTAAGATTCAACTAGCTTTGAGAGAAAAAAAAATTGAAACCAAAATGCATGTCTATTAGCCCAATGCAGTTCAACTATTGACAAAGAAGTAATCTAAAAAATGACATAGGGCTGGAGAGATGCCTCAGCAAGAAAAGGCAGTGGTCCTTAAGCCAACAACCTGAGCTTGATCCTGGGACCACATAGAGAGAACTGACTCCTGCAAGTTGTGCTCTGGCTTCCATACTTGTGTGCACGTAAGTAAATACTAAAGGTAATGAAATGTTTTTAATGCTCTGAAGCATACAGGAGGAGGCTCATGGGTTCTCTGCAGTGACTATCCACGGGAGTCCTGGCATCAGACCCCCACTGTCACTTGAGGACAACTGTAGTGTCTGTGTCCATGCTGAAGCATTTCAGTGTGCTAGCAAGAAGCTCCCAAGGTCTCCTTCCCTTTGTCAGGACAACTGGCTGTGTTTTTGATGGCAGCTGCTTCCCCAGCCCGGGTCCTATAATGATGAGCAGTGTCACTGCAGTCTTAGCCAATTCTGATACACAGAATGAGAAACCCAGCCTGAGCCCCTCCTGCTGGGAAGCTCACCCCAGAGCATTTTACATTTCAAGTTCCAGTGGGGAAAGTGTGCTCAATGGCTTTTTCCAGAACTTTGGAAACAAAGTGCCTAGAAGCAGTGGACTTCTCTTTTAACAGTGGTTGAAAATAGATGCTAGCCATTGCTCCTTCCCTCGCCTGCTAGCCTGTGTGGTCCATACTGACTGAGTTGGAAAGCTAGGCTTGTTTAAGAAGCCATAGTTCCTGTCTGTTTGCTTTCCCTGCCAGCTGCATGTGTCTGCACCTGGTCATGCGTCAGTTGCCTCTAGAATTGGTGGCCTCTCAGGCTCTTTGTCTTTGTGGCTGGTGATTTGTTGAAGTTACCCCTCTGATTGATCTTTGGTTTTCATCTCTATACCAACCTGTCACCTGGGTTTCAAGTGAGAAGAGCCTCCAGTGGACTCTGTGGGAGTCGGGTCTCTCCTTTTACCCTTTGGTTCCCGGGGACCGCCCTCAGGACATTAGGTTTGCCTGCCAGCACCTTTACCTGCTCAGGCACCTTGCTGGCCTGTGCACAGATGTGGGCTTGGGCCCGTGCATGCATGGTCAGTTGACTACCTTGTCCCATTAAAGCCAAATATCACTGTGCCTCCTATATTTCCCTCTTTTTTTTTAAAGATATATTTATTTATTTAATGTATATGAGTACACTATAGCTATCTTCTCACACACCAGAAGAGGGCGTCAGATCTCATTACAGATGGTTGTGAGCCACCATGTGGTTGCTGGGATTTGAACTCAGGACCTCTGGAAGAGCAGTCGGTGCTCTTAACCACTGAGCCATCTCTCCAGCCCCCTATATTTCCCTCTTGACGGGAACTGTGCCTCAGACTACACGCACACAGAGTGTGCAGAGCAGTCCCCATGACGGGCATCGGGCCTGTTTTGATATTGATTCCTGTATGTTTTGTTCTGGCATTGATAACCTAGTCAGAGATTGTGTTTTATATTTCAATTTTGTTCTCTCTAAGCTCAAAATTCATGCTCCAGCAATGCTAGTCACTTGTTGAATCTGTTACACAGCAAAAGAAAACAATTTTCCTCTGGTATTAAAATGTCAGCAGTCAGTAGACTTTTAAATTAGACTGAAACTATGCCGTTTCTAAGTCTAAATAATTTTTGCACTTAGTTGTAAGTTAAAAAATAATTTAGTCTCATTTATAGTTGGGTAAACACTTTTAACCTGTCAGTTGGATCATAACTATGTCAGAGTCTGTTGCCTTTTAAATGACTCCAGTCATGTGTCAGACTCTCTCAACATATAAGCACCTTTTGTAAATCTAACAAATTAAACATGTAAACGTGGTAAACCTAATTACTCTTACATGTTTCAAGTGTTTATAAACTTAGAAAGATTTTTACTGAAAAATCACAAATCTAAATAGGTTACTTGGCTGGTTTTTTTTTTTTCATTAATTCATTTATTGATTCACTTTACATTCCAATTGAAGCCCCCTTCCTCCTCTCCTCTCAGTCCCACCCTCCTATTCCCCTTCTCCTATTTCTCCATCCCCTTAGAGAAGGGGAGGCACCCCATTCCTGGGTACCAACCTGCCCTGTCACATAAAGTCTCACCAGGACTAAACACATCCTCTCTCACTGAGGCCAGACAGGTCAGCCCTGCTAGAGGAAAGGGATTCAAAGACAGGTAACAGAGTCAGGGATTGTCCCCATCCAATTTTGGGGGGATCCACATGAAGACCAAACTGCATATCTGCTACATATGTGTAGCAGGGACTCTGGATTTTGATACATACATTTACAGAAAAATTGGTATTATATACATGGACTGATCATGACTCAGTGTTTGCTTAGCATGTGGGAAGCCTTAGATTTGGTACCCAGCACCAAATAAACTGGGCATAGTGTCACATGCCCTTAATCCTACTGAGATTTAGAAGCAGGAAGCTCATAATTTAAAGGTTGTCCTTGGATACATAGAGTATTTGAGGCTAGCCTTGCCTATATAAGATCCTGTCCCCCCAAAAGAAAACAAATACAATACAAAGCTGTTTTTAGCTGACAGTAGATTGCTGCCCGATGCTCACTTGCCTCTGGATGTTTCTCTGTGTGTTGCCTACACCCAGGGACATCGTGCACAACCACAGCACAGCCTCTCAGCCCAGGAGACACACTGATGTGCTGGCACATACCACCATGGCCTTGCCTGTGTCCCTTACAGCACACAGGTCCAGTTCAGAATTGCTGGCTGCCTCCATTGCCGAGTCTCTTTTACTCTCTCTATAGAATAGTTCTTCAGCCTTGATATTTTTTAAAATATTAACTAAAGCAATTAATATTTCACAGCCTATTATTTTGGAGCATATTCCTTTATGATTAGACTCGAGTAATGCATCTTGGCAGATTACAGAATTGGTGCTGTCATTTCTCCTTCTCAAGTTCTTGGTTTTGTTTTGATTTTTCTCCCCTTGATAGCGAGGGGTATGAAGCAACCTAAAGAGGAAAGGTGTTTTTGTCTCGTGGTTTTAGTCGATGGTCACTTGGTCCTGTTGCTTTGGGCATGTGGTGGTCCAGCACATCATGGCTGGAGCATAAGACAGAGAATGCATGGCCAGCTGGTAACCAAGCAGTATCTCCTCTAAGGACACATCCACCAGAGAGAGAACTTCCTTCCACTAGGCTCACCCCTTAAAGGCATCCACTCTCAGGAGCACTGAGTCTTCCATTCATGGGCCTTTGGAGGACACTCCTGAGCCACAGCAATCACCTAATAACTTTCAGGATGGCAGGCAAGAAAAGAGAAAGGGAAAGATGGAGGACAAGTATCACTTCATATTTGGGAGATGTCACAGGGCTGAGATGCTGTACAGATTCTTTGAAGCATCATACATACTTAATGCCCCAGTTACTCAGCAACAACAATGAAAATGCATCTATGCTTTAGGCTTTCTTTCTCCTTTTTATTTCTTCCTTTGAGACAAGGTTTCTTTATGTAGTGCAGGCTGACTTTAAACTTATAGACATCCTCCTGCCAATGCCTCCCAATTGCTGGGATCTAAGGTTGTGTCACCAAGCCCAACTTGGACCTTCTTTTAAGTATTTCTGTGCTTCAGGCTAAAGAGATGGCTCAGCTGTTAAGAGCAATTGCTGCTCTTTCAGAAGACCCATGTTCAGTTCTTGTCAGGCAGCTCACAATTGTCCACAATAACTATAGCTCCAGGAAATCTGATACCCTCTTCTGGCCTCCACAGAGGTACACACACACACACACACACACACACACAAATAAAAATAAATCTTAAATGTTAACTTCAAGTGTTTTGTGTTCTGTTTTGTTTGTTTTGGTTTTTTTGGTGCGCGTGTATGGTGTTGGGAGTTGTAGTGATTAGTTTTGTTAACTTGACAGGATCTGGAATGACCTTAGAGGCAAGCCTCCAGACACACCTGTGAGGGATTATCTTGAGTACATTAACTGAGATTGGAAGGCTAACATCCACAGTGGGCAGTACCATTCCCTAGACTCTGCTCCTACACTAGATAAAAGGAGACAGTGAGCTGAGCAAAGGTACTCACTGCTTTCTTCTTGACTGTCTTGTAATGTAACCAGCTGCCTCAAGATCCTGCTTTCCCACCATGACAGATTGTACCCTGAAACAAACCCTTGCCCTCTTTTCTTTTTCTTTTTTTTTTTCTGAGACTGGGTTTCTCTGTGTAGTCCTGGCTGTCCTGGAACTCACTCAGTAGACCAGGCTGGCCTTGAACTTAGATCTGTTTGCCTCTGCCTCCTGAGTGCTGGGAATAAAGTCATGTGCCACTACCACCTGAAAAACCTTAGCCTCTTCAGTTGTTTTTGTCAGGGTCATCAAAGCAATGGGAAAGGATCAAACTGAGAGCCTTATACTGGAGCTGTAAGTATTTCAAGCTAGATACTCAGTGCCAAGCATGCTGGGCTGGCTGGAGATCTTTTCCACTAGTAGAGCACTGGGCTAGCATGAGTGGGGCTCTGGGTCTGATTTTCAGCACTGAAGAAGAGATGAAACTCAAGAATAGTGTTTATGGTGGTTTAAACGAGAATGGCTTATGGGCTCATAGGTTTGAATGCTTGGATCTCATTTGGTGGAACTGTTTGTGAAGGATTAGGTAGTGTGGCCTTGTTGGAGGAGATGTGTATGGGTAAGCTTTGAGGTTTCAAAAGTCTATGCTATTCCTAGTTATCCTTCTCTCTGGTGGTTTGAATGAAACCACCTATAGCCTCCATAGACTTATATTGAATGACATTATTGGAGGTGTGGCATTATTGGAGGAAGTGTGTGACTGGGGGATGAGCTTTGGGGTTTCAGAAGCTCAAGCCAGCTGGGCAGTGGTGGCGCATGCCTTTAATCCCAGCACTTGGGAAGCAGAGGCAGGTGGATTTCTGAGTTTGAGGCCAGCCTGGTCTACAGAGTGAGTTCCAGGACAGCCAGGGCTACACAGAGAAACCCTGTCTCAAAAAACAGAAGAAGAAGAAGAAAGAGGAAGAGGAGGAGGAGGAGGAGAAGGAGGAGGAGGAGGAGGAGGAGGAGAAGGAGAAGGAGAAGGAGAAGGAGAAGGAGAAGGAGAAGGAGAAGGAGAAGGAGAAGAAGAAGAAGAAGAAGAAGAAGAAGAAGAAGAAGAAGAAGAAGAAGAAAGAAAGAAAGAAAGAAAGAAAGAAAGAAAGAAAGAAAGAAAAAGGAAGGAAGGAAGGAAGAAAGAAAGAAGAAAAGAAGCTCAAGTCAGGCCTAGTGTCTCTTCCTGTTACTTGCCAATCCAGCTATAGAATTCTTCTCAGGGAACTCTCCAGTACCATTGCTGCCTGCACACTGCCGTGATGATAATGGACTAAATCTCTGAACTGTAAGGCAGCCCCAATTAATTGTTTTCCTTTATTAGACATGCCATGGTCATAGAGTCTCTTTACAGCAATAGAAACCCTAACTAAGACACTATCTCTGCCTCCTTCAGACTCATGCTTGTGGATTAGAAGGGTCATCCATCTCTCTCTCTGCTGCCATGCTCCTTGCCATAGTGGTCTTGGACTCACCCTCTGAAACTGTAAGTCTCCATTAAACACTTCCTTCTGTAAATTGCACAGCAATAGAAAAGTGACTGAGACAGAAGTTGGTACCGGGCACTGGGCACCAGGTCATTGTTGTGACAGGGCTGGCCATGTTGGTTTTTGAAGGATTGTGGGAGGTGTTGGGACTATGGACTAGGAAAGTAGTTGAATGCTGTAAGTGGGGCCATTATGGCAGGAGTTTGGAAGACAGAAGGGCTGAGAGCAGTGTGGACTATGGAGACTCAGCTGAACAGGGAAACAATACTAGCAACTTGGATACAGGCCATTCTTGTAACATTTTGGCAAATAATGTGGCTGCTTTTTGCCCTTGTCCTAAGAATCTGTCTGAGGCTAAATTTTGGATAATTTTGTGGGCAGAGGAGATTTGAAGACGGTCTCATGTTGACTCTGTCATGTGTAATTAGCGATCACTCAGGCTGGTCTACAAAGAAAAAGAGCAAGTGGGGCAAAAAGAAAAGTAAACTGTAGTTGGAGAGCCAAAGGAGACCAGGAAATGCAGTGTTGGTACCAAAGCCTGTGTTAAAAGAGATCAGGGAAATGGGATAAAAGGGCTGCTGCCCTCAGATCAGACCTCACCCAGCTAATACTGTGACTGTAAAGAAAGGGGCGAAGGAATTATCTGTCCATAAAGAGTAGTGACAAAGCAAAACTTATGTAGATGTCACTTAAGGAGAATTCCAGAATCCATGCCAAGCAGGCAGCAGAACTTGAAAGCACTAGCCACATGGTTCTGGTTTTAAAGTCCTGAAGGACACAGGCATAACGGGGTTGGGAAGTCTTCCTCTGTGGTAAAGGTGAAGGGAAGCCACTGAGGCCAGGCATGTGGCAGGGGACCTCCTGCCTGGAGGCCCCAGAGAGGCCAATGCACGAAACGGTGAAAGTGAGACCTGGATTGCATTGGAGACCCCCGTCTGCCAGGGAGAGCTAAATATAGAGAGTGGAGCTGCCTGAGAAAGAGACAGACAGGGAGAGAGACACACGCAGAGACACAGACAGAGACAGAGAGACAGAGAGACTTGCTACAGTCAGCACAGCTAGAAGGGCAGAGTCCTGTAAGCTCTTTGGCTTTGGAACAGAGCTACATAAAGGGCTAGCTCAGTCTTGCTTTTGGTCCAGGATTTCCTTACTGGGCCCCATTGCTCCCTTTTGGAATGGTAATGTATATTCTGTGCCATTAATGGAAGTATGCAATTTGATTTCTGAGATTCAGAAGAGATGTTGGACCTTGAAACTGTTTGGAGAATGTGAAAGACTATGGGGACTTTTGAAGCTGAACTAAGTGAATTTTGCATTATGCTATGACCAGCAGTCTATGGGAGCCAGGGTGTAGAATGTGGTAGGTAGAATAAAAATGGCCTCCATAGACTCATAGGTTTGAATACTTGGTTCCCGGTTGGTGGAACTACTTGGGAAGGACTAGGAGATGTGGCCTTGTTGGAGGAGGCGTGTCACTGGGGACATGGGATTTGAGGTTTCAAAAGCCAACATAACCATTCACAGTTGGCTCTCTGTTTCCTACTTGAGATCAGATGACAGCTCTCAGTTACTGCTCCAGGGTGCAGCTGCCTTCCATCGAATCACGGTCCTGGATGCAGTTTCACCCTCTGAAACTGCAAGCCCTGATAGTCTTTATTCTTTAAGTTGCCTTGGTCATTTGTGAGAAGACTCAGTGGGTAAAAGTGCTTGCTGTGAAGACCTAAGGGTCCCCAGGTCCTGCATGGTAGGATGGGAGATCATGGAAGATGTCTTCTGATGTCCACTGCATGTTATGGCATGCATGTGAGCACAAGGGGATAAAGACAGATGCACAAGATTAATAAACCAAAAAAAGTAAACGACAGAAAAATAGGTGGAGAGTACAGAAGATGCCTGGTGTTGACTGCTGGTCACATGCACGTAGACAGCACATAAGCAAACATCAGCATAGACAATATAACAGACAAAAAAAATGGAAAGCTTAGGGCTAGCCATGTAGCTCAGCTGGTACAGTGCTCACCCAGCATGTATAAGCCTAGGCTCCATCACCAGCTGCAAAACAAGCACAGAAAACCCAGAGTGCAGAGCAGAGCAGAGCACGCGGACCGACCACACCGGCTGTTGGACAGGGTTTTCCCAGGGTTGCATTCAGCCTACATTCTGGGTAGTTTGAAACCAGCCATCCCTGGTATATTTACAACACTGAAATCTACAGATACGACTAGCAGTGAACTCCCCACTAGAATGGTCCTGTAAGTCATAGCCAATACCACTGCCATGAGCTCTATTTATAGTTGCTGCACCAATGACTTCATAACCCAAAAAAGGGAATGAACACCCAGGGATCCTGCTAACCCCACACAGAAGCCTCTTAATGTCGGTCACTTGTTTGGATACTACATTTCTTAGGCTTTGAAGTTATGTAACCCCGACGCAAGCCTTAAATTTGATGGATTCCTGCATGCTTCCTAGGACCACACAGCACTTAGAGCTGTGCAAATCAAGTCTAGGTCCTCCCTCCCAGCTTTGTAGAGCTCAGTCACAACCATAGTGGTCACTCTACGATCCCATTTCCAGCCTCAGCCTCCATTCTGGCACATCTTCCTGTTATAGCTAGCAGTGGGGCTTTATACAACTAAGTAAACTAAGTTAACTAACTAATTTTTTTCTACAGTGTCAGGAATTCACTCTGTAGCCAAAGATGACCTTGAACCTCTGATCTTCCTGCCACCTTTCCCAAGTGTCAGATTGCAAAACCAAGCATGGTTGCATTGTACTGGGGACCAAGCTCAAGGCTTCATGCATAAACACTGCCCAACAACTCTTTCTATGTTTTATTTTATATGCATATCCATGTATATGAAATCTTTATCTGTATTTCCTATGTGCACTTTAAGATATAGCCTTGCTGAGTTCCCATCCTGGCTTCCAGCTCTAGGGTCAAGGGAATCCCTGCCTCAGCCTTCCAGGTAGCTGAGACTACAGGCGTGCACCACCGTGCCTGGGCACTTCTATCTCTTTGTTCAGGGTCTAGACAGGACTCCTTCTGCAGACAAGTTCCCTGGCCTCACAGTCTGGGGTGCAGACACCCCTCCCTGTTTGCAAGGCTCCCAGAGCTGTGTGAGCCCTCACAGCCAATTCTCTCAACACCTGGCAGTGCTGTGTGGACAAAGAACTCACACTGTTGTGCTGAGCCTGGTGATTCGGGCTATAAAACCGCAGGCCAAGTTGTTAAACCCAGATCCAGGTAGACAGCCAGAGGGCCAAGGTTGCCCTGTATCTGCACTGCGGCAGTCCCCATCTGTGGGGGCCTTGGTGTGGCCTATTCCTCCAGGAGGCAAGGCCAGTATAATTTATTAGGCCATAACTGTTGAAAGGAACAGCCCTTTAGACTCTCTGTCCATGCCAAAATGCTTCTTTATTGGGTATTTTCAGTGTTCTCAGCCTAGTGCTAGGAGCTGGTGGTGGGTTGTGTCTTCGCATGTGTGTGTTTAGAAGAGAGAAGTAAAAAAGAATACCCAGGCCTGGGTCTTCTATAGTTTGCCAGCTAAGTGACAGCAGAAAGCACAATGTGCGAAACACTGGAGAACTAGCAGATACAATCCAGGTGTGAGCACCCTGATAATCCCAGCTCTTAGAGGTAGAGGAAGGAGGTTAGCCTTGGCTAGGAGAGTGACCTTGAAACCACTTTGGGCTCCATGACACCTTGTTTCAAATGTCCCAAAATAATTGTTATAATAAAAAACCAGAACCGGCCAGGCGGTGGTGGCACAAGCCTTTAATCCCAGCATTTGGGAGGCAGAGGCAGGCAGATTTCTGAGTTCGAGGCCAGCCTGGTCTTCAAAGTGAGTGCCAGGACAGCCAGGGCTACACAGAGAAACCCTGTCTCGAAAAACCAAAACCAAAACAAAACAAAAAACCCAAAAAACAGACAAACAAACAAAACCCCAAAAAACAAAAAACAAAAAAAACCCAGAACCGATGTTAAAAAATTTGGCAGCCGGGCGTGGTGGTGGTGGTGCACGCCTTTAATCCCAGCACTTGGGAGGCAGAGGCAGGCAGATGTCTGAGATTGAGGCCAGCCTGGTCTACAGAGTGAGTTCCAGGACAACCAGAGCTATACAGAGAAACCCTGTCTCGAAAAACCAAAAAAAAAAAAAAAAAAAAAAAAATTGGCTGTTTTATTTAAAATCCAGAATTAGCTGGCTTACTGGTGGATGCCTGACATCCCAGCACTTGGAAGGCTGAGGCAGGAGAATTGTTATGAGTTTGAGGCTATTACATAGCAAGATCCTGTCCTGCAGACAGAGACAGACAGAGACAGAGAGAAACAGAGAGACAGAGAGACACACACACACAGAGAGAATCTGTCTGTCTGAGCCTGTGTGTATCTGTGTATTCATATGTGTGAATGTGTAAATGTGTCTGAAGGCAGAAACAACCTTGGTAAATGAAAACCATAAATAAAGACAAGATGCTCCTGAGTCTGGTGGAAGTGAACGCTTATTGTAGATAAAAGGAGAACAGAGTTAAAGGCAGAGGCAGAGCCATCTGAGAGAGTCCACAGTGTCTTCTAGAGGACACTGGTTCAATTCCCAGCACTTACATGATGGCACACAACCATTTGTAGTTCCAAAGGATCCAATGCCCTCTTCTGGCCTCTGTGGGTGCCAGGAATACACATGGTGAACAGGTATACATGCAAGAAGCTGTTCCTAAAACAAATAAATCTAAAGCCAGGTAGTGGTTGTTGTGTTAGAATCGTGGCTTATCAGACAGATCACACCAGGCCCGCACAGTTCCATAGGAGGGAGGTTTATTGTGGGGGAAGGACAAAAGGGGGAGATGAAGATGAAGAGGGAAAGAGGGCAAAGGTCCGGAGGGGTCTGCCTTTTAGTTGAGCTGTGATGTAACAATGCACACCACTGGCACAGGTAAAGGTGGGCATGTGGACTAGGTGGACGCTGGGAATGTATGGCGATTGCCATGTCAACAGATGTCTGGGTCCCTGTCACCTATGGGTGATGTCACCATCATCACTGGATTTGGAGGTGACCTGCAACCATAAAGCCGGTTCCTGATGCTAATTAATAGTGGTGGCACATGCCTGGAATCCATTGCTGAGGAGGCAGAGGCAGGCAGATTTCTGAGTTTGAGGCCAGCCTGGTCTGCAGAGGGAGTTCCAGGACAGCCAGGACTACACAGAGAAACAAAAGAAAACAAAACCAGAATATCCATGTAGAGATTTTTTAGCATCAACCTTTTGCTACAAGGATTTTATAGTATTTTTTTTAACCATAATCAATGAACTTACAAGTCATGAGATAAAGTTTATAGCACAGTCTTGTGAGAGTTTTTTTGATAGTGGAGTATAGAAAAGTCATGCAGAGAAAAGATTTTTTTGTTTTGTTTGGTTTTGTTTGGTTTGGTTTTTCGAGACAGGGTTTCTCTGTATAGCCCTGGCTGTCATTGAACTCACTTTATAGACCAGGCTGGCCTCAAACTCAGAAATCCATCCGCCTGCCTCTGCCTCCCGAGTGCTGGGATTGAGAAAAGATTTTTAGGAGTAAGAGGCAGAGCATCCTTAGAGATGAGAGACTTGGAAATGTGGAGCAGAGCAAGTTTAGATGGAAGGGATTCGGGATCATTTGTGCAGCAGCAGGGGCTGTTACCATCGAAGAGAATCTGAAAATCCAGCATGCCAGTCTTTAACCATGGATCTGTACTGAAGCCAAGTGGTTTGTAGTCCAAGGAGAGAGAGGGAATTCCTTTAAGCTCCAAGGGAGAGGAGGAGAGAGGGAACACACAGTGGCCTATAGGGACTAGGGCTTAGAGAAACTTCAGGAGGAGCTGTGACTGAGGGCAAGCAGGGGACAAGGAAACTTTCGGAGAGATCTGTGGGCAGGAGCCAGAGAGATGATAGCAGTGGGGCCGCAAGTTCCTAGCAAGAGGAGAGGGAAGAAAGTAGATGAGGTGGATAAAGTGTCATTAGGACAAGAATGTCCATCTGGGGCATCCCTAGTGGAATGGGAAACTCGTCAGAAATATGTTCCAAATCATGGAGAAGAGACTTCCCTTGTCCTTGTGACTGGGGCCTAATTGGGGCATGAGGAGCTTCCTGGCACACCAGTGTGGCTTTGTAGTCACAGTAGGAGCAGCTGGGGTGACATGTAGAGATGAGGGGAGGAGCAGGGAAAAGGGAGATGGTTAGGGTCTTTAGTGGAGATACCCAGGTGGGTGTAACATGCCAGAGCCAGGAGATGCAGGTGCCTTGGGAAGATGTAGGAGACCCTGGAAGCACAGACAGGATGAGGAATGGTTAGAGCACATGGAGAGGGTGAGGAGCTGAGAGGATGGAGTCAGGAATCTGCGGTCAAATTTGACAGAGGGCAGAAGCCAGAGAAACAGAGGATCTGTACATAGTACCTGTGGATAGCTGGGTCAGCAGCTTGGAGAGAAGCCCGGTCCCTTGGACGGGAACTCAGCCATGCTGAGCTTGAGGTTTTAGCACCAGATGAATGAAAGAGAGGAATAAAACAGGAGGATGTGACTACTTCTGGTGGAGGAGAAAGTTTATTGTAGATACAAGGGAGAACATAGCCATTGGCGGAGACAGATGCATCTGGAGGAATGAGAGTGGACCACACTGAGCTGGGCCATGTTTGAAGACTGGGGAGGGGAGACAGAGACCAAGAAGCCAAAAGGGAAAAGGAAGATAAAAGGACCAGTATAGCCAAAATGTCTGGGTCACATAGCAAAGAGCTGCAGGGAAAGAGCAGCCTCTGGACGGAGCGTTCAGTGGAGCGGGCAGGGTGTGCCAGATATGCCCTGTAACAGGAAGGAGCTGAGGGTGCTGGAAGAACCTGGTGGCCAGATTCGCTTTGATATGTTAATAGGCATCTCAGCCTTTTTATTGGGGGGGGGGGGAGTGAGACCTAATGCTTGGGTGTGGTGTGTGTTCCTCCCCCTCCCCGTGACCCCCACCTCCACCCCAGTTCTCCAATTTGTTTTGTGAGATGGATCTCTTACTGGTCTGGGGAATCAATCCCGTTAGCTAGGCTGCCTGGCTAATGAGCACTAGGAATTCTGTGCCTTTCTCCGCATTGCTAGGATCACAAGAGCCTGCTCCACCATGCCAGACTTTTGTTTGCTTGTGTGTTTGCTTTTTGAGACAGGGATTCTCTGTGTAGCCCCGGCTATTCTGGTACTCATTTTGTAGACTAGGCTGGTCTTGAACTCACAGAGATCTGCGTGCCTCTGCCTGGGATTAAAGTGCTGGAATTAAAGGTTCCTGCCACCATGCCTTGTGCATGCCAGATGTTTTCTGTGGCTGCTGGAGGTAAAGCTCAAGCCCTTGTGTTTGTATGGCTAGCATCTGAATAGCCATCTTGTCAACCCCAACAGACCCACAAATAAGAAAAGATAAGAAATTGCAGATCTCCTCAGAGAGGCTAGTCATTCGGAGATCTAGCTGTAACTGTGTTATCCCTCTAAGAACCACATAGGAGGAACACTGGATCCCTTGGCTGATGGTCCCTGAAAGCTGGAGTCCCAGACGGACATCTGGTGAGCATCCAACAGGAACCTCTCAATGTCTGCTCTATACACAGCCCCTGCATTTTGTTCACGTGGACAATGGGGTTTACTCCTTTGGCCCAGTCCTGATGAAGCAATTGCTTGTCAGCAGTTTGCAAAGCTGTGCCCGGCGTTAGGAATGAACCCCACCAGAGTGGAGGGTTTCTCTGCATTGGCATTGATTCAGCCTTAGTGGGCAGTGGGGCTTTTGAGCTGACCACCTCACTATAAGGTTTTGTAATTGCTCATTAATGCACACAGATACAACTTGACAGCTGTATACTGGAGAGGAAACGGGGAGGGGGGAATGGAAGGGAAAGAAGGAGAAAAGGAAGACATACTGAGTATGAACTCAGCCTCCTATTTGGAAAGACAACATCTCAAAAAGCAAAAGCAAACACTGACATTTCAACCAATAAAACCTTGATATGTATCTACAGTGTTATAGGTATTAATTTATATATATAGGTTTTTTTTTGTTGTTGTTTTTTTGTTTTGTTTTGGTTTTTGGTTTTTTGAGACAGGGTTTCTCTGTGTAGCCCTGGCTATCCTGGAACTCACTCTGTAGACCAGGCTGGCCTCAAACTCAAAAATCTGTCTGCCTCCCAAGTGCTGGGATCAAAGGCATGTGCCACCACTGCCCGATTTTTTTTTGTTTTTTTGAGGTAGAGTCCTGCTTCCCCACAAACTAGTAGCAGTCCCCCTGAGTCAGCCTCCCGAGTGCTGGCTGGTAGGTATACATCACCTCCAGTAATGTGTCAAAACAAGGAAAACCCCTAACAAACCTGTGGCAGGCTGAGGTTGGGGCTCAGTGGTAGAGAGCCTGCTTGGCAAGGCCCTGTGTGCTGGGTTCTCTAGCGCTGGAGAAGAACCAACAAGGTGCATGACAGAACATGCCTCTCATTCGAGCACTGAGGAGGCTGAGGTGGGCGTTAGCCTGAGTTTGAGGCTAATCTGGGCTACACAGTGAGTTCAAGTCCAGCCTGGGCTACTTCATAGGGCTCACAAGACAAACCAACCGACAAATTCTAAACCAATCTGCTACAGTTGTAGGCTACACTAGTTGAAGTCTCAGTGGCCCCCATGTTGAGGACTGCAGGTGTACTGTGTAGCCTTCCAGGAAGCAGAGTGCTTAATTCCTCAGGCAAGAGACTGAGAGGAAAGAGACTGCAACAGTGGGAGGAAGTTACCCAGAGTTGTCCCTAAAAGACCAGCTGCCGAGGAGGTAAAGGATGAATCTGCGACTCCGGGGTGAACAAGCCTGGACAGGATGACTTGGCAAAGAGGCAGAGAATGCGTGAGCACAAAAGGGACTTCAGGTCTCTTTGGAGCCTTCCATCCCCTGTCTCCATTTCTAGAAGCCTTAGAGGAAGCACTTTGTGAGAGAGCATGAGGCACCATCTCCAAACACAGGCTCTCCTGTCTCATCAGGGCCATTATGACATTCTGAAATGACATTCTGTTCAGACTCCAAGGTCATGGTGTGGTTGGCCCTGACAGTCAGCATATACAGTCTATCAGCTACAGGGAGTCACAGCAGGCCAGGAATTCTGTGCCCTGAAGGGATCTGTCACTGCTGGGTTAGCAAGGCTTCCCTAGTCTTGGAGGCTGTAATCAAGGTACCCAGGAGGTGACATTCCCTAGTAGAATAGGAAAGACAGCTAGGGCTCTCTTTCCTGACCCCCACTTCCTGGAACTGTGTGGATTAAAGCAATTTGCTCAATGTTCCTGCGCTCACGTGAAGCTTGTGTCAAATGAGGACAATCACGCTGTGTAGAAGAGAATGTTTATGAAGTGTGAGGCAAACTTGATAGCTTTACCATCAAGACTCAACTTCACCATCTAGACTCACTCAGGAGAGAGCCTCAGTGAGGGATTGTCTAGATTGGGTTGGCCAATCTTTCTGGGACTTTTTTGATGATCTTATTTGAAGGGGAAAGCTCTGCCCACCGTGGGGGGCACTATTCCCTAGCTTTGCGTAAGAGCAGAGCACAGGCCTGTGGGCATTCATTTCTCTTTGCTTGACTGTGGGAAATCATGTGATCGCTGCTTTAAGTTCCTGCCTCCTTGCCTTCCTAACCATAATGGACTTTGACCTGGAACTGTAAACTAAAAGTAACCTGTTTCTTCCCTGGGCTGCCTGGTCAGGGTGTTCTGTCACAGCAAACAGAAAGGAAATAAGACTGATGGTGATCAACAGAGATCTACCAAACACCATTTCTTTCCAAATCCCTTTTCCCCGAGGAAAGCTCATATGTGCCTTAGGCTGGCCTCGAACTCACTGTGCATCCAAGGAGAGTTTTGAATTTCTGACCCTCTGCTTCTATCTCCTGCAAGGACTGCAATTAACAGGCATGTGCCAGCCTTGTGTGGTGCTGAAGGTCAACAGGAAGTGGTGCTTTGTGTGTGCTGGGCAAACACTACCAACTGAGTTATATCCCCAGCCCTAGAGTCTTGTTTCAGATGGATCCATTGCTTTCCAGAGAAACTGTAGCCTCAACTACCCCGAGTTCATTGTGAGTGAGGGTCTTGGGACCAAATAGCACGTTCTAGAGAGAGACATACCCTCCTGGATGGTGCCCATCTGTAGCCAGTCCCCTCTGCCTTGGTTTCCCAACTGCTGATAGGGCTAAGCAGCGAGAGGCTGAGGGCAGGAGCTTGGACTCCTGGAAGAAAAGGTATTCACTTACATAGAGGGGAGCTGGACAAAACACCCTACTTCTTTTTTTGTTTGTTTTTTGGTTTTGTTTTGTTTTTTTTTTTGTTTTTTTTTTGTTTGTTTTGTTTTTGTTTTTTGTTTTTTTTGAGACAGGGTTTCTCTGTGTAGTCCTGGCTGTCCTGGAACTCACTGTGTAGACCAGGCTGGCTTCGAACTCAGAAATCCGCCTGCCTCTGCCTCCCAAGTGCTGGGATTAAAGGCATGCGCCACCACTGCCTAGCAGTACCCTACTCCTAAAACTTAGAATAATCCCTGGGAATCTGCAGCACTCACAGCCTTGTCTTTCAATGGTGTGATTGTCTGGCACTGCATAGCTGTGAGCACTGTTGTTCAGATGGGTTTTCACAGCGTTCACACTCAGGGGGAACGTCTCCAGCCCGTGCTGCCCACAGGAAACTCTTACTGTCTCAGCTGTACACGGCCTTTGTGTTCTGTTCACAACAATTGTGTTTACTCCTTTGGCTCTTAAAGCCTGGTCCTAATGCAACAGTTACTTACCAGGAGTTTGCATGTTGTTGAAACTTGCGCTGCAAACCTGTGGTTGGCATCAGGAACAAATCCCACCAGATTGGAGGGTTTCTCTGTATTGGTATTGACTTGGCCTTGGTGGGCAGGGGAGCTTTTGAGCTGGGAACCCTAACAGCATCATCTATGTGTGTGGGTGTCTGTGTGCTGAGGCAGAGGAGGACAGTGTGCATCCTGCTCCATCACTCTCCACTTTATGCCTTGATGCTGGGCTCTCACTGTATCTGGAGCTAGACTGATGGCAGAAAGCACTGACAGTCTCCTGTCTCCATCCATGACCCAGTGAGGAGGTTATAGGTATGTGTAGTGGACCTGGCCTTTTCATTTTTGTTGTTGTTGTTGTTGGTTTTTTTTGTTTGTTTGTTTTTTCCAGGCAGGGTTTCTCTGTGTAGCCTTGGCTGTCCTGGACTCACTCTGTAGACCAGGCTGGCCTCGAACTCAGAAATCCGCCTGAGTGCTGGGATTAAAGGCGTTGGCCTTGTTTCTACTTTTAATTATGTATATGTGTGTTGGGGTGGTGCATGTAAGTACTGGTGTCTGCATAGGACAGGGGTATCAACAACCCCCTGATGTGAGAACTGAGACTAGAACTTGGATTCTCTGTAAGAGCAATATATACTCTTGACTGCTGGGCCAGCTCTCCATTCTCTACCCTGGACTTTTACCCAGATGGTGGGGGATTGAACTCAGGTCTTCCTGCTTGTATAGCAAGCAGTTGCTCTTTCCCACAGAACCCCTCCAGGACCTCTGCTCCCAACAGCATCTTCTCATGACAGGTCATCAGGTAGACACGGCAACAGTTTGGATAGCACTGGGTTCTCCATGACACTGATTTAGCTGGCTCTTAGCCAATGAGAGCAAACAATTCACACAGTGGATAAACAAGGCCTGGGAGACAATAATACTTAGTCATAATATCTCTAAGTCATGTGAGGAACTTGGCAACTGGGTAGACTTTCTGCATTTGTCTTTCATAACATGTAGCCTTTGTTCTTACAGCAAGATGCCCCCTCTCTGGAGCAACCCAGCCCTTATGGGACAAGAAATGTGGCGACTCTGTCAGGTGACTTACTCAGCATCCTTTTACTGGGTTAGAACAATGGTGGAGCCCAGAGCCCTGGGCGAGGATATGGCTGTGTGCTGAGGACCTTCACACAGGCACACAGTGCTCCACCTGTCTTCTTACGGCTGGCAATGAGATGGTGCTCCTTACACCGTGGACCCCCCGAGGGGTCTTCCTCACCACCTTCAGCCGGAAAGTGCCTGACCGTAGAACTTCATGTGTATTAGTTGCTCCTGAGAAGAGGAAGAGCTGTTTTGATGCCCGTATCTTTCGAGGTGTCAGTCCATGGTCTTTGGCTCCACTGAGTCCAGGGTCACAGCAAGCCTAAACAGGACGGTGGGCTAGACCTGCCGAGGGGCAGACCTCGAAGCTCACAGCAGATAGGAAGCTCAGAGATAAGACTGAAGAACATGGCATCACTCTGACCTACCTTCTCTGGGTAGGCTTTACTTCCCATCTCCAGAACCTTCCAAAATAGGAACATTAGGTAAGGACACATGAGCCTGTGTGTGAGGCATTTCATATTCAAACTATAACATTATTTTTTAAAGGTTTTTTATTATTATACATAAGTATACTGTGTAGCTGTCTTCAGATACACCAGAAGAGGGTGTCAAATCTCATTATGGGTGGTTGTGAACCACCATGTGGTTGTTGGGATTTGAACTCAGGACCTTTGGAAGAGCAGTCAGTGTTCTTACTTGCTGACCCATCTCGCCAGCCCCCATTGAATGGAATCGACTGATCACAAGCTAGAAGTCCAGAGACAGAGAAACACTGTGGGTTAAAATTGGTGTCCTGCATCGAGCTCGGGCCACTGGACGTGGGAAGTCTGACTGCACCCCACGCAGCTGCGGGGCAGGTGTCAGGCTGTGAGAAGCTGCAGGACCCTGCTCCAGGGGTGGGGAGGCACAGTCTGAGGTCCCCGAGGAACTGCTGGAATTGGCTCTGGGTCCCCTGGCCTACATGGAGGCTGAGAATGACAGGTTCTCAGGTTCTTGGGGACCACAGATGCCGCTGAATGCTGCAGAAGAGCTGGGAATGGAGGGGGTCCCCAAGGCTAAAGGGAAAGGGCAGGAGGAGAGCGCTCCTGCTGGTTCTCAGGGGAGTCCTTGGCTTGGTCAGGCGGGTGGCTTGCTTGGCTGGCAGCCATGGCTGAGAACACGGGGAGGCCTCCTGTGGGAGATTAGATGCAGTTCTTTAGAGGGAGACCTGGTCCATTGCTCCAGCACAGCAGATCCTCATGAGAAGAGACAGCCCATGTTTTTAAGGCATTTATTGTCATAGAGTAGAGGCAGAGAAAGGCAAAGAGAGGGAGAGAGAGAAGTAGAGGCTGCCATAACCATATGGAGATAGGGGGAAGCAAGGGAGAGGCAAGAATAAGAGAGTAAGAGGGAGGAGGAGGAGGCAAGCAGCCCCTTTTATACTGGGTTGGGCCTACCTGGCTGTTGCCAAGTAACTGTGGGGAGAAGCCTACCTGGCTATTGCCAGGTAACTGTGGGGGTGGAGTCCAGACAATACCAGGAGCTTGGGGCGTTGCTCTATGTGATTGATGCCCACATACCTCTCTGCAGGGGGTGGGGGGCTTGGGAGGCTGTAGCTGCTACAGGAGGGGGACGACGACTAAGGAGCGTGGCCAATCACCTGTCGGGTGTCTGGGGTTCAAAGCCTGTGCTCAACCGGAGACCAGGCTGCCTGTGCACAGCTCAGTGCTCCGCAGAACACTAGCATTCCTTGAAGTCAGGAGCTTCTTTTTTTAAAATTTAATTTAATTTAATTTTTTCGAGACAGGGTTTCTCTGTGTAGCCCTGGCTGTCCTGGAACTCACTCTGTAGAGCAGGCTGGCCTTGAACTTAGAAATCCGCCTGCCTCTGCCTCCCAAGGGCTGGGATTAAAGGCGTGTACTACCACTGCCTGGCCATTTTATTTTATTTTATTTTATTTTATTCTGTTTTATTAATAGGGACAGGAGAGATGGCATAGAAATTTAAAACACTTTCTGGGACCTGAGCTCAGAGCACACACTGACTGCTGAGCTGTGTCTCCTAAGCTCCTTTCCACTTTATGTTATGTGAATGGATGTCTGTGTACCACATTCACGGCTGGTGCACGCAGAGGGCAGAAGAGGCCTCCCACAGGTTGTCCTCTGACTTCCGTGTGCATGTGGGGGCACACTTGCACCCCACATATCACAAAACGTCAAAACAGACCAGACTTGGTAGCATGCCTCCTTAATCCTAGCACTTGGGAGACAGGCAAATCTCTGAGTTCAAAACTACCCTGGTATACACTGAGTCCCAAGCTAGCCAGGTAAGACAGAATAAATAAATATAAAATTCTCTTTCTTCCTCCTTCTCATGCCTCCCTCCTTTCCTCCCTCCCTCCATACTCTGTAGGTGTAACCCAAACCTTGAATTTGAGAGCCTCCTGCTGGGATCACAGGTGTGTGCTATCATAAGGGGTCTCTGGTCTTTATTAAGAGATCGATCACCTGTTGGCTTTTCTGTTGCTGGTGGCAGAAGGCCACCTGTATACTGTATAGGGATTTCAGAAAGCTGCCCCCAGCTCTCAGTGTGGCTCTGCTCCCTAAGAGGCTCTGGGGAAAGACTTCCAAACAAACTGTTTCACAGTAAGAGCTCTGCAGTGGGAGGGCTGTAGGTTTGACTGTGGCCCCACCCTCTCATTAGTGGTATCTTGGGTCCTTCTTGAGCTTCGACTGCTCGGATCTCTCCTGCCCTTCTCTGCTGCTTCCAGTCACAGAAAGCTCTCTGCTTTCATAGGCTCCCATGACTAGCCCAAGGCTCCCTAGATATTCCAGTAGAGTATTATATTATGATTGAACCTTCAGTACATCTGCAGTATGCCTGAAGCTATGCCACACATACAGGCTGCAGGGATTGGGGCCCAGGCATCCCTGTGGAACTAGAAAGCCTTCAGAGCTACAGGACAGTCCAGTGTCATCCTTCCCTGTGAAGCAGAGTGGGAGACAGATTTGTCTTTTTGAAGAAAATAAACTGCAGACATCATTACACCCTAAACTTCGATGGACAACCATAAACTATGATCAGGGTCAGTTACAGTCATCTGCTGGATTTAAGACTTGAGACGGGTATGTTCTGACACACCAGTAAGTGGCACTTGCTTAGAAGCTGGCTTTGTGTGTATGGTCCCGATCAGACAGGATGGAAACTGGGATGCACATGGACAGAGCAGGGAATAGCAGCCTGGCGGTCACAGGAAGGCCCTCAAGGTGAAGACACTGAGGTTTGAAAGTCCTTGGGATATGGGAGCAGCTTTACAGAATCGCAATGTTGCCTAGCAAAGGAAATTATATGCATGCATTTACATTTAATAATATATTTATTCATATGGAATCCTTTATGAATGTGCATCATCCTTGTACAGGGATCATGTGATTCTTCTCAGTATCTTGGTATGTGTGCTGCCGAAGCACAGGTAAAAGTGTGATGGTTTTAAAAACCACAGCCTCAAAAACCTCTCACACATATATAATGTCCACATATACATAATATCTACACATAAGATCTCATATAGTCCTGGCTGGCTTAGAACTCGCTATGTAGACTAGGCTCGTTTCTTGCACCAAGCCAGGGTCTCTGAAGAGAAATGATAACCATATACCTAAGCTCTCACAAACTCTTCCTTAAAAAATGTATTCTATCATTTTATGTGTATGTGTGTTTTGCCTGCACATAGGTCTGTGCACCAAACGTGGGCAGGATTGATCCATGGAGAGAAGACGACGACACTGGATCCCTGGGACTGGAGTTACAGACAGTGTGAGATGCCGTGTGAATGCTGGGAACTGAAACGGGAGTCCTCTGGAAGAGCAGCCCTTAGCCCTTTGGATAAAAGGCAGAAGTAAATATTCTGACTTGGGTTCAGCACTGGCTTCTTAGACATGATACCAGGGCCACAAGTAACAATAAAAAACAAACAAACAAAACAACAACAACATAAAAAAAAAAAACAACAAAATCCCAAAACTGGGTAGAACACCTCTAGAAACAGAAAAGATAATCTATGTGGTGGGAGAAAATACTAGTACATCACATGGTGGAATTTCATACAAAATATATTGAAAGTACAACTTATTAAGAGAAATTGTTCACTTGCAAATCAGAAAAGATCTGAAAGCACAACAAATAGGATGAGTAGCGCCCAGAGCTGACAGCAGATGGAGAGAGAGAGATGCACAGCACTGATGGACAATGAGGGAAGTCAAGTCAGAACTATCCATCCCCACTGTCACAGGGGCAAACAATGCAGAGTGACAAGTGTCGGCAGGTGAGGATGTGGGGTCACTGCAAACCTTGTGTGCTGCCAGGAGGAATCCCAAGGGTACAGCGATTACAGAAACACAAGTCAGACAGCCCTACCAGATGCCCTGCGACCACACCATGGCCTCTCTGACCTGTTCACCTGCTGGAAGCTTGGTCCGCAGAGAGGCAGCGTAGATGAGGAGTCCCTTATAAAAGCCGGAATAGTGGTGTATGCTTGGAACCCCAGTGTCGCGGAGGCGCAAACAGAGACAGGTAGATCCTGGGACTTGCTGCCCAGCCCAGTCTAATCAAGTTCCAGGCTGAGAAGAAATCCTGCCTCGACAAACAAAGGAGACGCCCACGAAGGGCATCTGAGGTTGGCGTCTGGCCCCCACATACGTATGCTTGCACCTGAATTTATTTATAGGCACACTCACACTGACACCTGCACCCCTACACAAGCAAACCCATGAACCCCCTTCAGTAGTCTGTCTGTGACCTCGGAGACAGGCAAGTGCTGGACTAAGGATGTGAAGCTGGAACTGTAACACATTCTGAAGGTAGTGCAAAAACATGCTTTGTTTTGTGAGGTAGCCCAGGCTAGCCCTGAGATCACCTGGACGGCCTGGTGCTTATCTGCTTCAGTGTTCTAAATGCTAGGATTACACCACAGCCAGCTATTTTGGATTTTTTTTTAAGTTCCTTGTAAAGGTTACACATGATCAAGGATGGGGCAAAGGCAAGTGGATCTCTGGGAGTGGGAGGCCACCCTGATCTACACAGAGAATTCCAGGCCAGACAGAGCTACACAGTGGGATCTTATCCCAAACAAACAAAGTTTACATATGATCTAGTAATTCCACTCTTACTGTCTACCTGGAAGAAATGAAAACACACACACAAAAAGAGTGCTAACTGGTTGCTTATAATGTTATTGTATGTGTATGTATATATTATGTATATTTATGTATAATGTTCTATATTTTTACCTCACCCCATCAATAAAATCACATAGGGCCCAGTACTAAATAACACTCTTTCTTCCTTATTGAGCACAAGCAAGACAGAAAAAAAATCCCTATATGGCAATTTTTTTATTTGTATCAAATTATAGAGTACCATCAGTAAGCAGGTTACAGTCTGAACATAATGCAAATGTTGCGGGTTAGGCAGCTGCCCCAAGTCCATCAGATGTCTGAAGCACATGGAAGAGCTTATAAGGAATAATTGGTGTGATGAACATTTCTGTGCCTTATCTGACAATTATCAGGTATATATATATGACATGTGCACACACACGCTTCCAAATTAAATATATTTATATAAAAAGCTCAAGAATGATGTTAGCATTAATTTCTTTAAAAAGTCTATTATATTAAATTGCACCTGCATTGGAAGCAGAAATATAAAAAAAAGATCAATTTACTAAATACTGATGAATTTACAAACAATTGAAAATGAAATTAAAGTTTCTACTGAAATGTATTCCTGTTTGACATTTAAGAGGCACTAACAAACTATGCAAATAAACATTTTTCCCAGATTTCAGAGACTAAAGGTCCTAGAAGTAGCACTGAGCCCTCTAAGTTACTAATGAGAACCATGGTGGGCAAAGACAGAGGATAACTCTATTCTTTCTTATGGAGGAACGCTCAGGATGTGGTCACTGCAGTCTCCACTCCACAGCCTGAGTTTTCTTTCTTCCATCAGTGGAAGTCTGGCTTCTCGGGAAAGGTACAGCCAGTTCGTCTAATGATGACGCTTGCTGCGTAGTGGCCAGCGCGGATGCACTCAGTCAGAGGCTTGTCAGAGACCAGTTGAGACAGAAAGCCTGGAACAGACAGAAGAAAGAGTGTGAGTGCTGGGTAAAAGCTTAGCAGTGCCAAGCGCTCAGCTGTGGCCCAGTGACTCTGATCTCTAAGTGTCACCACCATGGTCAATCTTGACTGTCAACTTGATGGATGGAGATGCTCCTAGGGCACCGGCAGAATTCGTCTCTGAGTTGGCATAAGCATGTTGTAACTGTGGGAGCAACGCTTGCCTGCCTGTGGGCGGCACCACCTAGGAGGCAGCTTTGGTCTACTGCCACCTCTGCAAGTGTGAGAAACAAACCTGTCCTCATTGAAACTCTGTGTTAGAGTAATGAAGTTTGAGATACACAACACACACACTCACAGGGAGGGTCTAAAGCGCCACTGAAACGGATCACAGGGAGACTGGTTTAATTCTCCCCATCCGTCCTTGTGGACTGCTTCTGTGTTGATATTCCTACTACAATGCTATTTCAAGACAACCCTACCATCTCATCAGAGAGACGCAGTGTGCTGTCGGTGTGCCAGTGGGCACCTGCAACCCCAGCATTGGGAGGCAAAGACGGGAGAGTCAGGATCGCAGGCATCCTAAGTTCCACAAAGAATGCAGGCCTGCCTGAGCTATGGGAGAGTCTGTTAAAAAAAAACCAACAAAATCTGGGAGAGAGAGAGAGAGACAGACAGACAGACAGAGAAACACACAGAGAGAGAGAGATACACGAAGGTGTTCTTTCCAGAGGTAGCACTGGAGTGCAGCTAGTCTCTGCAAATCAGTGTGACAGTAACAGAAAGCCAATGCAGAAACTGCACTGCAGACAGTGAAGGATGGGATAAAAGGAGTCAGGTTTGTTTTCCTTCTACAAACCGTTGAAATAAAGGCAAATGATATGAAACCAAACTAGTCAAATATACATCAGCCACAAAGAGAAGAACAAATGAGGAGAAATAGAATTGACTCCACTTGGCAATGCATGGTCATCAAGTCACACACAAGGTGGACAACCCAGGCCTGTCTGCCGTCACGGGGCTGAGAAGACAGACAGCGAATAAGAGGAGGCTGAAACAAATACGTTTCTAGCTAGACTGACAAGGCAGATGGAGAGAGAAGAGGACAGTATAAATCAGGAGGAGTGACCATGTCGCCATGGATGGTGCACATGTGAGGGGATAATTAGGAAGCACTATAAACAATGTAAGCCACAGATCTCAGACCTGCCACATCGGGTGAACCAGGCACTTTTTGAGTACGCAGGTTGTCAAAGCTCACTTAACTCGATTGCAGCCACTGTAAATAAAAATTACGGCTGGGGTGAGGCACCTGTGACCCCAGGCAGAGACAGGCAGGTCTCTGATGTCCAGGGCAGCAGAACTATATAACAAGACCCTGTCTCAGAAAGAGCTTCTTACAGAGAATATCTCAGAGCATTTTTCGTGCAGAAACCCAGGCCCACCTCAGGTGTGCCTCGGTCCCAAACTTCCTTCTGTTCTTAGTGTCAGTGCTTAGAACTACACTGAACTGTTTCTTACCAAAGGCCACGGGCAGGCAGATGGTGTCACTGGTGAATGCCACTGAATGGTTAAGAAGAACAATACTGCCAGGCGTGGTGGTGCATGCCTTTAATCCCAGCACTTGGGAGGCAGAGGCAGGTGGATTTCTGAGTTCGAGGCCAGCCTGGTCTACAGAGTGAGTCCCAGGACAGCCAGGGCTATACAGAGAAACCCTGTCTCGAAAAACAAACAAACAAACAAACAAACAAAACAACACAACAACAACAACAAAGAAGAAGAAGGAGGAGGAGGAGGAAGAAGAGGAGGAAGAAGAGGAGGATACCAATGCTGGAGAGATTCTCCAGAAAACTAAAAGAAGGAAATGCTTTGTACTTTAATCCTGACACCAGGCTTTCTCTGACAAGCAATGCTCCTTACCAATACAGGGACAATATTCAGAAAAGATGGAAATGTTCTGAAGGAAATCTGAGCAAATCAAACCAAACAGAGCATTACAAAAGACAACAGGGTGCTGGGGAGGTAGCTCTGAGGTTAAGAGCACTTGCTGGCCTTACAAAGTCCAGAGTTTAGTTCCCAGCACCTACACAGTGGCTCACAAACCCTGCAGTCCAGAAGATCTAGCGCCCTCTTTTGGCCTCTGTGTGATGCACTTGTATATAGGCAGGCAAAACATACGCATAAAAACAAAACAAACAAACAAACAAAGCTAGTGAAAATAAAAAGCAGAAGCCTGGTGTGCTGAGAAACACCTCATCCCAGCACTCAGGGAGAGACAGATGGAATCTGTGAGTCTGAGGACAGCATAGTGAGCTCCAGGCTAGCCATGGCCGCATAGTGAGAACCCGTCCCAATCCCTGGTCTCCTAACAAGATAGTACAGCCAATCAGATGGCTTCTCTAATAAAAGTGCTTTGCCATGAACTCCTGATAACCTGCATTCAAGTCCCTGACCCCATTATGGAAGGTAGAATTGACTCCTGAAAGTTGTTCTCTAACCTCCATACAGACGCTATGGCATATAATAAAACCTATGATAAAGTAGTGTTATCTCAAGCTCTCAAGGTTGGATTAGTATTTTTGGATATTGACATAATATGTTACACCAAGTATGAAGACCTTAGAGCATTCTAATACATACAGAAAAAACATTTGGCAACATCTATTCCGAATTTTAATAGGGAACAGAAGGGAATTTTTCCACATGAAAAAGAAATTTATAAAAATTCACTGCTAATACTGTAAGGTGAATGATGAATTTCATTTTTTCCTTGAGACTAGACATGAAGCAAGAATGTTTGTCCGCACCCCCTTTCTGGCAGGCTTCAAGATGTAGCTCAGGGTGGCCTTCCTCCCCCGACTCTACCTCTTCCTACCCCCCCCCCCACTAGACTCACAGGTTGGCACCACCTGCCGAGCCCAAGCCCACGTGCTCTGCAGAGCTCTCATGGAGACTTTGCTGGAGCAGAGTGAGCTGCTGGGAAAGGAAGTCCCTGTCAGTCTCTGAAGGAGGCAAGACCTTCCATGCCTGTGACTCAAAACAGGCAAGGCCAAGAGTGGTGCTGCATACCGTTAAGCCCAGCAGTCAGGAAGAAGAGGCAGGTCGGTGGTCCTCTGTGAGTCTGAGGTCAGCCTGGTCTACATAGGGAGTTCTAGACAACAGGGCTACACGGTGAGAGCTTATCTCACCACACCACTCAAAAAGAGTTAGAAAATGTCATGTCCATCTGGTGGGTTGAAGCAGAGACGCAGAGAAGCACTCTACAGCATCAACACTGCTGTCAGCCGGATTCCTAGCACATCAGGGCAGCACATCCTTTAATCCCAGCACTTGGGAGCCACTCTGAAGTTTGAGGCCTGCTTGGGGGACAGAAAACTGCCTCAAAAACTGAAACAATAACACTAACAACCCCACATGCACATATGCAACTGAGTCTAAGAGTCCTATGGGATTAGGAAGCTGTGACTCGTACAACTTTAGCAAAGCGGGAGGATCTCAACTGATAGCTCATGTGAAGGGCTCCACTAGCACACACGCAGCAATTATATCTACTAGTGAGCAATTCAAAAGTAATATTCGAGATGCTACTTACTCATAGTATCAAGCACGTGAAATACGGAATATATCTGAGAAAGCCCTGTAGGACCAGCCACTGGAAATGCCAAGACAGCATGAAGGAAAAGCAGAGAAACCTGGATACCCGGGAGAGTGTGTGCCAGCCGGTCGAGGCCTCACAGTGACTTGGTGAAGTACCAACCAACAGCTGACAAGACGCCTTTAAAACTTGGATGTATGTAAGCCCAGCTACTAGGGAGGCTGAGACAGGGGGCCTGTGTAAATTCAAGGTCTGTCTGGGTATTATCAGAAGACTCTTCCTCAAAAAACCAAAATAGAATAAAAACAAACAAACAAAAAACAACAACCCAGGGGGTGGAGGGCTGGGCACACAGCTCAGCGGCAGCACGGGGCCATCCTGTGAGAGGCCCCATGTTCATTTCCCCAGCACTGCAAACAAAAGCCAACCAATCAACCCCAAAGCTAAACAAAACTAAGACTATGGCATCTGAGAAATCTTTGACTTTGGTCTACTGACACCAACTTCAGAAGTCCTCTGCCGCTGTGATGACCCCCTAGCCCCTAAGTAAAGTCTTTCACAGAAGACAGAATAATTTGGACTTCATTAAAATTGCTTTGTTTAAGAAGTAACTCAATAACAAACAAAACAAAAACAAACAAAACCTGCAAAGGGAAACATGCCAAATTCACATAGGGTGTAGTAGCACCATAATCCATTAAAGGCATGCAGCTGGGAATCGCAGTAATGTGGCTGCCACTCGCTAAGGCAACATCAGCAAGACGATCTGCACGGAGCCAGGGCAAGGGTGTGCATCCTCCAGACCTTGAGCACTCTGGCTTAGGGAATGTTAAGGAGGCTTCAGTTATTATCATTGCTTGAGTGTATGACCTGTGCGGGCACACGGGGGCCTCTGAGGACAACCTGTGGAGTTGGTTCTTTCCTTCCATCTTTGAGTTTAGGGACTGAGTGCAAGTTGTCAGGCTTGCTAAGCAAGTGCCTTGACCCAGTGAACCATCTTACCAGCCCTCGGAATGTAAAATGATAAGACCACTTTGGAAATTCATCAGTGCCTGAAAAAGTTAACTTTGGGGCTGGAGAGATGGATGGCGTAGTGGTTAAAAATGCAAGTTTTCTGTTCTTCCAGAAGACCATGGTTCCATTCCCAGCACCCACATGGCAACTTGTAACTGTTTGTTAACTCTAGCTCCAAGGGCTCCAATGCCCTCTTCTGGCCTTCTAGGGCACTAAGCACATGTGTGGTGCACAGACATAGGTGCCGGCAAGCACTCATACATACAAAATAGAAACAAATATTGTCTGAAAACGTTAAATTTACCTACTCTATGCCTCAGTCATCCTATCTCCAGATGTTTGCTCAGGGTAAATGAATGCAGATGCGCCTGGACTTGTAAATGAGTGCTCACAGCAGCCTTGCTGTGTCTGACAGTTTCCAGGGGAGGAAATCCGAATGTCTGAGTGGGGGCAGGAAAGAGTTCTGGACAGGCATGGGATGGTGGGTGTGCCCACAGTGAAGGGCACACTGCATGTCAAAGTTTATAAAACAGAACTTTAACACAGAAGAAAGGAGAGAAAGGACAGGACGGGAAGGAAGGACAGGAAAGAAGGGAAGGGATGGGAAGGGGTGGGGAGGGGAGGGGAGAGGAGGGGAGGAAAGGGGAGGGAAGGGGGGAGGGAGGGAAGGAAGGAAGGAAGGAAGGAAGGAAGGAAGGAAGGAAGGAAGGAAGGAAGGAAGGAAAAAGGTGTAGTCACTAATAAGATAGATCAAAACCAGAAAAACCTGTGCTACTGCCTCTGGGGAACCTGAGCTGTCTCTGAGCTCAAATATTCAGGACAGGATAATGAGAAACTGTTGTGCTAGTGGACTTCCGGCCTTCCCTGAGGCCCAGGCAGCCTAGGGTGCAGGGTGGAGCTGGAGGTTAATGTGAAGCTGGGCTACCACGGCCTGCAGAGAGCACACCAGATTGATGCCCTTCCTCTTTTCCCTGGCCAGGCCTGGGAAATGCTCCGTAGGTGATAAAATGTTTGCCCAATTACAGAAGAGAATTAATTTGGCTAATAGAATGATGCCTTTGGAAGAATGTGAACTCATTCTCTCAAGAGTATTTTTTTTCACGGTTTACAGGTAACAGGCAAAGGTCAGTATAAACTTTCTGCCAAACTCTGAGACTGAAATGTTCAGCCCACACAGCGAATGGGGCAGACGCCAGGTTCAGAGTGCGATCAGCTTACAATGGAAACACATCTATTAGAACCCTTATGAGCAACATCTGTTTTCCTCATTCTTCCTGCCATGATCTTTGTGAGAAAAGCTCATGTTGTGGAACATTCTGTGAGGCTAAGTGCTGGCACCCTCCTTCTGAGAGGAGAGCCAGCTGACGGATGCGTGGCTGTGCACTGAAGTCCCATTTACTCTGACAAGGAAAACCTGGATGCCAACAAAAGCGAAGACCTTTGGACCCTGCAGAGTCTCAGCTTTTCAATAATCTATTCTTAAAACCTAGCAAAGATGAACTACAGATAGTGCATAATCAATTAGAGGTGGGGCCTTCACGAAGTAGTCTTTATTAATCATAAAGAATGTATAAATTTACCTAATGTTCATATTTATATTTAAAAATGAGAGGGAATTCCTTTATAATGTGAATGAATTAACAGCCTAAGCGCCCCCCTCCCAGCCCTCAGATTGGGCCTTACTGTGTAGCTCTGGCTGGTTTGGAACAACCTATGTAGAGCAGGCTGGCCTCCAACTCAGTGTGATCCACTTACTTCTGCCTCCCTAGCGCTGGGATTGAAGGCATGTGCACCATACCAAGCTTCTAAGATGCCTGCACCTTGAAAAATATATGTAACATAAAACTGACTACTTTACAAATATATTTTTTTACATTAAGTGTGTTGTGCCATGGCGAGTATGTGGAGGTTAGAGGACAATTTGCTGGAGTCAGTTCTCCCCTTGGACCATATGGATCTGGGTATTGAACTCAGAGGCCCCACGGCAGGCACCTTTACACAGTGAGCCACTTTGTCAGCCCCATTCACTTATTTCTTCTTTTGGAAAATTTATTTTTATGTGTACCGTGTTATTGCCCGTGTGTATAGTTATTTGCCATGTGCCTGGTGCCCTTGGAGGCCGGAAGAGGGAATCAGATCCCCTGGTCCAGGAATCATGGAGGGTTGTGAAGTGCCATCAAACTTGGGTCCTATGCAAGAGTGTCCAGTGCTCTTAACCAGTGACTTATCACTGCAGCCCCATTTACCACCTCTTACTGGCTTGGTCATATTGAGTAGCATAGACCATGGCTTGCGTACTCATTTACCTACAGGCTGAAGAGCATGCTGGTTGCTTCTTAGTCTTGTCATTTATGGGTAAAACTGCTATACACATTTGTGTACAGGTTTTTGTGCAGACATAAGTTTTCAGCTCATTTGGGCAGCCAAGGAACACAATTGCTGGATCATATGGTAAGCATATGTGTAGTGTGTAAGGAACTGCCAGACTGTATTCCCAAGTGGCCATCCTAGTTTTCATTTTCACCAGCAGTGAATCAGAGTTTCTGGGGCTGCACATCTTTGCCATGTATGACACACACACAAACTCAAGATGCTGGTGAAACGAGATGAGAAATGTCTTCCTCTCTGTTTTAGACAGTATCTCACATGGCCCTAGTTGGTCCTAGGTATGTTCTGTCTCTGTCTCTCTCTGTATCTCTGTCTCTCTGTCTGTCTCTGTCTGTGTGACTCTGACTCTCCCTCTCTCTGTCTCTCTCTGTCTGTCTATCTGTCTGTGTGTCTCTGCCTCTCTCTGTCTCTTTCTGTCTCTGTCTGTCTGTCTGTGTGACTCTGTCTGTCTGTCTCTGGCTGAGATAGCTTTGGATCCCTGGTCTTCCCAAGGGCTTACAGGTGCCTGCCTCCTCATCTGGCTGATTTTCCCTTTATTATTGTTTTTAATGTTGATTCAGGCCTAGTGGTGCTGGCTTGTGATCCTAGTCACCAGAAGACTGAGGCAGGGACAAGTCTACCTTAGAAGACATAGTAAGATCCTGTCTCAACTACCACAACCAAACAAGCCCTCTCCCCCATGTTTACTTAAAGAGAAACTCTTCCAAACAGCAGAGAGTGCAGGGCCTCTGCACTGTACCCAACCCCAGCGGCTCCTCAACCTTCTCAGCATCCTCTCAGCTGCAGGCTCGGTAGCTTCAGAAGGTCACATGACTCAACCCCAGCTCTGCAGCTGTTGGCTGTGGCTTTGGTTTCAGTCCTCTGGACAGGTCCAACGATCTAATTAATCCTTTGCTTTCCTGACTGCTCTGATGTGGTGATTTCCTCACTGCCTCTGTCCCTGGCCTCACTCCAGCTTGTTCACTGAAGTTATCGATGCTCTTTATATGTAAGTAATATCAAACTTCACATTGTACAGTAGTGACAAGTTAATTACATAGTTATTAAGAGATAATGTGGGAGCAGTAACACAAGTTATCATGTAATTACCTTTGTTCTTAAAGGCATCACCATGCAATTAAAGCAAACCCGATACGATATTTTAGCAAGCAATAGCCTGTCTACATGTGCGCACACACACATTGCTCTCTGTCATTTCCAGGTCAATTTAGTCTTTTGCTTTTAAAAAAAGACACCTGCCCTTTAGAAGCTGGGTGTGGTAGCTGAGTGTTACATAGTGAACTCCAGGCTGGTCTGGGCTACTGAGTTTCCCTGATTTTCCTTTGTATCTGGTTGTGGGTGTCCCTGATCACAGAGTTCTGGTGTTAGAATTAAAGGTACACAATACTATGCCTGGGGAACTTGCTTTAAAACAAACAAACAAACAAACAAACACAAAGATGCCTGCCATTTAGTGTCAACTTTGGTGCATACTCCCGCCTGCTTAACCTTCTCATCTCCTGCACCAGTAGACACCAGACCCAAGATGCCATATAGCAGGAGAGACTGTAACTCAAAGGCTCTAGTTTTGCAAAGGTTGTATATCTGGATATCTAGGTACTGGGCTACATACCAAAGAATTCAAAGATAGATAATATAGAGTGTCTTAGATTATTCTGCTTCAGGAGAAAAAAAAATCTGTATCCGAAGAAATCAAGAAATGATTCCTGGAGGAGGTGTCATGAACAGAGCCTTGGTGGGTGCTGTGAGAGATGGACATTATATACAGAAGAAAATAGGGAAGCATTAGAGCAAAGTCCATGTTGGAGAACAATATAAGATCAGTGGTATTGAAGGCACGGCAAGCCAAGCAACAAGGAGAGCATTTGAAGGTTTGTGCTGTGATATGGTCTCATACTGCTGCGCTCTGATTATAGGACCTCCAGTTAGGCGATTTTGGCAGAAGTAAAGAGAAAATGTTACCAGAGAGATTCAGCAGAGGCCCCTGGAGCATCCTAGGATGCTTCTTAGAGCGCTGTGCTTGGAACAGTGGCTTCTGTATCACACATGCCCACCACAGACCTACTCTGAGTTCCCGTTTATAGTTCAATTGTGCAAAGTATTTAAGGCCAGAAAGAAGAGCGGTATACACAGAGCTTGCAGCTAAGATTAGGGGAAGAGACAGGGAAGAAGGTCACAGAGTTCTATTAGACCATTGTGTCAAACCAATATGGAGCCACTGTCCATAGAACCATGAGAGAAACAACTGAATTTCTCTCTAAACTTATTATTTTGGCTATAAGAAAATGGAGTGGAGTATAGGACAGAGTGAATGTGGATCAGTTAGGAAGCAGCAGTCAGGGAAAACACGGATCATCTTGTAGGGAATACTTGAAAGCCATCTAGAAGAGAAAGCATGATAAAGTATGCAAATAGATCTATTTATAGAGCCTTCCTTCGCAGCACCACTACTGGAGGTCAGTGAAAAGTTCTCTGCAGGCCAATCAACTTCATCACCTGTTAGACCAAGCAAGGACAAAGAACTTATGGTCCGTGCAGACCTTGTGACAGCAGTCCTAAGAACCCGGTGGATAACCCAGTGCTCTTCTAGAATCCAGGATGGATGCAAAGTCATCCAGGAGGCTGGTGGGAAAGAGACTGTTAGCAGATATGCAAGCTGCCCACCCAATAGCTTCATCTAATGAGGATGTGCTCATAGCAGCCTGATGCTGGCCCAGGTCTACAGTTTCCATCTGGTTCCATTCAGTGAAGACCTCCAGCTCTGGCTCTGGCTGGAGATTCCTCTTATAACAGGTTAACAGGTTAACAGGTTAACAGGTAATCCTCTCTGGGGCTCAGGCACTAGGCTTTGTAAACATCATTTCATTTGACTTTCAGAAAAACACAAACAAGGTAGATACTCATCTTTATTTCTATAGTTGCAAAAAAAATGGGGCTTAGTGATGTTAAATTACCACTCAAAAATTATTTGTCCATAGACTCTTGTTTTTTGCCTGTTTGTATTATAAATGAATACCTGAGATGAGATTGTCGATAAATAATAGTCATTTTGTTTAATAGAAGAAATGGGGAGTCCCAGATCAAGCTGTTGCTAGTTGGTTAGGTAAGGGTTGTCTCCTACTTCACACAGAGGAAGGAGGGGGGAGGGGGAGAGCCACAGCTTTGTGGGAGCCTCTTTTTAATCTATTATTATTATGATAATGCCGCTTTGGGGATTGAACCCAGAACCTCACACATGCTTGGGAGACACTGTATTACTGAGCTACAACTATAGCCCCTAACCCTCTTTAGTTCTATTAATGATCTATCGATTCAGCCATTAAGGCCCAACCTCTTAATATTATTGTACTAGCAACACTTGAATTTTGGAGGGAAAATTTCAAATGAAAATGTTTTACAAGGTGGTTATTAAGTGGGGCTGAAAAAAAAAATCAAACATCTATTTAGTTATTGCTTTTTAAAACTATATTAATTCATCTGACTTTTTTAAATGGACGGGTGTTTTGCCTGCATGTATGTATGTCCTCCGCACCACATACATAATGGATGCTCTTGGAGCCAAAAGAGGTCATAGTAGCTTCTGAATCTTGGGTTACAGAAAGTTATGAGCACTGTGTGGGTGCTGAGGTTGAATCTGGGTTCTCAGAAAGAGTGGCACATGCTCCTAACCACTGAGCCAACGCTCTCCAGCTGCTGTTTTAACCTCTAAGTTACAGAGTCTTTTTTTTTTTTTTCCCCAGACAGGGTTTCTCTGTATAGCCCTGGTTGTCCTCGAACTCAGAAATCCGCCTGCCTCTGCCTCCCGAGTGCTGGGATTACAGAGTCTTTGTGCTCATGGGCTCGCTTCCTTACCTTCCTCAACATTTCTTTTTTTTTTTCCATTTTTTATTAGGTATTTAGCTCATTTACATTTCCAATGCTATACCAAAAGTCCCCCATACCCACCCACCCCCACTCAACATTTCTTGACATGAAATGGGCTGCTGTTACTTTTGACAAAGCTGGACAGGAAGAGTAAGTGCCCTGAAGCTAACGTGTGACGGCCCCGCACTGCTGCACCTCACAGCGCTCAGCGCTTCATCCTGCGGTCATTCTCTCGAAAGCAGAATAAGCTACTGTATTGCAGGGATTCTGAAATGCACATATAAAAAAATTACATCTTCTGAAAAATAAATTCATGTCTTCCTTTTTCCTCTGTCATCAAACACTTTAACATAGACTAGAGGACGAGATATAAACATAACTGTCAGAAGCCAATCTCCTTCTCTACCTCCTGACATATAAAGAGTGTGAGCCCTCGTGGCCCCCTTTAATGTAACAAAAACTTACAACATGCTACTTGATGGCTTAAAGACTTAACTTAGGGCAGCCTGGTGTGGAACACTACATGCATAAATAAACGCAGTACCAGTTCAACCTATTCTTGCTGCCTTTCGACAATCTGCTACTGCAGACCTTAGAGCTGGTCCTCCACTAGATCTCCTCACCTACACTGGTCACTGAGGCAGGAGCTGCAAGGAGGCATGGGAGCTTCCCTGTAAAACAGCGGACGAAGTAGAGGAGCTGTGGGAGGACACACTGAGCAGTCAAGCTTATCATGAATACATGTTCATTTTCTGTTCACTGTTGACGTGCTCGGGCCCCTCTCAGCTAAGGCTTTTCTAGCTATTTGCAAGATGGCAGGTGCTGTGTTCATGCCTTTCCTGAGGTTTGATGCTAATGCTTTACTATGGCTCGGCTTCGGTTTGCTGTGCATTAACCTTAATCATTAAGATTACAATGAGAAGGCCTCAGAGATGGCTCACAGGGTAAAAGCCACCAAAGCCTGCTGACCTGATTCAATACTGGGACCCCACATAAAAGTGGAAGGAGGGGCCCGACTGTCCAAGACTGTCTTATGACCTGTACACGGACCCTGTGGCTTACATGCACATACTCTTGTACACACGCACACGACTTGAAAAGCAAACAGAAATATCTTAGAATCTATTTTAATGAAAGTATTTAGGTAAGTGTGGTAGTTCCAGATCAGCCTAGGCCATAAAATGAGACCATCTAAAAAAACCCCAAAAACCTCACACAAAAAAACAAAAAACAAGTTCCCCCAACCCCAAACAAAGAAGAAACACATTTAGAAATAGAACATGAGAGGGCTGGAGAGAGGGCTTAGCAGTTAAGAGCACTGACTGCTCTTCCAGAGGTCCTGAGTTCAAATCCCAGCAACCACATGGTGGCTCACAACCATCCGTAATGGGATCCAATGCCTTCTTCTGGTGTGTCTGAAGACAGCTACAGTGTACTCATATACATAAATAAATAAATCTTTTAAAAAAAAGAAAGAAACAGAACACGGTATGGGTGCTTTCATGCGCGTGGTCACGGTGCAGGACAAAACACTTGAGAGCCCTCCAGAAGTTGGCGCGTGCATTTTGTCTTCCTTAGAGCTATGTCTTAATTATATCTGAATGCCTTACCAATTCCATAAGGCTGACTTTCCAGGAAAATCATGTACAGCTCTCTGTCCTCGACTGGCTTTGGCTCTGATGGGTCTAATTACCATAATGAGAGAAGTCAAAGGTATCTGTAGCCATTACATTCATGCATTTAACCTTGGGATCCTGTTCTACCTGAAAACACCATTCAAAGTTCTGAGTTATTACTACTAGGGGAAACTTTTAATAAAAGCTAATTAGCTACAGACCCCACCCCCAACGGTTAACTGATTTTTAGGGGTTAAATTTCTGCTACCTCTAATTATCCTCTGATGGCTTTCCTTGGTGTCTCAGAACCCTGACAGATGACAACGAAACACTGCAGTGAAATCCACCCACCCTGACGCTGCGCTAAGCATCAGCCTCTCCAAGTAAAATCAATACTCTGTTTGAGTAAACACGTTTACAGCTTCATTAGGGTGTCTTGCTTGTTCTGTAACAGCTACTTGAAGCCGTGGTAACAAATCGACTCAACTCGGTTAAACCTAGAGAGCTGGGTAAGAGGCCCATCGATAAGGTTGTTATAAAAATAAACTGCAGGAGATCAGAAAGCTGGAGCAAACAGCCTGGTAAATGTCAATATTTCCCCTTGCAGAGGAGGACAGCAGTGGCAGCGAGATCACATGCAGTCTTTTTCCTCCCTCAACAATGCTTCTTGTTTCAGCTGGATAAAGTGTTTCTACTTTTTGTGTGCAGCTTCTCTGAAGGATATTCTACTTTCTAAGTCCCCTGTTAACCGTGAACAGGAAATTGACATAAATACAATTTTTCATAACTTTTCAGATTGCTTCTTTAGAGAAATATTTCTGTCTTAAACTGACTTTATTAAATGACCTTAATCAAGTTATTTGGAATACTTGTGGCAATACAGTCTCACCTTCCTTTTATTAATGAAACTGTCATCATTTACATTTTGCAATTTCAATAGAATGTTCACTTTTGAAATAGTTTCCATGAGACTGATGTTGTGCCTTGAAAATTAGGCCTTGGATGTTCCTGCGCTTCATAATAGCAAACACTCTTGGCTTTAGTGGCAACATATATGCAATGTCTGCTACCCATTAGGAGCGAGCTTGCATCATGGGTAAGCTTTAGCAAAGCGGGACTTAGATCCCCTCATTGCGATGTCCACAGGTTGCTCAAAGAACTAACATCTGGCAGGAAATTCCTACTTCTTCTATTTGGCTAGCTCAGACTATCCAGATGTGAAAATAATGGTCTCCCTGGCACGAGGAATACTCACTCATATGTAACCCTTCCTCTCTTACTTCCTTTGCAGTCTAGTCAGTAGAATTTTATTCTACAACACAGCTACCAACTAAGGATAAATTCATGTAACTTGTCTGTATATTAGAAGACAAACTTTTCAGGGAAAAAGAAATCAACAAACACTGAGTGTTCAATTAACATAAAAAGCTACGGTGGGGGGCTGGTGAGATGGCTCAGTGGGTAAGAGCACCCGACTGCTCTTCCAAAGGTCCGGAGTTCAAATCCCAGCAACCACATGGTGGCTGACAACCATCCGTAAGGAGATCTGACTCCCTCTTCTGGAGTGTCTGAAGACAGCTACAATGTACTTACATATAATAAATAAATAAATCTTAAAAAAAAAAAAAAAGAAGCTACAGTGTCTACCAAGGTTAGGTCTGGCACGGCAGGTACTTACACAATGAAAACCGAAGTTTAACTCGTGTGTATTGGTGCAAGGGCTGACCTGTACAGGAAGTGGACTGAAAGCAGGCATCCTGTTGTGACAGCTCAGCACAACACACGTGCTGATCATAAAGCATTTACAGAGAGGTAAGGGTATACTATACACATGGTCTTTACCTTAGCTATGAAGCTTCAACATTCAGTGCCTATACTGAATATCAGTGCCTCCATGGGGCTCATTTCCTCTTCACTATGGCTATAAATGGATACCTGTTTAGTTCTATCACCTGCTGTGTGGGATGTCTGAAATAAAAACAAATCCCTGGCCCTAGGGATGTGAGAGCTCGCCAGAATGAACAAGGCCCAGGGTTTGACCCCATAAGCCGAGTATGTTGGTGCTCCTGTAATTCAAGCACTGGACAAGCGGAGGCAGGAAGATCAGGAGTACAAGCTACTTCTGGGCTGCCCAGTGAATTTAGAACAGTCTGGACTTCACAAAATCGTCACTCAAAGAGATGAAGAGGCCTGGTCTACAGAGTGAGTTCAAGGACAGCCAGGACTACACAGAGAAACCCTGTCTTGAAAAACCAAAAAAGAGATGATGAGGAGGAAGAAGAGGAGAAATAGCCACAGCAGCCACCCACTGTGGCTGAGGTATAGATCAGCTATAGAAGCAAAGTCATGGATGCTGGTATAACACAGTAGATGTGTCTACATTCAGATGCTCTAATTCATAAGCACGGAAACTCATTATAGCACTTTATACATTGTAGTAGCTTATGGCTGATGATTCCTCCTAGCAAGATGATCCTAAATACTTAAATGTACTAAATGACAAATTATTAATTTGCCAAGTGATGAGCCAGAAATAAAAACACATCATTCTGAACTTTAAAAAATGTTAATGTTGGTGAGGCATGATGGAGCTGACCTTAAACCCCAGCATTTGGGAAGCAGAGTAGATATTTGTAAGTTTCAGGCAGACAGAATATATAGAAAGACTGTCTCAAAAGAAAAAAAAAAAAGAAGAAAAGAAAAAGAAGGGAAAAGACTAACTGCCTAATTAGGTTGGGGTAATATATATCTCATATACCTGAACTGAGAAAAGCTTCTTATATGCTATGTTGGGAATGAGGTTGATTTAGGCCTCTGCTGAGTGAGTGTGTGTGTGTGTGTGTGTGTGTGTGTGTGTGTGTGTGAGACTGCACATCCATATAGGTTTCTGAAGAGACCAGAAGAGGGCATCAGAGTCCTTGGAGTTGGAATTTCAGGTACCTGTGAGCATCCTGAGATGGATGCTGCAACTCCAACTCTAGTTCTCTCTGAGAACAGGCCATGCCTTTACTGCTAAGATACCTATTAGGCCCATACAACTACTAACACACCCAATGAGCAAAAGGTAACTTAACTCCTCCACAGCAGAAAGGACAAGACTTGAAATTGAATGTAGGCAGCTGGAGACGACCACCACATGATAACCCATCAAATAAAACTGAATACATTTATCTTTACATACTTATTAATTTGTCCCTGTCTACATGGATAGTGACCGATTTAAAACCTATTACAAAGCTGGGAAGATGGCTTAGTGGTTAAAGTGCTTGCTGTATAAGCAAGAGTTCATATCCCCAGAGGCCCCGCCTCCCAATTCCAGGAGTGTATGGCAGCCTACCTGTAACTTCAGCCTCAGAAGGCAGAGATGAGAGAAGCCTGGAGCAATGTGGCTAGCAACACCTGTCTCATCAGTGAGCTCTGGTTTTGATGGGGGGAAGGAAAGACAAAACCTCAAACCAACCAAAACAATGACAGCAATAAATCCCCTCCATTGTGGGCTGGGGATTTGGAAAGCCCTGGGCTTGATCCCTAGCAACATGAACTGGGTGCGCTGGCACAGGCGAGTAATCTCAGCATCTGAGTGGTCGAAGGAAGAGGACCAGGAGCTCAGTCAATCCCATCAGACTCTAAGGCTGGAGGAACTGTCCAACAGAGGTCAGGGCCAGTTTCTAACTAAGGTTTATCTAAATCAGTGGATTTTTTCATTTCAGCTCACTAAGTTGTGGAGAACCTATTACAGATGCAAGGATGAGGCAGACTATGGTAAATTTGATAGATTCATGTGATAGCAGCTGCAGTGTTCATTTTAAGATTCAAACCAGTTCCAGTTCACGGGTACTACAATAACAGGTGAACATTATGCCATGCCGTATTGTAAGACATGTTAGTCATTTTAATTAGGAGGTTACCTCTGCTCATCTACCACTAAATAAAGCCTATTCATAACATCATCACTTTTCTTGGAATAAACATCTCTTGACTGTCTTCAAATCTAGGAAGACCAAGGCTCACAGAATTGGAGCTGTGGTATATGTGGTGGTTTGAATGGGAATAACTCCCATAGGTTCACAGAGTTTGTTTTGGTTTGTTGTTTTTTTTTTGAGACAGGATTTCTTTGTGGCTGTCCTGGAATTGGCTCTGTAGACCAGGCTGGCCTTGAACTCACAGAGATCTATCTGCTTTTGCCTCCTGAGTCCTGGGATTAAAGGTGTGTGTCACCACTACCTGGCATGCATGGCCTGTTTTCAGAGAGAACTAGAGTTGGAGTCGCACCATCCATCTCAGGGTGCTCACAACTGCCAGCTTCAAGGACTCTGATGCCCTCTTCTGGTCTCTTCAGAAACCTATATGGATGTGCAGTCACACACACACACACACACACACACTCACTCTCTCTCTCTCTCTCTCTCTCTCTCTCTCTCTCTCTCTCTCTCTCTCTCTCTCTCAGCAGAGGTCTAAATCAACCCCATTATCAAAATAGCATATAAGAAGCTTTTCTTATATGAAACAAAAAATCCACTAATTTAGATAAACCTTAGTTAGAAACTGGCCCTGACCTCTGTTGGACAGTTCCTCCAGCCTTAGAGTCTGATGAGGTTGACTGAGCTCCTGGTCCTCTTCCTTTGACCACTCGGATGCTGAGATTACTCGCCTGTATTTGAGTGTTTGCTCATCAGAGTGGCGATACCTGAGAGGGATTAGGAGGTATGGCATGGTTGGAGCAAGAATGTCACTGGGAATGGCTTTGGGGTTTCAAAAGCTCAAGTTAGACACAGTTGCTCTGTCTTTCTGCTGCCTGGAGATCTTGATGTAGAACTCTCAGCTACTTTTACAACACCATGTCTGTCTGCATGCCACCATGCTCCCCACCATGATGATAATGATCTGGGAATTTGTTTAAAATGGTATGAGCCATCATGATACAAGAGTGGCATACACTGTGTGACTCAGTGTACTATTGCTGTAAAGAGACACCAAGACCACGGCAACTCTCTTCAAGGAAAGCCTTTAATCGGGGCTTGCTTACAGATTCAGAGGAAACAATATACTGAATGCCTGTCACACTGCTTTTTAGTTGTCTAAATATAAAACAAAGGAATGTGGTGGCATACAAAAGATAACTGTAGGCACTTAATTTTATCCCTCTTGTGAATTGTTTTTGACAATTCCATACAGCATCCTGATCATATTCACCCTTCCACCCACTCCTGCTGATCCCCTGCCTCTTCCCAAACAGCCTCCCTTCTACTTCCATGGTTTCTTTTTATTTTTCTTAGGGCGGGGGTGTCCCACAAAGCTTAGTTAGGGCTGCTACATGACTAATGGTCAACATAGATCTAGAGAAGGAGCAACTTAGCAGTGGCTACATAACAAAACAAAACTAAAGTAAACCAAACCACAAGAACTGTGTATCAAAGCCAGGCAGTGGTGGCTCACGCCTTTAATCCCAGCACTTGGGAGGCAGAGGCAGGTGGATTTCTGAGTTCGAGGCCAGCCCGGTCTACAGAGTAAGTTTCAGGATAGCCAGGGCTAATAATACAGAGAAACCCTGTCTAGAAACAAACAAACAAGAACTGTGTATCATTTCTTTGCATGACACTATGAAGTAGTAATTAAGGACAGAGGATGAAGATGGTGCCACAGGTAAATGTGCTTGGCAGCTAAGCCTAGTGACCAGAGTACAGTGCCCAGGGCAGGTGACTGCCTGCATTGAACCATCTCATTGGGTCTGGAAATAATTAAAACAAAACAAAATGATTTTTTAAATACAAATTAGACAGTAGAATTTTATTAGATGAAAAACAGAATAGTTATTTATACTGTGGCCACTAAATGGCCCTTTTATATATTAATTAGGCACCCTTTAAGACAATACATTCTCAGGCTGGTGAGATGGCTCAGTGGGTAAAAGCACCCGACTGCTCTTCCGAAGGTCCAGAGTTCAAATCCCAGCAACCACATGGTGGCTCACAACCATCCGTAACGAGATCTGACTCCCTCTTCTGGAGTGTCTGAAGACAGCTACAATGTACTTACAGTGTACTTATTTATAACCAATAAATAAATCTTAAAAAAAAAAAGACAATACATTCTCTCAGTCAAAGCTATGATGAGAATTTTAAGCATCAAAAGTACTCACAGAGGTACCACAGGTTTTTAGCTCTCAAAATACAATGTTCTAAACTATAAATGGCTCTTGGCCATTCCCTGTGTCAACCTAAGAGTGCTAGTTCTTGGGAGATGCCCCTAGTCTTTCATCAGAGGGGACCAGAGGTCATCTGTCACAGGTGTACCCCTTTCAGTCTAGTGATGATGTGTAGGTTTGGGCCACACATGGTTCCTGCAAAACCTGTGACTAAATCCTATGACAGTGACACAGGCTGGCACTGATGCCCTGTGGGAGCATGGTGGTTAGCTCCCCTTTCATAACAGTTTCTTAGGATTATCCTTCTCAGTTTCATTTATTGGGAAGAGACTTTCACTGGGAACAATGACAGTGCCTGTCACAAAATGTTCTCAATGTTTCCGTTTGTTACTATGGCAGTGACAAAGAGGGTTCCAAATGAAAAGGCAGACCTGCTGTGACAAAGCACAGCAGGACAACAAGACATTTTCTCCTGACCTGGGAAATTAGGAAATCATGGTTAGAGACTATACAATTTCTCTGTTTCAAAAGGTGCAATCCTGACCCTGGGGCTTTTAAGGAAGAGTGTGAAAGGAATAGTTTCATCATGGAGAAATAAAAGAGCAGAGGTTACAAAGCGTTTAAGATCTCCAAATAGAACAAGGAGGTGTGCTTGTCAAGGCCAGAGGGATCTCACACACTCACTAAGCCCCTGAGATGGAACTAGTAATTTAATTCATGTACAACTGAGGGTACTTGCTTACAAATTACACATGAGGATCCATGATGTAAGCTTGCTTGCATCTTTTAACTGGCTAAATGGAACCCACGGCCGGTTGGTACTGAGCTATCTAATTAGCACAAGGTAGCTAGAGTGATGATACTTTAGCAAAAACCTTGAAATTTATGAGAAGAAAATGATTGTGCTTCGGAGAGTTAAATCACCATAACACTGTAGACTGGAATAGAGATATGCAAAGCCACACAAGACAGAAATACTCTTAGGCCAGCAAAACTTGAAAGTAACAGGGTGAATATATTATCTGTCTAAAGATAGAATATGTCAATCAAAAAGGAGATATGTTAATCAGGCAATGAAGCAAAGAAAAAGAATCTACTTAGTAATGTGAAAGTTCGCCACTGTCTCTCCATTTATGTCAAAGCTAGGGGCTTAGCAGCTGGTTCTTTCTAATCCCAGGAAGAAGGCTCTTGCTGATCCCGAGATGGGAACCTGGGGTTTCAGCCAAAGGGGTTATTTATTTATTTTCAAGATGTAAAACCATTCTGTTTTAATATAGATTTGTCAGGTAGCTTATCTTGGTGCAATTAAACAGCTGCTTCATACAGCTCCTATTTGGACTTCATAATTTCCAAGTAGGTTTATGATCTGGCTTTGCCTATCTCCTGCTACAATCAACTACTTGCTTAAGTAAGTCAGGAAGAAGCTCTTGGCTCAGACTCCCCATGCAGCCCTTCCACCCTACACAAACTTACCCGGGAGTCCTCTGCATCCATCCTATCAGACAACAAAAGGCCCTCTTCAGTAAATGAAGTCATTTTATTCAGATTCTCTTTAGCAAACCGGTGCTTGTTAGAAAGGCTGGCCTGTGGCTCTCAGCTTTAATAAGATCCCTCTCTCAAATGCTGTTTCTAGAACTGTGCAGTGAAACGACGTCATCGTCAGAGCACTGACTGTAGCAGGGCTGGAGCCTGAGCCTGCACTGTGCAGCCACCAGGCTATGGGCATGCTCGCCACCTTCTCTCTGCCTCACTTCTCTCATTAGGAAAACAGGTTAAATAAAATAACCAGTCTTGGAGGACTGCAAGTTTGAAGCTAGCTTGAGCCGCACAGTGAGTTCAAGTGAGTTACAGATCAGGACCCTGTTTCAAAAACCACAAAGGTCTAGGGGCCAGTGAGATGGATCAGTAGGTAACAAGGGCTTGGGGCCAAGCCCAATAACCTCAGTTTGATCCTGGAGCCCACAGGGTGGAAACAAACCCCATCTCCTTTCAGCTGCCATCCATCAATATACATACAAACTGAAACTAAGTAAATGTAAAACCAAAACAAAAATAAAGGCGTGTGTCACAGCGCCCGGCGCAGGCACACGTCTTTAATCCCGGTACTTGGGAGGCAGAGGCAGAGGCAGGAGGATTTCTGAGTTCGAGGCCAGCCTGGTCTACAGAGTGAGTTTCAGGACTGACAGGGCTACACAGAGAAACCCTGTCTCGAAAAACCAATAAATAAATAAATAAATAAATAAATAAATAAATAAATAGCACATTGTATCAAGCTGCCCTGTTGGCCCTGAGCTCATTATGAGAGCCTCATGCTGGCTCCCCGCGCCATGTGTTGGTGTTCTGGGCATGCATAGTCACTATTTTATGTGGTGTTAAGGATAAAACCAAGGGTTTCATGCATACAAGTTGAGTGCTCTACCACTTGGGCCATATCCCAAGCCCCAGAGTAGGTTTATAGTATGATAAACAGTTACCAATTCAGGGATTACCAGTGGCATATCGTTAACTTCAGCCTGCCTTCCTGTCCTCCTGCACTCTATTGATGTTATTTGGATGGCTGTGCACTGTGAAGATGTGCGAAGATGCACTTGGAGCTAAGAGGAAGTTGGATCCCCTGGAGTTGTGAGCAGTGCAACATGGGTGTTGGGAAGTGAACTCAGACGCTCTGCTCTGGAGGAGCAGCAAGTAGCATTCATTCTTTGGCTAGCTCTTCAACCTCTTTCCTTGGTTTCTTTTATATAGGACTCTTCTATGTAGCCCAGGTTGGCCCTGGGCTTGCAAAGCTCCTGCCTCGGCATCCTGAGTGCAGAACTTACATGGGTGTGGCTCTGTACCCACCTTACTTCCTCTGCTTTTATTTTAGTGGTGTCTTTTGAAAGCCAGTGCTAGGAGCCAGAAATAAAATAAGGTGAGAAAGTTGTTCTTGTTCACAGGGGTGAACAGAATGTAGCCTCTGGGGCAAACTGGGCAGCAGATGTTTTCTTTTTAGCTGGAGAACTTCGGAATAGTTATTATTACTATTATCATTTTACAGTCTTAGTGTTGTTACTTTTTTTTTTAATGTATAGCCGGTATATAATTTATAAAACCTAGCCTACCCACTTTCCGGCCTGTCATTACAGAGTCTCTGTGTGAAGGTGGTATACCACTTGCCCAGAGCTCTGTGCTTGACTCCGGGCAACCCATAGCGCAGGTATGGTGGTATACGCCTGTAATCTCCGTACTCAGGAGGGAGACACAGGGGGATCAGTACTTCAAACTACATAATGAGTTCAAGGCCAGTATGGCATACTTGATACTGTCTCAAAATAAAACAAAAAAAAAAACCAAACCAGAAGCCCTAAAAATTTCTTTGCTTTATATTTACCTAACAATAGCCCCAGAATAAATATGAGCAAGGCTATGAAAAGAGGCTTAAGGTCTACTGAGACAATGCAGTAGGTAAAGGTGCTTGCTCCTAAGCCTGAGGAGCTGAGGGCAATAGAACCAATTCCCACAAGCTGTCTTCTGATTTCTCCACGTAGTCTGTGGCACAGGTATGCCCACTTCCTATCATAAACAAATGTTTAAAATAAAACAACAGCAACAATGCCAGCCTTCGCATCTTCTTTCTTTCTTTCTTTCTTTCTTTATTTTTTTTTTTTCGAGACAGGGTTTCTCTGTATAGTCTTGGCTGTCCTGGAACTCACTTTGTAGACCAGCCTGGCCTCAAACTCAGAAATCCGCCTGCCTCTACCTCCCAAGTGCTGGGATTAAAGGCGTGCGCCACCACCGCCCGGCGCTTCGCATCTTCTAACAGAGGTGCTGACCTTTCTGGGATGGTTTGTCCATCACTCTCACCACAGTCTGAACAGCTGGTTCTAGCTTGGTTCCTAAGTAAAGCTCCTTTATCACACAGTCTCCATTCTCACCAAGGATTGATGGCTGTACTGGCTGGTTTTGTGTCAACTTGACACAAGCTGGAGTTACCACAGAGAAAGGAGCTTCAGTTGAGGAAATGCCTCCATGAGATCCAGCTGTAAGGCATTTTTCTCAATTAGTGATCAGGGGGGGAGGGCCCCTTGTGGGTGGTACCATCTCTGGGCTGGTAGTCTTGGATTCTATAAGAGAGCAGGCTGAGCAAGCCAGGGGAAGCAAGCCAGTAAGTAACATCTCTCCATGGCCTCTGCATCAGCTCCTGCTTCCTGACCTGTTTGAGTTCCAGTCCTGACTTCCTTTGGTGATGAACAGCAACATGGAAGTGTAAGCTGAATAAACCCTTTCCTCCCCAACTTGATGTTTGTGCAGGAATAGAAACCCTGACTAAGACAGTAGCCCTGTAGTTGGTGCAGGGCCAGCTGTAGTAATTAGGTCACCCTCGTACCTATGACAGCCTCATTATACGTTCTACTCAATGTCAGATAAATGGAACACATCTTGCTCTGAAGAGTTAAACTGTTCATAGGATACAAGTATACAGGCTTATGGACTAAGATTCCTGGTTTAACTAATTTCCAGTCAGAAAATCACTACTGTTTCCATAATGCATTATGCAGTATGGCTTACTTCTGAATAAAATATTTTTAGCTTACAAAGATTTACAGCTCTGAAGAGGATGGAATGGGAAAATTAGCTAGAGATTACTCTAATATCATCACTGATGAAGTCTTTCTGTGCAAGGACACCAAAACCAAGCACGAAATGGATCCTGCCTATTGTACAAGCTTTCCTAAAGAACACAGAGCCAGTGAGATGTGGCGTCCTGCCGTGTCTGAGAATCCCAGCTGGATCACTGCCACCTAAACCCAGGAAGCAGAAATGACTTCTAAAGGTTGCCCTCTGACCTTCACATGCAAACAGTGGCATGCGTGAGTGCAACATATGCACACATAATAAGTAAATAAATGTAGGAAGAAAGAACCATAAAAGCTCACTGGGTAAAAGAAAGAGAAAATGAGGTGTGGGGTCCCTGTTTTATACCCTTGAGCCTGGGTCTAAGAAATTCAGAGAAAGAAAAAGGAAACAACTCTGTGGATGAAAAGATGCCTACAATGAAATAAAACCTTCAAAGCAATGCTATGCTCCAATCATCGCACACATGTAAGCATTTCCCATGATTTAAGTCACCCTTCAGGAGAACGTGGCAAGAGTCATCCCCACTGCTGCTTAAAACTTCTCAGCCTTGTCTTGTTTAAAGCTTTCTGGAGACATAGCCTGGTTTAACTACACTGAACTTGGAGTAATTTGACTTTAAAACTTAATTGTCCCAATATTGTTTTTGAATATTTACTCCCCAGGTCACTTTATCCTAACCAAATTTGCTCCTTCTTACTGAGCCTTCATTAGTAAAAGTCCTAACCCTTTGTACGTATCACACCTGTCCACTCTCAGGCACAGACACTGTGACACTTAGGCCTGAATCAAATATCTATTACACTTGCTGTGGCTTGCTTATGCAATATTCTGACACAATTACTTTTATGGAAATGACAGAGGCAGAACTTAGTAGCAAGTGATGTTTGCCAAACACATACCATTCCTGTAGTAAAATCTTGGATATGACAGTAGTGGATGGAGAGAACACTGGGGGTTAATTACGTAAAACTCAGAAGTAAACGTGAAGGAAGCGAGCCATACCTCCAACAAATGCATCTCCAGCTCCATTGGTGTCAATGATCTCTTCCTGGTTTTGATCCAAGACAGGAAAAGCAGTGACATCATTCTCTGTAAGGAAAGCAAAGAAAGGCAGAGTAACTTCTCTTCGTAATGTTCAATACCTAAGATCACTCAGCAAAATACGACACTCCTTGTTTACCTGCTGCTCGGGGGAATTAAGGTGGTGTGTGTGTGTGTGTGTGTGTTTGTGTGTGTGTGTGTGACTTATGAAAGCCATACCCCTGTAGTTCATGTTCCTGGGGAGTGACTATAAATCGCTCTTTTGTGGACAGCTCATGTGATTGAACAGAAACTATAGGGTAAAGGAAGTGCTTCTGTGGACTGGATCATGAGCCCTAATAAATCTTCAAGCCTACTTGGGTGAAATTTTGGATCCACCAAAAAAGCTTCAAAATTTAAATGTAAATAAGTGTTGAGTGCCTTTCTACAGAAAAATCACAATGGCAAAATAGAAATTTTACAATTATTCTGTGACAACACTTAAGGTCAATGTCAAGGATTATTGATTTTAGTTGGTTTATTACAGATGATCTGGTTACCTTTGGCCAACTGCCCATCAGCTAACAAAAGGCTCAGATACCACAGAATGCAGGGGCAGAACAACAGCAGGGGCAGTGTGGCCTGTCTGAAGCAGGGTTTGCCTTTGTCCCTATAGAATACCCCGGACAGTACTCCAAGCTTGGCATATGACAGCTCTGGACACTGATGAACTCTGGCCCAGGAGACATGTGTGAATGATTACACAGTGTTTTCTGATTGGAGCTGGACCCTCGGAAGTGACGAATTTGCATCCTATGGAGACAGACTTGGCTAATGACTTGCAAACTTCAATCTCACCTCAGTGTAAAGAGGAAGTAGAAGATCTTAGGAATGTTAAGGCACATCTTAGAGAGTAAAGGTCTTAAGAGCTGAGGTGTGTGCCTACTTTGCACATGTGTGCAGGTGTGTAGCACATGGCTACAATCCCAGCACTTGGGAGGCAAAGGCAGAAGTTAGCATTAGGAGTTTGGGGCCAGTCTTTCCTATAACGAGACTCCTTCTAGAAACACACACACACACTAGAAACTTCAGTTTTACCAGGACAGGGCTGTACTCTAAACCCCAGGCTTGTCCATTTTCTATAGCCTGACCAATGACAAAGAGTAGTGTTTCTTTCCTGGGTATCCCATCCTCTAGGCTCTGGGATTACAGGTGTTCATTCCCAGCGCTAGGAGAGATTCACCACCATAACAGACACAAACACGTTAAAGAAAACAATGATCCTACTTTGCTGAGTGTGATAAAACCTGCCTGTAACCCCAGCACTGCAGCGATTAAAGGCAGGAGGATCTTGGGTTGGAGGCCAGCCTAGGCTACAAATTGAGACTCCTATCTCATAAAACCAAACAAAACCCAACAAAATCAATCTTCTCAGCAACGCTGGTATTCAGGAAGACAAATGGTCTACTTAGCAAGTACGCTGTCAGGCAGCACTGGCTGTGGCCTCATGTGCTTCATGTGTCATGTGTCTCGGGTGGCTGGGAAGGTGGCCCAGCAGATTTGCAGATGACAAAGTCGAATTGCAGTGTCAAAAGGTTGGATAACCCTGGATGTTAAAAACCCAGAATCATCTATTCAATTCTAGTTGACAATGGTTAGGTGACTCATGAATGTCATCTCAACCCTTGGAATGCTGAATCAGGAGGAAAACAGAGGCCAACCTGGGCTATGTAGTGAGTTTAAGACCAGCCTGGGCTACAAAATCTTGTTTCAAAAACCAAAAACTTTGAAGCAATTAAACTTTCCACACTTTGTGACTCTAGAGCCGACATGGCAATAAACAGTGTTGTAATTAACTGGATTCTATGGTACAAATCTAGAGGATTGGAGTTTCTAGGAGCAAGCAGTACATATGCTTATACAGGCAGAAAAAAGAAAGAGATGCAAGCGGACTTTATTAGAAAAAACTGGTAAAGAGCTGCAGCCTGATTTAGGGAAAGGTCTACACCATAAATATTTATAGAGAAATCTAGTTTTATTACTTTCAAGTATAAGTCACACAATATAGGGAATGAACGTCTATAAACCTAGAACAAATGGGCCTGAAGAGAATGAATGAAGTTAATGAGTCACTGTTAACAATGGGCTTACATTATACAATAATTGGACATGTCCATAAAATACTTTGGGTAACAATTGTAGAAAATGGGGGCTGGTGAGATGGCTCAGCTGGTAAACTGCTTGTCTGGCAAACATGAGGCTTGCATTTGATCTTGGAAACCCATAAAAAGCCAGCACCCCTGGGAAATGGAAGATAGAAGCTTATGGGCCAGGGGGCAAAAATAAGAGACACACTGTGTACATAAGAGAAACAATTCCTGAAAGTTGTCTTCTGACTTCAACATGTGTACCTGTGTGCATGTGTGCACCTGCACACAAGAACACACACACACACACACACACACACACACACACACACACACACACACCTGAAAGACATACAAAACTCATAAAAATAAAAAAACAATACAAAGCTGGGTGTGGTGGAGCATGCCTTTAGTCTCAGCATTTGGGAGGCAGGGGCAGGAGAATGTCTTTAAGTTGCAGCCCAAACAAGGCTACAAGGTAAGATTCAGCCTCAAACCCTCCCCATACAAACAAACAAACAAACAAACAAACCCCCACAAAAACAAAGTAGGGAAGAAGGAAGGGATAGAGGTCCCACCCTCCTCTCTGAAAAGCTATTGGTGCTAGTGGTTACAGTGGGGAGAGACACATCTTCTTCTGTGGGACAGTTGCTGGTACATTACCCACTCTTTAGTAAATAATGCTATACTTATGCTCATGCAAGCAATCCGAATTAAATTCAGCCAGAAATAAAACACACACACACAAAAAATACAACAAAACAAAACAGAAAGTGTGTGTGTGAGTGTGTGTGTGTATGTATATATGTATTTGAGACAGGATCTCTCTGGGTAGACCACTATGCAGACCCGGCTGGTCTTGAACTCAGTGATCCTCCTGCCTTTGCTTCCTAAATCCTGAGATTAAAGATGTGCAGCAGAATAGGAGGTAAGGAATACTTTTTGATATTTTAACATAGGCTGGCACCAGGCTGAAATATAAGTTACTTTAAGTGGTCAAGACCAAAATAAATATCTGACATACACACAAAGAGTAGATGGTTCCTGAGGAAGACTGCCTAAGGTGGACTCCTGGGCTCCATATGCACAAAAATGTACATATATATACACATATGCGCACACCCACACCCACACACACACACACACACACACTTTCCAAATCAGAATGGGCCAGCAAGAGGTTCAGATGGTGAAGGCGCTAGTTGCCAAGTCTGGTGACCTGAATCCACTGTGACTTGCAGCTTGCAGGACTTGCAGCTTGCAGGACTTGCAGCTTGCAGGACTTGCAGCTTGCAGGACTTGCAGGACTTGCAGGACTGAAGAAGGCTGACTCCTGCAAGTTGCTTTCAGACTTCCAATAAGAGCCATGCTTGATGTTCTGATCAAATACTTATGCTTAAGAGCTTACAAGGCTAGGCACGGTGGCACATGCTTTTGAGCACAGCACTTGGGAGGCAGAGGCAGGTAGATATCTATGTGTTCAAGGCCAGCCTAGCATACATAGCTAACCAGGCAAGGTTACATAGTGAGAATGTCACAAATGCGAGCAAGCAAGCAAGCAAGCAAGCAAGCAAGCAGAGATATAAGGATTGGGTGGAGAGGGTAGGTAGTGTGTGATATGAGGCTGGAAAGTTGGGAATGATTGCAAATGTCCATGGAGTGTCTCTTTTTGAGATAATAAAAATGTTCACAACGGGTTAATGTAATGATTGCACACTGTCAACGTAAGAGCAACTCTTAGAATGAATACTTGAAATAAGTGAGTTGTGGGGTATGTGTTATCACATTGGAGGTATTAAAGAAGATATTGAAATACCAGGCTGCTCTACACACACGACGCTCTTCATGCCTTTGTGCTTTGCTGAGCCCTATAGTCACTGTATGCACAGACTCTCATTTACTTCCCAGACCGTCATTGATAGCCTGCAGGCTGCCTTCAGTCTCCCTCATCACACGCAATGCTGCAAAGCATTCAAACCTTTATCTTTCATACCATTTGAATTTAATTATTATATTTAATAGCCAAATCAACGATATCATTCCTACTTGACCCAGGGAACCGACACAAACAAACCACGTTGTTATACTAATAGCATGAAATGCGCCTTAATGGATGGGGAGAAATGAGAACGGCGGAAATGTTTCTTCTCACTAGGACACACGCATCAGGATATGAGCAAAGACACCCTGCTCAGACTGCCCTAATAAACAGGCTAATGAAACAGATGACAAACTCTCCTAATAATAGAGATTTATAGAACACTCCTAATTAACAAAGACTTTAGGGAATGAGGAGCTCTGAGTTAATTTAATTTTCTGGTTAACTAAAGAAAAAGCAGAAAGTCTTTTTAGTTGGAAAATTTTCTAAATGTATTAACATAATATATTAATATACCATGACATCCCTGCTTTAATTAATTTATAGAACTCAATGAATTTTTTTCTGAGAATAGAGAATCTTACAGCACATCTGAATATCATTATCTTGAGCATTAATTCTTACTGTAGTTCTCAAGGTATGTCTTTCATGAGAAGCAGGCTCAGTGGAATGGCGGGAATGTTTGCATTAAAATCTAAAACCAACCATGGTTTAAGTTTGGTTTGGGCTCAGCTTCTTTACTTAATACATGTTTATTAAAAATCTCGTCTCATGTTAGGGACTGTATTGGAGACTGAACATGAACATGTCAGTGGTGCAGACAAAACTGGCTTTTACAGGGCCTACACTAGCTACTCAAGCAACAAAGGAAGGAACAGACCGAGTTATCAGCAGATGACATTGAGAGAGTGAAACGGTACACCAGGACCAGTAGCAAAGCGGAGAGCTAGTTTAGGACGTGAAGCTTGAGTCTGGCTGAGGAGGTGAGATCTGAGTGACAAGGAGGAGCAAGCCATGTGACAATCCCAGGCTAAAGCACGTAAGTATGGAGGCTGCAGGCCGGCCAGCACCAGCTTGGATGGGCTAGCTGTGCTACACCTAAAATAGGCTCTGTAACTGGAGTACGGAGTGTAACACTCTGTTTTCATTGTTGCTTTGTTTGTTTTTGAAGCTCAAGGACAATTTTACTAGAATTTGAAAGGAAAACCTCATGACAGGCAACCTGTAGGACTTCAATCTGCCTGGAGAACAGAGAGGGGGAGAAAGAGTGATGCCATGTGACACTGGCGTGGGGGTCAGATGCGTGGTTAAGAATCAGCCCATGGCAAGCAGAAAGAACACAGAAGCCCTAAACCCTGGGAACGCCAGCTAGGTGTGGTGGTGCACACTTTTAATCCCAGCACTTGGCAGGCAGAGGCAGGAGGATCTTTGAGTTCAAGGCCAGCTTGGCCTACTGAATGAGTTTTAGGACAGCTACAGCTACACAGAAAATATTAGGGAAACCCAGGCTAGCCTTGAACTTGCAGGGATTAGCTACCATCCCCAGCTTGAATTGTACAAGTTTGAAAGAAGACATCTAGTTTCTATAGTCATTATACACACACACATTTATTATTATAGATAATATATATTTATACACATACATATATAACATATCTGTTTGATGAAACACTGTACTGAAGGGAAACAATCTAATATATAATTTTATAAGGTAGGGGTTCACTTTCTTCAGGCAACAAATACCGATCAACAGCTATAAGCTCTTTATACTCTGCTAAGTTCTTTGGAGGAGATGAGACACAGGAGAAGTACTCAGATACAATCTGTCTTTGCAGAGTGCTTAGAAGCATGCGGGAGACCTGGCCTGTGTGGAATCTCTGAACTACAGACAGCATATCACCCACTGTAACTGCAGTGGGAGCTGGGAGGGATGGAGGGACAAGATGAACTTAGCCAACTCAGATGGCTTTGTGCAGAAGAGACTTCAGCTAGTTCTGAGGATGTGGATAATAGAGAGAGGAAAAGAAAGCTGCAGATGCTGAGAGGAATACACAGAGAACAGGGTTTGCGTCTGTAAGATAGGGTCTAGCCATTTCTAGAGACTCTGAATGTCCAAGGTTTGGGCTTGATGCATCAGAAGATGGAGGCAGCAATGGTATCTTGGTGAAATCCTGCTGCGCTAAGTGCTGTACACGACACCTCGGGCCAGTTTCAGGCCCACACTTTGGGTGCTGTCAACTGATTTTATAAACAAGTACACTGAGGCTCACAGGGTGTCAAGTGCCTAGGGGCTCATGGGCACAGCAGGTCTTTGGGACAAGATGAATGAGAAAGAAGCAGGTAGCTTCCCATGCATTAATGCTGCTGTTTGTGTTCATTAAGCAGTATATAGCAGTTAATGGAAATTGAAATTCCTTTAAGCCTGGTGCTGAGAACTAAGTTTGACTAAATTAACTGATAAAATCCCATAGATAAGGAGGGCAGTATGACATTATGATTACGAGGACGAGCCAGGCTCTGTAAGATTATAATCCATACAGCTTTGTCGTCGTTCTCTGGCAAACCAAACTAAGCTCTCTCTGATTTCTTGAGGTTTAAAAACAAGACAACTGAGACTGATGAGATGGCTCAGTGGATAGAGGGGCTTGCTGCCAAACCTGACGGCCTGAATTCCATCCTCTAAACCCATATAGTAGAAGCAGAGAACAAGCCCACAGTTGTTCTCATTGGCCCTCTGAGCGCCACACACACTGTGTGCACACAAGAAAAACAGTAAATACAAATGTCTTTATTTTTTAAGAGAGAGGCATTACTGCTATTTCAAGGGTTTGTGTGTACGTGCACACGTGTGTGTGTGTGTGTATGTGTGCGCGCACTCGTGACATCAGAATGTATAAAGCTTAAAGCAGCCAGAGGAAAAGCTAGTCCACAGTAAACACTCACAGCTCCTATGAATACCTGAAAAAAATGCATTACTTATCTTAAATTGAGACGTAGTAGAGACATAGGGGATCCAGGTCTCATTTAACGTGGTGGTTTCTCACTTAGACATACAGGTGCACAGCTGCAATTCCATCACTCAGAAGACTACAGCAAGAGGAGTTCAAACTTAAGGTACCATCTTAAGGTTCTTTCTCAAAGAGTGGATGAAGCAAATTGCTGTTTCTGATGGCACGGGCTCACAGATCAACTAACTATATACTATTGTTTGTAGGAGGCTCTCTGTTCACATTTTCTTCTAGTTAATGTGAATTTTCAGTGCTGGATATAGGTAGGTAAGAGAATAGATGGATTACTTTGAATATGAAACAGTTTTGAAAGGGCTAGGGATGTAGTTCAGTGGTTGGGCATGTGGGAGGCCCTGGGTCTCATCCGTATTTATTACTGCTAAAAAAAGAAGTTTGCAGTAGAAATGATAAAACCAGCATAACAAGAGTTGGAACCAGTGCTCTAAAAACTTATTCTACTCTGTGCTTGGTGTGCATTTTTAAAAAGATGTATGGATGCATGTGTGTGTGAGTATGTGCATGTATATATGCTGGTAAGTTTACGGATACCACATGCATGTACATGTCTATAGAGTGTAGAACTTGTGGATCCTGGGACTGGAGTGAAGGCTGTTGTGAGCCTCTTGATATGGCTGCCCAAACCAAGCTTGGGTCCTCTGAAGAGGGGTCAGTGAACACTCTTATCTGCTGAACCATCTCTCCAGCCATGTGTAAAAAGGGGTTTTTCCTTTTAAGGAAGTTTTTGATACTTTTTTTTTTTTTTTTTGGTTTTTCGAGACAGAGTTTCTCTGTGTAGCCCTGGCTGTCCTGGAACTCACTCTGTAGACCAGGCTGGCCTCGAACTCAGAAATTCACCTGCCTCTGCCTCCTGAGAGCTAGGATTAAAGGCGTGCGCCACCACACCCGGCTCCATTGCTCTTCTTAAACCACAATTATTTCTTCAAGAAAACAGGAGCTCTTAAGTACCAATCCTTTAGTTTGCTAGTTATATCAAACTATTAATTTTGCATCAAGTGATAAAAAAGTCAGTACCTTTGCTTCTAAAGATGGGAGATAATGCAGTCTAAGAACACTGTCTTCTGCTGGGCGTGGTGGCGCACACCTTTAATCCCAGCACCCAGGAGGCAGAGGCAGGTGGATTTCTGAGTTCGAGGCCAGCCTGGTCTACAAAGTGAGTTCCAGGACAGCCAGGACTACACAGAGAAACCCTGTCTCAAAAAACCAAAAAAAAAAAAAGAAAAAAGAAAAAAGAAAAAAAAGAACACTGCACCAGAGGCCACTATGCAAATGGCATTGCTAGACATGGCCTGTTCACAAATCATAACACTCTCTCTTTCTTTCTTTCTTTCTTTCTTTCTTTCTTTCTTTCTTTCTTTCTTTCTTTCTTTCTTTCTTTCTTTCTTTCTTTCTTTCTTTCTTCCTTCCTTCCTTCCTTCCTTCCTTCCTTCCTTCCTTCCTTCCTTCCTTCTTTCTTTCTTTCTTTCTTTCTTTCTTTCTTCCTCTCTCTCTCTCTCTCTCTCTCTCTTTCTTTCTTTCTTTCTTTCTTTCGAGACAGGGTTTCTCTGTATAATTCTGGCTGTCCTGGAACTCACTCTGTAGACCAGGCTGGCCTCGAACTCAGAAATCCGCCTGCCTCTGCCTCCCAAGTGCTGGGATTAAAGGCGTGTGCCACCACGCCCTGCTGTTCTTTTGTTTTATTCTCTCTCTTTTGGGGGACAGGCCTCACCATTTAGCCCATGCTGCCCATGAACTTGAGACCTCTGTTGCCTTGGCCTCCTGAATATGTACATACAGGCCTATGCTTCCTGGCCTACTTTGTTCATCAGTTTTTTGAGCTGTAAGTCACAATGTAAGTGTCAGCCATTACTATCCACTAACCTATAGTGGCTGCTGACCAGGAAGCTGGCTAGTTCAATCTGAGTGTCGTAAGGGGGAGGTCCATATTTCCTGACAACAGTGCCACCCCTGCGTACCGTGGGAAAGAGTAGGGCGCACACTGTAGACTGGGAGGTTTCTACTCCTCAAAGGTAAGACAGAGACACTGTGAGAACTTCAGGATAGTCACAGGCACAAGCCTTTTCACCTTTTAAAGCATATGTCGAACTTGGAAAGTGGAATATGTGAACTTTAATCTAGCACATTCCAAGTTTATTAAAGACGTCCCTATAGGTAACAGATAACTCTTCTTTGGTTATAGACTTAAAAATAGCAGAACAAAATGGGAATAATCGTCCAAACACAGCAAGAAGCCTAGGATTCTAGGTACCTAATAAATGTTGGTTGACAGAATTTAAGAGATTTTAAAAATAGGAATCAACTTTATTTTCTTGATAGCTTAATATTCATATCCTTAAAAAGTTTTGATGTAGGGGTAGAGAGAAGAGGGCATAGGATGTCTTGAAGCTGGAGTTACAAATGGTTGTAAGCACCAACATGGGTGCTTGGAACAAAACCAGAGTCCTCTGCAAGCTGTGCGTGTTTATAACTGCTGAGTCATCACTCCAGACCCAATTTCTACAATTTCTACATTTTCTTTTTTTATTCTCTTGGCAGCAGGGAAGTGTGTGTGGGGGGGGGTGGGGGGGTGGGGGGGGTGGGGAAAGGACGGACACAAGATCTCACTCTGTAGTCTCGGCTAGCCTCATAGGCAGAGATCTGCTTGCCTCTGCCTCTCCAATGAATGCTAGGATTAAAGGTATATGTCAATATGGCTGGCTAATTTCTCTATTCTTAAGGCCATTCTTGCAGTCGGCAAACCACAAGTAGGTTCTCTACAGTGTGTGATGCGTTAGTGATGATGGTCTATGAGGAGAAAACAGTAGTGTAGGTAGAGATCAGTGTTGAGCTCAAGATGAGAGAGCTTTGCAGAAATCAGTTGCTAATTGTAATTTGGTAATTAAATACACAAACCTATGATCCTTTTAGGCTCACCTAATTAGTATTAAATGAGTTTACTTAATTACAGCTGTAAATTAAATGCATAGGGTTTGCCTCATCTCAGAATAATTACATGCGCATTGTAATGTGAATTATGGAACATTAATTTGAACTTTATCGATTATTCCCTAAACAGAGCCTGGGGCTCATTAGGACAAAGCTGTTATCATAGCATTTTTGATAAATACCTCCAAAAAACACCCCTAAATAATGTCTGTACAGTTCTTCTTCAAAGGAAAGGTATATACTTGAGTCTCAATTGGTTGAGTACATCCTTTCATTGCAAAGTCCAGTTTAGAGAATGTTCTTGCTAGGGTATTCAGTTAAAGGCTTCTCAGCAGAAGCTGACGCAGTATCTGAAAAAGGTTCTGTAGCGTAATGTTAAGTAACTACAGGTCAAACGACCCTACCAAGCTCATTCTTAGCTTCCTTTGCAAGGAGGAAATGATAGATTAGCACATCAGGAAAATAGGAGAGGGAACAGATTTCTATTCTGTGGATATTTTACAATGATAATTTTGTCCTTTCATCTAAAAAAGGAAATTAAGGAAGGGAGGGAGGGAGGGAGGGAGGTAGGGAGGAAGGAAGCAAAGAAGGAAACCCTGAGTCGTCAGTATAGTTTGGTTGGTATGTTTGCTTTGCTTCTGCTTTAATCTCCAGCACTCGGTTGTGTCTGAGGTAGTACACACTTGTTTTTGTTTTTCTTTAAGATTTATTTATTATTGTCTCTAAGTACACTGTAGCTGTCTTCAGATGCACCAGAAGAGGGTGTCAGATCTCATTACAGATGGTTGTGAGCCACCATGTGGTTGCTGGGATTTGAACTCAGGACCTTCAGAAGAGCAGCCGGTGCTCTTAATCACTGAGTCATCTCTCCAGCCCGATAGTACACACTTGTAATCAACCCCAGCACTCAGGAGGTAAAGGCAGGAAGAGCAGAAGTTCAAGGTCATTTTCAGTTACATAGAGAGTTTGAGGCCATCTTAGGATACATGAGATCCTGTTTCAAAATAAATATATTAAAATAAAAATCAGACTGTTGATTGGTTGAGAATAGCCTAGGACAAACAAGACCCATCCAATATATAAGTTAATACATTTTTATTTGGAGGAGGGAGAGAGTGGAACTATAACCACAAATGAAAACATTTTAAAAAATGACTTTATGAGGAAGCCTTAGACCTTTTTCCTTGGGTATAAAATAGATTTAAGGAAAAATTATTTTCCTCTTCTTTTTTTATAAATTAATTTGATTTCATGTGCATTGGTGTTTTGTCTGCATGTGTATCTATGTGAGGGTGTTGGATAAAGGTAAAGGCAGGAAGAGCAGAAGTTCAAGGTCATTTTCAGTTACATAGAGAGTTTGAGGCCATCTTAGGATACATGAGATCCTGTTTCAAAATAAATACATTAAAATAAAAATCAAGACTGTTGATTGGTTGAGAATAGCCTCTGGAAGAGCCAGAGCTCTTACTCACTGAGCCATTTCTCCAGCCCCTGAATAATGAGATTTTCATACTTAAAATATAAAAAGTTCAGACAAGATTCTTGCCTTAGATGATTTCAATGCACCCACTGTTTCTCAGGCTTCCCTTCCTTTAAATATTTATTTATTTATTTACTATATGTAAGTACACTGTAGCTGTCTTCAGACACTCCAGAAGAGAGCATCAGATTTCATTACGGGTGGTTGTGAGCCACCATGTGGTTGCTGGGATTTGAACTCAGGACCTTTGGAAGAGCAGTCGGTGATCTTAACCACTGAGCCATCTCACAAGCCCCAGGCTTCTCTTTCTTACAGGGCAACGCCACTAGCTACTCTATTAACTAAGCTTATATTGCTTCTCTGCATCTGCTTGGCTCGTCCACGGAGGTAGTATTTGGCGGAGGAATGTACACACTAGACACACTAGTATTGCTGCTTTGAAGCAACAACAGGAACCTGAGTAGACAGAGAAAGGCTTTCTTCTGCATTTGGCATTTCTAACTGACCACCATACCTTTTTTCCCTATGTATATTTGTAATTTTCACTGTTTTCTCCCTTTAAATAATGCCTGAAGGGAAGACCACAGCATAATAAACCTATTTTAATTCAGCACAATTTTGGCTTAAAGCAAACATCTAATTACTTGTGATTAATTCTAAAGAGCACAACCTATGCTCGTGTTTAGAAGGTCTATGTTTGATCTAACTAGTGGCTTCCCTCAGCTTTCTCTGCCTTTCAGCCTTCCTTTTCCCCTGTGTTAGCTTAATCCTCACAGCAGCTGAAGAATTATAAACACCATTCTCCCACTACACAAGATATCTGTATTGTGCAACTCGCATTTGAAGGGGTTTATATTATTAGCCTTGAATAATGTGCTCAAATTCAGATTAAACTCAGACTACTCCGTAATAAATGACAAGATGCACGAGAGCACTGTAATCCAGGCAACTGTAATTATACAATTATTGATGAAGTTCCTGTTGATAAACAATGCAAACATTAGGAAATACTATTTTGCAATTAAATGGTGAAGAAAGCTGTTTATTGCCTTCCATTCCATCCTCTTAATAAGGCTGGAGTTGCAGATGTTCGTGTATGTTGCATTGATGTTAAATGGTGCATGATACTCTAGGTGGTTCCCATAACCTTGCTTTGTCTACTATGAACTGACTCAATTGATATGATAATAGAGAAAAGAGAGGGGGCTGAACTGGCACAATTTGCATAGCCTTGAAATTTGCCATTATTGGATAGCCAAGTGTTCCTAAAAGTTCTTGTTCGGTTGTCACCGACAACAATGCCTTAGGCAAACAATATTTTGAAATGAACCACACAGGTGGGAACATCACTTACCCAGGCTTTTATCCTACCAAACAAGGTACTCATCAGTACATTTATAAAGCTAACAATTGGGAATCTTGTGATTTCTTTGGGGTTCAATTGCTGTTAGAGCAAGTATAGAGACAGCAGCAATTATTCAGAAGTTACGGAGGTACAGCCCTGACAGCTTTGACACAGATCTAAGAGAGAACACAGCTCTCTTTCAAAACACCCTCATTCCCATCTCTTAGTAAATACTATCAGATTTTAGGTTAAAAATACTAAAGTTGCCAATGTTATTCAATATTGTATTTTATCCATAGGTGGAAAAGAAGACGGTGCCTGAGAAGCACAACATGAGGCTGGGCAGCTGCGCACCTAGTAACAATGCTCGCCGCGCAAGCATGAGGGCCTACCTGAGTTCGGATCCCCATTACCCATGTGAAGTGCTGGGCCTGGGATGGGAAAGAGATGGACAGATTGCCAGAGCTCTGGTCAGCTAGGCCAGACAACTGGTGAGCTCTGGGTTTACTGAGAGATCCAAGAAGATATCCAACTTCCTTTACCATGCACATATAGCACACCTCCACCCTCATCTATACACAAAGTCCATAATAAAATTAAATAAAATGATAAAAGCTCATTTAAGAGTGGTGGGGACTGCTCTGATGTGTGTCCCAGTGGGGTATGACCAACACTGAAGAAAACTGTAAAAGTTCCCTTAGCAGTAACAGGAGACCTGCTAGAAAGATACAAAAAAATACAAAGGAGACCCAGAAACCTCAGAGGCATGGGTGATGGAATGAAGAGGAAGCACATGGACCTAGAGAGATGGCGAATTAGAATGGTAAGGAGAACAATGAAAACAGATTAGCAAATTTGAGTAAAGAGGCCTAGAAAAGCTAATAGAGAAACTTTCAACCTAATGAAGACACAAAACAAAGAGGAAGCACAGTGGCATGACCGGTATTACCCCCCTGGAGACCAATGTGTAAATCTTTAACTCCTTGAAGAGCAGAGTTCCATATGACAAGTTGGGTAAGATATATGATCTGGTGACTGTGGTAGTGCCTTCTATAATCCCATTACTCAGGAAAGTAAGGCAGGAGGATACTTGTGAGTTCATGGTTAGTCTTGGCTAAAGAGACTTTGAGGCTAACCTGAGCTATAAATTGTAATATCCCATCTCAGAGAGGTGGATGAGGGGCTGTTCAATGAGAATATAATTTAGCAAAATGTCAAGTGAAAGAAACGGCAAACATGGAATTAATGCGCTCAAAGGCACCACAGTCTTTTTGTTGTTGTTATTGTTGTTTTGACAGGCTATCTCTATGTTGCTGGCCTGGAATTTGCTATGTAGACCAGACTGGCCTTGAAATCACGTAGATTCACCAGCCTCTGCCTCCCATATACCGGGATTAAAGATGTGAGCTGTTACGTCAGGTTTATGATTGGTTTTTAAAAAGACATTTCTTTTCAGCTCCTTGGCCTTTTGGTTTTAGTTGGTTTAAATAGCATATAAAATTAAGACCTCTCATGCTAAAGATCAGTTTTATGATAGGAAGAGTAGAATTATATATGAAGGGAAATGGGACTATTGTAAGTTACATTCACTGTCCCTCTCGGCCAGGCCCATTCCTGTGGGAGAACTGCAATCTGCTCATAAAGACTGTATTTTCTACCCAATTACTCTCAAGCTGGGCCTCATGACTTGCTTCCACTAATGAAATGTGAATGGCAGGGATACAGGAACTTCACTAACAGCTGTTTAACTAAGATCCATCTAGCAAGTTCCTAATAAGAGCTGCCCCGCCATGTCAGTCTCAGAAGGAACAGACGATGCAGCTAAGCTGTGGCAGCAGACAAGCATGGAAGAGAAGGGCGTCTATTGTGAAAGCTTTCAAGGGATTGTAAAATCTGAGGATATGAAAGCTTCCAAAACCAGTAAGGATCTAAGAAAGTGTTTAAATGTGGAGGAAGATGTTCCGAGATGGGTAAATGCAAGTTATGAAGGATTTAAATTCACCTCTCGCAGGTCAAATGGACTCAATATAAGTACTGTTAATTAACAGCCTGTTTCCACGCCCACCTGCCCATTTCTGGGGGTGGGATCTTTTTCTCTTTCCCTGGGGCTCCCCCACCCCTTCTCCAACTACCAAGACCATGGGCCTAAGAATTTCAAATGTACACCCAAGAAAAGGGTTTTCTCCCTAAACTTTTATCTTCTGCCCCTAACATCCAGGTGTTCTCTCAGAATCTGCATCCAGGACAGCTCCAAAACAGTTACTAACAGGTCTGGCCCAGCCTCACAGACTGCTTCAGCTGAGCCTACATATGCCTACCCAGAGATGGGCCCACAACCTGGACAGCAATCAAACAACCAGCTGTTCCTGGATTTGGCCAATGGTCCAGTTTTTGCCCATGCCCTAAGGTCAGCAGGAAGTAGTCATGAATTATTAGGGCTCCCCTTATTCATTTATAATCAACAAAAGGCAACAAAAAATATATACATGAAAAATGTAAGCTAGGGATGATGCTCAGTAGTAGAACACTTCCCTAGCATGTGCAAGACCCCAGGTACCATCCTCGGTATCACACAACAAACAGACAGACAGAAAGACAGACAGACAAATCTGCTTGAATGCATAACAAAAGAATGAAAAATGGCCAGACTAGGATACACAGGCAGTAACTAGGGAGGGGAGCTTGGTGTTTCATACTTGGAGAGGAGTTTAGAATTAAGGGTGGCGAACAAGACACAGGAAGACCTCGGCAAGGGACTGTTCTGGACGTTCCAACCATCAGAATTGCTAGTCTCAAATTAAGATGTCTCCAGTGGGCCGCTGCTCCTGTGCTCCCATGCATACATGTATTGTACTAGGTCTCAAGTCATTTCTCCAACAACCGCAAATAAAACATCTCAGTGAGATTAACAAGACAAATTAGCCTAAAGCAGATGACCAGTCCACAAAACAAACTTTGAAAGAACACACTTACTGTCCAAGAGTTATAAACAAAGCAACAACAGCCAGAGAGATGGCTCAGTGGGCAAGAGCACATGACACTCCATGCAGAGGACTCAGAGATGGGTCCCAGCACTCACAAGGTGACTCTCACCTGTCTTCACTTCCAAGGGATCTGATGCCCTCTTCTGGCCCCAGTGGGCATTGGGTTCACATGATGCACAGACATTCATGCAGACACACACACACACACACACACACACACACACACACACACACACACACCACAGACACAGAGAGCTGGGACAGATTCTGCATGGCTTTCAGAAGCTGAGATCAGCTACTCGATACATCTTAATAGGGACAATTTCTGCCCATCAGAAAGAGCTTCTAACTAGGGTTTAAAAACATAGGCAAACAGATCACTAGGTTTTAGAGAAGATTCCTGAACTGAGCTAGGGAGACACAGATAGACGGTCCCTAAAACCTTTCCAACATCAAAGCGTGAGGATTTTATATGGATTCAGAGAGTGAACAGGGAGAAAAATTAAACTGAAATGTCTCAGGAGAAAAAGTTTGGAAGAACACAGAGTGATCTTAGACTTATGAAATTATGCAGTAAGTATGCATATAAGAAAGATGTCTGGAAGGATAACCACTAAATTGTTAACATTTGTTCTCTCTGGGGGATGTGAGCTATTTCACGTAAGGAACTGTGCTGAGGAGTTCAGTAAGCGTGAGATCAGCGCCCTGCAATGACAGCTATTACATTAGGGTAGGGCTGCTCAAACTTTTTGGCTTCAGTTTCTGTAATACTTTACAAAAATTATTTAGGCCCTTAGAAACACTGTTTGTATGTGCTACACACGAGCTATTATTAATACTTATTATATTATAATTTAGCTGGGTGTGGTGGCTCGTGACTGTAACTCCAGCATTTGAGAGGTCGAAGAGAGAAGTGCAGGGAATTAATTGACAGTCAGTCTGAGCTACAGGGAAGACCTTGTCTCAAACACCAAAATACCACCACTACCACCACCACCACCACCACACCACCACCACCACCCCCCTTATAAAATCTTATTGTATCAGAAATTCAAATGGTTAACTTAAAACCATCACTTTACCTATTTTAATGTTTTTCTAAAAAAGAACTATATATTTCCAACAAAATATTATTTGTAATTTACATTTTATGTGTATACATCCATATGTGTTAATTTGTGAGGGTGTATATATACACATGTGCATACAGAGGTGAAAGGTCGACATCCGGTATTTTCCTCAAGTGCTTCCCATTTTATTATTTTAAGACTGGGTCCCTTGGGGCTGGTGAGATGGCTCAGTGGGTAAGAGCACCCGACTGCTCTTCCGAAGGTCCAAAGTTCAAATCCCAGCAACCACATGGTGGCTCACAACCACCCATAATGAGATCTGATGCCCTCTACTGGTGTGTCTGAAGTCAGCTACAGTACTTACATATAATAAATAAATAAATAAATAAATAAATAAATAAATAAATAAAGACTGGGTCCCTCACAAAAACTTGCCAATTTGGTGAGACTAGCTGGCCAGCAAGCCCAGGGGCCCTCAGGTCCACTTGTGCTGCTAAGGTTATGGAGGCTTAACACTGCACCCACCTTTTTATATAGGTGCTGAGCATCTAACTTGGATAGTCATACTTTCATGGAAAATGCTTTACTGAGTCATCTTCTGGCCCGTGATTTAGAGTTTTGCTAATCTCTTTAATGTCTGGTTTAAGAGAAGACATTAAAGATAGATTCTCTTACCTTTATTATACAATTTGTTACCATATCATGTACTCTCTGGAAAACACTACTGCAATTGAGAGTTACAAAAGGCTATTTATTTATTTATAAATACTTTTTTTTCCAAGAAAGGGTTCATCTGCATAGCAAAAGGCAATCTATTTATTTATTTTTATAATTGGTCCCCCCTCCCCCCAAATAAAGGGCTTATCTGTATAGCCCTGGCTGTTCTGGAACTCACTCTGTACACCAGGCTGGTAGGCTGGTTTCAAAGATCCCCTTGTCTTTGCCTTCTGATCCTGGGACTAAAGGTGTGTGCCATTACATCCAGCTCTAATAATATATTTTAAATTATTGTGAAATACACCCACAAACACACCCTTGTTCATTTACATTTTTTAAAAGATAAGGTCTTATATGTCCCAGGCTGGCCTACAACTTGCTATGAGTGTCAGGTATGCGTGGTCTCTCTGGGATAACAGACATAACATGCAACACTATGATAGACTTGCTTTTGTTCATTAGAGATGGGGTTTTGTTATGCAATCTAGGCTTGTCTCAGACTCTTAACCCTTCTGTCTCAGGTTCTCAGGAGGGTGTACGGGGCTATAGTTTTGACTTTACAGAAGAGACTCTTTGAGAGGTGTGGAGCCTATTCTCATATGCTAGGATATTGATCCTGCTTATCTAGACAAGCTGTGATTCCTAGGAAACGGTTAGATCTGATGTGCTTATACCTGCTGCTGGTGGAATAGGCCAGGAGGAAACTCATGCTCCAATGACTTAGTGAAGGAAGAGCCCAAAGAGTGCCGAGATGAAAACAACCCAGATATGAAGAACATGTGCATGTGTGTGCACAAGTGCATGTGCGTGATATAAATGGATGCATGGGTGTGTGCGTGTGTTCAAACCAGAGTGATTTTGGGTATCTTCCTTGGCAGCTCCCCATTCTATTTATTGAGGCAGGGTCTCTTTCTAAACACAGAGTGCTCCAATTCCAGTTAGCCTAGCTAGCCAGCTTGTTTTAGAGACACCCCTGTCCTGCCCCTGTCTCCTGAGTGTCGGGATCACAGGCCTCGTGTGCCAGGTTTTTATGCTGATTCTGGGTATCTGAACTCCAGCTCCAAGTTACCCAAGTTGGACTGAACTTGTGAGCCTTCTGTCTCATCTCAAAATGGTGGTATGAGTTTGTGTTACAAGCTCAGTTTTTTTTTAACTGTTTCCCCTCCCCTTCCATATTCCTGACTCTCTCACAAGACATCTATAATAAAGAGATTCCCAGCCACGAAACAAAAGCAAAATAGTCCTAATTCCTCAACAGAGTCAGATGAAAACTGCTGTTTTAGTTAGGGATTTACTGCTGTGAACAGAAACCATGACCAGGGCAACTCTTATAAGGATAACATTTTTTTTTCCATTTTTTATTAGGTATTTAGCTCATTTACATTTCCAATGCTATACCAAAAGTCCCCCATATCCACCCACCCCCACTCCCCTGCCCACCCACTCCCCCTTTTTGGCCCTGGTGTTCCCCTGTACTGGGGCATATAAAGTTTGCAAGTCCAATGGGCCTCTCTTTCCAGTGATGGCCGACTAGGCCATCTTTTGATATATATGCAGCTAGAGTCAAGAGCTCCGGGGTACTGGTTAGTTCATAATGTTGTTCCACCTATAGGGTTGCAGATCCCTTTAGCTCCTTGGCTACTTTCTCTAGCTCCTCCATTGGGAGCCCTATGATCCATCCATTAGCTGACTGTGAGCATCCACTTCTGTGTTTGCTAGGCCCCGGCATAGTCTCACAAGAGACAGCTACATCTGGGTCCTTTCAATAAAATCTTGCTAGTGTATGCAATGGTGTCAGCGTTTGGATGCTGATTATTGGGTGGATCCCTGGATATGGCAGTCTCTACATGGTCCATCCTTTCATCTCAGCTCCAAACTTTGTCTCTGTAACTCCTTCCATGGGTGTTTTGTTCCCAAATCTAAGGAGGGGCATAGTGTCCACACTTCAGTCTTCATTCTTCTTGAGTTTCATGTGTTTAGCAAATTGTATCTTATATCTTGGGTATCCTAGGTTTGGGGCTAATATCCACTTATCAGTGAGTACATATTGTGTGAGTTTCTTTGTGAATGTGTTACCTCACTTAAGGATAACATTTAATTGAGGCTGGCATACAGGTTCAGAGGTTCAGTCCATTATCATCAAGGCAGGAGCATAGCAGCATCAAGGCAGATGTGGGGCTGGAGGAGCTGAGAGTTCCACCTTTTGTTCTGAAGGCAGCTAGGAAGAGGGTCTTAAAGCCCACAATGACAAAATTCCTCCAAAAAGGCCACACCTCCTAACAGTGCCATTCCCTGAGCCAAGCATACAAAACATCACAACTAGATTAGATACAACTCCAAGAGGAGACACTGGAGGAGACACTGGAGGAGAATGACGCCGAGTCTGCAAGGAGTCACACAATGGTGAAACCGAGATTTTATACAGAACCGCAGTAATAGATTCTACTAGATGGAGTTCAACATTTTTAACTTTGAGACTTGGTCATGGTCATGTTTAAATTGGGGGGGTGTACGGTTTGTCCAGTAATATAATGCAGAACCTTAAAAAAAGATTCTTTCAATCTTCTTGTCTCTGCCTGCCAAGTGCTAGGATTATAGGCAGAAACAAAGTTATCACTGGCTTAACTGTGGTGAGAATAATTGGCCTGGGTTAATTATTCCAATCACTAACTGCTTTTTCACTTTGTTGGAAACAGAAGTAAAGTTGTTGATACAAGGGGACTTGACAAAGCAGACAAGAACCTCCCGACAGGCAGAGAAACTACCGAGCCCTGGAAAGAGAAGACACACTCATCTTCACATGAAAAGCTGGATAGGTGGAGACTTGAGAATTCTTGTGCTAAGCTTGGCAGTTTTTATTTTTAAAGACCCCCAACCATCAAGGACAAAGGTTCAGAGCCCACACTATTCTATGAAAAGCACAATTTAACCAGAAAGATAATTAACATAACCTTGTTCTCCCTCGAGGCAGAGAAAATCTGAAGACTTAACAGAACAGAGTGTTGAAGAGAACCAGGCATTATGCCACACTGATATGCTTGGCATTCTAGAGACCTTAAGATTTATACCCTGTACTCAAATACTTTTAATACGATGGTCTCATTAAACTAATGCTTACAACAGGGGGTTGGTAAGTTATAGTCTGTGGGCCAAACATGACTAGCTGCCAATTTTGTGAAGTTTTACTGGAATACAGCCACATCTATTTGTTTACACATTGTTAAATATGGTTATTTCTACACCACAGAGGCATAGATAAACCTTTGTGATAGAGATCGTGAGTCCTACAAAACAGAAAATATTTACTACTTGGCCCTTTACAGAGTTTGCCTTCTTAACGCAGACATAACATCCAGTAGACGCGAAAGATACATTAGAGGCTCTCCTGGCAGTTTGTTCATTTTATAGTTGAGTAAAACGAGCCTCAGAAAATTGAAAAAGCAATACATGGAGTGCAGAGAGGACGAGAGCAAGCCTGCGAGCGCATGGGACTCCCTCTGCTGCTTCTGAGCACACGCATCACAGACAAGGAACACTCTGCCGAAAGCAAGAGTCCTGCCGAGTCTCTCAAAAGTCACATATGGTCTTGGCACAGAAATTGTTTTTTCAACACCTGGGTAACCAGGCTGTGGCAGTCCCAGGAGGGCAGCCGTGCCCTCAGCATCAGCTCTAGCCAACCCCTGAGGAGTTAGATCTGAGAAAGAGCCACTTTCAAGGCCCTGCCTCATTAGTCCCTGCTGCCACCAATCTAGCTCAGAGAAAATTGATCCTTCCCCCATGCCTGCTGCACCAAGGCCAGCCTTGGGTAAAAAGGTTTTGTTCATAGAGGATTTGTTAATTGAGTCATCACTGTATAATGAAAACCCAGAGCTTTAGCCAGTACCAGGTCATGTGACTTTGGGGTAGCTAAATTTGTACATTTGCATTAAAAGAAGGTTCTTTTTAGAAGCAATGGGCAAGTGTTTTAAGACAAAGAAAATAAGAAATGGAAAATACATCATATTTTTATCATCTCACCCCCACACAACCATTCTTGTTACTCTGATTGTAATGGTAGGCAGTTTTGATTTGTTTATGCTTAATGAAAAGTCCTCAGATCCTAAGTGAAGCAGTTTTACAAAGCAATGAAGCCACTATGTTGGTTTAGCTTGTCATTTAAAACACTACATAAAGAAGTATCAAATTGCTGCATCAACCTCTAGCCCTACAATGGAACCCAGGGCCCTCAGCCTACTAGCAAAAGTTCTACTAATGAGCTCCATCTCTAGGTGCTGTAGCACACGGACTGCAATGACGGTATCAGACACACACACACACACACACACACACACACACACACACACACACACACACACACACACATAGAGTCATTTTGCCCATTACACAAAAATGACACAAATGCCTCCATGTGTAGATGTTTTTACACTGTTTAATTGTGCTAGACATAAACATCTTTAACTACTTGAGACTCTAGCAATGCTATTGGAACAACTGACTGACTGGTTGCACTTGGAGCATCAAATTGTGATTCATTTAAGAAAGTCTTAGCTCACACATTCCAGTTTCTGTTTCCTCAGGATCTCCTACATTTTCTAATATATTTATGTTCAGCCTATAGGATAAATCTTCAATAACAAGAGTTCATGTTGGTCTCAATCACAACCAGGACAACATTGCCAGAAAGTCATTAATAGTCTCTGATGGGAAAGCTCATTAATAAAAGTAAAAATGTACAAAGGCTGAGAATGTTTTATTAAAGGTATCTATTATGATACTGGGCACCTGAGACATTGATCTTTCTGTATCTCTCAGAAACAAAAACATCTAATTATTGTTACTGATACATTACAAAGCCTGCCTAACATCCAGGTTCATATCCAGCCTGCAGTAATCAACAAGAAAAATAATCATGCCGAATTAGCACAAACTTTGAAACATACCTCTTATCTTAACAAAGGATGCTTCAATGCTCTAGTTAAAAATTATAGCACCCAATTCCTCATAATTCAGGCTGCCTGGATTGCCTCAAGTTGTAAACATCTATTTAAAGATAGGCCCACCCGCACCCCTCCTATTTTTGAGAAGAAATGCTGATATGCTGCCTACTGTGGCCACAAATTCCCAGGCTCAAGTGGTTTTCTTTCCTCTGCCTCCTGAATAGCTGGGTCTGTAGGTGTCTGTCACTAGACTTGACTGCCGACTCTTTCTTTTTTGTGGATAATGGTAGAAGATACAAAATACATCTGACTGTTTTAAGATAAAATTTATTTCTTCTATTAATATTTACACCAAGGCATGACTGCTTTACACTAAGCTGCACATAGCTAACATGTGCAGTCTGGCAAATTTGAACATGTATATATTCAGGAAGCCATCACTTCTAGACACTTCCATGGGTTTCTTTATTTTTGAGTCAAGGTCTCATGTAGCACATACTGGCCTTAAACGCAGTATGTACCCCAGGATAACCTTGACCTCATGATCCTGCAGTCCCTGCCTCCGAAGTATGGAGATCACAGTGGGACTACTATACACGTACTTCTTACTAAGTTAATGTTCTGTACTAAGCAGGGTCTTTTCCAGGACACCCATAGACAGACTTGCAGCATCTACAGTTGTCTCCGTTCTGTAATCACTCATTCTCCAATGGTGTGGGCAGAACTGCTGGAGGCAGGGGCTATGTCCCCAGAAGTGGACTTCACCTTGACAGGCTTCTTTGTAGGGTACCCTCTGAGCTATAGAACCACTGGGCGGGCGGGCAGACAACAGTAGGGTTTTTTTTTTTTTTAAAGATTTATTTATTTATTTATTTTATGTATGTGAGTACACTGTAACTATACAGATGGTTGTGAGTCTTCATGTAATTGTTGAGAATTGAATTTTTAGGACCTCTGCTTGCTCTGGTCAACCCCGCTCACTCCAGTTGATACCGCTTGCTTTGGTCATCTTCGCTTGCTAAGTCCCTGCTCAATCCGGCCCAAAGATTTATTTATTATTATACATAAGTACACTGTAGCTGTCTTCAAATGTATCAGAAGAGGGGGTCAGATCTCATTAGGGGTGGTTGTGAGCTACCATGTGGTAACTGGGATTTGCACTCAGGAACCCTTGGAAGAGTAGTCAGTGCTCTTAACCGCTAAGCCATCTTGCCAGCCCCAACAGTAGCTTCCCCCACCCCCCGCCCCGTTTTTTTTTTTTAATTAGGTATTTTCTTCATTTACATTTCAAGTCCTCCATACCCCACCTCCCCTCCCCACCCACTCTCACTTCTTGGCCCTGGCGTTCCCCAGTACTGAGGCCCAACAGTAGCTTTTAAGTGTTCTGGTTAGTACCAGTCTTCTGGGAAGGCTGATAGGCCTGTCTTATACGAATGCAGAATTACAGACTAAACGCACTTCTCAAAAGTGGTCATTCTTTAAACAAGCAGCATTTTAAAACAAACGAAAGAAGAATTAATTCAATTATTTAGATCCAGGCCTTTGGGACATTTACAACAATTTAGTTTCTTTTTGTAATGCTATGAGTGTTTGAAGGCCTTTCTTTTCTTCTGAGATAGAAAAGAACACTCAGGTGATTGTCTTCTTTTAAGACTTATATTTACGGGCTGGAGAGATGGCTCAGTGGTTAAGAGCACTGACTCCTCTTCTGGAAGTCCTGAGTTCAAATCCCAGCAGCCACACGGTGGCTCACAACCATCTGTAATGAGATCTGATGCCCTCTTCTGGTGTGTCTGAAGACAGCTACAGTGTACTTAGATATAATAATAAATAAATCTTTGGACAGGAACAATATAGCTTCACCCGATTCCCACTTATGCTCCCTACCTCTGCTTTCTGAGAGTAGATAAAAACGTTATCAGGCAGCTTCCTGGCCCTGCTGCTAGGCCGTGTCACCCAGTCCCTGACTTGTTGGACTCTATCCCTCAGAACCGTAAGCCAAAATAAATCTTAAAAAAAAAAGACTTATATTTACTACCATTATGTGTGTGCACAACGTATGTGAGAGCAATGTGTGTGTATGTGTGTGTGTGTGCGCGCGTGTGAATGTGCCACAGTACAGAAATGGAAGTTGGAGTTGGTTCTCTATCTTTATCTGGGTCCCAGGTATTAAATCAGGCCACCAGGTTTCCACAACAAGGGCCTTTACCAACTGAATCATCTCACTGACCAACTTCCATTTTTGTTTTATCAAGCGAGACAGGGTTTCTCTGCATAGCTCCGGCCTCTCTGGAACTCTCTCTGTAGACCAGGCTGGCCTCAAACTCAGAGATCCACCTGCCTCTGTCTCCTGAGTGCTAGGATTAAAGGCGTGTAGTATCTGTTCTTATAAGTTTAATGGCTGATGTGTCTTCTATCTGATTTCCTTTTTTAACAGTTTACAATTTTGAAAATCTGGTGCCAATGGTCAAAGATCAATTCTAGGTTGTTGGTTGGTTTTAAGAACATATGGTAAGCACCTCCCACTCAGGATTCCATTCTTTTATTCTGTTTTGTTTTGTTTTTTCCAGACAGGGTTTCTCTGTGTAACCCTGGCTGTCCTGGAACTCACTCTGTAGACCAGGCTGGCCTCGAACTCAGAAATCCACCTGTCTCTGCCTCCAAGTGCTGGGATTAAAGGGGTGCGCCACCACTGTCTGGCTAGTGAATTACACTGAGAGCCACTGTTCAGAACATATCTACTAGGTATTTAATGTCACTAATTCGTGATCCCTACATTAAGTCTTATACAAAGCATTTCTTCAGATCCTTCATCCTGTTAGCTGCTCTCTCTTTGGGGGTACTTAACCCTTACATAGTCACCTGTAACAAACTCTTTCCTTTCACTTTTATCTATTTCATGCATTCTAAGTTTCCACCTAAGTGCGCACTGTGTACATAACAGCTTACCCAGATCCTGGAACACAGTAGGCCCTCAGTCACTGTAGAGGAAACAAATATGTCTCACTACTCTTTTCCCCATTAGCTTAGCACTGTTCAAATGCTCATTCCTATTACTGCATGTCTATATTTCTATTTCCAAATCAGTGTCCTGGCCACATCCTTGGGCTGCTCCAGTCTGATCTAACACTAGCATGGACTCACGTCTCCCAACGTTCCATTCTGAACACCTTTAGCTCTGGACCCTTGCCACGTCTTTTCATCTAAGAACTAGCTCTTTAGCTAAGTGCTTAAATCTCACTGTAACATTACTTTCTTGCATTATTTTCCATTAATTTTCCCTTTAAGACCCCGTAGTAGGGCTGGAGAGAGAGAGCTCAGCAGTTAAGACCTGCTCTTCCACAGGTCCTGAGTTCAATTCCCAGCAACCACATGGTGGCTCATAGCCATCTGTAATGGGAATCCAATGCCCTCTTCTGGTGTGTCTAAGGACAGCGATAGTGTACTCATATACATAATAAATAAATCTAAAAAAAAAAAAAGAACCCTGTAGTAGTCATATAGAAGTACTTCTGTCTTCAGAGTTCATAATTCTAGATTATTGAGATGTAGTAGTGCAGGCAGCTACAAAACTGCAGCTAGCTGTCAAGTAGTGGGGTGCAGCCATGCCAGTGTGCATTGACTATGGATGGCTCTATAGTACTGTAGCATCATTAAGTGGTTACAAAAGGGGACAAGCTTACAAATCTACAATAAGTACTTGTGGGCCTTTAAGAAAGAAGAGTTACTTTTTATTGATGAGGCACACTGAGTGTTTCCACGAAGAAGACTGATTGCTGTTTTTCAAATAGGTAACTAAATACCTAGACACTAATTCCAAACTATCCCAGCAAGGACAACAGTCTAGTTCTTCCAGCCTCATCTGGGCAGCTAGAAATCTACTGAGACACATGTAATTGAGAGGTCACCCAGGGATTCAGGCAGGGTCTGTGTTCTGACTTTCATTTTCTACTTTATACAGACAAATTCTTCTAGCTCTTTTAGCCAGATTAGAGTGAGCTGGAGAGACATGAGTGCAGATCCAAGGGATCTGCCACTCTTTCGGGGACCTGTAGGCACCTGCATACATATGGCATTTATACACACACAAATAAAAGTAATAAAGACATCCAGGTAGGGATTTAATCCACGACTTTAATCCTAGTCATCCGGAAGAAGAGGGAGGCAAATCTCAGAGGTCAAGGCCAGTTTCATCTACAGAGTGAGTTCCAGGACAGCCAGATATACAGAGAAACTTAGTCTTGAAACACCTCTTAAATAATAATGATGATGATGATGATGATGATGATGATGATGATGTTATTATTATTATTAAAAACATCTTAAAAGGAAAAAAAGAGAGTACATTTTATATCAAATTTTGGGAAGCCACTTGGTACTCAACTTGTGTGTGCCCCAAAGAAAGAAGACATGAGAAAGGGCATTTTCTCCTACAATTGTAGACTCTGCTTCAGTCGCTGCTTGATTTTGACTATTCTCCACTGTCTCCAGGAGGCCAGTTAGATATTTTATTTCCAGTTAAACTGCTATCTGAGGAATGATTGATCTGGTAGGAGTTATTTCTATCCTATCAACGTTGGAAGTCAGTTTGTTATTCTTCTGGGTCTGATTTTGCTTAACACCAGGTTTTGCTATATTGTTTCATATTATTGGACAGTAATTCATTTATTCTCCACTAACTATGCATCCCATTCTACAAACAAGCAAGCAAGCAAACAAACAATTTATTCATCCTACTATTTATGGACATTTGGTTTGTTTCTGATTATTTTCGTTATTACAAATAATGTCATTCAATTTTCTATAGCAAAAATTAGAAAAACAGATGGGCAAGGTGGGATGCATGCCCATCCCAGTTGTCAGAAGGCAGAGGCAAGCAGATCTCGATGAGTTTAGCTGCGCTGATCTACAAAGTGAGACCCTAGCTCAAAACAAAAACAAAAATTAGACATACAAAGGTATACATGAAACAAACCATTAAACGTATGAGACAATCTCCATAATGGACTCAGCAGTAAGGCATTTGTAGGATAAAAGCTGACTTCAGTGAAGCACTGGCTGACTGGGACAGGAACTGAATAGATGCGAACAGGAACAAAAGAGAGAATTTCATGTATGTGAATATGTGACGCCACAAAATCCAATTTACTAAAACTTACAAAACCTTATCAATATAATAGATACATTTTTCCATGATAAAGAAAATATTTTTATGACTAAACTAATTCCTACCTTATGGCTACATCAACAAATTCTCTAGGGCTGAATATTTAGACTAAAACAAATACAAATTCCCCATGAAGCAATATGTTGTTATTTCTAGAACAACCAACGAAGTGAAAAGTACAAAAAGAGAAAGGCTATCAAGAGTTTGCAAATTTTCAAAGAAAAAAAATCAGAAAATAGTTATGTATGTGATTATTTGAACATGAGGAAATATAGGGCTAACATCCCATCCATTGATAACACTAGCTTATTGTGGCATTGCATTGGCGATTGTGCCCTCCAAACTGATGTCCACCTGATGTCTCAGGATGAAAGGTTACTTGGAAGTCTTCTTTATGACCAGTCAAGCTGAAGTCATATTGGGTTAGACTAGCCAACTACTGGAGTTGTCTTAGTAAGAAAGGACATATGGCCACAGGAAAACAAGAGACAACGATGGGGTGACATAGAACACAGGTGGCAGTGTTGCAGCCATAAACTAGGGTGTGAAGACATGACTTCCAGGAGCCTCAGACGGCTGGGAGGGCAGGGAGAGATTCCCTACGTTATTTGGAGAGATGTGACCTAGATGGCTTAGTTTGCATTTGTGGCCTTAGAACTGGGATAGAGTAAATTCTATGACGTTACAGAGTCCATGTTTATCTACTATGGGAAAGTAACAGACTGAGGAATGGAATATTATATAACAATGTAAAGAAATGAAATAGCCAAACGTCCTGTAACACGGATAAACCTTATAAACAATATGGTAGATATTAGAAGCAGACCACATTTACTGTAAAGCAGTTTTAGGGAAGGAAATTTCTAGAATAAGCAAATGTATAGGGACAGAAAATAGATTAGTGGCTGCTCAACAAGGGTAGAATTGGGAGGGGGTTCTTTTGGAGATGATAAACATGTTCTAAAATTAATTGTGATGACTAGCTATTCTGTGAATGTGTCAAAAATCCACAGGTTCATGCAATTCAATTTTAATTTATTTTTGTTTTTTTAAGACAGGGTCGGGTTATATAGCCCAAGCTAGCCTTGAACACATTAGCAGGCTTCTGCCCATTTCCCAAGTCTAGGATTACAGATGTGCAAACATGTCTAGATTTAAATTGTATAACTTCAATGGTAAGTTCTACAGCATATGAATTGTATATCATATATAGTATGAAAATGCAAAAAAGTAAAAACAAATAGAAGAAAGGAAACACAGGAAATAGAGATAAGTTATGTACAAAAGGTTGCTTTTCTTGTAGATGATTATTTTGTTTATTTTTGTGGATACTGTATTGACAAGTGGAAGAATAGGAAAATGGGAGGTGAAACCCAACATGACTCTCTGTCTCTCTCTGTCTCTCTCTACCCTTTCTCTCCCCCACTTTGTTCCCTGCTCCGCCCTACACACCCTAATCTTTGTGAATGGTTCCCGAGAGGTTGGAGGTTTAACTAGAGGACATGCTTACTATGTGTAAAAGAAGTTGGGTTCAATCCAAACACCAAACTCAAACCAAACAGCCAAAATCAGAGAAAGCTCTTCCCCATAGGAGAGCAAACTCAAGGCTTTGTGCTAGGAAGGTACTGTCTATCACGCCCATTTGTCTTTCTGATTACTAGTGTGACATGACTCACAGTTGCATTATTTTTACAGCTCAGTTTTGGGTAAAATACACATGATATTTTAAAAATTCCATTGTATATTTTATTAGTCATATATAAATAAATGCTCTTTGGGAAAAAGACATAGAGTTTTGCATGTATATTATTTCTTCTTCTCTTCTATTTAACTGAACCACTACACCTTCTTCTTGTATCTCTAATCTATCTTAACTTTTAATTTTTTTAACCACTAAACCAAGAAGTAACACTCAAAACCACAATTAGTACAATTTACCTAAAGAAAAAAACCCACTACCCCAACAGGAAACAGGTATTTCTATCTTTCTATTACCTAAATACAGAGTAACAGTATGAGGAAAAGTTGCAATGTTTAAATCTGAATTGAGATTTCTTTTTTTTAATAATAAAAAAAAGCAACACTGTATTGAAAGTAGATTTTTAAAGTGCATTTTATATTTTGCATTCCTTTGGCTTTGTGTGTTGATGGATGTGAGTGGATTGAACAGTGGATCTTCCATAAGGAAGAGGTGCAGAGTCAAAGGTCTTTGAAGATGCTCAAGGATTGTTCTGCTGTATAAGTGCGGCTCACACTCATCCCCCTGTGTCTGAAAAGCAGTTCTCCAGGTGCTCTGGCCAGGCACTGTGTAGCACAGTGAGCCGTGCCCTGACACCAGCTCCCATAGGTGATCACCATCTTCACACTTGGTTTATTTTAACTTCAGGACATTTGTTTAACCCAAAATGCATTAGTTTAGCACTTATGTCATGATTTTTCATAAAGTTTCCCCCTTATTGTCAATTCTTTTTTTTAATACAAAAATGCTTCTTTTTTTCTTTCTTTTTTTTTTTTTTGATTTAAGTTTTGTTGCATTATGATGAGAAAAGATACATAATTTCAATTTATCTGAATTTGTTAACACTTAAAAACATTTTTCTTTTTTTTCGATACAGGGTTTCTCTGTATAGTCCTGGCTGTCCTAGAACTCACTTTGTAGACCAGGCTGGCCTTGAACTCAGAAATCCGCCTGCCTCTGCCTCCTGAGTGCTGGGATAAAAGGCGTGCACCACCACGCCTGGCTTAAAAACATATTTTTAGTAAATAGACTTACATCACATTCTTCTTTCCCTTTTGTTCCCCAGCTTCTCCCGGAGAGATCCCCCGGGATATAAATAATTTTGAATTATGTAAGCTCTTCTGAAAACCATAGTATAGTATAAAAACATCAAATAAACACTCCTACTAATAAAGAGGCTAAGATAGAAGAAGCATGATTTCAAGACCATTATGTGGCACACAGCAAGATCCTGTCATGTACAAATAAGCAGAAAGTATATATGGGTTGTACAATATTGGACCTATTTCTCCCATTACCAAATTAGAGAGACCATGGGATGACAGTCGACAAATTTCTAATTTCTCATATTTTTGAATTTCAATTGATTAGGATATGTTGGTAATATTAATTTTTATATTAAGAGATTAAGAAAAAGTGATTGTTACTTCCTGTTAATTTTCTTGTTAGAGGTGGAATTATGTTTGTGTGGGTTTGTTAAAAGATTACTTGCTTGCTTCTTCTAGGGTGTAGTTTCCCTCCTTGTGTTGGTGTTTTCCATCTATTATCCTTTGTAGTGCTGGATTTGTGGAAAGATATTGTGTGAATTTCGTTCTGTCATGGAATATCTTGTTTTCTCTGTCTATGGTGATTGAGAGTTTTGCTGGGTATAGTAGCCTAGGCTGGCATTTGTGTTCTCTTAGGGTCTGTATGACATCTGCCCAGGATCTTCTAGCTTTCATAGTCTGGTGAGAAGTCTGGTGTAATTCGGATAGGTCTATCTTTATATGTTACTTGACCTTTTTCCCTTATTGTTTTAAAAATTCTTTCTTTGTTTAGTGCATTTGGTATTTTGATTATTATGTGATAGGAGGAATTTCTTTTCTGGTCGAATCTATTTGGAGTTCTGTAGGCTTCTTGTATGTTCACAGGCATCTCTTTCTTTAGGTTAGGGAAGTTTTCTTCTATAATTTTGTTGAAGATGTTTACTGGTCCTTTAAGTTGAGAATCTTCACTCTCTTCTATACCTATTATCCTTAGATTTGGTCTTCTCATTGTGTCCTGGATTTCCTGGATGATTTGGGTTAGGAGCTTTTTGCTTTTTGCATTTTCTTTTACTGTTGTGTCAATGTTTTCTATGGTATCTTCTGCACCTGAGATTCTCTCTTCTATCTCTTGTAGTCTGTTGGTGATGCTTGCTCTATGACTGCTGATCTCCTTCCTAGGTTTTCAAAATCCAGGGTTTTTGGGGACCTCCCTTTGTGATTCTTTATTGTTTCTAGTTCCACTTTTAGATCCTAGATGGTTTTGTTCTTTTCCTTCGATTATTTGATTGTTTTCCTGTAACTCTTAAAGAGGAAACAACAAAAATCTCTTAAAGGGCTTCTAGCTGCTAACCTGTGTTCTTCTGTATTTCTTTAAGGGAGTTATTTATGCCCTCCTTAATGTCCTCTATCATCATCATCATGAGAAGTGATTTTATTTCTGAATCTTGCCTTTCCAGTGTGTTGGGGTATCCAGGACTTGTTATGGTGGAAGAATTGGGTTCTGATGATGCCAAATAACCTTGGTTTCTGTTGCTTATGTTCTTACACTTGCCTCCCGCCATCTGGTTATCTCTAGTGCTACCTGCCCTAGTTATGTCTGAATGGAGCCTGTTCTTCCTGTGATCCTGGTTGTGTCTGAATTCCTCCAAGTCAAGATGTCTCTGTGATCCTGTGATTTTGGGATCCTGCAATCCTGAGATCCTGGGTGTGTCTGAGCTCCTGGGAGTCAAGCTGCCTTTGGGACCTTGAGATCCTGGTGTGACCAAGCTCCTGTGATCCTGTGATCCTTTGATCCTGGGCACCTTGGAGCACCTGGGAGTGGAGCTGCCTCTGGTTGTTGTGGGGCTGGCTGTAGAGTTTCCACCCAAGGTCTGCTCAGGGCGCTGGCCCAGACAGACCGGAAGGAACCCGTGCTATTGGTCTCTTGAGATTTCTTAATACATAGTACTACACATAAACAGCAGACAGAACCCAGACCAATTGTCATGATTGTCAATAATGACAAATGTGACCATGCTTTATAGATAAATTAACAAGTAGCAAGCTGAATTGGACTCTTATTGCCACCTGTCAAAGAAATCTAATGACTCCTTGATTATGATCTGCTTCATATGCTCAAATACCAACAAAGAGACAGCTAAAGGCTTACTCTAGCCAACTGTACTTAAAAAATATGATTTAGGGCTGGAGAGATGACTAGCTATTAAGAACCCTGGTGGCTCTTCCGGAGGAGCCAGGTTTGGTTCACAGTACCTACATGGAGCCTTCCAGTATTTGCACTCCGTCCCAGGGACCTGATTTTATCTTTTGGCCTCTGCAGGCATTACAAGCACCTATTGCACAGACATTATAAGCACATTCAAGCAGACACTTACGCACACAAAATAAAAGTAAATATGATCTCAAAATGAAATGAAATGAAAACACATGATATTCTCCTTTTCTTCCAACAGATCTTTGTATTAAAAAAAATCTAACAAGATTAATTTGAATATACAAATGTTATGATAGAAACCAAGAAACACCAGTCTATTTCCAAACCTGCCCTGACTTCTCCATGATCCAAGTTCCAAAAGTTCCTAGAGTTAAGGCTGAAGATCGTTAATATTTACGGATTTGTTATGAAGGCTTAAGGTTTAAATGCTTAACAGACCCCAGACGGGCTATCTGCAAACACAGTGTTGATGTGATCATAACAAACAGCAAAGCTGATCCTTCACAGCAACCTTGCAATGATCTCTAATTTATGATAGATATAAAATGGCAAATCCAATCTCATAGCGCAGAAAGTCAAGGTCATGGTTTGTCTCAGAAGTTCCTGGGTACCGAGATACAACAGCAGCTCAGGCAGATAAAGGAACCCTGGGAAGGTTCCACAGACCTTCCAGGGCCTTTGTTCTCTGGGTCTCCAGCCACCGTTCCTCCTGCAACCTTCTAAGCACTACAGGTTTAAACCATATGCAGAGGAAATAACATGGTGAAATAATTCCTTCATGAAAACATGAGTCACAGAGGGCAAGTGTGTCATACAGAATTCAATGGAGAGGATTTGCCCTGGGAAGTGGGACTCACTCTTTCTCTGATGTTGATTCCAGCTATGCAGATCAGGGGTGGGAGGCCCAGGGTGAGGCGGGACATTTACTCCAGGTAACACTGAGTAAGAAGAGTCAGGGTAACAGAGACTACTTCTGAGGATAGAAACAGGAAGTCCATGGGTGATCAAGCTGGTGACAGGAGAGTTAAAAGCAGGGAGAAAAGAAAGCCAACGAAGAGGGAAACAGCCTCCATCTGCAACCCTGGCAGAGTGGGTGACCAGAGTGGCAATCATATACCTCTTCCCCCATAGTTGACTGACACACAGGGCCTGAAAACTGTCAGCAGCAGGCAGAGTGCCCATTACCCTTTGTTCCCCTTCCAGGCCTTTTGCTATCTCGTCTTTATGTACTGAGAACTATCTATCCCTTGCCCAGGAACCCTGATGCCCCTGAATGTTCCAGGCAGGATGGGGTGGGGGTGGTTTACTCTGGAAAGAAGAGTAACCTGCCTGATCTACAGAATATAACATTTGTGGGCTAGCAGTCTCCAGGTACACAAAGAAAGAAGTAAGTCTGTAAAGTGAACAGAGTTTAACACTGACATCATATCTACCTGTGGCTGGACCAGTCCTCAGCCAGCATAGGACAGTAGCAGAAACCATTGCAACACAAAGGAGCTACAATACAATCCAGCAAACCAGCCTCACCCCAGACTGATTCCAATACTGGGAGACTCAGAGAAAAGCCTCTTTAATGCTTTGTCTTCTTAAAAACAAAACAAAACAAAACAAAACAAAACACAAAGCCCATCAGTAGGGTTTTTTGGATCAACTCAGGTTGTTGAGTTGATGGCAAGTGTTCTTCTCCAGTGACTACCTCATGCTCCTTCTTTGCCTTATTTTACAAAACAGACTCTCTTTATTCCTTCTTTTCATTTAAAAAGTACTGTTGGATGTCTTTGCTTTTAAAACTTTTATGCTTTTCATTTCTATTCCCATTTACCTAGTGTTATTCACATATCATAAAATCTATTTCACAACTGGACTTGTTCTATCTTCCCCCACTCACATTCTCTTCCCTTTATTCTGCTTCACTTTCCTTGCCCCCTCCTTCATTTATTAACACTGGTGTGAGAGAGCAAGGCACCACGACATTGAGAAGCTCCCAAGATACGGAAAGATGGAGTGGTTGACATGAAACCATCCAAAAAGAAATAAAACCCAACAAAATACTCTGGGGCACCGTTAAGAGAAAGAGATCAAAGCTATGACTGTGGTCTAGAAGAGTGCCCAAGTCAGCTGTAAGTGTCAACCTGACACAGCCTAGGGCTATCTGAGAAGGAGTCTCAATTGGGGCATTACCCAAAACGAACTGGCTTATGGGCATGTCTGTGGGGAATTTTCTAAATTGTTAATTGATGTCATAAGGACCAACCCACCTGGGCAGATGGTCCTGGGCTGTATTAGCAAGTTAGCTAAGTATGAACCTTATGGCAAGCCAACAAGCAACTACTTCTGGTTCTTGTCCTGCCTTCCTTCAGTGACAAACTATGACCTGTAGGTGGACATATACTCTTCCCTCCCCTAAGCTGGTTTTGGTTGTTTTATCACAAAAAAAAAATTAATAAAAGAAATCAAGTATTAGTTATGATCAGAGATAAATAAGATACAGAATAAAGGCACAGAAAACTATTCAATGAAATACAGAAAAATGCCTAAGTTGAGAAGGGGGAACAGGGCCAACATATCCAAGTAGACTTAAGGAAGCATTAATGACTATACTCTTAGTACTTGGTTGTGGGTGAAGCAAGAGGATTGCAAGTTTGAGGCCAGCCTGGGCTACATAATAAAATCTTGTCACACAAAAATGATATCAAATGCAAGGTACAAAAAAAGAATTTTAAGTTGAAAAGACCCCCCAGTATGGAAGAGAGACTTCAAAAGAAATATCCTACAAGTTACTTAGGTGCAAACATGCACACTTACTATATACCAGGAAAATTCCAGCCAAAGCATATTGAAATACCATTATGCCCTCACCAGAATGGCTATGATTAAAAAGATACACAGTAACAAATGCTAGCGGAGCACTGGAATCATTAGAGTGCCATATACTGGTTAGAGTGGAGACTGGTACAATCCTTTGGAAATTTGGGACTGAAAGATCAAAATCTTTACTATCTGTAGGATTTGACATTACAAAGGATAAATTTCATTCATTGAAAAAAAATTAACCAGGATATAAACGGAAACCAAGATAGAATATACATACCAGCCAAAGAAAATACCTGTATCACAAATGAATATTGTAACCCTGCGCATGTGGATGGAAGAAAGCAGCAGCTCAAGTGACTCCAGATGACAGACGCTTACTGTAAGTACAACAGGCGCTCACAAGGGTGTGGGTAAACAATCCAAAACGACTTTATGATGGGACAAGCAACAATGCATTTAGAACCCAAGGCGGGAGGGAAAGTTATAAACAAGGAAAGGGCACAGGCTGGAGCGACCGTCACATGCATGCACAGCTTATTATAATGCATAATACGCATCTTGCCACGCTCTGCTCCAAAGGCCTAGAAGCAATGAGGAGCTCAAGGAGTCCAGATTCGTGTTTCTGAATACCGTGCTCCGAGGAAGGGAAACTGAGTTCCTTGGCAAAGATTCAGGAAGCAACAGAAAAAATACATCACATTCCTGGGGTCATCTTTGTTGTTAAAAAGATAGGAAGTGTGCAAGTTAAGGATAGAAACAGTGCCATACAAAAATTCTGCACACTAGTGAATCCATTCCAAACCAGGACTAACAGCTACCAAGAGAAGGTGAGAAAACGGTTTCTAGGAGTGGGGCAGACTTGGTGGGGAGCATGAGAGGGGTTTCTGAAGGGCTGTGGTACTGTGTCTCTCTCCTCTTCCCCATCCCTCCCTCCTTTGGAGAGGGTCCGGCTAAGTGATCTTATCATCAAACTAACTCACGATCCTCCTGTTACAGTCATGGGGCTGTGTTTCTTTATGTGGTTGCAGTTACATGAACGTAAGTTAATAATTAAAACGTTGTACCAAGTCTGCATATTAGAGCTCAGTACACTTTTTTGGCATTTTAAAGGAAAGTATATGTAAGTTTGACTGTATAAGTTTTTAGTATATATTGCATTAATATGTAAGTTTTAATATGTGTAGTCTGCATTGCATTAATCTGCCTTAACAGATCCTTGTAGAAACCAACACTACTTTCTCAGTATGGGCTCTTTTGCATTGCAGCAGGATCCTGTTTGAGAGAAACATGGCAGCTGGGGGAAGTTGTATTTTTTTCAGGACTGAGAACAATACACTATACAAATCACGCACAATATAATTTTGTCAGGATATTCTAAATTATCCCACATGATATTCTAAATTACTTTTGTTTTATTTTGCTTTTTAAAAGACAGGGTCTCACTTTGTAGCCCAGGCTGACCTTAAGACACCCTGTAGCCCAGGCTAGTCTGAATGAGAATTCTTGCCTCAGTATCCTGAGTGCTAGCATCATAGGCATGAGCTACCATGCCCAGGTCCAACAATATTTTGACTTCTTGGTTAATAACAAAGCTCTGCAGGAACAACTCACTTGTTCACAAGGTAAGGACTATTTATTAAAATCTCACCAGAGGAAGGGAGAGGGTCTGGCAAGGTGGCTTAGAGGGTAAAGGCATTACCAAACCTGCTGACCTGAGTTCAATCCCTGGGACCTAAATGATGGGAGAAAAGAGCCAACTCCTGTAAGCTGTCTCCCTGTTTCTATACTTATGCCATGGTGGGCGGGCATTACTATACCCCTACCTTACCCCAGACACCAGTTTTTACCAGTGGGTCTGGAGAGATAGTCAGAGATTTAAGAACACTGGCCACTTTCCCAGAGTACCTGGGTTTGATTCACAGCATCTCTGGTGGCTCACAACTGACTGTAACTCCAGTTATAAGGGATCTAATGCCCTCTTGTGGACTCCTTGGGCACCAGGCACCCATGCGGTGCATAGACATGCATGTAGGCAAAATCCCCCACACCACATACAGACATTCTAAATGGATGTCATTTAAATTGTTCGTACTATCACCAACCTATGTCAACAAGATCAACCTTTAAAGCTGGTTGCTGCAAAGATGACATTTTCTTTTCTAATAGTATTTATTCTAAGTGTGTATATGCATGCATGTCTCAGTGTGGGCATGAGCACGTGAGTGCACGTGCCTGGGCAGGCCAGAGGTGCTGGATCCCTTGGAGCTCAAGTGACAGACAGCTCTTAGCTGTCTGACCTGGGCACAGGGAATTGAACTTGAGTCTCCTACAAGAGCAGTATGGACTCTTAACCATTGAACCAGCTTTCCAGCTAGACTTTTCAAGGTGATGTACATGAATACTTGGTAGCAGGAGTAGCTGGAATTGTAGCTGGCATTATTCTCTTAACCACTCCAGGGAAGACTTTATATAGAACTTTTCTATGTGTGTGAGTGGAGTGCACACAAATGCGGAGGCCAGGAGAAGGAGTTAAGTATCTCCCTTTATCCTCCTCCATCTGTTCCTTCAAAGCAGAGGCTCTCTCTAAGCCTGCGGCTTGTGTTTTCTTGACTAGGGTGGAAGGCAGCAAGCCCCAGTCATCCTTCTGTTTCCAACTGCTTTGGAACCGGGCTACTGGTGAACATGGGGAGTGTCCTTCTTAGATGAGTGTTGGGATCCAAACTCAGACCTAATGGCCTGACAGCAGGTGCTTGTAACTGCTGAACCATCTTTCTAACCCCTAGAATCTGCATCATTTTGTATCGTGTGCTTTCTGAGTTTTACACAAACTCTTTTTATTTTTTTATTATCCAGTGCTAGAGAGCACTTTGTGTGTCTGGAGAGCAGGAGAGCTAAGATGAAGTTGATTTAAGGACTTGGGAAGATGAGAGGTTACTTTAGTACCTCCATTTACCAATAATAAAAGAACTTAGGACATTGTTAGATGTAGCTAGTGTTTTTAAGGGCTGAGCCATCTCTCCAGTCCCCTTGACACTTTGTTTTCTTTAAAATCATTTTTATTTATGTATCTGTGTGAATGTGTGTCACATGCAGGTAGGTACTCACAGAGGGCCAGAAGAGGGCATTGGGGTCCTTGGAGCTGGAGTTACATGTCCAACATGGATGCTAGGAATTGGACTAGGGCCTTCTGGAAGAGCAGCATATACTCTTAAGCACTGAGCCATTTGTCCAGCCCCTAGTGCTTGGTATTTTTGGATGGAGTAAAGAAAAAGCGGCATCTATCAAGTTCCGACTTACTGAAGACGGTGTTTGGTTATTTATTCTGCTTCCACCATTCCACAGAATCATAAAACGTGGCCCTTGAGTCAAACTACTTAACTGGATGATTCTCAAGGTGAGAGATGAGAACAGATAGAATAGCTCTATCACCTGAGGGGAAACTTCCTCGAAATATACAGCTTTCCTCCAGACCCTTTCACTGGCATCCTCACACACTTCCCCGAGGATGCCCATCCTAATGGTGCTCAGAGTGGGATTGTTACAGCGGGGAAGATACTTTAAAAAGGAAGGTTTACATTTACTCAAAACTCACTCGATGATTTATTTGCATATGATAGCACCGGCCTTTCAGTTACGAGCCTCTATGAGAAAAAGTGGTTTATAAAGATCATATCTCAAAAGGAGATGGTTTCTAGGAAAAAAAATGGCAAGGGAATTGATTTTTGTTAACATTATTGCTAAATGCCTTAACAGTGTGATCATTTGAAAATACTCCACAGTGTGAGGTTTAAGGCACAATGAGTCCTAATTAGTGCTTTAATAAGTGTGTTAGCACTGCCTTGTACCATTCTGGAATGTCACTTATGGTAAATTAAGGGACACTTTCCCTCCCTATCTTCCATTAGTATTTTAATGCTAGGAGGTGGGAAAAGGCTGATCCATATTCAGTAGGAAAGGAGGGAAAACAATAACAAATTGGCATCTCTTCTGTGAATTGCCCCACAGGCCAAGCATCTTTATGTCCTTAATCATTATTAAATGACTTAACATGACACCCAGAGCCTGGCGAATGATTGCATCCTGACATGAGAACGAATTACAAATGAAATGAAAGATCAAGCTGTATTAGAGGACTGCCTCTGGGAAATGAAAATCTTTAATTCTCTTTTATTATTGACATTTATTTGGCTGCCATGAATAACAACACAGCAAAGAGACTCAGCTACGCGTGTACACTGAATAGCTTATCCCAGGGCTCAGAACTGCATTAACATTTATCATGTTTGCTTTTGTAGCTGACACCAGTGAACAGATTCTCTATCCATCTTGTATTTATCATGCGTTGCAATATACCACATCCTCTAAGTTCATTTTCATATGTAGGAATGGCAAGATTAGCTATGTCTTGCATCAAATAAATTTCCGACTAGAAGCATTCATAGGAGTGGCTTAATAGAGTTAATAAAGCATAAAGCAAGTTCACACACACAAAAAAATCAGTTATAAGATAGGGAGGCCAAATTTCATTCTGGAGAAAATTACGCAAATTGAGAGTGAGGAAGAGGCTTGTATGCGACATGATCTTGGATACAGAAAGACTTAAAAACGTATGTCTCCACAAAGACCATCCCAGTAGCATCTTATGGACCTGGAGGTAGGGTTACATCTCCTATAAGAAGCCTACCTGGTTCCAGTCAGAACTGGTCTACATACTAGCAGAAGAGTGACCTGTGTGTGTCATGTAGAAATACCCTCTCATGGGTGACTTCTTTCTTACAAAACTTCACCACATGCCTTTGCCTGCCACCTCAGTGAAGGGCTGCCCAGCACCTGGAGCCTTTGCTTACGCGCATCTCCTAAACTGCACTGCCCCTTATTTTAAGCCCCTTCAAGAATTCAAGGCTTAGCAAGGATATTTATCTTTTTGGGAAAGTCACTTAACATGCTAGAATGTGTTTGAAATTTTGCTTTAGTTTTTCAATAGCTCTCAGCACTAAAAAATTCAAATATAAATGTGTTTGAAATTTTGCTTTAGTTTTTCAATAGCTCTCAGCACTAAAAATTCAAATATATATCTAAGCAGGTATAATGGCACCATGATTCCCCTTGTATCCAATGCCCAACGTTGGCAATCAACACCTGACCAGTCTTAGTTCATGGGATTTCACTTAACTGCCATCCACTGACTGCTTTTGAAGGAAATCTTGATTTTGTCTTTTGGTAAGTCTGTAAACAAGGAGGATGAGTAAATCATTTCTCATGTGTCTCTCCATACCCCATTTTGTTAAACAGTTACTTCAGTGGGCACTTACTATCCCAGCCGGCACATGGAAAGCTGAAGCAAGAGAACTGCTCCAAGTTTGAGGCCAGGCTGGGTACACAGAGATTACAAGGGGAGCCTGGGCTACGGAATGAGAACCCAGACTAAAATTTAAGAAAAAAAATATTTAGACTATATTTAACATTTTATGTAAATTAATTTTATTTTGCAGATCTTTAAAGATTATGCTACATTCAATGTACATTCAGCTGAGTACTGAACAAATAAATTGGCTTAATTATATTACCATTTATAAAAGTCATTAACTAACTGATTGGATTTAAGATGAACCATTCAGAAAGAATTAACACTTAAATTTAGCTTGAATAGTAGCTAAAATATATTATAAAGTAGCCTCAGATTGAAAATATTAATTAACTAATAATATGTTTGATTGCTAGATGAAATTTCTATTGAATTTCTATGAATGGTATAAAAACATACATGAGATTTGTCTTCTTGAAAGAAAATCCGAGGTTATAATTAGCAACCCAGCTCTTTGGGGATCTGAGGCAGGGGGATTACAAATTCAAGGTCAGTCAAGGTCAGTCTGGGTTACACAAGGAATTCAAGGTCAGTATGGGGTATTCACTGAGACATTCTCTTAAAATATACTGTTAGATAAAATAAAGTATAAGAAATAGGCCAAGGATAGAGCTCACCAACACACAGCACTTGTTTAGCATGCAAAAGGCCCTAAATAGGAGTTCTAGTATTGGGTTGGGCATGAGTCAGAGGCAGGTGAGTTCCAGAGACAGCCAGGAATACACAGACTGTCAAAAATAAAATTCCTAGTATTGCAAAAACAAATCAAAAGTGACAGAAAAAATTCAGAAGAAACACTTCTGGATTTGACTTGTTCATAATCGAATAAATGTATTTTATTCTGATGCAAGGGTTTTATATGTAAAAGGTATTGTTTTGAAAAGAAAGAGATTTCTGGACTGAGACCCCCCCAATTTAAAAAGTAAACAAGCTTTATCAATTGGCTTTTCATAAATTATAACCTTGAAAGGAAAATCACGTCCCCAGGGTGCAAGGGAGGAGTATGGGAGTCACACTGTCGAAGGCACATGACTGGGGATGGCTCGCTGTAGAAGAAAAATACAACTTTGTTGCCATTAATCTCTTTAACCCTGGATTTATCACAGAGTCCTCACAGTACCTGCAGCCACTATGGTGTCATCTCGCCCTTGTGTGAAGATCACGGTCCTCTGCCTCTTCGAGTTCACCTTTGGAAGAGCCTGCGCCTTTTTGGCTATTTCTTTAATGTCTTTAGTCTATTAACAAGAAGGGAAAAAATTCATGATCAGTAGGGCAAGGGAAAATTTTCTTAGTATGTTAACAATTCTGCTGCTGCTGGGACCTCAGTATTTAATATGGCACATTTGAAAAGATTTTTAACCATACAAAGATAAAGAGGACAGCTTTATTTATTTATCCCCAAGAGCTTCTTGGATCAGTCTGCCCAAAACTTCACATTTGTGACAGGGTCTTATCTCATCTCCTCCTTCAATACCTGCCATTCATTGTATTTCAAAGCAAACCTCAGGTACTTTATAATTTAGTCTATAAATGTGTTAACATGTTATCTCTGAAAGGTAATGACTAAAACGGCATATAATTGGGATATACTTTTAAACATTTTTCCTGTCTTATGAAAGGACCTAGGCTCAGTTCCCAGTACAAAAACAAACCCAAACTACTTTAAATCTCCTGAAGCTTAGCAGAGTTTTTGGGTGAAGACCTTGTCTGTTGGTAGAATGACTGCCTAGCCAGTACCAAGCCCAAGCACTAGCCCCCACCACCAGAAAAGATCCTTACCATCAGCAAATAAATATCAAGTCAAGTTTTAAATTAGAATAGTGTTTTAAAGAAGAATTCCTCATCTGTTGTTGAGATGGAGTCTCCTTGTGTAGTCTACGCTGGCCCGAAGTTTGTGATTCTCCTGTATCTACCTCCACAGGAATTACAACTGTGTGCCCTTCTGCCCAAATGAAGAGAGCTTTTCTTTTTCAAAAATTTTTTACTTATTATTTTAGATGCTTACAGATTATGATTATGCTGACTTGGAAATAAAATGAAGATAATGCCAATTTTTCAGAGATCTGGCAGAGAAAAAGAAATGCTAACCTTTATTCTGTAAAGACTTAATTTTCTATAGGAAAGGGCATGAAAGTTAAAAAAAAAAAAACAGTGAAAAATCACGAGCTTACATTCTTCTTCATGACTTAGTGCCAGTAACCTGGACTTCATCGTTTTTCCTCACCTAGTAATACTCTTTTGTGTTCTCTCGATTAAATGCTCTACTATAACCACATATACATTTGTTTACATATATATGCACTTAACATTAAGACATTCATGTTTTTCTTTCTAGATTGTGTGACTTTGTTTAATATTATACATTCTAAGTCCATCCATTTTTCCTGCAAAGTTTATGATTTTATTCCATTTAGAGATGAAAAATATTTTAAATATATACCAGATTTTCACTATCCATCAATCTGGTGATAGGTATGAAACCTGGCTGCATTTCCTTGCAATTCAAGCAGCAATAAATATGGAGTTGGAAATATCTCTGTGGTAAGGTATGGAGTTCTATGAGTACACACATACCCAGGAGTGAAACAGCAGTGTTAAATTGTAGTTCTATTTTTATTTTTTACTTTTTGAGGAACTTCCAAATTGAAACGTATAATTGATGTACTAATTTGCACCCGTCACCAGCAGTGGCTAATAGTTTTTTCTCTACATCATTGTCAACATGTATAATCAGATTTCTTTCTTATTTTTCCCCCCCAGATTTGAGGACCTGACCCATGGCCTTGCTCTTGCTAGGCAAGTGCTCTACCAGTGAGGATTAAAGGTGTGTGCCACCATGCCCAGCTCTGACCCTGTTTTCCATATCACACAGACCATGAAGCTTTGTATCAGTGGTTCTCAACCTGTGGGTTGCTACCCTCTTGGGGGATCAAATGACTCTTTCACAGAGGTAACTATCAGATATCCTACATATCAGATAATTAACAGAGGTCACTATCAGATATCCTACATATCAGATAATTATATCACGATTCATAACAGTAGCAAAATTAGTTATGAAGTAGCCACAAAATGACTTTATGGTTAGGGAGGTCAGTACAACATGAGGAGTTACAGTACAGTCATAGCATTAGGAAGGTTGACAACCACTGCTTTGTATGATGAACATTTTAACTTGAAAGACAAATTACAGAGCTGGGTGTAGAGCCCACAACTGTAATTCTAGCACTCTGGATAGTGAGTCAGGATAACAAACAACAAGTTCAAAGCCAGCTTGGACTATGAGAGATGGGGAGAGGGAGAGGGAGAGGGAGAGCAAGGGAGGTAGAGAGGGAGGGAGGAAGGAAAGAAAGACAAAGAAGAAATAAAAAAAAAGGAGGCATTAGTTTTAAAAGTCATGTTTTCAACTATTTTATTATTAATTATATATTTTTTCTGCATATGTGTATGTGCATATATATATGCAGAAAAAAACACATACAAAGAAAAAGATTTAGGTTAGCAAAGCAGGAGTCTCAATAGTGTATAACCATTACAGAGAACACAAAATCTTTGATATTTAAGAAAGTATGACAGCCAGGCATACTGGCATAAGCCTGTGATCTTAGCACGTGGGTTAGAAGTGAAGGCAGGAGAATGGTGAGTGTGAAACTACCATGGACTATCTCACTTTTCTGTACTTATCTTAAAGGAGTACAAGTCTGCTCCTTGATAAGAAAATCAATACTGATGGTATTAATGGGCGGCACTGGGAAAGTGATGCAGAGGCGGCGCCCTTGGCACCTTCATGGCCAACAGAATGAGCACACGATGCTAATTAATCAGAGCAGTGGCAGCTTGCTTCATCTATACTTTTCCATCCATTGGACCTTGTGCTATAATAAAGCTTTTCTTCTCATTCTCAGCCAAAAAGAAAGGCAGAAGAATGAATGGATGAATACATAAATAAATCAATTAATTCATTAAAGAATTAGAATCTGAGTTACCTCACTTAGGATGATATTTTCTAGTTCCATCCATTTGCACCAATTGCATGCAAAACGGGATGTCCTTGTTCTTAATAGCTGAGGGTAGTAGATCCAAAAGGACATGCATGGTATGAACTCATTAATAAGTGGATATTAGCAAAAAAAAAAAAATACAGAATACCCAAGATACAGTCCACAGAACTCAAGAGGGTCAATAAGCTGAAGAGCCCTAGTGAGGATGCCTCAGTCCCACTTGGGAGGGAGGGAAGGGCCTGGAAGCAGAAAGAATGGAAACAGGCAACCTTGGGGGCGGGGGGGTAGGAGGACCAGCAGTCTCAATTAACCTGGACCCCTGAGATCTCTCAGACACTGGATCACTAACCAGGCAGCATACACCATCTGATACGAGGCCCCCCAAACAGCAGAGGACTGCTGGGTCTATCTATGTTCAGTCAGAGAAGATGCACCTAACTCTCAAGAGACTGGAGGCCCCAGGGAGTTTAGAGGTCTGGTGGGATAGGGGGGGGTGATGGGGTGGGGACATCTTCATGGAGACAGAGGGGCAATGAGGAGGTATGGGATATGGAACAGTCAGAGGGTACACAGGGTGGGGGTGGGTGGGAATAAAATCTGGAGTGTAAATAAATAAATTAAATAAATAAAAGATTAAAAAATTGGGGATAGGCTATTAGAAACAATTTTAGTATAAATATGTTTTACTACTAGAAGATTTGTATGATCACAGATGGCTCATATTTAATAAAAGATTTACTATCTTGAGAGCATAGTCTTATGCAGTATATGTAGTTTTTTAAAGTTTAAAAATATTTTTAAATTTTATTTTTGTGTGGGGACTGGAGAGATGGCTCTGTGGTTAAGAGCTGGGTGCTCTTCCAGAGGTCCTGAGTTCAGGCCCCAGCCTCCACATGGTGGCTCACAACCATCTGTAATGGGACCTGATGCTCTCCTGTGGCAGGCAGGCATACATGCAAGTAGAGCACTCCTAGACATATGAAATAAAATACAATTTGATCTGTGTGTATATGTGAATGTATTTCCTGCGGCATGACACGGAGGTCAGAGGACAACTTGTTCTACCGTGCGGATTCTGGGCAGCATGCTTGGGCTATTGGGCCTGGCAGGAAGTGCCCACTGATTCGCTCTGCCTCGGTTTTCAGTTTATGAATTAGTTCTTGCAACACTGCCTAAGCAGGTCTCAACCTCCTCGATTTTAATCGTCACCTTGTTTCAACCTCCAGAGAAGCCAAGACTCCAGGTACATGCCACTGGACACAAGTAAAAGAAAAAATTTGTGAAGTTTTCGTAATGGTGTAAAGAATAAATGAATGCTAAGATTCCATAATTTCTTTTTACCAACTCTTTGGAAAGACATAGCTTACTGTCAGAGTTTGGTAATTTAATAAAATAAACTTGTCTTAAATTTAATCTCACAAAAGTGGTAATTTAAGATTGATATAAAATTTTCATATACAAGCCAAAAACTTTTCTAGGTTTACCCACCCTTTTTTCTGGTTGTATCCACAGACACAGTTGATGTCAAATCTTTTCATTGCTTGCTCTAGGATCCCTGTGAGTATACACCTAATCCAAATATCTCAGTGTGCATTCAGGATCAACTGCTTACAAGAGATGGCTTCATGCAGCGTAAATCCTTTCTCAAAACCTCAGTTTTATCTTCACAATACTATAGATTTCTAAGTCCACAGTATCTCCCTCATCTTCTGTCCTTCTCTCGCACACGGAAGAGCTTTACAACACAGCAAACCTAGACTTACTGGTATGACCTCGAACAAGTTAGTAAATGCCCTTAAGGCTCCATTTACTGACAAAATTAAGAAAATACTCAATTAAAAGGTATTGGGGCTGCAGGTGTAACTCAGTGGTGGAGTGCATGTTTGGCATGTGCTAAGTCCTTTGTTTAATCCCTAGGATCAAATCTCCCCTATGACAGTTTCTGGAAAAGGAAAAATCAATAATTGTAATGTGGAGAAAATTGATAAATATTACTTTAAATAATAATCAACTGATATTAAAATTTCTGAACAAAAGAAGATATTTTTATATTGTCAAAGAATCTCCTCCAAACTATTTATCCAATAGAAAGGGGTAAGCAATAGAGGGTAAACCAATTGCTAACACCTTAGCCCAGTGATCAAGGTTAGCAACACCAGCAATAAGAATCTCCTCCAAACTATTTATCCACTCCAAAAGAGAGGAGTAAGCTGCAGAGGGTAAACCAATTGCTAACACCTTAGCCCAGTGATCAAGGTAGCATCACCAGCAATAAGACTTTGTGACATCATTTAACTTCCCTGATAGGATGTTTTCAGGAGGGCACATCACTCTATGGTTTTCCTGTTCAAAATGTACAACTTCAGTCCACTCACAAGAAAACACCAGACATACTCAAATAGAGAGGGTCATTCTATAAAATGAATAGCCATGACTTCCTAAGTGTCAAGGTCACAGACAATGAGGAGAGACCAAAAAACTGCCAAGGACCAGAAGCTGCTAACAACCCATGAGACAAATGTCACATGGGAGCTCCTCTGCTAGACTCTACAACAGAAAAGAGAAAACTGAGGAGAACACACTCGGGGGGTAAGGACGCTTGCTGTCAAACTAATGAGTTTAGTCCTCAGAACATACATGGTTGGAAGGAAAGAAATGACTCCCCAAAGTTGTTCTCTGACCTCCATATGCATGCGTGAATACTTCCACACAAAATAAAACAAGACTGGAATATATCCTCTTTACATCTTGCATTGGATATATGTTAATTTTCTGATTTTAGTATTAAACTTCTGGAGGTGTAACTTATTTAAGATGTTAACAGTAGGGGAAGGTATATAAAATATAAGTGGGAATTCCATTCTCTTCTTGTAATTTTCTAAAGCTAAAGTTATTTTACTGTAAAAAGGTGAAGCTAGATGGCAGACATCTCTGCAATTCTAGCAGTAGGGAAAAAAACCAAGCAGAAGGAGCCTGAGTTTGAGGACAATCAGTGCCACATAGCAAGACCTTATCTTAAAAAAAATTCCTGTTCCATGACCACTCCTATACCCTCGGGATATAGCAGGGTGAGCAAGGAGGATCAACCCTGAGTTCTAGGTCACGGGGATCCATAGTGAATTTAAGTCTAGCCTGGGCTATGGGGAATGAGATCTTGTTTCAAAAAGGAAAGAAGGCAGAGCTGGAAAGTTGGCTCAGGGGTGAAGACCACTTGCTGGTCTTGCAGAGGACTCAGGTTCGATTCCCAGCAGCAGCTTGGGGCTGCTCACAACTGCCTGTACCTCCAGTTCTAGGGGATCCAAAGCCCTCTGGCCTCTGCAGGCGGTAGCACCCATATAGTGCACAGATACACAGGGGCCAAGCACCACACACATAAAATAAAAATAAACAAAACCAAAGCAGGAAGAGTTGTGGAGACGAAAGACCTTAATGTAATTACTGTATGCTAATACAATCCTAATTTTGTTCCTTTTAAAGATTCTTATTTTAATTCTCCCTAAAACTTTCAATTCTGTAAGATATCCCTCTAATCCCTAGAAAGGGACTAAAATTATTGAGTACTTAAAACTCAACTACAGTATCTAATAAGGAGGAAAAAGATTCCCAGGAGGTGGGGCAAGAGATGAACGTTCAGAGTTGAGCCATGAGCCATTCATTACAGGGCTCTAAAGGGGTCCTTAATGTTAATCTCTCTATGTAGTAGATACTACAATTTCCTCTAACTTACTCAAAAATATTCACAGGCCTTTCCTACCCTAGGCAGTAGGTCTCTTAGTACATCTCCTCTTGCAGATGAAGAGACTGACTTGCAGGCAAGAAGTATGCAGAGTAAGGTTATAAACAGGAGCAGTACAGCCAGGATTGCTGATCCCAAGTCTGCCCGTAGGATTCTCAGTGTTTGGAATCACCACTTCCAGGCTACCCGCAGACTTTGCTGCTCTGTGAACTCTGTGATGTGCCTTGTGCTATTATCACAAAAGTATAGACTGTTCTTCCCCCAGTCATCTTTTCTGCACATTCACAAGTTAGTCCTGATCTTTATATATCTTTATTTAAAGGTGCTTTCCCCTAGTTGTTTTATATAAATTCCAATGCTTAGGTGTTTAGATACTCGACATTCATCATGACCATTCTGAAGCCCAACTTCTACTGCCAGTATGCTAGAGCGAGGTGGAGGGGAACATGAGGGCTGTAAGGAAGAGCACCAGGCTTGGAGAGTGGAGCTCAGCTTATCCAGGCAGTATCTGTGAGCTGTGTGGTCTGAAAAGGGTCAAATAGCCTGGCTTTCACCTGTTGACCTGTCTATCTTCCTCTCAAGGGTTCTGGAAGTATTAAATATTCTGGTGACACACTGGAAAGATTTTTATAAACTGTAGCATTTTATAACATGTATAATTGTGCTTTTATCAACTCTGGCTTAGTGCAACATCATCTTCTGTTATTTTAAAGACTACCTTCTTGGGTCAGCAAGATGTTTTGGTGGGTAAAGATGCTTGCTGCCAAGGGCAATGACCAGGATTTGATCCCTGGGGTCTAAATGACTGAGTTCTGCAAGTTGCCCTCTGACCTTCATGCCCACACTGCGATACATGCCACTTAATAAATGAGTGAACGATTTCTTTTCAAAAAGTACACATCTCCTTCCTTTCACTCTCTTGTTTTCATTTCACTGTCACCAAGCAGGTGATACAAAAGTTTGAGCACTGTCCCGATCTGTCCCAGCTGTGGCGCTCCCACGCACTGCCCACTCAGCTATACCATCCTGGGTGATCTGCCAATTGCCAGTCAAGTCTCAGGCTGCCTTCCTCACTTGACTCAACCCAGAGAGGCTGGCCTTGTGGAGCACACAGTTCACTGTGTTCTTTCTTGTTTGGTGGCCTCTGTCCTCTTGTTTGCTCTGTTTGAAGTGTGTTTTCTTGGCTGGTTGTTTAACTGTGTTTTGTTTTGTTTTGTTTTGTTTTGTTTTTCTTCTGTCATTGCTAGATAGCTCTATTTGTCAGATTTTAACTTTCTTTTCCTTCTTTAAAAAAATTACTACTGTGGGGGCTGGGGGACACACGTCTTCTCCAGCACATGCCCGGTGGCTCTGAGGACAGCTTCGCAGAGCTGGTTCCTTCCTTCTATCTTTTTACTGGGTTCTGGGGAACAGCATCAGAAAATGATCTCATCTGTTTCTCCCAGTCCCTTTTAAACATTGTCTTCCTTTGGGACCCAGACACCCTGGAAAGCACCAGTAGGGCCTGACGTAGGACTTATTTTCTGAGACCGTGACAGTTCACTGCAACCCTAAAATCTGTGCAGAACACAAGAACCTAAGTGTCACGTGTGAGAGGTCCCAGGGAACGAACCATTACTTCCTGATGATGCCATGTAGATTTTCTCCTCCCTGCTGATCAACAGAACTTTTTAAGATGATGTATATGTTTGCTACCTGCACTGTCTAATAAAGTAGCCATCATGCCCACAGGCTATGGGGTCCTAGGAATGTGTATAGGACGAGCAGAGTGAGAATGCATTTTGTTTTATTTTTAAAGACAGTTTCACTGTGCTTTACACTGGTCTCAAACCCATGGGTTCAAGCCACCCTCCTGAGTTAGCATTCAGGGTAGTTGGTACTACAGAGCTGCAGGTACTCCTCGCCTTGAATTTTACATTTTCTGCAATGCTAAATAATCTTAACTTGAGCAGCCAAGTGTGATCATTGGACTGTGCAATTCTATACTTTGTCGTTCAGTGTTACAAGGTGATTGCGTCTCCCTGGCCAGAGAAAGGCTGCGACGCTTGGATGTTCTGGGTAGCCAGAGGCTGGGGGAAGAAGGGAAAGGGAATAAGATCACTTTGTTCCCCATGTGGAGAGAGCATTATGCCTTAGACACCTACAAGAGAAGGAAAATCTTTGCTTGGAGTCATGCTGAAAAAAAAAATGACTCAATGGTTTGAATTCCTTTCAAAAATTGGCACACATTTCTGTTGCGGAGACAATGAAAATATGGAGAATAACTAAATTTAGGTTTTGGAGGTATTTTCTTCATTTTATTTAATTCCCATCAATTTATGACAGTTTTCAAAGGCTTTATAAATGAAGCCTACTTTTAACTACCTTGTTTTTATTTAGATTTTTAACAATGTAAACCTTTAATCAGTTCAGCCCAAGAAAAGGAAGACTTAACAGCACACTGCAGTCTGAGCTGTTTTTCCAGAATAATAAAAGGCCGCGCGAAACTCTTTACCAAGAATTGTCATTTTAAATTCTTAGCAGGTCTGTCATTTAAATCGGGCACTATGCAATTTTCCATCACCTATGTAGAAAAACCCACTCTCCTGCCTTGTGCTCTGCCTACCTCCAGCTTTTATCCCCTTCTCCAGTGCTCTCCTAAGCTGCTGCTTCTCACTAAAAAAAAAATGCCCAGTTCATCTTAAAGATTAAAGCTTTTTTTTTTTTTTGAAAAGATTATCTAGAATTTGCAGAGAAGCCCACCAGGGCATCATAAACAACGCAACTGAGGGTCTTTCCTTATGAGTAGACACAGGTTATTTTAGAGGTGTCAGGCTGGCCTGTCAGATCACAGATGGCAACACTGTGGTTCTGGGAAAGGATGGGGATTAGTAACAGAAACTAAGGGAGTGCAGGGGTGCTGGCAGGAAGGAAGGATGCTCGCCTCTCTGGTCTTTCAATCATTCCATTTGCCTTGCTCTTTCTTTCTTTTCAAGGTGCACCAAATTCAGAGCCAACATTAAGGCATGAGAGAGAAAATACAAATTGCTAAGATAAAGTGACTTAGTCTTGTTTTATTCAAGAGTACTACCCTTTAGACCTATGTTTTTGTATTTTCTCTAATGAAGTGAGAAAACTTTAATGACATTATAAAAATCATTGGATTTCTCAGACAGCATTCCACACGTGGGTTGTATTTTTATTAACAATCCTGGCTTGAGGCTACTCTAATCATGGCCTGTATGTATTCTGCACTGCTAACTAATGCTTTTGGGGAACCGTAGAGGGACATATCAAGACACCGTGTACTTTAATGAATCTAACACAGCACTATCAACATCACTGGTGGAGCTGGGTCTGTGGGTCAGAGGTAACGTGGTAGGTGACTATGATAATTATCATTTTGCTTACATGCCCTAATCCATTATGGAAGACTATGACAAAGGGAAACAATTTTCAAATCAGTACATAGGAACTACTGAAAGGTTAATATAGTGCTGGTCAGCAGGAAATAGAGAATGCAGTTTGTTGCTGAGACTGAGTGTAGACCAGGTACACTTCGAGCAAAGAGCTCAAGAAGAAATAAAGCCTTTAGTAGGCTTACTATCCTCAGAAAACATCACATGAGCACTAAGGAACTGCTATTTTACTATATGCATGTGATATGCCTATCTGCAAACCAATCACGGAACCCAAATACTTTTGTTTAATGATAACACAGCTAACTGACAGGTACAAATTTATATTCTAAAACCTCTTATTTATGAAGTATTTGAGTTTATAATATTTGAAAATATTTGTTTTTTGTAAAACAAAACTTAGCATAGTTAAAACTTTATGATTTAAGATAGCCAACCATGTATCCCTGGCTGGCTTTGAACTCACAGAGATCTGCCTGCCTCTAGAGAACAGGTATTACAGGAATGTACACAATCATGCCTGGGGGTAAAACCTTTAAAATGACTGAAAGCATTAACATATGTTCTCACAATCAAAACACTTGTTTTAGATGTCTCTCTGTGTGTATACATGAGTGCTAACTCCCTAGCCTCACATTAAAAATTATATTTATTTAGTGTATGTGTTCACACATGTTTCAAAGTTCTAGTGTGGAGGTCAGAGGTCACGGCACCTCTATCCAATAAGGCATTTGGAGGCCCCATATTGCATTTGTGAACATTCTCCTGACTCCATCCGGTCTTATACAGCAGTTGTCAGTTTGGGAAATTAATAAGACAAACAACGTTGGAAATCCCTTTCTACACTACTTAATTCCACAGTGACTCAAATGTGGTAAAACAATGAAAGAAAACTTCTTTTGTTGTTGTTGTTGTTGTTTTGTTTTTTTGTTTTTTTGAGACAGGGTTTTTCTGTGTAGCCCTGGCTGTCCTGGAACTTACTCTGTAGACCAGGCTGGCCTCGAACTCAGAAATCCGCCTGCCTCTGCCTCCCAAGTGCTGGGATTAAAGGCTCGAGCCACCACCACCACCTGGCAAAAGCAAACTTCTAAGAAGTCAATGACTATGTCATTTTTCTGTGTTTCAAACGATTGAGGGAATTCTTAGAGACAAGCTCACTGTCTTCCTTTATGATGTAGAGGAACTGTTTCTGGCTTACACAGTCACCACACATGTATATTATTTTGTTTCTCGATGACGAATCTGCTTCTAATTCATTTTATTAATAGGTGTAAATATCACAAATTCACATTTCTTTAAGGAGCTTAAAGCTTACATAGTATTGTTCAATCAACATTCAACTCACAGTTTCTATGTGTGGTACACAATATTGAGTATGCAAATAAGGGTGGAGTTACTAAATCTCAATTACATTTATTTCTATAGTTACATGAGTGGGGTGGCTCAGCCGATAAAGGTGCTTGCTGCCAAACCAGACGACCTGAGTTCAATACCCACACCCACATGGAGGAAGGGATAGAACTGATTTCAGCAAGTTCTCCTCTGAGCGTCACACATATACTGTGTCAGGCAAGTGCCCTCCTAACAAATAAATAATATAATTTTAAAAAGTTTCTCTAGTCAATATTACAAGTTGATGTATAAAACAGAACAGTTGACATTGTTCTGGCTCAGTACCACAGCCATCAAAGATTCATAAACCCAGTTAATTATCTGTCACTTAACCTGGGTTCATACTGAAGTTAGTGTTTTCTAACAGTCAATTAGAAGATAGTATTATGCAGACAGAAACACGGTCTTGACTGTATCTTGATTTTGCCAACAACGACCACATGGAGTTTTGAATCTTGACAAGATTGTCCTTCTAGTAGGTAAACAGAACGGAGACCAGAAAATTAAGGCTAATTATCAATATTTTCCTTACAAAAAATTATCTGATGTTATTTTTTAAAAGATGAAAGGGAGACAGGACTCAAATAAGAAGCTCATAAGCAGGATAGAAATTAATCAGCCCTAACAACTGGTAAGTACAACCTTTGGAGATTTATTTGCATAACGATAATTTACGGGCGATAGGGTTGAACTTATTTAAGTGACATTATAGCTCACTATTCTGTCTTGCCCTAACACTGCTGCAGCACGGAATTCTTATGAAATGTAATGCAGCTAATGAGGTAGCTTTTTAACTGAACAAACTGACAGGCCCCATATCTGCAGAGGCAGCTTGAAACTGTGCCCAACCTCTTGGCTTCCCAAGAGGCTTTTCAAAATTCAATAAATAACATCTGTAGGCGATGTTGGGTGCAGACCTAGCAGAGTGCGTCATAACACTGTGCTGGCAGAACAAAGAAACCATGACGACTGCCAAGTTTCCATGGCAACTGCAGCGAGGCTCTGAGAGTATAATAGCACATCAATCACTGTCCAAAAGAACTTCATTATCAGCTAGAAAAAACCTTTAGGATCTGTTTAGTGTGCAATTGTGGGTTAACTCACCTCAAAGCCTTGCTCTCTAGCAAAAGTGGCAGCTTCCTGAAAAAAAAAAAAAAAAGGACAGTTAATTATAAAGTGCCAGATAATGAAGAAATAATTCATTCTGAAACTCATTCAGTCTTCTTTTTACACAATTATCTCAAGATACTCACATAGATTAATTTTTATTTTTACCCCAAAATATTTCCTTTTTGTCTTGGCATGAAAAACAATGGGCCACATGGTGTCAACACACTTCACACGCCAGGACAGGGAAGATGCTATGTGTTTTTACAGTGGCTGCCAATGAGTTCAGGTGTTCTGACCTCACTCAGAAAGGAAAGGCATTCACTTGAAACCCAAGGACCAGGCTGGTGGTTACACGTGTAATTAAAAGAGTACTTTTCAGGAAGCTCTTCTGGAGATGAGAATGCCTACTAATAGATATATAGATGCTGGAAACAATTATTTCCCAACCCCATGATGAAATTTATAGAGACAGGGGTCACCAGTGGGTTGTTAGAGTCATTGAGTGATAGGATGACAGGGAACCGGTTCTTCCCATGGAATCAAAGCAGCACAGATTACATGCTGGCCACGGGGAGCAAAGTGAAACTTTATAATGGAAGGGACCAAGCTGTCATCATTGTAAGCCTGTGGTCAGTCCTATCCACTAGCATCCCTCATAGTGGGATTGCCAAATATCCTGTGCCCCAGATATGGAGAATGGAGTTCACGGTATCAACCAGGATGTAGTCTAGCCAAAATATCTTCGCACCAATTAACCAAAAGTTTAGTTCAATAACTTGTATTTATGAGAAAAAGAGAGGAACAATTAAAGGAGAAAGTGAACGAATCTGTAAGGCGGGCACATTTACAAAGCAACTAGTAATGTTTCTTTAACTAATGGCAGCCTCAAAGATAAACTGGGAAGGGAAATGAACAAAACCAGCATATGACTGCATCTTATTTTAAACCAAACCAGCTGTGAAAGATGTTTCAACAGAGGTAATCTGAAAATCAGAGGATAGAAGGAATCGTCAGTTTGATATTAGGAATGATCAGTGTGACAAGGAAATTGTCTTTAACTTTTAGGGCTGTGTCCAGGAGTATTTAAGGGTAAAAAGCCACATACAAAATCTGTAACTTGGAATACTCTGCGAGAACAAAAGGAAGCGAACTTGACAAAACACTGGAACCTAGGTCTAAGATATACGGGGCGAATGCTTCCACTCTCTATACCCCTCAACCCCACCCTCCTGGGGTCTTGCTATATAGCCCTGGCTGGCCAGGAAATGCTATGCAGGCAAGACTAGCCACAAACTTGTATAGATCCACCTGCTTCTGTCTTCCAAGTGCTGAGATTAAAGGTTTGGGTCACCGTGCCTGGCTTTTGTCTAAGAGGAAAAGGTTAGAAAAGTTAACACCTAAAAGAATGTTTAAAAATTTTAATACACAAAGTTCTTCTAGCCTTTATACATATACATGTATGAGCACAATTTAATGAACATTATGCCATATGCTAATGCTTTTCTAACAGGCTACTGAAAGACAAAACAAAACAAACCACCCCAAACCAAAAAAACCCACCCATATCTATGTAACTAAGTCCTTACGCTTTCACTGTTTAGCTCGTGCATACATTTTAATTTTAGGAATCATAGAAAATGGAGGCAATATTACTTTTCATTTCTACTTCCCTCTTGAAAGTGAAAAAAATTGCAGACAACTGTCAAGAGTCTCTACATCTTAACTCACATTCCTCCAAAATTATCTTTGCCAAGAGATATTAATAGAAGAATGGGATTTGAGCCCAAGTGGTGAGCAGATCCAACTCAACTAGAACGACTGCTGCACCAAACCATGTAAGGCAGAAAGTACAGCCAGTGCCTTTAAAATAAATGTGGACAGTTCCTCCATGTTGAGGGAAATACTAATTAGGAAATACATGCATGTACTTATGGTCCACTATACTAATAACAGATTTAGAGAACCTATACTTTTGGGGTGTGGAAAAGTCAAAATGCGTGATTATAGATCAACAGTGGAGTTAACAGCAAGTCTTAAGCTGAGGGTTGATCCCCTCATTCACTAGAGAAAGAGCAGGCTGACTAGTGAGCCACAGTTGACAATGACACGCACACGCGTACCACACACACACACACACACACACACACACACACACACACACCACAAACCCTTGATGAATGGCTCAAGTAAGCAAGGTTACTCTCATTTCAATTTCCTTACAAAACAATGTTTATAGTTCACAAATAATATTTGCTGGCTGAGATATCAAGTCAAGTGAAAGGTTGAAAAGATATCAATGTGTTGTTTTCTAAGCCATCATAAATTTAAGTAAATGAATTCTTAGACGAATAATGCAACTGAATAGCTCTGGTGAAAACTACTACTACACTTACTATTATTTTAGATTTATTTGTTTTATGTATGAGTGTTTGGCCTGCATATATATTTGTGTACCATGTGCATAGTTGGTAGCTGTACTTATCAAGAGAGGGCATCAGATCCCCTGGAACTGGAGTTACCAATGGTTGTGAGCTACTGTGTAGGTGCTGGGAACCAAGCCTGAATCCTTTACAAGAGCAGCAAGTACTTTTAACAAGTAAGCCATCTCCCCAGCCCCTAAGAACTACTTTTCATGCCCAGCCTGGGCAACAGTGAATTGTAGGACACAGGGTGGGGGTGAGGGGGCTTCAGGGTCATTAAAAGAAAAGGAATCTGAGGAATTAAAATTGCTCTATGACAGAAAGACTGCAAGTCCATGCAGTAGTTAAACTGAGGCAAGGAGCAGTACTAGGAACCGAACTCAGGCCCTCAAGGTGCTAGAAGTGCCACATTACCAAGTTAAATCCCACATCTGGAACACTATTTGTATGAAAAAGGTTTTTAGATAACACAGGTTGGAGTGTGGGGAATCATAGAAGTGTGTCACCATGCATGGCTATGTTGTTTTAATTTTTAATGCCAGCTTTTTTGATCATATACTAATAAATTAACTGTAACTTGGTAAATTACAGAATAATGGCAAGAATATACTTATATATGTATTTTTTCTTTTAGACAAGAGCTCACATTATACAACCTAAGTTGATCTGAATCTTGGTATGTTGTCTGAGCTGGCTTTGAACTATCTCTGTTCCTGCCTCCATCTCTCAAGTGCTGGGATTTTAGGCTGTGTCACCGTGCTTTGTTATTAGACGCGTTCTCACGACCGGCCAGGAAAGACGCAACAAACCAGAATCTTCTGCGGCAAAGCTTTATTGCTTACATCTTCAGGAGCCAGAGTGCAAGAAGCAAGAGCGCAAGAAGCAAGAGAGAGAGAAAACGAAACCCCGTCCCTATTAAGGAGAATTCTCCTTCGCCTAGGACGTGTCACTCCCTGATTGGCTGCAGCCCATCGGCCGAGTTGACGTCACGAGGAAGGCAGAGCACATGGAGTGAAGAACCACCCTCGGCACATGCGCAGATTATTTGTTTACCACTTAGAACACAGCTGTCAGCGCCATCTTGTAACGGCGAATGTGGGCGCGGCTCCCCACATCTCCCCCTTTCCTTTTAATAAGAGCAAATAGGCCACCCATATTAATGAGAGTGGAGATAGAGGTCAAATCCCCAGTGTGTAGGTAAAGGAGCCATGTACAGGATTAGCTCTTAGGCTCACAGGCTTTTACCCAGAGCAACCCTGACCTGCTCCCGTGTCGTTTTGCCTGGGGGAAGGGAACTAGGACACTGAACCTTCATGAAAGATGACATGTCTCCCTAGAATAGGCTCATATATGCCGCAGAGCCTTTCCATTGCAGTGCTTAGCCGTGCAACTCTCTCGGGCTGCTGAAGCACACTCACTCTATCCCGTGCAATGAGACTAGCCTCATGGGATATAAGAGCTGAGTGGCCAGCGACCTATTGCCTAAGCATAGATATATCAGGGGAAGCTCCATGTTCTAGTCCTGCAAGCGCCTGGGCAATAACCACCTTGTCTCTCCTAGTTTGGGCCTTAAGCTTACAGACCAATCAAAGAAGCAACACTAATCCACAGCAAAGTGTATCTCCAAATAATATTAATCCCACCCATTTTTTAAAGAAGGAAAATGCTGAGGAGATCCAATTGGGTAATCCTTTGGTCAGGGACAGGTCCAAGCGCGTGGAGTTGACCTGAAGTCTCAATTCCCGAAGGATCTGTTCAAATTCAGCCATCCAATTCTGTAACATATACTGAAAAAGACTTTTTGACAATTTAGCTGCCCTAGTAAATTTAACATACTGAATGGAAATAACACACAATCCCGGAAACTTTTGTTCACAACCCTGCTGAGTTATTTGTCATAATACATCTAGTTGTATCTGGACAAGATCTATGAGTTGATTAACCAGCATGAGACCTCTCTGTATCTTGACATTAGCTGAGGCCTGTTCATCTATGACTGTAGTCACTGAGGCTGACAAAGTGTTAATGGTGTCAGTCATCTGGACCTGTCCAGACAGAGCCAAGGCTGTCTGAATCAAGGCTAAACCCAGTTCCTAGTTAGTGGTAAAAAAGCAGGAGAATACTTGAGCATTATACATCACCGTCATCTACCTTTTGTAAGGCCTGGTTAGCAGCTAGAGTAAGAGCCCTAGGGGAGGAGATATGAGGATCTCCTTCTAAAATACCAAACAAAGGCCTTAGCTCAGCGGAAGGAATCTTTAAAAAAGGTCTGAGCCAATTAATATCTCCCAACAGCTTTTGAAAATCATTTAAGGTATGGAGGTGATCTCTTCTTATCTCTACCTTTTGGGGCACAATCTTATCTGGGGACACCACAGAGCCCAAGAATTGTCCTGTATCAGAAATTTGGACCTTTTCTGTGGCTATCTGTAAACCCCACTGACTTAAAGTTTTAAGTAGAAAAGGATATGCCTTTTGTAGCATGGTAAGGTCTTTATGGCACAGGAGGATGTCATCCATGTAAAGGAGCAAAATTAAAGAGGGGAATTGTTCCCTCACTGGCAAAAGAGCTTCTTGTACATAAAGTTGACACATAGTAGGACTATTGGACATTCCCTGTGGTAAGACCTTCCATTGATACCTCTTATCAGGTTCCATGTGATTAATAGAGGGGATGGTAAAGGCAAATCTGGGCCTATCTCTTGGACACAAAGGTATAGAAAAGAAACAATCTTTAATATCTATAATAATTAAATTCCAGCCACGTGGTAAGGCGGAAAGTACAGGGAGACCCCTCTGTACTGGGCCAAATAAGTTCATTTGCTCATTAATGGCTCTGAGGTCATGGAGCAGTCTCCACTTTCCTGACTTTTTCTTAATTACAAAAATTGGAGTATTCCAAGGTGAGGTAGATGGCTCAATATGGCCTAGTTTTAATTGTTCCTCTACCAGTTGAATCACAGCTTCCAGTTTTTCAGAGGATAGGTGCCATTGAGGAACCCACACTGGGTCCCCTGTTTTCCATGGTATGGGTCGTGCTGCCCCAATGGCCACTAAGGAAAACCCAGACCCTGTCTGTCTTGGTTTCCATTAGGTGAGATGGGCTCTATCCTTCCCTGTTCTTGATGTCCTAACCCTTTTCCTTCTTTATAACCCATCTTTGCCATGATATTTTTTGCTTTAGTTGAATACCCTCCCGATGGGGCGTTTTCATTGGACAAAATAAGGCCCAAATGCTGCATAATATCCCTTCCCCAGAGGTTAACCGGGAGTGGGAGCACATAAGGTATGAATTTCCCTTGCTGCCCTTCAGAGGATTCCCACGTCAAGGCAATGGAGCTTATAGTGGGACATGATTGATATCCTAGGCCCTGTAATGAATGAGATGACTCTGTGGTGGGCCATGCTTTGGGCCACCAATGTGTAGAAATTATACTTTTATCTGCTCCGGTATCAAGGATGCCTTCAAACTCTTTTCCGTTGATCTTAAGGCGGAGCTTAGGTCTATCATTTAAAGATACAACCAAATAGGCAGAATCATTTCCTGAGGAGCCCATTTTCTTTATCTCAGGTCCTGCAGATTTTTCCCTGGTATTATCAGGGAGGAGCAGCAGCTGAGCTATCCTATCTCCTTTACTAATAGAAAAAACGCCTTTAGGGCTTGAGCACAGGACCTGTATTTCAGGGGAATGTTGACAATCCATAACTCCAGGGTGGACTACTAAGCCCTGCAAGGTGAGTGAACCCCGGCCGAGAATAAGGCCCATGGTTCCCGGGGGCAAGGATGGTATAGGCTCCACTGGCACCGGCTGAATACTCATTTGAGGCATTAATAGGAAGTCGGAGGCGGCACGCAGGTCCACCCTTGTGGGTCTTCCTGGGTCGCCTCTCTGACTGCTTCCTGGGTCCTGACAAACCGGTTCCCATATCTTTGAGGGCCCTGGGACCGAGGGCCCGATGACCCGTTTTTTGGCACATAAGCTGATTGACTATCAGGTGGGGGAAGGACTCTGCCCTTTATATCCCTCACAGAGCGACACTGGTCAGCTCTATGATAACCCTTGCCACACTTAGAGCAAAGAGTGAGAGTCCCTCCCTGTTTACCTGGAGCTCTGCAATCTTTCTTAAGATGCCCAGGCTTCCTGCAGTTAAAACATGTCCTCCGATCATTTCTGCCCATGGAGCGGTTCTGAGATTGAAGGATGGCGGCCGCTAAGCCTGCATTGGTGAGAGGTCCCCCAAGCTCTCGACAAACCCTGAGCCAGTCTTGTAAGCCTTTGTTCTTTCTTGGGGCTATGGCTGCTCGGCACTCCTTTGTGGCTTGCTCATAGATTAGCTGTTCTATCAGAGGCGCAGCTTGCTCTGACTCTCCAAAAATACGCTCTGCTGCCTCTGTCATTCTGGCCACAAAATCTGAGAAGGATTCCTGAGGTCCCTGGATTATCTTTGTTAACTGACCAGTGGTTTCACCTGCTCGAGAGAGCGCCTTCCAGGCCCTAATAGCCGTGGAAGAAATCTGGGCATAAGCTCCCCAATGGTAGTTTGTTTGATCAGCAGAATAAGCTCCCTGACCCGTTAACAAGTCAAAAGTCCAATCTCTCTGCTCTGGAGTCAAAGCAGCTGCGTTTGCTCGGGCCTGCGCTTGTGCAGCTTCGTGCCAAAGCGCTCTCCATTCCATATATTTGCCCATACTAGGGAGAGCGGCTTTTACAACCGTTTGCCAATCAGCAGGAGTCATAGCGTGATTCGCAAGCCTTTCCACTTGTGCTATAGTGAAATTAGCACTGACTCCATAGTTACGGACCGACTCGGCAAGCTCTTTAATCTGTATATACGCTACCGGAGCGTGGACACGCCCACCCTCGGCTCCTTCAAAGACCGGAAATGCCTGTTGTATTTTCCTTTGTTCCTCCTTTGGAATGAACGAGTCTGTGCATTGCCTCTCTGTCCATTGCCTCTCTGCGCAGGGCTGATGCACTACGCAGGGCTGATGCACTACACAGGGCGAGGGCTCTGCATAGGGCACAGGTGCACTATGACCTTGAAACCGACTGCCAAGAGGCCAAGCAGCAAGCTGACCTTTGCCAGCCGCTTTTGGCTTTTTCCTTAACTGATTAGCTAGCACTTTACCTGGCTGGTACCCTTTTTTCTCATAATGAGCTGCTTCTTCCTCCCAGTCTGTTTCCTCAGAGGAGAATTCTTCATCTGCTTCAGAGCTACTAAGAACTAGCTCCTTAAACTCATCTAGTGATGAGCACAGGCTCCTTTTCCTAGAGACCTCCGCTAATTGATCTTTCTTCTTTTCCCTTTTTCCTCTTTTTCTTCTAATCTCTCTCCAGGTATTCCTACCTGACCTTAACTTTTCCTCGGGTTCAAGACCCTTGGAAAGGCCTGTATACTTATTTTGTGCACCATGTTTTCTCTTTGCTCCTACTCTCTCTCCCCGCTTTACTTCTGATAGCTTGTCCTGAATTTCCTCTAGAATCCGCCCTGCCTTAACCACTTGTTGACATGTGAAAAGGAACAAAAGGGCTTTTAACACTAGAAAAAGTTCAAGGCCAAACATACCTTATAAAGCTATTTTCCACTTTACTTCTGATAGACTGTCTTGAATTTCCTTAGAAAGTTCAAGGCCAGGCTTACCTCGTAAAGCTATACTCACTGGTACTCTCGTTCTCCAGCTGAAAAGTTCTGAATTCATACAGTTGAATCCTTCTTAACAGTCTGCTTTACGGGAACCTTTATTACCGCGACCCGCAGTTCTGGTTCTGGAATGAGGGATCTTCCTTGCGCCGGTGAAACTCCCGTCCCGAGTTTCCTCCCGGGTTTTTTCTTCCCGGATTTTTTCTCGTCCCGGAATTTCTCGTCCCGGAATTTCTCGTCCCGGAATTTCTCGTCCCGGAATTTCTCGTCCCAGGTCTTCTCGTCCCGTCCCGGGTCTCAGCACCAATTGTTATTAGACGCGTTCTCACGACCGGCCAGGAAAGACGCAACAAACCAGAATCTTCTGCGGCAAAGCTTTATTGCTTACATCTTCAGGAGCCAGAGTGCAAGAAGCAAGAGCGCAAGAAGCAAGAGAGAGAGAAAACGAAACCCCGTCCCTATTAAGGAGAATTCTCCTTCGCCTAGGACGTGTCACTCCCTGATTGGCTGCAGCCCATCGGCCGAGTTGACGTCACGAGGAAGGCAGAGCACATGGAGTGAAGAACCACCCTCGGCACATGCGCAGATTATTTGTTTACCACTTAGAACACAGCTGTCAGCGCCATCTTGTAACGGCGAATGTGGGCGCGGCTCCCAACAGTGCTTGGCTTCAAATCATTATCTTGTAAGGAAGGGGTGCCTCAGGACATTTCCACATATGTAAACAGTTGCAAGCACCAGCACATTTCTGGCTTAGGATGGACATTCTTAGGAAAAGCCAACTCAATTTTCTATCTTGGTGCCTCTTCACACAGGCTTGCTGAGCTGTGCCCTATCATCAGAACAGCTAAGTCCTCGTTCTGTGTCTTAAAATGATCTTATCATCTGGCTTCCTCTCACCTTCCTTTGATCTTGGACTGGAGCCCCAAGTCACACCATTAGAGCTGGCAGCTGTCTCACATCACTGTGGACTCTGTCACACTAACCTCTGATCTGAAGGTGTTTGTAGATACAATGATGGAAAGGCATTTATTTTTCCCCTCTTAGCAAAACAAACAAAACAACAGAGGGGAACAGGTTGACCCAGCAAGAATTTTAAGCAGGATTTTTGCTCTCAGATTCACCACATGAAAGAGCAGAGAGAAAAGGTATTAGGTCAGAAAACAGGGAAGGAGTGAGCACGGGTGGTGGGCAGAAGTTAGGCAGGTTCCAAGCATCAGGAGTGATTCCAAGTGAACTGATCACACTAAATTGAAAAGGACTTGTTAGTGTGCCATTGCCGTGAAAGTGAGAAAAGAAAACAAGCAAGTCCCCATCTGTGCTGCCCCAGGGCGCCTCCTCGTACTGCGTTTCACAAATCTAATGAAGCAGTCAGGTTAAAATCCAGCCACCAAGGGGCTGTGACATGTGGGGAGCAGCTAGGGCTAGGAGAGAGGCAGGGCGGTTCCTGATGCAGGTGATTATCCACGTGATAATCACTGTATTTACAAAAGGCTCCCCATTTTAGATCTGACATAAAAAAAAAAAATCACAAAGGAGGAGGGATTAAGGAGATAGAATACTGACATGGAGGTTTGCCTGCTCCAGAGTACAGCACGTCCATTCATGCATGGCAAGCAGCAACATGAGCAAAACCAAACAGGCCTGGGAGTGGGAAGAGTCTCTGATCAGCCCGCACCTCACACTGACCCTTCCCTCTGTCTCCATCACTTCCACCATTATGCTGTTTCAGAGACAGGTCAAGTTTTCAGAATCCTTTATCTTTTGCAATGAAGGAAATGCGTATACTATGTCTTTTGTAACAACAGAGCCTTTTCCCCTTCCTGGGATGAGTGTTGTCAATGAAATGAGGCATAATTAGCATCTTCCTGTTGTCCACACCAAGCAGCTTAGGACTGACAGAGGCTCATGGGTTCACCACCCAGACTAGAAGCATGGTGATCAAAAAGCACCAGATAAAGATTGTGAAGTGAGGTTTAAAAAACATCAGCAAGCTATTATTAAAAAAGTACAATCCTAAGCCAGGTGTAGTAACACACACGCCTTTAATTCCAGCGCTCAGGAGCAGAGGCAGGCAGATCTCCATGAGTTTGAAGCCAGTCTGGTCTACATAGCAAGTTCAAGGACAGCCAGGGCAGAGAAACTGTGTTTCTAAAAACCAAAGCAAAGCAAGCAAGCAACCAAACCCCCAACCCCCACACTCCCAAAGGACAATCCTCAGACTGAGAGAAAAGCAAGTATATGTTTGTGTGCACAAAAGACAATAGTTTCTTTTATCATCAACTGATGAGAAAACTCCTTTTATTTTATCTAATGCACACAAGTTCTTACTTAAATAAAGCAGAATTAATGGAATTGATATTTAACTAAAACTACAATCTGTTCATGCTCATTTCAATCATTTGTAACCAGTTATTATAGAAATACAATTTCTGCATATTGATCTGAAATCATTAGAATTTTCCAAACTCAGGTGTTATAAGAACGGTTTTCCCTTTTGCTTTTGTGGTTACCTAGGATTTTCTAGGCAGATGGGGATGACCTAACCTACATTACTGTCATAGCTTACGACCTTGACCCTTCTACATCCTGTGCCGCACTTCAAGACAATGGGCCCAAGTTAGAGCTACCATCTGCGTGTTACGTCCTGCACCTGCACCTCAGACATGAGGAGTCCTGGGTATAAGCTGAAATGGAAAGGGGAAGGAAGGCTCAGGTTAGACCCTCAGACAGCAGCCCACTCATCTGAAACACTAGTCCAATAACACCGCTTTGTTGTTACAGACAGCAGAAGACTCAAGGGTTTGGCCGTGTGGCTTCACTGGGAACAATCTCCATGATCCTTACCCCAGACCTGGCAGTTGAGAGGAAGACACCTAGGGAGAATAGGGCACCAGATCAATGCCTCTTTTTCACATCATTCTCCTTTATCAGAAAAATATTTACTCCTAAATATGGATTTAGACAAAGAGCATCTGTTAGGATAAAGGGCTCCAGCTGTTGCAGATCTTAAAATGATGAGATGAAAAAAATACCACTCTAAGTCCTAACTAGGGTCAAATAGATGACTCTAAGGTATGATGACAACAACCTCTTGTCCTTTTTTCTAACCAGAACCTACGTATAACACTTTCTTTATACAAATAGAAAATTCAGACCTCTTATTCTGAGGCATGATGCTGTTTTGAATGGCTTTCTCTGCAGTGACAGGCAACATGGTAAGAGTGTAGGTAGGGCTTAGAGGAAAAGATACCAAGATTCAGTTTTACAGCCATTTTGCTGTGTAGCAAGCTTTCAGCTCATCTATTGATTAATTAAATTTTGCTCACTTTGGGCTAATACTAATTTTATTGGATTATACTAAAAAAGTGGAAACATTTAACATAATACTGCAAAGACATTTTGCCTACTGAATGTAAGTTCTTGGACAGTTCTTAAAAACTAGAAGACCTAGAATACATTCAGTGGCCTAGCTTATCTGAAAGATGTGGGCTACAGCAGAGGGCTTCAGGAATCTCTGACTCTGGTACCCAGAATCCTTGGACAACCTTTCCTAGAGTATGGGCTTCAGCTAGTAACTTGCTTCTAATAAACGACCAAAGAGATGCAGTGTTTTGTTCATCCTCTTTAGCCCATTTCTTCTCTCTTTATCTTACTCCATCTAAGAAGTTCTATACTGTACGGAGCTCATGGAGAGGAAAATGACCATTGTGCAGTGAGCATCAGAGTCTTTACAACAGACATTTCAGCAAGGTGACCAAAACCTGGGGTTACACTCTAGTTAGTCCTATGACAGACTCTTAATCACAGGTACCGAAACTCCAAGCAACATCACAGTGTGGTAGAAGATCAATCACAGGGTAAGCAAATAATGGAAAGAAGCTTTGGATCCGTGTTTTTAGAACACTTCTGGATAGCTCAGTGAGGTTAACCATGTCTTTCTAACTGGGAAATGGCCTGTACAAAGAATTCCTTTTTCTGGCATCAGGTTTTTCAATTTCCATGTCATATGTTATTCTAGGCTATGGCACGCTCACCGAGACTGCAGTAAGATTTTTAAGTAGTGCTGGAATACTCAGGTGAGAAAGACACTGAGTTAAATAAGTCTAATGTCACTGTGAGGTCTGTGACAGCTGTGGCCACGATGAACCTCCAAGTTATACTGGAATTTCGTGATAAATATCTGTTGTTTCTTTTACACATCCCGCACGGCAGAATATAAAGACAGATTGTTTAAGACTCTGAATGTTATCTTGAGCTTTTCTTCAGATGATGAACTGCATTTTCTTTGTGCTATCTATAAAATCACTTATACATTTTCATATGCAACTGCATTAGTGCTAACACTTCAAAATTTTATTATTACCAACGAGGAAAAGCTTTAGTTTATAAGAAAGTGAAGGCTGGAAAGCTGTTAAGAAACATCTGAGCCTGGGAACTACTCTTAAAAAGAAATTTCATTCACAAAAATGTCTGAACTGGCTTTTCTGAAGAATATAATGTATAACTTTTTGGAGATTTCCAACCTGTGCTCTGACATTTATTACCATATGCTTCCTGTCTGCAGAATGCTGAATAGAAATATTATTTAACATTTATTGAGTGCCAGAAACTCTGTGGGCCAATGTGTAACTATAAAGACAGACATGGCCTCTGTCCAATAGTATATAATAAAAACTAGATAGTCAGTATATAAATTATGACTCTACTAATGAAACCAAAAAAAAAAAAAAAAAAACATTTAAGAGACAAAACACAAGCCAAAAAAATGGGCCTTAGTTCATGAGCCTTAACCCTTTCACAAAGTGAAACTCATTTTCACAAAGCCAACTAATTTCACTGTTTTAAAAGAAAAAAGTATTTCATTTTTACCTTTAAACACATTTAAATTGAAGTTAATAGGAATTTCACCACAATTTAAAGAAAAAAATAGTTTTAAAAGAAAAAAAAATTCATTTTTACCTTGAAGCACATTTAAATTGAAGTTAATAGGAATCTCACCACAATTTAAGCCTGATTATCTAGCAATGGTAACTTTTAGAACAATGTAAGTGCTTGGGTGTGTATAGATGTGCGTGAGTGAGTGTAGGGGCCAGAGTTTGATGTTGGGTGCCTTTCCATGATGACTCCCTCCACTAACTTTTTGAGACATAAGCAGACTCTCACTGAACTTAAAACTTATCAATTTGACTAAAATGGCTGTCTAGGGAATCTGGGTTCCGTTTCCATCGCCTACAGCGTGGCTCACAAGAACTTGCAACTCCAGGCCTGGGGGCTTTCTCTTTTCTGGACACTTCAGGAGTCAGGCTCACACATGGTGCATATACATACATGCAGATAAATAAACACTCATACATACAAGATAAAAATAAACAAATCTTTAAAGAGACAGAGGAGGGGACGGCCCGAGAAAAGGCTCTTGGAAGTATAGGTATTTCATCTCATCTAAAAGGACAGCGTGGGATTCACCATAAAGGCTTAAGTAATCTGATTCCTCACTAAATGCCAATATTTTCCTTTGTCTCAAGTCCTAAGAACAAGTTACTTTCATTTTACAGGCAGGAGTGTAAAGATGTGAAGAGATGAGAGTATGCCTGAGACTACAGAGGTAATGAGTATGAAGGATGGCACTAGATTTGGGGCTGACAAGATGCATTATTACTCTGCGTGCAGGAGGACACCCATGTGCGTGTGTATGGATGTGAGGGGCGGGGCATGCCATGGTGCATGTCAGAAGGGGCGGGGCATGCCATGGCGTATGTCAGAGGTAGTTTCTGGGATAATAAATAGGTGAAAATGAGACTTTGCTGATGTCTGAGAGTTCCGTACTGTTCACCCTTTCCAAGGAAACTTTCTTAGACTTGATTGCATATCTTCCTCCACTCCCTGTATTCTGTTTCTTCTCCTTGCCTGCATTTGCTAAGTGTCCTCAAGAAAAGTAACTCAGCTTTTCATGGGTTCCCCCTTTCCATCCAGTGGGATGGGCATTGGTGGGAGGTGGATTTCTCATCCTCTCTTTGTCTGATATCTTCACCAGATATCCTTCTGTGCTTTCTGAGTCCTTTTGACAAGTCCCAAATTCTGCCACATCCAATCTAAACTTCCAAGACCCAGGTTTCCAATCTCCTGCTTCACAACTAGGCCATGCTTGTACTTATTCTTGCAAGTATGAGTGCTGCAGTCTACCGTCTAGGTACTGGTATGAGTTTCATCAGGTTAGAATGTATCCTTGTACACAAGCGTAAAGTTTGTCTTTGCATACAGATTTTTTATTATTCCCTTACATATGCACTATGTGCCAGTCAAACTAGAATGCTTGCTGCTCTCTACCATGCCCCAGGCTTTTTTCCTCCTCCATGCTACCTTGCACATGTAGGCACTAAATGAATTAGAATACCTTCAACCACTCTTGTCAAACTCCTACCCATCCCTACAGGGTTAGTTCAGCCATCTTTCTCTTACTGGAAAGCATTTCTGCATTGTTCATGAGTGGCTTCTTGCAGTAAGGATTCTGCTCAAGTTATAAAAGCTGCTCAGACTGGCAATCATGAAAACATGGTTATTTGTACAGATAGTTTATCTTTCTTACTGGACTAAGTCCCTAGTGCAGAAACTCTTTTTTCCATTTGCATTAAATAGACAATAAACCCCTGTTGACTTCCCAAATGATATGGAAAGCAAAGACAAGTCCCCAAACTGCCACATTACATTGCTATGAGCTCTTGTTCTTTTCTTTTTTAATGTCTTTTTATTTCATGATTCTTATATATATATATTTTAAGACAGGATATCAATGTAGCTCAGGCTAGCCTAAATTTGATCATAATCCTGTCTTTGCCTTTCAAATCACAGGCTTACAGTTTTATTTCTGTCTAAATGAATAAACAAATCAGCTTCTTGAGAACACACAGTACAAAACAGAAAAATGTGCATTAGAATGGGTTTAGCTGGCAAACGCAATGTCTCTGCTAAAAAAGTAAAAGGCCATTTGACTTTTTTATAGCTGTGACTTAGAAGCTTGGAGAGTCGCTGGGTTGCTGTGTTTTGTGAGGGTATTTCTATAACCAGCATTTCCTGCTATACCTAGAGCTGTCCTGCTCTTGAAAGCCACTCTGTGGAATTAAGGTATATGGTTTGCTTCCAAGTACAAAATCAGGAGAATAGATTTTTCCATAAGAATATTAAACTCTGAATTTGCATTATTATAATTACATTTTCAAGGTTGCATGCAGGCTAGACATTTTGGGTAGACAGTGAACACCAAAGAGAATAAGGATAACATAGCAAAACATAACAACACGCTGAGCTTGGCGTGGTGGTTTGAACAGAAATGGCTTCATAGGTTCACATATTTGAATGCTTACTTCCTATTTGGTAGAGCTGTTCTGGAAGAATCGACGGCTTCGTTGGAGAGAGAGTGACTGAGGGTGGGTAGTAAGGCTTGAAAAGCTCAAGCCAGGCCGCCCAGTCTCATTCACCTGCCTCTCGCTTGTAGATCAGATGGAAGCTCTCAACCACTGCTCCAGTGTCATGCCTGCCGCCATACTGACACAAAGTAAGCGAGCCCCTATTTAAATGCTTTCTCATTTAATTTGCCTTGGTCATTGTGTCTCTTCAGAGCAATAGAAGAGTGACTAGGACACAACGGCTTTGTAAAGCCATTTTAATTGTGTGTGTGTATGTGCATGTGTGGAGCCCAGAGGGCAACACTGCATTTCTTTTCCTTTTGCCCCACACCTTATGCCTGTCTTTCAGTGGCCGGGACCCTCAGATTCAGTTATACTAGCTGGCCAGCCAGCTCCGGGATCCTCCTACTCTCCCTCCCCAGTACCAGCATGATAAGAACTTGCTGATTTGCTCGGCTTTGTAAATAGGAATCTGAACTCAGTTCCACTTGCTTCCACAGGAAAGAGTTTACAGACGGAGGCCCCTTCTGAGCACTGCTGTGGAGACTGAGTTACCAGTACATTCTCTTTCACAGTGGTGGCCTTGACATTCCCACTGCTGGCAGAGGATAGTGATCTACATTTATTTTAAAAAGATGGTAAGGTCAAAAAAAAGAAAGCACAACAAAACAAAGGTATTATTGAAGTAAACATGATAAGCCAAGGCTGGTAGTGCAGCTAACCAGTGAGACACTAGTCTAGAAAATGATAGTTCAGGTAGCGAACACTAAGCCTCAAGGTCTGTTCTATCTCAGATTTTCAAAAGCATTCCAAATCACTGAGTGTTACCAAAGAAAACTTTCTGAACGGTTGTGGAATGAAATATGAACTCCCAGTAATATCCTCAAAGTCAAATACATCACACTCATACTATTCAGTGGATGTTGGACGACGTTTGATGAGTGCCCCCGCTATGCTATCACCGGGACAGTGTTAGCCCTCATGTGATGCTCCACAGGCACGGACAGTGTTATGTAGACTCTCTTGGCTATGATGACTGGGTGCTTTATTTTTTATTTTCTTGCAGTATCTGTGGTAAGAATAAAGGAAGGTAGCAGTCATCATTTTCCACCTCTTTATGAATTTTAGTAATGGACAAACATATAAGATACCATTTATTTCTAGTTATATGACAGTCTTACGGGTTCCTTCGATTAAATAAAATGAGACAAAGAAAATAAAGAAGAAAAGTAAAAGTAGGGGTATCGAATTTTTAACTTAAAGGGAAACGACACAGGAAGAGGCTGAACTGGACTAAGCCTAGAGGTGTGACTGAGGGTACACGTGCACTGTAGGGTCCATGTGGAGGGAAGAGTGAAAATTCTTCAACGACACATGAGAAAACATAAACACAAACCATTTTAAGCAATGATACATAAACCCACCAATTTTCATAATATAAATAACGACTTTCAGGTGAAAATCTTTTCTAACTGAAATTCAGTGACCATAAAATGGACGTTTTTAGGGGGTGGGCTTTAACAGTCATAGATAATTAAGGAGGGTCCCCTAAGGAAAAGTCTACAGATTAAGAAATAACTGGCCTATAATATTAATGAACAGATTTAAACCCTGCTATCTATAAAAGGTAAAATAATATCTTAAAAGATGGCAGGAAAAGACTCATTACTTCTTTCTAGAAATCAAAACACAAGAAACCTTTCTCTTCATTCATGGATACTTGAAACAAACTCTTGCCAAGAAAAACAAACTGCAAAGTATGGATGCTGGGAAATATGAATCATCACCAGTCTTCAAACTTACATTTAATAATTAGGTTGCAGTTTGAAACAATGTGCTGACACTCGTGAGGTTTAAACACAAGCTCCGTAAGAATCTCTAACTTTACAGATGGCATTTAGATGTAGTCAGAAGTAGAAACAAGAGCCATGTGCTGGAGGGATGCCTTAGGTGACATGAATAGGAAGAAAAAAATAAAGACCCAGGAGGCCAGAGGACAACAGGGGAGAGGGACACAGGAAAAGGCTGAGGGTAGACGCTGTGGTAGTGTTTCCGTGGCTCAAGTCAGGAGGCAAGTCCTCATAAATTCTACATTGTGCCTTTCTCACTTGATGGGAATTTCAACGCTACAATAAAAGATGGGGCACCTGTCATTTAAGAGGCAGAAATTATTATAGGAGAACTTTGTGCCAGTTCTCGAGGAATTTTAAAACATAGAACTTGGAGCCACATGACTACGAGTTACAATTTGCCCTTTATTCCACAATCAATTTGGATTTTATTTAACTGTCGTTTAAAAGTTTTATTCCATTTTAATTTTAATCATATCCACGAATCTGAGAAATAGAACTGCAAGTGAGGTCTTAATACGTGTTACGTCCTGAGAGCCAGGCTTATGCATTTGTCCTGTTAGGAACTCTTTAAAAGTCACAAGGACCACAGGCAGCAATCTTAAACTGCTGGAATCCAGTGTGTCGCTTACTTAGCTGTTAAGGAACAGTCATGCCAATGCTGTTTGCAGGCAAATGCTACAGGCAAATGCTAGGGATATGACACTACTCCAGGAGAATGCAGACACGCTAGCATGCCACGGTACCAGGCAGGCTGTACTCTACGACGGTGATCTCACTCCTGTGTCTCACCTTTTCTGAATGTGCTTTCCTTTCACCCAGCAGCCTTGCACCTGAGGTTTCTAGAACGATCCTTTAAATAATTTAGAGTCTCACAGATTAATGTCCATTTTTTCTCCATGTTACTAATACTTAGCATTTATTTTTTCAGGGCTCCTGGGTACAGACAGGGAAGAACAAAAGAGTGAGGAGCCTGTTCAGAGGAGCTGACAGAAAATATCTAGAACAGGAAACTACTTCAGTGTCCAGCTGTGACCAAGATGGCTCTTGTCTTAGAAGTAGCTGAGCCCCTGATTTTAAGAGCTGACATGGTTTAACAGTGGAAGTCTTAGTACAGCCAGTATGGGTAAAACACAGGGGATAGTAGACAATAATTCTTGCAACGCTTTGTGTGAGATCTTTGATGGGGAGAGAACGAAAGTGCCCCCAAATAGGGAGGTTTCTTAATTAATTTAGCAGGAATGAAATTTAAAATCATGTTTCATTTGAAGAAAATATGTTTAAAGTAACTTTTTAGACATATGTGAAATTAAGAACAGAATTAAAAACAGAAAAAGGCTCCATACAATTAAAAATGATACACAAGTAACCAAGAGTTTGATCTGGCACACTGTATGAATATTGGGAGATGATACCAACATGGTGAGAAAATTTGAGGAATACTACATCTATGGAGGGGGTGAGGGAGGAAAGTCAGTCGGAAATAGCTTGTTGAAAACAAAGATTTCCATGTTGGGAAGAAAAAGAGTAAAAGCACAAAGCAAAATATATGAGGATGTAAAGAGAACTGGAGACCAGGGCTCATGGGCCATCAACGAGAATACATGAAGCACTGTTGGTTTTCCTTGGCTTGAAGACATACATAGGCAGCACACAGTACCATCTTTTTTTTTTTTTTTTTTTTTTTTTTTTTTTTTTTTTTTTTTCTTTTTGAGACAGGGTTTCTCTGTATAGCCCTGGCTGTCCTGGAACTCACTCTGTAGACCAGGCTGCCTGGAACTCAGAAATCTGCCTGCCTCTGCCTCCCAAGTGCTGGGATTAAAGGCGTGCGCCACCACACCCTGCAGCCATGCTATCTTCTTAAAGATGGCACTTTTCTGAGAGATTTCCGAGATTCTAGGTTTGACTCTAAGAAGGCCTGTTAGAAGGCATGGATGCAGGCAGAGATTGGGGGAATTGGTAAGTAAACAGCTAATTTCTAGATGCTTCTCGGGAAATGATTATACAACAGTACTAAGAGTGTGTGTGTGTGTATTCGTGCGCGCGTGCATGCATACATCCATATCCATTATAATATTTATTTTCATCAAAATACCTTTTCTACAGAAATAACACTAAGAATATTTACAAAATAGCAATTTGGAACTCAGACTCAAGAAAGTGTTTGAGGACAATTTGCACAGTCTTCATGGCAGAGTTGCTATCCTTTCACCATGCTCGCACTGACCATGTACCAGGAGGGGACCAAAGAGCAGAGTGATTCGGTAGACATGAAGGAGAACTGAGCAGGTTAGTGATGCAGAGAAACAAGGAATATCTGAGAATGATGTTTACATGGAAGCCTAAAGAATAAGTTAGCTAGGTTACTAACACTGGATTAACAGGGCAAAAAAGAGTCCGAAGAGAAGTGAGAACATGTACAAAGGTCTCTTGGAGAGAAGAGAAAAAAGACACAGTGGCTGGAGAGAGCCAGTGGGAAGATGGTAGTGCAGTCACTGAATTTTGGTCCATAAGAAAAACAAGACAAAAATCAGAAAAACTAAACTAAATACCTCTAATACAACACATGCAAAGAAAAAAACTACTCAATGAGTGTAAAGTAAACACAGAACCCACGTTCTCTTTGCCCTTGACCTAGTTTACAAGCACCATTTTAACATTATGGAGTAGAAAATAGAATGCAAGTGTACTTGACACAAAAGACACCCATTTGATTTCTTGCCAAAACAGACATTTATTGAAAGCATATGCACTATATTAAAAAGGATCCTAAAGTTTTATGCGCCAGATTTGATAAGAGATGTAATTTATATTCTGGCATTTAGCTGGAAGACTAGACTTGTGATGCAGCAACACAATAAGAACTTGATTTTCCCTGTTCTTTAGAAGTATGTGACATCTACATGGACATTAACAATCCGGGCTGGCTAGCACAAGCTGGGCCACTAATGCAAAACAAAAAGGTTAGAGGTCAAGGGCAAGGGCAACTAAAGAAAACCAGACTTGCTGCTAATCAGTGGGAGTGTGTTTGCAAGCACTGCGTTGTATTCAAGCCCTTGAGCCCACTCCTAAACCAGAACCACCGACTTTTCAACTAGCCGTCATTAAAGTCCTACTTCTGTATTAAGTGCTCTATGTAAATATCAGAGAAGGGGATAACAGGAGGCTCTTAGTCTTCTCAACATTTCCTGGGCCTTATTTATTTGAATAGCACTCACTACGCATCACGGTATCGGTGAACCAGAAGGTAAAGGACAGGCAGCCTTCCCTTAGACATCCCTGGAACAATACTTTAAACCACCAGGATTGGTGTTCACCTATCTCACTTTTTATCATTGCAGAGACGTGCCAGGCTCACAGCAAGATTTAAACATTCATTTAACTAAGACATGTTTTGAGGAAAACCTAAGGAAGGTGGAGTTATTGTAATGGGCTCAAAAACACCAGGCAGAAATAGGCAAGCACACTACAACCTCATATGTAAGTTCTTCTTAGACTACAAAACCAGCAAAGGTAAAGTTCCAAGGGAATTCATCAAGAACAACAAGGCAGATTCAGGGGAGCCAGGCAACAGTTTGCCACCCATCCATAGATGACCTCTTTTTTTATTTAGATTAAAAAAATTATGTGGATTACAGGAAACAAAAATATAAAAGGCAAAGAGCAAGGTCATCAGCTTACAAGAAATTCAGTGAGACGTGTCATAGGTCCATGTGCACACACTCTCCATTCTAGGCAACCGAGATGGTATAGTGTGTATCGGGCTTTCCTGAACACTGTGACTATTCACCAACATCCCGAGTGATCTGAGGATGCTGATAGTCAGGAATGCACTCCACTACCTGAATCAAAGTCATTCCCCACCCCAGCCCCTTTTCTCATTTATCTCATCCTGACCTGAAACTAAAAACAAAACAAAACAAAAACCAAAAGACCCACACCTTTATGCGCATTGGGGTTTTATCTGCATGTATGTCTGTGAGGGTATTAGACCTTCTAGAGTCTAGTCATGAACTAGAGTAACATGGAACTAGACCTTCCATGTGGGCCCTGGGAATTGGACCTGGGTCCACTCGCAGAATAGCAGTGCTCTTAACTGGTGAGCCGTGTCGTCCCCAGCCCTGACCTGAACCCTATCATATAGTTCAAGTCAACCTCAAATTCACAGCATGGCAGTCCTGTTTCAGGCTCCCAGGTACTAGGATGATAGGCCTGGGGCATCAAATCTGTCTCAATCTACTTGTTCTAAATGATTTATTTATTTTCTGCGTATGTATTTCATGTGTATTTTGTCTGTATGTATGCTGTACACAACATGTGTGTGTGGCTATTCAGTACCTGTGGAGGGCAGGAGAGGGTGCTGATGCCCCGGGACTAACATTACAGGTGGTTGTGACCCATGGTGTGAGTGCTGGTTATTAAACCTGAATCCTCTGGAGAGCAGTCAGGGCTCCTAACCACTGTGCCATCTCTCCAGCCCCTCAATCAGTTATTATTGAATGCCTTCCAACATATTTTGAATCTTCTAAAGAGAGTCAAACTTAGTCTCCTAAAGCCATCTTAGAAGTTAATTCAATATTCATATTTTTAGCTTTATGTCCTACGTATCCTTGGGGTATTAAGGAAAGAAGCGCCTTTTGGTAGACCTGAATTGGCAAACTTACAGATAACTACTTATTCTACTTATAAATCTGGGCATGTACAGAATGTTTCATGATTTTTTTTTCTTTTTACATTCTAGAAATGACTTCAGCTGAGGCTTTCCAAACAGTAAGACTTTCCCTTAACAAACAGCACTGCTACTAAATACATAAATACATGGATTCTTTTTATATTCTGCTGCTTTTTTACTTTAGGGAAAGAGTCTTTATACACTTTTGTGTAATAACAATTTGTTTTACTATTTAACATAGAATGTGATTATAACTTGGAATGTAAATATTCTGAACAGGATCAAGGGTTCTTTTAAGATAGTATAGTTCATACTTTAAACATGCCCTGGTGCGTTATTTTTGTAAGCATCTAGCAATAAAGCAAGCATGTCAATAGACAGTTTTAATTTGGTGACCTGCAGAACAGTATGGAGAACTGTAGCGTGGCATCTATCTAAGGGAAGTTTTCCACTCTGTGGGAAATACTTGTTGCTATGCTTTTTGTGCTAATACACTGACTTGGAAAGGCTTACACATTCTAGCCACAATGCTAAAAGGTAGACAGATAAATGCATATGTAAGTCACTATCAAATAAAGAGCAAAATGCTTGCTAGCGCTGTCAGCTTTTACTGTGGCTCCCCAGGTTACTTTACTTTAGAGCAACATTCAGAAATGGCTGCTGACCACTGCTACTTTGCTATGCTGAAACATAGTTGCCAGTATGATTATATCCTTTGTAAGTAGGAATAGGAAAGCCAGGCAGTGGTGGTGCATGCCTTTGATCTCAGCTCTAGTTCGAGGCCAGCCTGGTCTACAGAGTGAGTTCCAGGACAGCCAGGGCTACATGGGATGCATCATCGCATCATCTAGGATATCTACCAAACTAGGACTTAAATGACTAACTTTTGCAATGAAACAAGCAAATGACTACATTAGAAGGCCCATGAAAGGCACAATTAGTAACTAATCAATAAGATGGTGGCCATAACCTATAACTTGCAAAACTGCCACAGCGAAACAAATATTATAAGATCCATTTACAAGTATGGCGGTTTGGGTGAGACTATCCCCACAGACCCTGACATTGGCATACCGCTTCCCCAGGTGGTGGCACTGTGTGGGAATGCTAATGTGGTCTTGTTAACTGGCTCAGGCTTGCAGGTCCCAAAGCCACAGACCCTTGCTGTTTTGTTCTCTGCTTCCTGCTTTTGGTTCTAGATGTGAGCTCCCAGCTGTTCTACCTGTCACTCTTCCCTGTAGTGATGTTGATAGACTCTTATTCTTCTGAAACCATAAGCCTGAAGAAACCCTTCACCTTATAAGTTTCCTTGGTCACAGTACTTTATCTGGAGAACAGAATACTAAATAATGATACAAGAAAGTATCAAAAATAAAGAAAGTCAAAAGACAAATAAATGTTTATAAATCAACTTGGGCTTAATCTTTTAAATGAGGTAAAATAATGAAATAGAAAAAAAACTTTGAACAAAAAGAAATATGGGCAAACAAGAAATTGATAGAAGAGAAAAACATAAATGCCCTAACTAAAAACACCAAAAAAAAAAAAAGAAAAAGAAAAACAAAACCCAGTAACAAAAAGACCTTTAAGAAATTCAACAGTATAGCTAGAAATGCAAAATTTAAAAACAAAATGTTATTTTAAAATTTGCAAAACCTTAGCAGATGCTTAGCTGAGAGCATGACTGTGTGTGCGGTGCACGTGCACATGGCCATGTGCGCAGACTGTTGCAGATGCCGAAGGGCAGTCCCGGCCAGGTGACTTCCTCATTGCTCTCTACTCTTTACATTTACTGATTTATGTGTGGGCATGTGAATGTGTATGTGAGGAAGCCACGGTGTAAATGTGGAGGTCAGAGAACAACTTATACGAGTTGGCTCTTCTATATACCATGTAGGTCTTCAGGGATCTCAATTCAAAATCAGGTCCTTAGGTTTGGAGCCAAGTATGTCTACCAGCTGAGGATGCTACCACCTTTTCTGTTTGAGCAAGGCTCTTGTCACTGAATTTAGAGCACACCGACTTGGCAAGTGAGCCGCAAGCCCCAGAGCTCTTCCGCCTCTGCCTCCTCATTTCTGGGAGCAAGCTGCCATCACCATGACAAAATATTTGTGCTGGGGAGCCGAACTCAGGTCTTCATCTGCATGGCCCCAGAAGGATTTTCCAGTGCCCTAGGGATGTGTTTTGTTTGAAGTTTCTGGGAGGCACTTTTGTAACACTCCACAAGTTAAAAAACAAGCAGTTCAGGCCTAGAGATTGAAAGCATATGGAAATATTTATATAAAGTCCATAGGATATACTATGGTAATATTCATGATAAGGAAAACTACCCAAAAGCCCTAAGCAGGAAAGCCATAGTGGATCCCTATAGTACTTTTGTACTGAGGTTGCAGGTGATTGTTGATGCATTTCACTAATAATACAACTCTCGTGAATTTTCTGTACAAGACCAGTAACATCAATAGTTTGTTCTGTTTTAGTGCTGTGTGGATATAAGTAATACAGTTATGTGGTTTTCAATTACAACTGAAATGAGAGGATAGCAACAAGTATTATCCAGACAACCTATGTTCTGTCAGTTGTAGCCAAACAGAAAACCCATTTAGCTTCATAAATTTACTAATCTGTGTGTTAGGACCCAATTTTCCTATTCCAAGTTTCAGTAAAGAGTGCAACAAAATGGGCTGATGAGATGGCTCAGTGGGTAAGAGCACCCGACTGCTCTACCGAAGGTCCAAAGTTCAAATCCTAGCAACCACATGGTGGCTCACAACCATCTATAATGAGATCTGACTCCCTCTTCTGGAGTGTCTGAAGACAGCTACAGTGTACTTACATATAATAAAAATAAATAAATCTTTAAAAAAAAAGGAGTGCAACAAAATAAAATAATAAATTATGGCATAATTTTTCGTAGTACTTTTAATAAAGAATTAAAAAAACAACAACTTTTTTGGGGAGGGCAGTGGGGGTTAAATGTTGTAGGATGTGCCTATAAACTCAGTGGGCTGAGGCAGGAGGCTGGACAGAAGAAATTCAAGGCTGTTTCCTACCAAAAATGACATTTAAGAATTTTAATTAGTAGTTATAGAGACAGCAGGGTAGTATGGCCAGCAGCTGGAATTCAAATAGATTTTGCTTTATACATCGTCAGAAAAGTCACATAGTAACACATCTCATAATATGCTACGGCATTTGCACTGCTGCACCACTCCAGACAAGAGCCACGAAACGGCCCAGTAAGTGGGGTATGCTGCTAAGTATCCTTGCGATCTGACATCCTACCCAGACACATGCTCAGAGAATTCAAGACTGGGACTTAGTGGGGAGCTGACAGCAATAAGCATACAGACCTGAAGTCCCTTTGATAGTCACAGAGTACAACCTATGCTGACACTGTGTAAAGAAATAACGGTCCCACAAGGAAACTACAAGCTTTCAGCTGAACTTAGCACCTGCTAATTCTAAACCAAGCTCTGGTGTACTTTAGGATCACTTTATCTGTAGAGACAGTATTATATTAATGAACTCTTTCTTTAGAGAAAAATAGGAAAAACAAAACAAAACAACCCCAAATGAAGATGGGTTAAGAATTGAACAGTGAGACTGAGAAAATGTTTCCATAAATATTATATATGCTCCTCCTATCTAATCTTGAATTAGCACTGATTTTTCCCAGAAAATATTTAGTTAAATATACAACAGCAGAGTCCTGGCCAGTCAGCTCTACTGGAGTTACTCTTTTAGCTCAGTTGCAAGGAGCTAACCATAGTCTAGTGCAGGAGAGGCTGGAAATACACTCCCACCAACTGTCTTTCAAATCAATGATAAGCTATCTGAAGGGTATGGAATGGCCTCAAGTTGTATATGCAGTCCTTGTAGAAAGTAAATGGAGCTCATATGGCATATCGCTGTTCTCTATTTTAGAACTAGCAAGGGAACCACGTGATGTGTTCATTGCTATGGTAACTACATTTCAGTAGGGAGCAGAGAGCAAACAGGCATGTAAAACATGTATAAGTTGTCAATATGTAAGTAATTGCTGCCCCGGAGCTGCAGTAACTTAAATTTCATTGATGCATGACTTCTTAGAATAAAAATACCTATTATTTTTTTCAATGATGTTAATAAGCCTCTACTCTCTTTAATGCTTTCCCCATTCAAAAAAACCAAATGATTAGACTTTTATCCGGCTACTTCAGTGGCTTCTTACAAAGACAATAACTGATCCATAGACAAGTTATGCCACACCCTATATCATAAGGATAAATGGGGCCTCAGCCATGGACAGTAGAAAACATACCCTGTGTACTTTTCTGTAGGGCTTGAGACCACTGTTCAGACCACCTGAGTCTAATTTAGAGATTGATACAAGAAGGGAAATCCGTGATTCCACACTACCGTTATCTCAATAGCCAGGCTAGAGGAGCAAAACAAAGAAACAAGGTCCTCCTAAGATTTCACTGTGCTGGATCCCCGTTCACTATTAAGCTCTGGCTGTCCACGGTCTTACTGACTAGCTCTACCAATGCTGGCTTCATTTTAAATCTTTCATATGATGCTGTCTATAACAGAAACCTTAACAAATTTCTCTGACAATTCTTGCATTCTCTCTCCTTTTTTATTCCCAGTTTTGGCCTATGGATGGTTATCTACATCTGATATCAAAAGCAAACACATAGGGAATGACGGACTATCACCTTCCTGCCTTTCGCTATAGGGTCTTGCCACATAGCCCAGGCTGGTCTGGAACTTACATTTTGGAGTTCTGACTGCCCTTGAGAGGATCCGTGACAGTGTTCTGAATGCTGGCATTACATGTGTGCACCCTATTGTGTGGCTAACATAAATTATTTTTATAAGTTAAAACTCAGGGGGCGGGAGAGATGGCTCAGTGGTTAGGAACACAAAGTGCTCTTCAGGGAGACCTGAATTTGGTTCCCAGCATCCACGTGAGGTGTTCTGCAAGGGCACCACACTCATGTGCACTTTCAGACACATATATACACAGTTAAAAATAATAAAAACTAAATCTTAAAGAATTTAAATTTTATACCAAATCTCATACTGTCTTAAACCTATGGTCACATATAATTAAAAAGTGGTTATATTTGAAATAAGTTAAATTGGTATATACACACACTATGTTTTGTACTATAAATACATTTATTTATTTATTTATTTATTTATAAAGCAGGATTTCTCTGTGTAGTTCTAGCTATGCTTGAACTTTCTAGATCAGTCTGGCTTTGAAATCACATAGGTGCATCTGCCTCTGCCTTCAAAGTGCTGTTACTAAAGGCATGCACCACCATGCCTGCTACTCCAAGATTCTTTTATAAGATTATATTCTGTAGGAGACAAATACCATTCTAGTAAACTAAACATTATTACCAGAGTGGATTACTGGGGGAATCCACTATTCTTATTAGTAGGCATTATTAACTGACTTGAAAAGTCTTTCAATGTAGTAACTTCCTGGTTTAGAAATTTTGCTATCATTTTAAAATTACACATCAAACAATGGAGGCTATACTAAAAATCATGGAGAAGTCAGATGAAAAGACTATAAATTTGTATACTTAAAAAGAAACTTATACTCTTAGATGTTCCAGCAACAGGAATATTTCCTTCAGATTTACTGGCTCAGTGGCACCATATGGAGCCTGCTGATCTTCAGATACCAAGACTGTATCCAAGATACATTTCACTCTAGTGTGTTAAAACTTTCTATCCTGCAGCTGCCATTATAGCTATATAACTCATGCCCTGCTATAAAAATGCAAATCATATAGCTTACTCTGCTTATAGAAACAGAAGCAAAATCTAATGGTATCTATATTTCCGAGTCACTTCAAGGCTTTGTTCAAAGCATCCCATGCAGGGAAGCCTCTGCTCTCCCTCCCAGGGCTCATCACATAGCCCAGACTGGGCTCCAACTCAGGGATTCTCTTCCCAAGGGCCGGGTAAAGGTGGGCATCACCACTCCAGCCCATTAATCTCTTTTCACACTTAACTCTTGCTGAGGGTTAAGGAGAGGACTGGAGAGAGGATAAGAACAAAATACATGAAGGTGCTAAAGACAGAACTTTATACAGTGATAGGGATAAATAAACAATATGGATTAATCATGGAGATGCAGTCATGAAAGACAAGATTTAAGAGACTCTATACTGTACTTTAGCATGTCAGTAAAGTTAAAAAAAAGCATAACTTAGCAATATATAAGGACATATACATATATATATATATATATATATATATATATATATATATATATACACATGCATATATGTGTATCTGTATCTTAGGGAACTGTATGTGTGTGTCAGAGAGAGAGAGAGAGAGAGACTGTGTCTGTGAGTATGTGTGTATCTCAAGAGAATGAAAACACAGAAGTCAGAATAGGCATCAGCTCAGGAGAGGGCTGGCAAGAGCTTTACATAACAGAGGCAGAAACATGTGCTTTGTAATGTACATATGTTACACGTATTCTTTGAAAGATATTAAATATTTCATAATAAAAGAAAAATGACAGAAAAAAGAAGAGAGGACATCAGTGCATAATTACCCTTTCACAGGTAGAACATCAAAGACCCCATTTTACCATAAGAAACAGTTAAGAACACAGTACAAGCAGCTATCACAGGATCTCCTTTGTTTTCGATACAAAAGCTTATGCAGGATGCGGAGGTAGCTCAGCTAGCAAGCATGAAGCCCTGGGCTCCATCTTCATCAACGTATAAACCAGGACTGACGGCACAACCCTGTGTTCTAGGCCATCCTTGGCTATACAGTCAAGCTTGAGGCCAGCCTGAAATACTTGGGACCTATTCTGAAACAACAAAGAAAAGACAAGAAAAACCATATGCAAGAAAGCAAAAGACCCACTATTTTCTCCCTGAGGTTCTCTAGACAATTTGTGTAGATAATCTTTTTAGCTTGTATGCCATATATATGTGTATGTTAAATAGCATTAGCTGCAATTCTTCAACTTCTTATTCTAGAAACAAAGGCAGGATTTGCTTTGCTAGGAAAAAAAATGGTGAGGCTAGAGGCAGGGGGATGTCTGTGAGTTCTAGGCTAGCCAGAGTCACATGCTGAGAACTTGTCTCAAGAAAAGAAAATAAAAAATGAAAAATGGTGTGAGTGAGGTTGGGTAGTACTTGCCTGCCTAGCCAGCCCTCAGGAGGCATGGGTGATAATGAGTTGGGGGCTAGCCTGTGCTATACAGTGAGACCTGGGACAAACAAAAAAACTCTCAAATCAATCAATCAAATTAAATTTAAGAGAAAAAAAAAAGAGGAAGAAAAAGACAATTAGGAATGCTCAGTTGGCTTGGAACTGACAGCATTATGTATTTTTAAAAACTATATCTAACATCTCCCAAAAGTTCTCATATTTTCTTTTAGAATCAATTCTTAAACTCAGAAAGAGAGTCTTTATTTTCTGCCTTCTGTTCGAATATTGTCTTTCTTTTTAGTTAGGGCATGCATGGTGGCTCACACCTGTAATCCCAGCACCAGAGAGACTGATGGGGGAGGACTGCTCTGAGGAGGGAAACTGACTCAGTGCCCCTCCCCCAAAGCAGCATACAAACAGTTGCTTATGTCTGACTCTTCTTGCTCAAGCCAGAACTCCTGAGTTTAACCTATATAGCTGGGGTAATAGGAGTTCTTTTAAAGCATGTTTAAAATTTTTATTTTAAAATTATGAATATATGTGTCTAGGTGTGTAGGTATGTACATATGAGTACAGGTGCCCAAAGAGGCCAGAAGAGGGTGCTGAGCCTCCTGAAACTGGAGTTATAGGTGGCTGTAATCCTGGCATGGTCCTCTATACGAACAGTACACACTCTTAACTGTTAAGCCATCTCTCCAGTCCCAGGAGCTGATCTTTTATTGTTTAGTAATGGACTTTTTGTTTTGTTTAGTACTTTGGATATAAGGTCTTACCATGCAGCTCTGGCTGGCCTGGACCTCACTATGTAGCACAGGATAACTTGAAATTCACAATACCATGACTCAGTTTTCCCAGTGCTTGGACCACAGGCATGTATCACTATTCCTACCTAGTAGTATTAATGTACACCCCAAAATATCCAGAAAAACTATCTTGGTCATGGACACTGTTTCCAGTTGTAAATCTAGCTGGAGTCTTTTTGTGAATGCATGTTTTTGTTTACATATATTATTTATTTATTTACTTATTTATTTGAAAAGGTTTCTCTGTGTAGCTCTGCCTGTCCTGGGACTTACTCTGTAGACCAGGCTGGCCTTGAACTCACAAAGATCCACCTGCCTCTGCCTTCCAGGTGCTGGGATTAAAGGCTTGGACCACCACTGCCCAGCCAGGTTTTTATTGTTTTGTGGCTGGCTGATCATTACCTTAGTAGTGTCTTTAGCAAACAAAACAACTGTACTTTTATATAAAAGATTCACCTTCCAGTGTACCGTTTTTGTGTGAGCACTGTCCAAACGTCACCACAATATTAGCAGACGTCCATGACCCCCTAAAGGTACCTGGTACCTGTTTACAGTCAAGTCCCTTTTGCTCTTAGTGTACTATTTTAACTGTGACAAGTATGTGAAGTCTTGGGATTTAATGGACTCCTTTCTAAACGCAAAATCACAAGGTAAAAATCAAAGAAAGAAGAAGTTTTCAACTAACAGTGATTATGGGGGCTAAGAAAATGATTGTGGTTAGGTTTGTCCACCACTGTTACCTAACTTTCAAATCTTTACTTCCCTGGGGAGCCAGGTGGTGAAGTGCCCGCTGTGACCCTATGACCTCAGTTCCATTTCCAGCACCCATGTAACGGGTTGGCTGTGGCCATGATGGACTCCCAGGTACAAGTGAGAGCACCTGTTCATGATTTACTTAACAGGTATGTGATGTATTTCACAGCTAAGTGAGATTTAAGAGGATCAGCTGGGGGAAAAACAAGGCCTCCTATCCAGTAAGTGAATGTGGAAATATGTGCATGTTTTATGCATGAATCAGTTACTCTGAAGTATGTACGTTTACAGAGTAAATGGCATTACATCAGAATGAATATGATCTGAAAGTGTTTCTGCCTGTAGTTTAAACGTAGGGATCTCTGTTTAGTATTGGTTATGGTGTAGGACAAAAATTATGTATAACCATATTTCTTTACACAGCCTAGAATGCCACATAACCCTTCATCCCAACTTTTTAACTTTCATAAAGATGCCTGCTGATGAAAAGAAGGCTTTAATTTTAGGGGCTGATGAGCTGGCTATGTAAGCCTGGCGACCTGAGCTTCATCTCTGGAGCTCACATGGTAGGGAGAACGCACTCTCAGTAGCTGTCCTCTGACCTCTACACACATGCCAGGATGGGCACGTGTGTTTGCGCATGCACACAAACATATAATAACAATAAAATTAAAAAAGTAAATCAAGTTTTCTTGATTGTTAACAAGCACACTAAAACTAAGGACTTTTTTTTTTTGTTAATATTTCCTGTTAATAGCCTTTTTTTGGCTCCTAACAACCATATTGATATTTTCCCATAATTTTGTAAGAATTCATATTAATATATAATTCATACAGAAGCAGCTTCTGTACACTGTGTAAGGTAAGGGTGAAGCTTTCCCATATGAATGTCCAATTAACGTGGGCAGTGCTCCTTCCTCTGTATAACGCTCCGCCTGCTATAAAGTGAGTCCATGTGTGGTCTATGTGAGATGCTATTATCTACACTTTGCTCTTTGGTCTGTGGCTCTGAACCCCTTCCTCAAGGTAGGCTAATACTGTCTGCTTCTGTCAGGCCTAGCCATAAAAAAAAATTGACAGATTACAGCACCCCAGCTTCATAGAGGATCCTGATCTCTGCATGCAGACACCAGGAGAACCTGATCAGACAGCCTTATTGAATTCCTCCACTTCGTTCCTTACCATCAAAGTCTGCCCCTTTATATCCAGTCACATTTCTACATAAATACACTTCCTATATAAGGAAGTCTACATAAAAAATAAAATAGGTGGTGGTGGTGTGCAGCTTTAATCCTAACACTCTGTGAGCTCGAGGCCAGCCTGGTCTGCAGAGTGAGTTCCAGGACAGCCAGGGCTACACAGAGAAACCCTGTCTGAACCCCCACCTCCTAAGACAATGAAAAAGGCAGACATCAAGAAGCTGCTGCATTAACTTCATATGCCCCAGTACAGGGGACGCCAGGGCCAGGGAGTGGGAGTAGGGGGAGGGGGAGTGCGGGGGAGGGCATGGGGGACTTTTGGGATAGCATTGGAAATGTAAATGAAGAAAATATTTAATAAAAAAAAAAGAAAAAAAAAAAAAAGAAGCTACTGCATTAAAACAGCCAGGGACAATGACATGACAACTACAGGGGGACATTCGGGATGGTGTGGCTGGGACTGTCGGAACTGCATCATGCATGCATCATGCTCACTGATGGTATGGTCTGAGAGATGCATCCTGGGGTGATGCTGGCATGGTGTGGACATCACAGAGTGTACTTACACAAACCTGAAGGTACAGGCCAATCACTCGATGCAATCAACAGACAGTAAGAAGCTGAGGATGCAGCTCAGAGGGAAAGAGCTTGGCTAGCATGCAAAAGGCCCTGGGTTTAATCCCCAGCACCACAAAAGAAGAAAAAAAAAAAAGAGAGATGCAGTAAATAAAAGATACATAAAACTGCTGCTGCATAACACATTCAGGTATTAGAATAAACGTTTAAATAAGCAGATGCACAGTTTGAAAGTCATTGTTAAAGTACAGTACAGCAAATTCATAAGCCGGCGGTGACGCAATCATCAAGTTATGGGCTAGTCACAGGAGAACTGCTGTACTTTTGAATGCCTGGTCGGTTTATTTACACAAGCATCTCCATAAACAAGTGAACAATGTGTTTCACTATGATGCCTGTGCAGTCACCAGATGATAAGGACTGTCACTTTCCCTCTAGTCTCAGAGGACCACTACTGAACAAAACATAGCTAAGCAGTGCCTGCCTATTTATAGAAGAAGTGTCCTCTGGGAACAGCATGACAATTGCTGTCTTAAATCAGAGCAGCTGTGATCACCCATAGGAGATCCCACCAAGGAGCTGGGTCTATTAACATCGCCTTGAAGCAGGAGGGGACAAGGGTCCTTAAAGGCTCGACACACTCTCCTGCTTCGTTCAGCTGCAGGCTAGCACTGCAGGTGATAGTGTGCACTGGAGGGGAAGGCCGACTAGCGTGGGGACTGAGAGATGCACTCGTGCTGAGGTGGAGTTCTTCACACCACAGCTGCCTCAGTGCCGAGTACTCCCCATACCCACGTTGGCTCACCAACCTGCACATGTATGGAATCACTGCTTTGACCTGTCAGTGCCCTGTCTGCGGTGTCTCTCTACACCTTCCCGGGCAGAGTAAAGCAAGGACACTGTGGGAGAGTCAGAAGTGATTGCTCTGACATCAGTTACTCTAAGACAATGATTATCAGAGTCTCCTGGCTGCAGAATGCCGTGTGTCTATCTTCACCATAAAATTGTCATACATCTGGAAATGCAACGAGGCATTGTAACTTCAAGATGCTCAAAGGCTACTTACTCCAGCACAGAAAGTATTATACATGGATCAAAGACCCAATACAAGAGCTGAAATTCTGAAACTGGTAGAGGTAAAATACTAGAACATATAGGTGTAGACAGGGAATGTCTGGAAAAGATTCCAAAGCAGGGAAAATAACTCTAGGAACCTACAAATGTGATTACACGAAATGAAAATGCTTCTGGGAGAGTGAGAAGGATCAGTGGGTAAAGGCACTTGATGCCAAGCCTGATGACCTAAGCTCACACTCTGGGACCTACATGGTTCAAGAAAAGAACTGAGTTCAACAAATTGTCCTCTGGCCTCCAAACACACGGCATGGTGTACACACAACACAAACACACACACAGAAACACACACTCTCTCTCTCACTAAATAAATGTGATTAAAAAAAAAACTTTTAAAATTCTTCCACATAGCAAAATAAGTAATTACCAGAGTGAGGAGACAGCCTATAGAACAGGAAAAAGCCAAAACCAAAACCAAAACCAAAACCAAAAAAAAAAAAAAAAACCCCAAAACCCCAAAAAACCAAAAACCAACAACAAAACATCTTTCAACTATACATCAAGGAATTCATATCTAGATACTAAAAATATAAAGAACTGGGGGAAAAAAAGCCCTAAATATTCCACACCCCCCCCCCCCCCCCCCCCCAGTCATTGAGTCAGTAGACAGGCTGATGAATTAAGGTGTGGTAGCATGGGCTTGTAATCTTAGTGTCTGGGCAGCAGCAGGGAAATTAGGAGTTCAAAGTCATCCTTCATACATAACAAGTTTAAAGCCAATCTAGGGCACATGAGTCCCTGTGTCAGAACAACAACAAAAAATACAAACAGCCAATAAAACTCTGAGAAAGTATCCAACATCCTTAGCCATCAGGGAAGTGAGGATTGAAACTGCTGAAACTGCCATGAGAGTCCATCTCATTGCTGCTACAATGCCCACTTAAGATAACAGAGGAGAAATGTGGTGGGAAGGTGCTATGGAAGCCAGTGTGGGGTTCCTCATAATCAAACTAGCACTACCAGATGCCACTGCTATAGAACCCTTGGTCCATACCCACAGGGTTCAAAGTTATATCACAGAGATACACACATGAATCTTGCTGTACAATTCACAGCAGCTAAGAAACGGATCAAAACATGTCTACTAACATATGAATTGACAAATAGACCAGACTCAGTATATGAAATACTGAATACTTTCTCTTATATGAGGAATCTAGATTTAAATATACTTGTGCTTGTCTGTGTGTGCATGTGTGTACGGGTCAGGAACTGGAATGAGAGGAGGACTATGGGAGGGAGACAGAAGGAAGAGATCTTAAGTCAGAGGACAACTCTGGATTCCAGGGGTTGCCTCAGGTTGTAAGGCTTCCACAGTAAATGGCTTTTATCTGAAGGCCGGAGACAGACTGATTCTGCAGTGTGTGTTTCACATAGGTCCCCCTTCTTGCATCCGCGGGAATGCTCCAGCCATTCTGTGCGAGCATGGGCCTTCTTTACTCTTGCCACCACCTCTACCGTAACATTCCCAGCACACCCATTCAGCACATAAGATGGGAAGTTAAGCCTGAATTTCAGATAGGAAACAATGTTTTTGTACAAGTATATCGCAAATATTTTGTGTCCTATCTGGAATTCAAATTTAAAGGGATGCCTGTACTTCTGTTTACTAAATCTGGTAACCTCATTATCCAGCAATTTCCCACTTTTCCAAATTTCCATTTTAATTATATTTAGAATCATAGAGATTAACATTTAATTATCCTCTTCTGTAGGATTTTTGTTTTGTTGCTGTTTTAAGCATTTAAATACTTGGTAGAAGGATTCAAATATTAGAATTACAATGAAGATCTATTTACAAAGATTTTCTTACCCAGCTGTTATGTGTAAAACTGAAACACAGAAACAGTAAACTGTTCAGCAACAGAAGACTTGAAAAGACTGAAACATTAAAAACATTGCCACACATAACCATGGACTCATTGATTGATGCATCTGAACTAGGACCCACACAGGTGTCCACACACCCACAGCCAACAATGCACACTGGAGAAAAGACAACAGCTTCAACAGCTGGTGCTGGTCAAGTCAGAGATTTGCACATAGAAGAATGAAGGACTACAACATAAGCTACGATGCCCATAAGCTGACAGAAGAGAATACACTTGAACTAACTCCCTGGAGCAGGAAAGAACTTTTTGACCAGGACCCTTATAGAGTTGGCATTAAGACCAAGAAATTGATGAAAGGGATGCTGTGAAATGATGAAGCTCCTGAACAGCAAAGAACACCATCATCTGAGTGAGGAGGCAGCCCACAGAACACACAAAACTCTTTGCTATCCACACATCCATCAGAGGTACCAAAAATATACAAAGAACAAGAACAAAACAACATCCGCAAAAAACAGTAAAAAGGCAACCAATTAAAAAACAAGGCATGGAACTGACCAGAGCATTCTCAACAGATGAAATACAAATGGCCGAGAAACACTGTTTTAAAAGTTTAATATCCTCAACCATCAAAAATGCAAATTAAAACTACTTTGAGATTTCACTTTACTTGAGTTGGAATGGCCTAGATAAACCAAACCAAACCAAACCAAACCAAACCAAACCAAACCAAACCAAACCATGAAACATGCCGGTGTGGATGTAGGAAAAAGGGGCAGTTACTGATGGTGGGAGAACACTAGAAGTCCTTAAAGAGCTAGAAATAGATCTATCCATGATTCAGCTAGACCACTCTGGAGTGTATATACCTAGAGGACTCTAGGTCCTACTTTGTATCCCACCTGCTCATCAGTGTTCATTGCTGCTCTATTCACAAATGCTGGAAAGTGGAAACAGCTTAGATGTGCATCAGTTAATGAGTAGATCCTGAAAATGTGGCAACGGACACGATGGAATGTTACTCAGCCATTCTCGGATAGATGGACGTAGCCAGAAACAAGCATTCTGAGTGGTGTGACTCAGACCAGAAAGACAAACATGTTTCCTTTCTCTTGTAGAAGTTAGCTGTGAATCTTCAGATAGCATGTTTGTTTCACTTAGAATATCCAGGGAGGCCAGAAAATTAGCAAGGGCTCCAGGGGTTCAGGGAGAATGGACTTCCAAGGGAGGGGAGATCAGGGAAGAGAAAGGAATACAGAGAGATAAATAGCAGGAAGACTTTCCAAAACAAGTCAAATGGATAGCTACTGCTATAGAAGCTTCCTAACTTACACATATGTACACATATATACTTAGAAGAGTTAAAATGGAGATGGGCAATGACAATGTGACAGTACCCCTGCCACACATTACAGGCTAAGAAATAAAAAGCACAGTGCCAGGAATGGGTTACCCCTTTGGGAGCTGTTGGCCACACACACTACTAGAGGTTACTGTCAGTGTTATTTGCTATCCTACAGAACCTGATGAAAGACCCTATTGCTGAAGATGCTATGTATTTGAGTCACATAACATGGAAATATCTGGCTTGGAGCTGATCTGGAAGCTTCATCCCCACTGAGTAGGTTTCAAAGTGCTGAAAGGTGCTATGCTTGCTACTAGAGGGAAATCATCTATTTTACCAGATGGGTACCCTGCAACTACAATAACGGCTGGCCTGGCACCACAATGACGCAAAACATCATGGAGTACCCTACCAATATGGATTGAAGTCCTGCTCCACAAAAGGAAACTCATATCCAGTGAGATTATTGGGTCAAGGATCTATGGCTAGACAAACCATAGGCCTAGTGGGGAACCTACGAGCATTATGCTGCTAAATACACACAGTATTAAACCTACTCCGAATGATGTACCAGTATCTTTCAACTTTATTCTGGGAAGTTTTTATTTGCAGCAGACAAGGACTAGCACAGACCCACAACAGGCCAAGGTGCAGAGAATAAGAGACTGAAATGCTCAGCCTTAAGTGAGACAACCATATCACATTCCCTCCTCCCAAGGCTCAGATATCAGTGCAGAAGAGGCTGTGGAAAAAGCGTAAGAACCCGAAGCAGTGGATGACTACAGGGTAAAAGCGCCTTTTACACAGCGGGGCAGCTGCACATATAAACTCAGGGCATAAATGAGACTTGTGTGAGCTCAAGCCAGATTAACTCCCACAATGGGCAAGGCAGGTGGACATGAAGTCCCACCTCTAGACCATGACTTATTGGTGACTGGTAGCTAGTGGAAGAGGGGCTTCAGTTTTCTCTAAGGTGGTCTCTGGTAAGCCTGCCATGCTCCAGTGGAAGGCTACAAGTCCAAGGTCATGTTGGCTCCTCCCTGAGCATCAGCTCGCATGGTACCAGAAGATGCTATGAAAGCTCTGAGGGAAGGAAGCAACCAACAGTCTTACCCGGCTACGGCACCTATGGTCAACAACAATGACAAGTGTGGCACAACAAGACAACAGTGCAACTGGATCAGGCATACCTTGTTGGTAACCAACAGTTCTAATTGTTCTAGTCAATAAGAAAGAAAGCATGCCTGATTCTAGAAACACAGCCAGCACCCAGGGCTGCATATGGGCATCTTGAAGTTTCACGTAACAAAAGAAGATGCTCGAGACATAGCTTAGGGGCTAAGTGCACTGGCTGCTCTTCCCGAGGACCTGGGTTAGATCCCCACAGCCACATGGCAGCTCACAGACCACCTGCAACTCTAGTGGCTAAGGGTTCTGAAACCCTCCTCTGGCCTCCATGGGTACCAGGAACACAAGTGTCACAAAGATAGGTGACACACAGGCAAAACACTTACACATATTTAAGGAGAAAAATGAAAACCGAGTTAATACAAGTCTGATAGCAAGAGCAGAAAGAGATGAGACTATTTCTAGCAAGGGCTTGGCTCTACCTAGGCATCCCCACTCCTAACGTCAATGGCACAGTTTTTATAAACCTCCATTCTTCCATTTGCTGTTAAGAAATAACACTATCGGCTCCTCAGCTGGGATAATGTTGTTTAGTAACTGTATCTTTTTTTGACTATTATTGGTCACCGGGATGTTCTCTGCAACAAGCATAAGTTATCCTAGTTTATTCTGCAGTACTACTTGTGGCCCAATTCCAAGTTCTACATAACATGAGGGATAAACTCTGACTCCAGCTTAGCAGATGTAAAGTCTGATTACCAGGGAGTAAATTCAATTCACTCACTCCTGACAGCATTTCCCTCCTGGAAGGTGGCAGGGAACAGAGGGGTCAGTTTTTGTATTAATGCCATGCTCAAGAGAAAGGAAGCCTGTTGTACCTCATGCAGGGAATTCTTTTTCTACAAACTATCACTCTAAGCTGGATTTATCTATTAAATTAAGAATACCCTTCTTACTTATTACAAATGAGAACTGATACCTACAAATAAGCCACTGCAAATTAAATATTAATTTTTATTCAGGTTAATGATGGAAACCGAATGTTGTTTCTCAAAACGAATTATACCTAGAAAGGAAGAGTGATAGAACAGAAGTGCTACTCGGGGCTTCAGTAGGAGGATCATGCGTTCTAGACCAGCCTGGGCTACCTAGCAGGACCGACAGTGGAGAGATGGTATCTATGAGGCCTTGAAAGTAGCCAATAAAAACCCTAAAGGAAGTTGCATTTCTGAATGAAAATTTCAACATCCTCCTATGGAAAACATGGAAAGAATCCATTGTGCCAGAGCCCTTGAGCTAATACTCAGCATTGCAAAACAAAGAAATAAAACAACAGAAAACTAACCACTGAATATAGGGACAACTGGTAAGCTTGGATATCTTGTATTTCTTACATTCACGCTATAGGGGTAGAGTATGCTAGTTATTGAAACCAGAGATGGTAAGAGCTGGTTAAATGTTTTTGATAAAAACCAGACTACCAAGCCTGAGCTGAGCTCTGTATTGTGAATTATAGTGAAGACTTCTATTTAAAAAGTATTGTGATGAGTAAGTGACTGTCTTCTAGAGGGCATCAGAGCCCTGGAGTGTGGGTTCCAGGAAGTTTGTGAGCCACCTAACATAGGCCCTTAGAAAAAGCAGCAAGCACTGACTGCTCAGACACATCTGCGTTCTCTGCAATGTTAATATTCTCAAGTACGTCTGAGTGCCTTGTGCACAGCACAGACTATGATCTTAGTAAACTGTGGTCAAAATCATTAAGCACATTTAGTAAATAAATGTAACAAACGTGAGCATGTAATCCCCAAATAAATTCTTCCTTCTATAAATGGCACTGGTCCTGTTGCACAGTTACACCTAGGTGATGAGATCCCATCCTGTAAGAACCCCGAGCAGTGCAGCTTGGTGAGACTCCCTTGGCTGGGGATCGCATGGTTCTGCTGGGAAGCTGAGGTGCTCTATTCCACAGAGAGAAGACACCGCAGCTGTATGTACGTTCAGGACCCTCCCTGAACTAGTCTTATTCATCTCTCCACTTAGCGATTCCTGAGTTGGGTCCACCACAATAAACCTATAACTGTAAGAAAAGTGCTTTCCTGACTCTGTGAGACATTCTAGCACATTGATGGCTTGCACAAACCTGGAACCCCAGTTTACAAGATCCTTACTGAAAGAAGAGGATCATGCGAGTCCCTGAACTTGTATTTAGTTGAAATGTAGGTGGTGGACTGGAGGCTTCCAAAGTTTGGTTGGAGTCTTAAGTAGAGGCAGACCTATAGAGGATTGAGCTTTTAAACCTGTCGTCTATTGCCAGGATAAAACACCATGACCACGGCAACTTATAAAGGGAAGCATTTACTTTGCTGCCTCAGCCCCATTGAGCCTCACTGGGAAGGAGCACAGTGGCTGGGAGGCACGGCTCTGGAGCAGTAGCTGAGAGTTGCAGTTGGTTCAACAAACACCAGAGAGAAATTCAGAGCTAACTGGGAACGGTGTGTGCTTTTTGAAATTTCACTCCCTACCTGGTGTGACACACCTCCTCCAGCAAGATCACACACACATCCCAATCCTTCCCAAACAGTTCCACCAACTTGGGAACAAGTATTCTAATATATGAGCCTATGGGGCCCCTTCAAATTCAATCCACCATACCCGTAGAGTTTTATGTCACTTCTACTAGTGATTGTCAGAAATGAACTACAGTCTACACAGCTAGGATGAAAACAAAATTCAAAAACAGTGATGAGTAATGAACAAGAAAAAGCAAGGTGCTGAGATGTGTCTTAGTCATTGAGCACCTGTCTAGCATGTGCAAGCAAGGCCCCAAGGAGGAAAAAGCCCACAAGTCTACTTTGCACACATTATTAACACCTAATGATACAGTGTAGAGGTCTGGAGAGTATTGTGTTCATTTTTTTTTTAAATCTTCAAAAATGGCAGAGATGCATATGTTCCTATCTTATCTTTACCTACAGAAGGTCTCACTTTACTTTAGGGTTGTCTCAAATTCAAGAATCCACCCAAAGGCTTACCTAATGTATATCTATTTTATGAAAGGAAAGAGGCATAAATTCATAAATAAATAAATATTCAAAGCCCATGTAACTTAATTTTGTTACATTGAATGTATAAAGCAGTCAAAATGAGAATTGGTATTTTAGTATCTAAATTATTTTCAGGATTTTTATTACAGTCTAAAGCAGAGATACATTTAGAGAAACTGAGTTCCACCTTTGGAACCAACAGGGAAAGAAAAGAACAAATTCCCCAAACTTTAACCTCCACATACATGCCTTGGTGTACACACACACACACACACCACTTTAAAAGGAAAACACAAAACACAAAATCATTGGTATAAAAAGGTAATCTTAAGATTGTAAATACTTTTAAGATCAGGCAGAGGCAGATGGATCTCTGAGTTTGCGGCCAACCTGGTCTACAGAGTTCAGTTCCAGGATAGCCAGGGCTACACAAACAAATCTTGAAAATAAATAAACAAACAAAGTAGTAACTAAATGATATCATATTTGTAAAAAACTAATGTTTTCTAAAATGTGCAAAGGACTAAAATCTTTTGAAAAAGGAAAAGCAAATTCCTCCACTCCTTAGATGTTCTGTAATCCTTACTACTTTTCAGCTGGTGGGAATATAGTGAAGTATGAAAGTCAGTGTATGGACGAACATAGTCTTTGCAACAGAAAACAGATGACCAAGTAATTATAATTATAAAAGTAATTATAAAACAGCATAAACGTTATAACGACACACAAAGCAATCACATTCCAAACTGATCTAAAGCAGGGGAAGGAGAGCTTCTGCCAGGTAGAGCTGAGGGGGTGAGCGCAGGACAGGGGTATTTACTGCACATGAACTGTGGGGTGAGAATGTTAAACAAGCACAGAATAAGGACTTTTTTCATAATTACGCAATGTTTTAAAAAATAAGCAAAAAGAGATGAATGCCCTAAGATGATCACTTTTAATCTCTGGTATAGTAGTAGTAGTAGTAGTAATAATAATAATATATTATATGAAATTATTATAATTATATATTATTTTAGTAATATAAAATTTAATAAAGAGATGTAATAATATGCTAATTATAACATGTCATATTACAAGTAATGTGTGATATTATTATAATAAATAATAAAAATTATTGCTTCTTCCAAGACAAGGTTTCTCTGTATAGCCTTGGCTGTTCTGGAACTTGCTCTATAGACCAGGCTGGCCTTGAACTCAGAAATCCGCCTGCCTCTGCTTCCTGATTGCTGGGATTAAAGGCATGCCGCACGGCTGCCTGGCATCTGGCATTATTTTTTTTAATCATATAGAAACAAATTAGTTGGGAAGAACAGAAAATTCATCTTAATTCAGTTTAATTTTCATAAAAGCAATGAATATTTGGAAATAAAGTGACATTTTTACTGTTCTAATGAATGTAATTTGACGGCAATGTTTTAGAAGCAATTTATAATCAAATACTCAAACATAAGCGCTAGGAGCATAGCTTTGACAGGCCTCTTGCATAGCATTCGAAAGGGTTTGGCTTTGATCTCCAGCACTGCAAAAACAAAAAACAAAAAAATCAGAAACAGGCATTGCTGTTGAAGTATGAAAATATATATGAATCATTTGGAGAGGAATTTGGAACTATCTATAAAACTGTGTAAGTACTGTTCCTTTGAGTCACTATTCCCACTTCTAGGAATTCACCCTGAAATAGTACCTCTAGTAATAAAAAAACACAGGTAAGCAGTTGTTTAGGAAAGACTTGTTTTTACTGTGAGATTCTGGGACTGCCTTAAGAGCTCACACAGTGTGTTCATACAATGGGGAACCATTTGGCTTTAAGAAGCAAGAGATGCTGTGGAAGGATAAAGACATAGTTGTTAAAAAAAAAAAGCCAAGTACAAAGCAGACCTATATATACTGTGCAGCTTTCTATGAAGCAAAGAACTGTGTTTAAAGAAACACATGAATTACTGAGATTTAGAAACATGCTTAGAGCTGTGGCCTAGCTGATAGAGACCCTGCCCAGGAGTATGAAGTCCTGGGGTCGGTCCCCAGCATCGTATAAAATGGTGGGTATAGGCAGAAGGATCAAGGTGGTCTTCAGTTACATGGTGAAGTTTGGGTTACGGGAGAACCAACACAAAGCGGGCTTGCACTTAGAGAGGATGAGGAAAGAGGGAGGTGAGGGATGATGGGTGTGATGCTCCTGTTGGCCCTCCCGCATTCATACAGTACCACAGCAGTGGTTTGTGCACTAAGAACTACAGTAGTTAGGAATAAGAAATAATTTAAGTAGCCAAACACTAATTTGACAATATATCCCTAGGCAATGACAACAAAACCAAAGGAACAAAGCCAAAGAAAAACTACACAGAAACTCTGATCTGGACTTAGGTTGGGAAGTGCGGTGTCTCTGACTCAAGGGTTCTCACAAGGCTGCCACGAGTCTCTAGTCCTCATCTACAGACTGAAGACATTAATCCTTTGTCCTATGTGTCTCCCCACATACTACTCTGAGCAAGGGGCCCAGGAGGAACAGTAAGAGGGAGTGAATGGGGAGAACATGTTAGAAAGATACTACGTTCTGTGCTGACATTTCATTTTCATTCACTGTAAGTTTCTAGCACTAAGGGGTCCCATTTTCTTGGCTGCACTTAGAGTAACCTTAGGTTTGGCTGCATCACAGGCTCCCATCAGGAGTGGAGAGCTTTCTATGAACAGGCTTGGAAAGGTGACTTCCATCCATCATTAACTATGCACAGCTCCATTCCTCATATTCAGGTTGAAAGTGGTTTGGTAGAAGGAGAAACCATTTATTTCACAGTTTATTCTGAGTATAAAATATATACTGGTTTGATGGAGTTTCTAAAACTTAATAATTATATCTTTACAAAGAAGCAGAAAATCCTGACCAAAAGACAGTCTGTGAATGAAAATGTGTGTAGGCAAAGCATCGACAAACGTGTGCGGGTGATTGCATATATGTCTGCCTAGAAGCAGGCAACAAGCTGCCTGCTGCTCTTTAGGAAACCTTTTCTTTTTGAGACAGGATGTCTCGTTAGACGGAGAACTGACCAGCTAGCAAGGTTCTGGGGATAAAACTCAGTCCTTGTGCTAACAAGGCTTCACCGACTGAGTTCTTTTCCCTTTCTACTTAAACAGATTAGTGAGGATTGAAGAAACTGCTTAAAAATTTTAAAGATTAGCAGTGTAAACAAACAAAAATTAATGAACTCTCTGACCATTCCCAGCATCACACAATAAAAAACCGGAGGAAAGGCTCACAAATTCCCACTTGGTCTCATAAAGGATGACTGGAGGCTGGGGCAGAATGACTGCTGTGAGCCCAAGGCTAGCCTGGGCTACTGTGATACCCTGTCTTAAAGCTACCATTTAGGTTCAGAAGATATGGATCAAACACCTAAAGCCAAGTTTACTTTTTTCAAAATGTTCTGATGTCTCAAGTAACACGTGTCAGCTTCATCACCAAAAACGACTCAGCAACTTCTCAGTAACTGAACAACCACACCAGCAAACAGCAGACTTCTCTCCACTGATTTGTGATTCATTTATTACTAAACCACTCAGAGAGTGACAAGAGGGAGGGAGGGAGACATCTGAGAGAAAGAGAGGGAGGGAAGGAGGCTTGGGAGGAAGGGAGAAAGGAACACTGGAACCTGTAATACTAGCACTGTGGATGCTGAGGCTGGCCAACTGGGATGGAGTGAAACCCTGTCTTACCACCGAAAGCAGCACGTGTGAAATGACTGCATCGGAGAGAAAGCAACCTCAGCTTCCCTGCTCTACACTCTGAAGTCAGAAGCTTTAGCCCAGGACTCCCTGTAAAGACAAGGGAGTGCGGCAAATTCACCAGAGAAGGATCTGATGAGACAGAGCTATAGAATATCTTTATAAAGTTAAGTCATTTGTCAGACTCAAAATAGTACGCCCAGAAGGGGGAGGCTAATAAGCAATATATTATTCTCAGTACGTATGAAATAATTCAACAGAGCTCTTCTGGCCAATTTCAAGCTGTATTTCACCACCTTAAATATCTTAAAGTGCACTGTCTGGGTGATGTGCTGCTTCACTGTGGAATTAAGTGGTAACTCTTGACAAAGTAGTCATTACAGGAGATAATTGACCTTATTTGAGAACTGAGCATCCTGAGGCAAAGTTGAGTGTACTTAATCCTGGCAGGTTAATTATCTAGTGATTAGGAAACCTTAAAAGGTATTACTCTTAAGAACCATTTTCAAAATGACTCTATTCAAAAACTTCTTAATTTAATAATAATGAAAAACAAGAATAATCAAGTTCTTTAGTCATGTACAGGTAGACAATGACTACAAAGCAGCTGGTATGAGCTGGCATCAATAGATATAATTTATAATTACCTGCACGTAGAATGGCCTTTATTAAGCCGATTGCAGGTGAGTTTAGTTGAAAAATGATGCTGCTAAAGAAGATGTTTAAACTTTGAAGATGTTAAAAAATTAATCCAAAACATAACAGCTAAAGAGTTTACATCCTAGAGAAGAAGCAAAGCTTCTTCAGTCGATAGAACCTATGAACTCAGGCCTTTCATTTAAAAGTGGGAAATATAATACAATAATAGGGTTAAGTAAAGGTTTTGTTTTATTTAATTATTCATTCATTTATTTTTCTTACTTTTTTAAAAGGCAGGGTCTGGATCTATAGTCTAAGCTGGCCTTGAACTCTTGGCAATCCTCCTGCCTTTGCCTCATCAGCCATCACACTGGCTTACTAATCAACCATAATTGAGAAAAGAACATTAAGTCTCAATGCATGCTGAATTCCAGGGAAGGCTGTGGGACAGACAAGTGGTGGACTCTTGTGTCTGAACCCTGGAGTAAGTGGGTGGGAAGTATTTTGGGGGAGAAAGAAAGATTATTCAACTTTAGGAGACAATATACTTCTAAGACATGCTATAACATGGACAAACTTTGAAAACATTATGGGAAATAAGCTGAGGATGTTAGATAATTATCAAATGAAGCTAATTGTATGAGGTACTTAGTATGTGCAAGCTCTTGATGACACACAAAACAAGTGGCCACCAAGGCTGGGAAGACAGAATATGGGTGGAGCTATTATTTAATATGAATGGAGCTTCTGCTTGCGGGGAAGGGAAAACTGCAAATGGACCATGGGAAGGGGTGTGCAGCACTGCCAACACACTAACAGTGAACTGTACGCTGCAAAGTGGACGGGATGCTCAGCTCTGCTCCTTCCTGCCTTCCATGCTGTCTGCCTTTCCAGACAGGAGTGTGTAGTATAGTCCAGGCTGACCAAGAACGGCTGATTTTGTTTCTACCTGCCAAATACCCGGAGTACAGGCCTCTGGGGCTGTAGCCAGGCCAGCATGGCACTAACCGAGCTGCATTTGGAGTTCCTGTTAAGTACTTCTTACTACAAAACAATAAAGAGAGTAAGTCACATCAGAATACTGGATCAATGGTGGCCCTATTTTTCTTAGGATGTATCTAATTATTTCCAAACATTCATTTTTCTTGCCTTTGAAACAGGAACTCATGTTCCCTGGGTTGGCTTCAAACTTTTGATCCTTCTACCTCTGCCTTCCAATTGCTAGATGCACAAGCACACATCCTTCCTTCACTAGCTTATGAATTCAACTGTCAGTCAGAATTGAAGAGTGACTGCTAGAAGGTTGGAAACTCTGTCAAATGCAGGGACTTACTCTACTTTATCGTTTGTTTATAATTTTTTTGAGACAAGAGTTGTAGTAAGTAACCCAGGCTGGCTGGAACCTTCTGTGTAACCCTGGTGTGTCTGAAACAAGTCTGTCTTCCTTGTAAGTGCAGGACTGCAGGCCTGAGCCGCCACACACGGCTTCCTTTTCTGCTCCTCTTCACTCACAAACACCAGCTTTTCAGGACCCCTAAAATTCCAACTCAGTTCCCCCAGATCAAATATTCTGTATGGATATTCGGCTTAATTCTTAATGCTACAGCCTCAGTGGTTCTCAATCTGTGGGTCATGACCCCTCGGGAGGTCAAAAGACTCTTTCACAGGGTCACGAAAGACCATCGGAAAACACAGATACTTACATTACAGTGCTTAACAACAGCAAAATTACAGTTATTAAGTAGCAACGAAAATAATTTTCTGGTTATGGGTGACAACATGAGGAACTGTATGAAAGGGTCAGAGCGTTGGGAAGGCAGAGACCCAGTGTGCAAGCATGCCTTTTACTTGTGTCAGGGGGATCACTGATTACTGTCTGTGGAGGAATAAGGCTGCTGGGCAAGTTGTTTTTATTTCCTTACTACTTTTAAATCTTTATTTATTTATTTATTTATTTACTTTATGTGTATGTCTAGGAGAGTATCTTACCCTTTGAAACAGGAGTTAGGGACAGTTTGTGGGTGCAGGCTGAGCCATAGTTCCAGCCCCTGGTTTTTATTTACTCATCTTGAGATAGTTTTGCCTGCAAGCTCCAGGCTAGCCTACAGCATGCAGTATCCTTGCTTCTGCCTCAGAAATGCTTCAGTCTGTAGTCAGGCACTGCTAGGCCTGTCTTGCTAAAGCACTTAGTTTTTAACTAAGACGACTGGAAAATCATCAAGGCTAGTGTCCAAACCTTTCCAGAAAAAGGAAAGGGACAACCACGTATAAATAAAAGCCAAGTGTGCTTGATATCAGATGATTACCATCATTCTTGGAAATGGAATGTTAAGTAGATTGGGGGGCACTAGGAAGGGAAAAGGGGAAATATAAATTTACCATGTAAGTATACACACACACACACACACACACACACATTTCTTGTTAACTACATTTTACATTGCAGTGCATTTTTACAACAAAAATGGTTTCTTTAAGAACCAGAGATAATTTATTCTTATTACTAAAGTATTCAAGGAGAACAATGGTAATATGTTCAAAAGGTAAAACATTAATCTACTTGCACTTTGTAATCGAATACAATATCATCTTTATTATCCCTATTAAACTGCATCATCTTAGCCGATATTTCTAGCTGATTACCACTTAAACCATCTGACTCTGACATCCAGCTTACTTGGTATCATTAAGGCGCTGCACTGTTTGACTTTGTATTATATGCAAATGCAGCTGCATCCAACCGCACCACTAAAGCGCAGAGCACACATTGAGTAGCACACTCCGTAGCTGTGCACTCATCAGAAGTCCTTTAAAGACTGCTTCATAAAATACCAACACATTGGATCGCTCTGAAGCCACCTTTAGTCTATAGTTCATATAATGACAGACCTTACAAGGGACTTGGCTTCTATTAGTTACTGATTTGCCATAATAGGCTTTACTACATGAATATTTGTTGAAATAAATGCAAATGAACAGGATTCACAAACAAAAGACAAGAAAAAGTTGTTCAACATGACATGTAGTCATATAGCAGCTTACAGTTTTGTCTCCTAGGTGTGAAAATATTGCTAAATAATCAATACTAAGACATAATATAATGTTACTAGCTTGTAGAATCAATCTTTATAAAATTGTTAACCATGTGTAAGATAAACCTTATCATTATAAGTGCTGAATTCAGTGTTAAGCACATTCACAGCTGTGTGTAGCCATCACCACTGTCCACCCCTGCCCTGTACCACTAGGATCCACTGTTCCATTGTTTATTTTGAATTTACTTAAACCTCCCACCATGGTGCTAGGTTTGAATGTCTGGAACTTCCTGTAGTAAGCAGTCACTCTACCCTCAGCTGCACTCCCAGGCCTGTACAGAAATCCAATGGTTGTTTGCTACATCTGCCTTTTTAAGCTTTACAGAATTTTTAAAGACATTCATAAAGCATGTATATGAAGGTTTATTTTCTTTGATGTTTAATAATAATAATAATAAATATATACATATATATGTATATACATATAAAAGAAATTTTCCTCATTAAAAATTTGATTTGCAGCTGAGCGTGGTGGCCTATACCTTTAATCCCAGTACTTAGGAAACAGAGGCAGGCAGATATCTGTGAGTTCAAATCCAGCTTGGTCTACAGAGTAAGTTCTAGAACAAGGACACAAAGAAACCCTGTCTCAAAAACTAAACCAAGCCAAACAAAACTAACAAACCAACCAACGACATCAATATAATCGCTTTCCCGAGACCACTGGCTATTGTGAATAATGTTGAAACACACTGGTGTGTAAGCCCTTGAGTTTTTGCTTTTAGTTTTGGGACAGACTAAGAAGTTGAATTGCTGAGTTATGTTAATAATTCTATGTTCAATTTTTTTTGTCAATTTACTAAACTATTTTCCATGAGTGTTTTATAAGCTCACATTCTAACCTGCAACACACAGGCTTCAGTTTCTCCATCAGGTTTACCCAATGAAGCAGTGTCTAATTTTAGGCTCATTTATGTTTCTCTAATGATCAGAGATATTGACTGTCTTTTCATGTGTTTACTGACCATCTGTAAAGTGGGTATTTTTTTTTTTTGAGAACTGTTTACTTAAGTCCTTTGACCAATGTATGTATGCAAATGTATAAATATATGTGTGGCTGTTTTAAGACCGTCTCCCTGTACACAGCCCAGGGTGGCCTCAGCATTTGATCCTCTGCTTCAACCTCCAGAGTAACAGGACGCATCCCAATGACCAGATTCTTTGGCCATTTTTTAAATGTGCTTTAGTTGGTTTCCTTGCCATGGGGTTATATATTTGGACATTGATAACTACTCTCCAACTGTACGGGTGTTTGTGGTTCTGTATTCTGGAGCTTGTTCTTTGAAGCAAGAAACCATTCTTTTGGTTTTGTTATTTAAGGTCTCTCTTTGTACCAACCTGGCCTTAGACACGCTATCCTCCTGTATCTGTATCCTCAGTGATGTGTTTCAGGTGTGTTCGGATATTCTTGGCCATAAAAGTATTTAATTTTTGATTAATTCTAATTAACCTTTTATTTTTTGACTGTTGCTTTGGCTAACACACTTGTTTTTTTAAAGTGAAGACCATTTTGATATCATCGACATTTTCTGTAAAGATAAAAGTCACTTTGGGGGGATTATTCTTTTTTGCTTCCCTAAGTCTCTTCTCTTTAGCATCAGTCAATGATTAGTGCCTTTGTACATAATTTGCATTTATTTATTTGACTATTTATTTATTGCATGTGCACACCAGGCTGCACATGTGCAGATTCTAGGGTGATCAATGTAACAGAAACTCCGAACATTCATAAAAGTTCATCGATGTGGCTAACATCACTTGAAGGTCAGTCACAGCTTCCGCTATTCTACGTCGTGGGTTTTTAAAGTTTCCCCTGATTTATGGGAGAAAATACATCACTGTTTAAAAGAAGAAGCTGTAACACTTCAAGTGAAATTCTACTGTAACATTTTCAACTATGATATACAAATAGTTCCAAAATTACCTCAGTAAAATAGATTATAATATCAACATCTACTCATAATTTATTAACTTTACATAGATTCAGACAGAAGATTTTAAAAGGGAGAAAAGGGTTTTTTTTTTTGTTTTTGTTCCTTTAAGTCTAGGTGTGGTCACAGTTGTAAGTCACAGATGCATCTGCAGAGGTGAGAAAATACAGAGTAAGAGATGACTCTTACTATGTGTAACTTAATACCCAATGATTTCATCTTTAAATAATCATTTTAATAAGAAGTTATTCTTTAGGAAATACAGAAAATACAGTGTTAGAGAAATGTACACTGAGTGAATCTTATTCAGTTACCAAAATTTATTTATTTATTTATATTATACCTAAATTTATATTTATGCATTCCTAAACATACACACAGTCCTAAACAGAGAAGCTATTTTTTTTTGTTTTGTGTTGTTTTTTGGAGACAGGATCTCAACTCATAGAGGTCTGCCTGCCTTTACCTCCTGAATGCTGGGGTTAAAGGACTGTACTACAACACCTTAGATTAGTTTGTTTTGTCTTTCTAAAGCAACTCACCGTCTCATTTCCAAAGAGGATATCAACATAAGGCATGACGTCCATCAAGGCTTCCTTGAAGAACTGGCTAATGAACGGTGCAGACAGGTTCAAAGTGAAGACCCTGTTGTTCTCGGCAGCATAGCGAGCCACTTTCAATACCGACTCTGGGGAGACTGTGAGAAAAAAGCCCTGGACCAAGACAAAAGGAGATGAAATTAGAACGGTCACCTCCATACAGCTTAAGTGAGAAAAAGAAGAACTGGGTGTCTGTTTATGAATGCCTAAATAAAACCTTAAATTGGGGGTAAGTATTCTAGATGATTATACAAGATTCACTCAAATACCAATGCTTGTACAAACTTAATATAAAGTCCACAGAGAAATGGCAGTATTTAACTAGAAAAACGTTTATCATGTGAGCACTATATGTTTGATACATGCCATTACTATGAAGAAACATATATTTCATATTAGATTTTATATATGCACTACCAAGAATACTTGGAACCTATAAAACAAAAATACTCAAGAAAATACTAAGTACATTTAAATTTCAGAAATACAAATGGAGGTAGATGAAATCCTAGCTTTTTAATAAACATTCATCATCTTTTCATTGGTTTAGACATAATGTTTATGAAGAGAATAGTTTATTTATTATCTTAAAAATATAGAAGTGGGAACAAAACACCCATGGAAAGAGTTTCAGAGACAAAGTTTGGAGCTGAGACGAAAGGATGGACCATCTAGAGACTGTCACACCCGGGGATCCATCTCATAATCAGCCTCCAAACGCAGACACCATCGCATACGCCAGCAAGATTTTGCTGACAGAACCCTGATATAGCTATCTCTTGTGAGACTATGCCAGTGCCTGGCAAACACAGAAGTGAATGCTCACAGTCAGCTATTGGATGGAACACAGGGCTCCCAATGGAGGAGCTAGAGAAAGTATCCAAGGAGCTGAAGGGGTCTCAACCCTATAGGTGGAAAAACAATATGAACTAACCAGTAACCCCAGAGCTCGTGTCTCTAGCTGCATATGTAGCAGAAGATGGCCTAGTCGGCCATCATTGGGAAGAGAGGCCCCTTGGTATTGTAAACTTTATATGCCCCAGTACAGGGGAACGCCAGGTCCAAGAATTAGGAGTGGGTGGGTAGGGGAGCGGGGGGGGGGGGGGCTTTTGGGATAGCATTTGAAATGTAAATGAAGAAAATACCTAATAAAAATATAATAAAAAAAGAGTTTTAAAAAATATATATCTTAACTAAATTTATTTGATCTTATTTTCTAGTCCCCTACGTTAACCAATGATGGCTGGAGAGTTCTAGAAGTCTGGAAATTACAGGTGTGTGCCACAATGCCTGGATGTTTTATAATTTTTAAATAGTAAGAAAATAATCTAGGGCTATAACATAAAATTAGTTTCATGCCAGGAAAGCCATATTTTAAAATACTGTTTATTTACATTTCTCAGGATAAAATCTTCTTAGCATATACATTAATGTTTTCTGGATGGAGATACAGGCAGATATGGACAGATGTGAAAGAAGGTGATTAGGGAGGTATAGATAGGAGACGAATCCAGGCACAGTGACAGACTGTGAGGCTGTGCTAATGCAGGGGTTTGTGGGGCAGTCAGGAGGCATAGAACAGTCACATGGGGGTACGGGAAGAAGGAGTGTGACTAGAGAAATAGGCAAGAAAGCCAAACGGGACAGCAACAATTTACCAACAACTAATAACACCCTGCCTTTGGCTGTGTAAGAGAAAGCCATGCTGGAGTTCTAAGTATGAAACCCATAGACTATTTAAGATGTAAAAGGCAAGAAGTAGAATTCAAAGATGATGTTTAAATAAATATATATATTTTTTAAAAATCTGGTTTTATTGTTGAATAGAAAAGTCCAGAATAAGACTAGAGTCACAACATCTATTCAGAGTGTCCATGAAAATGAGTCATGAGAAATATGTTAGAAGAAGGTTGTGGTTCTGACTACCAAGGGAGGGGATGTGGACCAATAAGAGAACACATAAAAGCAAGGCAGAAAAGGAGAGAATGATGGAGGGCAAACAAGGAGAATGGTAATGCATTCAGGGTTATGGTGAGGCAGAGATGAAGGCACTGGCCATACAGGATGTGATGACAGATAAAGGCATTTGCTGTGAGAGTAAACTACAGAGGGGTAGAAGGACTGGGGAGAGAACAATGGTAAGGAATATCAATCAAGCCCAGAGATAATCAGTGAATGTTGATACAACCATCTGAAATCTACTGATTAGTTCTGGTGTACCAGGCACCACTGGACCAACACCTTCCAATTTAGCAATTACTATGAAATATATGACATGCATACTGTTCATCACTCTCATTTAGTAAACAATTCTGAAATCAAAACAGAGGATCTGGATTTTGATGAAAGAGGGAATGAGAGGTCGGTTCTTTTCCAGGGGTTGGTTTGTTTGATACAGGGTCTGCCACGCAGCTCAGGCTGGCTTTGGATTCCAAATCCTATGGTCTCCTCCCCCAAGTGCTGGATAACAAGCTCAAAGCACCAGGCCTAGCTTCAGAGGACAGTAATTAAGCATGTATTTTGACCATTCCTTCTTTTCAAAGAAGGCAAGCCAGTGAAGAAACAGAAGGAAAAACCAAGGGAGGGTAATCAGAGCAAAGAACCTGGTGTGTCTGTCTCTGTCTCTGTCTCTGTCTCTGTCTCTGTATGTGTGTGGCTTGTTTTAAACTAGGCAAAAAGAAGAGAAAATAATGACAACATGCAAGAAATGGCTTTAAATGGCTGTGAAAATCCCAGGCACGATCTTTTACATCTGTACTTTCAGCACTTGGTAGGCTGAGCCTGAAAGATTGCAGAAGCCAAAGTCAGTCTAGGGAATATAAATGAGACCCAGTCTTCCACAAGAAACAAACTAAAGTTAACTGTCCACCTAAATAAACAAGCTAAAGTTACAAAGTTTTATAAAGTATCAACTTGTAATTGAAAGGCTAGTCACTTACATCATAGGAGGATACAGAACTTTGAAGAGAGAAAAATAGAATCTTTTCCCAATTACTTTCATATGTCAGGTTGATCATAATTCTGAAAGAATAAATTTTGTGGTGGCGGTCACTTGTATTAGAATCCAATTGTGAGCACAGTTTGTTGCCCTTATGCATTCAGAAAAACCAAGAGACTTTTAAAGCTGCAATTGTGTTGGGGCTTAGAACACTGTACACTAAGATATGGTACCTTGGAAAGAGGAGAAAAGAGCAGAGGTATGGTACTTCTGTGTGAAGTTCCCATTTTACAAGAAAGTAGGCCACAAGAACCTCACTCTAGAGTCCTGTCCCATTCCTGGAGGACAAAAAGAATCCAGAAAGACAAGGTCTGTTCAATGCTATTTCCTTACATGTCACTTGATACCAATAGATATTACATCATATCCTCTTTGCCTAATCTTCATTCTGTAAAAGATTATTTCTTCAGAATTTTACATAAAATAGTTTTCCCAAGGCTGTGAGACTTCACTTCTAAATGTTCCTGTGTCCCCTGAAAGCCTGCCAAATAGATTTGCAGTGTCATATGAACACCAGCCACGATCCTTGCAATGGCTACCACAAATGATGTTTCTTACCATAATAACATAATGTTTTCACATTTAGAAACTCCATGCCGCTATTCCTAACCACGATTCAATTATTCTAAAAGGTAATGTTTGAAACACTATTAAAAAATATTCCCAACGTTTTTTCTTTAGACACATGCCACTTGAAAACTATCAGCACCCCAGCTGCGTTCCTTGCTATTTCAGTCACTAAGAGAATTAAATGAAGCGGTTTCTACAGCAAGTCTCTGTAGTAGTATGTATATATTTGCTTTTTTAGTCCTTCATTTAATGAGAAGAGTTTTAAAGCTTCCCTCTCTTATTTTTCTTCAAACTGTTACAGCATGAAATAGAAGCCTCCCCGAGCTAGCGTTCTGCCAGCTGTGGATTAACCACAGCCGGCCACAGAATGGGCTATATAAATAGTAACCTGGTCAAATAATTAGGCTTCTCCCCAGCCTCAGACTGAAAATTTGATCTCTGCTCAAATACATATGATTGTAATTTAAGTCACAGAACAGTATGCCTCCAGAGTCTAAATTTGGCCTGATTCCAAATCTATGTGTTTTACTTTAGAATATATAACATAATAGTATTGTAATATGGATAGTATATATTTGATTTTTGTGAATTTTATAAATAGGCAAAAAACATTAGCTTCTAAATAAGTAGTACACGGACAACTTAATTACATTTTAAAACAATCTCTTACTTTGTAAAGTAAATATTCACAATTTAAACAAGTTGGGATTTGTGCTGTAAGATGGCAAAGATTGTTAAAATGTATGCCAACCATAACTTTTCTTCCCAGATTTATAACCTTTGCTGAGGCGCGTACTCCAGCCTACCGCACGACCAAGAGTCAAAACAGTACTGCTACAAAACGAATCGTTCTGTTCATGTTAGGTTTGTAATACAAGTAAGTCAGGAGTCTATATGTGTGTGCTTTAGAAAAACACTCTATATATCCAGCAAAGTCTTGGGATTTTGTAGTTACGGATGTCTGTTTATCCAGTTAGCTCTGTGTGTCTCTCCCTGTAAACAACTCAAAAGTCAGTTTACATATTTACAGATGGAAAAAATGCTTATCAGAATTAAAAACACAGGGGGATACCTTCATTCATTACAAACAAAAAAAAAAAAAAACAAAAAAAAAAAAAAAGGGAAGATTGGGGTAGAAGACCATTTTAGCAAAGCTTGGTTTACTGCCTAGAAATCTTAACCACTCTAAGGGATTTCTCAGGGTATTTTAAATATAGTTTAAAAAAATGAAATATACAAAGACAAAGGGAAACAATTTTTTTCTTCACCAGTATTTACTTCACTTCAGAGTCATTATTTGGGATTCTTTTAAAATGTCTTTACCTAAGAATGTAAGCTTCAGAATGATATCCATTAACGGTTATTTGAGGTATGAAACATATATGTGTGTGTACACAGACACTTATATAAGTTTTTATTGATTCAAAGAAAATAGAATAATAGGGGTGTTGGTGAATGCCTGCAATCCCAGCATTCAATAGGCTGAAGCAGGGGGTTCAAGAACACAAATATGGTACCATGTTCACAGAAGTTTCAAGGCCAGCCTGGGCTAAACAAGACCTTGCCAGAAATAAAACATAGAAGTATACAGAGTGACAGTGACTCTGACTAAATGGACATACTAAGACAAACTGGGATGGGAAGGGAGACCTTTGCCTGTGCTATCATGAAATACTGATCAGGGTATCCTAGGAGGGCAGAAGCAAACGATGTCATTTTATAATACTGAGTCTCATCTGTGCCTACCTAGTCCTAAAGCAAATACATGCCGGCATTAAGACGTATGCAGTGGTAGCTGAGTGGTTCAGCATCCTTCTGCACTTCACATAAAGAACAAGCAAACACTCAGCTTGGCTGATTGCTAGGGACTTGTAGTTTATCCCCACCTCCAGACACATAGCCATATGAATTCTCGTTTGATCACAAGTTTTTTGTTTTTGTTTAAATATAGACTCTATAACAAAAGAAAAGTAAATACCATACTTCTCAAGTATGAAATTATTTCCAAGGACAGAACTAAAGAAATACTGTCTTAAACATATTAAGATCCTCGCTCACTCAAACAGAAGACTGGGAAAGGTGGCAAAGGAAAAATAAAATAAATAAATACATCAACTCTGTAAAGAACCTGAGAAATAGCTGGGCAGGATGTTCTGTTTTGAGTCTGAGGTCTTCCTAGGCTATGTCCTGGCCCTCTTTGGCCAGTCTGACTCATCTCCCCAGATTGAACTTCCTAGTAAAGTCCAATGTAGATAGACAAAGGCTCTTTTCTAACAATCAACAATGTTTAAGGCGTTGAAAGGTGGAGCTGGGATGGATCTCAAGGCCAACCACATCTAGGCCAGAGTCCTCTCGGTGAGCAGCAGTCCTAGCCTGAAGCAGCATACAGAATGCTGCTGAAGAGTAACCGGCAGACTTAGGAAGGATCTGAAAATACACACAGGGAGTAGTCAACAAACTCTAGTCCTGACAACTTGCTTCTGTGCTGGATCTGAAATATCTCCCCACATGCTCATGACTTTGAACATGTCACTTCCTCCTGGAAGTGCTGTTACATGTCAGACACAGGCCTGCCTAGGAGAGAGGTCAATAAGATCAGGCACTTGAAATACACCCACTGCAGCCGGGCGTGGTGGTGCACGCCTTTAATCCCAGCACTCTGGAGGCAGAGTCTGAGTTCGAAGCCAGCCTGGTCTACAAAGTGAGTTCCAGGACAGCCAGGGCTACACAGAGAAACCCTGTCTGGAGAGAGAAAAAAAAAAAAAAGAAAAAAGAAAAGAGAAGAGAAGAGAAGAGAAGAGAAGAGGAAAGAAATACACCCACTGCATTTTGACCTGTGCTTTCAGCTTGTGGGTTTCTGAGTAGTCAAACCAAAGCAGGTCAAAACAAACAAACAAAACCCAAAGCAAAACTAAAGCAAAACCCTAAGAAACAGACTACCCTTAGCTGGGACATTTTATGTTACAATGAAATACATTATTACCCTGCCTTTTAAAAATGTTTGAATGTTGCTATTATATTTAAACTACAAATGTAGTTTATAGCATCTCCAGAGGAAAAAGGCTGTTGTAGGGAATATTTTGCAGACATTACAAAGGATGAGAGTTAAGCAGTAAAGGTAACATTTCATGGTCCATATGTGTTTAATCAAACATGACAAAGGTAGTATATGTACTGTTAGTGTGATTACAAACTGTATAATATCAATGTAAAATAAATGGCAATGATGGCACATGCCATTAACCTCAGCACATGGGAGGCAGAGGCAGGTGGATCTCTGTGAGTTCGAGGCCAGCTTGGCCTACAGAGGGAGTTCCAGGACAGCCAGGACTACACACTAAAATAAAACCCTGTCTTGAAAAACATAAACAAAACAAAACAAAAGAAACGATGAGAAGGGATTCATGAAGAGAGCTGGATGCTGCTGCTAATTTATTTTAAAAATTAGTGATATGGTTACTTATGCTGGAGATGAACCAGAGTTAGTTTGTTCGATTGAAATGAATATCTACACAGTCAGAAGACATTTATAAATACCGAGAATATTAATTCAATAAACAAGAGTAAGTACAGATAAACGGCTGAGGATAATTCTACATTTCTTCTTGCACAAGGCTCAAAAAGGAACAAGCTAAATGTGCAATTAGTGACTTTAGTAAATATAAACCACTATTTACAGAAACAGAAGGGAACGAAAAAAATGTATACTTAAAAAAAGAAAAGAAAAAAGAACAACAGAGTCCCAGGAAGCCTAGACTAGCGCTACAGCGGGAAGAAGGCGGAGTGCCAGATGCCTGTCTCAAGATGTACCACTGTTGTCTGTTTTAAAGAATATAATTAGCCTGTTTTCAGTGCTGTAACTAAGGTGCCATAGTAACATCAGTTGGAGAACAGGGTTGTGAGAGTGAATAAATTAGAAGTCAAAAATAACCAACCCAACACCCAGATAACATGTTTTTCTCCTCTTAGTGGCTGCTACATGTTCTGTGAATCTCCCAGAGAGTAAAATACGTTTCCTTGTAGGAGTGGGAGAGATCAAACACAAATTATGACAAGCCATAGTTCATTGCTGCTGCAAGGACAACACTGGCTTTGACAACCATTAAGATAATGCATAAACCATTTGCAGTTATGATACTATGATATGCAGTCCTTCACATGAATGACAGCAACTGAGCCGCCAGAAGAAATAACTACAATGAAGACACCAGTGATGGCTGTGAGGTCTGCCACAGCGGTCAGAACATGTTGTGTCACGGGAACAGAAGGGAACCAGCTCCCTCCGTCTTTCTGCCTCTGCAGAGCGTAGAAAGCACGAACACAACCATCCATTTCTCAAATATCTAAATCTTTACAAGGACTAAAATACCAGCAACTTTAAGTAGACCATTCTTACCATCAATGAAGAAGCCAGTTTTCTTTGATCACATGTAAGTTCCTCAAATATAAACACATGAACACCCAAACAACCAAAGCAAAGACAAAGCAAGAGGCAGAAAAGTGTTGTCAAAGAAACATGGATTTTAGGAGGGCAACATATGTGGATATTTAAGCTCATTTTGCTGGAAAAGAGAATACAAGCTATCTTAGAATCCGTTTGAGGGGGAAATATATGTACACCAAACTGAAACACACCTTGAAATAATATGTATACACACACACACACACACACACACACACACACACGGCCACAGAGTCTGGGGAGACAACTCAGCACCGCAGAGCTGTGCCGTTCTTGCAGTGGACACTAGTTTAGTTCCAGCAACCACACTGAGCTTACAACCACTTGTCTGTAAGTGTAGCTCCAGGGGATTGAACTACTGGCCTCTGCAGGCGCTGGAACTTAGGTGTGCACATCAAGCATACAAATACTCTTTAAATGTTTTATATAGGGCTGGAGAGATGGCTCAGCAGTTAAGAGCACTGACTGCTCTTCCAGAGGTCCTGAGTTCAATTCCTAGCAACCACATGGTGGCTTACAATCATGTGTAATGAGCATCCGATGCCATTTCCTGGTGTGTCTGAAGACAGCAGTGTGCCCACATACATGAAATAAATAAATAAATAAATCTTAAAAAGAGTTTTATATAAAAAATCTACAACAGTTTTCAAAAGTTAGTGTTAGGGATCAGGAATGGTATGAAGAAATAACATAAATGGCACTGTAACCAGGTGGAGCGACTGCAGCTCGGTGAGACCTAAGGGGACGGATGAGTGAGGCCTCAGGGATGGATGAGTGAGACCTCAGGGACGGATGAGTGAGAACTCAGGGGACGGATGAGTGAGACCTCAGGGGACGGATGAGTGAGAACTCAGGGGACAGATGAGTGAGACCTCGGGAGATGGATGAGTGAGACCTCAGGGGACGGATGAGTGAGACCTCAGGGGATGGATGAGTGAGGCCTTAGGAGATGGATGAGTGAGGCATCAGGGGACAGATGAGTGAGACCTCAGGGACGGATGAGTGAGACCTCAGGTGGACTCCACCTTCCGTGATTGAAACTGAGGATTCCTGCTTTCCTTCTCTCTCTTCCTTCTCCTTTACTGCTCTTGAACTTGTGGGTGGAAGTAACTCCCAGACCTCCTAGTATGCTTAATTTTAGGTTTTGCCAATCTGTCCCTTACTAACTGTGTACTTTGGGCAGTCTAACATCTCCAGACCTTACTCTTCTCATCTTTAGGTTGGGAATAATAAAACTTCAAGGCTGAAAGAATTAAATCAGAACACAACACAATGCAAGATATCAAGAGTATGAATTTAAGCATGTTTACACTGTATTAATATATTACCACAGAAATATAAACAGTGCCCCTCCCTTAGGAATGACAAGTTCTTTTTACAGCCCTCAGTTAAAATGCTAAACAAAAATGTGCTCTTTAGCTGAGCCCCTTTGAAATATAAATACATAAAACAAACCCCATCATTCCCGTTCCAAAAGCTCGCCACGCCTCTTCTCTCTCCTTGATTTAATCATCCCATGTTCTGCTGACAGATTAATCACCCCAATCATTCTTCTTTTCCTAGTAAATTAAATCCAAATGCCTCACACCCAGCACTCAACTCTCCACAGCAGCGCTCCAACTTACATAGCCAGCCAGCTGTGGCCTCCATGTTTCCACACATCTGTCCATACTTCAATCACACACAGTGATCTGTCTCTCCCAAACAAATCTTCAGTCTTTATACTGTTCCATGAAATGTCCATTACTTGACCTCTTAGAATTGGACTGCTACCTCCAGGTCTTCAGCCTTCCTTCACCCCACAAACAGATCTACTCATTGCTCTCTGAACTTCCAAAACAGGCAACATGAGTTGAATAACTGATCTTATGTCCTTAATAACATAAGGGTCGCACATTCCTCACCACCTTTAAAGGGGGAGCACATCCATTAGTCTCCTGGAGCACAGAGCACAGCACCACTGAGGGTTTTCTTTTTTTAAGACTTTAAATGCATTCCTCTGTCACTGAAGTGCTATTTTGAAAATAATGAAAATTAAAGACTGATGTATTTTTATGTATTTATGGAAGTGTGTATCCATTTTAGAGTTAGGCAATTCCTTTGCGTTCATAGGATCTGAAACTTCCTTAGTTCACAGAACCTTTACAGTCTGTTATTTTTCACGGTATCCTAGCAAATGCCTAACAGTTCTGTTTTGTAGCAAGTAGGTCCAAACAACTTAATGAGTAACATCTTAACAATTTGATGCAAGTTTGAGAACAAAATTACATATAAATTGAAGGAAAGAAAGTCATTGAAGTCACCACATTATACACAACTGGGAAATGTGACCTTGCGGGGCCTTGCATAACCCTTCCAGCCTTTCATTCCAACCAAACACTGCAGTTCTCCTTCCTGCTGCAGTGACTTTCAGAAAGTGCTACCTTCTAAGTACCAACCATTCTCTAGTTATAACATCATCCCCGAGGAATTTAGGCCAATCTGATGTTGAAACTGATGCAAAAAAAAAAAAAAAAAAAAAAAAAAATCCTAGAGCAATCTTGGGGGGTTTTCTCTGGGATGTCTTGGGTACAGTTTGGGCAATTAAAAGTTATTTGAAGAAAATACCTTAATGTAAACTATTTTTACTTGAGAAAGCTGAAGCCATTCATGGCCATAGTTCAAGCACTGAGGAAAAAGAAATAATTTTCTCTGTATGAAGCTGCACAAGTAAACTTGTACATTTGGTGGCATTCTGGAGAGCAGCGTGAGGGCATTCTATGAAGAGATGGCCCCGAGAAGCAGATAGCAGGCAGGTACCACACCTGCCTGTGCTGGATGATGTAAGCCTTCAGCAAAGCGGACACTCGACAAGTCTTGATCATGTACCTTATAGATTACTGCAGTCTTTCTCTACTAACTAAAATACTCCACACAAAAAAGCTTTTACTTTCCTAAAATATGAAAATGATAACCAGACATTAGGCATCCTCTTACTTTCTGATATAATCTACAGTGGTCCACACTGATGAATGCTTAGAATCAGCCCCGTGGGCTCCTAGCTAACCCACAAACAAAGCCTGTGCCGTTGATACTCTCTCAGAGTATGCTCTTCATTTGACAATAAAAAGAGATGCTTTGTGCAAAGTGCTCAATAAACTTGTAGCTTTTCAGGCTTCAGGACTCCTGTTGAAACTACTTGCCTGTTAGTAAAAGGTAACAACGTACAATACTGAAAATAACGAGTATGCTTGAGTCACAATAGAACTTTATTCACAAAAACAGAGTCACTCTTGCTGAAAACAATGTAGATAACAATTATGTTGAGAAATGTCTACAGGAAATTCACTAGGCTAAGGAAGTAAGAGAGTGTACCTTTCTCTTTATAGTAAAGAACATTAAAACATTGGAAATTAAGGGCTGCAGTGACGTCTCAGGTGATAAGAGGCCTTGTTTCCCTTGCCGAGCTCGCAGGGGTTCACGTCTTAGGGGTTCACGTCTTAGCACTCACACCGCACGCACGCAGTAAATAAACACCTGGCACTCAGTTCCAGAGGACCTGAGACATGTTTCTGGACTCTGTAGTCACTGCATGTATGTGGAACAAAGACATGCACAGGAAAAATGCTCACATATAAAATAAAAAGAGACAATTTATAAAACTCATAGTTTTTGAATGATTTATTTGTTTTGTATGCGTGTGTGTATGTGTGTGTGTGTGTGTGTGTGTGTGTGGTGTCAAACGCTGGGACTGGAGTTACAGACAGCTGTGAACTGCCATGTAGGTTCTGGGAATTGAACCCAGGTCCTCTGGAAGTATAGCCACTGCTCTTAACCATTGAGCCATCTTTCCGCCTGAAATAAACAGATTTTAAAAAATGACATTGGTGGGGGAAGGGTGGGGGGGAGGGGAGGGAGAGGTTTACATTTCCCAACATCTTATTTTGAAGTGAGAACAATTATTTTCTAAAGCTAGCACTAAATCCTCATAGGTCCTTACAACTGAGTATAACACTTTCCTTCCAAGGGTAACTTGTCTTTGTTCCTCTCTTCAGTCTGTGATGCTGGTAGACACTGGACCCTTTGCCTACCGAATGACACCTCTGTACTTACTCTGATTGTGCTGCTGCTGAACAACACCTCAGTCTTCTTCTCTGATTCAATGCTTAACTTTATTGAAAACAGACCTTTTGAATGGGCGTGACAGTACAAGTCTATAATCCAGGTACGTATGTGGGAGGCGGAAGCAGGAGGATCAGAAGGTCAAGCCTATCCTCAGCTTACACAGCTAGTCTGAGGGCAGCCTGGCCAGCCTGAGACCTGGTCTCAAACAAAAGAAAAAGCAAAACAACTTTAAAGCAGACCCTCCAATGCTTCACACAAAGGGCAGGGCCCTTTACTCTCTACTTATTCACTCTGAGTGGCCTTTTCTATACGGGGTAAGAAAAACTGTCAAGAAACTCTTAACAAACAGAGGCTGGCATGTCACTTATGTAATCTAAATATTCAGGAGGCTGAGACAGAAGGATTAGGACAAATTTGAAGCTAGCCTGGGCTATAGGATAAGACCCTGTTTGAGGGAAACAAAAAACCCAACATAGTGGTCAAAGCTTTTGTAACCCCAGCACTCAGCAGGCTGGAGTAGAAAACCATAAGCCTGAGAGTGACATGAGCTGAAGTGTGTGACACTATGTCATGAGAGTGATGTGAGCTGAAGTGTGAGATACTACGTCATGAGAGTGATGTGAGCTAAAGTGTGAGATGCTATGTCATAAGAGTGACGTGAGCTGAAGTGTATGACACTTTGTCATGAGAGTGTCCTGAGCTGAAGTGGGTGACATTGTCATGAGAGTGACGTGAGCTGAAGTGTGGGACACTAGGCCAAATGAAATATTAGGCCAGATGAAAGGTATAAACTTGGTTTCACAAACCTTGTCTGAGTGGACTAGAATTAAATATAGGGCGCACCTGTAGAGTGACTGCTGACACATACAAGGCCCTAGCTTCAGGCTGTGTCCCCAGTGCTCCTTCTCCACAGCCTTTGGTTGCCAAGGTGTCACACTTCTAGTTCCAGCTCTGGCTTATTTTATGGCAGATTACTGCACTAAACACCTTTTATGCTTGCCAAGCAGGCTGTGCTGGTGCCCAGCCCCAGAGCCCCAGGGAACCTCCTGTCTCTCCCTCCCCAGGGCTGGCCTAATGAGGTTGTTGTCACCACTTTCAACTCTGTTTTGTGGGTTCTGGGGCTTACACTCAGGTTCTCAGGCTTGGACAGTAAGAACTTTACTGAAGAAGCTGTCTCTATATTCTACTCTTTGTCTTTATTTTTATTTAAAAGTAAATCTTGCAGCAGTGTAGTCCCCTAAATTTTGTCTTTAGTTTTTAAAAACATATAATATTTGGGCAAGGTGGTTCAATTCTGTAATTCTAGTACCCTGGAGGCAGAGACAGAGGACTAATGCAAATTCAAGATAATCCTGCTCTAAATAGCAGCTTGTAGGCCAGCTGAGTTCTACAGCAATACCCTGTCTCAAACAAAACAAGCAAATAAAAAAGACTATATAATAAAAGAGTATGTGACTTAGTCCCTATCTCTCAAAGCTTACATGTTAGAGATATTAATACTGGTCTGCTAGCTACTGTATAATCAGATTCTGGTCTGCTAGCTACTGTATAATCAGAAATTTATTCAATCTTCATAAAAACCAGTCCCCTCCCCACCCCCATTTTTAAAAGACAGCCAGGAGACTGGATTAGAGGACTCCCAAAGCTTCCATTCCAAGTTTTCCTAAAGTTTAGTTCAGTTTTAAATGCAATGTCTTTACAAAATACAGGTAAATGTTGTGTAAGTGATTCATATGATATAACCTTATTTCCACAATTTTATGCAATCATTATTCATTTCCTCATTCAGAAAATGCTACCCTTAAGGGGCTGAGAGTGCTCAGTGGTGGAGTACTTGTCTAGCACGTACAGCTGAGAGTGCTCTATGGTGGAACACTTGTCTAGTATGGACAGCTGAGAGTGCCCAATGGTGGAGCACTTGTCTAGCATATACAACTTAGCACAGTAAAAACAAAGAAAAACATAATAAAATAACAAGAAACACCCTCTCTTCTCTGCTTCAATAGATGTAGCTATTCTGGATATTTCAATAAATGGCCTGAAATAGTATGCTCTGTGTTTGGCTTCTTTTACTTACACAATAAGTCGGAGGTTCATTCACAAGATAACATGTATCAGGACCTTCTCTGGCCTCCCCACACAAACAATGTGCTATTGTATGACTGTATCACAATGGGTTCCTGCTTATGAACATTTAGACTGTGTCCATAGCTGATTTAAAAAAAATCTCACTTTTAGAACTAATAAATAATATAAAAGTTGCATTTTTGAAAAAAGTTTGGGATTCTGAAGAGGGAATCCACAAAGGGAAAAATCTCAATGAGCCAGAAGTGAAACTAGTTCTAAGTTCATAGAACATTAATTAATTTGATATTTCAGTAAAAATTAGGAAGTTTTACACCTGATGAGAAAGCATAAGAAACTCTGTGAGAAACTGAGGCTGTCAAGGTCACTTAAACTGTAATCCAAACACTCAGGAAGCTGAGGCAGGAGGATTAGGGCAAATCTGAAGCTAGCCTGGGCTACAGGGTAAGACCCAGTGCTAGAAAAACAAAGATATAAATGGAGAACACCAGTGTCCTTACCCACAGTGAAATGACTATTTCATTGAGGTGGAAACACAAACTAGTGACTTATCCCCAGTTACGACTCTACAGGTTTTAAAAAATATTTAGTGTGTATGTGCCAACTTGACACAAGCTAGAATCACTTGACGAAATGTCCCTGTGAGATCCAGCTGTAAGGCATTTTCTCAATTAGTGATCAATGGGGGAGGGCCCAGCCCATTTACAGACGGCAGGCTGAGCAAGCCATGCTGAGCAAGCCAGCGAGCAACACCTCCATGGCCTCTGCATCATCTCCTGTTTCAGCCCTGCTTGAGCTCCTATCCTGACTCTTTCCAATGATGGACTATGATCAGGACGTATAAGCTGAAAACACCCTTCCCTCCCCAACTTCCTTTTTGGTCATGGTGTTTTTGTCGCAGCAACAGAAGGCCTGACTAAGACAGTGTGCATGTGTGTGAGGTCATGTATGTCACAGCAGGCTTATGGAGGTCAGAGGACAGCCTGTGGTAGTTAGTCCTCAACTTCTATAGGGTCTGGCTGAGCTCAGGTTGCTAGGCTTGATGGCAAATGCCCTTTATCAGTGAGTGCTCTTGCTTTTGGGGCCTATGGTAGTTTAAAATTCTGAGCTTAAAAATGACATAAATTCTGGATAACTGCCTTGGCTCTTTGAGGTTTGTCTTTTTTTTTTTTTTAATGAAAGTATCGCTTTATAAATGGAAAACGACTAAGCCAAAAGCTATTGTTTATCACTGTGAGTGACCAGTGTTTTTACTTTTGGTAAAAGGCAGATTTTATATCACTTTCAGGAACATAGGAAAGAACAAGACTGTCAGTAAACGTACTTACTTTGCCTCTGACATTTTCCTCTTAGGTGCTGCCAGAATGTCATAGAGAGAAGGTGTTCTTAGACATGAATAATTTCTTTATTGCTGACTGTGGCTGTGTTAGTCTCAACCTACTCAAAACAGTAGCACAGAAAGCCAGCACACACTCTTGACATTTGACAGAAAACCTAGCAAACCAGCTTTTCACTTCATGACACTCAAAGTTTTGGAGGCCAATTAAATATTTTTCAGAAAACGTATTACCTAGATATTGCCTTATAGACATTGCTAAATTATATGATTTGAAGTTATTTTTAAAATGAGATTATGTAGCCGAATGAAATTTAAACTTTTGTGATAGGAAACAGCATCCTGCATTTCCAAAGTCCTCTAGGTGATTTTTTTTTTTTTTTTTTTTTTACAGAAAACAAATGGCTAAAAAAAAAAAAAAAAAAAACCAGCTTCAACCAAATCCATCCATTGTTCATTGCCAAGATATGATAATCTTCATAAGATGGCAGGAAAAGTCCTCCTGGAACTATCAACACGGCAGGGCTGTGGTGGCTGCCTAAGAGCCGCCGATGGTGCTGCTTGCTCTATGGGAATCTCTAGGCTTATCTGGATCAAATATGAGACTATGTTTTCTTGCAATAGTGGCCTCAGCCCAACCATAGCAGTTCTACTGTTATTTGGGCATGCCTTAGGTTTCCAAATTACTTCCCATTGAAACAGTGATCCGTAGCTAAAAATACTGTGATATATCAGCCTTGTCATCTGCAAGTCAAATTAAAACTCAGAAAAAGTTACTCAACTCTTGTAAGGTCATATAACTAATGGTTTAAGGAGGGACTGGGGTGTCAGTCCACTGACTGTTCGCTTGTTCACAAAGACCCCTGCCATTATTCTACAATCAATGAGACAGCTAGGGAAAAAATGATCATGGAAGACATAAATTAGCAACTCTGAGAGCAATACAGCACGGTAAGATGACATAGATAGTGCCTCATGGTTCATTAAATATAGAATTTATAAAGGAACTCAAATGATCCTGTTTCAACAGCCATCACCGGTAGATAATCGGAGGCTGTCCTTCCGAGAGACTTTGGATTCGCCATGGTTTCTACACTGCTCACCGGACTTTAGGCTTTTAAATGGATCTGTACAGTTCTCAAGGATTCTTCATTAGTCATACACTCTTATGATTTATAATTCTAATATAAGGAGTTGTCCTTAAAGAATTGTGGACAACACTAAAAATTGCCCAACTTTATTTTTATTGGACTTCACAGCATTTCTTTTCCTCATTTATTTGCATACGTGTTCCTGTGCACGTGAGTGCAGTGCCCTCCAAGTCCAGGAGGATACTCACGGAACACTATTTCTCCTCCTCTCCCTTCTCCCCCTCCTCCTCACATTTATTTCTATTTCATGTGCATCGGTGTTTTGCCTGCACATCTGCCTGTGTGGGCATCAGATTCCCTGTGACTGTGAGCTGCCACGTGACTGCTGGGACTCACACCTGGGACCTCTGGAAGAGCAGCCAGTGCTTTTTACCTCTGAGCCATCTCTCCTGCCACACTTTTTCTTTTTAAACGTAGGATCTCTCTTAACTACGTAGCTATGGCTGAACTGGGACTCTGTATGAAGACCAGGGTGGCCTTGAACTGCATGCCTCTGCATCTTACGTCCTGACTAAAGGCAGTGCCACTATGGACAGTAATCACTGAACACTTTCTAAAATTAAGTCTTTTCAGAATAAAATGGGGGAAAACAGTCAGTGCATAGTTTAAAAAAATACGGTAAGGTTGAGGGAATCCAGATAATTAGCACAATGGCTACCACCTAATTCATTTCCTACTGAAAAAAACAAAAACAAAAAACCAAAAGGAGGACAAGGACCATTAATTCTATGTACAAAAACATCTCTTAAAAACAACCTCAACAACAGAACCCCCAAAGCAAACAAGTAGAAACCTCCAGTGAATCCCAGAGTGAGAGATTCATAGCTCTTACACTCACACAGCACTAAGCCTTCTGGTACCAAAAGGCCCTGCTGTATTTCGCGACAGAGCAGAAATCATGGAAGTAAACAGGGAGGAGGATGCAAGGGGAGGGCCTGTGTCCACTCACTGTGAGAGAGGGGAAAGAAGGAGAAAGAGAGTGGGAGACTGCTCTTATGTCTGTCCATCCACCCACCCACCCTTCCAGCAACCGATGAAAGTTAGACTACTAACCAAAAGGTGCAGAGAGTAAAAGCACCATCCTCATTGACCTTCCTGTCTTGCTACCTAACAGATGTGTGTGTGTGTGTGTGTGTGTGTGGGGGGGGGGGTGGTGGTGGAGAGAATAACCGCAAAGGAAAAAAATGGGACAGAGATTAACCCAAGGAAGTTAAATTTCATGAAAAGCACTTTCCAGAATAGCAATAAATTTATAGGAATTGATAAACTAAAAAGCATAATGAGGAAAACAACCCCTACGCTGTTGTCAGTTATGATGAATTCTTTAGAAACACACAGACGCTAGGGGAAAGGCAGAGGAACTACAAAGGCTGAAGGAGGGGGAGAAAGAAGTTAGACTTCCCAAAAGAAGTTACTGTTAAAATATGACAGAGCAACGATCTCAAGACTCCAGAAGAGATGTATTTCTTCCTAGAATGCCACATGAATGAGGAAGTGAAATGTTAGACATGTAGGTTTCAGAGACTCTTTCTTCCTGTATTCTTTCTCAGAAAGAAGAGTGAGGGGGAAATGCAAGCTATCAAAAACCAAAACAAACCAATACCCAAACCAACACATTTAAATGAGGAGAGTATGTACGTAGGAGTCCTGCAATGGAACACTTAGCACAGATCTGACACGAAGGGGATTTAGAGCTGTGAGGATGCTTAGAGCAGAAGAATGAAGGGTCTCAAAAGCAAGGTCCTCAAGACGAACAGGGCAAGCAGACACGGCATGAAACACTAGTGGAAGAGTTAATGGGTGGCTGACCAGTTACTCTGTACAAAGTAATTAGCGCTACGAGGAGACACATGTATATAAGTCACCCTGATCACAGAGAGGCGACAGAAACAGGAAGATGAGAGACTTCAAAACTCCAAAAGAAAAATCACAAGAGTATAAAAGAACTTAGCTCCCAAAGGATGAATCAATGATCTATCTCTCTATCCATCTATCCACCCACCCACCCACCCATAACGTAGATGAATAAATTTGATTTAACCAAGTGTTTTATTGCAGAGTTAGTGAGGGGCAGGCATAGTCCAGGATGTATGTGTACAGGAGAGTCAAATGTCCAGCACTAAGTAAGCAGTAAGGATAGTGTCACACTATCAGCTATAATCTTGACAGTTATCGTGGGCTAGGTAGACTCTTCCCCAAGTCTTCCACATATATTTACCCACTTAGCTAAAACTAAAACCCTGGGGGGAAAGGCACCACTTTAATCTCATTAGATACTAAGGACACCGACACATGACACATAAGACAAATGGCTTCTCAAAGACCACAGCTAGGAAGAGATGGCACCAGGGATTTAGCCTGGACATTCTCATTCGAGAACATTTAAGAAGGGCTGTTCTAGATCCGCTCCTGTGCTGGGTGATGAGCAAAGCTACAAACAGAACCCCAGGCAGACAGCTAAACATCCTCCTGCAGCCCCGTTCCACCCTGTCCTTTTTCTTTCCTTCCTGGCTTTTATTTGCTTAAAGCTTGGTCTGACTTTGTTACCCACAGTGGCCTCAAACTTGCAGCAATTTTCCTACTTCAGTCTCCAGAGCGCTGAGATTACAGGTAAGAGCCACTCTGCCTGGCTCAATCAACTGTCTGTAATGCATTAAAAGTTGAGTTTTGCTTTAAGAAATGAGGCCAGGTGTGGAAGTGCACAACATAATGCCAGCACTCAGGAGGCAGAGGCAGGCAGATCTTTGTGAGTTTAAGGTCAGCCTACGTACAGGACAGCCAAAGCTCCGTTACATACAGAAACCTAGTCTGAACAAACTAAAACTAAGTAAATAAATAGAAAGAGAAAAATCCCACTTAGATACCTCTTTTTCCTGCATTTGAAATTTAGTAAATTAATCTTAAGAGCAGGAGAAAAATGCCTGCTGGCTACGTGAGTAAGAGTCTATGAAAATCCACAGAAGGTATGAAAAGCACACTTAATGTCATTAAGTCACTACTGCTATATTTAAAAACGTGTTTCTCTCTGTAATTTTGTATTTTGGAAAATACTAAACCTACAGAAAATAAAATATTTGAACACTCTTGGGCAATTTACCTCCATTTGCCAATTAACTGTAACATGTTTTATACAACATGCATGCACCTGCATACATGGACCTTTTACCCTGAGACATTAGAAAATTAGCTGCAGACATTTAGCCGATGCATTTCTCCGAATACTGAATGAATTTCCCTAAATAAATACAAATTACTACAGTAGTGCTACATACAGTTCTATTGAAATTCTTTCCAATCATCTAAGAAAGTCCTCTGCAGCTTGTCTCTTCCGTTTAAGATCTTTGGATGTAGTTCAAATCAAAGACCGAGTATTCTCCTTGCCTGTATGCCTTCTGTTGACAACGTCTTCCACAGAGTGGCACATCCAAGGTTCTAGGCCATTTTCTCATGGAAATACTCGTCAGTGCACATTGTCTGAGGCTTTCCTTATGATCAGATCCATGCTAAGTATTCTTGGGATAGAATGCAGATGGACAACACTTGATACTTCTCATTGCAAGTAATCTGGAGTCATACTGTCTTTATTAGAACATTATACTAAGTCAGTGACTGTAGATCAATCACATTTCCTTTGTAAAAAAAATTGCAGTTAGTCATTATCAGCACTGTTTAGCTGAAATGATTTTTTTTGAACAAAATATTTATTTCATTTTTAATCATATGTATGCTTGTTTGTGGGTATGTGTACATGCCTGCCAGTGCCCAAAGATGCTGGAAAAGGATGTTGGATCTTCAGAGCCTGTGTTACAAGCAGTTGTGAGCTATGCATGTGGGTGCTAGGAACTGAATCTGGCCATTCACAACCACCTGTAAGTCCAGTACCAAGAGATCGATGCCCTCTTCTGGCCTTGGTGATGCCAGCACCTATGTGATACACAGACATGTGCAGGCCACACACTCAGACACATCAGATTAAAAACAATAACAATAGAAAACTCAAACAAGCGCTATATAAAGAGCAGTTACACTATGTTTGGAGAATGATACAAAATGATGTATGTGCTCATTATAAACAAAGTTTAAAAATTACTTTTGATTCTCAGATGGTTGAATCCCTGGATGGAGACAGCCCATGCGATTTGTATTTGACTATTTTTGTCAAGCATTTGTTTTGAAGTGAAAAAATCAATCAGCTCAAGAGCAGAATCTTCTAATCACTTCCTGTAATTAATTATAACAGGGCTTATTAGAATATCAATGACACAAAGGCTTTCGTTTTTAGAATGCTATGGTGTTCCGGAGAACTTTTAAGGGACACAGGGATTCTACAAAATCCCCCAAAACAAATCATCATTGAAGAGGTTCTTTGAATAAGTGGAACTTAAAAATTCAATGGCAATGGTGCTAAGAAATGCTTAAATGATAAGCATAATAATCCATAATGCACACAGATCTGTGAATCATGAAATGTTCAAGAATAAAAATACCTTTTGTAGCCAGGCAGTGGTGGCACACGCCTTTAATCCCAGCACTTTGGAGGCAGAAGGCAGGTGGATTTCTGAGTTCGAGGACAGTCTGGTCTACAAAGTGAGTTCCAGGACAGCCAGGGCTACACAGAGAAACCCTGTCTCAAAAAACAAACAAACAAAAAATACCTTTTGTGTTTCCAAGAAACGTACATGAGATTCCCACTATCAAGGGCACAACACGTACATGCAGGATTACACCTGGTATTTCTAACCCTTACCATGATCCTGGGAAGTAGTTTTACAGATACTTAAGAGCCTGGATGATTGAAGAATCCTTGTGAGACAAACATTTGAGGACTCTGAACTGACATCTGACCTTACAACTGTAATACTCTGACTTCTACGTAAATAACTTGATTGAAAGAATAGAATACATTTTCATTTATAGTTTAAATATTTATTGAAGTGGCACATTTAATACATTATTCAAAACTGAAGTTGCCTGTTACATTTCTAAGTTCTTTATTTGGTTCCACTATTTTCATGGTCCTGATATTATGATGTCATTATTACAACTTTAGGAAACAACCAATGTCTAGTAAATGAATTCCTTATATCATGTATGTCTTTAAGAGGGTCTTGGCTACTGTCATCCCTCTAAATTTCCAAGAGCATCTAAGAATATATCACTTATTAGGTTTTTAATTAGAATCGCACTGAGTCTACAGATTAATTTGAAAGCTGACAAATTTGAGTCATTATAATATTGAGGCTTCTAATCAAGAGCGATCTTAAAAATTCATCTCTATTTCAGTTTCCACTTATCTCAATTATGTTTATGATTTCCTGTGCAGAAGTCTTGTTCATAGTTTATTAGATTAAGTTCTAGATATTAAATATAAAGCCTGAAAGCAACAAAATTTTCTAGACAGTGGGAAATAAAAAATTTAGTTTTAATAAATAATATCAAAGTGTTTTCTAAAGTATGTAAGAGTTATTACTTCTAATATTGGACAACATTAACAATTTTTATGAACTAATTGTTATAAATGGCACCTCACTGCTGATTTCATTTGCATTTTTCTGATAGAGCAGAGCAGCTCTTCATTAGTTTAATAGATATTATCTTCTAATGAATAATTTCTGGTGCTGTCCTGGGACTAATTATATTCTGAGTTCTCCTTTTTCCTACTGACTTCTGGAACTTCGTTGCATCTTATGGACACTAAGTCTCTCCTGGTTAGTTCTGTTACACTCATTTTCTACTCACTGGCATGGCTTCTGATCTCTGAAGGGCATCTTCTGTCTTACAATTAATTAGTCTTTGCCATTACACTTTTTGTATTCAGCTCAAGAAGTAATATCCGAAGTCACATGTACTTATTCTTAGCCAAAAGGTTGAGAAACAACTCCAATGTCATAATTGAAAACCTGTATTATTCTGATTTTCAATTAGTTCTATGATGTTCTTAAAAGTGACTTTTGTATAAATAGTGTGCTACAATTTGAAGATTATTTGTCCCCTTAGGTTTATGTTTTAGTTAGGTTTATGTTTTAGGAGTTGGGAGTTTAACTTGGTGACCTTGGGAGGCAGTGTATATATTTTAGGGTTGAGGCAGGCCTAGGGGGAAGACTGTTAGGTATTTGAACAACTGAAGGGATTCTGGCAGTTGCTTTGGCAAATGGAAGGCTGTACGTGAAAGGGTCTCAGGCCCTGCTTCCCTAGTAGATGTTTCTAATGAATACTGCACTGAAAAGGGAACTTTACAGTGCTCCCTGTAAACTGACAGATCCCATCTTCAAGAGACAATCAAATCAGCTTAACATCAATAATGACAAGCCTGGAGTCCATATTCCAAGAAGACAGCATCACTCCATGGAATTCTACTATCAGATCCACACGGTCAGTCTAACCACAAGAGACAAGAAACTCAAACTGATGGATGGCCTACAAACTATTTTCCATACATGTCAAGGTTGTTAAAGAGGAAAGCCACAGCAGCATGTCAACCACATGCCAAGGGGCATCCTTGAATGGATCCTGGAACAGAAAAGGGACGTTCCTTGAAACACTGACGATGAGAGTTAGTTATGGAAGATGTGAGCATTAGGAAAGCTGGATGAAGGACCCAGATGACTTCTTTGTAGAACATTTACAAGTGGCATTGGCTGACTCAGGATTCCGATGATAAAACAGAACACAGAAAAAGATAGTCATGAATTTTTCCTTCTGACATCAGACTACTTTTGACAATGACAGAAATGCTTCTTATATTGTCCAATATAGTAGCTATTAGGCATAAGTAGCTACTGAACACGTGATATATGGCTACTATGAAGGAATCATTTAATTTTTAAATGAGTTTCTTTAAGGTACATAGGCAAGATGGTCCACAATTGTAATCCCAGAGCTTGGGGGAGGGGTATAGGCAAAATGAATGTGAGCTCCAGCCTGGGCTAAATAAAAATTCTTTATTTCAAGCCCTTAAGAATGCAGTCCTTAAAAATGTTGACATCATAGCAAATTTGTTCATCATCACAAAAGCCCACAGTTAACTCACTCAATGATGAAGCCTGAACGCCTTTCTCTCTAAGATCTGGAACAAGAAAGGCAAGGATTCCCATGGATACTCACCACACTGCCTAGAAGACAGTGCAAGAGAAACTACACAAACAAGAGAAAGGGAGAGAAGAAACGAAGGAATGCATCAGAAAAAAGCTGAGAAGTGATAGCATCGTTTGTGGAAAATACACACAAAAGAGCTTGTGAAGTTGCAGTATGTACACTGAACCCTAAATACATTCAAAGAGGCATAGTGTTGTATGCTTGCAGTCCCAGCTCCAGGAGGCTGAAATGACCAATTTCCAGCCTGAACAAAAATAGTGAGACTTTTTAAAAAATTAATTAATAATTTATTTATTTACTTATTTTACACTCCATATTTTATTTCCCCACCTTGTCCACCCTCCTACTGCTCCACATCCCATACCTCTTCCCCATTCCCCCTGTCTCCACATGGATGTCCCCATCCACCATGCCACATGACTTCTAAACTCCCTGGGTCCTCCAGTCTCTTGAGGGTTAGGTGCATCATCTCTGAATGAACACAGACCCGGCAGTCCTCTACTGTGTGTGTGTGTTGGGGGCCTCATATAGCTGGCATCTGTTGTCTGTTTGGTGGTCTAGTGTTTGAGAGATCTCAGGGGTCAGGGTTAATTGAGACTGCTGGTCCTCCTTCCAGCTTTTCCCTAATTCAACAACAGGGGTCAGCTGCTTCTGTCCATTGGTTGGGTGCAAATATCTGCCTCTGACTCTTTCAGCTGCTTGTTGGTTCTTCTGGAGAGTGGTCATGCTAGGTCCCTTTTTGTGAGTGTACCATAGCCTCAGTAATAGTGTCAGGCCTTGGGATCTCCCCTTGAGCTGGATCCTTCTTTGGGCCTGTCACTGGACCTTCGTTTCCTCAGGATCCTCTCAATAACGGGACTTCTAAAATGCCAGAGAAAGAACAAGAAAAAGAAACAAAGAAGAAATAAGGGGGTGGGGGGAACTGCACTCATAAGAGCATCGAAAGGAATGGAATAAGGGCTGAGGAACTGGCTCAGAGAATATGCATCACCCTTGCAGAAGACCTGAGTTTGGTTATCAACTAGCTGATGGTTTCTGGTCACAAGAGCTAAAACACTCTCTTTCTGACCTCCACAGGAGTGTGTATACAAAATTAAAAACCAAATACATAGTTATAAAAATGAATAAAATACTTGGGATAAATGTAATCCAGGAGCAGAATGAAATGTATACTAAAAAATAGTGTTGAGAGCAACAAGAAGTAGCTGAGAAACAAAAGAGCCGGGCGAGGTGGCGCACGCCTTTAATCCCAGCACTTGCAGAGGCAGGCAGATTTCTGAGTTCGAGGCCAGCCTGGTCTACAAAGCGAGTTCCAGGACAGCCAGGGCTATGCAGAGAAACCCTGTCTCGAAAAAACAAACAAACAAAAAGACAAATGGAAGGCCATCAGACTTTGGTTTACCACTACACATGATCAACAGAAGGAAAAGGTAACTCATAAAACAAACTAAATACTTGATACAAAAACCAGACAGTCCAAACGCTAAGAACAATGACACTCAAACAAATAAGATGGGGGGCACAAAAGACTTGGTTAAACATTTCCCCATGTGATCTGGTGATCTCATATATTCAAAACAAAGTAATATGTTAAAGAGCTATCTGCATGTGGGTACTCACTGCAAGATTATTCAAAATGGCTAAGATGGGGATAGAAATCTAAATGTTGAACCAACAAAGAAGGGATAAAGAAAGTGTGCTATGTAGAAACAGTGAAGTAATGTTCATAAAAAAAGTAAGAAGTGAGGCCCTGTGGTTTCAGGCTATAAGTCAGCTGTTCTAGAAAATGAAGCAGCAGCAGGATCCCACATGCAAAGGTGGGTATGCGTTACAGAGGAACTTCAAGGGCAGCAACTTAGTGAGACCCTTTCTCAACGTGAAAAGCAGGCTGGGAACATATCTCAGCAGCAGGGTACTTGTCTGGTGTATGCTAAGCAGCAGACCCATTCCTGCATCCCTCAAAGAAGACTCATCGTACATCACAACATAGGTAATCCTGAAGACATTATAAGGGGAGTAAACCAGACCCTAAAATATAAATTTGATACTTCCCACATGAGATGTCTAAATAGTCAAATTCATAGAATGAACAGTGGTTGTAAGAAGCTGTGTTACAGAGACAAGAGGAAGATAATTAACTAATTAATTAATTAACATCCCAAACACTGCTCCCCTTTAGGTTCACCATCACAGAGTCTTCCCTTCCCCTTCTCCCAAGGGGCCTAAGAGGGAGATATTAAAACAGACACAGAATAACTTGAATCGCAAGAGATTTGTTATACTGTATTTTCTATTTTAAGTGACCAGGATAATAACTTGATTATGTATTTTTTACTATTTTTCAAAACAAAAATATATTACATGTATATGATGCTATACCTAGTATAAATTATGAAATGATAAGCAATTACAATATTAACACTGATAATACATTAAGAGAATAATAGGCTCATGAGTTTACTCTGCAATCTTATTGAATTTTTATGTATTATTAAAATCTTTCTATACTAAAATATTAAAAATGATAGTCATACAATTTCAGAGATACAGTAGACATTAGTGACAATATTATTAATGTTTTCCTATTTGTGTCTCTGTGTATATACCATGTATATGCCCATGGAGGGGGAAGAGGGTGTCCAGTCCCACAGAGTTCAAGTTACAGATGTCTGTGAGCTGTTCAATGTGGGTACTGCAAACTGAATTCAATTCTTCTACAACTGCTCTGCTCTTAACTGCTGAGACATCTCTCCAGCCTCTTAACTTTCATTTTTATAAGAGGAAAACTGTTATATAACCCTTGTTCTAGCACCAAAACATAAGAAAAGTATTCCTTCCAAGACCATTTTTACTGAGCTGGGCATGGTACCTCATACAAACAATCCAAGCCCATGAGAGCCTGAAGCAGTAGGGTCTCTGTGAGGCTGAGACCAGCCTGTACTACAGTAGAAGTTCCAGACCACCCTAGAGTGACTGTAACATGAGACCCCATGTCAAAAAAACTAACTAACTAACTAACTAAATAAATAAATAAATAAAAATAACCAATCTATTCAAGAAAAATGGCTCAGCCTCAAAAGTGCTTGCTGCATAAGCACGAGGAGCTGACTTCAATCCCCAGCACCCATGTAAAAACTCTTGGGTGTGGCCGTGCAGACCTGTAACCCCAATGTTGTGGGTCTCAGGAGAGACCAAAGTTTCCTTGGGGCATGCTAGCCATTTAGTCTAGCCAAATTGATGAGCTTAAAAATCATTGTGGACAGCAGTTGGGGAAGATATCTGATGCCAACATGTGGTCTTTGCATGTATGAATACATACCTTCACAAATGTACACATATAAATGTATGTATGTATGTATGTATGTATGTAATACACACACACACACACACACACACACACACACACACACACACTTGAAGCTACATCAGAACCAAGGGAAAAAGCCCCCAATCAATGGACAAAGAAGAGAGATAGTACATTTTAATAGCTATCTAAGAATTTTGCAATAATTCCATTAAGATTTAAGAGATGTGTAGAGGTGACAAGCTTGTTAAAACTATAAAGGGGTTTTGGGGTTATGCTCTCAAATTACAAAAGCACAAAAGCAACCCAAAGCAAAAGCAGGAATCTACTGGGCCATGAGTCAGGGGCTACCCTGGGCTACAAAATGTGTGCCTACCTAAAAAACAAAACCAGAAATCGAAACCTCGAGACAAAAGTGAAAAATAGCAATAGACTGAGGGTAGAACACCTTTTCCTGAGGAAGGCAAGAGGGAGGAAGATCCTGCAGGAGACCCAAGGTTCGTTCATCCCTGTCCCTTCCTACGCCTCTGTTAATAGCACTAGCTACCATACATCTATCTTCTCCCTCCTCCCCAATCAGGATCACTGCCCTCAGGAGACTATTGATTAGAAACAGGACTGAATTGGAAAGGACACTTTAAAGGAAAGGTACAGTTGTACTTAGCAGTGTAATAAAAGAAATAAAATAAATATGCCAAGAGGAGGAAACTGTCCATAAGTCAGAGTTCTCAACCTGGGAGAGGTGACCTCTATAGGGGAGGGGGGGGTCACATATCAGATAGCATGTATATCTCTGTATCTTATATTTATATTATCATCCATAACAGTACCAAAATTACAGTTATGAAGTAGCAACAAAATACTTTTATGGTTAGTGGTCACCACAGCACAAGGAACTATATTAAGGGGTCACAACATTAGGAAGGTTGAGAACCACTGCAATAAATTGTAGTGAGAATAAGGCATTGTGGAATATGGGTGAAATTCGGGACAACCTGGTGTGCTCATAGGCTATCATTAAAGAGATAAAAGATTTCTTTACCGTGTGTGCACACATGTGTGTTTATGTGAGCGGGTGAGTGTATATATGTGCTGGGGATTGAACCCACAGACTGCATGTTAGGCAAGCTCTCCATCATTTACCCACATCCCCAGAACTCACTCTACAGATTTTTGTAAACATGATGGTTGCCAGAATTAATAGAAATGGACCTAAAATATCAACTACAACAAAAATTAACATGTTTATTGTGATTATACAATTCAAAGGTCAATGGTCATTTAATGTTTTATATTAATATGTGTTAATATATAGTAATTAATATATATGTATAATAATATATTAAACATCAAATACATACACATACACACCCGCACACACACACATACACACACACATATACACACTGGTTTTGGAAGATAGGGATTCTCTGTGTCACAGGCCTGACTGTCCTGGAATTTGCTTTGTAGAGCAGCCTGGCCTCAAACTCAGAGATCTGCTTCCTTTGCCTCCTGAGTGCTGGTTTAAAGATGTGTGCCACCATGCCTAGCTTAATCAATCATTTTAAGTACAAAAGAATATTGAAAATTAATATTTTATTCATGGATTTTTTCTAAAAAATTTAGGGTAAAAACCATGAATTACAGATGAGTTACTCATAACATCATTTTCCTAGGGAGAAAAATGAATAGATTTAATGTTAATTATTCACCATCATAAATGGACAATATTCTACACATCCTCACTTTACTATAAAACCATCTATTTAATTTCCAAGAAAATATTGTATTAGCAGCGAACATGGAAGTCGTAGTTTCAGCTTATGTTTTGGGTATTCTAGGTATTAAATTCATGATCCAATCTGTACTATGAAATCAAAGTAAGGAAAAACCATTCCGAAGATAGACGTGTAGCATAGATTTGGATGGATACAATGTTGGCCCTCTGTTACTATCAATTCATGACAGATGCTTAGAAATGAAAGCTAATGTTTCCCACCACTAGCAAGTGGTCTGGTAACTCATGATAATTATAGTATGGTCAAAGATTATTCAGAAGGAAAGAATCCTGCAAGAGCATTCATGAGCCATGTTTCATTGACACAGAATGCCACCATTCTTTATGGTTACTCACCTTTGGTGTCAAAGTGTAATAATAGACAAGATAATTGGAGAAAAGGTTACAATTATATTGCTGAATCAAGAACTTATGCTTGTAAAAGAGACATTTTTAGCTTTATTTCATTCTATATAAGCTCTAAGTTCTAAAATGATTAATTTAAAATTCATAGATTATATCAATACAAATATGTATATTTATTCATTCATCAAATTTCTGTTATTGGGAAGATGAATTATTTCATAAATATATCTACAGTTGTTAAAAAGGACTGAGGATTTTATTTACTGTATGTAAATACTATGAAATCACCAAATGTCCCAGGTAACAGATATTAAATGAAGACATGACACTTCAGCTAATGAAGTAAAGCCATTTATCTTTAAACATTCATGCTACAGAAAGAGAAACCTTTAAAATGTGGCCTCAAGTTTGCAAAAATCAGCAACTTTAATCTATCCACTTTCTTCTGACCTTTACACTCAACCTCAAAAAAATTCTCAGCAACATAAATTCGATCTCCAAAGGCTGCTGCAGATCTCATTTTCTGCTGTTTTTCCATTAGGTATTTATGGGACTTGCCAGTGTTACAGGGGACTAGTAAAACACCACAGTATCCTGCAGTTCCTGTGTATGAATTCAGCTTTTCCCTCTGAGATGCTAACTTCCCCCCATTGCCAGGGCCTTTTCAGACCCTAGTAGAAAACTAAGACCAAAGGTGTCATGTTCTTTTGCTAGAGGTATGCTGGGGAGTTAGGGACTGTGAGCAGGGAGAAAGAAAATGAACTGTACTTGGCTGTTTAAGAATTGAAACAAAATAATTTTTTAAGCCATTAAGGTAGCTTGTTACACGTTTGCACTAATTGAAACCACAGAATGCGTTTATATGAGGTAGAAAAGGAACCCGGAGAGTTTTAAAGTTTGAGGGTCTCAGCTGTGTGCATACCTCCTCTCAACGGCACAGGAAACCAGCTGCTTCCATTTAGGACTGTATTGAACACATGTGCTCCCGTATACCCATGACATAACGCGGAACACTACACTTTCAGACAGGCTTGCCAAGTGGGGGGAGGAGACACAAATATGTTAGTGGGACAGAAAACATTATAGATGTTTTTGTAAAACGCTAAGAAAAGAACCTTGTTTCCACTGGTGTGCTCCATAATCCATTATTTAGTAGATGAATAAGAAAATGAGTGAACTTGAAACCAACTTATTCATTATAAGTGCGGCTTAATTTTAAATCTAAATTAAGTCTGGGACAAAAAACCCACATCTTTAAATTAGTCAATAATGCCTATATCTTATCCATTACAAGGAAAATGGGAAAAAGACTAGCTCCGGGACACTAGACTATGAGAACAAATTTTCCCACAATTTATGTAAAACCAGGCCAAATTATTCCCATTCGCCCCTTCTCTAAGTTAATGGAGGCTTCATCCTTCACTCTGCTCCCTTCTCTCATGAGCTACTTCCAATCCAGTAGTCAGCTTACTGCACGTATCTGTAAGAGATCCCCAGAACCTGGCTGCTCCTCCCTGCAACCACTGCCATCTCTCAGTCCATCAGACCCTCTTTTGGGCCATCGTAATAGCCTCCAAGTTCATTCCCTACTACTAACCTGTGCTGTACTCAGTTGGCTGTCCACATACAAAGGGAAAACCCCTCTTAATGGTTCTTAAATGTCGCTGGGAGACACACCTACAAACAGAGCCTTTCAATGGTCTATAAAGTATCAACATTTCCCCTAACCTTTTGTGTCTCTGATTACACTTACACCTTCCCACTGCTCATTCTGCACGAGCCACATTAACTAACCTCCATGTTGTTTTTGAACATGTTCCCAAGCTCATGGCACATTGGCTGCATGCTATTTCTTCATGTCTAGATAGTTGTTCTTCCTAATATGTACATGACTTATTCCTTTAAATTTCAATTTAGGCACCACCTTCTTGAAATATATTTTTCTATCTGAAACTGAAACATTCTTTCTCTAGGCCTGAGAATGTTTTAACCCCACGTTTCTGCTTAATTTGTCTCTATAGTTCCTACAACTATCTAGTACAGTATGTACTTTTAAGGCAATATTTCTGAAAAAAAAAAAAACCTTGAAGATGATGTTTTCTATTTGTTTTTGTTAGGAGAATATTTTTAGTAGCTAATGAAGCTACAACATATAGTAACTCAATTACCTATATGACATATTTAACTTCAAGCACACTTTAAAGGTAAGGAGATGGATGACACCTTACCTGTGTAGTGAGTGAAGATACGACTAAATCTTTGTGCTGTGGTCTTTTATGGCATGAGAACAACAAGCATACAGTAAGCTAATCCACTGTCTTCTTATCCAACATTAATTATAGACTCTTAATAAACCACACAGAGCCCCGAGTCCGGCCCAACCGTATGGAAGAAAACAAAGCAAACTGGATGCCTGCCAACAAACACCACACAGATTTGTGTTTGGTCCTCACAACTTCTAGGAAAAAGGGAGCAGCAGTAGAGACACTCAGCCCTAACAGACTGGTCAATGGCAGGAAGAGTTCAGCATTAAAAAAACAAAACCGAAAACATACTCAAAGATAAAATAACCGCTTAGAAATTTCTCTAGACTTTTACTTTTCGGTGTCAACCGAATAAACTTGGCATCACTCGTTCAGAATTCCAGAAGAGGATACTGAGATCTGCACAAATCCACAAATCCCTGACTCACAGTGAAGTTCTAAGCATTATCCAAGAGCCACCTTTCTCCTATATGTATACTTAATCAATATCCTGTCTTTCCTATAGCTGATTCTCCTCATTCACAGAAATTCATGTCTGCAGGGGGAGCTGAATGTGTGATAAGCTACAGACCCCAACGAAACCACGGTCACATCTGATACCAGACAGCTACCTGAACCTACAGCCCGAGACCAGGGCAATCTGAGCTGAAATGTGAATGCTGATTGTGTGATTGACACAGGCTGGCTCATTCCGTTCTTCCTCAAATTGAACGAGTTCACTGTGACTAAACTGTTAGACTCTGATGCAAAAATATCTAGATTAAAAAAATTAAATAGGAAATGTTAATTACGTATTCAATCATTTCCAGAAACATCAGTATTAAGTTTTATAAGAAAATCTGATCATGAATGAAACTGGTTTCCTTTCTTTCCCTCTTCCTCTATAGACTGATTTATAGGAGTTTAAAGGAGTAGTTAGGAAACACTGTCAAGGCCAGTTTTAGCTCTCCTGGGAGGATGGGGATAAAATAATTTTTTTCCTATACCATTTCTTAATTTCTTCCGACTACTAAGTGTTTCTATATTCTGTACACTAGGTCAACAGCTTACAGGCTCTTGTACTTAAAACACTCTACTAATGACATTGATCCACAGCAGTGCACTGTATTTGCTGTTGCTGAGGACTTTATGCTCTGGTATAAAAAACAAAACAACAAACAAAAAAGGAAATACAAAAAAGGGATTAGACCATTCACAAAACCTGCAAGGAATTTGTGTAAGATTTAAAACAGACATACGCTTTTAAAGTCAAGAACTTTCAAATGCAACAGATAATCCACATAATAATTCAACAACCAACACAGACTCCAAGTCCTAACAGAGACCATATGTAACCTGTAATAAAACCTGAGTTAAGATATTTCAGGCAACAGTGTAATTTCATTTTCCATTTTAAATACCCATTTATTTTTAGTTAACAGGCTATAATACAGCACATGAAAAAGCTGTCATTGTATAATAAAACTCTAGTATAGATAAGATATTTTACTATTTGTTAGATTTGGGGAGTAGCATTGCGAAATGGTCTTTCGAAGTTTTCAGTGTTTTTATATATTGCATATGCACGCTGAGGTCACTATTAATTGTATGGTCTGGTATCCATTAAAAGAAATCCACTTCAGGAAGCAGATGGAACAGCAGGAGAGATATCCTTAGCCCATGAAACATAAAAATTCTGAACAATCGGTTATACCGAATACCTACTATGGGTAAAGCTACCATAAAGGGAATACATGTAAGCTGTTCATGGGAAATAAAAACTGAGCTAGTGTCACAAAAGGGAAAGGACAGATATCTAAAATATCCCACATTCGAGCCACAGTGAGTGAATTAACTGAAATGTAATTAATACTGTCAGAGCTTTCTCCTGACAAGAATAATCAAAGGCTTTGTTCTGACCATTCACCCATGGGCTATGGAAGCCATATGACCAGGAAGGGAAGAGGGTTAAACAGTATCTATGAGTAGATAAAAACAGATACTAAATGGTACAGAAAGAAATATGCTCATTAAAAAAAATTTTTTTTTGGCTATTATTTTTGAGACAAAGGAACAAGCATCAAGCAGCTGAACCTGGAGAAACTGGGGACTTAAATGGTACCATGAAAGGAAATGTCATTTTCTATTTCCGGTTTCTCAAGTGTCTAGTTGTTTTACTCTAAGGAGTTACTCTTAAGTACGCCTTAAACACAGAACTGTCCTATAAATTTAAAGACAGAAAATTGGCACGCCTCGGCAATAGTATTTCAGTATTACAATAGTGTCTTTTATTAGAAACCCAGTACTTCACATTCATTCATCTGCTAGACAGAACTTCCTGGCTAACAGTCCATTGTGATGACATAATTTCTGACAAAGACATTCTCAGTAAGAAGGAGATTACCAGGACGAATCATTACAGTTCTCCTTTAAATATTTTCTCAAGCTGTTTGTAATTCATGGAAAGGAACATTTTATTAGCATGTCCATGTCGGGTCCTGTCATCTCAGAGTATCGAAAAGGAAAAGGAGAAATAAGAACTTTAGAAATTCCATATTTGTTAGGGACAATTCTCCTTTGTCTCTGTACAGTACTTAAATGGTACCCAGTAAGCGGCAAGGTAAAATCTGGCAGAGACATTAAACCACTTGTCCTGAACATAAGACTTAACTACATTTTCAGAACTCAGTGCCCTCAATCAGAATCTCCCCACAAGCAGCACTCTAAAACTAGCCAATACCCGAAACACTCTAAGTATTCTGTATGTTCTAGCCTTTTAAAGCAACTATATTATTTATATGTCTGGATAGGAAAAAAAGTAAAAGCACATAGCCGGTTGACCTATCAATGTGTGAAATTTCACAAATGGAGAATAGCAAACTTTTAAGCACAACCAATAAAACAATTTCCACCCAGCACACGAGAGTACAGGGAAGGGTCTGTGGGTCTCTGTGTGCACATAGCTTGCACATAGTGCACATAGCTTATCCAGAGATCTTTTGGTATACAAAAGATTTGTATATTTTCTTATAGAAAACTTGGACATGCTGGTTGGAACGAGCTCCAGGGCAGGTGCTCTTGCAGGTTTTCCTTTGGCGCAGAGGAGCAGTTAAAGAGAGACAGAAAAAAAACCTGCAAGTCTGAGTCCCTAATGGCAAATTTGAAAATAAAATAGAGTGGCATCAGGTTAAGAAAGGGGTTTAACATGTCAAAAATATTCTTAGTGGAAGTTTTAAAAGGTGATGGTACAGGAGTAGGAGCAAGAAGGTGGCTGTGAAAGGACCTTTTCTCTTCAAGTCACCAGAGGTAAATAACAGCAAAGGTGGGTGAGGCAATTCACAAGGAGGGAAAAAAGGCTCAGCTCACCTGAAAATGGTCGTCCCTCACATGAGAGAGTTGATTCTTCTAATATTTCCCAAACTGTGCCTACTTCAATAATGGTTTTGTCTCAGGGTGAAGAAAAGAGACATGTTCAATTTGGTCTCTCCTTGTATTTCCCAACTGTCTGGAAATAAAACTTTTTGACATAGAATATAACTTAGGGCAAAACAAAAAAAATCACTTCTCACTATATGTTAAGGAGGGAAAGGAAGAGGGAGTATTCCAACACAACTATTTTGATTATTATTTCCTGTCTGCTTGTTTCTGAAGACAGAGCCTCATTTATCACATGGCAGACCAGAGCCTACTAAGTGGTTGTGGATGACCCCACATTTCAGAACCTAAGACATAGATCAGATTTCTTGCCTCAGTTTCCCTTTGGCATAAGCCCTTCTTTACAGACTGTTTCCACGAGGGCCCTGCCCTGCACCTTCTGACTCTTAACTGCTGAGCCATCTCTCCAGCCTCCGGGCCTTTCCTTACTCCTCCTTAAGTGTCTCAGCTGTTCCCAGTTTGTCAGTGCCATAGATTCAGTTATACTGCTTGATTCAAGTTGCTCTGGGTTTCCTCCATGAGTATGCTTGCATACTTACTGTTAATCTAAATTGAGTAACTTATGTTTGCCCACTCCTTGTTCAGAAACACCGTAGAGAGAATGTTTATCTACGAAGTGATCCTATGTGTTTTATTGACTGCTCAACCAGAGGACCTGGGTTCAATTCCCAGCATCCACCTGGAGGCTCATTATCGTCCTGTTACTCCAGGTCCCGGGGTCTCTTGAAGGTCCGTGTGCGTGTGCTGTACTTGTCGACATGTAGGCAAAACACGGTAAAAGTAAAATAAAATAAATGGTATCAATGATTTCCAATAAACACACACAAGTAAAGGCTTTTATTTTATTAATTTGGAAGCACTGCTTTTAAGACGTGGCTGATCTTTATTTATTAGACATTTTTTCTTCTCATGTGCTATAGAAAAGTCCATTCACTATCACAGGACCCCAAAATATAACGTGCTAGCTGTGAGAAAATAATGAGAATACTACAGAAATAAAAACTATCTTTTAAAGGTTTATTTTAAAAAATTAATAATGTTTAAATTCAAGTCTCCAAATTGTTGTTACTCCCCAAATTCAGCAGGGCTTTCATTTGGAAGAAGACACGCTTAAGACAAAAACTCTTAACACATAAAACCAAAAACTAATGAGCTTTTAAAAACTGTGCTAATTAAAACATGAACAGCTCATTAATTACAAGTTTATAAATTGTATTTATAAAACTGACCAATGAAATGGTCGTGTCCAACTGTTGTTTTTTTTTTAAATAAAAATTTAAAGGTTAGAAGAAGCAAGAAAACGGGGAAGGAAATAATCCTAAAACGATGAAGGAATTTATAAAAGCAAAAATCACTCAAAGACTACTAATAACTCCAAGTGAAATGTCATATAAAAGATTTAATTGCCTTAAATTTGTGAAAATCTACCCAAGAGATCAACAAATTCACATCAATGAACTTCATTATACTAATAAGAGACCCCTGGCTTCAAGCCAAAGAGAACAAACAAAACGAACCATTCTCACATGGTTGTAGAGTCAAAGCAGCATGTTTGAATGATGGGAAAAAGATCAACAATTGATCAGTCCAAGCTACGGTAATTGCAGATATTGTCAAGAGATGGAACATGAGGCCTTAGTCTTTCTCATGTCAATTTTTGTCATAAATGTGAGCAAATTGACACTTGCTAGCTGGATTTCCTCTAAAAAAAACTTCAATAAAATATCTGGATGGAAGCAGGTGTTTCTTGGCTTTTTAAGAAATGATATTTTATTGTAAATCTGTGTATTAAATGATGGTTTGCTCAAATAAACAGAACACGAAATTACTACTGAATAGGAACAATTTAAAACATCTTACTGAGTGACTATAAGGTCTGAAGTTTCCAGAAATTATTCCATTCTTTTTATAACAAAAGTCTTTCATTTTCTTTTTTTCATAATTATAACCAATAATAATAGTTTATAATTTTAGAGATTAAAGTAACACTAGTCAAAAAGTCTAATGACCTATGACAAGAAGCAAGTCAGAAATCTGTCTATAATTCACTTAATCAGCTTTAAAATATTGTTTTATTTATTATTACTGGTAATTGGATTAGAGAGTCAAATGTGCCACAGTGCACAAATGGAGGTCAGAGGACAACTCTGTGGTGTCACTTTCCCTCTACCTACCTATATGTGGATTTGGGATTGAGCTCAGGTTGTCAGGCATGCCACAATAAATCACAGTATTTCATTTACAACACTAAATTCCCAGGAGCAGAATATGTAAGCATCTACCTACAACTTTCTATCCAACATTATTTCTGAAAACAAATTATTTTTTATTGTAACTATTTAGGTACCTAAATGAGGTTTCTTGTTTATGAATTTCCTGACATACATCTCAAGGATTGTTTTTATATCTATTTATAACTCATGATTTTATATTGTCAAAATAAAAAACAGAGCTTGCATAGCTCGAGTCATTTCTTCTTTTTATAGTCCTGTGTGTTGATTAACCACTGAGTCTAAAGTTCCGTGACGAAGAGGAAATGACTGACAACTCTGAGGGCAGCAAAGCTTGTGACCAGCACCAACATGGCCAACAGAAGCAGTGGGTCTACAGAAACAGTGAGCACTTGAGTTCATGTTTAATGACAGAATCCAAATTCTGATAAATTCTGATGTCACCCTGAAAAGTCAAAACTCATTCATCTAAAATATACCACTCTTGGTTTCTTGCTAACAGAGTCAGTTTCTTTTATTGCAAATTTACTGAAACTATTATTTTCTCAAGGGAAACTATATTATTTTTCTTATTTTTTTTAACACAGCACATGTATACTGTTGTCTAATATGGGCAACCATAATAGGAAAATAAAATTTTTAATCAATGCAATGGGTCGTCTTCTTTTGAATTCTCTTTATATGCAGATTTTAAAAATAGATTTATTTTTATTTATGGGTATGCATGTCTGTGTGAGTGGCCCTGTTTTCCCTGGAGTCAGAATGACAGTAACAACAGTAAGCAGATAAATGAGCCTGATAAATGTTCTGGGAACCAAACTTGCATCCTCTACAAGAGCACCAAGGGCTCTTAAAGTTTGAGCTATCTCTCCAATCCCCTGAGTTTTAAACTGTCTATAGCAAAATAAATAAATAAATAAATAAATAAATAAATAAATAAATGAGTGAATGAAAGAAAGAAAGACAGGGAAAAGAAAGAAAGGCAGAAAGGCAGAAAGGCAGAAAGGCAGAAAGAAAGAAAGAAAGAAAGAAAGAAAGAAAGAAAGAAAGAAAGAAAGAAAGACAGACAGGAAGAAAGAAAGAAAGAGAAAGAAAGAAAGAAAGAAAGAAAGAAAGAAAGAAAGGCAGAAAGAGAGAAAGAGAGAGAGAGAGAGAGAGAGAGAGAGAGAGAGAGAGAGAGAGAGAGAGAGAGAGAATGGTCGTGTAGGGAGCAGGATGTCTCATTAGGTAATGATATCTATAACTAAGTGTGATGAGTGTAAAGAATCACATCCTACAAACTGTCTTATGACTTCTGGAACTGTTCCATGGCATATGCATATTCCCCGCAAATAATTAATAAAAAATTTAGGAATGTAAAAAAGTCATTACTGTAATCATTATTTCTGATACTGAGTTAACTATTCTGACATTTACTTCTTTACAAAGAATTAATTACATCCATTTATATGAATTCTGTCCCTACCTAATTTAGGAGTATTAATTTACGCCCAGTACTACTAAATTTTAATTTCTGACAAATGGAAGGAAATACCTATGTAGTAAGTCATTCCAGTAGGCTGGCCACATAGTCGTCTCTCCGCCCACCTCTCTTCCTGATTTGTTGACCAAAATGGATCAGGTCATCAGATAAAAATGAATGTCAAAGCTGGATGTCAACTCAGGAAAGGGCTTCATTTATATCTTCTTACTCATATTTCAGAGAACAGAAATGACACTCATCTTTCATTGTTAGCAATTGTCATTGTACCCACAACCATTCAATAGACGCTGTCAGTGCTCCCCAGGAAAGAACAGTTAGCAAATGACACACTGGTGCTCTGCTTTTTAGTCTCCATGGGGAATAGCAGAAAGCAAACAAACTACTTTGCACGTAGTTATGGGGTTTGCAGATAATTTTACCGGCTAAAACAAACAATAAGGTAATGTTTAGCTTTCTAGTAATGAAATCACTATAAAGCTACTGGGATGGAATATGTTTTGCTCTCTCTCTTTAAACAAAGAAATCTGTGCTTATACCACTGACTGGTTAAGTGCTACACAATCAGGATACACTGAAGAAGAAAATCATTAGAAAGATATCAATTAACCTTTTTCAGCAATGCAAGTAAAAATTCATTTAACCCTGTAAAAGATAAAAAGTAGAGTCATGATTCTTACAAATTTTAGAGGTGTAACAACAGATAGGAAGTCCAGTTATTCCTCTGACATTTTTCTAACATTTAAGTAGAAGTAAAAGAGAATTTAAAAATAGAGTGATTTCTATATATCAGTGGAGAACACTGACTTAACAGATATGTCAAAGTGTTATATGTGTATGTAATATATACCTACACACACACACACACACACACACACACATACCATAAACCGGCACAATTGAGAGGTGGCCACTTCAGACTCCATATTCCCCTGTGCTAGGAGTCTGAGATAGAGTCACAGTGGAGGGTAAAGGACACCAACACAACCACAAAACCTTTGACCCAAAATTTGTCCTGCCAACAAGAAGTGCAGGGACAAAGATGGGGCAGGGACTGGGAGTGTCCAACTAGTGACCAGCACAACTTGAGACATATCGCATGTGCAAGAACCAATTCCAGACACTATTAATGATACTCTGTTATGCTTGCAGACAGGAGCCTAGTATAACTGTCCTCTGAGCAGTTCCACCCAGCAGCTGACCAAAACAGATGCAGAGACCCATAACCAAACAGTGGACAGAGCTTGAGAACTCTTAGGGAAGATTAGGAAGAAGGAATGAGGGACCCTGAGCAGATAGGAACTCAACAAGAAGACCAATAGAGTCAACTAACCTGGATCCTTGGGGGCTCTCAGAGACCAAACCACCAACTGAAGAGGAAGTACAGGCTGGATCTAGGTCCCCACACCTATGTAGCAGATCTATAGCTTGGTCTTCATACAACTTCCCAACAACTGGAGCAGGAGCTGTCCCTGAATCTGTTGTCTGTCTGTTGATCCTGTTCCCCTAACTGGGCTGCCTTGTCTGTCCACAGTGGGAGAGGATATGCATAGTTCTGCAGTGACTTGATGTACCAGGGTGGGTTGGTACCCAGAGGGGGTCTCTTCATTGGAGGAAAAGGGGAGGGGCTACAACCGGGGTAGGGATGTAAAGTGAATAAATAAATTAATGGAAAAAACAGCACAAATATGTACTTTAATTGCTTGGTGGGATAAAACTGCAACTGTTCCTTTTCATTTAACTGTTCTTGCCATGTTCCACAGAACAGACATTAAGAAGTCTTGCTAGTTGACAGATACCCATGCAGAGAAACTTTACAAAGTTTCAACAGGAAACAAACTTTAACTTCAATACACAAATCAAGGCCACTGAGAGAGTAGTTCACGTTCTTTATCCAATTACATAAAACACTTCAAATAGAGTGGTTGCGCCTCTCAGCACACATGCATTGTAAGATGAGGTTTGGATGGATTTTTTTCTGTGTATTCCTTTATATTAGTACAACAAGCAATACTTATTAACTACCTTATCAATGCAACACTATAAAGCTCTGAAGCATCAAAAAGGGCCAAACTCTTACTCTTAAAGGGTTTCCTACAGGGGAAGAAGGGTGTGGTACACAAGGCCCTTCTCCCACTGAGGAAAGCAGACTGTGCTGAGCATTAGACATGGTCCTTCAGACTGCGAGTACAGTCATGTCAAATGAATATAAGGGATTGATTTCAGGTTATGTTTTTGAGCATTATTGAACAATTGTTAGATACTTAGAGGTACTGTGTAAGGCCGTGGGAAACAGGTGTGCAGAAGCCATACGGTGCTGTCATTGCCACCACCTTTCAGTCACACAGGCATTCTGGATTTCACCCTTGTTTGATCTCCTACAGCAGAGCACTCTGTTTCCAGGCTGGTCTGGAAGGTCACCAGATTTCTGCCTCAGGAACCCAAGTACTATGAGACCAGGGGCGTGGCCTCACCTTCACAGGAGGTCTGAAGTTAGCCTGGGATACATAAGACTTTGTCTCAAAACAACAAAAACCACCCAAACCCCAAACTGAAAGACACGCTCCAGATTCCTTTGTGATATCGTTTCTCTGGAGAAGTGCATGTTCACTCATTGCAGGAATACTTCCACACTTCAACAAAACTTTCTCCTCATCTCTGAATTCTTTCCAAAGGTGGCAAGTGCCTAGAAACCCTGAGTAGAAGACCCACTCAGTTCTCTCTATGGGTAAGATCTCAGCCTTTACCACCGTCAAAATCATGATGGCATTTTTTCAGATGCAATTACCGCTCCTAATCAGCTGATGTCTAGCAAGCGAGTAATCTGGATAATTGGAAGCACCCTTTCCTTGAGAAAGAGAAATGCAATGTCTGGAAGACAGTTCTGCCTAGACATAGAGTATGCCAGTGCCACAACCCTGACATCTTCTGGGGTACCTATGGTTCTTGGACTGCTTAGCCAGTATCCCTATGGAGACCATAGGGATACAGGAGAGTTCCTTGAAATGAATCTGTCTTTCCCCCAGCTTTTCCCATCCTTCCCAAGGCTAGTCCGGCAAATGGGCCCCAGGAATCCAGTAGTCTCTGCCTCCCCCCAAGGGGGTGGCCTCTGGGGTCACAAGTGTGCCTGGCTTTTTTATGTGGATTTCAAGGATCAGATTAAGGTCCTCCTGCTTTCTCGGTAAGTACTTTATTAAGTTATCTTTCTACTCTATAACATGTATTCTTAGGGGAATGGCTCTCTAAGGGTGTATAAATTATTCATTAAACATTTACTATTTGCCACATCACTTAATTAAGAACTATTGCATATTTTTTATTGATTTGTTAATTGTCTTTTGAAGTAAGTACTCTCCTGATTTCTACTTTACAGAGGTAAAATCTAAGGTGGGAAAGACACAGCATAGACTATCAACCACAGTTTTAGAATCATCTCAGTTTATCACGCTGGTTATCAAGGGGAAATGCATAAGCAAGGAGACTAGAGCCAGCCACTTTGACACTGGTTATCTCTGAGTTGAAGAGACTGAGTGAAGGAACAGCAAACAGAAGAACTTCCCATTTCCCTTTCTGTAAAAAGCAGGACATAAACTTCTCTTTCAGAGAGAACTTTTGTACTTGCAAGGAAGGCTAATGCTCTTGGGATAGTTGTGGTAGAACATAGCATCCTCAAGGCTCAAGGCTCTGTAATGCTGCCTCAGCAGAGAATGGGCTTCACTTTCAGTACCAGGAAGAGAGCTTCTCTGCTTAAATCCGTGGTTAAACCTTATCAGTTAGCCTTACATCCCCAGGCATTCATTTCCTAGGAAACCACCCACAGTCCTGTTATTTACCCCTCACCAAAAGCCCAAAACTTTCTTGTTCAGTCTTTCCCCAATATTTATCTCCGACAGTCTCTTCTCAAAACTTAACAACTTACTCAAAGTCAGTTAAGGAGAAGGTTTTATTCCTTTATGACAGCAGCTTTATCCCTCCTATGGCAGATGACGTTATGGTGGGATATTCAAGTAAATATGGCAAACAGCACAGTTACAAATTTAACCATCAGCATGAGCAGACAGTGGTGCACACCTTTACTCCCAGCAGAGGCGGGGAGGGGGGTGGAGCTTTGAGTTTGAGGCCAACCTGTTCTACAGAGTGAGTTCCAGGACAGGCAGGGGTACACAGAGAAACCCTGTCTCAAAAAACCAAAACAAAACTCACCATGTATAGAGTATGTAGAATTTGTGTGTGTGTGTGTGTGTGTGTGTGTGTGTGTGTGTGAGAGAGAGAGAGAGAGAGAGAGAGAGAGAGAGAGAGAGAGAGAGAGAGAGGGAGAGAGAGAGAGAGAGAGAGAGAGACTGGGGATTGAACCTAGGGCTTTGCACATACTAAACACACACTACTAGTGAGACACACAATCAGTAATATATGCTTTATAGAAATCATTGTTATTTTTGGTGCAAGCAACCTAACTCATACCCAAAATTTATGTGCTTTAATACCAAACTACAACCCAGACTTTGGCAGGAATTATTAGCAAAGTGTAAAGTGAGAGCAAATCTGAGTTGTTGTTTGGCACAGGGTTGGGGTGGGCTGGGTGGGAAGGGAGAACTCGAAAGCTGCTTCTGTGAAAACCAATAAGGAACACATGATGCTATAAATACTAACTACATCTGCCTAGCAGTTTTAGTTCCTTGGGAGGCTGTGGCAAATGGTAGCAAGGTTGAGGCCAGTCTTTCTGCCTCAGAAGTATATAACTAAAATAAACAATAAATAAAAACAAAATAAAGACACCAAGAAAAACTGAATTGCAGAATAAATAGCAATGAGGAAGTCACTAATTTACATGTCTTTCAATATATTTCCAAACTAAATGTAGTAAGAAACTAAAGACTAGCTGGAGATATTTGTGTACTAATTATCCTTCAATATGGAGCTGAATTCATTAGCATAAGGGAATAAGAACTCTCAAACACAGCCTTATATTCCTCTACTTCTTAAAAGGTTTTTTATGGCTCCCAACCATTTGGAATTCCAAGGCATGGGATATAAAGTCCTTCTGACCCTACACATTTTACCACCCTCGTCTCCCGGCATTTTCCCACACACAGCTGAGCTGCCCTTAGTATATCACAATCTGATCTACTGGCAAGCTTGATCAGTTCTCTTTGAAAAATGGATTGACTTACACATAGAGTTTTCAAAGCTGTGCCTTATACCTCCCTCTTGGAAAGTCAAAATGTATAATTAAAAGTGAGACTGCCTGGACGGGCTCCTGAGAAAGAGCCACAGGATGGTTCTCCCTCTCCTGCAAAGAAGGCCGAGCCGTTTGAATGAACACTAGACAAGTGATTGGTCTTAAATCCGTAATAAAAGAGAATCATTCATTTCCACAGTCACCTGGTCGAATTTATTGAGAATTTGTGTATTAGGTTTGGATTAACAAGCTGCTTTTTTTCTATTTAAATGGAATAAAAATGTTTAAGCTATAAACTTACTTCTAATCACTTTATCTAATTCACTATTGAAATCAGCCTTATCAAAAGTCTTATAGACAGATTAATCTGTGTATTTAAATAGCCCCTATTTGAGAGGCAGATTCCTGATAGAGGTTCAGTGTGAACTGGAATTCCTGAGGGAGGAGAGCAGTTATAACTCTTTCATTTATACTTGACGGTTTCCATTAGCCTTTCCTAGAAATCTCAGTAAACAATTACTGGCAGTCACTTTATGATTTAGGTAAGGTTCAACAGGCACTTCCTCTAAATAAGGAAACCAAGGTTAAGAGAGGTTAAATGGCTCAGAGCAGAACAGAGATGGAACTGACTGCATAGCTATGGGGCGTTGTGGGGCGCTCAGGAACTAACTCACCCTTTCCTCTGAACAGGTGCAAACACACTATAATGTGATACTATGGAATGCCAACTTGCTTCTTCTCCACTGCAGCCACTTTCAGCCTCGTAAGGTACTTTATAAACAAAGGGAGTAATTACTGCTATTATACCTCAAAATTAATTTCATTAATTGTGTAATAATTGCTATGTAGCTTATACTAGAGAATCAGTTTAGAAACAAACAAGAAAGACAGGTATTGATATTCAAATTTAGAGATATACTTAAATTATAAAAAAATTATTTTTTTTATTTAGTGTGTGTATTTCTGTGGGAGTGAGTGCCACAGAGCACATGTGGAGGTCACAGAGCAACTTAAGGGAATCAGTTCTTTCTTTTCACCTTTACATAGGTTGGCAGGCCAAATTCAGGTGGTCTAGCACACACCCTTACCGGCTGAGCAGAATCCCGATTTAGATATATTAATGGCATTTAAATTGTTATCAATAAGTCATTTACTAAAATCTCAAAATGTATCAGGTTAGGAGCCGCTGATTTTAGGAATTTGTTTGCTCTGTTTTGTTTAGCAGAGAATACATGTAACATCCATCCTTGCTATTTCTGAACCAGAAGAGGAAAAAAAAAAGAGTTAAACCATATAGGTGAATAGGTAAACAGTCTATGTAATCAAACTGTAACTGTATGTTTTACAAGCATGTGAGTATGCAAATGTGAGCATTGCATGGGCATCCAGAGGTCAGTGCAGGAAAAGGGGTGTCTCCTCTTGTTCTCTTCCTTACTGAGTAAGCACAGTCTCTTACCACACTGGAGCTACACTGTTCTAGCCAACAGGCTTGTGGGGCTTCATTTCTCTACCCCCTACCGCTGAGGTTACAGGCTCTGCTACTCCCCAAGCTATTTCTGCAGTCCCTGTAAGGAATGTTTTAGGAAAATATTCAAGAGCCTTTTGTAATCCAGTACTTATATTTGTTCTTCTAACTTAGTCATTATGACTATAAAAATAGTTTCCATCACAGTGTTTATTCTTAGTGTCTTCCTTTTCCTTCTTTTCTAACCCGCATGTATGTGCCACTATAATCAGATGTTGAGAAAATTATTATATTGTCACAGGAAATGGATTTTGTGACTCCTGGTGGGAAATAAAGCAAGCAGACAAATGAACCATTACGGGAAAAAAGCCTTATCTTTTCTGAAAAGCGATGGATCAAGATATTAATGATCATCACCTCTGAACTCACTGCTGGATGCTGAAGAAGAAGAATTTAAATCCCTTATCACTGGAATAAAAAGGAATGGCTTCTTTAAAAGGCCAAGCCCACGTTTCCACAATATAAATTATGTATTTATCTAGTCAATGGAAAGAGATGTAAGCAGAAGGAAAGGCTGCCTTAGAGCACACTCCCCAACCTGTGCTACAGAGTAGTGGATAACTTTCTCAGTTCTTTGAATGAACACTTCAAAATACTCAAGTAAATAAAAACACTTCACCCACAAAAGGAAAGTCTAGGAAACAACTTAAAAGACATCTACTCTTCAATGGAGTTCAAATTAGTTAAAAGAGCAGGACCAAACAGGGGCTGTGCAGGGGCTATGTGAGTCTCCGAAGTCAGACTCATCCACAAAACAGACAATGCTGCCCCATTCAAAACAGAAAACCTAGGACCCTTAGGAAATGAGACAACGGCTTTCACATTCACTATTGGCATTAAACTTTTTACCTAATGACTGCTTCCACTTAGCTTCATTAAGTGTTAAGCATTTGTGGAATAACATGGGAAATTAAGTAGTATCTGTACAAGGAATTAATTTCTGTGGCAAAATGCATTTTCAGCCAAATGACTAAATTACAAATAGATGAAGCATTTTGTTCCTTTAGGGACACATTGCACGGTGTGGGAGAGGGCTCATGAAGTCCCATAGACTTAATCATCTTACAAGCAGGTCATGCAGCATAGCCGGGGAATGAAGGGGCAGGGCACAGAACTGGCGACCTATAAAGTTCTGGTATTGATCCTTCCTCACTGGCTTATCAGCATGTAAGTTCCACTGCAAATAGTATAATGTGTTTACCCAACAGGGACTACAATTCAGTGAGAAGGCTAATTCTAACACAGAGCTGGATGAAAATAGAAAAAAAAAAAAAAAAAACCCGTATGTGTAGACCAGAGTCTGGATACCCAGTGCATTACAAATGGTGCGGGGTATGGGGGGCTGTCTGTGATTCCAATGCTTGGGAAGGGGTGTGTTTACAGGAGGTGGGGATCCTGGAGCCAGCTGGTAATGAAAAAAATAAAAGGGAAGAAATAAAATATCAAGAAGGCCATTTTTACATGATATACTTCTTCAGTGTGTTAAGACACCTCACATTGTCTACATTTATGTCTTTAATATTATGAATAAATATGCACACAAATATTAATCTCTTTGCATGGTTTGTTCTTAGACGTATCAACTGTTCTAAGTAATGTAAGCGTTCTGAAGGACTAGAGGCTTAGCTTACTCAGACAGTGCTTGCCCAGCACAAGTAACGCACTGGGTTTGAGAGCAAAGCTCAGGTAAAAAAGAAAATCACATAATTAAAAGAAAACCAAATACCTTTTGGATTAGGGATACAGCTTAGTAGAGAAATGTTTGCCTAGCACATAAGAGGCTATGTACTGGGTAGAAAAAAAAAGCCCCATCAACACTAATAGGTCCACATATTATACAATAAGATGTACAACTATATGTTTATAAAATATAATTTAATAAAAAGAATTTCAGACAGGCTCTCATTGTGTAGCCCTAGCTGTCCAGGAACTCAAGTAATCAGCTTGCCTTTGACTCTCGCGTTCAGTCAGTTTCAGTATGTTGACAGTCATGGAGCCATCTCTACAATTTTATACTATCTTTCTAATCCCTGGAGAAACCATTTATCAATGAGTACTCTAACCATTTCCTTACAAAGCTTCTAGCCTAAGATAATCACTAAACGTATCTCCTGTCATTATTGATTGACCTATCCTGGACCTTCATTATGACTGTCACCATAAATATATGCCCCCTATCAATGGCTTCTTTCACTTAGCAACATAGTTTCAAGATTTCTATATGCCAAAGCATGTGTGAACTTAATGTTTCCCTTTTCAATACTAAACAATATCCCAGCATGGATTTTTTTTTTAAACCTCTGGTTTTTCTGAGACAGGGTTTCTCTGTGTAGCCCTGGCTGTCCTGGAACTCACTCTGTAGACCAGCCTGGCCTTGAACTCAGAAATCCGCCTGCCTCTGCCTCCCAAGTGCTGGGATTAAAGGCGTGCACCACTACCTCCAGGCTTATTTTTTCTTTTCTATATTTTATTCTTTAATTGTTTTTTGTTTCTAAATATTTTAAAATTATTTTTTAAAATTTAAATATTTAGCATTTAATTAATTATATAGTCTAATTATGTGTTTATTACAGATAGAAATTATACAAGAAGCACAAAATGAAGCTTCTTGATACATGTACCATGTGAACTGATTACCATGACCAAAATTATTAACACAGCCATGGTCTCACAAGCTATTTGTACAGTAAGAATAGTTGAGTTTCTCAGCAAATTTCAAGTTTACAATGTATAATTGCAAAGATGATTACTATAGCTTATGTTAGACCTCACGAACACACTCATCATATAAGGACAAGTTTGCACCTCAGACTAGCACCTTCTCTTCTTCCCAACTTTTGTCCATACGCACCATCCTGGCTCTAGGGTACTGTAGAGCAACCACCTTTCTGGGCTTAGCTTGTTTCCTCAAGAGTTACTGCAAATGCCAGGATGTCCTTGTTTTCATTAATTTTTTTTTTTTTTTTTTTTTTTTTTTTTTTTTTTTTTTTTTTTTACATACTGTTTAATGTAGCTACTTAAGTACAGGTTGCCCCAAGCTTGTGATCCCGAGCCCTAGGATGGCAAGTAAGCATGTGCCACCATGCCTGGCTAGCATAACATTGCTTATTTTAAAATATCAAATAACACTGCATTCTGTGTATCTAACATATAGCAGATCTTCTCTCTGTTCATTTGTTGATGTAAACGTAAGATGTTCTTGCACACTTGTCTACTATGAATGACGCTGGAATGGAACCAAAGGAGATATTCCTTAGATATACTGATATCACCCTTTCTCCCATACAAATTCAAATATGGAATTGTTGGATCATCTGTTTTTGAGAAACTTGCAGTTTACCATGGTAACTCCACTAAGTTACATTCTTATGAATGAAGAGTGTACAGGTTTTCCTTCTGACTTTGCCTTTGTGTGTGTGAGTACGTAGTCACGTGAAGTGTACATAAATGTTTCTGGGAGATATGTATATGCCATAGCTTGATGTCTGTTGTCAGTCTCAGTTGTTCCCTAACACAATTGTTATTATTTTTTCTGTCAGTAACCTTTTATTTTCACTGTGCTATAAAATATAGTAATTAAAATATAGCATGTTGGTGCTTGAGAGATGGCTCAGAGGTTAAGAGCACTGGCTGCTCTTCCAGAGGTCTTGAGTTCAAGTCCCACACATGGTGGTTCATAGCCATCTATAATGAGATCTGGTGCCCTTATTGTTGTAAATAACCTTATTATTGTATATCCATACATATTAAGAATATACAATATATATGTGCATACAATAATTGCATATTCTTGGCAATTCTACATCTTCTTTAGAAAAATGTCTATTTATGCTTTGGCTCACTTTGAAATTGATTATGATTATCATGTGTACTGAGTTCTTTACAAGTTTGGATACTTAACTACTTGTCATTTCACAAAAGTACCCTTCCATCTTTGGATGGCTTTGCATTTTGCTGTTTCTTTTAGATGACAACAGGTTTCATTGGATGCCCTGTGAAATGGAAACTTACTGTTTCTTTGGAAAGTCAGTTGTGTCTAATGGTGTTTTGCTGTGAAGGAGTGTTTTCCTAAAGCAGACATGGGTGAAAGGATGTTTTGCTAAAGTAAGAATGTGAAAGGACGTGTGATGAAGGATTCTTTGCTAACAACACACATGTATTGGTTCACCTGACATCGTGTAGCTGAGCTCTGTTTGTCGCACTCCATAGAAACACACCATAAAACTTCTGGTGGTGTTTTGGTGGCTCCTTGCTGCTTCCACACACTCATGCTGACTAGCAGTGTGATGTCAGCTGATACAGAGTCATGTGGAGTTTTGCTAAGACAGACTGACGTCATGGAGGACACGTGACATTTGGAGGGAGTATAAACACGACTCATAGACTGTGAAAGAGGCTTGGTCTTGTGCCTTCGCTGATCTTCAAGTTGTTGAGAAAGACACTGCAGAGAACTCCTGGCAGCCCTGATAGTCTTGGTAGTCTCGTGCTGACTCGTGGCAAGTCAGGTGAGACCTGCTAGTTTCTGCTAGGTAGTCCCACCACTGCTGATTTGTGCTTGCTATCCTGACACTACTGAACTGGACTGCTGGTATACTCATTAAGTATTTTTGAGAGGATCAAACTGATACTGCTGACTCCTGTAAACTGAACTGCGGATTTCCTGACAATGCAGATGGGATTTTTTTCCATAGAACAGTCCTACACAGGTCCACTTCCCCTATATCCTAATAACCTTTCCTTCCCTCTACCTCTGGTGGTTATGGGCTAGAAGGAAAGTTAAAGTATTTAAGAACCCATATTAATGTAGGTTTTGAAAAAAAATATAAGCTTACAGTCTTGATTGTTTAATTTCCCTCCAGTTGCCTATCCTTTAGGTGACATTAAAAAAAAAAATCACTGCTAAGATCAATTTGATTGATTGCTTGCTATGACTTCTTATAGTTTTATGATTTCTAGCTATGTGTTTAAACCTGTAATCCATTTTGGGGGGGGGGAGAGAGACAGAGAGAGAGAGAGAGAGAAAGAGAGAGAGAAAGTATTAAGAGACATATACTAATATCTAAAGGAAGAACGCCTTCCTTCATTTTTCTCCTCTGCATGCTAACATCCATTTTTGATACCATACAATTTATTTAGGAATTTATCACCTGATAGACAGGTGATTATTTAGACTATTGTGCTATTTTCAATAATGGTGTTACAAATATTTGGGTATAAATGTTTGTGTAAACATAGGTGTTTATTTCTCTTTGGTATCTGGGTCAAAGAGTAAGGATCTGTAGTCAGCCAAATAAGGAAGGGCCAATATCCTACCAACAGTATATGGGTTTCAGTCCACTCATGTCCTCACTAACGCCTTGTCACTACCCAAGTCTTAGTTATAGCCATTCTAGTGTCTAGTGGGTATGGTGTTAAACCTTTATGGCTTTAACCTGTATGACTTTCATGCAAACGTTTAGCACCTCTCCATGTGTGTATTTTGAGGGGTGCTGGAGATGGAACCTACTTCCTTATATACTTGCTTACACATGTATCCCCTCTTCCTAAATGCTTTTTATGTGTATTTTTCATGAAGTGGGGGTAAAATAAGTTTCAAAGCCAAAATTATTACAGCTAACCTATTAGTTATGAGGACATACATGCACTAAGTCCTCTTCTCGTTAATTTACAGTGCAATAAATCTTAGTCTTCCTAGTAAATTAGTAGTTCTATAAAGAGAATGCTTTTTACATCTTTGAATCTATAACAGTGCTTCACAAGACACACATGGTAAGGAGATTCAATGAATGATGGTTGAATATATGTAACATCCAGGCTCATATCTCCCAAAATACACTAACTAATTTTATTCGATTCTGTTTTGTTTTTTAGACAAGGTGTCATCATGCATGCATCCTTGGCAAGTTTGGAACTCTCTACATGGATGAGGCTAGCATCAAACTCACAGGAACCCATCAGCCTCTGTCTCTGGAGTGCTGGTATTAAAGGCGTGCACCACCACACCAAACACAATTCTCTTGTGAAAACGGAATTAATGGGGCCATTACAAAATTCATTATTCCCTAAATGTATATTTACTTTTTAGAATCATTTTTCATATCTAGCTAATTCGATTTCTTATTAAAAACAAAAAGGTGTGTGTGTGTGTGTGTGTGTGTGTGTGTGTGTGTGTGTGTGTGTACGTGTACAGAGAAAGGAGGTTTCAATGAAACATAGCCTAGCCTTAAACTTGCTATGCACCTGAGGAAGTTCTTTTTTTCTTTTTTTGGTAATTTTTTTTTTCCGAGACAGGGTTTCTCTGTATAGCCCTGGCTGTCCTAGAACTCAGAAATCCACCTGCCTCTGCCTCCCGAGTGCTGGGATTAAAGGTGTATGGCACCACGCCTGGCCTAAGGAAGTTCTTGAATTCCTGTCTCTGCTTCTTAAGTGCTGGGTTACAGTTATGTGCCACCACAATTGACTAGATGATTTAAGTTTCAAAAGGTAAATATCCATAATAAAAAGGATCTATGACTGTGCATGGTTTTTGCATACTTTCATACAAATAATTAGATCTTATTAAAATCAAAACAACTGATTGATTGATGCTGAAACAAGCATTCAATGACAGTGAAGTCCATGTTGCTGTCAAGTATAAGGAGTAGAAACAGGATATAGCCTTTTTCCTATGAGCATACAGTGTAGGCCACAAGTAAGGAGCTCTGGCACTAGAGGACCCGAGGTCTAGTTCAAATAGCTTATTTTATAAGGTAGATAAAGTTGAACCACTGATTTAACCTTTCTGAGGTTTGGTTTCTAACTTTTTCAAATGGATAGGAACCCTCAAAAGTGTACTGAGAGGACTAAATATGCAATAGGCAAGGATATAGTAGGCATATATCTAAACCATCTACTATTGTTCAAGAAAAACACTATAAATATGTCCAATGTAGATTCAGCTTTCAAATAAAATAATGGTTTAAATAACGTTAAGCCCTGGAGTTGATCTAAGAGCCTTAGTGGGGTGGGGAACTAAGAAAAGGAAGACAAATGGGAAAACTAGGAAAAAGAGTAGTAAATCTGCATTATGTGTTTACTATAAATCCACAAAATAGGACCCACAAGTTTACTCACTGAATATTAAGATATCTTATTATATGAAAATTAGTTCTATGAATTAACAGAAATTCTATGACCTGTTAACATGAATTGGTAATACACATGCTCGCAGGAAACTACCCATATCTCTCTTAGATATTTACACCAGACTGGTTAGTGAGGCAAATCTGTTATTATTTCAAATTGGGAAAATTATTTGAACATTAAAACAAACATGAAATTGTATAATGCTACAGATTTAATTTCATGTGATACCCCAGTATTGCTTTGGCTTACTGTACATACTCTATAAATATGAACACAGACTTGCTGATTAAAGAAGGCATTTTCAATATGAAGGTGAACTTTTTTTTTGAAAGCCAAGACAGATTATAATCCATTAATATATCTTTCAACAAAAAAAGATGAAATCTTCTACTGGTTGGTCTGATAAACTCTTTCGTGTCAAAACTAAGCTTCTTTATCGTGATAACCCTGGAATAATGGCCAGCTGCTCCAGGCACTTTATCTACTTTACAGATGAAAAATCAGTTCTACTTTCATGGAATTAGATTAATGCTATAACAGGAAATATTTCTGGGGCTGAACTTGCTTCATGTCTTCAAAGCTGCCTGTAAATTTAAAGTACTTCCTGAACTCGAAAGATAAGACAGGAGAAGGAAAAAGAAAAACACTACAGTGACCTCTTCACTGAAGGGAAATATTGCTTTCTGAAAACGCTGCTGAAAGCTACTTGCTGAGGGCATTACGCTCTAGAAAGCCCAGGGCAAGTCTGTTTTAGCCGAACACTGGGATTCTGGGCATGTATCAGACAGCTGCTATAAATCTGTTCTTTCTAAAATCCCTTTTGATAAACTTCTTTAGGTCTTCTTGGTGAAAGCTCAAGTAATAACTTTCTCAGTTTTCTCAGTACATACAAAGTTGCCATTATTTTATAGAGAACATTTTATAACATATTATAACATTTGGAAACATTTTGATCATACACTCCAGAATTAAAACTTGGTTCAAAATGTGATCAAAGGAAGCAAATCCAATCATCACCTTATTAGGCTGAGCAGTATAATCTAACATGAAGAAAAGAGGGATTACCCAGAATATATGGATTTCTGAGCTCGAGGCCAGCCTGGTCTACAGAGTGAGTTCCAGGACAGCCAGGGCTACACAGAGAAACCCTGTCTCGAAAAACCAAAAAAAAAAAAAAAAACAAAAAACAAAAACAAAACAAAACAGTGTTCATGATACTATATTAAAGATTGTATGTAAGAGAAACATTTAGTAGGAGAATAACACTAGCTCTATGTATGCACTTGAACATGATCATATTCAATTGAAAGCAAATACAATAAAACACGTCCCAAATAGGATACCACAGGAAAGGGGCCCACTATGAAAATAAGAACGAAAAAACAAGGGGAAACACAATAGTTTTAATACATGCAACACATGTGCTCTTCAGTATAGGCTGGAAATAACAGATTCAGTATGTGCACACCGAGTAGACACTGACCGCTAGATACTACGCTATCTGCCAGCCATAATGTGTTTAAGATAGGCAAAGTGTTTACTCATGCCCCCTCGTTAGCATTCTAGGAGAGAACCTGAGGGGAGTGCAGTATATACACCTACAGGGCTTAGGCTTGGAGGGGAACAGAGACAACAGCTCATGGAGAAGCAGGACAGGAAGCTTTAGATATCTGGTCAGAAAAAAGATCACCAAGAGGATACATAAGTAGAAAGCTGATAGTTATGAATTAAGTAGTTCTTAGAAAGCCTGTTCAAAGGGATTTAGGAAGAGTGAGAGAAGAAACAGGAAGAAGATACCGGACTAGTAGGAGAAAGCCACAGAAAGCATTAAGAAATTTGTATTCTTTGCGAGCTTATTTGCAGGTTCTAGCAGGGGAGCGCAGCTACTCCTATACCCTTGACTGAAGATGGTCCTCCTTTAGTCAGGCGCACAGCTTTGGGAGGGATGCACAGGGAGCAGTAAGGGAGGAAGGGCACCTGCCTAATCAGCCAGGTCAGCCTAATCAACCCTGGCACAGCCAGATTACCCTCACATCAATACCACCACCACCACCACCACCACCACCACCACCACCAAAATCTTAAAAAAAAAAAAAGAAGAAGAAGAAGAATTCTGGAGTGGGCTCCATGGCAATCATGAAGGGAATTTAAATATAAAAGCATATTTTGCTAAGTTATATGTTGTAAAGGTTACTCCAGGACTAAGGGGATAGCTCAGTGATAAAACAAGCACCTAAGCAAACAACAAACATGGGCATGATTCCCAGCACCACAAAACAAAGGGACCAACGACCAAAACGATGATTCTAGCTGCTCCAAAGAAAATGGTGCAAGGAGGGTAAAAAGTGAAACTAAGGAGAACAGTTAATAGTGAGGAAACAGATGAATGCAACAGAGTAACTGCTGGCAAAGAAAAACAAGTAAGGTGCATGTGTAGCAGAGGATGGCATAGTCAGCCATTGATGGGAGGAGAGGCCCTTGGTCTTGCGAAGAGCATATACCCCAGTACAGGAAGCGGGAGTGGGTGGGTTGGGGAGAAGGGCTAGGGGAGGATATAGGGGGCTTTCAGGATAGCATTTAAAATGTAAATGAAGAAAATATCTAATAAAAATGAAATAAAAAAGAGAAAAACAAATAAGATTACCAAACATACTTTTAAAATACAGTCTTCTGCAAAGAGGGCAGTTTAGCTAGAGAGTGTCAGCTCAAAGCCATGGTGGTTTCACAGAGACATATCGCTGGAGATACAAGGGTGAAGAACGGTGGACTCTCTATAGCAAGGTTTCTATCTGCATAGAACCCAGTTATCACTATTAGCTTCACAGACAAGAAAAGATGCAGATAGTGCAGTGCTATGTGTCTGTCATCATAGGAATGACGCCAACAGCCACAGATCTGGCTGGGACAACTGGGCCATGAGAAAAATGTGTGAATGCAAAATGAACACAAGAAGAAATCAGAGAAAAATTTCAAACTGTATTAAAATTTAAATTTATTGGACCAACACTTTCCTAGAATAATTACTAGACTGTCTCAACCTACGTGTTGGCCGTTTGGTCCGTCACTGGTCACCTCGCTAACCTCACCTGTGCTGTGCTGAGCTTATTCAATCAGGCTTTAGATCTTAATGCTTTCTTTCCATTTTGCAGGGTTTTTTTTTTTCTTAAACTTACCATAGCTTTTAAAACAATTTAATGTGTTCCTTAGTGTAAAATTATATTATGTACAAAACAATAGTCCTACTGATTGTTTCCTAACTAACGTGCCCTTAGCGTCGTTGATTATTTAGCTGATGTAATTTTAAATAGAGACTTGATAAGCTCCAATTCCAGACAATTTCCTCCATGTTTTTTTCTTGACAGTTTTCTTTTTTATAGTTTTATATTTAAGGAAAGATTCATTTGACTTTCAAGTATGAAGTTTAGGACAAGGTTCATTTTTCTTTCTTTAACCTGATAGAGGAACTGTTGCAGTAAAAAAAAAAAAAAAAGAAAACTATCCCTCATTTGAAACCCTAATTTTTTAATCAACTTTTGTGACCTTAAACTTTATGATATACAACTTGTTTCTACTTCAGAGTAATGCAAACTTAATTCCACTGACATGGAACTATTCCTACACAACTGATTTATTCCCCTATGTGATATACGCACCAAAGTATATGTACATGTTATAACATCAGCAGTATATTTATACTTATTACTACATAGACAGGCATGTATATATTTACATAAATTGCTACATAAACTTTTGATTTATTACTCTAGCTCTTTCATTTCTTCTTAATACATTTAGGCTATCCTGTGGTATATCATGTGCTGTATCGTGTGGTATATCATGTGGCATATCCTCCCTCACCTCCCCCCCCTCTTCCCTTATTCTGTGGATCTCTACCTGGCCGTGCCCCCTCACTGGCTGTGGCACTGGAGGGCCACATCTAAGCTCATTAGCCATCTTAATCAGTGAGGGACCATCCTTCAGAATGATGCCTCTGGATCTCTTCAGTTGTTCTCAATTTCTTCCATTGAAAACATCACATAGATGCTGTTAGCATTCATCTTCCTGCAGTCAAACACATCACACACACAGATGATCACTTCTGGCTCTGGACTGACTACAGGAGCTATGATCTCTAAGTCAGTAACTTCTAATTTGTTTTACACAGCTACACACATACACCTTTTCCACTCATGTTTATCTTAGTAAAGATTAAAGTAATAACTAATTCCTATCAATGCCCCTAAAGTTAACCATCTGTCTTACCGTTAGTTGAAGACACCCAGGCTAGATTAATGTATACGGCACAGGTTGCATCATATTCTCTGTCTACTCAGAAACCTTTTGGAGTACTTCATTACTTTAGAGATCGATACCAATTTTAATTTTACCACCATCTGGTACTCTTGCATCAATCAATTTGACAAGTCAACAATTCCTTTAAAGTACCTAGCAACAGTAAGCACCAGTAAACACTTATTAGGTGAACTACTTAAGTGATTAAAACATCACAATTACAAATTGAAGAAAAGCATCTATACTGTCTAGATTATGATTCCACTCACATTATTATCCTCACACAACTGTACAACCAATGTTACCTTCCCAGGCCTCATGTCATGGATGTTGCTGGTTTTCCTCCTGGATGAGCTACATTCTAGCCTCCTGCTGTTACTGAGAAAGGCATTAAAGCAGGCCACATGCTTTTCCTCACGTCAACAAACGATGGCTCAATTAGGCAGATAAGTATCTAAAGCCCTCAGCAGAATCTTCAGTCCATTCTTAGCAGTTTAGAAAAGCACTTGGTTAGCATTAGAGCTAGGGAAAGGAACACTTGTAATTCTTTAAGCATTCAATTAAAATTTTAAATTCAAGACTGGCTATTGAATGTTTCCAAACACAAACAGTGTGGAAGTAGATGTTCATCATGAGCGAGCACTCTAAAATCTGGTGTGTATGTAAATTCCTTAATGAAATGAGATTATGACATTCTGATGCACTGTTTGCAGTATAAACACTTATGGATGATCCGTTTTGGTAATTTTATCATCAACAGATGATTCTATGCTGGGTTGCTAATTAATGGGCAGTGTTTGCTTGCACATAGCCAAAAGAATTTCAAACTAAAAGATACCCAGAGCTATTGCTGAGCTACCTTATGGAGTAACACACTGCATGAGGTGACAGAAACCCCACAAATGCAAATCCAAAAGAGGAATAAAGGGAACAAAAATGTCCCAGAGCTGTCATATACTCACACACCCAACCCAGGTGTATTTACCCGTGAAGCACCTTTGCTTTCACATCCTATGAAACTGGGAGCAAAAAGAGAGGCAGAGAACTAGGCTTAGTAGAAGAGGGCTGGCCTATAATACATGAAAGCTCGGGTTCAATCCTTAATATTTTTCTGGGGAAAGGAGCAGAAGGATGATATTGTACCAGCTTCAATAAGAGGCAACGCTATTCTGAAGCATATGTAGGCACGCAGGGTGTAGCTCGCTGGTAGATCACGTCCTTGGCACAGATGAGACCACAACACTCAAGAAAGTATATAATCACACAAATATACAGTACTTTGAAATAACAAAATAAATGCAAATACACAAAGAGGTCCATAGAATGTTCCAATTAATTACAGGCACTCTACACAACCCCAAGTTATGAAAACAACAGAATTAAACACTTTAACAGAACTCATGAAGACACATCATGATTTCAAAATACTTCTGTAGAGATAAAATAGTAACTTATGGATTAAGATTTAAGGGGTCTACTTCTCCCCCTTCCCCGCCCAAAAACAAATGACAAATCAATAACCCTAGTTTCTTTTAGTAATCGTAATAGCAGTGCTGTTATCCAAAGGGGAAATGGCTGTAACCATTTAACAATGTTGTCAACCCCACTCACCCAACTACATGTTCTTTCTTAAAAAACAAAAACCAAACCAAACCAAAGCAACCAACCAACCAACCAAACAAAAAAACCCACCAACCCAAGTGCATACACAGAGAACTCAGAGTCCAGTTGTGTTGGCAAACTTCTCCTAAGTATGGAGGTTTGTCCTGGAGTGTAGTTGATATACCCATTGTCACACCATTGATGGAAATATATTTTCTAGCTTCTAAGCTGGGGTGGGACACTCTGTCCACTTCCCCTTCTCCTGTGCATGGAGGTCACAGTCTCTGTGAGTTCATGTGTGCCTTACCCCAGTCGAATCTGGAAATTGTTATTTGACCATCTCTGGGTTTTAGAACATTTCTAATTCTTCTGCATAGATTCCCAAGACTTGAGGGGAGGGGTATGGCAAAAACATGCCATTAAGGGCCAAATGCTCCAAAGTCTTTGACCATCTACACACTATTAAATAGTTCTTAATTTTTGTTAACTCTTTTTGGCTCAAAATTCAATAATTATCCCAACTTGATTAAAAGACCCAATGAATAAATTTTACTGTCCTCCTTCACTACTCCAATTACACACATGAAAGATGGTGAAAAGACAACCTCAGTAAAGTGGCAGAAAATGTATTTGTCTGAAGAGAATTTTAACAATCTCTTCCACTCATGGAGGTGCTCAGAATTAGAAAACTGGGGTAGTTTGTTGAAAGTTATAAGATCATGGCATGAAATTGCCACGGTGTGTTGATTGTAATTCATGCAAATGTGGTGTTTCCAGGACTGTTCCCTTAGAGGCTAGAACTACTGATGACGTCTCCTGAATCTCATCATGGTGACTTGAGCATCATGTGAGCTCATGTCCCAACCCTACAACACCCTCCATATTTGCCAGCCAGCTTCGGACGTTTATGGTGAGCAAATATCTTTCTTTTCCATCTATCTACAGATGGTTAGAATGACCTCATTATTTCCGTATTTCTGCTAGGCCTAGTATTCTGCACCTGAAATCCCAACATCAGAGAAGCGGGAGGCAGGAAGACTGATTTTGATGCCAGCTGAAAGTCAAGCCTTGCCTGGGTTATAGTAACTCAAAGAACAAAGCAAAATCAAAACAAAACCAAAAGCAAACATTTGTACAGATAATTCAGATCTAACCTCTTCACATAGCGGTCATCTATTTTCGTTTGCTTACAATCTCAGGTCTCCCATCCATCCACTATTATTGTTTCCTTAATCTGTTGGAGATCTGAGGCATTCAGAAATGAGAACTGTACCCCATGCTCCACGCCCATGTCATTAACAGCCTCTGGCTTTCCCGCCCTTCTGCTTACGTTAGTTTCCTGGGCTTTGTGCTTTCTCTTGCCTACACAAGAGGAAGCACCCTGTATTATTCTTTCAGCTTAAAGAATCTTTTCTGGGATCACTACTGGTAAAAAGATTTCATAAATACAGTGCAGCATGGTGTAAAAGCTCTATCATATACTCTTCTATGACTGATCTTTTAAGAAGTTCCCAATGTTTTGCATTTCCTGCTAATGCTACAATGAATATATGAGGTAGGATTACATTTAAATGTCATAAGGATAGGATTTTTTGGCTATGTGATATTACCCATGTTAAGAGAGTTTTACATTAATACTCATAAATACTTGGGTAGAGATATTGTACAAGGACACAGTAAACATTCATTAGTAGAAATAACACCATATGGGATACTAGTAGAATGGGATCAATTACATGAAAATACCTATTATAAAATAAAGATGTGTGGTGAAGATTCTGGTTAACTAACATTTCACGCATTTTCTGTTACTCAAAAACAAAATCAAAACCAAAACAAAATCCCAGTATATTAGTGAACAAGAAGAACTTCTATTTCCAGCAATACAGTTGACTTGGTGCTCTGACACAGTCTTGTTGATCAAAACAAGAAAAGATGACGTTCAGCAATAGGGAGACAGAGTCTTTCTTCAGAATATATTGCTGGGTAATAGATTATATTCAGAAGGTAAACAAAGTAAAAATAGAAAGGTATGCAGTAAGGAAACACACGCAAGCGTCTCTCACTGGGGGAAGCCGAACCTTGTCAGCTCACCTGTAGCCCTCACAGACGTGCACAAACTGTCAGCGGAGAGCCAGACACAGAAGGGAGCTGCAACTGTACTCACTCAACTCTTCCAAGGTGAAACTCCGTGACTTCAAATAGTCTGACATCAGCCACAATGGTAAGCTGAACACTTGTGAGGTTAAGGCTTGACACCCACTGGCCGATTGAAAGTGTTCACCACCATATCATTGAGCCCAAGGCAAAGGAGATAAACTCCAGGTGAACTAAAGATGAGGATTCCTCCACTGAAGATATCCCCATTTCATGTCCCACATAAACATGGGACAGAGCAGGTTACATGCTTAGTGCAAGAATAAAACAGAATTAGGCCCACCCCACAGAAAGAGTGACCAAAGATGATTAGCCAGTTTTAACCTCCATGTTGGGAAGAGGGATATTTTTCTCTGAAATGTTAACTACAAATCTACTCTCATGGAATTTATGAATCTGGAACTTATGTTACACATGAAACCCACAAATCTTTATGCCCAGAATATATTAGCATATGTCTCCAAGTTGATGGTACCCCAGGTTTTTTTGGTTTTTTTTTGCAAGATTCAAATACAAAAACCTTCTCTTTAGAAATACATCTTCATTGAAGCATGAGAAGTTACCACAAATAATGAATACTAGTCAACACCTTGGAAAATAAGGCAGCTCAAATAAATGGAAGCAGAAAATTAGCAAAATAAGAAACGGAAGTTCTAAATATTAAGCTAGTTGGAAATAAGCTTAATTAAGGAAGCAAAAGAGAGGACTTTAAAATAAGAAATGAGAGTTTAGCATAAAGAACAAGAAACCATTGTGATAGTAAGAAATGAAAGCAACAGATATAAAAACTGAATAGATAGTTTAAGAACAGAAATTACTAAAGACAAAATTGCAACAATAAAAAGTAGATAAAAAGAAACTATTCAGAACATAACAAAAATGGCCAAGAGTGGTAGAACAATTAGGGACACACAAGCAGGTAAGGTTACACATATATAAAATAAAGCCCAGGGTAATAACCACAACATTCAGGATAATGTTTACCTTTGGCCTGGAGGGATACATAGTATGACGAAGGGTACAGAGAGATTAAAATATACTGACTAATACTTCATTTGAGTGATGATGCTGTGTGATTCAGGACAGCACTGTGTACAATCAGACCCAGTTGAGTATCGCTGTACATGTCCCCTGTTACAGGTACCAATGTTGCTGCATTGCTACTATTTAATGTCAAGAATTTACATATCTCAAATGTCCACCAGTCTGAACTTGTCTGAGATTTTGCTCAAACAGGAGGCTGGAAGAAGAACATCAAAGAAGCCAAGTTTCTGCCTCCTCCTCACGTCAAAAGCCCATAACCGGCAACTTTGACCTCACCAATGGCAGGCTGGCTTCTTCTACTTTTACCAATCATTCCCTCTGGTTGGCAAATACAAGACCCTCATGCATCTCTTGTATTTTCCTTAGCAGAACCCCAAACCAGCTATTTTTCCAAGTAGTTCTAGACCCTTTCATTGGATACTGAGGTTTATAAAAGTAGATCTGAGTATTGGATTGGTTGTTGGCACCAGAGAACCGCTGTTTCCAGGGCCTCCCAAAGGGACATGAATAGGAAACATACGTATGCTCACTAACCCACGTGCAGGCACATTTCTAAGTTTTTCTGTTTACCCATCTTCACACATTAAAGGAAGCATGGGTTCATATCCTATGGATCATCCTAGTTATCCCATGCACATATTTATCTGTGATTTACAGTCCTTTTATAACAGCAAGAAATTTGGCTTTCACCTTCCAACATCCATTTACTTCACCCCAGCACACACCCAGAGTAGGTTAAGAATTATGAATTTCCAACTCAAAAGGAAACAAGTTTACTAACTAGAACACAGTGTTTATAGATTATTCTTTTTTAAAATTTAGCTTTTTTCTAGTGCAAACACTTTCTTTTCTTTTCTTTTCTTTTCTCTTTTCTTCTCTTTTTAAAAATTACTTAGGCTAGCTCCTTTTCTGCCACTCTTGAATGAGACTATGTCACACATGTGCAATGTAATTAGATATGTTCAATATCATCTGTAGGCTACCCCGAGATGCACACATCAGATTTCAGGTCCCTGTGTGCAGCTCTAGCAACTCCAGTAAATCATGTGCCTACTTACACAGCACCACCCAGAACAGTGTCCTCCCGTTAATGGCTGCCTGCCACAGTCAAACCATTTCTATTATTTGTCACTTACAAAAATACCAAGGGGCCTCTCTTCCCACTGGGTATTGCAAACTTTATATGCCCCAGTACAGGGGAATGCCAGGGTCAACAAGTGGGATTGGGGTTAGGGAAGCAGGGCAGGGGGAGGGTATAGGGAACCTTCGGGATAGCATTTGAAATGTATATAAAGAAAATATCTAATTAAAAAAAGAAAGAAAAGCAAAGCAAACAATGAAATGGATAAGCATTGTTTTTCTTTTAAGATTTAAATTAGAGTAGTTTATTTACCAAACCAATAAGACCACATGGTACTGTGTTGTAGTTCATCACAGTTCTGACTTTCAATCATATAAAGGTAAATGGGGGTCCGTCATTTACTAAAGAGTAGAAATTTCTTTTTAGTTTAGGCTAATGAAAATGTGTATCCCTTACTATTGTGTGAGAAATAAATGGGATTTATAAATTAAAAAAAAAGTAAAAGAAAATAAAGTTCTGCTATACATGCTCAAAAAACAAACAAACAAAATACAAAAAGACTCTCTGCTGAGTAAAACTTAAAATTCTAAGATAGATATTCCTTATGTGGTAGACAGAGGAAAATTACTGTTTAAAAAGCTAATTAGCATTTAGGGTTTATAAAAATAAGTGTGTAGTCTCAGGTGCAAGGACAGGCACAGAAAACCCGGAGTTAGCCGCTGCTCTTCAGTGATCTTCCATTCCCCGCAGCAGGACAACAATTTCGACATTGTTGAGCAGCAGTAGAGTTGGATCCCAACACCAGCAACTAGGTTTTTGCAACTACTTTTTCCAGGGCAAAAACCACAAACTTTGCTTTAAAAAAAAATCAGGGATTAGATTATTTTTTTTGTTTTTTAGAGGGAATACTAAAAATGAAACCATACTATGGTGACAAAAAATAGACAACCACCTTAGACACTACTCAACTCGGCTCCAGTGATTTTGTGGACATTAGTTCCTAACAGATGAGTCCCAATAGCAGCAGCTCATTTTCACACATCTTGTGTACTCAGTGTCTGAAGGACAGTTCCTCAACTAGACTGACAGATACAAGGCACAGCATTCATGCTGCCGGCTTGCACTACCGCCCGCACCCTTTCCATACATGACCAGTGCACACAGTTGTCGTTTTATTTACATTTAGTAGTGTGTTAAGTTTATGTGCTTCACAGAAAATCTCAGAGTCATGTCCCAAAGGCAGAATCATTTGGGTGATGTGATTAATTATGTGCCTCTAAGAGGTATAATCCTCTATCATAATCAGCCAGTATCATAATCAGCTGAGGACTTTCAGGTTTTTAGCTTCTCCCCCTGGTGGTAGTATCTAGGTTCGTATCTATTTAAAAAACAAAAACAACAAACCATGCTGCAAGGTTTACAGCCACTACATTCAAATATTGGGAGGCAATTTGGGGATAAAGTAGATTTAAATGAAATAGAAGCAAATCTCAGAACTCTTCTAATGTTAGCACTCACCTCCTATGCCTAGCTAGTGATCTCTCTTCCCCCCTCTCCTCTCCTCTCCTCTCCTCTCCTCTCCTCTCCTCTCCTCTCCTCTCCTCTCCTCTCCTCTCCTCTCTTCTCTCCTCTTTTTCCCACAATGCAATTACAGCCATTACATCATTGTAAATTACATGCTGGGGTTATCTCAGTAGGTATCTGCCAAATGTAAAACTTACAGAAGGTCTTCAATGTAATAATGATGTTTTATCATTTTAATTACAAACTCTTTAAAAAACTCCCTAAAGTGTACCAATTGGGGTGGTCTAAATTAACAATATCTTGGTAGCCCAAGGGTAGCAAAAATAGATTGAACTACCAAATTTCATCATCCTTATAGCAGCTGTCTTCCTGCCTCTAGGAAGCTGAGTATTTAACAAAGCAGACAGCTTGGCACTGGCGTCTGATTAGCAGCGTGTGCATTGTCAGACAGAATGTGCTTGGCTCTTCTGTTCCAGGGTTGGATTAGAAGCCTGCAGAGCACTGGGACTTTATTCTTCAGGCTTCTCAGAAGTAAATAAGTTCTGCGTCGTCTTCCTCTGTTGCTACACCTGGCAAACTGATTAGGTGCCTTCTTAGTAATGTGCGCTATCAAATGCTAGACAATTTAAATAAAGGCTTTCAAGGATAGTATCACAAAGGATGAAATTTGTCAATTTAAAAATTACTATGGTTAAGCATAATATGTATAAAAATTATTTCTCGAAATAAAGTGCTTTGAATTATGTTGAACCTAAATATTAAAATATTGCTTGTGGGGGAGGAAGGGTGGTCATTTTAGAGTATATAAAAATAAAATTATATTCTTAAAATATTAAATATAAAAGATTTTTTTCCCTGAACTCACATGAAGCATGCTAGAAATAAAACACTGCTTTACAAGAATAATATTATTTTGCTGCAGGGTACAAAACATTAAATTATAAAAGGGTGACTCTCATTACCTTTTCACCAGAAATTTCTTTGAAAATTTATTACAAATGATTGTGCTTATTGGCAGAGTTCAAAATCAGCAGAGTCCACGCAAACAATCTACTTCAGTGCGAGGTACATTCTTTTACTCTATCGGATCCGTCGGAGGTAATCAGACTGGATGTTTTATTCAACAGGGCTGAAGAAAATTGTTCTACAATAGGTTAATTCAAAATGGCAGCATAGAAAATGCATCTGTCAGTGGGGATCAAATTACAGGGCAAGCTCCTCTCAATGCTTAGAAAAACAAGTCTGCAGTTCTACAGATTATGTGCCTGTGTGTGTTTAAAGGGGTGGGAAAGGAGCTAAATATCCGAGCTAACCTCCAATTAAAGTCAATCATAAAAACAGCCAATTTAATGAGTGCAGATTTCTTTGGGTAATTATAACACCAACCACTTTTTTCTCTTTTAGATCTGTAATTCTGCCTTCTTGTTATTGCTTGCTTTGTCACTAATCGCCTCAGGACCTTGATTTCCTAGCAACAGACTGCCACCAAACACTTGGCTCCTGTTCAACATTTTCTTTGTGAAAAATGGCACTGCTGTTGCCGCCTGGGCTGCTGCAGCTAGACTGGCTGTGTAAGTGCTCTAATAATGTATTCCACTGGAAAAAAAAATCACATGATACAGGGTGCGAGGACTGAGCTCAGTTAATTACTGAGCTGGGAAGTTTATCTACAATCTAAAAGCTGTGCTGGGGGAGGGGGCTACAGGATTAAAAAAATGCATTCCTTCCATTATTAATAATTTGAAGGTAAGAATTTGCAAAGAAATATTCTATTTTGAGGTATATAAGTTTATTAAGGATTAGATACAAAAGGCCAATGTCCTTAAAATGTTGCTTGATGATTTCTTTCTCTACAACATGGCCCCAAACACACAAAAGAATCACAGAACAGTTTGCTGCAATTTAAGAGAGCAAATTAACCTATGTATCTGTCAGCTGTGTCTTTCCTACTTAAGGCAAAATCATTTGTATATGTAAATATGCTGTATGGGATGGTAAGAGGTTTTCATTCACAGCGTGAACAGTACATACTGAGAAAACTGAACATTCAAAATATTGTGTTTTGGTATATTGTACACTTAAGTAAATATTTAATAACCCATGATAAGAGTAAAGATGCTTATCATTACTTGTGAAACGATTCAATTGGGACTGAAGAAAATCAGACCTTGTGATTAGAAACCCTGTGATAAGGTAACATAATGTGATTTTTTTTTTTAACTGGGTAGATTTATTAAGATTTTTCATGTCTTCGAAATACTGCCACCCCTGGTAATGATAGTTATGGAAATTAACATGGCATGTCAGCTATGGTTCACTGAAGCCTGGCTCTAACTCTCAGAAATGCGGCTTTATAAGACTGGCATGTTTCAGGACTGCTGTCACGATATGATAATTTAATATACCCAAGAGTGCACTAAGTATTATGGAAGCATCTGTGAAACTAATAAGCCAGTGGCCATACTGATTCTCACCAGTGTCTACAGACTGTGTAACAAACTTACTACAAAGTAGTCGCAATTCAGCTCAGCTGAGGGAGGGAAAAGGCTAGAGGGTACCTTAAAACCATCACGATCACTAACCTTGACAGATGAAATAAAATGAAATTACAGAAGCTCTTTAGCAGAGCACTAAGCATTAAAAAGCCACTGATTATATCCAAGAGTAAAAATATGTACATGCCTTTAAAAAGTGAATAAATAAGGCATTTGACTTTAAAGAATCTGCTTATTGTTGATAATAAGCCACATTGTTTCAACTGAGTCTGAGCCAATAGTATATTTTTACAAAATATAATTCTTGGTTGACTTAACAAAGGAAACACAATCGCCCATCAGTTTTAGAAAATATTGATAATTACTATACAACCATATCAAAATATCTGCGGACTGCAGTAAAGCTGGTTGATGTTTACAGGTAAAACATTTAAAAGTCTATATTTAGCTTATTACGTATTCCAAATTAAAGACACACTAAACCTAGAAGCCACACAAAATGTGAAAAACATATCTGAGGCCTTAAAGAGGGCTATATGGTGTTTGCTACCTTGAATATATATATATCAGTCTGAAAAATATAACTAAAATCATTGGAGGATTATTCTCCTTGATATTTAACTGCAAATTCTGACTTATCATTTAAAAATGGGCTGGATTCTTCACAGAGTTAATTAAAACAGAAGTTAATACTTTAAAAGATGAAGTCATTTAAAGGCTGACGAGGAGGCTGGGTGGAGTGTAATGTGGGAATCAGGTGGTATAGGAGAAGTGGAGTCATAGAGAAAAGCAGTCAAGGGTGGTTGTCAGAAGCACTGGTACAAGACAAGAAGAGCAGAAGTTGGAAGAGAAGCCTCCTGTCTTTCAGAAATCTTCAATGATTTAGAATTGTCGATAACTTTAGTGACAGTAGAGCAATATTAGTGAAAAGGAGATTATGAGTAAGTTAAACTCTAGAGCTTTAAGGATCTGTAAGCAAGGAGGCCAAACAATGAAACACAATGGTGCAGTCAAGCTCCTGGGCTCAGAGGATAACTCTCTACACAGACGAGATACCCAAGTTGTTCTGAGAATAATTGATGGGATATATAAATACATGTGAAAACAGGTCTCCCAGGGTAAAGACTGGAAGGAAAAGGGGGGGGGGTCACTTTGCACCATCCTACCCCCCAAATACAAAAACCACCCCCTGAAATCCCATTTATTGCATTTTTACACAAATCAGAAAAAAACTGGCATTTTAAGAACCAACTCTAAAACATGCATACACTGAAGAAATAAATTAGAATGGAAGCCAAAAGATCTTCTCTTGAAGACCTGCAGTAGAAAAATAGGCAAGAACAAAGGACAAAAATATACATACCACTCCCATTATATTTGCCAACAAACAAAGAAAAGCATCCTAGCTGTCTGACTAGAAACATTGAAAGTTCTTGTAGTATGACACTCGAATGCTATACTGAGAGAAGCAAGTGAGCAGAAGATGAACTCCAGGGGCAGTGCTAATGGACACAAGATGTCTCTTAGTGATGATATAAATGTTCTACAATTAGATTATGATGACGGCTGCAGAATTCTATAAATGCACAAACATCCACTGAACTGTGTATATTAAATGGTGGACACAACAGCATGGATATACTGCAATAAAGCTGTTAAAATTGATTCAATCCCACTTGTCTGGTGGACAGATACAACACAAGTTATTGATTAAATCATACTGAACTATAAAAATTTTATAATATGATCAGTAAATATGGTGGGATAAAGTCTGTCAATATTCAGGGCTATTTTTTTTTGTTCAATTTCTATACCTTTCCAAAGACAAACAAATACTTCAGCAAATATACACTATTGTCATAATGTTTATATATTTTCTCTCTTGTTCATATTTATTATATTCTGTAAAGTTAATATTCTCAAGCTATTTATTGCTTGCTGCTCTATAATACTGAAAGTAAATAGAAGCAAATATACTTGAGTCGATGATTTACTAATTAATTTAGTGTGTTATGTGTACACATATGCTTATTTTCTTACAAATGTGACCAGGATACAGCATGATATCCAATTTCACAAGAAATTCTAAACTCTCAATGTATTGCAGTAAGTCCACAAATCCAAAGCTTCCAGCCTATTTTTACACTTGATCTTAGCCAAAAGGCCGAGAAGCGATTCCAGCCTATTTTTAGAGTCTATGCTTTTACAACCAAGACTACCTTATTTCTTTTAAATAGGTAAAAAGATTATTCTGTTAGTTGAATATTGACATTGATACTAGCAGAGATTTCTTTTTCTTTGTGGTAGCATGAAAATTTTATCTAACTAGAAAATCTATATCTATTAAAGAGATCACCAGGTATTTCTCTAAAAAAATTATATGGATGGGATTTAGATGGCTGAGAGGTTGTGGCTCTCGCTCAATTGGTAGAGAGATTTGCATTGTACTCATTAAGTCATTGATTTGGTTCCCAACCTGTCATAAACTGGTCATGGTGGTATAAGCTTACAAGCCCAGCAGATGGGAGGTAGAGGCAGGAGGATTCAAAGTTCAAGGTCATCCTCAGGGGAGGGGTGGGGGATTTAACTTGCTGAAAATATTCCCAAGAAACTATGACAATTAAAGAATGACTGCTGACTCTGGTGGTATATGCCTAGAATCCCAGCACTGGAGAGGCCGAGACAGGAGAATGGCTTCAAGTCTGAGATGAACCTGGGCTACAAGTAAGACCTTGTCTCTAAGTGTGTTTGTGTGAACGCGCGCGTATGTGTGTGTGTGTGTGTGTGTATGACTGAGAAGAGAAATAACTGAGTTTTTCACACTATCTACTATGCTACACTTCACTGTTTGGGCCATTACTTAAAGAGAGACCAATTTGGCACATACAATTGTACACACCTGTATGGCAGAGATGCATTTGTATTGTTAAGATATACACTAACATGAAAAGCTCTAGTCAAACAAACAACCCATTCTTTTTCATTTCAGTGTTTTACTCATATACTCACTTTTTATTTGGGATACAAGAACCTGTGTTGCTCAGGTTGGCCTCTTGGCAACCTGAGTTCATGTGATTTTTTGTCTTAGTTTGGTTTCTATTTTTGTGATAAAGAGCATGAGCAAAAGCAGCTTGGGGAGGAGGAAAAGGTGTATTTGGCTTACAAGTCCACACCACCATCCATTATAGAGGGAAGTCACGATAGGAACCCAAGTAGAAGCCCAGAGGCAGGAGCTAAAGCAGAGACGAATGGGGAAGGTTGCTTGTCCACCTTGTTATCTACTGCTCACCTGGCCTCTCTCTCTCTCTCTCTCTCTCTCTCTCTCTCTCTCTCTCTCTCTCTCTCTCCTCAAGGCTGGTGTTGCCCACAGTAGGCTGGACCCTCGTATATCAAACAATCAAAACTATTCTACAGACTTGCCCTCAGGCAAATCTACTGGAGAAAGTCCCCTCTTACTAGATTATTCTACCTGTGTCAAGTTGATAAAACAATAGACCAACACAGCTCAGACTCCAGAGGCCAAGGATTATAGGTGTACACCTTTATGCCTGACTTACTAGTCTAATTTTTTAAATGCAGTGCACCTTAAGGTTACATGTAAGGCCATTGTCAGATAAAGGCTCAATATGATCAGGTAAGCCCTAAAAAGGCAAAAAGCAGTCCAGACTAGGGCACTTGGGAAAAAAAAAATAGAGTTAAAAAAATAAATAACAAAAACCAGGAATGAATCTATAGAGTAAACACCTATTTGACCAAGACAATGGAATTTTAACACAAAAACTGACATTTTGGATAAAAGGTCAAGTGTAGTTCAACTGTCCCAACTTTTTAATAATCTCAGAAGAATATTGCAAAGATTAATTACTAAATTTCAAGAAGCACTTTGAATTCTATTTAAGCATTTTATAGAGAAGTATGACCTATTACTTAATCAATTATCTTCCACAGGATATCTTAAGTTTTAAGAAAAGATCCATTAGTTCACCTTTTCTGCTAACATATATTATCATGAGTATAGTTTTTAAAAGGTAGTATTAAAACTTTTTTATGGTCTAACAAGGCTAAAGCAATAAATTGAAATAAGTCTATAAATTAGTAAAGCTTTGCTAGATTTTGAAGAGAAGGAAGCAAATCTCAATAAATATTAGCTACTATTTATGTTAAATTTATCTCTTTACACTTCTCAGTTTCTCTTAATTATGACAGGACAGATCCAATTGCTTACTGCAATAAAAAGAGTACCAGGTAACATACTTTAAGCTGGAACATAATCAAAAGGATGGCTGCTTTTATAATCATGCATCAGCTTAAATACATCTCAGAACACACTGCAAAACGTTAAGTCCTTAAAAACAGCAACTATCCATTTCATTACATATATATTCTCTTTATCCAATGTTGGCAGACCAAATTATGGACCCTGTCTTCTGTATTCCAGAATGGCCTCAAACTCACTACGTAGTCACAGATGACTGTGAACTTCTGACATATCTGTAAGTGAGCACAGCTACATTTGTGCTGGTAGACAAGCATTCTACCAATTATGGTATCTCCAGCTACTGTAAATATCTTTTTAATATCAAAGACTTTCTTTAAAGACAAGCCAAACAAAAATCAACCTACTTACTTACAGACAGAATGTCACCATGTTGCCCACTCTAGTCTTGAACTTGTGAATCTCCTGCCTCAAAATTTGATTGGCTGACTTATAAATATCCACCACTGCACTGGTTGTCCCTTAAGTATAAAACTCTCTATGAGTGTTTTGTCTGAAAGTACAAGTGGGCACCACAGGGGTGCAATGCCTTTGGAGACACCAGAGGCCAGGGAACTAGAATGAAGATAGTCATGAGCAGCCTTGTAGGAGCTGGAAACTAAACTTGAGTCCCGCACATGAGGAAGTGTTTCTAAGAGTGAGCCGTCTATCCAGTCCTCTGATTAGTTCTTTACAGTATATTTTAAACTTGAAAACTTCTCCAGAAAGACAGTTTAATAGAAATAATGCACAGATTTCTCAATAAAATCATACTGTACTGTCAGTGGAATTAAAGCAATAAAAGTATTACAAAAGCATGACATTAGTAATTATGTGTATATGCACAATAATCTCAGTGAAGAGATTTCAGATTTATTTTAAAATTATAAAGGAGTTTAAAAAGGATCTAGAATATTGTGGCAGGAGTATAGAGACTGAAACCACCTCAGCATAAACCAAAGGCTATTTTCTAATCACATATTTTCAGTTCTGTCTCCAACAGAAGACTGTGTCTGATATATTGGTGGTGGTTTTATCCTTTTCTGGGACCTTTCACAGGTGAAAGAAAAAGAAAAACAGTCTAGAGATAATGAAAAGGAAAGAACCAACAGAATATAAATCTGCATCTGAAGACAAATACCGCATTCCAGAAAAAGTCAGTACAGAGTGAATATGGAGATGATGCATGCTTCAGTTATTAACAGGTCAAAGTCAGAGGAAAAATATCTAGGTAATCTTGCAGGAAAATCAAATCATAAAAAGAGAAAGAAAAAACAAACAAACCCAGAACCAATGTAGGGCTCTCTGCAGAAAAATAACAAAACAATGAGACAGCTGAAGTAGTAGAGAAGGCATGTAAACAAGCATAATAACTTCAAGTTCAAAGCCCACCTTGCTTTGTAGGATTCTGTGTCTCCCCCCCTCCCCCCTCCTGCCACTATTACTACCAACATCGGCACTATTGAAACAAAGCAAAAAACAGGGAACAACTAAACACCTTCAACCCCAATCTCAATCAACAAAACTAGAGAAAAAAAAAACAGCTGGTAGTCTGAGAACCCATAAATTATAGATGACTGTCTTAGTCAGGGTTTCTGTTCCTGCACAAACATCATGACCAAGAAGCAAGGTGGGGAGGAAAGGGTTTATTCAGCTTACACGTCCATGTTGTTGTTCATCACCAAAGGAAGTCAGGACTGGTACTCAAGCAGGTCGGGAAGCAGGAGCTGATGCAGAGGCCATGGAGGGATGTTACTTACTGGATTGCTTCCCCTGGCTTGCTCAGCTTGCTTTTTTGTAGAGACCAAGACTACCAGCCCAGAAATGGTACCACTTACAAGGGGCCCTCTCCCCTTGACCACTAATTGAGAAAATGCCTTACAGCTGGATTTCATGGAGGCATTTACTCACCTGAAGCTCCTTTCTCTGTGATAACTCCATTTTGTATCAAGTTGACACAAAACCAAACAGTAAAATGACAAACCAGAGTATCAGAAAGGCAGAGATGCTCCATAGAAAAATCTAGAACTAGACAGAGTAGCTTTTTGGACAATTGTTTTTGTGTTCTAGGGACTGAACTTATATCTTTCTGTATGTGTAGCAATGTGCTCTAACAATCAGCTAAATAGTGCTACAAGTTTCTTTTAAAAATTATTTATATATTTGGGTGTTCTGTCTCCTTGTATGTATGCACACAAGAAGAGGGTATCTGATACCCTGGGACTATAAATATAGATGGTTGTGAGCAATGTGGTGGCTGGGAATTGAACTCAGGACCTCTGGCGTTGCAGCCAGTGATCTTAATTGCCAAGCCATCTCCCCAGCCCCAAAAAGTTTTCTAAACACTGAAATCATTGTTTTTTGTTTTTAAATGGAACATATTGTGGCATGCTATCTCATGATTATAAGATGGTAAGTAAACTCCCCTATTCTGTAGGAACCACCTGGTCATCATAATACAAAAAGGTTGCTTCAGCTGTTATCAAACGTCTCCAAGTGAGAAAAATTGCCACTGGTGAAGAACCAATGTCATGAATAGGTACTACTTTGGATAGACCTAAAAAAAAAATCATAAGAACAAGATTCCAAAGCACAATACCTATTACAAATAACTGTATCCCAGAATAACTGTTGAGATTTACAATAAAAGTACAGATAGGTAACAGTTAGTACACAGATGTGACACAGACAAATACAACTATTCATAAGGAGTGGTAAAGCACCAAAACTGCCCGAGAGATGATGTATGTGCTGAAGTTAACAGAGAATGTCATAAAAGTTACTTTAACTATATATCTGTGGTCTTCAACTTTCCTATTGCTGTGCCCCTTTAATACAGTTCATGTTGTTTTAACCCCCCCCCCCCCTTTGAGGTATAAAATTACCTTTGTTACTACTTTGTAACTATAATTTTGCTACTGTTATAAATTATAGAGATAATATCTGATTAGCAACCATCAAAGGGTTCCTGACCTACTGTCTATATATTCTAAAAGTTAGGCAGAGACAAGCTATAGTTGTAAGTCTCAACTCAGTTTTCTGATATGAAAACAACATTGAGATTTAAAATGCTTAGATAAATTAATGAGAGTTTAGATACTCCAAAAGAAAATGCTAGTGAACAGGGAGGTACCACACAAAGTAGCTAAAGTAAAAGACAAAGAGAAAAAGAAATTCAAAGAAACAAGGAACAGGAGTGAACTATATGTAACAATGGTATGAAGGCAGAAAAGAAAATCCGAAGAGCCGACGGCTGAAACCCCCAGATGATACAGATTCCAATGTTGGAGCTCAAGGACCTTAAGCAAACTTCAAGCCAAGACACACGAGGGATACTAAGATATCATAATAAAACCAGCCAGACGAGTAGCAGACGAAAAAGCATCAGAGAAAGGGGTAGAGGGGAGGTGGGCGATGCTTCACATGGAGCAACCAAAGCAAGGACAGCCCCTGTCTCATCAAGAATAATTCTAGAAGAAGAGAGTGGGCAGCAGCATTCATAGAATGACAGAAAAATGAAATTGGCAGGGCAAAAACAAGTGTGGCAAAAATGCTACTCACATCTAAATATAAAACAAAGATGTTTTCAAACCTGAAAACTAAAAGCATTTATGACTAGTACATCTGAGTACAAGGACTGTTCAGGAATGAGCTCGCAGGAAGAAGGGAATGATGTTGGATGGGAACCTGATCCTAAGGAAAAGAAACAAAGAACACTGGAATGGCAGCTATATTTAAAAAAAAAAAGTATGGTTTATTTCTCATTATTTGATTATTTTTAAAAATAACATAATTATACTATTATAATTATACAAGATAGGATAGTGTTTGTAAATATGTAAGTAAAATGTGTATTGTATGTTTTATGGATTACATACTTCAAAACCTATATAAAAAACAAAACAATTAAAATTACCCCAAATTTAAATAATCAGTGGCTACATACATAGAGACTAGATGAGACAAATGGGAAATATAGTATCAAGGCTCTCACACTGTAGGAAGTCCTATCATGTCATGTAAAAACAAAACCTGCCGAGTGAGTGAGGTGTGCAATTACACTCCAAAACAACAGGGAGAGGAAGAAACAGAGTAAGACCCAGACAGAACACAATGGAGATAAAAGTACTAAATTATCATAAAAGGATAGGAGAAGTAAAAAAATAATAAAGGATAACAAGAATAAATAAAAAGACAAATTTAAACTGAATCATATCAATATTCACATACAATAGAAATGGCATATAGGTTCCAATTCAAAGGTAGATAATGTCAAGTTGGACCAAAATAAGACCCGAGTCTGTTTTCCACAAGATACGTGCTTTAAATGTAAGTAAGTCAAGAGTGAAAGAGAAGAAAAAGTAGACTATGACAGCAATAACAGAAACAAAGCCAGGGACCTGAAGAAGAGCTGGCGCAGGAGGTAAGAATGGTTGCTCTTCTCAGCACCACATCCGGTGGCTTGTGGAATCTAGCTCTGCCAGAACCCAAGATCTCTTCTGGTCTCCATGGAAGGACAGGCACATGTAACTCATGTTTAAATGGGTCATCAACTCCACATTTTAAGTATCTACTGAATGACCACTAAAAAGTACAGCATCCTGGGTATATAAAAAGTTTTCAAACTGGGCATGGTGTACACACATATAATCCCCACTACAGAAGCAGGAGTGAAACACCAGCTCTCAGCTATACAGAAAGTTAGAGGGCTACTTAACCAAACAGGAAAAAAAGAAAAGAAAAGAAAAGAAGAGCAGAGCAGAGCAGAGCAGAGCAGAGCAGAGCAGAGCAGAGCAGAGCAGAGCAGAGAAAAAGAAAAAGAGCTGGGTGTGGTGGCGTATGTCTTTGATCCCAGCACTTGGGAGGCAGAGGCAGGAAGATTTCTGAGTTCGAGGCCAGCCTGGTCTACAGAGTGAGTTCCAGGACAGCCAGGGCTATACAGAGAAACCCTGTCTCAAACAAAACAAAACAAAACAAAACAAAACAAAACAAAACAAAACAAAAACCAAACAGATAGCGGGCACCTTGGCTCTCAGCTGTAATGCCACTGTTTAGGAGACTGAAGCAAGAGGATCACATTGAGTTCAAGGAGAAGTCTGGCTATCTTCTGAATTTCAGCCCACCTTGGGTCACAAAGTCATACTGCATCAAAAGCAAGTGAGTAAAAGGGAAGGGAGGGAAGAAAGGAGGATGGATTGACAGACAAAAAGACAGACAGACAGACAGACAGACAGATGAATACATATCCTCCTTTCTGAAATAAATCAATATAAGAGCAAAAGATCTATCTGGAAATGAAAAGGACTTTCAAACATAAAAGCAACACTAAGAGCCACAGATTGATTAAAACCAAGTAAATCAAAGCAGTAATGAGCTGTTTGCAAGCTGGGTCTTCAGTCTTTCTGCAACAGTCCCAGCATTCACTGAGACTGTAGGTGCAGTCCACTGTATAAGCCTTACACTCCACTCACAAGCTCATCAAGTCATTATGCGTCCAAGCAGGTGAAGTTTCTACTTGACACTAGTAGATACTGTGAAATACAGAGTAATTTGCAGCCAGCTTGGGCTACATACTGAGATTCTGTCTCAAACAAATAACCACACTAGAAAAACATACAATAACAGGACCTAAAGACAAATTAAATCATTTAAAGAAACAGAATAAAGTGAAATAATAATGAAAGAAAGTCTTGAATTCTAGCAATGGTTTTCTCACATATTGGCTGAAGATGTAGTATGACTTTCTACTATATAATCCCATTTAAGAATTTAAATAGCACACTGTAAAACCTACAGCAATGCACATAAACGTGCCGTGGGGGACACTGACACTAGACTGAAATAAATAATTATATCTTCAATAAACACATATTTACAAGATAACGGATTTCAAACACGCCTTCCCAGCTGTTTCAGACAGCTCAGAGAGTAGAAGGCTAGCAGCTGTTCTTCCAAGCTGTGCATGACATGAGATCCCACTACCAAGTAACAGGTTATACTCTTGCGTGAGCAGCCATGTTTAACTCAGATTACAACTAGGTAAGCATGGGTTGATTAATTCAAGAGAAATTTTAGTGTACTTCCAACATTAGAAAATTAATTCTTAACCAATTATTTTTATGTCAGAGAACTTAATTCAAATTATATGCTGCCCTATTTTACATTTAAGAGATTTGTCACAATCAATGTTTCTGAAATATTAAACTAAAAGGTGTCATGCTAATTACTATGGAATAAATAGCAATCATGATTCTTTTTAAGAAAATAAGCTCAAACTGTTAGCAATACATACTTCCATTACTATGGCTTTATACAGTGCTCATATCATTTATAATAAATTGCCAAAAAATGTTTGTAAAACTATTTCAAAAGACCTTATGAACAGGACTTAACAGCAGAAAATTCTGTGAGACTGAGAAGTTATTTATAATATTTCTAAAAGCAGTAGACCCGAAGGTGGTAACACAAATTCATACCCATAATGATTATATTTCTATTGCATAATTATATTAATGAATCAATCACGTGCTCAAGAAAGGCACATTGGGTTACGTACAGGGCTTTAAAAAATGAACACATATCAGCAACAGCTATAGTCTATCATGTTAACATGGACTCTACACATGAGCGGCACTTACAGCTATGTAGTAAACTCTGGCTTTCTCTACCAACACCCAGTTCCGCTCCAGGTCAAGGTGCTTCTCTTTCTTGTAACAATTGGCGGCAGCAAGGTTAGCAACGAGGGACCTAAAAACCCAAGAAAAGGAAATGTATGGTACTTATAAAGGATGAAAGACCTCAGGTATTTTATACAGAAAGGAACAAATTCTTCAAAAGCTGATATTGCTGATGGTGAAGAAGGGGACATGTTTGATGCCCTTAAGACAAAAGACATAGTAACCAGCAATACCTCAAATTACAAGGCCAGTATAGGAGTTTTTAAACTCCAAAATAAGGTTTTAATATATAAATACAGTTCAAAATGCAGCTAATAAATAGGGGGCTAGGTCATTCTGAAATAGGAAATCTACATAAACCAAAATTTCATTTTTATGGTAAAAAATTTCTATTAAAATATGACCAATGAACTATAATTGACTAATTAAATGTCTTTAAGAGCCCAATATGGGATTAATTTCATAAAATATACATATAAACGTAGATCATATTGCTGTGAGAAATAAATTTGCAACTATTACATGTTAAGGACTGGAATCAATTAGGACAAGTTTCTATAGTTGAAAACTCCTGGGTGGGGTGATTTTATAGCTGGAAAATTTAACCAGCATACTAGATTTAAAATCTGGCTATTAAGTGCCACTGAAATTGCTTAATTTTAACCCAACAATTCAACTTAATGAAGTAAAATATTTACATTTCACGTAAATATAAATCTTCCTTCATTCTGACTAGATTTATAAAATTATTTAGCATTTTTCACTATTACTAAAAATTAAAATAGTAAGAATTATGTGCTACAGGAAATGATGTCATCATTTGAGACCTGGGGTATTTAGTTCCTCCAGCTAAGAGAAAAGTTTCTCTTCCAAAACAATTTTCCACTCATCCTTATCTTAATTTATTTCTGAATTTGGAATTTGTTTATATTGAAATAAAAATAAGCCGGGTGTGGTGGCGCACGCCTTTAATCCCAGCACTCGGGAGGCAGAGGCAGGCAGATTTCTGAGTTCCCAGGCTGAATCTGCATGCACCAAGGATGGAATTAAACCTCACATCCTTCTGTTCTACTTCCTGGGTAGGGTGCTAGGACAATGGATATGGGTTACCACATCATGTTACGCAGTGCTAGGAGCAGAAGCCATGATAGTGTACACCAGGGTGGTGCTCCACCAACTGTCCTAAATCCCCAGTCCCAATACCATCTGAACATCACAGGCTATCAAAGCCATAATACTCGTGGGCAAATTGAGTCTTTGACATCTGTAGAACCTAATAATAGTTCAAGCACCAATTTAGTATATAATGACAATTTAACAATTTTATTCTAGTCTTTGTGATGTCAGAAAGAAAACTTGACCCATTTATTATTAATGGGAAAAAAAATCACACTTGAAAATTAAAATTTCTTTTAGGAAAGTTGCAAGAGGCAAAGCTCTAAACACGTACATCTGAGTAGTGGATAGTGAATATAGAGAGACCTTGGTTTGTATGATGAATAATTAATTGAGAAATGAAAACTATCCCCTAATCAATCTCTCTCTCTTTCACACACACACAAACAAACACACACAACCACGAACACCACCACCACCACAACCAAACCACATTAAAGCAAAGATTTAAAATTTACTTTGTTCCCCTACGTATTTTCGAACGCTATTTTTAACTATTGTCCACAATGGTCCTCAGCACCCAGAATCATGTCAGGTCTTACTATGATTCTGCTAGAAGCCAAAATAAAGAAGGTGAGAGAGGGAATTGTCCTAACTTTCTATTTGCTGTGATAAACATCAAAACCAAGAAAAACTTGGAGGGGAAAGGGCTTATGTGGCTTACACTTCCAGGTGACCTTCCACCACTGAGGGAAGATAGGCCAGAAACACAAGCAGGAACCTGGAGGCAGGAACTGAAGCAGAGGCTGTGGAGGAACCCTGCTTACTAGACTGCTTCTGAAAGCTAGATTTCTATACAACTCAGGGCCACTACTCACTGTTGGCTGGGTCCACTCACATGAATCATTAATCAAGAAAATGTCCCATGAACAGGTCTATAGGGTAGTCTGAAGGAGGCAGTTTCTCAATTGAGGTTCCCTTCATACCAACTGACTCTATCTTATGCTAAACTGAACAAACTTACAACAGGGGGATGGGTCAGGATAGAAAAACAGCACGAAGGATGAAGCACAAATTACATATGTATAAGTATAGGGGACCCAGCCATGCATGGTCCACCTATAACCGTGACACTGGGAAGCAGAAGTATAAGGACAGGCACAAGTTTGATGTTGGTTTGATCCATGTAGCAAATTCAAGGCTAACCAGGATTGAATCTGCAGGCCCTGTCTTAAAAAAAAAAAAATCAAACAAACTAAAGCAAGTACAAAGAATGCAAATATGGTAGTGAACTAAAATTTAAAGTAAATAATTTCTGAGGATTCTAATAAAATAGTAAAAAAAAAAAAATGGTGATTTTCTTTTTCCCATTCAAAGAAGAAGGAAGGCTTCATCAGTACGGTGCTAATAATGTTAGAAATGTACATCTACACTGCAGAAATGAGGCACAGCTACCAAATGGTAAGCAAACCAATACATGGAAGGCCCTGAGAGAGATAAGAGATTGATATGAAGAACTTTCTACTGAGTACACTGGGTAGACAGGAGGGCTGGGACTAACAGCACCAGCTGCCAGCTCTATAGATTTTTCTGCTTAGTGACCCATGCTGGGTAACTTTCCCACTAGGGGCCATGCTACAGTGTTTCTGTTTCATGTCCAAGATTCAGGCAACAGAAAGGGTTTGAAAGAATCTCATGGCAAGATGAAGATCTAGTCATTTCAGCTCTTTCTATGTCTGCCTGGCACGTAGCATCGGGGCTTCTCTGATTCATTTTAATATAGCGAATTTGACTGTGAAAATGACGAGGTTAGTCACTCTGCAGCTCTGTGACCTCCTCTGGTTGTTTGTCTCTTTTTCTGAATGTCTTTTGTTTTCTCTCGATTTCAGGAATAGTAGCACCAGTGATCTTCTTTGTACAGTAACCCAGGGGGTACTATTACAGCAGCGTGATATCACTTTGCCATTTGAACAATAAAAGGACTTTTGGGAAAAAAAAAAAGAAGGTGTGTGTGTGTGTGTGTGTGTGTGTCTGTGTGTCTTCACCTCTACTCCCATCTCCATATGCAGGTTTTGAAGCTCACCCTGGGTATCAAGCTTGTGATTCTCCTGTCTCTGCCTCTTAAATGCTGCAACTCAAGAGGTGTGAGCTGAGACACTTGGCCTGGTTGCTGCCTGTGTGGTGCAATACAAGACTGGTGTTGTTTAACAGTGGTGGAAGCCTTGTGTCACACACGCTTCTATAAGCAGATACTCATACTCTGTTATCAGGTTATGCCGGCAAGATCATTCTTTCTCTTCTGATGGAGTTCAGCAAATTACATGATGTAAAATCCCAAACACAACATTTTCTTTTCCTAAGTCTAATTATTCAAGGTAGAGACTAGATAGATGATCTCAAGCTTTAGCTTCGACATACCTCATGAACTCAAAAGCAGGTTTAACTAAACACAAACTTAAAAACACAAAAGGTGCTCCTGGGAGGTAGAGCAGTAGTTACAGGAGCCCCCCTGATGATGGAAACCTGACCACCTGACTTCAATCCTAGGAAGCCATCATAAAGGCAGTGGGAGAGAGACAGCTTCTTCACAAAGCTGTCCACTGGCCTCCACACTTGTGCGACAGCATGCACACATACCATACAAACACATCATCGAGAATCATAAATAAATAAACAAAAACAACAAAAAAGGAAGCTGGCCCAAAGGCTCACTCACTCCTGTAGTTCCAATACAAGGAAGGTGATGGTGGAAAGACTGCCAAGAGTCAGGACAGTCTGGCCTGCAGGGTAAGACACTGTTGCAAATAAACTAAAAACTAAAAGTAGACAAAATAATTCCATCCCACCCCAATGAAAACTCAAAGATTAAAACAAAACAACAAAAAACCAAAGCAAACAAAATAACAAGGCCACAAATGCTGGTGTGGATGTGGGGAAAAGGAAATTCTTATTCACTGTTGGCGCAGCTATTATGGAAATCAGTGTGGAAGGTCTTCAAAGAGCTGGAAGTAGATCTACCACATGCTCCACCTATAACACAGATCCAGACACAGACACAGACACACACACATTCCTAAAGGACTCCATATCCTACTACATAGATACTTGCTCATCCATGTTCACTACTGATCTACTGACAAGATGCAGTGAGTAGAAATGGCTTAGTATCCATCAACTGGTTAGTGGAAAATGAAAATGTGCTATATTTTTCAGCTGTAAAGAAAGAGAAAAAATATGAAATTCATGGGTAAAAGGGCGGAGCTGGAAATAATCATTCTGAGTGAGATTAATGAAACAGTAAGGGTTAAACAGGATGGAGGATGGTAGAGCTTAGTAGAAGAGGGAGAATAGGGATGGATAACTAATAGTGAAGACCTTTGAAAAAGCCATATGGGAACCTACTAGTGTAGAAGTTCCCAAAATATATGTACATATATAAATGAGTTTAAATAGATTCATCTCACCTTGCCAAAGGCTCAGGAACCATCAAGAAAGAGGAGGTAGAAAGATTTTAAGAGCCAGAGGCAGCAGATGTCTATGGAAAAATAGTATTTGTTGTATATGACAGAGTTGTTACACACACATTTGAACTCACAGAGGGTATAACTGTATGCATGTGACCTGCACAAGATCAACTGAGCCACAGTTCAAGAATGGGCTGGCGGGGGGCGGGGGGGGGGGCTCATAAAGTCCCAGCCTTAGCTCAGAAGCCACTGCTAACTGACGGCTGCTGGGGAAGGCAGAGTCAGTCTTCTTCAGGAATGTGATAAGCCTCTCGAAGTCGCTACTCCCATTCGGTGTACATGCAGGTGGCACTGAGTGGTTTTCATGGGCTTACAAAACAACGTGTAGGCTGGAGAAAAGGCTCAACAGATACGAGCAGTTGTCGCTCTTACACAGGACTAGGATTTCAGTTCCTAGCACATACACAATACTTTACAACAAATTACAATTCTGGCTCCAAGGGATCTGACATCCTCTTTTGACCATTATGGGTATCAGGTACATATGTGGTGCACATATACACAAACAGGCAAAATCCTCATACACATACTTTTCAAAAATCTAAATTTCAGAAACTGCATGTAAGCTTTCTCCTGCATCAGTAGCAATAACAGAGCGGAGCATGCAAACTTGCAAGGGAGATACTGCTCACTGCAAAAGGGGAGGGGAGGGGAGGGGCTGGAGAGGAATCGGGGAGTGGCCTGTATAAAACACATTACATACATGCATGGAATTCCTAAATAGTACAAAAGTTAATCAAACACAAGGTTAAAATGACTCAGGGTTTGCTGAACATTAAAAATGCTTATTAAAGTGAAGTTACAAACAGTCCAAACTGTTTGTAATTCAGATTTCGCTGGTGTCTACACAGCTGTGGGGAGGGTGTTCCAGGTTGGTAGTGACTTACCTGTTGCCACCAGTGATACACGCAGCACAAGTTCCTGTTGGCTGCTCGTTCTGCTCATAGTAATGAGCATCCACATGTGCGTCAGCAGCCTTACGCTTCAGGATCTCCCCAAACTTATCTATCCCAATGCATCCAAAGAATGTTGCTGCTTTGTGTGGCTCCTGAATCAACCACTGAAAAACATAAATGAATGGATGGGTCAGAAGCGGAATGGAGAACTCAGGACTCTGCCACGGGTGCTGGCATGAAAGATGTGCTTTGTAGTGACGATGAATAGAACCTCAACAGGTGCACTACCGCTTAGAGTAAAAACCTTGACAAAACAGCCGTTCACATTCTTCTATTACATGAGCGATAGATACAGAGTGGACCACTTCAGTGGGTAGTCATAGATAACAGGTCTTTAGAACTCAGAACATAAGTTATATGGACTTTAAATCAAATGCTGGCTACTTATACGTATATCAAAGCTAAGTATCAATGTACTTTAGAACACAGGCTAAACTAAAGCTCACAGCTGTGCTCCTGTCTCGGCCTCTTAAATTCTGGGATTACAAATACAAGCCACCATCTTGGCATCACTTAACCTTTCTACAGCTTCCTTTTCTAATCTGTAAAATGGGGAAATGATTAAAAACATGCTTCATAGGGAGGGTGAAGATTAACTGAAATAAAATAAGTCAGTGTATATTCAAACTGAACATAGTATCCAAGATACAATAAGCAACACTTTTAAGCTGTAGTAATCAAAATTTTTATACTTCTTAAAATAATTTATACATAAATTATGCTAAAACATACTCATACTTAATTACTATTTAAAATGGTGCCTGAAGAGGCAGGCAGGTTTCTGAGTTTGAGGCCAGCCTGGTCTACAGAGTGAGTTCCAGGACAGCTAGGCCTACACGGAGAAACCCTGTCTTGAAAAACAAAAACAAACAAACAAAAAATGATGCCTGAGTATGGTGGTGCATGCCTAAAATTCTTAACCCCTGGGAGGTGGAGGCAGGAGAACCAGGAGTTAAATGTTCAAACTTGCAAACGGCTTAGGTTCTAGGAGACTATTTTAAAAAGAACCCCCCTCTCCTACTCCAAAAAAGAAAGAAAAGTCTTCAGAGCTGGACAGAGGGTGGATTTCTAAGCCCTGACTATAGGAAGTATTTCCATAGGACAGGGCTGCTGCACACACTCAGTATGGCTATTGCTGAGTGAGGAAGACCCACAGGAGCTCAACAGTGACAAAATCACAGTGCTGGTGAGTGAGGGGCTTAAGAAGCTCCACCATCTGAAGAGCCACGGGCAGTTGATCACTGCTGGGGTGGAGAAGTCAGCTTTCTTTGGGGATGCTCTCTGGGAGGCTGCCCGTGCTGTAGTAGATAGATGGCCCTACACCTACGCATGTACAGACAAATGAGAAAGAGGGCACATGAAGTAAGAGCAAAAAGTGGTGGTGGGGCTATGGAAAGAATTGGGGGATATTTGCTGCAAAAAATATTATATGCATACATGAATATTAAAATTTTGTAAAGATAGACGTGTTAAAATTCTAACTACAAATATCTCATCATGTCATTAAAGTGATTCATATAAACTTTAGTATTTTTCTTGTAAATGATTCATAATGGATTTCTTTTAATATGCATGGGTTTCGTTGATTTGAACTCTTTAATGTAGCTCATGTCCCTGAGGCTTCTCATACTTTATTAGTGATTCTAAAGAGACCATCTTTTTATTTCAAATAAAGAGGTTAAAAAATTCTATGTATATAAACTAAAAAACAGTTCCAACACAGGAGGCTGGGGAGATAGCTTAGTGGTGAAGACCAATCGCTGCAGACCCAGGTTCAATTCTCAACACCCACATTGCAGCTCACAACTCTATAATTTAAGTTCCAATGTATCCAATGCCTTTTGATCTCAATGGGTATTACATGGTTGTGGTGCACAAACACACACGAAGGTAAAACACTCACACATGTAAATATCAATAATAATAAATAAAAAACATATTTTGAAATACTGAGTATATGTTATGGAAACAAATAAGTATACAAACACTGAGTATGTATGAATACACACACACACACACACACACACACACACACACACACACACACACACACATAATGTATCAGAATACATTTAGAGATAAAGGAATGGAGATAACCAAAATAGTAACAGAAGACCGCAGAAGTGACCGCCTGACGACAAGGAGTACTCTCTCTAGAGATTTATTCTCAAGATGAACATACAACAGAACAGATGTAATTATTTATTCATACTTTATTTACAATGAAATAATGTTATGAATAACAAAGTCTGTGCACAGAAGCCTTACTCAGTACTGGATGAACCTGTTTGCAGAAACCCAGATCCACACACAAAGCAAGGGAAGGGAAAGAGACCAATCTAGCCTTCGGAGGGAGAGCAGGAGAGTGGAGAGCTGGATTACGTCTGGGGAAACAGGATGAGTTCAAGGCCAGCCTAGATTCCACAAGGAAACCAAAACGAAGGGATACAGCTTAGGGGTAAAGCTTAGGCATCTATATGGACAAAGGTTTCAAACCCCACCTCAGAAACAAGCTCCCCAACAATAGCAACAATAACAAAACGAAAAGGATTCGTGTGTGTAGACAATTCTCTAGGATATCTTGTGAAGACAGAAAAGTTATAAAAGAGGAAACTCAAGAATAAAAATATCACAGGAAAGCCTCCAGACATGGGATTTTTCAATATTTTCTAAGGAATTCAAACAAACAAAAAAGTCAAATAAAGCAAAAAACTATGACAACAACAAGTGAGACCTATTGAACAACAAAAGGAGTGATCAATAAGGCAAAAGGGCAGTTATGTATCTGATGAGAGGTTAATATCCAGAATACTAACTAACAAACTTCTAAAACACCACAATGAAACAAATAACCTGAATGAAATATGGCCAAAAGTGTTGAACAGGTGTGTTTCTAATTATCCAAATGGCCAATGTGCACATGAAGATGCTCAATAATACTAACCATCTGGAAAATGAAACAAAACGAAACAAACAAAAAAAAAGCATAATCAGATGTTACTTAATACTAGTCATGACACTAAGAAAAGAGGAGAAAATAGGAAGTATTGGTGAGGATGTGGAGAAAGTACCCATACACTGTGGACAGCTGAAAACAAAACCATAAAGATATACACACAGGGGTCTCAGATAATAAGCAGGGCCTCTGACAGAAGGAACCTTGATGGGACCTTGACATCATATGTACTACCAGGATGCGAGTGTCTGACTGCTTCTCCCACTGAAATTAGCATTCACCAGTAAGCACTGAAAGGAATACAGGAGAATAAGTTGTGAAAAATTATTTCAAAGTTAAAATTATAGTTACCCTTAAAATTCTAGCTACATAGAACCCATGCATACTTCAGTAATGCAAGGACTCATAAGGAATCTACGTAAATACTCTTGAATAAAAAAATATGAAAGTAAGCATGGTGGCACATGTTTGTAATTCCAGCAGTTGAAGTAGAGGAACATCTGCAGTTTAAGATCTTCTTTGGCTGCATATAGTTTCTGGAGGTGCTAGAGCAGCATTTCTCAATATGTGGGTCGTGACCCTTTCACTGGGGGTCACATATCAGATATCCTTTATATAAGATATTTACATACTGTTCATAACTAGCAAAATTACAGTTATGATGTAGTGACAAAAAATAATTTTATGATGGGGGTCGCCACAAAATGAGGAGCTGTATTAAAGGGTTGAGAACCACTGTTATAGAGGACAGAGTATGTGGAAGATTAATTTCTCCAAATACGTAGCTTTCCCCAAAAGCACTCCCACCTGTCATCTACCCAAATGGGACATTTTAGTGACACTTCCAGAAGTAACCCTCCCCCATGCTCCTATAAGTGAGCCCTAGAAACTCTTGGTTTGTCTAGCTGTACTCTGATAGAATTGTTATTTTTGATCTGCTGTTTGTCCTCGGTATCCTATCTGACATGAATAAATGTTTGCTTATGACTCCCAAGGATGGTAGCATGATAATGATACATAGCTTCAATGCAATCCTAACCAAGCCTCAATAGGATACCTAAGGGGATGAAGAAGCTGATTCCATAATTTAATGAAATATGGAAAAGGAGCTAGATGTGCAAAAGATACGATGTGTATCACTTTGAGAGATATCAATGCTGTTAAAGTCTAAATTCTTTAATTATAAAATATATGATAATCTTGTGGATACTGCAACAATTAGAAAGGCATAGCTGCAACAGAAAATGTAGTCATTATTGGTATAAATACCTGAATTAGTTTAATTGAACTTAAATAATGATAGAAACACCAAGATATTACCACAAACAGCTAGGAGAGATATTAATTGCAATGAGGGGCTAACAAAAGGTTTCCAAAGATACATGATCTCATCAATTATCTTTAAAAGTTATGTCTGTGTCATTGGAACTGGCGATGAACTTCAAAGAGAGGCATATAGCATAGCATACAGTATATTTTATGAATCTTATTATGGTGTTCCTAATTCCAACCAAAAATTCAATTTTTCTAACAGGTATCTCGTGGGCACTGCAAACCCACACAACCTGAGGCCTAGACTGCTCACCAGCACGTTTACTCATCACTTCACCTTGACTGTTAAGTACCGCCTTTTAATTATAGAAACAAATACATTTGTTTTTGCAAAGTTCTTCTGAAGGAATTGAAAGCAATGCACTGGTTTAACACTAAAGGGGAAAGTTCTGAAGGAATGGTTCTTGCTGTGTCATTGTGCTCCCCTTGAAAAACTAAGCTATCCTGTGGAAGGAGCCTTGTTAGTTCAGTAGGTCGCACATCAGTCTCACAAACATTCAGGGGATGTTGTGTAAGTTTGCTATAAGATCATAGTGGGCCTACAAGGGCACAGCTTGGGAAGCGAGGACGCATGTTAACAAAAACTAATCAAAAAGATAGCTAAAGGAATATGAGAAGTGTAATGATGGAGCAACTGTTTAGGAAGGAAAAATCTAGTGCAAAATCTAGGTGTCGGCAGACGATTAACTATGACTATGCAGAGGGTAGGCATTATCCTGTAGGTGTAATACAGAACATGGCAGTTTCTCAGCAAATGAGTGTGATTATAAAGCCCATGCCTGAGTAAGGAGAGGAACCAGACATAGTAAATTCACAAAAAAACCTTAGGTAGGTGCCTGAATAAATGACATATTGAGCTTCACATTAAGAGTCTTTAACAACACATTCAAAGGTTTCTATTAATATTAACTGCACCTTTCAGATGAATTCTGTCTTCACCCAACTGCAATATTTAGAGAACTATAACTGCCGACGATGCCGGAGAGCCCGTCACTTTTAAGATAATGCCATATGCTTTAATTTAATTCATAATTAAATGATGAAGAATGACTCATAGAAACTAGAATAGTTGAAAGATGAGCCAGACTCAGGAAATTTTACGACAGAAAAACCAGGAGGCACTTCAGGAAAATTGAAAAGCATAGCTGAAAGGAATGGAATGTCAAAACTGGGGAATAATAGTAAGTATCCTTCAGATGACGAACAGCAGCTAAGGCTGAGAGCAAGGTTGGCAGGGAGGCTCAGTGGGTAGACATGCTCCACCCAACAGTGCACAGGGTTCTTTCATGTAGAATGGAAACATATTTATATATACTATAACGTTTCCCCTGTATATGAGAAGGTTATGTGACCATTTTGACTGTCAAACTCCAGGACATTTCCAGCTCCTCAAAATCATGTCCTGTAAATGCAACCATTAACAGCCCCTCAACTCTCATCCTCTAGAAGAAACACAACCACATACTTTTTAGGCATTCCCTTGGATTCAGCTTTGATATCCCTCAATCTACTATACATTGAGGGAGCGTCCTAAAATGTTCTCTCCTCAACAGAGCAGGTCTCTAACACAAGCAGCCTCATTAAAGAACCACCAGTTAACGAGCACATAGGCCAGCTTCAGCACTCCATTCTGATCCTTTCCCTGTTCTATGTTCCAATTTAGAATTCCCTCTACTCCCCTCCTATCCTCTCTCTTGCCTTTCCCTCCTACTTTCCTTCTCTTCCCACACTCATGTATCTCTGTATCCCAAGCTGGCCTAGAACTCCCTATGCAACCAAGGATGACATTGGCCAGGTAGATTCTCCACCTTCCAAGTGCTGGGATTACAGAGTACACACCTCCTCAGTGTGTGCAGCACTGAGCTGCATTCCCAGCCTTTAGATCTCATTCTTTTTTTTTAAATTAGGTATTTTCTTTATATACATTTCAAATGCTATCCTGAAAGCTCCCTATACCCTCCCACCAACCTGCTCCCTTACCCACCCACTCCTGCTTCTTGGCCCTGGCATTCCCTGGGACTGGGGCATATAAAGTTTGCAATACCAAGGGGCCTCTCTTACCAATGATGGCCGACTAGGCCATCTTCTGCTACACATGCAGCTAGACATACGAGCTCTGGGGGTACTGGTTAGTTCATATTGTTGTTCCACCTATAGGGTTGCAGACCCCTTCAGTTCCTTGGGTGCTTTCTCTACCTTCTCCATTGGGGGAGCCCTGTATTCTATCTCATAGATGACTGAGCACCCAGAAGATGTTCCAACTGGTAAGAAGAACACATGCTCCACTATGTTCACAGCAGCCTTATTTATAATAGCCAGAAGCTGGAAAGAACCCAGATGTCCCTCAAAAGAATGGATACAGAAAATGTGGTTCATTTACACAATGGAGTACTACTCAGCTATTAAAAACAATGAATTTATGAAATTCTTGGACAAATGGATGTATCTGGAGGATATCATCCTTAGTGAGGTAACCCAATCACAAAAGAAGTCATTAGATATGCACTTATCTCACTGATAAGTGGATATTAGCTCAGAAACATAGAACACCCAAGATACAATTTGCAAAACACAAGAAAATCAAGAAGAGGGAAGACCAATGGGTGGATACTTCATTCCTACTTAGAAAAGGGAACAAAATACCCATGAAAGGAGTTACAGAGACAAAGTTTGGAGCTAAGATGAAAGGATGGATTATCCAGAGACTACCCGACCCGGGGATCCATCCCATAATCAGCCACCAAACCCAGACACTATTGCATATGCCAGCAAGATTTTGTTGAAGGGACCCTGGTATAGATCTCATTCTTTTAAGTAAACCTTTTCCAAGGTCTACTCTGGATGCTGATATCGAGTAATGCCACAGCAGATTCCTTGTTATAATAAATTAGTTTTTCTTAATGAATTTTCCTGTTCAACACACTTTCTTGGCTCAGCTGAAAGACCTGTGGTTTGCGTTTCCAAATCCAAATGTCTATCTGCTACTTTCAGTCTCTGAAGAGGAGGGAGACTGAGATGAACAGAGAAGTCTTGTCAAGTTTTTTTATTTATTAATTTGTTTTCAAACTCCTTTTTCCTTTATTGTTTTCTGACAACCTCTTACGTCTCATCAAAGCTCATGTAAAAACAGTCACATCTGTTAGTAACTGCTGCATTGGTTCTCATTTCTACTCTGCCATACAATACTCACATTGATTTAATCCCTCTGTTACTGTTTTGTTGCAAAGGCCTCAAGTAGAACTTAGAAAGCAGGAAGGACAAGCTCCCCTAAGCTTCAATGGTAAGTGGGAATCAGGGCATACACGTCTTTTAAAGGAAAAAAGAAAGAGTTAAAAGAGTGTGAATGTGGGAGGCAGAGGATGGTAGACCAAGAAAGCTAAAACCCAGTATTCTGAGAGGATTTTCATACTTCTTAATATAAAACTATAAAGAGGAGGTCTTATAATAAAAATATTTAATTTCATCTAAACAAACAGTGCTGGGGATGATTAAATGGCTCACTGTGTGAAGTTAATTTAGCAGGTTAACGTGACTGTTCCAGTTTGATGATGTGCACTTAATTTTCAAAAACCCCATTAGAAGCCCACTGAAAGTTATTCTCTGACTTTTCTATTATATCATGGCTTGTGCTCACTCAAGGAGCCACACCCAAATAATCACATGCATGCACACACACACACACACACACGCACAAATATTTCTGTCTTTTTAAAGACCAGTTTTGGTTTACTTTTTTAGTATGCTACAGAACACAAGAGAAGACATTGAAAATATAACTACGTATGTTGATTCAGGGTTCAGTATAGAATCTGGCAATCAAAGTTGACAGAACAAATTTTAATTATTATAATTACTACAGTTGCAATTACACTATCAGCATCATTAACAGCACCGTTCTTTCTTTTTTACTTCAAAGGTTACTATTTTGGATGTGCATGGTATTTGTACATGCATGTATGCAGAGGTCAGAGCACAACATTAGGCATCCAGTTATCTCCGATCTTTAAACAGGTTCTGAAACTGAATTCATGTCATTAGCTTTGCATGGTGAACACTGTTAGCGACTCAGTTACTTCTTACCCAGACACTTGGCATTTAACTTTGGGTTCAGAGACTGCATGCTATTACTACAGGGAACAGCTATTGATGGGGGAGCACTGACAGAGGGAACAGAGACTGACTACAGAAACACCAGGAAGGACCATGTCTTCTGTTCAAACAAAACAAACAAGGCCACAGGATTGCAAAAACTATCAAGGAAAATAATTTTTTTTACTGAAAGAAATTTAATCTCATTTAAAAACACTGTGTAAATAATATATTTTCAATATGTGCATACTTGTGTGTCTGTCTGAGGTTATGTGAGAGAGTGCAGGTTGCTCTTGAGGTCCAGTGAGGGCATCTGATCACCTGGAGCAGGAGTCACAAGTGCTTATGAGCAGCTCCATCTGTGTGCTGGGAACTCTGAATGAGCAGCACTCTTAACCAATAAGCCCCTAAATTATGATTGTCAACAATAGCTTATATCATCTGGAATTTTCACTGAATTAATAAAAGATGAATGAACAGAAATAGGCAGCCAGGATTTATCTTCAAAATATAATGATGAAAAAAGAAAAACAAAAACCAAAACAACCCAATCCAAACCAATAACAACAAAAGTACATTGTATGGTATGGCTGTGTGGGAAAACTGTGCTAAAGTCCCAGTCTACCATGTCCAGATAGATCCTCTAATCTTGGCACAAAATGGAAGACGCCCTTTCCCAGCAGGGCTTCCTCTTTTCTGACCCTGCCTGGAGAGCCTGAACCCCTCACACCCTCTACCTGGGAACATCAGGTAGCCTTGGTGAGATTACAGCTTCAACTTTCTTTCTCCAAAAAAACCTGTTCAGCAAGCACCTAGAATTCCTGGCAAGCCTCTCCAGGCAAAGGAGGCATTCTTAGGTACCCTTGCTATAGACAATGCTACATACCCACCCTGGAAATCCCTACCCCTTTCCCAAAAGTGATATAGCCCTCCCTTGATCCACCCCACAGCTGAGCTGCCTCTGAAGCTCATGCCGGGTTTCTGTCATTTCTGTCAGACTCGGGCCACCGGAACCATGTTCCTCAACTATATTCCCTTTGTCCTTGTGGGCTGGTAGCCAATAGCCTCTGGGGCGGTGGGGAGGACCACACAGCTGTAAGTTTTAATAAATCCCACTTTCACCAGAATCCTTCAAGTGTCAAGATTTCTACCAAGAGGGCAATATAGCTTTCTATATCTATCCTACCAAGATTTACAAAATGATTCTTACCACTATTTTTTGACATTGCTTTCTTGCTTGCTACATAATGAAGTTCTCTTTTGTTAAGATGAATCAAATAGATTGCCTAAGGCATGTATTGTTTTCTTTAGAATCAGAATTCAGAACAGTATTTTCCACAGGCTAGCTGAAAGTGTTAAGTCCCTTTACACTGCTAAATCTTATACTATAGAAAAAAATTGGCTTTTTTGTTCATTTTATAGGGTGTCCCTATGTGTAGCACAATCTAGCCCTAAACTGATTATATAGCCCCGGATGGCCTCAAACTTGTAGAATGCCTCCTCCCTTAGCCTTAGGAGAACTGGGATGATAAGCGTGTGTCCTGGCTAGACGGGACCTCTTACGGAAGGGACACACAAGCAGTTTCACATGAAAGCAGATGCTGGGTAACATTTAATACTTTAAATCCTAAAGGAATTTTAATTTTACTACATACTTTTCCTAATTTAAATGCAATTATTAATACCCATAATTTTTTCATTTATATATTTAAAATATTTTCTTCAGATGAAAAATTGAGCCAAATTAAATATTAAAGGCATTCCTAAAAATGCTATGTTTTGCCAATAATTGCATGCAACAACAATAATTGTGAGTTTAATTACTGAGTATTTGGAAGGGGCTGTGCCTTTGTGGGAGACCATTTCTTAGCCTGTATCAGGCCCTCAGGTCAATGGCTGGGTCCACAAAATTTGAAGTTTGAATACTTCATATGTGTTGTGTGTCATGATGGTGTTTCATGTATTCTCTTAGCTCACTGAACCCGAACACTAAACATAAGGTCCCCAGTGCTAGTAAGTGAATACTTAGAGAGGGGGAGATAGCAGCAAGCATGACTGACTTTAGAAAGAGTCCAGATAATCTTCACCCTTCATGAGGAAAAACATCGTGGGGCTGGAGATAAGGTGCTTAGGAGCACACACTGCTTGTACAGAGGACACAAGTTAGGTGTCCAGCACCCACGTCACCAAGCTCACAACTACCTGTCATTGCAGGTGCAGGTGATCTGACACCACTGGCCTCTGTAGGCACCTGTGCTCATATGTGCATACCCCTCTAGACAACTAAAAAGAATAGAAGTTTAACAAATTTCAAGAGAAGAAAAGCACCCTGGAAGGAATGCTATCAGACCCAGAGTGCACAACAGGCCTAGGAGGGAGTCACCTATGACTTTGTGCAAGTCACTCACTCCTTAGCCATCACAGGCCTTAACCATATGCTCTAGGAAATCAAAATGCTGTTCTAGGGATCTATCACTTCCAGCTACACAGAATACAGAAAGCTAGCCTTGATGTAAGGTAAATCACCATAAAAACTGATGATGGCAAGTGGAAACTATGTCAGCTAGGACAGGAAATGAAGAGATGGTTAAGAGGGCAGTAAGTGGTCCTTTGAAGTGAGTATTTCTCTAAGAGGGATCTGCCCAGAAGCCCTGCAACATCCAAGGACGCAGGTAACCAAGGAGAAAGGGGGGAAAGAGGGACCTTCTCCTTTACCAATCCTAGCACACATTTTGTACAAAGCAAAAACCCCAAGGCAGTAAACATCTGCTCATCAACACTGATCAGCAGAAACATCAAAAACAGAAGGCAAAGGTCAAGCCAAAGTTTATTGACGACGATGAACTATGACAGTCTCTATTAAATTACCCCTTCCTTCAAGGTGTATGTGATCAAAGCAGCAAAAGATATTTTCACTCAGTCACATAACAAGCTATTTGTCGAGATTGAAACATCTGGTCAATATCTCCTAACACTGCAATTTCATGCACAGTTAGCATTAGGGCACATTTCTCCTCTTCTTACAGGGTCCACGAGAGTGGCACATATGGCTGATCATTTCATTCAGAAAGGATTCAATTCGAGGCATTAAACACAATCGCCTGTGCTTTATGGTGTTTTAAGTCTACCTGCCATCGTTTTCCCTCATCATTGCCGACTGCTGTTCTCTTCTACTATAAAAGGCTGTAAATATGACAGAGCACTTAAAGCTTAACAGCTTTCCTGAGCTGGGGTGGGAAAGCATTTACGACAAGAGAATCTATAGAGTGCCAAGTCGTTTTCTATGACCAAGAAGACCAAAGACATTAAAGCATTGATCATCATATTTAGCAAGTGTCTAGTATAGATTAGTGAAGTAATCTTTATTTATTTTTGAAATTGTGTCTGTGTAGTATGCATGTGAGAGCATGTGTGTGTGGATAGACTGTCTATGCATGTATGTACACGTGGAGGCTAGAATTGACAAGCATCCTGCTCTATTGGCTGTCACCTTCCTCCTTTGAGACAGGGTCTCTCACCAGTCCTGGAGCTTTACATTTCAGCTAAAATGGGAAGTGAGCCATTGGGAGTCACTTGCTCCGAGTGCCCCAGGCTCCACAGGGTTACAGATGCATGCTGCCTGCTTTCATGCAGGTTCTGGGCAGTCAAACTCAGGTCCTTACACTTCCACAGCAATCACGTTATCACTGAGCCATCTCCCCTGCCATAGATAGCCATCCAAATATTTGACTTTAGACACAGTATATTCATGAGGGTATTCTTGAATATAATTCTTAAGTATAAAAAAATCACATAAAACAGTGTCATAGAAATTTACATTAATTTTAGGGACGATGCAATGGCTCAGAATGTAAAGTACCTTTGTACCAACCCTGATGATCTGGGTTTGATATCTGGAATCCGCATCATGGAGGTCAGGATGTCCTCTCACCTCCACACATAAATGGCACAAATGTGAAGACACACAGAAATGTGAAAAAAGGATTTAAATTTAATTTCATTAGGGGTATTCAGAATACTTTCAGCAGATAAGGAACAACCCTATACTAGAAAGAATCAGGATGCCACAATTTTATCAGTCACATATGCTGAAAATTTTCCACTTGAAATTCATGCATTTGTTGCCATGGTAACTGTCCTTTCTTGAACACTTATAGTAGCAAACCTGAACTTGCACCGTAGATTTCTCTCTTTGCTTCCCTTCCTTTGGGATTATAGCTTCAAGAGGCAACTGTGCTGGGGATGGGGCACATCCAAAGCTTCGGTTTCACATTTCCTTTGACATGATTCTTCACAGCAGGACCGTGTAAGGACAGTTATTTTCTAAAACTTAGGGATTTGTCTCTCTAGCCATTAACAATGGAGGGGATTTGAATGAACAAATATTCTTGTGGTAAATGTCACTCATGACCATCTGACAATACTAATATGAAGTGACTAATTAGGAAAAGAAAATAACAAAATGACAAAGTTGAACTGACATCCAAGTTAGAGAGTCCTGGACTGCAATTCAGCATGTAATGTAAATATTGTTTGTTCATTTGTTCACTAATTGAGTCAGCCAATTCAATCTGAGGACATTTATAGAATGTGTTCTATGCTTAGGCACAGTGTTGTCATAGGAACACACACTATGAAGCCTTTTCCTATGTCATAGAGATTCTAAATACCAGACAAAGCAAAGAAACAAGCAAGCAAGCAAAAGCCAAGCACGGTGATGCATGCCTGATAGCCAAACCTATTAGGAGGCTGAGGCACCATGATTGCTGCCAATTCAAGGCCGGCCTGGCTAACTTAGCCTTATCTTATCTCACAGTATAACCAAAGGACGTGAGAAATGTCTCAATAGGTAAAGCACCAGTCAGCTAACTCTGAGACCCGAGACCCAGATGGACGGAGGAAATTCATTCCTGCAAGTTGTCCTCTGACTTCCACACATGTACTGTGACATGCAAGTAAATATACACACAGATGCTTGCAAAACAAACGAAATAAAACTCAAACGTTATCAATCACAAAAATGTGTAAGGATACCAAGTATGAAAACCCTACGAAAGCTTATGCAAGAGACAGGCCCAGGAAAGTACGGTAGACATAAACTATGTAAATATGTGAAAGAGAGCATCAGGCAAAAAATGAGTCTAAGGAACTTCCTGAACCAAGAAAAGGGACAGTGTTCTTTTTCTTCAAAGTTAAACAATGATATCCCATTAAAATAACTGAAAACCAGTAGAGCTAATGAAATACGAAAAAAAGCTAGAAAAAAAAACCCCAGAAGGTTCTAAGTATGTGGGCTTTGCTGGTATGGTAAGAATATAAATTTTATCAGACTGTAATAGGATGCCAGGGAATTATTTTAAAGAATATTAACTTATCAAACATAAGAAAGGATTTGTTTTGCTATTTCATGAAATAGGATTACAGAGGAAGGGAGAGTGTTAGTCACATTTCACATCTAGTCCAACGGAAAAGCCCCCGAGCTTTATCCTTAAACTGTTTCTAGATCTTGACTGCTCTTCCTTAACTCCACTGTTACTCTCCATCTATGCTACCCTACCTCGTCAACTCCATTATAACAGTTTCCAAATCCCGTTGCTTCCAATTCCATTCATTTGCTCTAAGCTCTGCAGTGCTGCCGCTTGGCAAGAGGCAAGAACCGCAGAAGTCTAGGAGGCTCTTCCAGAGCTCTACGCCACCAGGACTGCCTCAGCCTCAAGCCCTCTTACTGTTGATAGTAATAATAACTGTATGATGATGAAGACAACGATGATATTGGTTCCAAATGAACTGAACTGCAAGGGATCTGAAGCTAGGCAAGCCAGCTCTTCTTTAGCAAGCACCGGCCCTTGATTGGGTAGTCACTAAGTACTGTGTATGACTTAGACTTTGCTAAACTCTTTATCAGATCACACCATCTGAATATTTATGCTATAAAATGTTCCTTTTCATTTAATACTCCCATGGTTTCTTTCTGCTGTTTGTGCCCAGTCCTTATCATCTTTAATTTACACCCCTGAGAAACGGCTCATCAGTTACGTGCAACTGCTGAGGTCAGGAGCTCAGCACCCAAGGCTGTCTTGAAAATGGCTGCAACTCCAGCTCTGAAGGAGCCAAGACCGCCTGGCTTCATACTTAACTACAAACACACACACACACACACACACACACACACACACACACACACACACACACGCTCTCAGACAGAAACAGAAATAAATGAATAAATGAATAATTTTTTGAATGTAATTGGTGTGCGCTTGTGTGTTTGACTTAGTATCACTGCAACGGTGTGGAAGTCAGAGAGCATCTTATAAAGTTTGTGGCCTCCTTCCATCTCACTGGCCCTCAGGATCAACCTTCTAATCTATATATGTCTCTAACCACTACATCATCTTCTCCCCTAAAAGAATTTGAGGTTCAGGAAATTAAAAATTTGTTTTTATTTACTAATGTATCTTAGCTTTCAGCACACAGAAAATGATTGTTATGTGATGAATAATATTGCTTGAAACACAAAAAATGAGAAAGTATAAATATTTTAACAGGCAATAGAAGCTTACTTGGATAATATCTATCACTGCTGCTAAAATGGGATTTTATTACACAAGATTAAAATATTATGCTAATTATCAGATGTTTACATTACTGCACATTGCATGGTGTCACTCCCACTGTCGAACAGCATTGAGATCTATGCAATTCTCTATTCTAAGGCTAGAGAAGGATTAAACTATTAAAAGAGTAAATGCAGAATGTCACAGTCACTGAGAAACAAAGGGATCCTAAAGATATGAAGAATGTGGACAATGCAAGGAATAACTCAATCACCATTAGGCCCTGTGAACTTGTCTATTTTTTTTATTGTGACTTCTTTTTTGTTGTTGTTTTGTTTTGTTTTTTCAAGACAGGGTTTCTCTGTGTAGCCCTGGCTGTCCTGGAATTCACGCTGTAGACCAGGCTGGCCTTGAACCCAGAAATCCACCTGCCTCTGTCTCCCAAGTGCTGGGATTAAAGGTGTGCGCCACCACCGCCCGGCTGAACTTGTCTATTTTTATTGAAAAATATAGTTTTTAAAATGTATGTGCATGTGTGCATCATAGGCATGCAGTACCTGTAAAGGCCAGAGGAGGAAGAACAGTCAAGGCTAGTTGGTACTATAGGGAGGAAAGGGATCCCACCCACCATGGACTCCATGAAGGCAGCAAACAGAGGAAAGAAAATGGTTTATGGAGGAAGAATCCACAAGTTCTGGGGCTGAGTCTTTAAGGTAGAGAAAGTCTGAGTGTAGCTTTAACGTCGGTTCTATGTGTGAGGTAAAGATTCTGTAAGAACAGAAGAGCAGGATGCTGTGAACATCCAGAGAATGGTGAGATGGTTTCAAATGTATGGAACTATAAGGGTACTTATACAGATACAACTGCAAGAGACCTGGAGAGTTTGTAGAGACAGACAAAAGTCAGAGGGAACAAAAGCAACCCACAGGGTAATAGTACATCTCAAAGGGGGGGTCTGTAGATCAGGCAGACAACTTGTCAGGAGAATCCACCTGCAACTCAATGTGCACACTACTGAGATGGTGCCTACGTTTTGTCAATGTAGATGCATGGGCTTTCTTTCATAGCCCAAATTCACGCTGGTGCTTAGGAAAGTGATGGCGATGGGATGGAGTCCCACTACAACTCCAGGGATTCTGTACAACTGTGTATTCACATGAAGACATTAATTCTGCAAGAGGCAGTAAAAATCATGGAGGTTTACTAAATACTGATCCTCAAATGCACCTTCAGAGTGGGAAACAGGAACGGAGAATGAAGCCCAGCAGCGTCCCGAGCAAAACCACCCATGGGGATGAGGTTGGAGGTGAGGAGCTGCTCTAACGTGGAAAATCACTTCTACTAGAAATCATGACTGGCAGGCAAGTGATCGTTACTCAGACTCAGACATTTTCTTGGAAAAAGAAAAAAGTAAGCCTTTCACTTAAAAAAAAATACTGTCAAGGATTATTGCTAATAATAAAACTGGAGCTTTCATTTAAAAATGATAACCATGTAAAAGCCACATCTACCACAACGAGATTCTCACTACTTCAAGATTTTTCACTTGAGATGGTGGTGGCACTGTAAAAGGAAATATTTTGCAATATCATCAAGATATACATAATGAAATGAATAAAAAATTACAAAGGAACAATGTATTATGGTAAGAAAAAGAATCACACAAATATAAAATCTAACTATATACATTAGATCATATAAATATATAGGTTAGACAGCTTTTCTGCAATAGTTTACATGCTCATTTAAAGTGAACAATTCAATAGTATTTCAAATAGCCAGAATTGTGCAAAAATCATATAAAATTTAGACATTATAAAATGCTGTGAATGGCTATCTTGCCAAAAGCAATCTACAGATTCAATGCAATCCCCATCAAAATTCAAACTCAATTCTTCAATGAATTAGAAAGAGCAATCTGCAAATTCATCTGGAATAACAAAAAACCTAGGATAGCAAAAACTCTACTCAAGGATAAAAGAACCTCTGGTGGAATCACCATGCCTGACCTAAAGCTGTACTACAGAGCAATTGTGATAAAAACTGCATGGTACTGGTATAGCGACAGACAAGTAGACCAATGGAATAGAATTGAAGACCCAGAGATGAACCCACACACCTATGGTCACTTGATCTTTGACAAGGGAGGTAAAACCATCCAGTGGAAAAAAGACAACATTTTCAACAAATGGTGCTGGCACAACTGGTGGTTATCATGTAGAATGGGAATTGATCCATTCCTATCTCCTTGTACTAAGGTCAAATCTAAGTGGATCAAGGAACTCCACATAAAACCAGAGACACTGAAACTTATAGAGGAGAAAGTAGGGAAAGACCTTGAAGATATCAGTACAGGGGAAAAATTCCTGAATAGAACAGCAATGGCTTGTGCTATAAGATCGAGAATCGATAAATGGGACCTCATAAAGTTGCAAAGCTTCTGCAAGGCAAAAGACACCGTCAATAAGACAAAAAGACCACCAACAGATTGGGAAAGGATCTTTACCTATCCTAAATCAGACAGGGGACTAATATCCAATATATCTAAAGAACTCAAGAAGGTGGACTCCAGAGAATCAAATAACCCCATTAAAAAATGGGGCTCAGAGTTGAACAAAGAATTCTCACCTGAGGAATACCGAATGGCAGAGAAGCAACTGAAAAAATGTTCAACATCCTTAATCATCAGGGAAATGCAAATCAAAACAACCCTGAGATTCCACCTCACACCTGTCAGAATGGCTAAGATCAAAAATTCAGGTGACAGCAGATGTAGAGAAAGAGGATCACTCCTCCATTGTTGGTGGGATTGCAAGCTTGTACAACCACTCTGGAAACCAGTCTGGTGGTTCCTCAGAAAATTGGATATAGTACTACCAGAGGATCCCGCAATACCCCTCCTGGGCATATATCCAGAAGATGTTCCAATAGGTAAGAAGGACACATGCTCCACTATGTTCATAGCAGCTTTATTTATAATAGTCAGAAGCTGGAAAGAACCCAGATGCCCCTCAACAGAGGAATGGATACAGAAAATGTGGTACATTTACACAACAGAGTACTACTCAGCTATTAAAAAGAATGAATTTATGAAATTCCTAGGTAAATGGATGGACCTGGAGGGCATCATTCTGAGTGAGGTAACCCAATCACAAAAGAACTCACACAATATGTACTCACTGATAAGTGGATATTAGCCCAGAAACTTAGGATACCCAAGATATAAGATACAATTTGCTAAACACATGAAACTCAAGAAGAACAAAGACCAAAGTGTGGAAACTTTGCCCCTTCTTAGAATTGGGAACAAAACACCCATGGAAAGAGTTACAGAGACACAGTTTGAAGCTGAGACGAAAGGATGGACCATCTAGAGACTGCCATATCTAGGGATCCATCCCATAATCAGCTTTCAAACGCTGACACCATTGCATACACTAGCAAGATTTTGCTGAAAGGACCCAGATATAGCTGTCTCTTGTGAGACTATGCCGGGGCCTAGCAAACACAGAAGCGGATGCTCACAGTCAGCTATTGGATGGATCACAGGGCCCCCAATGGAGGAGCTAGAGAAAGTACCCAAGGAGCTAAAGGGATCTGCAACCCTATAGGTGGAACAACATTATGAACTAACCAGTACCCCGGAGCTCTTGACTCTAGCTGCATATGTATCAAAAGATGGTCTAATCGGCCATCACTGGAAAGAGAGGCCCACTGGACTTGCAAACTTTATATGCCCCAGTATAGGGGAATACCAGGGCCAAAAGGTGGGAGTGGTTTGGTAGGGGAGTGGGGGGGGGTATGGGGGACTTTTGGGATAGCATTGGAAATGTAAATGAGGAAAATACCTAATAAAAAATATATTAAAAAAAAACCTGAAAAAAAAAACCACTAAAAAAGTCCAAAAAAAGAACCCCAAGCCCTCAGATCTTAATGTCGACACTCCAAGCAATTTACCAGACTTAGTAAAACACCTATTTTCTGTCCTTGAAAACATGACTCTTCTAGATATCTCAACAATAAAGTAGAATAAAATAAAATAGAATACCTTAATTGGCTTCTTTGATTTAGTATAATTTCAAAGTTCACTGACCCAGCATGTATAAGTCCTTTTGTTAGGGATATGAAAATGACAGGTTTTGTTTATTCATTTAATAACTGATGGACACATGACTTAGTTCTGTCATCAACCTATTACAAATAGTGCTGCTATAAAAATGTGTGTAGGCAGAGAAGGAGAAATAGGCACAAAGTCCCACCCCAACCAAGTAGCTATACATGCAAAGAAGGCAAAATAAGTTTTCTCCAATGAAGTGTCGCTGAATTATATCAACCACACTCCAAAACATGAGTGTTCTACATCGTGTGTCTCTGTGTGTGTGTATGTGTGTGTGTATGTGTGTGTGTGTGTGTGTGTGTGTGTGTATAGTGTTTAGGTTTGGTGGGTTTTTGTTTTGTTTTGAGAGGAACAAAAACTAGAAATTGTGGTGATTAGAGAAAGAGGGGAAAATTTTCACCTGGGAGAGAAATTATGTTCAAAATATACAATGTAAAATTTTTTTAAAATTTTAAGTTCTGCTTTTTAACTTTTCATTTTTAAGTGTATACATAGTAGGATGCTAGAGAAGTTGGCAACTTTATATTCAAACACTTAAGCACGACCTAAGTGGTTTCCAGAGAATCTATACCTTGTAACAAACATTCTCACAAGCAGCGTATATGCGTGCATCTGTTTCTGCATAAGCTTTTCAAAATCGCTGTCATTCTGATTGCAGATACACAAATCTATCTTATCGCAGCTCATATCAGGTCCCTTGATAGCCTGTGGTGCTACCGGTCCTTCTAGGAGCTAACTGCTATAACTTCTTAACAAGAAAAACCTAGTCAGGATCTTTGCCTGTTTTAGAATTGGGTTGTCTTTTTACCGGGTTCTAATAATTATATATTCAATTAAAAACATAAAACATTTAAATTTTAAGGTTGTCTCTTTATGTGTGTGGGTGGGGAGGCTCCTGGTGATGGAACTCAGAGCTTCCTGTCTCTTAGTCGAATTCCCTACCACAAAGCTGACTCCAGGCACAGGCGGTGATTGATGAGCCTTTCACGCGTAAAACTTTTTTTGTTTGCTGTTTTCTTTTTCTTTTCTTTTTTTATCATTATATTAAGTGTCTTTTTTTTTTTTTTGCCAAACTAAAGCTGTTCTAAATATCTTTGGAGAGTTAGGTCTTTCGTCTATTTTGAGTTAATTGCACAGGTGACTTAAGGCTCCAGCTTCACAGACAGCTGTCCCAGGAACAGTAGCTGAAACTATTTTCCTATCTCATGGTACCTGTAATGGTTTAACAGGTCTCCTAAGGACTCAGGAGCTTGAAAACTATGTCCCCAGCTAGTGGCATTGCTTTGGGAGACGGGATCCTTTCTTACATAGAACTGGACTAGAAAATGCAGGCTATACCAAGGCTTTGAGGGAGAGGCTACCCTGGCACCGCCGCCTGCTCACCCAAATCTGGGAAGTGTTAGCCGTAAGTTCCTCCTACAGAGACAAAGCTGCTTCACAGCACCTGCTCTGCTAGCATGCATGGTTGCCACAGAAAAGTCGCACAAACTCTTAGTCCTTTGTTTCTGGCATGTATCTTGTCAAAGTGAAAAGAACAGTAAATAATATAAAACTTTTGTCAAAACTAAGTTTGCCGTAAGTAGGACAACTTATTTCTGGACTTGCAAATTAAGCCACTTGTCAGAGCTTCTATCATGATGCCAATATCATAATGTATTCATTAGTAGTGGTTGGTAAATCAGGAAGTGGGAGTCTATTTCAAGATTTGGGGGGGGGGGCTGTATCACACACAACTCTTGGTATAGGTATAAATTTTAGGAACAGCATGTCAAACTCTTCTAAGAAATTACTTGGGATTTTGACAGAAGATGGTTTGAGAGAATTGCCATCATAAAAAAATTTAATATTTTAAAATACGAACAAGTGATGAGTTGACCTAATATCTTTCAGTAATGTTCAGTTCCACAGCACATAAAATTTACAGTTCTTTTGGTAAATTTATTAGTAAGTACTTTCTTCCTTTTGAGACTATTTTAATGGGAGTTTACTTACAATTTCATAAGTTTTCTTTTTATTAATACTACCATAGAGCCAATTGATTTTTATGTTCTTGGTGTTAAACCTGAAAATTAGATTAATTCACCTGTTCATTCTAGTAACTTGTAACAGCATATAAGCTTTTGTAGCACACAGATGTTCCCCAATCTGAATATTTTTGACTATTCAGTTAAAGTTAGAAGATTTTAGGTAGACTCCTAACTGTACAGTAATCAATACTATAACAGGAAAGCCAGTGTGCAGTACCAGCCCCTCCCCAGTCTCCCTATCACTCCTGATGCCATGCTGATGTTTCCAACACAGGAACATAACACATAATACATGCTCATCGGCATACTCCGAAGTCAGAATAATACATATTTATAAGATATACCATTTGCATGCACTTTTAAACAATTCATCATGTATAAGTTAAAAACAACATAATCAAAAACTATTAATAACTTTTACTATTTACTAGTATTGATACATTAGTCTGAGGCTAACAATTTAATATAACACCTTAATATAAATTACAATAGACTATCTTGAAGTCAATCTATTCTCAATCACGCATATTCCAAATTCACCCCCAATCATAATCAATTGGCACAATGGTGTTTCAAAGATATTATAGGAAGACTCCCTCATTAAAAGGTTCAAAAGTGTCATTTATTAAAATTTTGAAAGACTGACTCTTAATGTTAAATTGTGAAAACCCAGTTATACCACTCTTGGGCATATACCCAAAAGATGCCCAACCATACCACAGGGACATGTACTCCACTATGTTCATAGCGGCCTTATCTGTGATAGCTAGAAGCGGGAAACAACCTACATGTCCCATAACAAAAGAATGAATACAGAAAAGTGGTTCATTTACACAATGGAATACTACTCAGCTATTAAGAAGGAGGACATCATGAGTTTTGCAGGCAAATGGGTGGAAATGGAAAATATCATCCTGAGCAAGGTAACTCATGGTATGTACTCACTAATAAGTGGATGTTAGCCAAAAAATTAAGAATATCTAGGATAAAATCCACAGAACCCAAGGTTAACCATTTCTTACCGTAGTTCAAACAGGCAGGCAGAGTACACAGAAATAAAACAACTAAATTTTTCTGTTGCTCTGAAGGTTTGTAAATCATTGCAAAAGCCACGCTTGAGTACTGGATTTAAAACACTGTTAATGAGCAAGTCAACTTACAAAAAGAACACACATGCATGCACGCATGCATGCATGCACGCACGCAGGCCCGCACGCAAATATGTCCTTTGACAAAAACCTATGTGAAGGTTCAAAGGCATTTCAGTGGAGGAAAAGGAAACAACCCTACTCTTTTAGTGGATTTATGGACATCTTAAGTCCTTTCCTATTAAATCCACAAATGACAGAGTTTAAACTTGCCAGTTTGGGCTGGGAGTATATCTCAGTGGCATTGAGAGGTAGTTAACACATTTGAAGCTCTGAATTAATATAACTCCATCCACAATAACCAAATACCCAGAAAGAGAAAACTGAGTATGGATGTCAAGGCTGAAGGGAGAAGAGAATGGGGAAAGAACATTTTCAGGGTCATGTGGGTTTCCACTAGAAAGTTCAGAGTGTGGTAGAGCAACATAGGAGTGCTGTTTAAGCAGCACTGTAAATGTAGTGACTGTCACAAAGCATTTCACGTATAATGAATTTTATATAAATTAAACAATATATAAAAGACAGCCGAGGTTGCTTTTAGTCTAAATAGCATATCCTTCATACTATCTGATGAGAGTAGTATAACAAAATTTGTCTGAGATTTTCAGCACTGACTGTAGGACTGTCAGAGTAGTTATTGGAAATACAAAGGAAAAGTGTCCAGCAACAACATAAGTGGATAAACTGCAGCAAGGGACAAAGGACTGTCAAGAAGGGTTGTTAGAAATGGTGATCCCAGGGTAGATTTTTACAAGACTGCTGGGGAAGCAGAAGCTATCACAAATCCCACCTGTGGCATTCCACCTATGCAACAGAATTCAGCTGAAAAACTTGGGTATCTTTTAGTAAGACCTCAAAATGCAATGACCTTGGGAGAGGATGTAAAGAGAAAGAAAAGAAAAGCTGGCAGAGAAGGAACAGCAGGGATGGGCAGCCATGAAAAGGGATAGAGATGAGCCAGGAAAGAGGAAAGCCCAGAGGGAGAGGTAGCACAGAGGAGATCAAGAGAAGAGACTTCAATATGGCAGTGGGCTCCACACTTACTGATGTTGCAGGTAAGTCAGATGGGGCAAGACTGGAAACAACGGATCAGTAGTCTTGGCATCTGAATAGTCAAGGTGGATCCAGCCAGGTGGTTTCAGAGAAGAGATGAGAGCAGCAGGGTAGAGAGGAAACGTGGATCACATTTTCAAGAAATTCCGCAAGAATGGAAAGAAGGATGAGGAGATGCAGGAGAGGTGCCTTCTTGTTTAAGGAGATTTGGGAACATATTTATAGCAAGGCAGGGGCTGCTGGGGAGAGAACAAAGCTGAGAGGAGTTATACCATGAGAAGAAATTTCAGATGAAGGTTCACATAGCAAGGAAGCTATCTACTTCTAAAATACTGGACAGGAGCAAGAAAGTCCAAGTGTGAATGGAACAAAGTGTGAAGACATACTATATATCATTTGTCTCAATAACTCAGTGCTTACAAAGAGAAATCGAAAAGTTGTCTCCAATGAGAGGAATAGGAATCTGAGCAGTAATAAATTATCATAGTAAATTCTGAAGAAAATAAGGAAAGAGGCTGAGGACAAGGCTTTTATGACACGAGCACATGTGTCAAAGTCTTGGTCATCAGCTTTGGCACTATTGTGAGGTGGCTGGAGCTAACAGAATGGTGGCCCACATTGTTCTCTAAGCTTTCCAGCCTTTCCTCTTTGCTTTTCCTTCCTAAGTTCAAACCATGAGCCACCGTGTGACCAGCTCTTGGACAGAAACCTGAAAGTCCAGGATACTAATTTATTCTTCTTTTGACTATCTCAGGTGTTTCATGACCTGAAAGGAAGGTTGAGAGTTGTTTTAGTATGAAAAAGCTGCAGAATGGAAAACATTTTGCTCCTGTAATGAACAGTATGACACTAAGCAAGGCAGTTAGAGAAGTTAAAACAGTTTTCCATCTCCTATCACAAGCAAATATTGACTATATGTGTATGAAAAGGTTTCTATTACACAAGTCTATTCTTGACAAAGGAATCTGTGGTTTTGTATAAAGTATATCTATATTTTCAAAACATTTAGCTCTAGCTTTCTGAGCACAAACCTCATCATACAATCTCTCTATGTCCAACAGCATCCCTTGGAATGAATGAACTGTAGTTTTGAACTAGGTACAGATAACTATAAATAAACTGTTTCCAAATTGCAGCATTAAAAGCCTATATTAATGCACAAATAAGGACTTCCCATAAATGTTCCACAATCACACAAGGAGTAAGTTCAAATAAGTACTTATGGGTATTAAGCAACGACATAGAAGTAATAAAGAGATCCTTTAATATTCTATCCATTGTGAAATAAATATAGAATGCATTTTTGAAATTATGATGAAACACATTATAAATTAAGTCTAATATTTTACTTGCATTACAATTTTAAATATTGAGAAAATGTCCTACAACAATTTCTTTTGAACATTTCTGTATATTACATAATGGAATATTACACCTATTACTATGATGGGTATTTAAATGTCAACTTGACCAAACCTAGAATAGCATTGGCAACATGTATGTGTGTGTGCCTGTGGTGGATCATCCTGATTTTCCTTAAGTGCTGTGAGAATGAATACCACTCAGCGTGGCCAGTTCTACTCCCTGGTCTTTAGAGTCCAGAAAGTGCGCAGAGGAGCACACGTCCATCACTGCTGTTTGCTGCAGTGGATGCAGTGTGTGCAGCAGATTCAGGCTCTTGCTGCTTTTCTCCCTTGCCACGGTGGACACACCCTGAACTGTGACGTAAACCTCTCCCCTTAAGATGTTTTCAGAGTATTTTACTACAGCAACAGGTAAGACAACTAGGACAACTAAATGGATGCTTTTGCACTAATTATTAGTTTATCAATTACACATAAGTATACATGTGCATACACCCAAAACTTGAATTCAAGAGTTTTACTGTGAGTCTTCCTCTGCCTATCAGTTTTTGAGTCTAACATGCCAGGATAGGAAAAACATTCATTAGTCAAAATCAGAAACATACAAATGTGATAGCAAATATTTATCTTACCCTCTATGCCAAATGATAGTCATTATCATACTGTTTAGTTATTTTATCTATGTATGGTACAAAGCATAGAAAGAAATGCAGATTTACAAACAGAAGTTACAAATTGCAGGGCCAAGTCAGAATCCATGGGGGTCTACTACTTACTTTATCTATAAGCGAGGCTATGAGGTTAAAGCACTCACACATCTATCCCCACCCCAATGGGGCAATGCAGCAAGAGATGGATGTTACCAGTATACACCATGAATCACATCAAGGAAGGCTATCTTGTTCTGCTGCTCTGTTTTACTCCAAAGAAAGAAATGATTTATTTCTCTAACATGTAAGCAAATCTTAAGATGGTGGTGGTGGTGTTTAGATATATTATATATCTGCATGTCTCCAGGTATGAATAGGCCAATAGCATTAATGTCCTGGGATTTCTTCTTATATAAACCCAAGCATTGTAAATGACATGATTTTTTTTTGTTGTTTATTTTTTTTAAGACTATGCTGGCCTTGAACTTACTATGAAGAATAGTATGGCCTTCAACTCAGACTACCTGCCTCTGCCCCGCAAGTGCTGAGATTAAAGGCCTGTGACATACTCACTGTTAACAAAAGTATAAGCTATACTGATTTCAAATTTATCCTCCTTCTACAGCTAGCTACCACTTCTGCACATTGTACCTCCATGTGCCACCACAACCAGCTGTAAATGGCTTTGTTTAGAAAATCCAGACTTTAGGGGAATAGGAGAAATCTATTAACTAATTACCCACAGTCAATTTCCCACTGGTAAATGGGAATAAGAGACATATAGAAGAAATGTAAGGTTAGGTGTAATGAGCCTGAGAGTTCTCTAGCATAGAGAACAACTACTGAGACTTAATCAGTGAAACAAGATTATTTGAGATGTATTGATCAGAAGTGATTCTGGTTCCCCTGATGCAAAATGACATCCTAGTAAATAGGTGTCTTATAGAAGAACCCATTCATGCCTACTGTACAGTGTGAAGACCCTTCCTATGATTCTAGTTAGCCTCTTTTATACTTACTTTCAAACTCTACCGTGTTACCTAATAGTAAAAGAAGTTATCTGAGATTAGAGAGATGGTTCAGCAGTTAAAAGTACTTGCTGCTCCAGGACATAAATTAGGTTATTAGCACCAAGGTGGGGCATATCACAAATGCCTGTAATTCCTGCTTAACAATAAATACAATTTATTGTTTATCTGATATGTATGCATATCTTCCCTGTATGTATGTCTGTTCACGGCATCCATGTTTGATGTTCAAGAAGCCCATTAGAGCCCATTGGCATTGACTATCTGTATGCTGGGAACTGAATCTGTGTCCTTTTACTCTTAAGCACCAAACCATCACTCTAGCATTTAAGAACAAATACTTAAGAAAATAAAAGAGAGAGAAAATCTGAGTCTTAAGTATAGTTAAAATTAAAAAGGAATAGTGGTACAACTAAGTGGTAGGGCACTGCCTAGCATACAAGAGATCCTACCATTACTAAATATATAAACAAGAAATGAAAGATGCCAAGAAGGTAAGAACCAATTACTCAACTGCCAAGTGAACTCAGAGAATGGGGATATACTAAAGGAAACGTGTGATGTTGCCAAGTGAGGAATGATACCAAAGCCGGGTAACTGTTAATGCCTGCGCTGCCATACATGCGCTGCCATACCCGAGCCACTGCCCCACCCCACTATGTGTTTCCGTACGATTTCTCTAAACTATGTCAGTAAATGTTCCCAGCTCATGGGAGCCACAGTCAACATTTCCAGAAATCTGCCAACCATTAAAGCAGGAAGAGGATGTGATGCAAACACAATGCCAAAGGAGCTCTTAAGAAAACAAAATTAAATCTTAGCCTATGAATATTATGTCAATCCGTGATTGCATGGTTAGGTACGCACTTTCTATATTACCTAATATGGCTTACTTCTGTCCATTTAGATAACTTCATTATTATTCCGGTATTGGAGAAGCTTTAAAAACACAGAACATTCCCTGTTAACAATTCTGAGAAGTGATTTAAGGAGAAAGCAAATGCTTTTTACTAAGGTGGTTTACAAAATAAGAGTTCAGCAGGGCATGGTTATGATCGCAGCAATAACAAGGCTGAGGCTACTGGCTCTTGAGATGGAGGCTAGCATGGGCTCCACAGATATCCTGCTTCAAAACAAGAGCAGCAACAATGACAATCAAGAAGCTAAGTTTTGAACTCTTAGGTTTATCACAAGACGTGACCCATCCAAGCTAGGTTAAATACCAAGCGCTGATAGGTAGATAAAAAGTTAAAACACTACATCAACCAACCAAATCTATTACTTGGTTGTAATACACATAATGCATATGGCTCCAGGAATAATTACAAGAACCAAGTGCAAGGGACACTATGAGACATCTATCCAGTATAACTGCATTTGAGAGCTTTTTGGAGTCAATAGTTTCCTAACATTGACATTAAAAAAGGCAATTACAATGGAGATGCAATGAGATTTTAGAACTATGGAAACATTCGGGAACCAAACAAAAACAGCCATGAGACAGGTACAAAGGTCAAATCACTTCTGCAGATCATTTAGTTGCTACTTCCATTTCCATAATACTGGATCACCCACACAATGCTCAGGCTAAATCTGGGTTTTGGACTCGGTCCGCCTATGCACCTGAGTTTGACATCAAAGTTTTAATCTTCCTCTCTCTACAGCCTCCTGTGTGGTAGGATTACAGGCATGTAGTACCATGCTTGGTTTTTCATGAATAGACAGAACCCAGGCTGTTTAGTTTGTTAGAAATTACTAGTCAACTGGTAATTACTAGACCAAAACCCATCCCAGTTCCTATCATTTATGGTGAAATTAACAGAGATAACGTACAATGTTTATGATAAGACATTTACAGACCTCCAGGAATGTGTCTGGGCCTGCCAATGAGGCTATGCAGATGATTCTTATTAGAACCACAAAGGAGTCCTGTGCTGCTAGGAAGATACTTTCACGCATCTGGCAAGAACTTCCTTCTTCCACATGCCAAGTTTTCATCTGTCCTTATAGGCAGCTTCTGTTCAACCGCAGGCTTCATTCATTTTTTTGGTTTGTTTCTTTGTCTCTGCTTCATTGGTTGACAGGGGCTCACTATGTAGCACTGGATGGCCTGGTACTTGCAATGAATACCAGGCTGCCCTACACGCACAGAGATTCACCTGCCTTTGGCCACCACACTCAGCATGAAACTTTTTTTTTAATTAATTAAGGATTTAGAAAAATTTAAACTTAATTTCTACTTTGGGACTTTTTGTAGCTCAAGAAAAAAAAAAATCATGTCATCACTAAAGAACTCTACACATTATCATATAACCCAAACATTTGAAAATGAAAATTGTTTTCTCTACATTAACAAAACCCTAACATTGCATTTAAATAGCTTTAGTGTTATCGTTCTATTTTTAAGAGATTTTTCTTCATAGAAACATAACAAAATGTAAGAATTTTATTCAATATCGATGAGTAAAATTTAGAATGCAATGCATTCTTTTTACCAGCTTTCAGGTCTAACCTTCCATTCCTTTGAAAAAAACTTCTGCATGCCATTAATTAATTACATATAGTGATGATTTTGGTTTTGTTAGTATTTTATTAAAAAGTGTTCTGTTCTTTTTTTTTTTTTTTTTTAGGATAAATTGGCCTGTAATTTCTTCTTTTCCTAAAGACATATTTTGTTTAATTTGGGTAAGATTGTGATACCCAGTATCATAAAATGTTTTATGAAATAATATTTGAAACACTTTCAAACTGATTATAAATTGAAAGCTATCTGTGCTGTAATTTTTTAAATTGAAAAATGTAAGATCACAAGTGGGGCAAACTTTTAAGTGGCAATAAAACAACAAAACAGAAATACTGGTTAGGGCCTGAATCAGTGGCTGCTCCTCCAGAGGAGCGAAGTTGGTTTCTAGCAGCCATGCAGTGGCTCACAACTATCTGTAACTCTAGTCCCCGAGAACCTTAACCATACATAGGTGACTGTAAACACTGCACAAGGTGGTACAAAGACCACACGTTCAGACAAACACCTACATACACACAAAAGGTACGGGAAATAAATACAGTAACTGGATCCTTATGCTACTCTACACATAGTTCAGCAAGTTAGATAAGTCCATAAAAATAATCAGTCATAATACCAATAAGAAGCATTTGAGGTTTGAAGCTATAGAAAGATTTAAATGAAGATGGAGAAAATGACACATTATAGAAAGAACCAGATGAAAGATGAGAAGGCTTAATAAATACTATAAAAATATTGAAATAAGCTAGTTTCCACTGAAACTAAATCAGGAAAAAATAGGTAATAAAGCATTAGGAAAGAGCCTGAATCTATAATAATAATAATAATAATAATAATAATAATAAAACTATCAACAAAGAAAATCCTGGACCAAATATCTTTGATCGTTATATTTCAAAAATGTTTAAAGAAAAATTGAAAAATGCTCAGAAGCTGCTCCAAATATTAGAAATGGGGATACATCAACACATTTTATGAAGCTAATATCACTGTGCTATCAGAGTCAAACCAAAAAAAAAGTCATTAAGAAAAAGAAACGATAGAACAATTTAACCTATATGCAACATAGAAAAATTACCACCAAAAAATTAACAAAACAAATTCATCAACACATGAAGATAATTAAGGCATGTTGAAATGGAATTTATTAGAGGAATGCAAAGCTAGTTTAAGAGCTGAATCTAGGGTGGGGAAATGCTGGGGCACTGAGGTAGGAGTGGGTGGGTAGGTGTGGGAGCACCCTCAAAGAGGTAGGGCGGGTGTGGAGGGAGGTTTTTAGAGGGGAAACTTGGAAGGGGGATAACATTTGAAATTAAAATAAATAAAATAGCCAATAAAAATAAATAATAATTAAAAACAAACCTAAAAATCAAGGGCTGGAGAGGTGGTTCAGCTGCTTTTCCAGAAGACCTCATTTAAACCCTAAGCTCAGGATGGCGGTTCACAGCCTTCTGCAATTCTAGTGTGAGGGACCTGACTACTTCTTTTGGCCTCCTCAGGGACCAGTAACACAGGTGGTGCACAGACATACATGCATGCAAAATATTCATTCACATAAAATAACAAATAAATAAAATAACTGAAAAATCAATCAATGCAATAAGCCATATCAATAAAAAAGAAAACACATGCACACACATATACAAGTGAGAGAGAGAGAGAGAGAGAGAGAGAGAGAGAGAGAGGGAGAGGGAGAGACAGACAGACAGACAGACAGACAGACAGACATGGGCATGAATGCATACACAAAATCAGGTTTTAAAAAAGCCTCTGGTAAAATTCAAAACTGCTTCACAATAAAAACACTCTAAATCCTAGGAACAGAAGGCAATTTCTTTAATCTGACTAACACATTTGTAAAAACCAGAATCATCACCATACTTAATAGTAAGCTCAATGCTTTTATGAAGAACAAGATAAGAGTAAATATTTACCCAACCTTAGTCAGCATTATACTAAATGTGAATGTCAGGGCAATAAAGAAAAAAGCCACTCTGACTGGTATGAGGTGGAATCTCAGGGTTGTTTTAATTTGCATTTCCTTGATGACTAAGGATGTTGAACACTTCTTTAGGTGCTTCTTGGCCATTCAATATTCCTCAGTTGAAAATTCTTTGTTTAGCTCTTTACCCCATTTTTTAATAGGGTTATTTGATTCTCTGGAGTCTAACTTCTTGAGTTCTTTGTATATACTGGATATTAGCCCTCTATTGGATGTAGGATTGGTAAAGATCTTTTCCCAGTCTGTTGGTTGCCGTTTTGCCCTATTGACAGTGTCCTTTGCCTTAAAGAAGTTTTGCAATTTTCTGAGGTCCCATTTGTCGATTCTGGATCTTAGAGAATAAGCCATTGGTGTTCTGTTGAGGAAATTTTGCCCGTGCCCATGTGTTCAAGGTTCTTCCCCATTTTCTCCTCTATAAGTTGCAGTGTATCTGGGTTTATGTGGAGGTCCTTGATCTACTCGGACTTGAGCTTTGTACCAGGAGATAAGAATGGGTTGATTTGCACTTTCTCCATGTTGGCTGCCAGTTGAACCAGCAACATTTGTTAAAATGCTGTCTTTTTTTCCACTGGATGGTTTGAGCTCCTTTGTCAAAAATCAAGTGACCATAGGTGTGTAGGTTCATTTCTGAGTCTTCAATTCTAAGCCATTAATGTTAGGAGATGTTCTTGGTCCAATGAAGGCTCGATAGATGCCCCAGTGTAGTGGAATCAAGGGCAGGGAGGTGGGAGTGGGTGTGTGAGTGGAGGAACACTGTCATAGAAGCAGTTGTGGGGGGGTGGATGGGTAAGGAGGTTTCTGGGAAGGGGGTAAATGGGAAAGGGGATAACATTTAAAATGTAAATAAAGAAAAAAGAAGACATTAAAAGATTTCCACACTGGAAAGTGAAAAAGAATGTTGTGTAACAGGTAACATGGTTATGTATATAGGGAAACATTAAAGACTACCCTAAAAGAAATTCAGAAAAGCAGCAAAATACAGGCCAATCATTTTAAACATACTACAATATCTCACTTCAATAAAAATGAACACTCTGAACATTAAGACACAAACCTAGGTACTACAGAAATCCCAGAACTTGGGAAGCTGAGGTAGGATATGGAGTTCAAATTCAGTATTGATTATATAGTCAATTAAAGGCCAACCTCAGGTATACGAGAAAGAGCCTGTCTAAACAGCTGCAGCAGCAGCAACCCACAAAGGAGCTGGGGTGTGTGTGTGCAAAAATAGGCAAAAAAAACCCAACACCAACAACAACAACAACCACCAAAACAAAACAAAAAAAGAAAATAACAAAAGAGTAAAGAAAGCATTCTATTTATCACAGCTCCAATATGAAAATATTTAAAAATAAATCCTCTTTAAAGTACAACAGTTAAATTCTATAAAGTTAAAAATATTGTTGATATAAATTGAAGCTTATCTAAAAATGGAAAAATAGCACATATACACAGTTAGGAAGACTGTTACAATAACATTATGTGAAGCTGGGAGCTATGTGCATTTACTTGTAATCCCTAGGATTACAGACACAGAATTAGCCTAAGAGTAAGAGATACCTTCTCACAAAACAAACAACCAACAACTAACAAACCCCAAACATATAGCAACAATACAAAAAGGTAGCAGTCCTATCCCCAGTAATCTATAGACCCAACACAGTTAAAAAAGAAGCTCAGATATATTCTTTGTATAAGTTGGTGAGGGGACTCTAAAACACAGGTAGCAGACTTTCGAAGAAGAACAAGGCAGGTGGTCAGTGACAGCTAAAGTGTACGGGACTTCATGTTTTTGTACATACATGTACCTATTCATATGTATCTATACCCGTGTGCAAGTTGTGTGCACGTGTGTGAAAGCGGGAAGTCAGCATTAATCACGCTTTAAGTTATCTTTGGAGACAGGTTATCTCATAGAACCTGGAGCTGGGAGGGATCCATCCTATCCAACCCTCATCATAGTTGGGATTATAGCACCTGGTTTCCTGTCAGTGTTAGGGAATGAACTCAGGTCTCTAAGCTTCCACAGTAAAGATTTTACTGACTAACCCATCTCTTAAGCCTTGGGATTTCTTTTGGAGGGGATAAAAATACTACAAATTTACAATGGTCATGGTTGTTTATATCTATAATAGAAAATGACATGGAATTACAACTTTTGAATAGATTATGGAGTGTCTGCCATGTCTATATTAAGTCAAGTTCTTAAAATTTAGGATGTACACAAAATTAAAGACTATTTCCTTTCATTCAGGTGAGGAAGAAGCACCAAAAGATACCAGGGAGTAATACCACTTGGTGCTAAGTCTATGTTTTGTTATTCTTCATGTTTAAAACATGAAAATATACATTCAGTAGCAACTGAGTCAAACGTGCCAGTCATGAATTTCAGAGCTTTGAATGATGGGGAGAGATAAAGAATTCTCAAAGCAACTTTTAAGAAAATGCAGCAAAACAAATACAAATAGAAGCACAGAACTGTTATTTATGAGGAGGAGCTTATGAGTGGCAATGCACAATGAATGGGATACCCACACCTATTAGAACACTTGAACAGTACACTACCAAGTACATCATCATTGGGAACAGAAATGTAAAACTAAAATCTAAATGTGTAGGAAACCTAAGTCATTACGTCACCCATACATCCATCACAGTGCATCAAGGAAAATAACTTCAATTCTGCATAATGCCATAGCGACATACGATAAGTATGAGTCACACTGTATTTACATATTTACTCTGAATATGTGACATTGTGTTGGCTAATTTTTATGTCAGCATTACCAGGTTAGAGGCATTTGGGAAGAGGGAATCTCAACTGAGAAAATGCACCCCCTCTCCCTGGTCTGTAGGCAAGCCTGTGGTACATTTTCTAGACTGGAGACTTATGTAGGAGGGCACTGCCACCTCTGGGATGTTGGCCCTAGGTGCGATCTGAAGCAGATTAAGCAGGTCAGAAAAACAAGACAGTGAGCAGAAGCACTCCTTCATGGCCTCTTCAGTTCCCTCTTGGACATCCTGCCGCAGCTTCCTTCAATGAAAGACTGAAATCTGAGTTGTGCTGCAATAAACCATTTCCTCCAAAGTTGTCTGTGGTTGTGGTCTGTAACATAGCAGTAGAACCTCTAATCTATACAGAAATAAAGATAATTAGATATAGAATGAACTGAATACTACAGTCACTAAGAAGTTGTTTATGGAAGTGCTTCCTGAAATTGATGTTTGCTGTACATGCGTCTTTGTTTGAGATAATGCAGCTCTGCCTGGCCTGGACCTCAATTTGGGGCCCTCAGATTTTTTTTTTAAACTATTTCTGAGCCAATATTTAAATGTTGTGCATAATTGTACTATTCAATATCTAGGGGAACAAGCAATAGTATTGGTTAAGTAAGCCTACTCTGCATGACTCTGACAGCCGTTTTAAGCATTCAAATATTAGATTAGCAATGAACATGCTATATAAATATTTATGACAGTGTAAAAGTAGACGAACTGAAAGCAAGTCTCTGAGAAGCAGCAACGAGCCCTCTGTTCGCCTGCATGGCCTACAGTCTCACATGTGTTCCTACCAAGTCCTCCACTCGCCTGCACGGCCTACAGTCTCACATGTGTTCCTACCAAGTCCTCCACTCGCCTGCACGGCCTACAGTCTCACATGTGTTCCTACCGAGTCCTCCACTCGCCTGCACGGCCTGACAGTCTCACATGTGTTCCTACCGAGTCCTCCACTCGCCTGCATGGCCTACAGTCTCACATGTGTTCCTACCGAGTCCTCCACTCGCCTGCACGGCCTACAGTCTCACATGTGTTCCTACCGAGTCCTCCACTCGCCTGCACGGCCTGACAGTCTCACATGTGCTCCTACCGAGTCCTCCACTCGCCTGCATGGCCTACAGTCTCACATGTGCTCCTACCGAGTCCTCCACTCGCCTGCATGGCCTACAGTCTCACATGTGCTCCTACCGAGTCCTCCACTCGCCTGGACGGCCTACAGTCTCACATGTGTTCCTACCACATTTCCATTTCTACTTTCATGCTCTTCTTGACTACACCCTGATTCCCTAGTAGGTCAACTATTTACACACAGATAATAGATACACACTAAGAGGCATGTACCTTAGAACTTCCAGAATTATTCACATTCTCGTTATCAGAGTAAATAAATGTTACATGTGCCTTATGATGATTTTCTAACAGTTTAAAATTAGTAACATTCAAAGTAACTAAAAAGTAGAATTTCTCAAATCAAACCTAGTTTGGGGTGTGTGTGTGTTCATGTTTGAGGATGCTCCAGGATACATGTGCAAAAGGCAAACAACAATTTCCAAAAGACCACTGCCGCGTGGGTCCTGGGGAAGACGCAGGACACCGAGCTTCGAAACAAACAATTTTTGACACTGAGCAACCTGGCTCAACTGAATCTTGAAATTCTCGTCTCCTTGTCTCCACCTCCCCGGTGCTGGGATTACACGTGTGTATGATGCAGCCATTATTTATTTGAGGCTAGGGATCAAACTCAGGGCTTCACATGTTAGGAAAGCATCTCCCGAATAAGCGTCATTGCCAGCAACATGAAAAGTATGCAGAAACTGGAGTGCCATAGCACTTAATCTATCCAAGGTTATATAAAAATACAAGGAAATTGCTGAGTTTCCCCTCAGAAACAATGGAAAGTACAGACACAGGGACATGACTCCTTGGACTTTTAGATTACTACTGCTCTTTTCAGTTACGGCTGACCCTGAATCCCTCTGTAGCTGAGCCTTCAAAGTCTCAGCCTCTGCTTCTACCACCCAAGCGCTAGGGTCGCAGGCGTGTGCCACATGCTCAGTGATTTGTGTAGCTGGTACTGCCCACCTTTTTCTCTCTTCGCCTCATACAACCACATAAAAGGCTATTTTTCTTATTAACAGAGCTGAAAACTATAATTATGTTAAATGAACATACTCTCCTTTTTAATCAAGATAAAAAACAATTTGTAAATTCAACACATTACTATCAATTCAAATACTTGAAGTTGTCTGATATCTAGGTGAGAAATGGCCCTTCAAAATTGAAGAGAATTTCATCAACTGATTTAAAACTAACAATGAAATTGCAGACAAGACTCCTATCCCGTGGCCTTCTTCAGTGCAGAAGTATTCCAGAGGGAAGAGACAGTAAAGAAGTCCCTTCTTTAATAAATCACTTTTTCAGGAAAAGAAGTCGCCCGCAAAACCCGTGAAAGTGACTGATTTCTAGGTGAAGAAAATGAACAGCCATTGATCTTGAGCCCAGGGAATGTTTCTTCCTTAGGTGGGATATCGTGGAATAGGTTGGGTGGTCTCACGTGCTGAGTTAATTTATTTGTACATTTAGAATTTAGGGTTTACCTTTAAATTTCACACTCAGGGTTACAATTTCAGTAGGCAGTTAGATTGTCCTTTATTGGGTCACCTTGTTTATCTATGAAGTGAGTCCAGCTTGTTACAGGGTCATTACACAAGCGGCATCCAGGATTTTTGACACCTCAGTGAGAAGGCAATGCTCAAAATGAGATTAGGAAAATTCATAGAAATCAGTTAGGGAAGAGATGGAACAGCACAGGCTGATGAGACTAAAGTTTGATAATGAATTTGGTGATAACAAAGGTTTCAATTGGTAGTGAAGAATGCTGAAGGAATTAGCAGCTGCAATTCATCACATAAATGAGCTACTGTGGGGACAAAGTCAAGTTTACTTCTCTTCGAAGTCCTAGAATGCTGGCTAGGGACGAATTCAGTGGGAAAATGCTTCCCAAGTACACACGAAGTCCTGGGATCAATCCACAGGACCACTGGGTTTGTTGTTCATGAGCATAGATGTCTATAAAGAGGTTGAAAATGTAGGAAAAAAGGAAAAGAATTCACAGACTATACTTTCATCCAAATAATTTTGTCGTTTTTAAAGCTCTTATCAAAAAACACTTCTTAAAAATTATGTACCGTGGAATTATCCAGCCAAAAGTAGATAATTAAATGATATAAAATATACAATTAGATTGACTTAGTTAATTGCCAAATAATATTTTCATATCCACAAGTTCCATACATAGTGCAGAGGTTCCAGAAATGCCTTTACTCAACTTGTGCTGGTGATTATATATTCCATGTCTACAGTCCATTATTAAAGCCCAGGACGTCAGAATCATCTCAGTACTAACTACACATGTACACAAAACTCATTGCATTTCACACACATTCTTATTTGTGTACGAGTTCAGTCCCACGATATTTTGACCTCTGTAGAGTCAGCCATTCCATTTCCCAATTTCCCCCAGCTCTGCAGTATTTGGAAGACACTATTTTAAAAGCCACTCTAGAACTCTTCAATTCCATGCTCTGCGTGGAGATTCATGGGATATGTAGTCTGTACCGGGCTGTCTTCTCTATAAAGCTCCACAGGATCGCACTGTATAGATCTAGCACAGTCTGTTTATTCACCTGTTGAAGTTTTTCTGGATTGTTTCCAGTGTGTGGGAGAATAAAAATAAAAATGTCATAAATATTTGTATAACAGGTTTTTTACATGAACATAAATTTCATTTCTATGGTAAATGAATATCCAGGGACATAATTGGTGAATTGCATTGAAAATGTCTGGCTGTACAATAAACAAACTGTTTTGCAGAGGGGTTCTGTTATTTTATATTCCCACCATCAATTTATGAGAGAGATTCTACATCCTCTCCAGCACTTACTGTAATAAATAATAAAGATTCTTACGCTTGATTTATTTTTCAGACAAGATGTCACACTGAAGCCCAGGCTGGCCCAGAACTTACTGTATGATCCAAGTCACTCAAACCCATGGTAATCTTTCTGCCTCACATGTCTGATTACTAGAATTAAAGGCGTGACCGACCTGAGAGGGATCTAGTTGGAAGTAAGTTTTTATTTTAGAGATATTTAATATTCATGTAGTAATACCTGACTGCAGTTTTAATTTGTACATTTGTAACTATTAATAGGAGAAATGTCTTCAGTGGTATAAGCCATCTTATATAGCTCTTATCAATGAACACCTTTAAAACCATTATCGGGGCTGGAGAGATGGCTCAGCAGTCAAGAGCACCAACTGCTTTTCCAGAGGGTCCTAAGTTCAATTCCCAGAAAACACATGGTGGCTCATAACCAACTGAAATGGGATACAATGCCCTCTTCTGGTGTGTCTGAAGACAGCCACAGTGTTCTCTCATATGTCACATAAATATAAATAAATAAATAAATAAATAAATAAATAAATAAATCTTAAAAGCATTACCTGAAAATGGAATATACAGACAAGGGAATGGAGAAAGCTAGCCTTGGAAGATAGGGTATACACCCTGAAAATACCTAGGCTAGAGCTTACCTGCCTCACCTCCAATACACCCATTTCTGTGACTGTCCTCAGCCACTAATATGAGAAAGTCTAGAAGAGGCCACCAAGACCATGCAATGTTTCTGATCAAACTGAATCCCACATCACTGGGGACCTATCTCCAAGAACACAGTAAGTTTTTCTTTTCCCAAAAATTACATAGTATACCAACAGGAATAAATATGTAAGAAGTTACTTAAGTAAAAAGGTAGAGACAAGTTTTAAGCACTGAAACTTTAATTAAGAAGAAGATGAAGGGCTGGAGAGATGACTTGGGTTAAGAGCACCAACTGCTCTTCCGAAGGTCCTGAGTTCAAATCCTAGCAACCACATGGTGGCTCACAACCATCCATAATGAGATCTGAAGGCCTCTTCTGGTGCGTCTGAAGACAGCTACAGTGTATTTGGATATAATAATAAATAAATCTTTTAAAAAGAGAAGAAGAAGAAGAAGATGCCATTATATGGGATGATTTGATTTAAGCAATTTATTATGGGGACCTGACAGGTAAAAAAGTTGAAGGCACAAATAACATTGTCAGGACCTCTTCCATATCCTGTGAACCTGTGGATCTGCCCGTAGTCAGAGGAACTACCCTCTCTAAGTTGATACAGCTACTATATGTATCATAACACCAGGGGAGCAAACAGGACCCTGGAGGAAATAAATAAATAGAGAAAATAAACTGAATTCTCCCACATTTAAAGCAAAGTACTCCTGAAACCATCCTGCTGGACGAGCATGAGCACCGGAGAGGGGACTCCCTGTGTGTGCATGTGTGTGTGTGACCATGCAGATATGACAGTGATATGCTAACACTTGGGGGGGGGGGAGACAGGAGGTTGCCTGCACTTCAGTCAACTTCAAGGTTCAGCAAAAGACTATCCAGATATAGAAACACTCCAACGTTGTCCTCTGACCTCCACATGAGTTCAATAACACACACGGTGTGTGTGTCTGTCTGTCTGTCTGTCTGTCTGTGTCTCTCTCACTCTCTCACACACACACATTCATGAGTGAGTGCACACACAGTCATACACATACACACAATCACATACGTAAACATACAGAGTCACAATACACACGTACACAGTCACACACATTAACACACATGCACAAACACAGAGTCACACAGAGACACATGCACACACACAATACAAACAACAAATTGGAGAAACATTTAACTGGGGACGTGATAGGCCCTAAGGGTAAATTACTATGACTGATTAGCTAAACTGACAGAGTGTCCAACCACCTTCTAAATGCCTGTTTACAGCCAGAGAACTAATGAGAGAAGCATTTCTTTCTTGAAAATAGCCGAGAAGGCAGAAGCTTAATATTTCCAAAGTGAGTGTTGATAATAAAGGACGGGTGAGAGCAAAGCTATAAATAAGAAATGTAGCCGGGCAGTGGTGGTGCACGCCTTTAATCCCAGCACTTGGGAGGCAGAGGCAGGCGGATTTCTGAGTTCAAGGCCAGCCTGGTCTACAAAATGAGTTCCAGGACAGCCAGGGCTATACAGAGAAACCCTGTCTCAAAAAAACCAAAAGAAATGTATACCAGTCCCAATAAGGCTCAGGGAACATGACATACAGCTTCACTGAAAGAACAAAACTATGAGAGCAATGACCATGCTCTGAAATGATGAACTGAAATAAATCTTCCTCCTTTCAAGGTGTTTATCTCAGATATATAAACATGGCAACCAAAATCTGACTGAAACAAACCCTTATACCACTTTTGAAAAAAATAAGGTGGTTTGATTTTAATGAAATCAACCATACATTCCGAGGTTGATTCAGAAATCACACTCCCAGTGAAATGGAACTTTATGTTAACACAAAGATGCATAAACAAATGTTTATAGCAGTTTTTTCCATAATTGCTCCAAATTGGAAACAATCCAAATACTACTCTAGAGTGAATGGAGACACAGTATACTATACATCACGATAATGGAAAACCACTCAGCTGTAAAACCAAACAAAGCAAAGCTCTGTCTACTTACATACGACAAAAATGCATGACTGTAAGGTACCTTTCTGTCACAGGCAGGAAGCCATATTCAAAGACCATGCACGCACGATCCCGAGTTAGTGAGGGCTGGGAACTCAGGCTGGAGAGAACTGAGCCGGGTTGCTTTGGAGGAGGAAGTAATATCAGAAAGCCAAAATGAAAGGAAGAGCTTGCTTTCTGTTCCTCTCGTGCCAACCCTTCATGGAGTGACATCCTGCTCAAGGGTCAGGTGCACATATAAAGGGGTAGGGAGGGGTTGTGGTCTACCAAGAGGCTGGGCAACAAAACCCTCCTGTTATTTTTGGGACCTGGGAGTCTGGTAAAGACTGGAAAGGTTAGAATTTTGAGAAGAATAAAACGAAGCCAGAAATGAAGCAAAGTGTCTTCCAGCTTCCTTTCCCTCTGCCCATGGGTAAAGCCTTGAGGGAGGTGTGTGAGGAATGTACTGACAAAACCTGCCAGTGCCTGGAACTGAGCTATGTGTAAAGAGCATGTGTGAGGCCTTGACTGTCACTCACTTCTTTAGCAACTGCTAGGGAACATACATGCACCAAATGTGACACACATAGGGTGATTTGTCCCTGAATCCTCTCTGGTGAAACTTTGGTTCAGTGTATGATGGGGTTTGAAGAAAAAAGAAAATCACACACAGGGGTTTGGTGATGTCTCGGTTGGCAAAGTGTTTGCTGTGTGTCTTGGTTAGGGTTTCTATTGTGGTAATAACACACCATGACCAAAAAAACAAAAAACAAGTCTAAACTCTAAACAAAAGGGTTTATTACAGCTTACAACTCTAGTATAACAAAAGATCAGGGCAGAAACCTGGGGGCAGGAATGAAACAAAGGTTAGGTAGGACAGTGCCTATTCCCTTCTTGACCATGGGCTTGCTCAGGTGGCTTTCTTGTATATCCCATGACCCCAGGGTGGCACCACCCACAATGGGCTGGTTCCTCTCATGTCAATCACTAATTAAGAAAATGTCCACAGGCAAATCTTACTGAGGCTTTTCTTTTTAAATTGGTTCCCTCTTCTCAGATAACTCCAGCTTTTGTCATGTTGACATACAAACAAACAAACAAACAAACAAACAAAAACAAACCATCAACTGGAGACTGTGTAAGTGCCAGGTCCTGCACTTTCCTAAAAGCATTGAACATCATGGTGTGGGAAGGCAGAAATGAGCAGATGCCTGGAGCCTTCCATCCAGCTAACCATCCTAGCTGAGTTAAGGAGCCCAAATCAATGAGAAATCCAGTTTGGAAAAACAAGGGCCAGCTCTTGATGAATGATACACAAGGTTGTCCTCAGATCTCCATACACACTTGCACACATGATCACGTAGACAAACACAGAAACACACATTCTACGAAACGCTAGAAATGGCAAAATCATATGAATAAAAAATTAGGAAGGAACAGACTGCATTTCACCCAGAAGGTAACTTAAAAAAAAGGCCTACTACTAATTCTAGAAAGTCTGTGTCAAAGAAAAAAATAATGAATTAGGGAAAAGTATAAAAACATATTTGCACCAGTTCACAACCCCTACAGTCCTACGTGGTGACATGATATGTTTTAGATGCATGGTGCATATTGTGGGTCTAGTTTGCAGGTGAGGAACACAGAGCTTAGGGATGTCTTCTGTTTGATAGCAACTAGGCTTGCTCCTTTTCTAGGGAGAGACATTTACCACTTGCTTACTTAACCCAAGAAATGTCCCAGAAAGGGAAGCAGAACCTTACACCACAGGCAACCCGAGCAAGAGCTGTCAAAAGCAGAGCTGAGCATGAGGCAACGTAGGACATCTTCTACAATGAAGTGATTATTTTATATCTAATTGTCATTGTGGTTTGTATGAAGTACAAACCCAGAATAAACCTGTATAACAAAATAGTTTTTAGATATTATTTAAAAACTTGGAAACTAAAAACATGACATACCAGCCCCAGCACTCAGGAGGCAGAGGGAGGTGGATCTCTGTAAATTCCAAGCCAACTCGGTCTATAGAACGAGTTCCAGGACAGGCAGGACTATACACAGAGAAATACTGTTTAAGAAAAGAAATAAAACAAAACACCACCACCACAATAAAACCACACACTCAAACTAACCAGACGCAAGTCTGGACATCTCAGTGACCTTCTCCACGTTAGACTAGGCATCGTGAAGCTGTAGAACTTCACCCCGGCTTCTGCACTCAAGTGTCAAATATATTTCCATGTAGTATCCAAACAGGAAGTCAGACCACCAATCTCTAAATCTTTGGTTGTGGACAACAGCTTTTTTTTTTTTTTGCTTTTTTTTAAAAGAAAATAGATCAAATTTACAAAACACAACAGATAAAAACAGAGTGATGAGATTTAGTCGTATTTGGCAGGAAACCTTCTAGTCTCCTGACTGCCAACATTATCTCACAACAGGACAAACTGGCAAAAGTACTAGATTGCTATTACTCATTTTTTTCCTAGTGACCAGTGATCTAAATATCCGCATTAGTAAGGAGTTTTAATAGAATGGAACATCTGGTTTATGTTACATGGGAGACAGGAAAATTCTTCCGCTGACTGGATTATTAATGCGCAAGCCGGTGATGGCACTTGCTTTTCTCTCATGGCCCTACATGAGGTCTCTGAAGCACATCCTATTCCCTGATGTAATACGTTTTTCTGTTAACTGTACAGAACTGTAGATGCCATAATTTTAATGTGACATGCTGGTATTTCTTTTTCAAAACCACAGAAACATTTCTTACTCTCAATCACAAATTTAAACTTCCTTTATTTTCCCAGATCACTAGGCATTTTTCTTTTAGAACAGCTGACTGAAATGGAAGACTTCAATTTTTTCAATTTGTCATCTCATTTTTAATAGACTCTTTACCAGCTAACTCAGAATGTAAATCTGGAGGAAAATGAACCTTGCTTTTATAATATTCTTATTATAAAAACATCTGAGCTTGAGAAACATTATAAACGACTTCAACTTTTTAGGAGTGAAAGAAAAGACTCCATCTTGCACTTAAAATTATTTAAAATCACTGATTCGCATTACACCATCATCTGGCTCTACAATTAACTTAAACAGGTCTATCATCACTTTTAAGCCTTCGAAATATGACATATATTCTTTCTTTTGTTTCTGAGATTTATTCTTAAATGTATTTGATGTCACTGTACACCGCACAGCTATGAAGACAAACAGTACATCCCATGAAGACAGTGAATTTTCTCCACCTTTGGCTTTCATGGCTAAGCAATGTTCTACTCAATATGAATGGACGCTGACAAGAGAGAGACAAATCACACCACGACTCAGGAGTCTCTTCAATACGGCCTTCTGTTCCTTTCCGTTGACTGACTGACTCCAAGAAAACTACATATGGTTCAGCTATTGGGAACTTTTAGTTTCTACCATACATAAACCATGCTTTTTAAAAAATGCTTAAAATACTTCCATTAATAATTATAATGGCCTCAGAAGGGACCAGGTGGCAATAAATTTATGAGGTCAGAAAACTGCTCATAAATTTACCTTTTTAGAGTCTACCCATCACAATGCAATTCTCTGTATTGTGCTGTTAAAATACTGGTGATAAAAACTGTCTGACTGAAGCCTGAACTAAAAGACAAGCGATGTTAGTATCCTCATAGCTGTATGCATCTCTTAGCCAATGCTTACCATTAGTAAAAGTAAAGAAAGCGTTTGCCCAATTCTAAATTTCACTTAGAACGTTCTTCTACATTATGTGTAAAGCATGGTAATGGCAGCTGAGACGTACTTATAGGTAAAGCAAGTATACAGCTTATTATAAATGAACATTTCTTTCAGGAGCAGGAAATTAAATGTACGGATTCACACCTGACAAGCTAGTACTCCATCTTTGAACTGTATACCAGGCCTCAAGAGGGTTTTTTTCTTTTTATTTATTTTTTTTACATTTTATTTATTTATTTATCTATCTATTTATTTAATGTGCATACACTATAGCTGTACAGATGGTTGTGAGCCTTCATGTGGTTGTTGGGAATTGAATTTTTTTTTAGGACCTCTGCTTGCTCGGGTTGGCCCTGCTCACTCCACTTATCTCTCTCTGTTCACTGAGTCCCTGCTTGCCCCCACCCAAAGATTTACTTATTATTATAAATAAGTACACTGTAGCTGTCTTCATATGCACCAGAAGAGGGCGTCAGATCTCATTATGGGTGGTTGTGAGCCACCATCTGGTTGCTGGGATATGAACTCAGGATCTTTGGAAGAGCAGTCAGCTTACCCACTAAGCCATCTCTCCAGCCCCCTTTTTTTACATTTAAAAAAACCAATATTGAACCCCTTTGCACTTTCACAATGAATCCAACTAAGTCACTATCCAGAATTAATGACAAAAATAACTATTAATTCAAAGTTTTCTTTATTTAAAATCTACTTTTTCTAGACATTTTTCTAAAGACTTATTTATTTTATGCATGTGAGTGCACTGTAGCTGTGTCTTCAGACACATCAGAAGAGGACATCAAATCCCATTACTGATGGTTATGAGCCACCATGTGATTGCTGGGCATTGAACTCAGGACCTTTAGAAGAACAGTTAGTGCTTTTAGTTGTTGTTGTTGTTTTTCGAGACAGGTTTTTCTGTGTAGCCCTGACTGTCCTCAAACTCAGAAATCCTCCTGCCTCTGCCTTCCAAGTGCTGGGATTAAAGGCGTGTACCACCACTGCCCAGCAATCAGTGCTTTTAAACATTGAGCCATCTCTCCAGCCCACAGTTTACATTCAACTTCATATTTTGTTTTCTGTCTGGGTCATGATATCAATGAGAACAGTTTCACACACACACACACACACAGACAAAAATAAACAAGTAAATAAGCAAACAAACAAAAAAACCTAGATATGTTGTCTTAAACTTCCAATGTAGTTTATATAGTAGTTTGGACACACGTTGGAATTATCCATTCAACAATATGGACCGTTTTCCCAGTGCAGCGTCAGGACTAACAGTCCTGTAGTAGAGAGGACACACTTTTATGACCGGCGGGGATTCTCGTAGAGGCATCATGCCGTTAAGATTCCAATCTGTTATTAGAGTGATGTTTCGTAATTTATTGCTCCTACAAAATAGCCAGCTCTATCTAATCATTTCATTTCACACAGAAAAATGCAAATATAAATGTTTCATAGAATATTACTTTTTATGGATCACACTGATAAAGAGCACAGTGAATATTCTTTGAATTGCTAAGTACTCACTGGAACACATGATTAGTTAATTCTAAAGAAATGAAACTACAAGATTATAAAGATAGACTTTCACAGATAAAAAAATGACATACATATTACGACACTTGAGGAACCATCTATATAAACCATTTAAGTGCATGACAATATGACAAATAATAAGCAAATTAAATTATCATCTGGTTACAGAATAGGCTAAGTCACTGAAAAGAATAAGATCTGTTTTGATATGAAATAATATGCAAACACATTATTCAGTTAGAAAAAAGTAAACAAACTGAAAATAAAGAATGCCAATAAATATAAAAATAATAGATAACCCATTTTGGAAGGATAAATAAGAAACTTATTAAAGGGAAGTTTAAGTGGGAATGAACCCCATGGGTTCCAAAATCAAATATTCTAACCCTTGGGAACTGTAAGCCCAAATACGTTTTTCTCTAAGTTGTCAGGGTGTTTAATCACAGGGATCACATCTAATGAAAGGTGAATAAAGTTATAGAAGGGGGATGAAAAATCAGTACTTTTGCACATAACTCTTTTATATAGTCGGCATATCTTTACACACATGATTAGCCTCTGTAAACACACTGATTGACAACAATGCACAGCATTCTACATAGTTTTTGTGGGATAAATACCCGAGGTGACTTAGCAGAGCAGGTATGGCTTAACTTATTTCTCTAGGTCAGTAAGATGGCACGGACTCCAATGCCCTACAAGTTTGACTGGAGCTGGCTCATCCATGTACCCTGACATCCTGTTGTTGATCACTACTGGACAGCTCTGCTCTACTAGCTGAGGACCTCTTCACAGGGTGGATAAAAGCTCCTGTTACTTCCTTACTACCTATATTCCGAAATAATAATGTGGGAACAACAGCCGTTTCCGGCAACAGCACACCATTCTTGATACACATTCTCCATCCTAGGACGGAGTCATCAAGCCTATCGAGGATTCATGAATAACTTCTCTCCTTTTTACAAAGAAGCACGTCAGAGAACTTGTTTGAAATGTTCACACTACATTTTAGAACACATAAATAAAAGTTTTATAAAATAAAGTTGAAAGATTATGTGTAATTTTAGTATATTTTTACTTGTTTTAAAGACAAACACTTGTACAAAGCATGTTAGAGAATAGCAGATCTTTACTTACAAACTGACAACATACACCTCAATCTAAAATCAACCTTCACTCAAGTTTAAGATTAAACCATGGTATGTGATTCTGAAAACCTGAACAAATAACACTATGTTACTAGAAGACACCTGCACACTTTCAAAGGAGTGGCAACATGAGTAACTTAATTTATTTTGTTAACAGTTTTGGTTTTGTTTTTTTAAACAGAGTTTCACTCTGAGACCAGGCAGGCCTGGGATTCACTGTATGGTTGAGGCCAGTCTAAAACACAAAGTGATTTCCCTGCATCAGTCCTGACATATTGAGATTACATGAGTGAGCCACCATTCCTGGATAAAATAAGTATGGGAAGACCTGGAGTTATCAATGTAAAGCTACTTTAAAACTAGCTCTCTCCTGGATAATTCATAGTATATAACCAATACACTAAGTATTTTTAAATATATACCTATTATATTTTATATATTTATTATATTATATATAATCATATATTTATAAATATATATTTATGAAAATATAAATATATGTCTATAAGTGTATATACATGTGTGTATATACTTACATATACTTACATATACACACACATAGAGCGTAACTACAAATTAATTGTGATGGAGGTGATGAAATCCAACATCATTCATAACAATGTGTCCATGGGCCATACTTAAGCTACAATTACAAAGAATGGATATCTTTATGTCATTTTACAATTAAAAAACAAGAGCAACTAATATACAAGAAAAGCAAACACATGGCACATGTGCAGGGAGTGAGGTCTTTCCTAACACCTCAAAGGAGATGGCTACAGAATATGGTATAAAACCCAGCAAGACTACTGTGCTCTGTCATGCTCCATAATTTGAAACATTCATCTTTATTGTCCAAAGGTTGGATTTAATAAACTACATGACAATTAATTATAACAATGCAGAAAACTTCCTTAAAACATATTTAAAATACAAGGATCTATGTAATCACAAACTCACATATAACAGAAACTCAAAAATAGATAATTGTAATTTATGATTTTATAGCAAGCTTGCTATAACTATTAAAATTGTCTAAAAATCTTTTAAGGAATGCCACACAAATACTGGTATGTGGGAGTGAAGTTTATGCTATCTTCAACTTCTTAGGTGTCATTATAAATAAACTGTAGAAGAGCCCAACAGCAAAAGCAGCTTATTTATTAAGAGGGCTGGCTGTTCCTTCAAATGCAGGAGGGTCTTTGTATGGAGGCCATCCTGGACTGTGTGGTGAATGACCAGCCAAGACAACATAACTCACAATAACTACAGGAACTCAGATCAGTCAGGATCCTGTAGCCAGGAGCTGATGTAGAGGCCACAGGGAAGGACTACTTACTGACTTGCTCAGCCTGGTTTCTCATAGAATCCAGGACCATCAGTCCAGGGGTAGCGTCACCCACAAAGGGCTAGACCCTCCCACATCAATCATGAAGTAAGAAAAAAAGATCTACAGGTTTGCCTACATAGCCTGATCTCATGAAGGCACTTCCTCAAAAAAAAAAAATTTTTTTTTTCCACTCTAACCTAACTCTGACTATACTTTGTATCAAGTTAACATAAAACTAGCCAGCACAAAGCTTATCAAGACTTTTACATTTTAGGCATGTGTCAACTATTAGTGGAACTGTTTGGGAAGAATTAGGAGGTGTGACCTAGTTCGAGGTGTTTTGCCAGGCACCTTTGAGGTTTCAAAAGCCTCCCATCACCTTAAGAGGCTATCTGTTACTTCTCTGGGACAGGACATGAGAGCTCAGCAGCCTGACAGCTGCCATGCTGCCTGCCATGATGGTGATGGATTCTGTCCCACTGGACTAGGAAGAGAAAATTAAAGCTTCCTTCTGGATGTTTCCTTGGTCAGGGTGTTCTATCGCTGCCTTTAAAAAGTAACTAAGATGCCAGGACATCCGGCAAGACTGTGTATAAACAAACAACAACACAACCAAAATCATTACACTAAATTTATTGAAATCCTCTCTCTTGATCATGCAGGTTTTGTTGTTCCTGGTGTTTGAAACTTAAGAGTCTTGCTACACAGTAAGGCAATCCTTGAAAGGCAAGCTTCCTGTTTTTGACAACATGCCCAGGGCTTTCTACGATGCTTGCTTAGCTTAATTGCTGATTAGAAAATATGAGAAATGTAACAAAAACTACGGAACACATACTCTGGAATTAAAACTCTGTTACAGCAGATAAACACTAAACTGCTTGCCATGTAATTACTAGGGATTCGCATTACCTCCTTACAAAATTATGGGTTTTGTTTTCAAAAAGAAATTTTATATAACTTGTCATTAATCAAAACTAATTTGAAGGATATTGGATTTAAAAACAATTTGTACATAAGCACTACAAGCAGTGTGGAACATGTACAACCTACAGCTTTGGATGAAAAATACCCAACACACCCAGGAAAAATAATGGGAGTAACTCTCGGTAACAATCAACAAATATCCCAACAGTAACAGCGTATCCCATGCCACTGTCTACAACAGGTAATAATTCTTTAAAAAATCAAATATCCCAGAATTCAAAAAAGGATTACACTTTTTAAACTTTGTAATGCTCATATAATTGTGATACAACATTTTAGGGATGAGTTTCCCATTTTACGTTTTGAGAGAATTTGAGATGAATAGTTGTTTAAAAAAAAAAAGGTCTGGAGAAAACAGACGTCATCATTGTATTAAACCTCTTAGCTAAGATCAAATGTGGTGTCATGTTTGTTCTTACCACTTTAATATACAAATCATCACCAAACTGCCAGACTTACAATTCAAGTAAGGTCCCGCAACTGTCAGGTGCCTTTTTCTATGCAATGATACCACCTACAATTTGCTGAACTCTTATATCTGAGCACTGGACTAGGTGTACTGTTCATAATTATGTCATTCAATTGTAACAACACACCATGTGAAGTCAGAAACTATGTAAAACAATTGAAAGATTTTGAAATTGACCAAAAAAAGCTGGGGTGCCAATTACAGACCCATAGTCATTGTTTGGAGTAGTCTTCTCTAGGTGATCTGATTTTATGAGGTTCACATCTTTGGCTATTATTGAACTACATTACAATTTGTATGCTTCTCAGTACTAAGAACAATCATTTGGTCTCCAGATCAGCATTTAAATTTTGATGAACTAGAAAGACATCTGAAACAAATCTCTTTCTGTCTCTCATTAGAAAATAGGCTTCTAAGGAAAAATAATGAAATAAAATTTAGTAAGGTGAAACACATTGGAATTGGACAAAACAAACAAACGGAAGGAAAAGAGCACAAGAGAAGTCACAGTATCAGAAACTCCGCTGTTCACACACTAAGGAAGCCATAATATGTACACAGATGACCTGGTGCAGACGAGTATAGGCACTGCCCATGTTTCCTCAGTCTCTGTGAGTTCATATGTGCTTTGATTGTTTTAATTTAGACAGCTGTCTTCTTGCTGTCCTCCAGCCCCTCCAGCTCTTACACGCTTCAACCTCCTTTTTTGCAGGATTCCTGGGGTCTTTATAGAGAGGGACGGATGTGTTAGACATATCCTCCTTAGGGCTAAGTGTTCCAGCTTCTCTCACTTTCTGCATAATGTCCGACTATGTTTCTGTGTGTGTTCCTATCTGCTGCAGGAGAAAGCTTTTGTGATGATGGTTGAGCGTGATGTTGCTCTCTCAGTATAGCAGAATGAGATTAGGAGGCATTTTATTGCTATGTTGTATCCTTTTACTTTTTTTTTTTTTTTTTTTTTTTTTTTTTTTAAACAGTAGTATTTGGTTTTACCCTAGATCCCCGGGTTATCTACTCTCAGGTTCCTGAACACCCAATCAGTATAGGTTATGGATTCGATTTCCTGGAGGGGGCCCTAAGTCAAATCAACCAACCAGAGCCTGGTGGATACTCCCACAGGCTTTGTGTCAATATTGCCCTCGTATATCTTGCAGACTGGATATTAATGTAGATCCAAAGGGTTGTGCTGAGCTTGGTGTTTGTTTCTCTTTTGGTGGCATTCAGAGCACTTCCTGTAGCAGACATAGGGGTGAAGGCTCTATGTAGGTACCGGCCCAACTTCTCCATGCTCAATAAGTAATGTGTTATCTTCAGCAATGGGCCCTGTCTCAATTTGTGAAAAGCAATGCACAATCTTGAGAAGACCTTGGGTTATTTGGGGACTGCCATGATACCCCTTTGGCTGACAACTCAATTAGATGTAACGTAACCCTGGTATTGCAAGCTTCATTTGCAATACCAGGGTTTGACAAGAGATGGCCAGTTAAGCCTGTCTTGCCGTTATCTGGCAATTTCCTTTAGATCTCCTTTATGTATTCACTGTAGGAAGCTTTTATTGCATTAGGTCTCAATACTGCCTGCCAAGGTTTGATGTGTTGTCTATTTAATTTCATTCAATTCTTAAAAACTCTTTTCTGGGGCAGTGGTGGCGCATGCCTTTAATCCCAGCACTTGGGAGGCAGAGGCAGGCGAACTTCTGAGTTCGAGTCCAGCCTGGTCTACAAAGTGAATTCCAGGACAGCCAGGGCTATACAGAGACACCCTGTCTCAAAAAACAAAAAAACAAAAAACAAAACAAAAACCAAAACAAACAAACAAACAAAAAGTCCTTTCTGTTGTTGATATCTAGATTTATATTGTGATTGTTAGATAAAAGGAGTTATTTCTTGTATCTATCAAAAGATGCACTTTGTCCGAGTATGTGGGCAGTTTTGGAAAAAGTTCAAAGAGATGCTGAGGAGATATAATATTTTCTGTTTGGGTGAAATGTTCTGTAAATATCTGTAAGGTCTATTTGGTTTCTATCATCAGTTAGTTCCAACAATTCTCTGTTTAGCTCTTGACTAGATGGCCAGTCTATTTTAGTCTCCCACTATCAGTGTGTGAGAGTTAATATGGGGTTTAAGCTGTGGTAATGTTTCTTTTCTGGATTTTGGTGCTCCTGTGTTTGATACCAAGTTATTACAAATTACAAAGTACTCTTCTTGGGTATTCTTTTCTTGGATGACTGATATCCTTCCCTGTCTCCTTTGATTAGTTTTGGTTTCAAGTCTATTTTGTAAGATATTGAAATGGCTACCGCAGCTTGCTTCTCAGGTCCACTTGTTTATAATATCTTCTTCCATCCTTTAGCTGTCAGGAAATGCCTATCTTTAATGATTAGAGGTGATTCTTAGATGCAGCAGAGGGATGAATACTGCTTTTGAATCCATTCTCTTTGTGTCTTTTTAGTGAGGAAATGAGACCACTGTTGTTGAGAGATGAGTGAGTAGTGTTTATTGATTCCTGTTGCTTTGTTGTGAAAGGTGTGTGTGTGTGTGTGTGTGTGCGTGTGCGTGTGTGATTTATTCCCTGTGTTTTCATGGGTGTGGTTAACCTCTTTAGGTTGGAGTTTTCCTTCGAGCACCTTCTGTAGGATTGGATTTCTAGACAGATAATGCTAAAATTTTATTTTTTCATTGCATGTCTTATTTTCTCCGTCTACTGTGACTGATAGGTCTGCCTGGTATAGTAGTCTCTACTGGTAAACATCTGTCCAAGCTCTTCCTGACCTTTAGAGTATCCACGGAGAAGTCAGGCGTTATTCCAATCAGTCTGCCTTTATAGATTACGGGGTTTCCCCCCCTTGCAGCTTTTAGTATTCTTTCTCCATTCTGCACATTCAGTGTCTTGATTATTATGTGGCAAGGGAACTGTCTTGCCTGCCCAGTCTACTTGGTGTTCTGTACCTTCTTGTACCTTAATAGGCATCTTCTTTATGGTTAGGGGAATTTTCTTCTGTGATTTGATTGAAAATATATTCTGTGCTTGACCTTCTCCTTCATCTTTTCCTATTCTTCCTCTTTTTGATATTTTCATAGTGTCCCCGATTTCCTGGATTCTTAGTGCAGTTAGCCTTCCTGACTCACTGGCTGCAGTAGCCTGTGTATTCCCAGGGGCTGCCTGCTGGAGTTTGAGGGGAAAGAGGATAGGAGGGGAAGATCTCTGTGATCCACTGGAGACGGGTTGAGGGGGAAGGGGAGATGCATGAGCTAGTCTGCTGCAGAGCTAGGGATGAGACAGGGGAATTGCAGTTGGAGAATTGGAACAGTAGGTGAAGATCTTCAGTTAGCCTGCCTGCTTCCTGACTTGAGACATTTTATTTTATTATTTTTTTTATAAAGAAAAGTTCTTCATTATAAACAGTGCAGGTAACAACTACACTTCACAACTGAATTGGCAAAGACTATCCTTGTTTTACCAACTGATAAATGAGACTTGTCAGGAAAAAAATGAGTTTAATTTTATTTTTAAATAAATGAAATTACAACCCAAAGTCTGGTTTTCTTGTTTGTTTGCTTCCTTTAACGCACCCGAATTACAATTGCAAAACAGAATGACAAAATGTAAGACCCACCGGTGACAAACAGAAGGTCACTTCCATTACTCCTTTCTAAAGCTCTCCTCTTTGAACTGAGGTAGCAGGGATACACATTGAAATGGTATTCATATGTAATGTCACATATTGGGGTGCTATGACTTCAAGGCCCAGAAAAGGTAGATGTGTGCCATTCTGTATGGATGGACTGTGACATGCTGTTCTACACCAGAAAACTTCATAGTACAAACCCAGTTGCTGAGACATGTTCTAAAATGTGTCTTCTGTGAAGGTTTCTCAAAGTCAGGTCTAGGGGTTAAGCAGGGGGAAAGGAGGAGATGAAATACTAGAGTTATTTTAGATTAAATCTGACACAAAGTAAAAAGCATGTTTCCAAACAAAAATTTGAGAAAGGACAACTGCTTTCATGATTTTAACTACTAAAATTTAATAATCCACTTCAACAAGGAAAAGGGTCATTGAATGGATTGTTAATTCATTCTGAGAAATGTATGACTACAAGAACTCACAATTGGAAAAGTCAGTTATATACTTAGTAGGATTCATGCTTCTTAAGACTCATTACTCCTTGACTTGGCATTGCCAGGCATCTCATCCTCCCGGACAGGATCTGACAGGACCTCTGTTGCATCACCATCTGCCACATCCTGCTCTGATATGTCTAAATACAGCTGTGCTGCTGACGGTGCTAACAACTGCTCCAGGTGTAAGGCGTTAGAACAGAGCATTCCCTTTGATCACTCCAGAGCCATTTCTTCTTCTAAAATATAAGTAGTCTAGACTGATCAAAAATTCCAGAGATGTATCATAAAACACTCTTAGACTAGGTGAAATAGGTCAAAAAAAAAAAGTAGACAATCAGAATATTTTAACTTCTAAATGCAGTTACTCAAAGGGAAAGGCTAAATAATGAGATAACGCTATGAATTTTAGGTCAATGTTTCTATTGTATTCAAACATAACTTTGAAAACATGTTTTAGACACCCAGTACATATATGGTTTAAAATTTTTTTAAATTCTGAAACTGGAACATTAGATGATATTCTGTATTAAACAAAAATAGGCAGTTCTTTCAGGATTTAATTAAAGATAAAACAGAAAAGTGATAAAAATTTACTACAGGGGTTGGGGAGATGGCTCAGTGGGTAAGAGCACTGACTGCTCTTCCAGAAGTCCTGAGCAATTCCCAGCAACCACATGGTGGCTCACAGCCATCTGTAATGGGATTCAGTGCCCTCCTCTGGTGTGTCTGAAGGGAGGAATAGTGTAATCATACAAATACAATATAAAAAAAATTACTTCAGATTAAATGTAAATATGGAGGCTTATCTGAGAGATCAGAAACTGGAAGATCAAAAAGTTTGTAATTATACAAGCAAGTCACATCACTCCTCCACTTCTAGGCTAAGGTGTGTAAGAGTAAACCAGAAATCCTGAGACAGGCTTCAGAGACAGGCAATCTAGGTGCCTAATCTGATGAAGAGAACTCAGACCAGCACTGTGAGTTGTGAGTATGTGCTTATGAACGGCAAGCTGTGCTTAGGGACACACTGCTCATGTCTACTCCTAAAGCAAAGTTGGGATGTGGGGGCCATCTGGCAGGAGCTGACACATATCTAGTTAGTAGTTTGGATGAAATGATTTGCATTATAGCAAAAATAGAAGTATAAATTTACCCAAAGACCATTGCTCAATTGAGAAAGAAAATTTTACTACATTAAGAAAGGTGGTAGTTAACTGAAGTAACATGAAAATTTACTCTTCATTACCAAATAAACATAAAATTCATAGAGCCTCAACATTGAAAGTTAACAGAGAGAAAACCAATTTCAGTGATTATACGCAGATTATATTGAACTTTACAAAGAATAAGAAGGTAAAGGAACCAAAGCATAAAGGAAAATCATCTTCCCTTAAAACATAGAAGATGAGCTAGCCAGGCAGGATAATTCAGGTTTGGGATCCCAGCATTACGGAGGCAGAGGCTAGGGTATACAAGTTCAAGGCCCCAAGCCATTCAGGGTACCAGATAAAACCCTGTCTTGAAAGGAATGAGGAAGGGGCAGCAGTGAAAGCAGCATTAATCTAGTGGGAGAATATGGGTCAAGCCTAGGGTATTAGTTGGTCTACAGTGCTACAGAACCAAAATAAGATGCATCCTCATTAGAAGTCATGGTTGCCAGATGGAATGTACTGACATGTAACAAAGAAACTAGAAATACAAGAATTGCTACATCTTAGTTAAGAGAGAAAAAAGAGAAAAAAAAAAAAAAACCTGGGTATGGTGGCGCATGCCTTTAATGCCAGCACTCAGGAGGCAAAGGCAGGCGGATTTCTGAGTTCGAGGCCAGTCTGGTCTACAGAGTGAGTTCCAGGACAGCCAGAGATACACAGAGAAACCCTGTCTTGAAACCCCCCTCCCAAAACAAACAAAAAATCCTAAAGTATATAGTATATAGTATAAAGTATATAGTATACAGGTATTTGTTGAGACTAAGCCTAAAGATTTTTATTTCACCTTTTCATGTTCATAAGCATATCAAGACACAAAATATTATTACCAGTTAATTTTATTTTGAATTCTTATGTCATTTATATTTCATCTTAATTATTAACTATAGGAGAAAGTATAGCCCTTCAAAAAGCAGACACTGAAAAAGTTTGTTACTAAGAGTCCACAAGCCAGGTGTGGCACACTCCTTTAGTCCTACCATATAGGATTCAGAGGCTGGCAGATCTGTGAGTTCAAGGCCAGCCTTGTCTACCAAGTGAGTTCTTGGACATCCAGGATTATGAGGCCTTGTCACAAAAAGCAAACAACACACAAACAAAAATATAAATATCTATTTATGTAGATAGCCCTACATAAATTATTAAGTGGTCCTTCAGGCTACAATGAAAGGAAAGTAGACAATAATCACAACCCATATTAATAAATACAGGGCTTTGGAAAAGGCAACTACATAAGTAAATATGAATGCTAGTACTATTGAATTTTCACAGATGTATTTTCCTATAGTGAGAAGGAAGAGTGCTAAGGTAGGGTCTTGATACATATAAAGCACAGGCTGACCTTGAACCTGTGACCCATCTGCCTCAACCTCCTCAGTGCTAACATTACATTTCAAAATACATCATAGACTGTTCTAAGCCTACTGTGATAAAGGAGATCCTGGAACAATTACTACACTGTTTTCAGCATCCCATAATGGACTTCAGTCCGTCCTCCCCACAACCCCACTCAGGCTCTGGGGATCACTTCATTCCTGTCCAATCTTCTGTAAAGCTGATGTCTTGGTTCCACAAATGAATGAGGACATGCGGTATCTGTCTTTGTGTCTGGTTTGTCTCACTTAACACAACGCTACTTCAGAAGGACAGGTTTCATTCTGCTTTAGAGACGAATAGTGCTCCACTGTGCAGATATATCCACTCATCCCTGAAGGACATTTGGGTTTATTCAACATTCTGGCTCTGGCGCTGTGATAAACACAAGTGTGTAAAGTACTTCCTAGTACAACTTCATTTCACTATAATTACGTTTATATTTATAAATGGCTGAGAGGGAAATGTAGGAGATAATCATTACAAAGCTATATTAATGTGAACACAGTATATAAAGATGGGATCAGCAGCAGTAACTAAGAGAATAAGTTGGAGATGTAAAAGTGTTTCTATACTACATATTCAAATTAGCTTGCCATCAGTTTAGAAGGTTAATTCTAATTAAATGACACAGGAAAAGAAAAGAAAGAAGGGAGCCAAAATAATATACTAGCACTACTCATTCACACATAAGGACTGTTACTTTAAGGTAAAAGTAAAAGGTGGTGACTGTTAATGACTAATTTTAGTCTCTCCTCTACCCCTGCCAATTTACATGTATTACAAACAGTCATCCAGCTTGTCCTGACTGCAGCCATCAAGAGACGTGACTACCATGTACCCTTCAGTAAGTAACTCTGGTATGTTTCCCCATCATAGTATAAATAAACTAAAGAATTTGAATGGTATGCAGAGTTTTATGACTGAACTCTGGTACCATCAAAGCCAAGAATAGACCGACATCTTTGAAATTATCTTGATACAAACCAGATACTTCCCACTCAGATGAAGTGATTTTTGCCCTGCCTGCTACATAAGCCCCCTTCCTTTAACCTAACTCACAGGGGCCTGTAAATAAGTCCCCTCAATGGCCTGATGGCACTCATCGTCTAACATGTCTATCTTTCCTTCCAAAGCACTGTGTGTCTGGTTGTCTGTCATATGCTGGGACTGGAAGCGTACTGAAGCACCAATCTCCAACAATACAGAAATTGGCTGTATATGAAGACAAGCTTTTAACAAGAGAGTTAAGTTAGTGAGGCTAGTATGATGGGTCATGATCCCATCTGACATTAATATATAAGAGACATAGAACATATAATATATATAATATAAGAGACATAGAACATATAATATATATAATATAAGAGACATAGAACATGAACATGCACAGAAACTATGAACTATTTGATAATTAAATTTTATATACCATGTTATATATACTTAAAAGTATATCACTGAAAATGTTTTAAGAGTGTTAAGTACAACTGACGAGATTTTAGTATAGATCTAATTATGATAATTAACAAAAAAAGGTGGTGATGGGTGAGTGAACAGGCATACTAGAGAGATTAGTTTGCATTTCTGTGGAAAAACTACTTGCTAGAAAACAAAATCCTATTAGGCGATTCTATACATTTTGAACTCAGGGAACAACTCATACACTTTGAGTCTAAATGCATTAGTGTTTAACAATCATGTTCTTCGCAGTTACAGATCTACCATATGGAGTTGGTTCCACCTATGTGTGGCAGTCACTGTAAAGACTCCGATCTGCATAAAGCGCTGAGCATAAGCGGCCGATGAATGCTCACACGCTGGGCATCTACTCTGTCCAGCTCCAAAAGTTCTCTTCAGAGGACACGATGGTTACTCTATAGGATTGAAGCACTTTTATCAAAAAAAAAAGAAGCAATATTTTATTGTATGAGTTTCTGCCAGCTTTGTTATAGCATGCTCAAATATCATTAAACCTTTCAGGAAAAAATGCATCCGAATTTCTGCTACAACATAATACTTTTCTTTCTAATGCTTAGTATATTATCAATGGACACTTGTATTTTATTTTATTATTTTGTCCCAAATAATTACCTCTTTAGAAATGGGGGTCTTGATGTGTAGTCCATGCTGGCTGACCTGAAACTTATAATCCTTCTGCCTCAGCCTTCAAGTTTGTATTGTATTAAACAACTGGTATTTCTGTTTTTCTGTCTGTTTATAGACAATGATATTATCTTTTTGTTATCTTTTAGGAGCTGGGGATTGAGCCCAGGGCCTTGCACATGTTAGACAAATACTCTTCTGTTTAAGCCACTGAGCCATAAACTAACACCAAAGGCATCTTTTAGGTTCGCATGCATGATGGCCTTCTATTGTGTCTTTCAAGTTTAAAGTTGCATTAGATATCATTTGAAAAAGTTGAACGGTGAATGGAAATACATATTTTTTAATGTTTAAATTAACCTCATTTTATAAAAAAAAAAAAAAAAAAAACCTAGCAAAGAAAACCACACACTGAAATTGGGTGATCTGTTAATTTTGGTATGTGAAAATATGTTGTATGAAACCATTAATATCACAGGTGAGGAAAATCATACTTCCTTTTCATGTTCTCTGCAGGACAGACACAAAATACTGCTTTTTGACAAATAAGAGGTGTGAAGAGGAGCAGGAAGATGGCTCAGCAGATATGAGCACTCACTATTCAGAGGACCTGAATTTGGTTCCCAGAACACAAACTGGGGGTGGGGGGTGAGGGAAGGGGGTGGGCTCACAAACAGAAACCCATGAAAAGAAATAAATCTTTGACAGTTGGTGGTATACCCCTTTAATGCAGTACTTAGACAGTAGAAGCATGTGGGCAGAACTGAGTTCAGTTACACAGTGAGCTGCACAGTGAGACCCTGTCTTCAAAAACACACAAAAGTACAGTCACAAAGAAGTGTGTGGAAATTGCCAAAGTTTGTACTTTTACTGACTGTCAAATATGGATGAGACTAGATTTATACTGACAAATATATGTTCATATGTAGTTATGGCACCATTAAAATCTTTAGTGTTTTTAAGTAAACCAAAATACACAGGGCCTTTAGGAACATTTTTGTTTTGACATGATCTGTTATATCACTTAAAGTAAATATATATACATGCATACATACATACATACATACATACACACAGATATATATATATGAATGAATGATTACTGATAATATCAAACAGAATGAAAACTACATTGTAACCAAGTCAACACATTCACTATCAAAAAACGTTCCCAACACCCTGGAGTCTGATCAAGAAGACTCACCAATGAGAAGCTTTACAGAGGAAGAGCTTACCTGAAGAAATGTTCCTTGGTTGTCTCAGGAGCTATTAGAGTAAAACCTTCTGGTCCATTAATGTGACTTTAAGTTGTTGGTGCCTAAGTGATAACTGAGCTAATGCATTATGTCAGGTAAGTGCCACTTCAGACAGATAGAAGCCATCAAATAGTTACTGGGACTTGAACTTGGGACCATTGGAAGGGCACTTGATCTTCCCAACCACTGAGCCATCACTCCAGCAGGCAGGGTAGGGCGGAATAGGGGGTTTTTTGGAGGGGAAACCAGGAAAGAGGACTTCATTTGAAATGCCAATAAAGAAAATATCTAATTAAAAAAAGAAAAGGGGCCAGTTCATTTTTAACAAATTGCTGACTGAGAAAACAGTTGTCTCGTATTCTACATGTTTGCTTTCACAATCTTTCTGGTCCAACCCACAACTCTTTCTGTTATACTACAATGCTGCTTCACTGGCTTCTGTCCCAAATCCAGTTATCTGTGTGCCACCGTGACAACACCATAGTCAAGTAAGCTGCATTTTTGTTAACATTTGAAAGTTGGTTTTGTTGAGACTGTTATGTTTATTTTTATAACTTAAACTTATACACAGTATTAAAAATGTTAAAAAGACAATCAACTATCAATACAAAATCCATAATTTAATGACAAGCACTACTTTTCTATTTTACTTGGCTTGACTTCCAGAAAGATTTAAGACCAACTTCAATTTTCTTATTTATTCAAGTCAAGGGTTATAACAATACTGCATCAGGACTAAAGACTCCAAGACTCTAAATATATTTTCCAGACTATATTTTATGAGGAGACAGGTATCTTAGGTCACTGTTTCCTCACTAAGATGATGACTAACACAGATATCAGATAATCTACCAACAGCTACTTAACAGTGAAAACACTTCCTGCTATCAGTAAAACCTGACCAACTTCTCATAACAAACCACATGAGTACAGTTTTTGAAGCTATACACTTATCCTATCTTCATTGTAAATTACAATTTGATAATGTACTTAGCTCACTAATCAGAAGGAAAAAAATAGCCAGAAATACTAGAAAAGTAAAAATCAAAAGAAGATATTCAACTCAACTGAAAGTTCGAATCATGGAAGAAGATGGCAGTTCTAACCTGTAGCACTCTTCAGGAACAAGTAAATTTAAATTTTAAAATACAAATCAAGTTCTTTGTCTTTATCTTTTTATGAGTATTAAAAGGCTGTCTGCATGTATGTCTGTGCACAACATGTATACCAGAAAAGGGGGGTCAGATACCCAGGAAGTGGTTGTGAGCCACATTTAGATACTGGAAACTGAGTTGAGATCCTCTTGAAGAGTAGCCAGTGCTCTTCACTGCTGAGCCATCTCCCCATCCACTAGATTAAGAAAATTCTTAAAGAAGTAGGTTAATGTGTTTAGCCCTAGTACTTTTTAAACTATCATAGAAAATAGTATAATTCTAAAATTCAGTATCTAGTTTAACTCTTAAAATTTCCATCCAATGCAGGACTTCATCTCACCTAAAGATAAAGATGTCTATTTCCCCTCAAAGATGGATAAATTCCTTACAGCTTCAAAGCCATCCAAATAGTAAACAAAATAAAACGAAAACCTTCAACTTAAACCTATTTCTAATATATTCCCAAGCTCCCAAGAACAAGTGCCTTCTCTAACTCCATGCTTTTCCAGGCAGGGTTTCTCGTTTTGCCCTGGCTGTCTTGGAACTCACTATATACACCAGACTGGCCTCAACTCAGAAATCTAACTAGAATTGCATCCTACGTCTTAAGATTTAAGGCATGTGCCATTACCACCAAAGTCCATATTCTCAACTTCACTATTAAACCAATGACTAAAATCTTTTATAAATTATCAGTTATGATAAATATTCCATAAAACAAAATTTACTCTTCTAATAACTTTACAGATGTGCTTTTACTGAGCAACAGTTGTCTTCTGAGACTTTTTATGAGGTGTTTCACCGTTACAAGAATATCACAGGCTATGTCTATACAATCCAATCACTGAGGTACATGAGACTCCTACCCTAAACACTGCTATGAAGCACATGATGGCATACAAGTCATTAGCATTAAGTATAAGTACAGTTTCTGTGCAAATGACACTGCCATCCAGCTCCAGAATACTTCTCATCTTACAAAAAAAGAAACTCTGTACGAAGTAAACAATAACTCCCCAATTGTCTTCCTCCCAGTCTTTGAGAATGACCACTTAACATTCTCTATGAAGCAGACTACAACAGAACCACATATGAATAGAAACATAAATTATGTGATAGGCTTACTTTACTTAATGCAGTATCCCTAGGGACCTTTTATAAGACCACTGGCCCACTCTTTCAAATCCACCTGCAGGACATTATCTAACTCTAGTTACTACACCAAAGGGCTCGTTTCCACACATGATTACATAGGAGAATTTATACTTCGAAGGCAGAGGCAGGCGAATTTCTGAGTTTGAAGCCAACTGGTCTACAGAATGAGTTCCAGGACAGCCAGGGCTACACAGAGAAACCCTGTCTCGAAAAAACAAAAACAAAACACAAAAAACAAACAAAAGAAAAAAAAAAACACTTAAGCCGGGCATGGTGGCACACCCCTTTAATCCCAGCACTCAGGAGGCAGAAGCAGGCAGATTTCTGAATTCGAGGCCAGCCTGGTCTACAAAGTGAGTTCCAGGACAGCCAGGGCTATACAGAGAATTCCTGTCTTGGAAAAAAGAGAGAGAGAGAGAGAGACAGAGAGAGAGACTGAGAGAGAGAGAGAGACAGAGAAAGAGAGAGACAGAGAGAGAGAGAGAGAGAGACAGAGAGAGAGAGAATTTACACTTCAAACCATGTGTATTAGAACATAAACAAATCATTGTATGCAGAAACAAAACTCTTGGGTCATGAGGTTAACACCAGCTTTAATTCACTGAAGAACTAGCAACCCGTTCTCCACAGCAGTGATACCATAAATCCTCTCATCCCAGGGCACAAGGTCTCCAACTGCCCGTATCTCTGCTGGTGACCTTTAAATGTCCGTACTTCATTTGTTTGTTTTGATAGCCGACATCTTAATGCGTATAGATTAGGCAATATAAATGTTAAAAGAACGACAACAAAACTATACTAATAGTTTAACATGAAATATTAAAGAACCCCAAGAAATAAGAGAATTTGTCAGTCAGCATTGAGCTAAGAGCTTCCAAACTCTAGGAAGAGAAAACAGTGAAGAGGAGCAGAGAGGCGAGGAAAGACAGCAGCCCTCCGTACTCTCTGCTTCAGCTCACGTGGAGCTCTACTCCTTAGACTTTATAAAGAAATCCATGAAAGGAGGTCATGAGGATGTGGGCATAAGAAACACAAGTTGCATTAAAGAGCAAATTCCAGACATCTCTTGTTCCAAGCATACAGAGAAAAAGATAATTAGAGGACATCAAAAGGGGCAGTGATCTATGAGAGGAAGAAAGTCCATGGACTTCTAGCCTCCAGAAATCTGAGAAATAAATTCTGTTATTTAATCCATTCAATCAGTATATTCTGACATGGTTGCCACAACAAATTAATATAATATCCAAAATCAAACATGTAAGTCATTCTTTTGTGGATGCAGTTCTTGGGACAGAAGACAGGGCCTTGTGCATGCTAAGCAAGCATTCTACCACTGAGCTCAAGGCTTTTTCTATGTACTTGACTTTTAAAAACAAACTACAGTTTATTTTCTGGGTTGTGTGTACTGTGTAGGTACGGAAACCAATAGAAACTTTCAGGAAGAGATTGTCTCATTCCATCATGTGAACTCAAGGGACAAGACTCAGGCTGTGCCTTCACCCTCTCAAGCACCTTGTCAGCCATTAAAGAAAAGGGAAGAAGAATCTTGCATTATGGCCCTCGCTGACTGAACTTCAGCTTTGCCTGCTTCTGCCCCCGGGTGCTGACATCACAAGAATGAGCCACCCATCCTACAAGTTGCAACAGTGTTTTTAGAATCTTAATTTTAAGATAAGATTTTTGCCAAGTTTCTGGAGCTAGCCTCAAATTCACCATGTAACCCAGGCACGCAGGTATTCAGCTTGTGCTTGGGTCTAAGCAGCTGGTGTTACTAGCCTGGGCCACTAACACTGGATTTTGCTTCTTTTGCTCTTTTTGTTTTATCTCCAATTGATCTGAGCTCACAATAGAAATAAATTGACAAAGACAGTCTTAAATAATAAAAACATAATAAAACATAATAAAAACAATATTTACAGTTAATATTTACAGCTTTGGTAGGCAGAGTAATTAAAATGTACATTTAAATCAACTAATAAAAATGGAAGAAGGGAGGGAGGAGAGAGACAACTCTCTAAATTTTATTTCTCAGCTTTACATTTCTCCAGTCCTTAAAGTTAATTAGAATTCAAGGAGAAAACATTATCAACAAACAAGAATGACCCTAGTCATTGAAAACTGAACTATGACTACAAAGAGTAAGGTACTAAGTTAACTTTCAAATTGTAGCAATTAGCTTTTTTCATACCAACTGGAGCTTGAAAATTAACATTAAATCTTAACATCAGATTAGTGGTTTATTCAGACTATATTTAAAAATGTGTTTATTTCAGTGTTACTAAATGCTTTGGCTATTTTAAAAATATATAGATTCACTTACAAATAAATATATAAGTGTATTTATTAATACATAAAACACACACTTAGATGTTAACATATAAACAGATTGGCCAGTTTTGATGGTCCATGCTTTTAATCTCAGCAAGCACTCACGAGGCTGAAGCAGACAGATCAATAAATTTGACATGGCAAGTTCCAGTCAGAGCTACACAGTGAGACCCTATCGTCTATAAAAACAAAGCAAACAATAAGATACATATTCTATCCATGTATTTATATAATAAGGAATGTTAATATGCTATAGCAATATCCTTTCTCAACATCATATAGATACAAAATTCATAGAGTTTTGTTATGTTTGGAAATGGGGTCATGTTGTGTTTCCCAGGCTAGCCTCATATCTCTGATTCTCCTTACGTGCATGAGCCTGGAAAATGCCTCAAATTACAAGTGGATGTAATCACATCTATAAAATGAACAGATTTTTATTACATTAACTAACTTAGTGCCTGTCATTCTAGTGCTCCAGAACTCTGAGGCCCAACTAGTTCACACAGTAAGCTCTAGGCCATCCAAGTCTACAGAGCAAGACTCTACTTTCAAGTAACAGAAGGCAGCACTGAGCCACCCAAGGATGAAGGATGAATTTCGCAACGTAGTTGACATTGTATGTAAACAAAAAAGACATTTCACTTATAAAAGAAAAATTAGGGTTGTCCATTAAATATCAAGTTCTACTAAATTATAACATGTAAAAATAACAGTAATAAATAAACATACTGAATTATTTCCAAGCTTACCAATAAAGGCAAGTTAAAATAATTCTTATTAGATGTTCTGTTAAAGACTCAAATGAAAACAAACAAGTGTTTTGTGAAAATAAAATTGGAAAGTATTATTTAAAATAACCAAAAGTTTAGAATTATTTTGATACACTGCTACTTAAAATTTTTAAATTTAAAATAATTAACTAACCTGAGCCACTTTCATTGAATTCTGCGTAGAGCCACCAGCATGATATTCAACTTTGAATTTTTTCACAAGTTCATCAAACCTACAATAAAACCACAGTAGAAGGTAAATTAGCATGTCAGTTTTTCACAACCTGCAAATTCTTCTAAATAAATATAATTAGTGGGATCTTAAAATTATATATTTTCATTCAAGAAATTAATTTCTTCAGTAAATATATAATTTTAAGAATCTAAAATATATACTGTCTGAACTTAGCCGTTATACTAAATAGACAGTAAATTCGCCAGATGAAAGTCACATATGTTGGCTTTTCAAAGCCAGAATCCTGTGGATTGGATGGTGTGTGCCTGCAATCCCAGGGGATAAAAACATGATATCAAAAGCTGAAGGTCATTCAGGTCACATAGCAAGATCAAGGGCAGCCAGAGCTATAGGACACCCTGTCTCAAAAGCAAAACAAAACAAGAACAAAAACTTCATCTGAGAATTATGTGAAATTTAAAAATGAGCATTTTTTCTTATTCACACAAGAGTTTTCTACAGGAAATGAAATGCCCTTGCAGTCATTATGAAAGACCTAGAAATTGTACCTTTACATTTCAAAATAGATGAGGACACACGCCTTCAATCTAATTCCACATCTTACTGAATTTTAAAACTTACGTTTTATATAACATGAAAAAATTTGAAAATTAGAACAGAATTTCAAGGGTACAACAAAATAACATATTCTAACAAAAATCAACTATAAGAAACAGGTAGTAATGGAAAACAGTAAAATTATGGGTTTTAAGCATTGTATTTGTAAAACTATTCCCACCTTAAGCTCAGAGATGAATTTAAGAGTTTGCTCTGCCATACGAAAGCTCTTGTAGGAGCAGGGTAAAGATCCTCAGACTACACAGAAATGAGAATTAGCTTTTCTACTTCTTTTATTTCCTCAATCTTCCTATTTCCCCTACTTCCTTCCTTCCCACCTTCCTTGTTTTCTCCTAACAGTTTTAAGTTATAATGTGTTAGGCAGAGAGCACATGAGAGACCCTAAGGTCAACAAACAACATACACACACAGAGTGAGTGCACTTCATACAAACATATTCATTCACTTAAAATACACCACAGTTATGTTCATGTTTGTGTAGGAATTGTTCGTTCCATGTCTGTGAAAAACCTGTTGGAATTTTGATGGGAATTTCATTGATTCTGTAGATTGCTTTTGGTAGGATGGGTATTAAGATTCTTTCACGCAAAATACTTTCAGGCTCCTGTACTTTAACGTCTGGGAAGTGGAACTCTTGAAAGGATTAGTAGGACAAAGTGTGAAAGCCGGGGTAGAATTTGGAGTTGCAAAAGCTCAAGCCAGGCCCAGCTGCTCTCGCTCGCCTTCTGCTACACGAATATCTAGATGTAGAACTCTGTTTCTCCATTACCATAACTGCCTGCAGGCCGCCATGCTCCCCACCATGACGATTATGGACTAAACCTCTGAAACTGGAAGCAAGCCCCAATTAAATGCTTCCCTTTACAAGAGTTGCAGTGGTTAGGCATCTCTTCACAGCAACAGAACACTGCCTAAGAGAAGAATTTTATCTGTAGTAGGGTTTATTTTACCACATTTATTGATGAATGTATCTGTCCATTTTTTTCCCTATGAATGCACGCACAAGTTGTGTAGACACATCCTCATTGTTATTTGGTGTGTGTATTCCTCTTGATTCAAATGTTTTACTTTCTGAGGAACAACCTACTTAGGAAAACTTGATTGTCTAACTATGTGTAAAGAGCCCAAACAGGACAGTACTTTCCCAAGAAGACAAGTTGGGCAGGCAGTAAAGGAATATTATTAAATAAGGAAACTATGGCAGAGCAGATCACAAATATGACATAAACTATGAAAGACAAAGAAAAAGATCTACTTAGGAGATCTAACATTCACTGTTAGATCAGGAAAAAAGACCAGCAATACCTTTCTCCCCCACCTATTTATTATACATTTCTTTTTCAGGGGTTCTTTCCCAGAGAAAACAGCTATAAAAAGCTGCTTATCTTACCAAAAAATAGAAAAAAAGACCCTAAGTTTTAAACTAAGAAGAAAAACACAATCTAGACTTCTCTAAACCTTCTCTAAACACATACAGAATAAAAATGGAAGAGCTCAAAAAAGTCGATGATCTAGAAATGAAAAAGAATTAAACTAACACCAATTTTTTTTAAATAAAATAAGGGACGTTAGAAGACAATGCAAAGTTTATTTTATGCTATAGTGAGGGTGGGGAACATTTTGAAATGAAATTCAGTATCTATCTAAGTAACTATTTACTAGCTTCCAGAAGACAGAGACACATAGAAGAAATAATTTTGATTATATAAAAAAATGAAGCTTTCCTACATAAAATGTAAGAAATGTAAAGTCTAACATTAATAAAAAGAAAACTTTGATATTTATCTAGTCTATCTCTTATGAAGATCCAGAGAAATGTACAATGAACAGAAGAAAAAAACTTATAAAAGCTGAAAAGCAATGAGCCCCTCGCTAGTAACCAAATGCATCCCTGCTTAGTAACCAAATACTTATATAGTTTCCTTCACAAAGCACGTGGTTAAGTGTAAAACCTATACTCAGGATTAACAGAAGTCTGAAAATGTTGACAAATGACAGTATTAGTGACAGAAACCTTCAAAAAGTAATTTGACAATATACACCCCAAACCAACCAACCAATTGAGCAATTAATCAACCAGTTTATCCTTCTTCTTCTACCTCCCTCCCCAACATAATTATTATAAAAATCTATTTCTGGGGCACTTTCCCAGAGAAAACTGTAAAACATAAAGTTCTATGTAAAAAGCTGCTTATCCTCCCATGATATGCAGTAAAAAATATAAAGCATAAATATCCAAAATCCGCTAAGTGACTCACAAAAACGGCAGACATTCTGTGCAACTATTATTATCTACAGACTGCACTACGGGACACATAGAAGCCAATTACAATACATAAATATAAAGATGGCATTAAAAGTAGGTGTGGTATGTGACGCATCAGATCTCTGAAATCCAGGCTAGCCAAAGATACAGTGAGACTTTGTATCAGAAGTAGGAAACCAATAAATAAAAAGTCAAAAAAAAAAAAAAAACCACTAAAAACATGCAAGGCATGAACATTTATTGTTACAAAACACCAAGATAATTTGGGATAGTTTATGTTTATCTTTCAACATAATGACCAGAATGCTCCACTCTACATTAAAATTTCTTATTTACAAGTAATAAATTAAATAAAATAAATAAATAACCAGGAAGAAAAATATTAACACTCATAGTGCATCCTTTATACAAAGCTTTTCTGTGTTCCACAACTTCATCATGAATACATTTAAATACTTTTATATGAGAACACTTTGATCCATATCACTGAAATTTAGTTCAGAATTTCAGAAGTGCATTATATGAAAAAGGAAGGACATCTAATCTTTCTACAGTTGCTTTTGTAGTTTGTTGATGTTTGAGACACAGCCTCCCCATATAGGCCTGGATAGTCTTGAACTCACTTTGTAGACCAGGCTGGCCTAGAACTCATAGAGATCCAATTGGCTCTGTCTTTCGAGCCTGAGTTGAAGGCCGGTCAGACCTACAGCCGTGCTTCTACCAAAAGTAGTTTTAATCCTTGTTTTATAGTATATGTAGGAGAGGTGCTCTAAGTAATGCTTTCAGCTTTCACATCACAAGCTCCTTCATGAATAACAATTGCTGGACAATTAACATAGTTGTTTTACATCTGCTTCACTTTTGAGGAAAGCAAGTGGGGTACAAGGGAGAAGAGAAGCCTCAAAGACCAATGAGCAACACGTGAAGCCGCAGTTAACACACTGGCTGCTTACTAATAAATATCTTGAGATTGTGCACCACATAAAACACGGGAGGCTATCAAGTGCATTCTAAAACGATGACTTTTGGAAAGACTAAAACCGATGGATTGCCAGCATCCGGCCATAATCAGCAAAGGGACAGCGGGACCGTTGGGCAGCTGCTAAATGACCAAGTGAATGCAGACTAACAATGTCATTCACAATACAAGCCCTTCGCCATTGAAATCGAGGCACAAGTACTGACAGAAATAAATGCAGGAAAGTATACTACAGAGAAACTCCCCTCTTCAAAAGCATTATATTTATTGTAACTAGTCAAGGCAGGTTATGTGAAGGTCAGCGATTCAACAATTTAACAGACAAGAACTGATGCTAGAGCAAGACACAGTAACCAGTTTTTACTTGTTCTCATTAAAAATTAAAACAAACAAGCAAAAAAGCATAAAAAATAAAACCAAACTGGTCACTTCATAAGATTCCCAGTTTCTATTTCAGAATGAAATAGAATGAAGAATAGTAAACAATTTTGGAGAAGTTTTATTTGACAATAGAAATCTGCAGGATTAAATAATATATGCTTTGTGATATACCAGCTTAAGTTAAAAAAGCAGTCAAGAATAAAGAATAGCACTCAAAGCATAAAGAAAACCACATGCACTGAAACAAGAATGGGTTGAAGAGGTGGCTTTGTACTCTCTAGTTTTCCAGATGACCCAGGTTTGGTTTCCAATACCTGCATGGCCTGCTCATACCATGTGCAATTCCAGTTCTACAGAAGCTGACAGACTCGCTTCTGGCTTTAGGGGGGATAGGTGTGCACAGCACACTTCCGTGCGCACAAATAAAACAGTCTTATACACAAAATTAAAAAAGAAGACCAACAGCCACATCTAATTGCCCATACCACTAAGACACTCTGGAGAGGTAGAGGCAGTTCTTCGAGGCTAGTCTGGGTGTCACATTTGGGCTCAGCTGTAAGAACTGGTCATTCCTGGAACCTAACATGGAAGGAGTGAACCAAAAGTCATCATCTGAACTCTACATGTTGTTTGCATGTGCACACACAATAAGGTAGTAAAATGAAATCTAGAAGGGAAGAGTGCTTGAGGGGAGTCTCCTATAAATATTCACTATAACTTAGAAAGCCATCATGGGACTCTTACTCTACGGATTTTGATGATTAACAGAAAAAGTTTTGTTCCTCTAATCGGAATGTGAACATGCTGTGATATCATTTCTTTTTATCTTTTCTTTTCTGTTTTGTTTTGGTTTTTTTTCAAGACAAGTTTGTTTTTTTGGTTTTGTTTTGTGTGGTGTGTGTGTGTGTGTGTGTGTGTGTGTATGTGTGTAGCCCTGGCTGTCCTGAAACTCATTCTGTAGACCAAACTGTCTTTAAAAAGTCAAGAGCTCCAACTGCCTCTGGCTCCCAAGCTCTGGGATTAAAGATGTGCACCAACCTACTCTTTAGTCACTTGTAAGGTATGGTTTCCAAAACAAGTTAATGAACTTGCAAATCACATGGGAAAGTTAGTAAGAAACTTTAGGAACACCGACTTTCCTTTCTGGTATTCCTGAGTAACGACACTAACAAACCCATAACTGACTATGGGAGTATATTTCACATCACACAAAATGAATCCCTGAGCAACACCCTCCCTTCTCTCTAACACTCCCACTTCCCATTCCCACTTCTGTGCTGACATGAAACTCTGGTCAGCCAATCAGTCGGTAAGTGTAACTATCAACAGTATTAGTTATAGGAAAACTCACACTGAAACTACAATGTGAGGCATTTTCTTTTCAGTAAAGACCTGAAAAAAAACCGAAAATATTAAGCAGTGAAAATATCAACATCTGACAGGTTGGGGAGCGTGTAACGGGGCACGCTGCTGGCGGAAAACCCAGAAAGACAAGTGCCTGCTGTTCCACAGGAAAATGTAAACACATGATTAAATCATAATTCAGGCATCTCAGCAGTCACTGTGCTCTTACTATTTCAAAAATAAATTTGTGAATAAACTAATTGATATGCCCATAGAAAGGAAACTGTTGTATAAGGAAAATGAACAACCAGTGTTATGGATTACTCTAAGAAAACACGGTAAGCCATGTGAAGAAGCCAGATGCAGTAGCGGGCACACAAGACCATTCTTTTTTTTTTTTCTCCTAGATTTCTGGATATGACAAAACAAAGGGGTTAAGGTCAGCTGCCACAGATGAGGGGTTCTGAAGAGAAGCTAATTACAAATATATATGTCTTAGAAAATAATGCATTTTCAATGATTTTGCTGATGGTAGCAACATTTTAAAATTTAAAATGTACATGAGGAGTTAATTTGTTACGTACACTATACTTCAGTGTATGTTAATGAACCTGACTTTAGAAGACACATAAAATCTCTATCACTCTCCTATTTTTTTTCTATTATCAACTAATAAACCAAAGGTTTCCTGGCTTGTCCTTTATTGTGGACTTCTGAAATCATCTGAGTGAACAGAAAAACTGAAAACCTTAAAACCAACAGTGAGAAACTCGCCAGTGCTTGGCATTTCTCATCTTACCTCTCTCAACAGAGAATTGAATGAGTAGCTTTCCTGAACCCTACGCTGCAGACATTTTGGACTTCTGTCACTTATAATACAGGAGACTGGAAACTTCCTAAGAAGATGAAGTGTGTGTCTCTGAGATCACTGGAATACTTTGGTTTGAAGGAATATGTCCACTCCAACCCAGTACACTGACAGGGAGAAGGAGAAATGCACCAGTAAGAAGCCAAGCCTGGCTCTGAGGCCCAGGGCAAAACGTCATTTCCCATACTTGACAAGTTCCTATGCAGGATGGATCAGTGATGGTGCACTGGAAAGGGGACCTGCCTCATGCTGCCCCCCCCCGGCCCCCATGACTCTGGGGCCAGGAGCAGAGTAACTCATTTAACAGGTGAGCATGTCAATTTTTGACAGACATCTTTTATTACCTTCATTATTAGTCTCTAAAACACTCCCAATGTTTACATTAAAAAGCAGTTAAGAATACTAGAATGAGATCGTTCTCGAGCAGGCCTTATAAGCACTATGCAGCTTCCATGCCCTACTGTATTCAACTGAATGTCAAGTTATCCATTAAAACAGCAAATGAGATGGGGTTTCTACGGACTGGAGTCACAAAACAGAAGAAAGCTGCAGAGAAAATCGTCACTCTAGTATACTGGCTCAAGGAAACTAACATTTTGGAGTTTTCCAGTAAATTTTAATTTAAATTCAGTAAAAAAAAAATTTTTTTTTAAATTTTTGTTTGGTTGTTTTGTGTTTTTTGAGACAGAAGCCATCTATATAGTTCCAGTTGGCCTGTAACTCACAGAGATCCACCTGCCTCTGCCTCATGAATGCTAGGATTAAAGGCATGGGCCACAATGCCTGGCTTTAGTTGATTCTTAATTAGTAAATTTCTTACTGGTGTGACATGAAGCAACTTCTACTTAAAATGAAGGATACCATGATTATAACCTATAATACATCTCCAATTATTCTCTATGGGGAAATAAGAATTATGAACAGGAAAGCACAGAGAGCCAGGCCATACAAGTTTACTTCCATCTGAGGGCAAGTGCTTTCCATTGTCAATGAAACTAAAGTCGCTGTACTATACGGAAGCAGGGAAGAAAAGTTCTGGTGTGCAAAGAAGGGAGATGTGGGCACACTCAACATCCGTCTGAAGAGAGACGACCTCACGTTGTATAAACTATCTCAGTATAGGAGCAGATATCAGTAATTTGAAAACAATTCAGGAAGTTTAAGCCTCTGAGGAGGGGTAAGACAATTAAAATCTTCACGGGGAACTCAAAGACATTAGTTTCCATGAGAAAGCACTCTTAACTGCCAAGCAGAATTTTCAATTTTCTTTCCTCTTTCTCATCTAAACAAATAATAAATGTAAAACAGCAGTAATTCCGAACAGGTTATACTTATTAAGACCAAATGTTAATAGAATAACACGGGGGAGGGAATCCATAAGCAAATTTTAAGATTCAAAGCTTTGAAATCTTTTACCACAAATGTTCAAGTGAGGTTAAAAAAAAAAAAATCACTGCAATGTCAGTCTGATAAAAGCCAAAGAGCATTCCCACATGTGCTTATATTTAAGGATATTTGAAAAAGATGGAAAAAGTAACAGTCGTTCAAAGTTAAAGTTAGGCTGTTAGTTCATGCGGACTGTAATTAGAGGCATTTCTCTACCTTCTCATGTTATTTTCTTTGATAAAAAGTTGGTTTTAAGCACGTGCTGCTTAGATAAGCCGTTACTCTACTCAAGTGTAAAGTTTTTTAAGGTTTAATTACTCCCATTTATAACTCTGGAGATGGAGGGATTTTTAGCATGTTAGATAATCAAATATACTGTGGAAAAGTACTAAGTATAGATGATTAAAATGATTACTCCTAAATTTACATAAATGACACGTGCATTAGGTTTGAACCTATCATAAAAACATATAACTAAATTCCACTAAACACATTTACAATTTTCGTTAAACAATAAATTGTTTGACATTTACTTTTTAAGCCATGCAAGTAAAAGGAAAAGACTGTAGGAAAGTGATCCTCAGAATGACATGTGGCGACTCCGGGTAAGCACACACGACATCCTATCCATGGGCACCCCCAAAACACAAATTACACGCTCTTCTTGGCTTGCTTTATTGGTTTCCTTTCTCCTCTTGTCTTTATCAAAGCCTGTGATTTAAGTGGGCCAGGGTTTCTCCGATCAGAGACGAGTTCTAGAAATACATGCACTGGATATGGAAAACGGTTGAGGAGCTAATCCTGTTTCTCTGTCAAACTCTAAAAACAAATCACTCATCAGAAACACTCAGGCAGACATCTAAATCCCCATCAAAACACATCATACTGAACTTCCGATTCCAAGTAACTAATAATGTGTCACAGCCAACATTCCTGCTGACAACAACTAGAGAAGCCACATAAATATGAAGTCATATAAATAATAGCACCAAAGAGGTATTAGTATAGCTCTACAGAAGTTAGTACGACTGCAGGAACAGGCAGCGCTCTTTCACACCTGCACTCATCAGTAGCTGGTAACTGGAAGCTGGAAAGAAGTGACCTGACATTTACCAAACCTCACATAGCCGTGTCCAGCAACACATCTCTTGAATTCCGAAAATGAATGGCAAGCTAAGGAGGCTAAAAAAATTAACCTCAAAAACAAATGGTTGTCTTGGGTGGTACCTCACAAAAAAACAAAACAAGCAAACAAACAAGCAAGCAAGCAAGCAAGCATGCAAACAAGCAAGGAAAGGGGATGCAAACCACAATGGGCAAGAAGAGGAAAGCAGCCAGAGAGGACGCCCGAACCATAAGTGACTGTGGACCCTTCAGTCTGCGCCTCCTGCAATACTGTTCTCCCTTTTCTCTATGAGGTTGGTGGAAGGGGGCAGGGTTGAAGATTTGACCATCTCAATAAATCAAAGATTAAACTAGGTCACCATTTCTCTCTGGGGGAAGGGGACAACATATATCAACATGGGTTACATCTAGACAATGAAAATACATCTGAGACTTAGTAGAGGTCAAGGATGGGATGGCAGGCAACGGGTGAGCAATAACAATCATACAAGACGAAAGCGAGGACTACAACAAAAAGTTAGGCTTGCATTTTGAGATATGCCCAATTCCTGGGGGGTGGGGGCAGAAGGATAAATTGTTCCACTGAATCTCTTAGAACAATTTGGCGGTAGACTATTTCACTGTTAGTGAGGCAAAAAGTTACTGAACTCATTTGAAAGCTCCAGAAGTTTAAGGCCGGAGGAAAAGAGGTAGACTGAACTATAACTGAACATCAGTGTGACCCAGGCTTTGTCCTGGATTTTATTACTGTGTTCAGTTTGCCTTCCTGCTCCACATTAGCAGCGTAGAGAAGAGAAGACATCTGATAGAAGCTAGAGGTGGAAGACTATACAAAGGGCAGCTAACCCACAATCGCAAGTTATGACAAAAGGAAATTAGAAAGGAACTGGACCAGCACTCGGGAGGCAGAGGCAGGCAGATTTCTGAGTTCGAGGCCAGCCTGGTCTACAAAGTGAGTTCCAGGACAGCCGGGGCTACACAGAGAAACCCTGTCTCGAAAAACCAAAAAGAAAAAAAGAAAAAAAAAAAAAAAAGAAAAGAAAGGAACTGAAAGAAATGCACGCAGAGTATTTTAAGAAACCTAATGAGATTCTAATAAAATTACTAAAATTATGTTCTCTGAATAGGTGAAGAGAGTAAGTTGGGAGTAGAAAACACTATTGAAGACTATGCGGTCCAGCACCAAGAGAAAGACAGAGGGAGACGGGAGCAGGAGAGGACCACGTCAGCCCCTGTGGCGACAAGTCAAATGCTTTGAAGTGACACAGATCAAATCAAGCTCTTCAGCATCCTTCCCCTCAGCGAGCAATGTCCAGTCCAGCACCGTGTGTTCAGACACTCGACTTCATTCTTCCCTTTCATTACCTTGAACATGTTAAACATGCAACAGATTTTATCAACTACCTTCATAATTGTGGAGGAGAAACCCAGTTGGTGATTTCACTGAGAATTTTCAATCAGAGAAAAATCTGAAAAGGACCAATTGTCATCTTTAATATTTTAAGTTTGAACTTCTGGTTGTTTGAAAAGGTACTGGATGCGAAGCATTCTCAATCCTTACGGTATGAATCATGGAGAGTCAAAGCTATTAAGCAATTAAGTAAATGTTAACAGACATGAATAGCATAGCAATGTAAACTCAAAACCCACATAGAAAAGACACCGTTTTTACATTACTGTTAACAGAATTACAGCTCTGAATTACCTTTTAAAAGCAAAGATTATGAAAATTTATCAGTGTAAGAATTATCCCAGTCATGCCCTGGCAGCAAAAGACACTCAAGACCCAATGTGAAACATGTTTAGATGCTCAGACGATATTTTCTTTCATCTTCCAAATACTACAAACAAAGATGCCAATAAAGAAAACCACAAGTTTGCTGAAGTTAAAACATCTGGGAAGCAGCTTAAGATATTCTTTCTAAAGAGCTCTATATTAAAGAACAGCCTGAAGGGTGATGATAAATCTGCACTAAAACGAGAAGTGTGTTTTGAATCCCACTGAATATAAACAGGTTTTTCCCCTTAAAGGGGAGGGCACTATAATTAAGACACAAAGTGCCTGAGAAGAAAGTATTCCATGAAAGGAAACTTTAAAAACAAAGCCTAGAGCTCAGTATGAGGAAAGAATGAGAGTGCGCCATCTTTACAGCACTATCTGGCACCAGAAGGTGAGCAGTCAAAGGCCCTTCAGGAACTACTTGGGTGCTGGGGGTGGGTCCCGCAGGGGCCCATTTCTATTCCTGTGCTTTACGTGTGATTGTGTTCATCGAAATTAATGACAAAGACGAGTGAAATGGCTCAGCAGGTTAAGGTGCTTGCCACCAAACTGTAAAACTTGAGTCGATTTCCTAGAATCCGCACGATCGGGGAAGGAGAAAATGGGGCTCCTGACTGAGGGCTGTTCTCTGACCTCCACTGTCAGATACAGACAGACAGACCCCCACCCCCCACCCCCACGTGCACATACACACACAAACAAGGTAGACAGATATAAACAAAATTGATGGCAACTTTTGGTCTGTCAACACAATCTATAATAAACTCTGTATTTCAGCTTTCAAAACGTCGTTTCAAATAACAATTGCCAAATGCTAGCATAAATCAAAAAGGATATTATTTAAACTAACATTTTTACATGATTCCATTAGAATGAATTTTTTAATTTAATTTTTTTTAATTAGGTATTTTCTTCATTTACATTTCCAATGCTATCCCAAAAGTCCCCCATCCCCCCCCCCCAAATTCCCTACCCATCCACTCCCACTTCTTGGCCCTGGCGTTCCCCTGTACTGAGGCATATAAAGTTTGCATGACCGATAAGCCTCTCTTTCCAATGATGGCCGACTAGGCCATCATCTGCTACATATGCAGCTTGAGACATGAGCTCCGGGGGGTACTGGTTAGTTCATAATGTTCTTCCACCTCTAGGGTTGAAGACCCCTTTAGCTCCTTGGGTACTTTCTCTAGCTCCTCGACTGGGAGCCCTGTGATCCATCCAATAGCTGACTGCGAGCATCCACTTAAAACACCCATGGAAGGAGTTACAGAGACAAAGTTTGGAGCTGACAAAAGGATGGACCATCTAGAGACTCCCATACCCGGGGATACATCCCATAATCAGCCTCCAAACGCTGACACCATTGCATACACTAGCAAGATTTTGCTGAAAGGACCCAGATATAGCTGTCTCTTGTGAGGCTATGCCAGGGCCTAGAATGAATTTTTGATATTTGCATTTTAGCATGTTACTACAGTTTAAGCAGAACTTCCAATCCAACAGCAGAAAGAAAGTCACTACAGCCCAAAGTAGACTTTGAAATAAGAAGGGTAACTGTGTCACTATATGAAGGTCTAAAGAAAAACTACAATCTAATCCTAACTATCTGCTACCAGTTCCAGAGTGCACGAGAGAACGAGAATACCATTTTTAGTGTGAACTTTTGAAAAAGAACTGAAATGTGAACTAAGGTGTTTTGCTGGCACACAGAACTTTTTGCTTGCAATTTAGAACAAACTGCAGATTAACAGTTTGGGACGGAGAAATGGGTGGTGGTTCGGAGAACTTGCTCCTGCAGAACACATGGGTTTAATTCCTAGAACCCACGTGGCGGCTTGACACTCTAACCCCAGGCTCAAGGCATCTGAAGCCCCTATCTGATCACGGGCAACAGGCCATCATGGTGCACACGCATACACGCAGACAAAGCACTAAAACACATAAAATAACAAAATAAATAAATCCTGAGATATTTTAAGAAATGATATAAAAATCTGCAGCAAAAGCTAATTTTCAAGTCATCTAATGTTCAATAACAGGAGCTAAAAAAAAAAAAAACCCTGTAGTTCTTAGAAAAATCTGAGCTCTGTCCAGGAGATCAGGATATTTCAGTAAACAAACTAGTATATATATGAAATAAATTAAAGGTCTGACACCACAAGAACAAATTAAAAAACCAACTGTAGGACTGTTTCTTGATGAGGGCAAGTGCAGTTAAAAGTAAATGATTGACTCAAATACATCACACAAGATAGCTAATAACACAGTGAACACAAATAGGCTTTAAGAAAAACTTTATATTTTCATATTCTTTTAAAATTCCTTCATTTGGACCCCTTCTCTACCCTCACTCCAAACACCTGTGTGTGTGTGTGTGTGTGTGTGTGTCTCCCAATGCACCAGGAACGATGCTGTCTCCTCCATGCTCGTCCCACAGCCCTGAAGCTATGGGTGTTCACGACCTACATTGAGCTTTTTACGCTCCACTACCAGCTGTAGCTTACTTCAATAAACTTCATCTCAGAATATAATTAATGTTTTTCTCAAACCTTTTTAAAAATAGTGCTGTCTACAGATGTTCCACACAGACGTTTAGTGGAAACTACTGAATTCTTCAGTCATTTCAAATCCAATAATGTTCCCTGAATAAGTGACCAATGTTTGTTGGTTCATAAACACATTTAGAAATTTATATGTGATGGTACATGCCCTGTGGAGGGAGCACCGAGGAAGGAGAGTTAGAAGGATCACCTTGGGCGATTAGTTAGAAGTTTAAGAATACCTTGGGTGATTCAGAAATCAGATAAGCACAGGAGAGGGAAGAGGAGGGAGGGGAGGGGAGGGGAGAAGAAAAAAAGAGGGGAAGGAAGAAGAGAGGGAGGGAGGGAGGGGAGGATAAACTAAACAAAGGGCAGCCAAAGAAATCCACATGAAATTCCCTTCTTTGGTTGACTCCTGAATTGAGCTCAGTGTCCTCGATTCTTAAAGGAACTACTGCCATCAAAGGCTAGAATCCTTGAACAAATTTAGTTTTCTAAATGAATTTCTTTGTTGAGACAATAAAGTAGAATTTGATTAATTCGTCATTAGTAAATGGCTGTTGCTTGGCTAATGAGCCATTTACAAACATACTTTGTGTGTGGTCTCATTTTCACTTTGTGTATCTATGTGCAAGCTTGTATGCCTGTAATCGTGAATTTAGAGACACTGTGTTTAAAAACAATTGAAAAAGCAAAGCCTTCCATGATTTTGGTATACTTCAGGTTCTTAGTCTGAATACGGCAGTATGTATAGTAATCCTCTAGTAGAATGAAGCAAAACCTTCCATGGTCCACTGTCCCTTAAAACCACGAGTACCCTTTCTTGTTTTGGCATGCAAGCCATGGAGTAGTAAGGTTCAGCTGCAGTGGTAGCACAGGAGTAAAGAGCACCAGCTGCTCTTCCAGAGGTGATGGTTGGATCACCAGCACCCATGGGTAGGCCATGATTGGCTGTAACTCCAGTCCTAGGGCATCCAATACCATCTCTGGCTTCTAGAGATAATGCATACATGTGGTGCAAAGACATCACCCAGGTAAAAATACTCATACACACGAATAGAAAAAATGAAATAAAAGCAGAAACAGCACAACCATGCATACGAAGCACAATACTGTGTAATTAGAACTGCATCACTGAGATCTGCATTGTGCCAAGCTGCAGCATGAGGTAGCAAGGAGGTTTCATAGTGTGTGCTGTGCCTACTCAGCTCTGCCACAGTGACGACAGCGTAGTCATGAAGCACTGAAAGGCTGTCTGTCGCTCAAAGTACTGCAGGTTGACTTTCAAATATCATTCACATAAGACTATTAAAAACTAGAAGAAACAGAAAAACTTTTCTTTACTTCCAGGTCATAAAGGTCAAGTGGAATGACAGATTTGGTCAAATGTCTTAGTTTGACAACCTCTAGTTTATATAAATTGCTTTTTGATTTCAACACAGATCATTTTTATACAGTGAACAAGTAAAATGTTTGTTTTACCAATTGGATAAAGAGAGCAATGACTGAACCCACTGAAAGAAATTATTTGTTTTGAATCATTCTTAATTGTTCCTGTAAACAATTCTGCTTTGGCCTGGGAGATGGTTCACCATATAAGGGTGCTGACAGCCAAGACTAAAGACTTCAGCTCAATTGCAGGGAGGGATGGACAATCAGACAGAGAGACAGGCAGGCAAGCAAACTTTTTCTGAAGAAAAAAAAAAGCTCTCAAAAAAAAATGGATTAGGATTAGAGAGTGGCGTCAGCAGTTAAAACCAACGGCTGTTGTAGATTCTGTTCCCAGCATTCACATGGTGGTTCACAACTCCAGTTCTAGGGATTAAAGGTCCTGTCCTGACATACTCAGGCACCAGGAGCACCTGCAGTGCGCAAACATACACTCTGGCAAAAAGGATGCATAAAATGAAATTTAAAAGTAAATAAAAATTTAAGAAGTTCTGTTTTGCACTCAGAAAATTATTATATTCATGCAATGTACTATCCTAAGCAGTGTGCAACAGGTAAGAAAATATAAAACATAATGTATACCTTTTACTATCTATTAGCTTAAAAGTCATATACTAAAAATAAAAGTAATTCTGGCTGGTTTCTTCTGAATTAGTAACCTTGGATAATGGCAGTTCAGTTACATAAACATAATACAGAAAGTATGAAACTTTAACAAAATGAAACACTTCAAAAATTTACTATGTATGCTTAACTCAAACACTTCCCCCACAAATATAATAAAATTTATATTTCTGCAAGCAACAATTCCGGAGGTTTGTATCCATTACTTTTCTATTGATGTGATAAAACGCCATGTGATCAAGGGAACTTATAAAAGAATGTGTTAAGTTGGCCAGCAGGAACAGTTGAGAGCTAATGTCTCAAATCTTAAGTAGGAGGCAGAGAATGCTCTTTATAGTAAAGGCTGGTTAGACTTTGAACCAGCTGACACGACTCCTCCAACAAGGCCAAACCTCCTAATCCTTCCCAACAATTCCAGTAGCTTATTGACCATTCAACTACCAGAGACGAATAAGGAACATTCCACTCAAACCAACACAAGTTTGATTCATTTTGTCCCATTCTTTTTAAGTGGATTCTTAATTTTCCAATGTACAGCTAAAACTAATCTTTAATAAGACCTGTTTACACCTTAGCAAGAATTGATTTGGAGAGGGATCCATCTATGCTATGTTTCTCTTATAATAACAAACTTCTTTATACATAAAAACAATTTGAAAACCAAAAGGGACTTACATTTTTGATAATATAAATCTAAACTTCAAAGAGGCTTATATATCCTCTTTACAACCTCAAAGATGATTTATAATCTCATTACGGCTTATGAAGATGCCCATATTCTGTGCCCTTCCCAATTTTATGTGTTATTGAAATTTAAGGAATATGCCAATAAAATGTCTAAGACAAGGATGAACACTCTTACATCCTTTCATACATCTTAATGTTATCAATATTAACTTTTCTATCCATCACCTATCCACCTATGTGTCATAGGTAAATGTTCAATCCACACCACCATGTAAAGTGGAAATGGTGGTGTATGGCTGCACTCCCAGCACTCAGGAGATCAAAGTGAAAGGTCATTGTAGGTCATATAGTGAGTTCAAGTTCATTCTGGGCTATCTCAAAAAATAAAGTAGGGTCTAAAGAGATGGCTAAGGAGTTGAGAGTTCTTGCTGCTTCTGCAAAGGATCAGGGTTTGAGTCCATCACCTATGTAGCAGTTCACAATCATCTGTAACTCCAGTTACAGAGGATCTAATGTCTCCAAAGACACAGACTTACACACAAGCAACATACTCAAACATATAAAATAAAATTTAAAAATTGATCCGGGCACCGGGCGGTGGTGGCACATGCCTTTCATCCCAGCACTTGGGAGGCAGAGGTAGGAGAATTTCTGAGTTTGAGGTCAGCCTGGTCTACAGAGTGAGTTCCAGGACAGCCAGGGCTACACAGAGAAACCCTGTCTTGAAAAACAACCACACCAGCAAAAAACAAAAATTAAAAAATTAAAACCAACAACAAAGCCTAATCAAACTACAGTGAGATCCCCTTGATCTACCAGTATGACTCAGGCTTTCCTGTGTTCTGTGATAATGGGTACTGACCTCAGGATCTTGTGAATGCAAGCTAAGTGCTTTGTCTAGGATCCACAGCTACTCAGAAGAGCAAAGTGAAAGGTCATTGTCTGAAAACAGTGGAACGAGTGGAAAGCTCCTGGGAATTTAACATTTTGGAAAACTAAAATTGTAAGTATCTTTAAAATGTAAGATTGAGCCAGTGTATGCAATCCTACAACTCCAAGGGAGATAAGTGCACGTGGGGCATAGACGAAGGCTCAGATATCAACATTATTGCCAATACAGCCAAACTAGAAACAACCTGGATATGCATCAGGAAAACTGAAGAAGAACTGAGATGGATTCAAGGAACATGGACCAAAAGAAAATGAAGACAGCATGGCTCTCTGCATGCCGTGAGCAGCCATTGTCACAGTGACAAGTCAAAGAAGCCAGAGATCCAAAAATATGCACTTCATGGTCCTAGTTATTAAACCGCTAAAACAGCAAAACTAAGTAAGTAAGCTCCAGTGTTAAAAGAGAGAAGACATCATTGGGGAAAAGAAGGGGACCAGGTGCTTTTGGTCTGCTTGCCAAGTTCTATTTCCAGGGCTGGATGGCTGTGAAACAGGTATGTTTACTCTGAGGTAATCCATTCAGCTGCACACGTGTGATTTGTATACTCTTCTACGCGTTGTATGTAGTTCATAAAAAGTTAACAAGAATAGTGCATATTAAATTGTGCCGAGTGCTTTTCTAGCGCCTATGAAAACAATCGTAAAAATTCCCCAGAAGTCTGTTAATACAGGGCACAGTCTAGGACCAACAGAAAAGGATAAACTATAAAATAAAGAGGAACTTAACCAAAAGCATCAATAACTACTTTATGAAATTAACCATTATCTACAAGTATGCTCCATATGCTGTCCTAGAAATGACAGGAGTCCACATTGGAATAACAGCTTTTAAAAAGTTAGGTTTCACTGGATAAGCTCTGCTGTTGAAAGCAGCAGAGAAGCCCACAGGCTCACCTAATCTGGACTTCCTGAGCAAACAGACACCCTTAGGAGACATGTAAAGAAAGCACAATAAATTATATCAGCAGAAGTCAAGTTGTGGCCCACTCTTTTAGTCCCAGCACTTGGGAACAGGCAGACAGAGCAGGGTTCGAGGCCAGCCTGGTCTACAGAGCTAGTTCCAAGACAGCCAAGGCTACACAGAGAAACCCTATCTCAAAAAACCAAACCAAACCAACCAAACAAGTTATATTAGCAGATAACCTAATTAGAACAATTCTTTCATTCTGAAATAAATCTACTATAGTATCAATATATGTTTATATTTCGTTTATACTGTGGTTAGTCCTTAAATTATGGCTTGGTATAGAGAAAAGTATTAAAATATTTGGGTTATTAACTCTATGATCATCAACCACTAATATATTTGTTTTTAATTATTTTTCAGTTGATTCTTGGTGTTTGTAAATGATGTGTGGTGTTCATTCCTAGCCTACACATTGAGGCCAGATGAAAACTTTGTGGAGATGTTTTTCTCCTTGTACGATTTCATGGGTTCTAGGGATTAAACCTGGTCATCGGGTTTGCTTAGAAATCACCTTCACCTGCCTCTCTCTGCTGAGAAATCTCGCTGACCTCTTAGGTTGACACTGGTTTTACAAAACTGTAGTCAATTTAATAACATTGTAAATAATATTCCTTTTATTAGTATTTGCCGATCTCAGTCATCTTTATCTGAATCTCATTATCTAACTTAGAACTCTAAAAATCCAACCTGCTCACTGAGCTAAGAATATAAAAGCAGAAAAGGTAGTTCAGATTTAAAAATTGGGATTGCAGGACCTTAAGATTTCTAAATCTCCAGTATTACATATGTTGCTTTGTTCCAGATGGGAAAGATGAAATATGCAATCAGTGTGACATATGCGATACAAAGGTATATAAAATTAGACCCCACATCTCCCACATCCCTTGCTCCCTACACCTTAAAGAATCTTGACTAATAGAAAGCTCCTAAAATAAAAATGAAGTGATATAGGCATTTTTTTAACAAATGTTATTTGAAAACATTTCAATAACCACAATATGGACAACTACCATGAAGCTTTAGCCACTGCTGTTTACTGTATAAATAAAATAATTCCATAGAGCTTATGCTGGCTTTCGACTTGTCTACAACTAAAAAAACAGTCCACACAATGCTTTGTAGAAAATGCCTGACATCAGGGCTACTTTTTTTTTTTAATCAGCTGAAGACAATAATGAGCCAAATGCTTCTATATCCTTTAGTATATATTTTGCATATGGGCAATAAAATGTTACAAAACATTTTCCATTTTAAGCTTGTTATTTGGCATAAAATCTCCCACAGAGCTTAACTTATTATTATTATTTGCTACAGACTCTTCCTAAAAGCAAGAGCAGCCCATTTTCTCCAGATGACTCATTGACTAAAGGTACAGCCGAATGAAGTGTTCCAACTTGAAATACCAACAGCTAAATATAACCTTCCACACAACATTAGAAAACTCGATCTCTTTAGTCTAAAAGAGATCGTGAAGGGTCACTCTCCCCAAACCCAGGAAGCTCCTGAGGTGATCAGCAACAACAAGAAAAAACCAAACACCCGGGCCTTTAGGAAAAGAACTCAGAAAACTAAAATGCAAAATCTTCACAAGTCATAAAAACAAACAAAACAGTTGGCGTTTTCTTTTCATTCTTTAGGCAAATTGCTAATGCCATACGTAACCTTGTCAAAAAAATGCCAAATTTACAAAGCCATCCAAAGTGTAAACTTGAAAAGGTTTTGGCCATTACACAAGTGAAACCCAGTTATAGGTGCGTCACTTGAAGTTACCCTTCAGAAGAATAGGGAAATACTTAGTCTTATAAAAGGGTTATTTTTTTCTAGATGCCTATCTTGAATATAAATGTAGCATCTAACACTGACTATCGGAAGTACTGATAGTGTTTCAAGTGAGAAGAAAGCAAGCTAGCATGAGCCCATTACAGCAGGTGACACCTGAGCAGGGCATTCCAGCAGGTGACACCTGAGCAGGGCATTACAGCAGGTGACACCTGAGCATGGCAGGAACTGAGGAATGATGTTAATTTGCAACCGACATGGGGAAGCTGAGAAACAACTTCTGGCCACCTGAGTCCTTGGGTTTAGGACCATTAAGGCCCAGCCAAGCTCCTGTTCTTACATGAGTCCAGTTTGGAAACATCACTGAATTCCATTTGTAGTCAAGATTACTCTAGTTACACTTCCCGTCTCTTGGGTCTATGAATCCTAAACGCATGCAAAATATTATGCTAAGAAAGAACGAGGTGATTTTCCAGATGGTTACAGGAAGACATGGATTTTCAGGTATATTATGACATCATGTACTTCATCTTCCCCATCTCCAAATGAGAATTCTTTATGCCCCACCATGGGTACACTGTGCCTGCTTCTTTTGGAGAAGACATAGGCAGCTCATCCCCTCCCGAGCCTAGCTCCAGAAGATTGAAACACTCTTCTGGCTCTAGGACACACTGGACACATAACCACACAAAGAGACACACACACTAATGTTTAAATTAAAAAATAAAATCTAAGAAAGAAAAAAAAAATAGGAGGGGAGGCAGTCATCCAGAAAATATCAATGTCTGACATAATGTATTTCTAAATCAGATAAATTTTAAATGCAAACTGTTTTTATTTAAATTTTATAAAAAATAGATTCATATAACACATGAATTTACTTTTATAGTTTTGTTTTCCACTGAGTCAGTAATTCATTTGTCATTTACATACATAACTTAGTTAATAAGACATAGTGCCCACCTGGTTCTCCTATTTCTCGTTTCTTTATTTCTTGTTCTTCTGGCCTAACCTTTAAATGTAGATTTCCTTGACCCCTAGCTTGTCTCTTCTCACCTAGATCTATTTTGAATGACTGTATCCACACACTCCCATGTACAACTCCAGCAGTACTTACACTGAGGTTTAGGATAAAGGGTGACCTACACTGAAACCTCACCTCTTTGATACCCAGACAAGTGACTGTGAACAAATGCAGCGCCTCTTGTTTCTCATCTGAGAAGCTTACAAGAATCATAGCAGCAGCATTTGAAATGTATATAAAGAAAATATCTAAAAATAAATAAATAAATAAAAAGAAAAGATAAAAAAAAAAAGAATCATAGCAGCTACTTCATGTGGCTATGTTGGTAGCTATTAGATGTATAATTCTGGCAAATCACTTTGCCTCCAGTAATTCAGTGGGAGATCTGAGGCCTGCAGCTGACTTGCCACTATCTACACTGACCCATGCTCTTACTGTAAGGCAAGTTAACTTAGCCATCACTACCAGAATGAATAATTCCTTTCTTGAGACCCTGCTGAGGCCAGCAATATTATGACTTTCTTTTGACACTAAGAAAATAGAAACAGGAAGATGAGAAACTGTTAGTCAACAACCAGGGCAAGACCTATCATCCGCATTTTGGTTCCTCCTTGGAACTGGAAAGTGCCAGGGGCATTCAGTGAAGCCCTGTCAATAGAAATAGTTACAATGGCCACAATTGGCCAAATTGTTTAAAGAACACACTAAGAAAGAAAGAAAGAAAGAAAGAAAGAGAGAGAGAGAGAGAGAGAGAGAGAGAGAGAGAGAGGGAAAAAGGAGACAATCTAGGAAGCGGTTTACATACGGATGCATGTGAAGAATATTGAATTCTTAAATGTCTTACACTATGTTCTACACATCATCATTAATACAATTTATTTGTGATTGACACAATCGCCTACCACCCAGTAACTTAAAAATCATTTTCATCATTGCCTTTGTCCATAGTATTTTTAGAACAGGTACCAAAGTGTTCCGAGAACACAAGGAGTCCAAAGCTCCTGCACATCTTACAGTAACCTGGGCTACTGCTCGCTCGCCCCGCTAAGCAGGCTAACTGACTCAAGCTTCAGACCCTGAAACAGACCCGATAACTTCTCTCTGGTATTTTTTTCCCAATAAATAATTAACAGTCTGTCATGGACAAAAGAACAGATATCCACTAGATGATTTTCAGACACTGTAAATAAAAAATGGCGCCAACGAATATCTGATTTTATACCCAAAAAGTCACTTAGTAATACTATACTAGAAGATAGCAATGAACAATTTTTATCATAAAGGTTCTGTAAAAAGAATGAATGGAATAAAATGGAGATGTAACATTTACGTGAAGGTCCATGCACATTTCCTGGGGAGTCTCACCTGTTCCGATCACCCTGCTATGTCAGATCTTCTTAATACCAGGCCTAGCTCTAAAGCAGCAAGACAACTTCTTTATTAAGGTGGTTAAATTCAACAAAGGAATAAAAACTAACTCTTATAACTCTTAAAAGCTTAAGGGAATTATTACATTTTACGGCTATTCATAAGATTTTAGTACATTCTAAATGATCCAACTACAGTGTCTTTCCATAAGTACTCTGGTATCATGGTACAATTTTAATCCTTATGCTTAAGCCCCTTTCACAGTTTATAGAAACAAAGCAGGTCTGATTCACAAGCAATGCCCTGCAGTCAAACATGCTCATGAGGTATTAATTTACAACTTCATCTGTGATCAGTTAAACTGCATGTGAAATCTTAAACATCCTTAAAAAGCTCACCACAAATAGTTCAATAAGAGATTTTTTGGGTAACATTACTTTAACAAAAAACATATAAGATTAAATTCTATTGTAAAATAAAACCAAATGCCACTTACTTCTAAGGATCACTCACTAACAAAACAATCTTTCACACTGCCACCTTTGGCATCTAAAATATTAATTAAAAATGTTGACACCAGTATCAAAAACATGTGCTTTAGGAGATTTGGAACAGCATAAGTCATGAAGAAAGGAGAAAAGCAACTTTGTGAAGAATACATATCGTTCGCCAAATAAAATGCGTTTTTAATCAGTCCAAGGAGTTCCATTTGTTAAAATGTCAGGTCAAAACAAATTAAACCAAAACAAAAGGCAAAAAGGACCAACTTTATCAAACAACAACAACAACAAAAGAAATCAGGTTCACAAAGTTATGGACAAAATCAGAAATAATGGAAGGATATGATATAAGTTTCTAAGTTAGCTTGCTTTATTAAAACCAATAGTTACTAATGTTTCAAAACTTGATTTTTGATTTTTACAGTTATGTAAATTGAACCTTATAACATTTATTTATTCAGGGCTTCTTTTGGATAACAGTACCAATAATTATTTTGATCGTTGTCCTAAGTCAGTGGGAGGCATCAGTTAGCGCTGCAGGGTGGGGGGCTCCAGGGCTACCTTGATGTTCAATGCTATCCTCACAGACCTAAGCTTCTCCCTTCTGTGGTGCCTCTGGTCTAACAGTTTCAGAATAGTTACACTAGTTAAAAGTATGTCTTTACACCCTGTCCAAAGATTACAGGAAAAAAATGTCTTTTACTTTCTTGTGCTTTTTTACCCCAATACACACTCAAAATGTTCTCAATGAATTTCATCAAGTTTTATTGGTGAGTCATTATTTAATAGCATATAAAGGGAATAAAATGGTCATGATTGGTATGTATTCGTTCAGATTTAGTACCTGAAGAAAAAGAGCCATTACAGCAGTTCCTAAAGGACAAGGCTATCTGATGCACACAAGCTCGGGCAGCCAGTCAACGCCACCCTCACGCACTACACAGCCATTCACCAGCTATGATTTTCTTTACCTGCTACAAATGACATCCACACATACTTTTTACAACCCTTGGTATGTCAATTAGATTACCTGACTCTATAAAAGCCCAATTTGCAAATGTTCAAGGAAAAAATTAAAACTGTTTGGATATGGGCAGTTATACCAAAGAATTCGACTCGTATAGTTTTTGATTGCGCCTAAATCATCAGTAGAACTACTCTCAAGGTTAAACTTAACAGCAAAGAAAGTAATAGCGACACCGGACAGGGGAAAACAGAACAGCAGTGATTAATTCATGAGAATCAAGAATCCTGAGCTCTAAGTCTGACGAGAGAAGCCCAGAAGAAATCCAGAATGCAAACAAACTTACATTGTTATCCCACCCAAAGGAGGCACATAGGTGGGTGGCACTGGGATCTTTAACAACAGAGTGGTTAAATGCCAGACATGGTGGAGCACGCCTTGAGTCCCAGCACTCAGGAGGCAAAGCCAGGTACAGTATGGATGAGGTCCAGAACGACCAAGGCTGCATAGAAAGACCGAGCCAAAACCAAACCAAACAAAGAGAGTGAAAGCAGACCATCAACGTTTAAAAAGCAGCTAAACTCTGAGGCTCCCTTCTAACATTTGTATGCAATACGGTGGCTGTCCATCCTACAGTACAGACTACAGTGCCTCTATCTACAAAAGATAAACTGACAACAGAAAAATGTTTCAGTAGCAGAAAGGCTAACACAGACTTGGCAAGCTAAACTAGAACTTTCCATTTTATTCTCCTTCTTGGATCTTAGACGGCAAGGAACAATACCATCCTAGATCCAAGGTGATCAAAGAAACAACCAAACATCAACATAAAGAAACATCACTACAAAACTTTTTAACAGTGACTGAGTTGACAAGGCCTACCCCATGCAATTAATGTCATTTAATGTCCCTCTATTAAACAAAAAGGCTAAGATCACCATACATTTGAATGCAACTGCTGAGAAAGAGAAAATCAAATCTAAAAAGTAATGGAAAATTGGAGAAAAATAAGACACCATGGAACAAAAGAGAAAGAAAAAAAAAAACCACTTAGCATTCTCAGAGAAATGCAGGTAAGTACTGCACCCATGAAACAAGAACCAAGTCTATTTTAAATTTAAGGGAGAAAATAAAGTATTTGTTTTTTAAATGTTAAGTCTTTCTCACTCTCTGAATCTTTTAAAATACTACTATTCAATTACTGCATGCATGCATGCTTGTATGCACGAATGTACCATGGCTTACATGTAAAGGTTGAATTCTCTCCTTCCACTGTGTGAGACCTGAAGAATCAACTCAGGTCTCAGGCTTGCAAGCATGAAACTTTACTTGCTGAGACATTTTACCAGGCTACATACTTTGAATATTAATAATACAAAGAAGTATTTAAAAAATTCTCAAAAGTTAAAAAAATATAACATAGATTACTTTGGGATTACATTTATAAAAAATAATCCAAGATGCCCAAATTTTGAAAATATGTTTCTAAAGCACCAAGAGTTAAGAGTAGGGAGATGGCTCCGGGCTAGGAGTGCTTGCTGCTCTTCCAGAGGGCCAGAGTACAGTTCCCACCACCCACAACTCCCACTCTATGGGAGCCAACAGAGGTGCATGCTACTACTTAATATCACACTAGAATATTAGCAGCACCATTAAACGAAAGGAGGAGAATGACAACTGTAAGTACTGGAAATCTAAGAGAGATTAATTAGTACTTACACTTCATATTGTTGAGTTGCTGAAAAAAGATACAAAGAAAACAAGTCAGGCATGTGGGAATATTCTTGCTGTACTCCCACTGCTCAAAAGGCCAAGGTGGGAGGATTGCCAGTTTGAGATCAAGTTTAAGTCAGCCAGGGTTACATAGCAGGTATCCTATCTCCAAACCAACACATAGACACAGACAGACAGACAGGCAGACAGACAGGCAGACAGACAAACAGACACACACACAGACTCTCTCTCTCTCTCTCTCTCTCTCTCTCTCACACACACACACACACACAGACTCTCTCTCTCTCTCTCTCACACACACACACACACATACACACACACAAAGAAGACAAGGAGGAGGAAGCTGATGCCTTAAGAGAGAGTCTGAGAGAAGGAAAAGCATATATGTAATAGAGTGGGCTGAAGGTCAGATTAAGTTATCTAAAAAGAGAATGTTAAAACAAAAATAAGAAAGAGAAGATTAATTCAAAGTAAACAAATTCAGCCATCATCGTGAACAAGCCTCGAAGCAGCCGTCCCTGGAGTGCCAAGAGAGGACCACAGTTCTAACATCACTACTGCAGCCAATGAACCGTGGAGCACAGCTGGGAGGATGGGAAGTTTGGGGCAAGCTTGGGCAACTGAGTTTCCTTTGCCAAGGTGTGGGGTTGGGAGGGAAAAAAACAACCTAGAGCAGAAACCGGCTCAGTGAGGGACTGTATTACACTTCTGAACTAAGGAACTGTGGGTTCATGAGAAGACAGAGCTTTTTATAAAGGGTTCATAAGATAGAGCGTTAAGTCCTGGGGGTTTGTTACAGCTGCAACAGGAAACTAACATACTCTCCCTTGCCAGAGTAGTCAAGTGCTGCCCCCTAGCATTTACACTTCGAGCTACACTATGGAGACCAGATTGATACAGATCCTATGTCATCAAATCCAACCTGCAGAACAAGAAAGCCTTCACACAACTTCTCTGTGATGCAGGGTCCTCATTTCTAACCCTTTGATGGCTTGCTCCATTGAATGCCATGCAGCTGCCATCTCTACAGTTAAAATGGGCAACAGTTTTGCTCAAGTCTCCAAGAGCCAATGCAGTGATGTATCTGAACTCGTTTGAGAGCCTTTGCCAGGGTGTTAATTGCTGTGGTACTGAAGATTGTTCCCCTGTTAACGACGCTTTGGCTTTGATGTTGACCAAAAATTAGAGGTTCAGAGGACTCATGTGCGGCTTAATGATGGGATGTATTCAGAAAAACATATAAGGAGATTTTTGTCACTGTGCAACACTAGAGTTATCTAATCAGAAGGAACAGCCTGCTACAAATCTAGGTGCATGAATTGGCTATCTGCTCCCAGACTATAATCATGCGTAACATATTATACTATTGAATACTGCAGGCAGCTACAATGCAACTGGAGGTATTTATAGAAAAGATACCATAAAAATACAATACGAAAGACAAAATATGGTGCTGTCCTCACCAATGGAGCATGCAACATTGGAAGTTACTGTGAGAGAGACAGTGGGTGAGTTTTGAGTGCTGAGTCAGACACACTGTGTTTTAGAACTGCTTAACACAGCCCACTATGTTACAAAAGCCTTTATTTTCATCTTTAGGTGTGTGTGTGTGTGTGTGTGTGTGTGTGTGTGTGTGTGTTTGCTCATGTGTGGGCATGCAGATATTGCAACATAAGGATGGAGATCAGAAGTCAGCTTGTGGAATATGGTTCTCTGCTTCTGTCATGTGAGTCCCTGTAACTGAACAGGTCACGAGGCTTTGTGGCAAGGGCCTTACCACCTGATGAGCCACCTTTCCAGCCCAATTTATTCTTTTAATAACATTCAGATTACTATCAACTTTTATATTTAATTTTCTTCTTTGTACTAACTTAAGACACAAAATATATTGTACTGCTGTATACAAAATGTTTAATTTCCTTCTGACCTTATTTCATGAGCATTTTCCTACTTTGAATTTCTTGTGAGATGGGGGGGAATAGTCTTTTGCAGTATCTCACACATACGAGGGGAGCCTTCTGCAGCAGAGCCACATCCACAGCTACCTTTTCTTCTATTTTTTTTTTCCCAGTGTACCAAGTGCTTGTTTAGAGGAGACACCCCAGCACTCTCTGCAGAGGGAGTAAGCATGGTAAAAACCCTGCAAGAGGTTCACTGTAGCCCACTACTACTGTAGCCCACTACTACTGTAGACAACTACTGGGCTGAAGCACACATACTCCAAACACCAAGCCAACTGACCAAAGGTTTTTTTGTAAACTGAGAACCGCACTGTATGTGAATAAGCAAGTGCTTGCGTGACAACTGGCAAGATAATCAAACAGCAAAGTGACGTAAGGAGACTTACATCAAACCAACAGAAACGAAATACATACGACTTTTAACTATTTCAAAAGGAGCAGTAAAATGTCAGCACTAGAGAGACCATAAAATGAGACATTTATAATGCAACAGAAATGAGTGGAAACAGCCTCGTATCTCCTACGAGGAAAATTAACTTTATATGTAACATTCAGCAAAGCAAAAATTATTAGCAACATCTCCCCTTTATGCAAATAACTACTTATATTTTGACTTAGTCACATTAAAGACAGTAAACAAATCATCTGCACATCATAACATAAGTACATTCAGAATAATTAAGGTTTCTCAGCATGTTAAACCCCTGCAAACGGTTTCCTATCAGAGTTTAGGATGCAGTCGGTTTTCATTCAGACAACAAGGACTTACTTGCTTCATATCAATGGAAAGTTCAAGCTAATAGGAAAACGAAGAGTGCTTTCTCATACCAAATAATTGTCATTCTGATAAACTCTACTAGGAAAAAATTATGTGTCCAAAAACAAAATTTAGCCGGGCGTGGTGGCGCACGCCTTTAATCCCAGCACTTGGGAGGCAGAGACAGGCGGATTTCTAAGTTCAAGGCCAGCCTGGTGTACAGACTGAGTTTCAGGACAGTCAGGGCTACACTGTCTCGAAAACAAACAAACAAACAAAAACACAAAAACAAAACCTGTCTTTAAATGTATAGAAATAAAAATGTGGAATAGATATGCTTCGAATTTCAAAGCATGAAAACATAAATGGGTTAAGTGCTTAATCAATAGTGTTAGAAATAAAATTTCCAACACTTATTTCCTGCCAAATACTAACCGGGGTCTGTTCTGTTTCCAGGCCTCCTTAAACAACTGCCAATTTGGAGGTATCAAACCCCTACAAGTTGATATTAAGATAAATAAATGACCCACGAATGGAAATACTCTTCATATTTCCAGAAGCCTCTACTCCTAAGGAGGTTCAGTCCGTCCGTGTTCCGTCCGTGGTACATCACTGCCAAACAGAAGACTGTACTGTTATCCCTGCTCCTGCCTCACACATGCCATGGGCTTTGTCTTCTAAAATACTTGTTTCTCTACACTTAAAAATTGATCTTGAGAAATAACTGTCCTGTAGAGATCTCTGCACAGGTGCCTTTAGAAACCTTTAACTGGGGAGTTATATTCTATGTCACTGTTTCATGCCCACTTTATGGACATAATCTTACTTAAAGGGACTTAAGCCTCAAGTACTACCCTCCTCCTTAACAAGCTTGATCCTCGGGTTCTCCACGTTGATAGAACCCTTAAACACTCAGACCCATGCTCGTTTCCGTGTGCCCCTCCAACCCTTTCTTTTAGGTTTAGGATCTTACTACCCGGCCCAGGAAGCTCTGTATCCATGATCCTCCTCAGTCTCCAGAAACCTGGGGTTACAGACATGCATCGTTACAGCCAGACCCAGGCTGCACTTCATCAGCTTCCCGAAGAACTCTTTCAGGAAACCAAAGTTAAAGTGATTTGCTTTTTACAATTTTTAATTTTTTTTAAATTTTATTTCTTTTACTTCATGTATATGAGTGTTTTGCCTGCATTTACATCTGTGCAACGCATGTGTGCCTGGTGCTCAAGGGCCTAGAGTTATAGATGGTTGTGAGCAGGAATGTGGGTGCTGAAAATTGAAGCCGGGTCCTCTGAAAGAACAAGGGCTCTTAACTGATGAACCATCTCTGCAGCCTATTATTTAATTAAATAATTAATTAATTTTTTCAAGACAGGATTTCTCTGTGCAGCCCTGGCCGTCCTGGAACTGGCTCTGTGAACTAGACTCACCTTGAACTCCGAGTTCTGCCTGCATCTGCTCCCCCAGAGCTGGGTGGTGTGTCACCACCACCTGGCCCAATTTTATTTTTAACAGGTATATAGTAAAAGGTTTTCAGAGGCTAGATAACATGTATGTAATGACATCACTCCAGTGGTAAATGGGAATGTATGCTATGTCTGAAGGGGGTTTTGTTTTCTTTCACAGTGTTTAAGATAATAGACTAAGAGTATAGTTATGTGTGTCTTCATGTATGAATTCTGGTTGTTCTCAGTCCATCTACTCCATCTGCTCTGGTTAGCTTTGATTCATTGAGACATATCTCACTGAAGCTCTACTTCATTCATACACTTCAACAAAAAAATGAAGGAGTCACAGATTGAAGTCAGAAGCAGATGAAAATCCAGCTGAACTCTACTGTCAGACATTAAAGAAATTTGCACTCGTATTAAAACAATAATACAGTATATAATTATGCTAACAGTGAGTTTACTACACCTATCTTCAAGTGCACGGACTATATTGACTACCTCCTTTTAATTTCTGATATAAGGGTCAATAGCTATAACTCACTAAGCAACACCTTATTTAAAACCAGGTGTACTACTTTTCATGTGTTTAACATTTTTGTATTAAAAATGGTCCCTACTGATGAAATCAATTTTCACTTTTAATATTTAACACATCTTCTTACTTTTAATTACTAGGGAATGATATATCTCCTTATTAGTATTTCATATAGCACAGTTTCTTACCTGTGTTAACAAAGCAATCAAAAATAAACTGCAACTAGAATATATACCACACAGAATAACAAACACTAAAAATGAGCAGCCATGTCTGTTTATACTATTTGGTCTTACGTGGTACTATTTATGTCTAGAAAATGGTATATGGCAAAAATTAGTGAAATAATGTTTTCTACTGACACTTCTGGGTTTTAAATGAACAATAAAAGTATAACAGCTTATAACTAATTAAACTATGTCGTGAGGTAAACAACAATGTTCTAGTAACACAGTTTTAAAGAAAACATTTTCCATCACTGTCAAGATTTTCACTGACTTGTTAGATATTGAAACAGTGTGTTACTAAATCTATAATGTTGAAACACTTTAAAAGCTATCATGGAAGCTCTTAATACTACATACCAGTTAACCTAAATGAATCACAAAAGTCTTGCAGTTGGTGGGAAAAATTATGATAAATATAAGCAATATATTATAATAAAGATGAATGGTAAGTGAAAAATTAATGTTACATTTAAAATGCATTTCTGAATACTGTACAGAGCAATGAAACTTTAATTAAAAAACAACTTTAAGCAATACTTAATCACTCATTTCTCTCCCTTGCTGCCAACTCGTATTCTTCAAACACATAAAACAGTTTATATTATTTCCCCAAACAATAAAATCATTTATCATAATTTTACTATATTTATTGCTAGTCTTTAAAGATAATTTATATTTTCCAACATAGATTAATTACAAAACCCTTGCAGAAACTTATGCATCTCAGCATACAAATGAAAGTGAGCCCTGAAAAGGCCAGGATGTATCAACTGTCTTCTTAGGCAGTGAACACAGTCATCAGTAAGTTAAATCCAATTAAGATTGGCCATTATAAATTTACATTTATGATATTCAGGACACAGAAACTAATCTGAAATGTATTACAAGGGCTGATAAAATCCTAACGTATCCTTACTTATGAAACATCTGAAATGCTAGGCCTGGGTCACCTGGCTTTCTGCATTGTTTTATCTTTACAGTAACTGTATCAACAGTGTTGCAGCCCTAATCCTGTCGACGAGAGCATGGCCTGAGAGATGTCATAACTAGGTGTAACAGAGATGAGGCTGAGATAAGTAATTCTAGTGAAGGAGAACTGACAAAATGAATATAGTCCTAAGGTCTTAGAAATGAATGGAATTTTCCAACCATTCTCCTCACCCCCCTCTAATGTGTTTGGTATTTTACCTGCATGGATGTCTGGGTACCACTTGCTTCCCTGCTTTCCTCTACGGTCAGAAGTGGGTGTCAGCTATCCTGGAACTAGAGTTACAGGTTGCTATGGGCCACCATTTGGGTGCTGGGAATCAAACCTAGGTGCTATGGAAGAATAGCCAGTTGCTCTTAACTGCTGAGCCATCTCTCCAACTCCATAAACAGTCTTCTTTTTCCTAACAATATCCAACTTTGCCTGGCAGACTCCACCACTCTAACACTCTATTTTATTATTATTTAAAAGGTTTTACACTGGAGGCAGGTTGAACATGAGACTCCTGATCCTCCGCCTCAAATAAGCCAGTGCTAGGGTTACAATCATATGCCACTTGCCCACAGAGTTCACCTAAACACTTTTGATCAGTAACTTTCAGACACAAGCTCCGTCTTTGACTTTGGGGATAGGTCTGGGACCAAGGCCAGTCAGAGCAGGCCCACTAGGATATAATCACCACACTGAATTTGGAGCCACTAGGAGGAATACAGAAAAACAAGAATGTGAACTATCAGCTGACGGTAGCCATCCTCTCTTGCAAACAGAACCGACACCGAGGAAAAGAGCTGAAATGACTCTAATACTATTTACCCCACTGAGTTACACTTTACCTGATGCCATACCAGGATCTTTTTACTAAATGCCCACTTGTTTAACAGCTTTGAGATGTGGCTTTTGTCACTTGTACACTACACCATCCATAAAAATTTAATGGTACAAATCAACTTCAGAAATTAAAACATTTAATCATTCCAAATCTGGAATCTTAAAATAAAAGACAGATCCAGGGGATTATTCTTAGTATTTCAAAAGGATGAATGAAATTATATACTGACCTGGCATTAGAAAAAAAGTGGACTTCTACACTACCCCGGGATAAGGTGACATGTGGATAACCTAGTGTTGGGATTACAGGCATGTGCCAGTTTGTCTGCATAGTAGTTTATTCTACATGACTGAACCTCTTTAAAATCTGCTTGAAATGAGTCTAAATAGAAATATAGTTTAGTCTTTCATTTAAAAATTACAAAAGAACTGATTGTGACTTTTATAATATAGTTTATTTGGGAGACAAACTGTTTTAAAACAAAAATATCACTGAAAATTTTCAAAATCATCACTGAAGGAGAAAAAACCCAAGAACTACAATATTATCTTGAAATACACTCAATAAAAGACAAATCACTTGAGATACTGAAACTACTCAGCATCCTTCAGTAGAGGAGTGTAAGCTAATGGTGCCACCTAGTGTCCTGCACTAGACACTACAACTCCATCTTCAAATTCCTTTTGCTGAAGAATACAGGCTAGTCTCCTCCCATTGTTGCTTTGTCTTCAGTAATTCTTCCAAAAGGCATTTGATTCTAATTCAGTTCTAGTTATGTGTAGCATTCCAGGGTGCCTTCATTCATACCTTTATCAACAATTGCTCCGTGAGGTTAGGGCTACTTTATTTCATTTTTAAGATTTCTCCATTAAAAATTTTGTTTAGATTTATTTATTTTATTTTTCTATGTGCATGTCTGTCATCATGGGTCTCTTGGAGGTCAGAAGAGGGCGTGAAGTCCCAGGTGCAAGAGTTACAGACAGTTTTGAGGTGCCTGACTTGGGTGCAGGGGACTAAACACAGGCAGTACACGTACATATACTCAGTGAAAAATACTCCAAGGGAAAATAGATCAATCTTTTAAAAAAAGGTCTGGTGCTCAGAGGATCAGGAGATGGCTCAGCTGGTAAAGTGGGTGCTGTGTAAGCACAACGACCTGAATTCAGATCCCCAGGCCTGTGAGGGGGAGACAGGAGACGTCGGTTACCTAAATCAGTGAGCTCTAGTGAGCTCTCAGAAACCACAGGTGTCTGGTACTGCTGCGGTAAGGAGGCAGTTGGATTCTACATGCTTGCAGGCCAGTCAATCTACATAAAACAGTGAGCTCTGTTTCTGTGAGGGAGGCTGTTTGAAGATGCAATGTGGAGGGCCAGAAAGGTGGCTGAGTGACAGAGGAGTCTGATGACCTGACCTGAGATCCATCCCTGGAAGTCCATGAAAAGCTGGATGCCATAGATGTCTGTAGTCTCGGCACTCCTACACTAAATGAAACTTTACAATATCAACCTCTGGGGGCTAGAAAGATATTCCAGGCATTATGAGCGCTTGCTGCTCTTCTAGCAAAGATGCCACATCAGTTGTGAGCACCCTCATCAAGTGAGGCTGAACAGTTTGTAACTCAAGCTCCAAGTCAGACACCAGTGTCCTCCAAAGCCACTGCACTCAAGTGGGCATACCCATAGGTACACATAATTAAAAAACAATAAAAACAAAGCTCTAAAAATATGAATTTCTGGCCTCCAGATGTACATATGTGGGCAAGCATGAGTCAGTGCAAGTGTGCGTGTATACATGTATGCACACACACACAATTACTATAGCTATCTATAACAAGTAGTGAATACAACTTTTACAACACAGCTTACAACTAAAATTTTAAATTCTAGGTCATTGAGTTATATGTTATTGAAAAGGTGGCAAAATTGTGTAAAAAATACATTAAAAATTATAAATGTATTTTTTATACTGGAAAAATCAGAAAACCTCTAAGTGCCAGGAAACTATAAAGTAATTCATAGCTCTAGAGAACATGATAGAAAGAAATTACCAAAGACTGTATAACAAAAAATGTCAGAAAGGACATTTTAAATCTGTCATTACATGCTCAGCCCAATGAAAAGAAATTCATGGTGGGAAAAAAAATGTCACGTTAAGAAATACATAATGCTTTAGGCTGGAGAGATGATGCAGAGGTTACAAGCACTGGCTATGCTTCCAGAGGACCCAGGTTTGTCTCACAGGACCCAGGTGGCAGCTCAGAACCAGCTGTAACTGCAGTTCCAAGGGATGTGACTCACTAGGCATGCATGTGGTAACACAGCCATACACGGAGGAAAAATATTCATACATATAAAAAAATTAATTTAAAAGAAATTACAGAATAGTGGGCAAAAAGAGGAGATTTTAAGAGTTCAAACAAAAATAATTCTCCACGAAAGAATAGAAATCATGGCACCCCATTTCCCACAAGCAGCACCAGTTGCCAAAATAAGACAGCCTTCAGATTGCTGAGGAAACTATTTCAACCTCAAATTCCAAACCCAAGTGAAATACGAAGCTACGGTGAAGGCAATATAGAGAAAGGCTGAAACAGGATCTTGAGCAGCCCAGTCTAGCCTTGACATCTGTAGTGAGCCAAGGGTGACCCTGCCTTCTAGATCCTCCCACCTCTACCTCTGATGCTGGGACTAACTAAAAAGTATGAATAAGGGGCTGGAGAGATGGCTCAGTGGTTAAAAGCACTGACAGATCTTCCGGAGGTCCTGAGTTCAAATCCCAGCAACCACACAGTGGCTCACAACCATGTGTAATGAGATCAGATGCCCTCTTCTGGTGTGTCTGAAAACAGCTACAGTGTACCTACATATAATAAATAAATAAATCTTTAAAGAAAAGAAAGAAGGAAAGAAAGAAAAGTATGAATAAATAAGAAAAATAATGAATAAGCAAAATATTCACAAAAACAGACCAAAGAAGAGTTTTAAAGTTAGCTATAAACAAATGAAGTCTGGTTAAAGCGAACAAAGGAGTAAGAGATGCAAAAAAAAACCATTACTAAGGTTCTAGACTTCAGGATAGCTGAAAAAATGCATTGTAAACCTTTTGTACTATGAACTAAGTTTTATTCAATTGCAAAAAATGCTTCATGTAAAAAGAGCTCTTAGCATTATAGAGCTTGATGATACTAAAATTAATAGAAAATGAGAAACACAAGGCAAGGAACACAACTAATAAAGCATGAAATGTGTTTCTTTGTACTACTTGAAATCAAACAGTAATGAATTTAGGAACAAAAATAGTGATTAAAGCTAGGGAAAGTATAAGGGAAAGGGGAGATAAGAGAGTGGTGTGAGCCAGGCTCATTTAACCACAGACCATGGAAAGGCAGGAATAGCAAGAAGTAACACCTCATTTCATAGACAAGACGGCCGTGAGTACTCAGGACAGAATTGCTCATGAGTGGCTGCTCTGTGGGGGCAGACAGCTACGGACAGGACTGCTCCTTCCAGGGGAAAGTCGTCACGGGTCCTTAGGTTTCTAACTACAAGCACACATTCCCACCACACTTCGAAGGGATGCCCTGAGATATAGTGGATCATGGGTTTCCCAGAAACCTCTTACCCAAACTGATTTCCTCAAAAAAGTATAATAAACCTAACAGTCTCCAAAGCCAAAACGTTCCCCCTTATAATATTCTCACACAAACATCAAACCAGGTGAACTGAGAGGCACTAATGTATCAGGAAAGAGGCTAGGTAAGAGAATTACTAACAATATGAAGTAATGAAGTTCAAGTTGAAGTACTGAGTTCAATGAGCAGAGGAATAGTAAAACCACTGATCAAGTTTGTAACGTGCTGCTCATATAGCTTAAAGCCCCTACATACAAAAGAAGGAGAAAAAAAGAAAAGAACTAAGATCAATAAACTAAAGACGATCAAATTAATTATGTCCAAATACCACTTCTTCAGCCCAAGTCTTAAATAAAATAAATCTGTACAGCTGTTCAAAAATGTGTAATATTCAAATTCAAACTCTAGACTTTGAATTCAGTTCAAAACTACTAATATTCCATACATGGTATGGTAAGAAAAATATTTTTATAACAAAGGATTATATATTGAAAACCTTCATAACTGCCATAAAAATGATTTCAGATACATCCATGTGATAGTATGCATGATAAACAACTACGTAATAGAAAATCATGTAGTAATGGAAGAACTTAATGTTGAGGCTGTGTGTGGTGGTGTGGCCAGTTAATCCCAGCACTCAGAAGGCAGAGGCAGGTGGATCTCTGTGAGTTTGTAGCCAGTCTGATCTATAAAGCAAACCCAGTATAGCCATGGCTATTACATAGGGAAAATCTGTCTCATAAAGGAAAGGAAAAAAAAAAAGGAATGGAAAGCAGAGAAAAGGAAATGAAAGGAAAATTTAAAAAATGAATGTTGAAATTTAAGGGAATGAGATGGCCACAGATATAGCTCAAGTAGTAGAGTATGTATATAGACTGAACTAGAAATGGTGGTATATACAGAAGTAGAAGGATCAAGTTCAAGTTCATGACCCTACATCGTGAATTTAGGGTCAACAGTGCCTGTATGAAACATTTATCAAACTTATATTTACTTATGTAAAAGACTGAGAGGGAAAAAAAGCCTCACTACATACCACTAGCTAGTCTGCAACTCAGCCCCAAATGAGACTCATTTCTGTCTACCTCTGCATGTGAGGATTAAAAGTATGCACTACCTGACACAGCTAAGATCTGTATATTTTTATTTATGTGAATGTATATGTGCCTGCATGAGTTTACATGCACCACCTGAGTACCACAGGAGGCCACAGGGCATCTCCTGGAACTGAAGTTACAGGTGTTGTGAGCCATGGAATGTTGTTGCTGGGAACCAAACCCAGTCCTCTGTAAGAGCAGTAAATATTCTTTAATACTGAGCCATCTCTCCAGTCACTCCAAAAAAAATTTTTTTAAAGATTTAACTAAAGAAGAGAAGAAGCAACAGAGAAGAAGAGGAAAATGAAGAAGGAGGAGGACAAGAACAAGAAGAAGAAAAACAAAAAGAGGAAGAAGAGATAGAACAATGACACGAAGAAGAAAAGGAGGAGCAGGTGGTCATGGTGGTGGTGGTGTTGGTGTTGGAAGAAACAAGGAAGCAAGGATAAGATGTAGCCTACACTTCTGTACTTTTGGGAATGGTGGCACAAGCCTGAGTACAAGCCTTCCGAAGGTGAAGCAGAAGGATGATGAATTTGAGGCCAACCTGAGCTACAGTGAACTGAAAGCCAGCCTGTACTACACACAAAGACTCGCTCTTTAAAACACCAAGAGGGCTGCATGGACATGATCCAGCTCACACCTGCTGTCACTCCAGCTCGATGCTCTTAAGAGGTCACCTTCCCCCATGTGCACATACGCACACATGCACCTGACTAAATCTAGAGACAAATGCTGGGGCGGGACAGCTGGAGTTGCTGAAGTCACTTGGAGCTGCTTACAGAAGAAGACCCAGGTTCAATTCCCAGCACCCACATGACAGCTCACAAGCATGCCTAACTCTAGTGCTGGGTAATGTAACTGACACTCTCTTCAGACTTCAGTGAGCACCAGGCACACACATGGTACATACACATGTATGCAGGCAAAGTACTCATACAGGCAAAATCATGAAATCACTCTTCTTTAAAAAGACAAGAGAGGCCCCTTGGTATTGCAAACTTTATATGCCCCAGTACAGGGGAATGCCAGGGCCAACAAGCAGGAGTGGGTGGGTACGGGAGCAGAGCGGGGGCGGGGGGAGGGTATAGGGAACTTTTGGGATAGTATTTGAAATGTATATAAAGAAAATATCTAATAAAAAATAAATTAATTAAAACAAAACAAAACAGTTGGGCAGTGGTGGGGAGCAGAATTCCCAGCAGTTGGGAGGCAGAAACAGGCAGATTTCTGAGTTCGAGGCCAGCATGGTCTATAGAGTCAGTTCCAGGACAGCAAAGTCTATACAGAGAAACCTTGTATCAAAAAAGCTATAAATAAATAAATAAATAAATAAATAGTCAAGTGAACTCTTTTCCCCATAAAGCTTATAATATATTATTATTGCTTAGATTGAATAATCTTCATTTTTACCCTTGGCACTGAACAATAAGATAAACAGCAGCAATATATTTTCACCTTTTAAATAAGTAATCTTAGTTTATAAGGACCAACAAGCGAATTACTAGACATTATAACTATTCATTTTTCCCTGCTAATAGCATGCTTCAAATTTTGATTACTTCTAAATCTGTTGTATTAAGTCTGAAACCGATTAATGACATACTGTATCCTGCTAAGTAGAATTAAATTAGTGTATAATTGATTAGTGCATAATTGAGGCAGTTGTAGACTTATCAACTTGAATTAGAAGAGCTTATTACAGATAATTTATACTATAACATAGAGAAAATAGACACAAGGAGTCCATCACCGCCTCGCAGTAAGATCAGAGACATAAGACTAAAGCTTGGAAAGGACTAAGTGCTAATACCAAGTCCTATGAAAGTAAATCATTGTAGTCTAAATTCTTTTAGAGGAGACAATTGATTATTAACCTTTTAGCCTGGAGGTTTCAAGTAATTAGACTATTTATGGAAATATAGGTAATGCTACCTTGTGTGAAAGAAGTTATATATACACCTTAATACCTTGTTTATCTACAACACTAAATAAGCCCAAAAGGCATGAACAATTTACTTTTAATATTTCTCATAACGCCTTTAAGAAGGTATTCACCTGTGGGAAAGATGGCTCAGACAGTAAAGGCACTTAAAATAGAAGTCTCTCAAATTAAGGTCAGTCCCAGAATTATTAAATTCAGTGCAACTGTGCTGCAAATAAATTATTAAATAAAGGAGAAAGATCTCATCAAAGTCATCTTCTGACCTGTGCACATGTGCCCCTAACACGCATGTGCACACGGGCACACATGGACACACACACACAAACAATTATTATTGTTATTATTATTATTATTATTAGTATTAGTATTATTTCAAAGGCCAGAGAAACATACTACTAACTCTAATCCTGTGAAAAATCAACTAATAAGCAAGTGAGAAGCAGATGATTTGTCTGCGGTTCTCTGAAAATTCTTGTAGATGCAGCCACAGCCCCGAAAGTTCTACACATAAATTGCCAGCTCCCCTGAGTTTAAAGCCATGGTAATTAGGTTCATTATCTTACATGCTAATGACACAGAGATAATAAGTTTGCAGTGAATAATTCATATAAGCAGCTCTCACAGTTATGCTTGTTGCTAATAGTTTATTTACAGTATAAGTTGCACTGAATTTAATAGTTTAATTTTATTGCCTAGATAAACAGAAGTCATTTAGTGACGAAATCAAATTTACTGTCAGTAAGCAGTAATCTTAATAATATACTGGTCTTTTTATTCATTTATGTAATAAATTTTGCGCATTCATTATCAGTTATAATATCAAACTATCATACAAAAGTCTGTAGAAAAATAAATATTTCTGAATTAAATTTTAAAAAATATGCTGGATTAATGTCAAATTAAAAGATGGTTTAGTAACTGATTTCTTTTTTTAAGTAATAGCATTCTGTCAATTTCAAAATGTACATAAGGGCAACTTGGAATTCTGAATATTAAAATACAAAGAAATCACTAAGATTCCTCACATGATTACTAAACTGAAATTCTTACACAGTTTTGTAATGAATTTTAATGTCAAAATTGCTGCAATTACATTAACAAACAAAAGACATGGTTGTTTTTATGTCTTTGAAAATGAGTTTAAGAGTTGCAATAACGCATTTCAGAGTTTACATAAATTATGAAAATTCTTAGGCTAATGTTTTCCTGAATTGGACTGACTCTAAATTCAATAGCAAAAAACAAAGTTGTAAAATCTTTGGTGCTCTCACAGAGATCTCTGATGAATTAACTTTGTTTACAAATTAAAACTGTTCCTCACTAGGGAGGAGTCACATAGGCTTCAAGTCACATTTAGCCAATCAGATCCTCAAACTCTCAGCAGCTTCCAATAACAGGGCAGCCGAGGACTCAAGTCTATGTCTTTTCAGCTCAGGACCCAAGATGATGGAGCAATCACCATCGTGGAGTCTGCCAGTCCTCTCAGCAGATGGAAAGAATGTTCCAGATGATCTGGTACTAGTAATGAAATGCCATGGCATTCAGTGGATAGGGGACTGATCTTTGAGATAAGATTTCAAAAACCTAACCATCAAAAACCCCAAATCATAAAGGTAAGGAAATAGTCCAACAAATTGAACAGAGTTCTCAAAAGAAGTAAACATAGCCAATCCATGTAAAAAAAGATTGTTCACCATCCTTAGGCACCAGGGAAATACAAATCAAAACTACATCGGGATTCCAACCCACTTCAGAATGGCTATCATCAACATAGTAAGGAAAGGGCTTATGCATTGCTGGTATGCATAATGATATTATAGTACAGTCATTGATAAAATCGGTATGGTGGTTCCTCAAAAAAAACTTTGGTTATTCTAATCTTGGGTATATGCTAAAAAGAATCTAAGTCAACATATCCTAGAGATAGCTATGCATCACTGTTTATTGCAGTGCTACTCACGCAAAGACAATGCAGGGAATCAGCCTAGATGATTATCAGCCAGAGTGTTCAAAGTCAATATAGAGTATATACGCACAGTGGAGTGTAAGTCAGCCATGAAAAAGAAGTCTTGTCATTTACAGGAAAATGGATAGATCGAGTGAAGTAAGACAAGTACCACATTGTCTCTTATACATAGATTTTAAATTTTTTCTAAGTATTTATATTATGTGATACATAAGTAGAAAGGAAAACTATTAACGCTGGGACTGTGGCACAAGCCTGTCATCGTCGTCATCATCACCAAAAGTAACTGAGGCAAGAGGATTGCAAGTTTTACTACCTGCCTAAGCTAGAGAGTTTGTTAGTCTTGGTAACTTAGTGAGACACTGTCTCAAACAGGAAGCAAAAGAGGGGTGGGTATGTGGGTCAGTAGTTAAGTATTTACCTAGCCTGTCTAAGGCTCTAGGTTCCTTCCCCAATACTGCTCAATAGGTAAATATATAAATGCATATATTTATTAATTAAAATAACTATTGAAGGAACGAGGAAGAGAACTCTTGGAAAGGAAAGAAAAAGAAAGGATATGCACTTACGCAAATGTCATGGTAAAACCTAGGATTTTGAAAAGTCAAGAAACATTTACAGATTAACATTTCAAAATTAGAATGTTATCCAAACAAAGAGCAGCTTAGAACACTGCTTTCTCTTTTTTTTTTGGGGGGGGGGGGAGTTCGAGACAGGGTTTCTCTGTAGCCCTGGCTGTCTTGGAACTCACTCTGTAGACCAGGCTGGCCTCGAACTCAGAAATCCGCCTGCCTCTGCCTCCCAAGTGCTGGGATTAAAGGCGTGCGCCACCACACCCGGCTAGAACACTGCTTTTTACAATAAAGCCTAATGGCCAATTCTACAAAACCTCCCTGATAAAATGTAATAAAATAAAAGGAGATTTGATAGTAACTTTTAAAATATTATGATCAGAGATTATAACTACATCTATTCTTTTGTTCAAACCTGTCTTTTATGTGTGTTTTTATGTGTTTTTTTTCTTCTATTAGCTTTTAAATGTCACTGGTAAGCTTATACTAAGTATTTTATCTACTCAGTCTCACTTTATAAATGTGGTTTCCAAGCATTCAAATACACAAATGCTTACATTGTACATGCATTTTTGGTGAATTCTTATGTTACTAGTAGTTTTGATCCTGTCAAGTTTTCAAATACATGATTATATCATCTGCAGTTTCATTTCTATTTATTTCACCAAATCTCACTGCGTCTAACCTCTAGCAATGTGACATACTGTGTAAACTGTACAACTTCTTTATTACTGACTGTAGGAAGACGGTATCAGTGGTTCCTCACAACTGAGGTGCTGGCTTTAGGTGTGAGGCAGGTAAACAAGTAAGCAAACAGAATCATGTGGTGTCTGCTGTATGCACCTTGATGGAACATGTGGAGACCAGAGTAAAGTGTGTTCAGCCAGGACAGAAAATGAGGGTTTTTCCTCTACATTTTGTCCTATTGCCTTGAGACAGTCTCTCGCTGAACAGGAAAGCTTGCAGTGTGGGCCAGTTCACTTGGCCATGAACTCTCGGAATCCGCCCATCGCCCAATGTTGGGTTACAGGGACATGGAGCCATGTTTGGCTTATGTGGGTACTGGGAATTCTCTCTCAGGTCCTCAGGTTTGCAAAGCAAGTGCTCACCCACTGGGTTCTATTTACCCAGTCATATATCGATTACTGGTGAGATAAGAGTCCATGTGTAAACATGGCTAGAAAGGAAAATGGGTAATTATGATTAGTCTAGACTAATGAGAATTTACTCAAGTCACGTGATAGTGAGGTAAGGATTCACACACACACACACACACACACACACACACACACACACACACACACACACAAACACTTACTTTAAAACAGACTCTACCACAAGGACACAGTAATGAACGGTTCTTTTGGTTAAGGTTTTTATTAAGGAAATTAGATAGCTAATCTTGACATTAATTATATATTTTTAGCTATGGCATATATTTGATTACAGAGCAAGACTAGATGTGGTATTTAGATCCATTACAGCTCTTTCATTCCACAAGACAGGCAAACAGCATAATGGCTAAAAGCCTAGGTTTTAAACTTAGGTGGACTGAAGGTCAACTATCCATCCCTTACTTGTATGATCCTGGTCAATATATCCTCTCCTGAGACTCTAGGCAGTAGTATTGTTTTAACTCGTGCTACTATGAGAAATAAGTGAGATAATGAAAGTAAATGTCTGGCATTTAACATAACCGATGTAGGAAGTTGTAAATAGTAGTAGTATTAGCCTCTATTAATATTTAAATTCTAAGGATTGAAACTTTGTGATAACTGTAACATTTAGGTTTTCAAATGAAAATTTTAAAAAAGGACTAACTCCGCCTCCCAGCTTTCTTTTCTTCCACAGGTTATTTTCTTCCACGTACAACTTCATCTTTCCAATACTCCATGAGCTTTGTAACTGCAAACCCAACACTGCAAACCCAATGTTTTCCCTTGAAACCTGCTGCTTTTCCTTTGGAAGCTTCAGCTCCACCCTACAGAAATGTCAGAACCTTGCCTCGCCTTGCCTCGTTAGTAATTACATCCTGTCAATCCATGGCTGAACTTAGCTGTGGTGGTGTTTCTAGTTGGTTTGTGTGAATGGTTGGTTCTTTTTAGAGACAACTTTCACTTTGAAGCCTAAAATGGCCTAGAATTATCCTTAACCCATGTTAGCCTCAAGCTTTTGACAGACCTCTTGCCTCACTAGGATTACACGTGTACACTGCCCCACTAAATTGAATGCATTTCAATCCTGGTCTGGAGTTCCTACTGCTTCTACCTTATGATGCACACTATATTAGTACAGTTATGGGACTTATGCAAATCTTTCAAACTAGTTCATTGGCCTCTACCCTCAATTCTGTTTCACTGTATCCTACTGATTGAGTGCATAAAATACAGACTGAGTATGTTTGCAGCTTTAAAATGTTCCATAGGTCCCAATTACCTATTGTAAAAACACAGCTCATTTAGCTTCTGTGTAAAACTCTGCCACGCTAAGACCCCAAGCTATTTCTTTAGTTTCTCATTCCTCATTCCGTAGCATATAATGTATTTTGTCAAACTATACGTGCTCAGTCTTCTGCAAGACCCTGACATACAGAAGCCTATCCCTCTTCTCAGGCTACTAGAATAACTCCTTTATGGTTCATATTGGTCCCTTACAAATGGTGTGACCATTGCATGATCAAATGAGTAGACAGTGGCACAACAAAATTCATAGGATGTGATGGGAGGCAAGGAATAGGGAAGAGAACAAGAGAGGAAAGATACATGAGCAAACATACTGACACACAAATACTCAGATGAAATTAAGGCTCATGATGTTAGAAGCCATGCATGTCTAGTTTGGGCATACCCCCTCCACAGTCTTTATTAAAATGAGTAAAGTAAGAGTAAGACCATGCATTTCCTGCTAGTATGCTAAAATACATTAAAGATAGTAAGAAAAGCCAAATCATTACCTTGCCCCCACAAATTAAGATGTAAATGCTTTAATAAGGTCACCGTTTTGGTTATTATATGGCAAAGGACGCTTCTAATAAAAGAAACAAGAATGAAGAATAATTCACACAAATGTTGCCTATGGCATGGTTTGCTTTATTAGAAGACATGGAAATGGTTCTTATCTGATTGCTGCTCTCACAGAGGGCCTGGGTTCCTTTCCCACCACCATATGATGGCTCACAACTATCCATAACTCCAATGCCAGTGGAGCTGATGTCCTCTACAGGCACCAGGCACATGAGTGGCATACAGATATACATGCAAGTAAAGAAGCACTCATATACATAACAAAAATAAACCCTTAAAAAGCACTAAATACATGTGATTCTGTTTATCCTCCTCTCCCAATTATCTACTAGTATTGTTTTATTTTTTAACATATATATAAGAAATAAATATAATAAGCCAGATACATGGACAAAAAATACAAGAATCATATGATCATCTCAATGGAAGCAAAAAAACAAAACAAAAAAAAGGACTGTAGGAAGCATATTCCAACATAATAAAGGTTGTGTATGGCTTTATCATGGAATATATTGTTTTCTCTGTCTATTGTAATTGAGAGTTTTGCTGGGTATAGTAGAATGGGCTGGCATTTGTGTTCTCTTAGGGTCTGTATAACATCTGTCCAGGATCTTCTAGCTTTCATAGTCTCTGGTGAGAAGTCTGGTGTAATTCTGATAGGTCTGCTTTTATATGTGACTTGACCTTCTTCCCTTACTGATTTTAATATTCTTTGACTGGTGGGTGTTTTGATTATTATGTGACAGGAGGAATTTCTTTTCTGGTCCAGTCTACTTGGAGTTCTATAGGCTTCTTGTATGTTCCTGGTTATCTCTTTCTTTAGGTTAAGGAAGTTTTCTTCTATAATTTTGTTGAAGATATTTACTGGCCCTTTAAGTTGGGAATCTTCACTCTCTTCTATACCTATTATCCTTAGATTTGATCTTTTCATTGTGTCTTGGATTTCCTGGATGTTTTGGGTTAGGAGCTTTTTGCTTTTTGCATTTTCTTTCACTGTTGTGTCAATGATTTCTATGGTACCTTCTGCACCTGAGATTCTCTCTTCTACCTCTTGTATTCTGTTGGTGATGCTTGCAATTATGACTCCTGATCTCTCTCCTACGTTTTCTAACTCCAGGGCTTCCTCCCTTTGTGATTTCTTTATTGTTTCTATTTCCATTTTTAGATCTTATCTTAGATGGTTTTGTTCATTTCCTTCGCCTGTTTGATTGTGTTTTCCTGTAATTCTTTAAGGGATTTTTGTGTTTCCTCTTTAAGGGTTTCTAGCTGTTTACTTGTGTTCTCCTGTATTTCTTTAAGGAAGTTATTTATATCTTTCTTAAAGTCCTCTATCACCGTCAGAAGAAGTGATTTTAGGTCCAAAACTTTTCTGGTGTGATGGTGTATCCAGGACTTGCTATGGTGGGAGAATTGGGTTCTGATGATGCCAAGTAACCTTGGTTTCTGTTGCTTATGTTCTTATGCTGGCCTCCAGACATCTGGTTATCACTAGTGCTACCTGCCCTTGATATCTGACTGGAGCCTGTCCTTCCTGTGATCCTGGTTGTGTCAAAGCTCCTGGGAGTAAAGCTGCCTCTGGGATCCTGAGATCCTGGGGTGACCAAGCCCCTGGGAATCCTGTGTTGTGTTAGAGCTCCTGGGAGTGGAGCTTCCTCTGGGTGTTGTAGGACTGGCTTCAGAGTTCCGGCCCAAGATCTATTCAGGGCTCTGGCCCAGACCAGATGGAACCCATGCCACTGGTCAGGTGGAGTTCCTGTGTCCCTGGATACCGCAGGGCCCAGTTACTCCTGGTGGTGTTGGGATAGATGTTGTGTCCTTCTCACCTCTGATCCTATGATTCTGGGTGAATTTGAGTGCCTGGGAGTGGAACTTCCTCTGGGTGTTGTGGGACTGGCTGCAAAGTTCGGGTCCAAGGTCTGATCAGGGCTCCGGCCCAGACCAGAAGGAACCCATGTCACTGGTCAGGCAGGGTTCCTCTAAAAGTCTTTATCTCTTCAAATAGCCACCAATAGCAGCTAGGTCATGGTGGAACATGCCTTTAATCATCATTTGGGAGGCAGAGATAAGTGGATCTCTGCAAATTCCAGGCCAGCCTGGTCTACAGAGTGAGTTACAGGGCAGCCAGGGCTATACAGAGAAACTCTGTCTCAAAACAACAACAACAACAACAACAAAAAAGCCCAAAACAAACAAAAAAAATCAATGCAAAAACAAACAAAAGCCAGTAATAACAGAAACAAAAACTAACTTTCTTCCAGGATAATTAAAACAATAATTAAAACGAGAAAACAGAAAAATTCTCAGCTTTACTGTCCTACAAAAAAATAAAATAGAAGCAATGACTCAAACCAGATTACTTTTTAAAATCATAGTAAAAATTTATTTTCAACAATTTAGCCAAACATATACCAAGAGAATTTTGAAGGACATACACCAACTAGCCACAAATCCTCGATTCATTCATCCATTTACCAACATTTCTAACAGGAATCAATAGCCTGGTCAATACTTAAAACCTGAGAACATGAATTTATTAGCATTACTTTGATTCCAAAAGTTTCAGTGACGTAATCCTTCTAAGGTATCTATATGAAGCAATTCTGGAAGTGGGGAATACAACTCTGAGGTAGAGTGCTTAGCTGGCACACACGAGCCCAGCTTCCACCCCAAGCACTAGAGATAATAATATTAACAGATTTCGAAAAGGCAGAGGACTTAAAAGTATAGGCTACATGTCACTGCATAACTCTCAACTGTCTTAGTTAGGATTTTACTATTGTGAACAGACACTTTGACCAAGGCAACTCTTACAAGGACAACATTCAGTTGGGGCTGGCTTATTGGTTCATAAGTTCAGTCCATTATCATCATGAGATAGCATGGCAGCCTCCAGGCGGGCATGATGCAGGAGGAGGTGAGAGTTCTACATCTTCATCTGAAGGACACTAGAAGATTGGCTCTCAAGTGGTTAGAACGGGGGTCTCAAAGCCCTCTGCCAGTGATGCACCTACTCCAACAAGGCCACACCTACTAATAGTACCACTTCCTGGACCAAGCATATTCAGACCACCACATCAACCAAAGGGAAAAGTTTAATAATTCCCCTTTTACCATAATACTTAACATAAGTATTGTTACTAGAATGAGAAATATCTGTAAGTCCTCTACTGAATGTGCAGCATGGTCTATGAGGACTGTAAAACTATGACAAAAGGCTTTAAAAAACAGCAATACATTAAAACAAGTTCAAATCAAGCATTACAGTAGTATTACCATAGTACCTCACCTCATTGGTAGAGATAAAAATTCAGTCATAGCATTGCTATTCAAAGACAAAGTTAAAGACTATAAGAAAATTTTCTAACTTCAACTGAAAGGTAAGAAAGCCTGATCTCATACAACAGTGATTCTGTAAGTGCTTCCAATGGCATCTGCATTTATGTTTCGCTCTCATGGCCAGGCACAAATATAGATTGATAGGGGCTGGGAAGACGGTTCAGTGAGTAAGCATGCCCACTGCACAAGCGGGAGAACGCTGAGTTTGAATCCTCAGCAGCCATGTAGACAGTCAGGTGTGACTGTCTAGGACTGCAATCCTAGAGCTTGGGGGAAGGGAAGATGGAAACAGAAGGAGCTCTGAGGCTTTCTGCATGCACACACACAATGTGAGATGTTAGAAACACATTTTCATTCTCTCTGTCACCTTCCCGTCCCCTCTTTTCCCTGGGAACCATCCTCCTGCTTTACCCTCCCAAGCACAAGGCTGACAGACATGTCCCACCATATACAGGTTAATCTTTTTCTTTTCCTTTTCTTTTCTTTTCTTTTCTTTTTTTTTTTTTTTTTTTTGGTTTTTCGAGACAGGGTTTCTCTGTGTAGCCCTGGCTGTCCTGGAACTCAGAAATCCGCCTGCCTCTGCCTCCCAAGTGCTAGGATTAAAGGCGTGCGCCACCACCTCTCAGCCACAGTTTAAATCTTACCACCACCTCTCGGCCACAGTTTAAATCTTAAAACCATCTCCTGTGACAGGGTGATCTAAGTTCAAGGAGAAGTGAATTTCATCAACTAGGTATTGTGACTACAACGGTCATTCAACTGGTTAAGTCGACATAATTATTGCACCACATAGTTATTTTGTTCCAAACATATAAGAACATGTGCAAAAGTTGTCTTTCAACTTTATAAAACTAAAGAACTTACTGGCAACCAAGTGTAATTTTCTAATCAGACATAATGGCCCACACTTGGAATAAAGAAAGGAGGGCTATTTTTCTAGTCTCCACAGACACCAGACTCAAATGTGGTGCAAATATATATGCAGGCAAAACACACATACACGTTTTAAAAAAAAATCAGAATTTCTTTTAGGAAAAGAGAAAAGGGGGGAGTTGTTTCTCAGGACTATGGGTAGAGCTCAGAGTCTGGCAACCTGTGGTTTAACCTTCAGCTCCTCAAAACAAAAGCGTCTCTGGGCAGCACGCACATGAGGTAAGCACTGGAGAACAGGAGACAAGAAGAGAAGAGAGTCTAAGGCCAACCTGGGCTACACACTGAGACCTTGTATGTCTCTGTGTGTGTGCGCACACACACACACACAAACACACACACACACAGCTTAAGCTTTGTTTGTACAGCCGAAACAAAGTATCAAACAAGTAGATTCTCTAACAGGCTAATTACAGCACTACTGCTTAACATGAAAAATGAACTCAAGTTTATGATATTTGAATACTTCCTTCTTAAAAAATTCATCCATGTCCCCAAAATAGTATGTCCAAATGATTCTAGATCTTCTATGCTTATTATATACTTATTAATCACAATGTCATAAAGAGGTGAAACAGCGCCATCTGGTGGCTATCACCTTCGTCTTAACATAATTTTCCACATTGACCTTATAAATATTTCTTAAAACTGCAACAGGAGGAAATAATAAAATATTACTACAAAAGAATAATGAAATGTAATCAAGTTAGCAAGCAAAAGTACTCTTGGAAATTGAATCAAGATCGTGGCACTGTTTTAGCTGCTGAGAAGCTAAATAGCACTATTAGACTGCCATTAGGACTAAAAATCACCTCGGAACTTAGCCTGTGGTCTTCAATAGTTTTCAAGTACCAACTTTACTATAAAAATTAAATTTATACAATCTAATAAAGAGAAAGAAATATGAGCAATCCTTTTCACAAAAGGCAGCAGCACTGATTACTTGTTTAAGTTTCATATGCATATTTATATATTATATACATTATATTTCTGAATATATTTATAAACCACTATATGTATTACATATTATATTTACATATAAAGTATGACTAAATAAGTGACTGAATGTTTTAAGGCTGATCCCAAGCGTCACTAACAGGGAAAGCTTTCTGAATACTCAGAGTGTGCTGGTTATTGTCCAGAACACAAATCAGGTCATGAACTAAAATAGACATGAACCGCCTACAGAAAGGAATATGAAGGAATTGGAAACAAAAGAAAAAGCAGATACTTAAGTTGGTAAATTTTATATCTACCTTTTACAGGTAATCAAAGCAGGATCAAAGCCCAAAACAAAGTGTACCATACTCCCTGACCTAACTTTATTTTCTTGTATAACTGTGTGAATGCAGTATGTGGGTGCTCACAGTGTGTACTTCCTCCTGTCTCCACCCGACTTGCACCAGTGCTGGGGTTAGCCACGCATGCGTCCTGGCTTTGACATAGGTGTTAGGGATAACCCGAGGGCCCCACGCTTGCACCATGCCCACTGAGCCATCTCTCCGAGCACTAGCTAGACGTATTTCCAACAACTATTGGTTTAATCATATATCATAGTGGTCTTATTTTCTACTGAGAACCTTCCAGTCAGTGCAATTTTCTTTTTAATTTTTCCCTTCTCCTAATGGGAAAGAAATAAACACCTCAGTTTGTATACGTTTTTTGAAATTGTGATCACTGACTTTGCCTTAACACAAAAGATTAAAATAAACTTGATCTCTCCTCCTTGTATTAAAATGTGAATAAATTCAAGAGAATATTTTTTGCAAAAAAAGAAAAGAAAAGAAAGAAAATGTCATTAGTAAGTTAAAACTTTAAAGCAAAAGAAACGATAATTAACAAGCACATTAGAGCAAATTTAAAACCAAAGCTAACAGGGCAAGAAAAAAGGTATCTGTCCCACGTCCCTGAGAGGAGACACAAGTACAAAGCAACAAGCCTGACTGATTGGAAGATTGGGGGGGGGGGGTAGGGGGAGGACACAGGGAACTCTTACTTCTACTTTTAAAAAATGTAAGTAAAATCCTAGCTCATTAACATTTCTTCCTGAAGTAGCTGAACCCCTGGCACGCTGGTAGCCAAGTCTTAGCCTCTGCTGGTATAGTACTGGAAAATTCTACCTAAGAAAACAAAAACCCATGGATGCTGCCTCCTGGGGCCATAGCAAGGAAGACTCACTAGAATTAAAGCACTCTCCACAGGCTTTCCAGTGGTACCCTCTGCCCATACACAAGAGACGCTATCAGTCCGTTTCTCTTACCACAGGATCTGAATGACTCTCCAGAAACTACAGTATACATACATGCATATATAAAGACATGGATGAACTCAGAGGGACCAGAACCAAGAAAAGAACATGAGGAAAGTTTGTTTTAAGCAAAATTAAAAGGTGGCAATGGAGCAAGTTAGAAATGAGGTAGAGACGGAGACCAAGTACACCATGGCACAATCAATCACAGGAAACCCTATCTACACACACAGATGGAAAGGGCACATATGTTAAAAAAAAAAATACCCACTCAAACGCCTGGATAGGATGCCATTTCTATTGTCCTTAAAGCCGGACCTGGTGGCACACACCTTTAATCCCAGCACTCTTTGCATTTGAAACTAGCCTGGTCCATAGAGCAAGTTTCAAGCATCCAGAACTATACAGTGAGACCCTGCTCAGAAAACATCGCCACCCACAAAAAAGGTTATAAAGCAATACGCTACACTACTGAGAGTCATAATTTCTTTTTGAAGATTGGTGGGCAAAATTGGATTTTATTCTCTATATTTTTTCAAAAGTCAGTTAGTTCTGAATAAAAATAAGCATTTTAGAGAAGATGTTGTTACGTCTTTCATATAGTCTCTTTATGTTCTGGCCAAACGGGCCTTGCTGAGACTCACTAACAAGATAAATAAGCTATATTTAGATCAAGCACAACCTTTGGCAGAAAGAACACGCCAGCCTATGAAAAGAGACCTAGATCCTTCTAGCCCAATGTACTGTCATACCCAGCAGGGTGAGCCTCAGTAACCACCAGACTCAATTTTTCACCAATTAAGTAATTTAATTACACATCGTTTAGGTGCAAGTAGCAGAGTCCACAGTCTAAAATGCAGTTTCTATCTTTAATCCAGTATCTAATCTTCTGTAAATATTCCAAGTTATATAAAATACAAAACAATACTTAAGTTCTAGTCTCAAAGAGGTCACACTGCTAAAGCAGGCAAAGTCTTACACACAGGGTATCGACAGTATTTTGTAGAGAAAGCTGACTAACATACAGAATTCTGTTTCAGTTTTTCAGATTTGTCTTTGGAATGTATGGTGGGATTACCCAGGTTTCATCTTAATGTTCTATTTCTTGTGCCTAGGTTCTCACATCTTAGCACGCACCACAATCATCTGCAGGGAGGGCTCTGCTTTAGAAAATATTAGCTACTCAGTCAAATTATTCCTTGAGAAAACTCTAATCTAGGTAATATCTGATGAGCCCTTTCTGAACTAACCCTTGGGCTATGTCCTCAAAAGCCCAGCAGTGGGAGAACTCTACCCTCATTAACACATATGTTTCCTCACTCCCAGCCATCATTTGAGGCTACCTTCCATAAGAAGCCGTCAGATCAGTGTGGTGTGGATCAGTCCAGTGTCATCGCCTCTTCCCTACCCTGATGCTGTCTCTTCACAATTCCCTTCTTCTAAGCCCGTTCCTCAGCTACAGCCCATTTGTCCTTTCTTGTAATCAGACCTAAGCCAGCTCTACATCAAGTTTATTTATCTCTTGTTGCAATGGCCCCGGAATAATGCCAGGTTTTATTGCTTCTTTTAAAAAGATTTATTTTTATTTCATATGTACATTTTGTCTACATATAAGCATGTGGGCCTGATGCCAGAAGAAGGTGCAGCATCCCCTGGAATGGAAATGACAGACATTCTGAAGTCACCAGTCGGGTTCTAGAAATTGAGAAGCAAATGATGGTCCATCCTTTCGTCTCAGCTCCAAACTTTATCTCTGTAACTCCTTCCATGGGTGTTTGGTTCCAGCCCGGGGATCCATCCCATAATCAGCCTCCAAATGCTGACACCATTGCATAGACTAGCAAGATTTTGCTGAAAGGACCCTGATATAGCTGTCTCTTGTGAGGCTATGCCAGGGCCTAGCAAACACAGAAGTGGATGCTCACAGTCAGCTATTGGATGGATCACAGGGCCCCCAATGGAGGAGCTAGAGATAGCACCCAAGGAGCTGAAGGGGTCTGCAACCCTATAGGTGGAACAACAATATGAACTAACCAGTACCCCCCCACCGCCCCCCAGAGCTCGTGCCTCTAGCTGCATATGTATCAGAAGATGGCCTAGTCAGACAGCAGTGGAAAGAGAGGCCCATTGGACTTTATATGCCTCAGTACAGGGGAACGCCAGGGCCAAGAAGTGGGAGTGGGTGGGTAGGGGAGTGGGGGGAGGGAGGGTATGGGGGACTTTTGGGATAGCATTGGAAATGTAAATGAAGAAAATACCTAATAAAAATTAAAAAAAAAAAAAAGAGGAGCAAATGCTCTTAACCACTAAGGCACCGCTCCAGCCCCAGTCTTACTGGTTTAACCAATGTCCAGCTCTGGTTTTCTCTGCACCGCATACCAGTAAGAAAGAAATACATCATAAACATAGCTGCGATGTTATAAAGAACCATGATTTTATACAGTACCTTTCAAAATAGAAGGATAAGGAGAAACAGGAAGGGAAAAGATAAATAAAAGCAACTTCCAGAATAGGGGGTGACCTTAGCTGTGACTCACAGCATTGAGAATATAGAACCTGAAGAGGCTACCTCCTGTAGGCAGGCAGGAACCTCAGTGGACCAACAGGGACATCAACCCACCCACAAACCTTTTGACCCAAAATTTATCCCGTCTACAAGAAATGCAGGATGGGGGGAGGGGGAGCAGAGACTGAGGGAATGGCCAGCCAATAACCCGCTTGAGAACCATCCCATGGGCAAGCACCAATCCCTGACACTATTAATGATACTCTGTTATGCTCACAGACAGGAGTCTAGCATGGCTGTCCTCTGAGAGGCTCCACCCAGCAGCTGTCTCAGAAAGATGTTGATACCCACAGCAAACAGTAGATGGAGCTTGGGGACTTTTATAGAAGAATAGGGGGAAGGATTTCAGGCCCCCAAAGGGGATAAGAACTCCTCAGGAAGACCAACAGTGTCAACTAACCTGGACCCCGTGACAGCCCAGGGGGTTCAGTACTCCCTAGTATGGTGATACATTTTTCTGAAAGTATTTCTTGACCCCAAACTTGCAGTTAACCTAATAAAATGCCTTGAGATTACTTAGAACTTGAGACTACTTAACCTGCTGTCCTGCTGTTTAACCTCCAAAAGCAGTGTTACAAACCTTGCAATGTCTTAGATTTCCCAAACAACATTTACAACCTATCCTTTAGTCGTGAGTTACAAACTCTTCCACACTCCCAGAATAATGTGTGTATGTAACTATGTCACGGTAATTGCCTACTGAAAGCAGCCACCTTGAAAGTTGAAAACAACCTTAAATGACAAATACCCTATAACTGTTGCAGGCAGCATGCAGATATAGGCTGATAGCGTGTGTGGTTCTAAGTGCTGTTCTAGGTCTCCTGGGAAGTGAAGTCTTCCCTGGTGAAACTCCCTTAAAAGTTTCTGTGATAAATCAATCCCTCCCCCATCTCTTTCCCACCCACCTCGTGCTTTCTGTGCTGTTCAATAAACAGAGAACAAAGTCCTTCTTCAGGGTCGGAGGGAAGACGCCAGCAGAGAATACCAATTTGAGCTTGCTCTTTGTCAAACTGGACCAACAGAAAGTTTCTTTACTTTCATTTCTTAATCTCTTATCAATATACCTTAGAGCTACAAATAAATACATGCACATGTACACACATGTGTACATATGTGGGTATATGATTATGTAAAGAATAAAATTATGCTGTAAAGATGTTGTATCTTCTCCTCAACCGTCAACCTCACTCCCAACAAGTGTTATGCCACTGAGCAGCACCCCAGCTCCTAATTACTCTAGTTTTAGGATTGGATTGTGCATCAAAATCATTATTTTCTACAGTCTTTACTATAAAAACATCAGAATTATATTGAATTGCCTGACAAATCCACCTATAGATGTAGACAATCTATACATATCTATATAGATAGATCGTAGAAATACACACATACACACACATTAAACCTTTAGATATACCTTTAGATAATACCTTAAGCTTTAGGAAAAATTTTTCTAAAATTCTCATAAATGATAGAACATAATTTTGTTAATTTAACTTTCATTTCAAGGAATACTTATTCCATAATCCATAAGCATTTAGGAATTTAAGCAACAAAATGCAGTACACAAAACTATGTAGAGTAGCCAGCATAATGGGATGTAATTAGTCATTAAGAAACTCAGTCTAATATTAGAGACTCTCAGAAAAATTACAGTATAGTAGGAACAAATTCATTAGGGCTGAATTGGGGAGGTAGAAGTGGCTAAATTTTTCTGAAAAGGGTGGGGGGTGACAGAAGAAAGCTGACTCCAGAGGCTATCACTGAAGGAGAAGGCAAGGTCCCAGTTAGCAACAACTTACAAGCCATGCTTGACACTGGACAATTACAGAACCACTAAAGCAATTTTGTTTGGTGGTGTTTGTCTGTCTTTGGCTGACATCAAACTCAAGACAGTCCTCCTGTTGGCATCAGGACCTCTGAAACCTGTGACATCACATAGGTGGGACCTGCAGACCCATTACCAAGGCAACAGCCACCATATCCCCAGAATCCACTTAGCTCACCTCCTACCTTTACTTGTGTTACATCATTACCCATATATATAAAGAAAGCCATACCCCATCTCTCTCTCTCTCTCTCTCTCTCTCTCTCTCTCTCTCTCTCTCTCTCTCTCTCTCTCTTCCCCCCTTCTCTTTTCTGCTGCCACCTTGCCCCTCTTACACGTGGAACTGTTTTGGCCTGGTGTGCTATGTTCCAACTCGAGCCACTATTCTAACATATCACCTCCTGCCTTGGTCTCACAAGTGAACTAGGCATGCTGAGCCACACCCATCTCTTCAAGTCTGTTAACATTATAGTCAACTGTGGGATGAATTCACCTTTCATAGAGGTGGACCATTAGGAGGGGACAGGACAAAGTGAACGGAAGGTTACTTAATAAGCAGAATGACAGAAGGGGCAGGACTGGAGGCAGGCAACCTTGGGTCCTACTGTTAACACCTCAGGAGGGAATCATCAAGGAATAAAGAACGAGTAGAGTCAGAGTTGGAGACATTCTGGATATTCAAGACATTTTATTCACTAAAAAGCATACTGAGTCAGGTATGCTAGTGAACACCTTTAACCTCAGCTCAGGGAGGGTGGTTGAGTTTAAGGAGAATCGGGCCTATTTACCAAGTTCCAGTCCTGCCAGGGACATACCCTGAGACCCAATCACCAAACATAAGTAAGAAAGCCTAAAAACAAAAGTATACTGAGCGCGTAAAGGTACAAAGACAGAGGGAACTTTACCTTTGGCTGGCTCCTGAGATGAGATGGAAGGAAACAAAATTACAGGACAACCTAGCTCTTCTAATGTAAAATCTGGCCAGAAACCAGATCAGGGAGGTCAAGAAACCTTCTGGGCTGGCTGTGGGGCAGCGTGCCTTTATCAGACTGTGGAGGCACACGTTTGTGGGTTCCAGGTCAGCCAGGGGCACACTGTGAGACCCTATCTCAAAACACAAAATTTTCAGGAACATCTCTGAATCTTTCTGTTTACTTTGTTTTGAAGACACAAGCTCCACTGTGTAGCTCTAGCCATCCTCGAATTCATTTGTAGATCAAGCTGGCCTTGAACTCACAGATCCACCTGCCTCTCTGCTTCCTGAGTGCAGGGATCAATGGGGTGTGCCACTATCACCAGCTTAAGAATCTTAAAACTAAAAAAAAAAAAAAAAAAAGGAAAGAAAGAAAGAAAGAAAAGAAAAAGAAGAAAAAAGAAATTACAAACCCTAAAGGAATTGGAATCACTAAGACACCCTAACAGGCCAAATATCAATAATGAAACTAGTTAGACAACTGACACATTTCCTTAGAGATGATGAGAGAGCAAAGCAGGAGAGGTTTACAATTGCTCTCAAGGCAGGAATGACTCACAGTGCCCTTGAGAAGCCATGCCTGGGAGGCTTCTATGGAAGGAGAAAACACCACTTCAAAGTGGTCGCCACAGACAGGAACATAAAGCTATATACCACTAGGTATTCTATTTCACAAGTGTTTTGCCAACCTGTATTCAAACTGAAAGCTCGTGATCAGAAAATAAAGATCAAAGTTCCTTCACCAAAAGAGCAACCCCCGGGTTCAGATGTTTTCACAGCACACATATTGAGCAATGACTAGCGTTAGGTAAAATGGCAAAGGCAGAGGGCACAGTGAGGTAGGTAGGGGTGGGGAGGTGCTTCCCTCGCATGTGGGAGGCACCGGATGGGATCCCTGGCACCAAGGCAGAAACGTTCTTGTTAATTATGATTGTCATACCTCAGGAGAGTCGTTAGTAAAATTAAAAGTATGGTACTTAACACTGTTTTTATCTGAAAATAGGCAGAAATGTGAGGAATATTTTCATTATAATAATGAAAATGGGAAGGTTTAAATTAGGCATTAAACAGTGCCTGATGCATAACTTAATTAATAGTTTTTACACCATTAAATATATGCAGGCCAGGGAGAAGGCTCGGGGGATAATGCACATGGTGCTGAAACTTGAGGACATGAGTAGATGTACACAACCCGCCCAAGGGTCAAGTGCATGCGGTGACCCATCTGCAACCCAACATGCACCACGCCCTGATTTATAAAGTTCTGAGAACCAGGCGTAGGGCCTCAAACACACTACACAAGTACTCTACCCACTGAGGCAAATCCCCAACCCATTTGTTTGCTCTGCAACTGACTCAGAAAGAACATGTGATACAGAGGACAATCACATTAGAAAGTTTGTCTGAGTAGTTTTTTAAAAGAAACACTCTCTTATTGTCACTAAATTCTCAACTATAATTACCTCTAGAGCTGCACTAGCCATTCGTCACCATGAAGGGTCCCAGCCTATAACAGAACACCAGGGATGAGAAACTCCAAACCATCCACACCGAAGACTGTGAGGCACTTGCAAGCAAAAGCTTCGTAAGAGTACTATATAACTCAAGACTTTTTAAACCTGAAAGATATGTTTTCACAGTATATTTTCATGATGGTTCCCCTCCCCCAATCTCTCCCAGATCCTCCTCCCCACCTCGACCTCCCAACACAAAAACAGAAAAATAAAAAGCAAAAGAATAATAGGACAAAAAAAAAAAAAGTACCAAAATAAAACAAAAGTCTACAAAAATACTACAGAGTTTATTTTGTGTTGGCTAAACACTCCTGGGCATAGGGCCTGCTGTGTAATGCAGTTGACACACCCAGTGACACTCCATAGGAGAGCTGCTTTCCCCTTTGTATCAAGTGTAAACAGCTTCTTGGTTATGGGTGAGAGCCTCTGTCCACACCCCTCATTGCCAGGACCCCATCTGTGTAGGCCTTGTGTATGTTGCACGGTCTCTTCAGTTTGTATGCACATCAGTACTGCTGTGTGTGTTCTCACTGCCTTTCTGCCTCCTCTTCAGCAGAGATGCCTGATCCTTGATGGAAGGAGTTTGGTGAAGACCTCTCATTTACCACTGAGTGTTGCAAAAGTCTCTCCTCCTCTGTTACTATCTAGTTGTGGATCTCCGTGTTAACTCCCATTTAATGCAGGAGGAAGTTCTCTGACAGGAGTTGAGCAAATCTCATGACTTTTGATAAAATAAGTATCTAAAAGGTTAATGCTCTCTTTTGCTACACACACACACAGAGAGAGAAAGAGAGGGGGAGAGAGAGAGAGAGAGAGAGAGCGAGCAAGCACTCAATCACTAAGCTATACTCAAAGTCCAGAGCAACATATTTAAAAAAAAAAAAAAACAAAAAAACAAAAATACCTGATTAGAGAAACCTAAAACTGTCTTTTAAAAGCTCAAACCAAAAGAGCAGTTACAGTAACTATATAAACTTAACTACCAACATGAAATACTTGCTAAAATTAGGAGCACTTAAAAACGAATTTGATTCAAATGTTGGAGAAAAATCAAGTCTTTTGCACTCTGCTAAGAAAGTATAAGGGAGCACATTTAGGTAGGCCTAAGTGCAACACGCATTTCATTCACTCAGGCGATACCTTAAATTTCTCACTAACACAAAGCAATTTCAAGAATAATACAAATTCATACATTATTGGGGGAACTTTGCTATGAGGAATGTTTTCACACATACTAACATTTTTTAAAAAAAGAACTGGGGTCCCATGGTCAAAATGTCACCCAGAGTGATTGGATATAAAAGAAAACTTCAAAAGAAGGTCCTGATCTCTTCTACATAAAACCTTGACGGCTTTGTTAAATTACTAGAAAGTCATGCTGCAGTCTTAACGGAGTTCCACAGAGGGAGCCAGAAGCAAAGAATAAAGCGATGATAAAGCAAACTTCCAATCACAGTCTGCTGGAAGTTATGGGTTTCCAGTCCATGATATGAGCTCAGAGTATCTTCTGACGGTCCATCTCAGTGATCAACCAACTCAAAATAGCACAGACAGTATGCTTGTGGTAGCACTCCACTTCCAAGAAGACACAAACTACAAACTCACTAACTACACTTACAACTAGTAGTGGTTTTGTTCAGTTTTGTCTCAATTACTTAAAAAGATGGCCCTCTGGAAGACATCATCTCTTCATTTTTTTGGAGAACAAGTCCACATAACCTAGCTTCAGTCTCAAAAATAATACATCCAAGCCGCAGTATACCCAAAGGTCCCTAGGAGATGCAGAAGGTGTACTTCACGCTTTAATATGGAGCCAGTACCCACTGATCACAATGGAGAGTTGGGGTAAGATGCCTATCACACAGATATTTTGAATTTTATCAGAAGCTTAGTTTGTTGTTTTGTGATAAATGATAATTTTTGTGTAAAAAAAGACTGTATGATCATCAGTTCAGTAATAATATTGATGATGACAATGGTAATGGCCGCAATTCTCCCTGCAAGAAGGGACGCACTTCATTTCTTATTCTAGATAGCATGCTACTTGAAGAAAAATCAAAGTTATTTCTCATACACAGTTAATTACATGGGGCTGCAGAAATGGTTCAGCAGTTTAGAGCACCGGCTGCTTCCCAATAGATCTGGGTTCAGTTCCCAACACCCACTTCACAACCAGTTCACCAGCTTCCAGGGGGTCTGATACACTCTTCTGGCCTCTACAAGCACTAGGCACATATGTGGTATACAGACATACATGCAGGCAAAACAGCAACACACATGAAATAAGTACCAATTTTGTTCAAATAAAAGAATAATTTTATGCTACTGGTACTAACACATGTTCCTTCTACTTGAGATAAAATAGAAGACTTTGTATGCATTTTCTGTATTCTGCATAGAGTACTAGTGTACACCCTAAGGAGCTTTTCAAAGACTAATTCAAACAACATAGAAAAGTTACTTTGTAAAGATTAAGACTACATAGAAAAACAGTTTGAAAAGTAATGATTCTGGGCCCTGCTGGGATGTAGTTCAGTATTTAGAGTGCTCGCCTGTATCCCTGAGGCTAGGATTGGTTCCCTCCACTGGAAACAAACACAGTGTATAAATAAATGTTTCCTACATGAAAGAGACTGGAACCTTAGCTTGAATTTCCCAATGGAAGTAACATGCATCAAATCAAAGAAGTAAGATGGAAGAAGTTGGACATGTTCTCGGGAAAGGAGACCCAAGGCAAGCAAGGACTTCAGTGATGAGGATTCTGATTAAAACTCTCAAGGAAATGAAAAATACACAATAGGCTTAATATACCATATAACACACAAAATTCAGAATATAACTCAATTAAACTATAAGTCTGACATTTCCTAAGCACAAAAGCTTTCTGTATTAATCTGACATAAACCTTTGAATTTTTGCCTCACCTTGGAAGAATTTTAAATATCTTCAAATTGAAAAAAGTCAGATATACACAATACCTAATCAGTTTTCGGCAACCCATTTGGTTGTAGGTCTAAGGTGATTTCTAAAATCACAAATTGGTCCTGTGATATTAATTTAGGCGGCAAGATACTGTGTGTGTTGTTCTCAGTCACTAAACCGAACACTAACCTTCTTTTAAAATGACTGTGCATGGAGAGTTGACTGTGGATAAGAACACTTGCTGCTCTTGCAGAGGATTGGGGTTTTGTTCCCAGTACCCACGTGGCAGCTCACAACCATCTGTAACTGCAGGGCCATCGAACCCAACATCTAGCCTCCACCGGAACCATGCACACGTGTGGTGAACATGCTAGCAAAACATTTATAAATACAAAGTAAAATCATCTTTAAAAATAAATAAATACAATAAAATTACTGTATGCTTTAGGAGCATTTTGGTGGAGCCAAAAAGAAGAAGGGGGTGGGGAGCTTAAGAGGGAAGCAGAAGAGCAGCCTCTGGCCCAGCACTGTGATGAATGCTGGTTTACCTGTGACAGGTCCCTTTACTCCTGTGTCTCCCACCCGATGTGTGACAAAATAGGTACTGGGCTTTGCCTTAGCATCTGTCTTTCAAAGTCAAACAAATAAACCTAAGCCCCTTGAAGAGAGATTGATTTTTCTCCCCCTGCTTTGTGGAGTATAGCAAAGTGGGAGGAAAATCAACTATCCAGTTTAGGCTATCTCTATAAAGTGGTATGAATAAGTTTTTGTTAATAACTTTAGCAATTATTAACTTTTCTTTCATGAATTTTCCTGATCACATCTCAACACTATTCACATTCCAAGCAATGTAAAATTTATATGTTTATAAATGAATATGTATATAAAAGTGGTTCTATCTTTTACCATTGCAGGTATGCTCAAATATAAGAAATCAAACTATTCTTAAGTCTCTATTTACAAATAAAGTTAGTATCTTTCACTTTTTTGATTCCTTTATTGAGATATGATAAGTATACAAAACTATACAGAATCTTTGAGCAGTACCTAGTATGAAGATATGACTTGGATATAAAATGCAGGTCCTCGGCCCCTGGCTTTTGTTAAAGGCTTTGTCCATAATGCAATGTTCACAAGGGACATTTCTGGATAAGGAAGGGATCATGGGAGCTCTGTCTTAATCTGTGGACTATCCTGCTAATGGATTAAGAATTTAACCGTGTTATTGAGAGGTGACACAAAGTAGGAAGATGGGAGGCCTCCCTGGTGGTGGTGTGTTCTTAAAAGGAATTACCTCATAGCTGCCTCTCTCCTTCCCTCTCTCTCACCTCTCTCCCTTTAAATCTCTCTGTTTGTGCTTGTTGGTCTCCCAGAACAGCACCCTGCCACCACACTGTTTTGCCACAGTCTCACAGTGATGAAGCCAGCCACCCCAGACTGACTGAAGTCTCTGAGTCCAAAATAAACCCTTTAAATGGGCTCCCAGGCCACGTTTTCACAGACGTGTTAATGTTCAAACACAGTAACTACCACAAGGGGAAAAAAACACTGAATCAAAGGGGCATTTTTCTTATTTTAAGCTATTCCATTTATAAAACTATGATTGTAATGGGGTAAAAACAAATCCATAGAAAACTAATAACCGGTTTCATTACGGGATTATTCACAGAGCCAAGCAGGAGCCCCACAGTTCTGGACTAATCACATCACAACTGTAATTGTTCCACTTGACTAACTTGAAACCATTCCCTAGAGCAGAGTATTCCGTGTATAGAAACAAGCAAAATCCTGCTCAGAAAAACAAATGTCACTGCTGACCGAATTTTTCCCTGTATGGCAAGCGGGTTTTCCAGGGTGTGGCTGGGGAGAATGCCCAAGAAGCATGATGACTGCTTATGGAATAGGATTCAGAGTCTAGAGACTAAGATGGTTTTTAATAAAAACATAATCATTTCACATAAAGCAATACCAACCATCAGTATATTAGAAGCTCTTGTATGCACTGAATCAGGTAAGTTGTATGTAAGTTAGCTAATGATAGTATTCAGTTTTTTTTATAATATCATGATATGTCAAGGTTATTTTGAATGTAAGAAATCAATAATAGTGTTTTATGAGAATGCATGCCTTATTAATTAGATAATTACATTTTAGGGATTTTTTTTGTTTTAGTGTATATGTATAGGTGTATGTGTGTGTCGGTAAGTACTTTACATGTGTCTGAGTGTTTGGTGTATATGTATTGGTGTGTGTGTGTCTGTAAGTACTTTACGTGTGTCTGAGTGCAAGTGCACGAGTACCACAGCACTTGTGGAGGTCAGAGGTCAAGCTCAGGTGCTGTCCATCTTGTATTGAGCAAGGTCTCTTTTGTGGTACACCACGTCCTGTCCCGCAGGCCTCGGGGAACTCTGCTATCTCTCTATCTTCCATCTCACTGCCAAAGCTCTGGGCTCCAGGCAGGCACTGACCTTGTGTTCCACGTGTTCCGGATTCACAGTCAGGTGCTCTTGCTCGCTTGGCAAGCTCTGTACTCACTAAGCTGTCTTCTCAGTCAAAATGTTGTTTTATATCTATATTTCAAAATTTTTAAATCCTTGGTCTTGAGCACAAAGAGATTTGGGTCATTCTTTTTAGTAGATATAAAATATTTGTTCGTATTTATAGGGCATAGTAAGATATAACAACTCAATCCATGCATACAATGTGTACCAATCAAACCAAGGTGAATAGCATTTTTACTTTCTCTGTGAGAATTGTAGATATTTAAATGTCAAAGACACAAATGACATTATTTGTAAACATTTCATGAAGAGCTGTTGATGAGTTTTTAATTTAAGATTCTATTCAAACTTAATTCAGATTTTTCATTAGTGTAGAGGTAAAAAAAAACAAAACAAAACAAAACCCTACATGACAAAAAACAGTAAAAGTAAGTCAGCCAACTGCCAATACTCACCAATACAGAACAGATAGACTACTCAGATAGACACGCCAGACTAAGGCTGGGCACGGTGGTGCATACCTTTCATCCCAGAACTTGGTAGAGGCAGGCGGATCTGTCAGTTTGGGGCCAGCCTGGTCTACAAAGCTAGTGCTAGTTCCTAGTCACCCAAGGCTATTACACGAAGAAACCCTGCCTCAAAAGCAAAACAAAACAAAAAAGGCCAAACTAATCAGCAATAAAAAAGGAATTAAATGGTACATGCCCCAGTAATGATCCATGTCAAACCAAACGGAATAGCCAGCACAGTAGCACGTGGCTATCATGCCAGCACTCCAGAGGCAGAAGCAGAGCTCTGTGGGTTCAAGACCAGTATGGTATGCAAAGGAAGTTCCAAGCCAGCCAGGGCTACATGGTAAAAGTCTATGCCAAAATAGGGGGACAGGGGAGAAAAGAGGAGGAGGAGGAAGAAGAGGGGGGAGAAATAGGAGAGCTTATTTTAAAAACTAAATCACACATATGATTTCCTTTACTCAAAATTCTAGCATAAGCACATTAAAACAGCAACAACAACAAAACCCTCTTAACTACTAAACCCTAGTAATTTGGGGGAAAGTATTCTGACATCTGAAACTTACTTTGAAACGAATCCAAAAATAAATAAATAAACAAATTAATGAATGGATTGGAGACAAAACCTGAAAGTGATAAATAAGTACAGTAAAATATAAATGATAAAGTCCCGATGGTGAGTGTGTGGGTGAATGTGTAGTATGTTTAATTTTTCCATAGTTATATTTTTATGTGTCAGGTAAGATTGTTAGAAACATTTTTCCATAATAAATTACAAAAAAATAAATCATTAGTCAAACTCTATACAAGGAGGTGAACTGTATCTTCTACAGCTAATAGACTTTTAAATAAACATTAAAACAAACTAAAATAGCAAATGATTAAACTGTAACATAGCAGGCAGTACATAGTGTGCATGTACTTGCATGTGCAAATAAAGTCTAGGTTAAGTAAATCAAGACAGATCTGAGTTAGATATGAAAATAAAATGGCTCCAGGGTGTGTGGGTCTCTTCTGTAACCCATCACCCCATAGCTCCAGGATATGTGGGTCTCTTCTGTAACCCATCATCCCATGGCTCCAGGGTGTGTGGGTCTCTTCTGTAAGCCATCATCCCAGCACTTGCAACCAGACCATTACTTTGAGCTCTAACTCTGCCTAGGCACATAGTTATACTTTGCCAGCTTGAACTACAAAGTAACAACTTTTCTCTACATAATTAAATAAAATATGTACACTAATAAAATTAGTATATCTAGTACGCTAAGAAACTTTTGAAGGAACTTTGGAAAATCAGTGTACTTATAAAGGTGATAGAAACCTAATTAATAGGCAAAGTACATAAAAAAATAGAAGCATATAAAAATTTTAAAGTTTCCCTCTTTAGATGATCCTAAAATACAAGTTTCAAACTTCCCAAGCCTATCATTTGTAACTAAAACACTGACAGTCCTTGTCAGATGGCAATCGTTTAATTACTACCTTCCACAAGAAAAATGTCAAAGATGTTCCAGCATTCTGTAAGTATTTCACAAAAGTAAAAAGATAGAACTCTAAAAGAAGTACATTAAAAAATTCAAAAGCATTCATATTTCAAGCTTCATGTTTGAAGTATTTTATTTTATACTAAACAATAGGTAGGTATTTGCTTTTGTATAAAGCTATATAAGACAGGAAACCATGTTTCTTCACCTTTAGCAAGTGCTAGAAAAAGCACCTGAATAAACTACAAATTTAATCATGAATCTCATGTTTATACCAGAGGGGCAAAAAAAAAAAAAAAAAAATGAAATGATGTGTTTCCAAACATACATCTTAATCTGGAAAATCAAATACAATGGGACATGTTTCAGTGGGTATCACAGACAATTACCCCTGGGGTTTACTTGATATAGCACAAACTATATAGTGCAAATTATCCTAATCCCACTATGATTACAGCCATAGTGTTACATATATATTAATTATATATAAATAAGATGCATATGATTTATATATATATGATATGTATAAAAATGATATATACAATTTTTACTTCAAGTGACTTGAACAACATCTGCTTCGAAGAGTGAAGTGTGTACAAGAAAAGGCTAAGCTGGGCATGGTGGCGCACGCCTTTAATCCCAGCACTCGGGAGACAGAGGCAGGCGGATTTCTGAGTTGGAGGCTAGCCTGGTCTACAGAATGAGTTCCAGGACAGCCAGGGCTACACAGAGAAACCCTGTCTCGAAACACCAAAAAAAAAAAAAAAAAAAGAAGAAGAAGAAGAAGAAGAAGAAAAAGAAGAAGAAGAAGAAAAGGCTAATTAACTTACAGTTCCTTGTGCTTGTCTTCAGCCAAGATCTGGTCATTTGGTTTCAGAGAATACCTGCAACACATTAAGAACACACTGGTCAGATAAACATGCAAACATACTTGCCTTAATTAGACATTTGATTATAGGTTCTCCAATCAAATTGAAGTGCACAGCCTGCTGAGTTCTTTCAAATGAGCACTTACAACACTGTTACACGTCTCTGACTTAATCGACAAAGCACCACCAACTTTGCCAGGTAGGGAAGAAACCAGACAATGTCATTAAAATGAGTATTCTGGAATAAATATTTATTCATAGCTGCTTATAAAAATGTATCGAGAAAAACCGTTTGACACAGTCATGCTGAAATTAAGTGTCGACTGTTCCCCAACACTTTGTTAAATACTCAGGTAAACACGATGCCTCTGAGAAAAAGACCCACAATGAGTGTAGTAATCTCACTACTTAATAAGCCCTTCTCACATGTGATACTTTCCTCATTGCTATGGCAAAAATACCTGTCCAGAACAACTTAAGGAAGGGTTTACTTTGGCCCATGATGTGAGGAAGTTCATCGTGTTGAGGATAGCATGGCACAGGAGTGTGAGGCTGCTAGTAACATTGCATCCACAGACAGGACACAGGGTGACACATGCTTATGCTCAGACAACTCCCTCCTTTTTATGTGGTACAGGTCCTCAAACCATAGGATGCTTCCCACCACATTCAGGTTGGGACATCTCACTCAATTCTCTCATGACCCAGATGACTAGAAGTGAGCCCACCTAACTGCACGAAGCCCTAGGTTTGATGCCCAGCACTGGAGGTTAGGGGAGGTGGGAAGCAAGAGCCTTAAGTAGCTTTTCAAAGTATATCTCCCAGAATTTCCTGTCTCTGATATCTGTAGTCAGCTAGCCTGGTGGCTTCTCAGTTTTGCTTTCAGTACTACCCAAGAGCTTAATCAAATAATCTGCTGACATGCAACTGTTGATGACAGTGTTCAAATAACTGGCACTGCTGAAAATTCTCTCTCAATCCAACAAGCAATGGGGACACGCTGGTCAGGTAGCACAATTAACTGTACTGGGAAAGACGTAAAGTCTTGTGAACACTTGTAATCTTAGCAGTAAGGAGGCAGAAGCAGGTCTACGTGTGCAAAGTTAGCAAGATGCTGTCTTTTGTAAGTTTGAGGAGAAAAGTTAGGCTTGGACACTTGGCCAGATACTCAACCCCTGGTACCGCATATACACACAGCAAAGCAGAACACTACCTCAGTGAAGCAATGAATATTATTTATCCACAAGAGTAAGCCAGTTGAACAAAAGCTTTAGAAACAGTTTCCTCATCTCATGTAAAAGCTGTGTTTCTGATCACCATATTTCTTTTATTTAATTATTCACAATCTAATGCATTTGTGTGCTTTACTGTGTGTGGAACAGAATCTAATGATAGAGAAGCTTCAGAATTAGATTTACATATAGATTTTTACTGCAGAAACATAGGGTGATCAATATTCATGAAATATGTTAATATGCAGAATGAACTACACAAGGATAAAAGTACACAGGATTTAAAAGCAAAAGGAACACAAAGCTTTAACAAGGAAAAGAGGCTGGCGCTTCTGGATTTTTGTAGATTGTTATATAGATTCACCATAATTAGGATTCACAAAAAAAGTGATTCATTAGTTTTATTCAGTTACAAAGATCAAAATATTAATGTGTGTGAGAGCATCTGTTTATCAATTCATGTTTATGGACTATAAACATCTAAAAGTCTGAAGTAGCTGTGTGGGACATTCACAAAGTACAAGACACATCATACAAAAGGTTTTTAGTCAGTGCCTCTTTCCTTCTGTGCTAAGAGAGAAACTTTCTTGTCTCTTAGGCCTCACAATTCAGCAAGCAAAAAAGGAAGATGAAGTTATATGATGTATAACATTGGCAGTGGCATGAAAGGAAATACTGTTTCCTCTTTATATGATGAGGAAAAAAAGCAGTTTTTATCTGTTCCTCTACTGTCGTGGCCCCTTCTCATCTCGCCTCATGACTTTCCTCATAAACAACATTATCTTCTAAGCCGTCAAAGTAAGAACTTGAAAAGAACCAAAGGGGACCGGAAGAAAGGACCCACACTGGACAAGCAGCAGGCAGAAAGTCGCCTGTTTTGATCAAACTGCTAAGTGAGGCTCAGCCTGCTGAGTCGCCCTGGTCCTCACCACTGAGTGGGAAACACCAAGGGAATGTGCTCTTGGCAGAGGTTAGCCAAAGCTTTGCAGCAGTCTCTCTGCTGTGTTCCCTTCTCTGGCCTGACGCCTACCAGTTTTCTAGCTGATCTGAAAACTTTCTCCATCCTCATCTTGCCTGATTTTATCTTTCTTCTACAACTTGACAATTCACGATGCTTCCTAGGAGACTGTCTGATAATGTATTCTGTCTGTAGTTTACATAAAACAAAAGAGAGAGAGAGAGAGAGAGAGAGAGAAAGAGAGAGAGAGAGAGAAAGAGAGAGAGAGAGAGAGAGAGAGAAAGAGAGAGAGGTTGATTGACTGACTAGAAACGGAGGAAGGGCAAAAGTATTAACCATTATAACAATTTGCAGACAGCTGCTCAGCCAACATTCAGGAGGCTTATAAAGAAACAGAGCAAGAGTGAATCACACAGCTAAGATGAAAACATCAGCCAAAAGTTACAGGATTTATGAAGTAGTGTTTTAGCTTCTCGTCAGCAAAGCAGATATGAAATAAAATTAGAGAATCTGAAAGAACAGAGTTCAACTAGATTTTAAGCCTGAATATATAAAGCCTGTAGTGTTCTATTCTTCAGGATCTTTCAGAATGTGTCACTGCTGGGCTCTTGGCCACATCTACAAACTGGCCCGTTACACTTCCCATTGCTTTTCTATCAATGGTTTGTTCTGGCTTCTCTTCCCACCACTCCACTGTGATCTACCTAGCTGGGGTCACCAGTGGTATTCTACTGTCAAGTAAAATGAACTCTGTTAAGGCTTATTTCACTATGTTTCTAGTGCGTCTGGTATAAATAACAAGCTCTTGTCATAAACTCATATATCCCTTGGGTTTGCATGACTATCTCCTGCTAATAAGCTCAGTATTTCTCCTTCCTTAGCCTCCTTCCATAACTACTTTTGGTGAGCATTTTTAGAAGACATTTATTTAAATTTTTGAAGGTAGATCTGAGAAACAAAACTATGACAGAGCTCTTCACAGGGCAATTTATAAATAAAATACCAATAGCGGCATGGGTGTCTCTGCAGCAAAAGCATCCCAAGTATCCCCACAACAACAGTAAAGTCACAGCAGTGAGCAATAACCCACATTCATAAGTAAGGAGGTCAAAAGCACCTATCGGTAAGGTTAATAATTGTATAGACTAGGCTATTGTGACTTTAGTGAGTTGAAGTACTAGTACTATGAAAGACAATCTGAGACTCTGATGGCATTTATCAAAATCTCCATGGGATAGGAGGGTAGAGTAGACTCAAGATGGCTCAGCAGGTTCAGTCACTTGTCACCAAGCCTGTGAATAGGAGCCCACATGGCAAACAGAAAGAATCAACACCTGATACAGCTTTCTCCTTCTCCATCCATTCCCCACCCCAACCCCTTTCTCTCTCTCTCTCTCTCTCTCTCTCTCTCTCTCTCTCTCTCTCTCTCTCTCTCTCCCACCCCCCCTCTCTCTCACACACACACAATCCATGAGCTAGGCATGGTGGCACATACCTGTAATCTCAGCACTCTGAAAGCTGAGGCAGGAGGATCACTAATTAAAGCCAGCCTGGACAATTTAATGAGTCCTAGTCTCAACCACAACATCATCTTTATGTGTTACTACTTCATGTACAACAACCCAAAGAACTGAGATCTGGAAAAATGCTATGTCGTACAAACAAGCCATCTCTCTCCCCCTTCCCTGAGGACGGCCAGTGGTTTTACACACCTGCACATGCTTAGATGTAAGGTGAATGCTGTAACATGACACTTCTGGAGCAAATAACAAACTACAAATCTCTAAAGTTCCTTTGTAACTTAATCCCAGTGCTGGAAACGATATGAAGATGAATGCACTGAACGCTGCATTTAAGAAAAATAATGCTAACAATTTACACTAGTGGACAACAGTTCTGTAGCCACACTGAGCCAGCGCCTGCCTGGTCCTGCTCAGCCTTCTCTCCATCTCTGGATAATGGACCAAATCCATATTCCTACATTCCCTACAAGAGAATGTGCTCCAGGCCATCAGCAAGACATGTCTCAGATCCACCCGTGCATTGTGCGCACCACAGAGAGGCACTTCCTGAGGGAGTGGGTGGACAGCACAGGGACGAAAACACCGCCTGCCACTCGTAAAGCTAAACCAGAAGGAAATGCCAAGGAAGGAAAGCAGCTCATTAGGAGGCGGAGAAAAACAGAGATGAGCTGTCCAGTGGGGAGGGAAAGAACCAACTGAAAGGCACTTTCTCTTTTTTCCCTGTATTTTCCCTTTTATTGAAAATGGACTCTTTTCTCATACTAGAGTCCATTTCAAGCTTCCACTAAGTGTACTAAATCTTCCAATGAAAATTCACCAAGTGCTCTGACTTTTCCTGAAAGTCATGAACACATAAACATACAAATACTGTCTACAATTTTCAGATCCACCTGGAGCAAGAATGTCCACGTTTTTTAAAACAAACAGCAGAGACTAGTTTTGAGGTTGACAATGACTAGACAAAGTGAAACACCTAGTTTTTCTGACAGAAGCAGAAGGAATATAAGAGTCTATACGGAGAGGGCAGCACATGGCTCTGTGATCAGGTCACTTGCCAACAAGCCAGATGACCTGAGTTCAATCCCAAAGACGTACAGGTAGAAAGAGAACCTACTCCGCAAGTTGTCCTCTGATCTCCATGTGCACTCTATGACATGCACACAAGCAAGCACAGAGGCACACACACAGTAAGTAAATAACAAATAAATAAAATGCCTTTGCTTCTTTTTTTTGAGGCAGGGTGTTGTTATGTAGCCCTGACTGTCTTGGAACTTGCTCTGTAGGCCAGAGTGGCCTTGAACTCAGAGATGCCTCTGCCTCCAGAGCCTTTTGTGTGTGTTGTCTCAGCAGAAGAGCACTTGCCTGGCATGTGAAGGCTCTTGGTTCAACACTCACTCCTGCAAAACTAAGGCTATCATCTCTAATACTCCAATGTCTAATAATTTTACCATTTAATGATTTGTAACCCTGGAGACATCTCTGTATTAGCAAGTATCTTTCACAAGTTCTTCAGAATGCAGCTCTTGTTGTTCAATTTTTTTTTAAAGATTTATGTATGTGAGTACACTGTAGCTGTCTTCAGACACACAAGAAGAGGGCATCAAATCCAATTACAGATGGTTGTGAGCCACCATGTGGTTGCTGGGAATTGAACTCAGGACCTCTGCAAGAGCAGTCAGTGCTCTTAACCTCTGAGCCACCTCTCCAGCCTTGTTCAATTCTTATTTTGTGAAGAATGTTTGTACCACACTATGAGTTAAGGCACAGATAGATGTAGGACATGAGTAAGTAATTTGTAAGGAGAGATGTATTGGGTGTTATTTGGGAAGGGAGGGGTGTTTGTTTGGCTGGCTTGTTCTAGTTTGTCCCAATGTAGACGAGGCTGGCCTTAAATTATGACTTTTAGTATTCCTGACCTACTGAAATTAGAAACATACCCCACCAAATCTTCTTGTATTTTTCACATTTTCACTTGTGATCTTTAAATCTCAGTACTTGTACTTGAGGGGTAGCTATGCTCTCCAAATTTTGTAAGTACCTCATCCATTTGAAAGGGTAGCTAGCGTTCGGCTTGCCATTACAGTTGAGATTTTACTTTTCAAGTAATAACAAGCTTTTTCCTCCCTACCACATTAAGCAGCTTCATAACTTTCATAACCTATCACAGACGTTTTTCTGCATTTGAGAGGGGACCTTGCATACTGTAACTCATGGTCCTTCTGCCGTGGTAACAGTTTGTTACTCTGCTTTAAGGATTCACTCAGCCTCATGGAGGGGCTGTAATTACAGGCGTATGCCTATTACATTATCACAGCTTTTTCACAAGATAACAATAAGCATCTCCAATATAGTCTTAAGTAACACAGTAAGGAATTATATTTGCTTCTCTGAAACCTAATGTGTACCAGTAATGGGTTTCCAGAAAAATTGAGCCAACAGGGCATATATGCATGTTCATATACAGATATATGAGAGAGGATTTACTGCAAGAATAGATTGCTGTGACTATGGAGATAAAGAAGTTCCACTGTCTAAGAGACCAGTAGTCTTTCTTTGTTATCCGCAAGCTCGGGCTGATCTGGGGTGATGGGTCACAATGACAGACAGATCTTCCCATCCAGTCCACTCACAGATTCACACCCTATCTCTGGAAACACTGTATACATCACATCAAATGAAGATTTTTCTGGAGAGATTTCAAGTTTGTTCCACCTGCCCGGATTGAAAAGTCTACAAAAGGCTGAAAAAATACTTCTGCTGCTCACACAGCTTGTCAGAACCCAAACCAACCTCCCCGTGAGAATCACACTTTGGACATTCTGTCTCTCCAGAATAAAAACTGAGATTTTAATCTTTTAGGACTGTCCTCTGGGGAATTTTTAGACTTCAGGAATTTTAGACTGAGAGCTTTGATCACTGGATACGCCCTTAGGAGGCAAAGGCAGACAAATAGGTCTCTATGAGTTTGAGGCCAGCCTCAGAGAGGCCGTGTTGAAAAAAAAAAAAAAACCAACTTTTCTCTTTTAGGATTTCAGAGTTGTCCTTTATGAGTACCGTAAGTACCAGTAGAATAAATCCCACAGAAAGTGTGCATCCATGAGGGAAAGCACACAATTTTGTAACAGCACCTAAGCTGCCATCTGGGGTGTGGTGTGGTTGATAGCAGGGACAATCACCTCAGTTTGACCCAAAGCCCTGAACAAATCAAGCACAGTGGTATGTTTGTAACCCCGGCACTCGGGAGGCTGACGTAGGAAGATGGCAAGAGTTTGAGGTGAGCCTGGGCTATAGAGCAATTTCCAGTTCTGCCTGGGGCAGAGATAAGACTGGCCTTGGAAAAGAAAATAATTAACTAACCCAAGGAGAGTGACATAGTAACAATAAAAAAATCTAAACCCTACAGAAGTTAGAGTCTCAAAAGCTCAAGGCCAACCAACCTTTAGACTAGCTAAGCATGTATACCAAGACTTAGCAGAAGAGACAGACAGACAAACAGCCTCTTTTTGTTGTTTTGTTGTTGTTGGTTGGGTTTGTTTGTTTGTTTGTTTGTTTGTTTTTTCAAAACAGAGCTTCTTTGAGCAGCCCTAGCTGTCCTGGAACTATCTATGTAGACCAAACTGTCCCTCCTTGAACTCACAGATATCCACCTGCCTCTGTCTCCCTAGTGCTGGGATTAAAGGTATGTGCCTCCACTACCTGACTGGAGATAGAACTTAATGGTTAAGCATTTGTCTAGTGTGTGAGACCTTAGATTAGCAGTCTTAAAACTAAAATTCTCACTTGACATTCAAATTTTTTTCACCCTCAAACCTACTATATACCCATTTATAATATTTTTTATTTATACAAATGATTCATTTATAAATTAATTATATTGATTTTGTAGTGAACTTTGCAATCAACTTTAAATAAACACTAAACAGCATATTTCATGCATGCTTTTTCTACCCACCAACTTCCCAGACAAAATGACTTACATCTATGAGAACATACACAATTCTTCAACTAGTCTAACTAACAAGGTATTTTTACTTCTAATTATGTTGCTTTTTCCCAATGGCCATTCCGTTAGTTCCCTCCTTCCTCTGTTGTGACTTTTATCTACTATGGATACCTTACATGATCCTTCCCTCCCACCCATTAATACCTGCCCTCCTTCACCCTCCATGAGACCAAGGCTCATCTGATGGTGTGCACACATTGCACGGCTCTCCACATGAGCACGCTGTCTCTGCTGTATGGCACAGAAATCTTTCCAGGAGCCTGCTTTTTTTTTTTTTAAGTCGGAAAAAAGCCTATTAATCTTCAGCTCTGATATTTTGACAAATTGGATATATCAAAGCTGATTAACTTAACTCTGTTCTTACTTTCAGTTAAGAATCCTTATTTTGTTCTTATTTCAGAGAAAAACTACCTTTGTAATAATAAATAATGAGGATATTTCAAAAACTTTAATGCAAGCAGATAACTACTCCACTTATTTTTTTAATTATATTTTTTAACTACAACAATGTTTGTTGTATTCTGAAAACATGTCAATTCTAGGCAAACTAGCAACTTTCCAGTTCAAGAGCTGAGGTGTTGGGGGCTGGGAAGATAGCACAGTGGTTAGACACTTGCTCTGCGAACCTAAATTCAGATCCCCAGCACCCCCATAAAAGACAAGCACAGAAGTGCACATCAATAGGAACAGCACAGGGAGGTGAGAGAGGTGGACTCTAGGGACTTGTTAGCTGACCCAGCTACCTAAAATGGAAGTGCCGGATTCTGTGAGACTGAGCAGAGTAAGTAGAGAGCAAAGAGAAAGACGCCCACTGTGAACCTCGGCCGTCCACATATACATACACACTAAATAGTTTTTGACACCTGAAAAATTGAAAACCTAATCAAGAAGAAAATCATTAAGCTTGTCTTTTTAAAAGTCAATCAATACAATTTAATACAATAATTAAAATGAACAAGTTCTGAAGCAAATACACATATTTCTCTAACCTACTAATTAGTATTCTACTAATACTTGGATGAAAAGGAACAGAGCAATCTGCTGGCTAGTTTTTGTCAGCTTTATACAAACTACCATTGTGTGGGAAGAGGAAGCATCTACTGAGAAAGTGCCTCCATCGGGGATAAGCCAGATAGAGACAGAGACAAAGACAGGCACAGAGACAAGTGGAGAGACAGATAGAGATCAGAAGACGGCATGGAAGAGTGAGCTTTCTCCTTTGATCATGTAAAGGGCAGGGACTGAACGCACAAAGTCAAGCTTGGTGACTTCGTGACAAATGTATTTACCTGAGGAGCCATCTCCCTGACCCTAGTTTTGCTTTTTAGCTATAAAAACTTTTTTTTATTAAATATTTTCTTTATTTACTTTTCAAATGTTATCCCCTTTTCTGGTTTCCCCTCTGAAACTCCCCTCCCCCTGCTCCCCAACCCACCCACTCTCACTTCCTGGCTCTTGCATTCTCCTATACTGGTGCATAGAGCCTTCACGGACCAAGGGACTCTCCTCCCATTGATGACCCACAAGGCCATCCTCTGCTGCATATGCAGCTGGAGCCATGAGTCCCTCTATGTGTTTTCTTTGGTTGGTGGTTTAGTCCCAGGGAGCTCTGAGGGTACTGGTTAGTTCATATTGTTGTTCCTCCTATGGGGCTGCAAACCCCTTCAGCTCTTTGGATCCTTTCTCTAGCTCCTCAATTGGGGACCCTGTACTCTGTCCAAAGGCTGGCTGACAGCATCCACTTCTGTATTTGTCAGGCACTGGCAAAGCCTCTCAGGAGACAGCTATATCAGGCTCCTGTCAGCAAGCACTTGTTGGCATCCACAATAGTGTCTGGGTTTGGTGGTTGTATAAGGGATGGATCCCCAGATGGGGCAGTCTCTAGATGGTCATTCCTTCAGTCTCTGCTCCACACTTTGTCTCTGTAACTCCTTCCATGGGTATTTTGTCCCCCCTTCTAAGAAGGATTGAAGTATCCACACTTTGGTCTTCCTTCATGTGTTTTGTGAATTGTATCTTGGGTATTTTGATCTTCTGGGCTAATATCCACTTATCAGAGAGTGCATATCATGTGTGTTCTTTTGTGATTGCGTTACCTTACTCAGGATGATGGAAATCAGTTTGGCGGTTCCTCAGAAAATTGGACATAGTACTACCTGAGGACCCAGCAATACCACTCCTGGGCATATACTCAGAAGATGCTCCAACATGTAATAAAGACACATGCTCCACTATGTTCACAGCAGCCTTATTTATAATAGCCAGAATCTGGAAAGAACCCAGATGTCCCTCAACAGAGGAATGGATACAGAAAATGTGGTACATTTACACAATGGAGTACTACTCAGCTATTAAAAACAATGAATTTACGTAAAAACTTCTTAAAGCTTCAAAATCAGCAGTTCTCAACCTATAGATCTCAACCCCTTCAGTGCTACATAACAATTATCCTGCATATCAGATATTTACATTATAATTCATAACAGTGGCAAACGTATAAATGAGGGTCCTCGTAACATGAAGAACTGTATTAAAGGGTCCCAGCATAGGAAGGGTGAGAACCACTGTTCTAAATACTAGATGTCAAATCATTACGTGACTTGTTTCCATCCTGACGGTTGGCTTGATTTTGTGCGTGTGTGTATGTGCGCGCGTGCACGCACTCACACACATGCGTTGTGTATCCTCATTTATGTGTGCTGGTACTGAACCCAGAAACTTACACATGCTAAGCAGGCACCCTACTATACAGCTACATCCCTAGACCTCAATCTCTACACAGTGTAGAAGAAAGTTTCATATTTTTGATAAGGCCCATCTTCTTTTCTCTTATTGCTTGTGCTTTTACTAATATTGAATTTAATAATCGTAAAACCTAGACAACAATTTACACCTGGTTTTTCTAAGGTTTTTACAGTTTGAGTTCTTGAGTCAGGGCTTTGCTCCATTTTGAGTTAATTTGTTTATACGGTATAAAGTAAGAACTCCGCATCACTGTCTTGCCTATGGAAATGCAGTTATCTGAGCACTATTTTTGTTTTGTGTTGCTTCTTCTTGTTTGTCTGTTTCCAGACATTTTCTCATGTAACTCAGGGGGCCTCAAACCTATTTTGTAGAAGGCTTGCCTCAAACTTGCAATGATCCTCCTGACCCTGTCTTCTGAGGGCCTGGATTACAGGCATGTAATCCCATACCTATTATATAATAAATTTTAACTGAAAAAAATATTAGGAATAAACAAAATATATTTTCAAAAAGATACTGTGGTAATTAATTACTCAATAAATAACAGGCAACTAAAAAAATTTCAATTGCTTGATTTTCCCTCCAACTGAGGGTGATATATGGTTTTATTTTCAGAGATTTTATTTTCAGAGATTTTATTATCAGATGTTTTGTTATTGATAAGGTTTTTTTGCATTAGGTACCCATTTATTGTATGTGTATGAGTATGTGCATATGTACATGTCATACACGTGTGTGTGGAAGTCAGAGGATAATTTGCAAGAATTACTTTTCTCCTTCTACCATGGAGCTCTCAGAGATCAAGCTTCGGTTGTCAGCCTGGGTGGGGAGTGCCCTTACCCACTGAGCAATCCTACCAGCACAATCCCACAGTTTAATCACTTCACTTCAGAGATGTTTGATGTTGTATATATGAAGCGTTTAATACTTACTTATCAAGGAAATCTTTGTCTACTACAGCAGAGATGTCAAGAAGAGGATTCCCCATTCCAAATAGCACATTTTCACTAAAAAAGAAAAAGAAAAAGAGAGGGTTAGTTAGAAAATGCAAATATGAAAATAAATATATCTTTACTTGAACATAAGCCTAACATGCTAGTTTGATTAAACCTTTGATTTGCCAGTTGCACATCAGACAGTATTTTAGAGATAACACAAAGATGTTACTGGGCTGGCAGTGGCTAAGAGCACAGGTTGCTCATACAAAGGCCCTGGGTTTGGTTCCCAGCACACACACAGTGGATCACAACCACAGATAGCTCCAGTCCCTGGGGTCCAACATCTTCAACTGGCCACAGGCACTGAATGCATATGGTGGACATATTATCCATACAGGCAAAACATCATACACATAGAAAAAGAGATTCTTAAGACAAATGAAATAAACCTGAAACATAATAAGAGAGGGAAATGATCTTGTTATTCTTGACATAATATTAAATTACCAATGCTTTTTATGTCAAGTTGATAGAAGCTGGAATCATTTGGGAAGGACGCGTATCTAAAATGGTCTAAGTGACTGATTGTGTGGGAGTGCCCAGCTCACTGTGGGCAGTGCCACCAGGGCTGGTAGCCCTGGGTGCTATAAGAAAGCACCTGAGCAAGCCACGAGGAGCAAGTCAGTAAGCTGTACCCCTCCATAGCATCTCATTAGTTCCTACACCAAGTTCCTTCAATGAGGGACTGTGATCAGGACATGTAAGACGAAATAAACCCTTTCCTCCCCAAGTTATTTGTGGTTGTAGTATTTTATCACAGTGACAGAAACCCCAAGACAAACATTAATCCAAATAACATCTTAAGGAATAAAAACGCTATTCTAGTTACAAAAAAGAATGGTAAATGCCAAGGTTGAGTTTAGGGGACAGCATGGACAAAAAAGGACAGCACAGTAATGATTCTTTGTAGTGAACTGAGTATAGTACCAACTGTGGGGACAGACAAACCTGGACATGAGAAAACTTTATGTTATCACTACCAGCTAAATGTAAAAGAAAAAAAGCAAAGACAAAAGGTGGTAAAAATCCTATAGTCAAATTTGGAGTACTCTACTAACATTGATTTCCTGGATTTGCAAAACAGCATGGTTATGCAAAATGCATCATTGGCAACAACCGAGTGACTCATGTTCTGGGTCACTCTTTTCTTTTGCAATTTCTTAAAAGCCATAAAACATTTAAAAAGATAAAATTCCATTGCATAGGAGAGATAGCTTAGCAGTTACAACTCTTCTGCCAGTGCACCAGGGTTCAACTCCCAGCTCCACATGGCGGCTCACAACCATGAGTAACTCATAAATGTGGTGCACAGATATACATGCAAGCAAAACATCGATACATATAAAATAAATAAAAAAATTTAAAGTTTTACTATGTATATCATAACATTTACAGGAAGATGAATATAGCTGGAAACTATATTATGCAAAGTAACTGAGATTCAAAAAGAAAATACTGCATGTTTTCCCCTCTCATAGAGACTGTAGAATTTCATTTTTATATGTGTATGTATTGTAGTGGCATAAGTCATAAAACTAAAAGAGGGACCATAAAAGAGGAAAGAGGTTGAAAGGGCAGTGTAAGGGGAAATGAAGAGAACAGGACTCTTGAGACATGAAAATGTCCTGGATAGAGACGGTGGTCAACAGGAGGCAGGGATGGGGCCAGGTAGACATGGTGGAGAAAAACTGTGGTGGTTTGAAATGTCCCACCTAGGCTCCAGTATTTGAAGCTGTGGTTTCTAATCAATAGTGCTGTTTGAGGAAGTTATGCAATCTTCAAGAGGCAGCAGCTTGAGGAAGAAGTCCACCACTGGGGCAGGCAGTGCGGATTTATAGCCTTACCCTACTTCAGTTCCCTAGAGGGAATTGCTGAATTGAGAATCCCTGATGTGATTTCTCAGCTTCCTGCTCTGGCAGCCTGCAGCCATGCCTCCCCAACAGTATGTACGCTCCCTCTGGAGTTGTAAGCCAGAATAAACTCTTTGTCCCATAAGTTGTTTGTGGCCATGATGTTTTAGATGAGCAACAGAAAAATAACTAATGTAATCACCAACAAAAGCAAAGTATGTAGGGAGATGCCATTTTCATAAAAACCAAGTCTCAGCTCAAGGAGGAGAAGAGATGGTGTTAATCAGATAGGATGAGAAAGACCACTGACTCGAATTGTCATGGCCAAATTAATTACAGCACACTTTTTTATTTGTGTACATGAGCTGCCTCCCCCTAAGGTGGGGTGCAAGAGAGCAGCATTGGATGTGAGGAAGACAAGGTTTTTATACAGCTCAGGGTTAGGGGGTTTTATTAGGGGTTTGGTGGGCAAAATAGGCAGAGTTACAGGAGCAGAACATAAGTTAGTTCTTCCTGAAGCAAAGACTTGGTTGCAAGGTGAACATAACAAGGTAGTCATTGGTGGCCACATAACCCTATGAAACAAAGTTAAGTTTCAAAAGCAAGATGTGTAAACAACTTTTTAAAATAAAGGCATGGGGGCTGGTGAGATGGCTCAGCAGTTAAGAGCACTGACTGCTCTTCCAAAGGTCCCAGAGTTCAAACCCAGCAACCACATGGTGGCTCACAACCATCCATAACAAGATCTGACGCCCTCTTCTGGTGTGTCCGAAGACAACTACAGTGTACTTACATATAAAAAATAAATAAATCTTAAAATAAATAAATAAAAATAAAATAAAATAAAGGCAGGATTGCAATTCCTGGAACAGGCAGTTCAGAACATTTTGTAGTTAAGGCTACAGGGTGGGACATAACACAGTTCTCGAGAAACAGAGATTCAATCATAAACAGAAATGAACCTAGTTTGGCTTTACTATAAGATCATTTTTAAGCCTAAAATTGAGGTAGACTGGTTCTTCAAAAGTTTATTCTGGAGCCAAATTGGAGAGAGCATATCGGGAACATGGATTTAGGCTCCACCAAGTTCCATGTTCCAACATGGAAGCGAATGTCCGGACGTTTTTATAGTAATGGAACAAAGGCCACAAATCAAAAAAATCACTTTTGGGGGAGAGAGAGAGAGACTGTAGATAGGAGAAGATTAAGACAGGGTTTCTCTGTAGCTCTGGCTGACCTAGAACTCACTATGTAAACCAGACTGGGCTCAAACACAGAGATGTTCTCTGCCTCTACCTCTGGAGTGCTGGGATTAAAGGTGTATACCACCATGCCTAGCAATGATAGTTATTTTTAGAAATGGATAAACGACTACCCACACCTATAAGCCTACTGCTACTCTTGAGAGACAGAGGCAGGGGGATAAGGAGTGATAGGCCTTCTTCAGCTGCACAAGACTGGCAGAGATAAAGGTATTCTAAAGGGACACTAATGTCTCTCAATCTGACTCACACTATTGAAACAATGAACTCCAAAGAAATGGGAATTTCTCCAGGAATCTCATGCTGGGAGAAGGGAAGGAGCTAGATAAAGAAAGGATTTGTCTCCAGGAAAGATTTCACACAGCTCCACCAGCTTGTCAGACCACCTTCCAGGGTGAGAGCGGAAGAGCAGACACCTTGATTGTTACCACAGATGTGTACATTCCTGGCCGGCTATTTAAACTTTAATCTCTCTCCAGGATCCTGAAGACAGATTGAGGGCAGGGGCCCGAATCTCTGCCCCTCTTTCCAAGTAGCCACACTGAATAAATCTCCTCTTTCCTGCCTTCCATTTTAAGTCTGGCTATTTTTACAGGTTTTGAGACTGGGTGGCCAGACCAGTCAGTCCCCTTCCAGACTGTCTTTGACAACAGACTCTTCTGGGGAATAAATAGCAGAGTTTGTGGTTTTATGTATCAAACTGTTTCATCCAAATGTAGAAGAACATATGGAAGCTCATCTCACTAGATGCGATGGTGGAAGATGGTCAGGAAACCCTCCCACAGAAGGGCGGGCTCAATCACCTAGATGGCCTGAGTAATTCTAAAACACCTGGTGTATGAGGAAGGTAAAAGTTGGTCCCAAGAAGTTGGAATCTGAACATACATATTTCTTTAACATTTCGTTTTCTTCTTATTTACAGTGAGAGAGGGTGTGTGCACGGCCACATATGTTCAAGTGCCCTCCAAAGCCAGACAAGGGCTCCAGATCTCCCGGAGCTGGAGTCACAGAGCTTGGGTCAAGGAACTGCTCATCTGGGGATCAGTAAGGGCTCTTAACCTTTGCACCATCATCTCTCCAGCCCCGAAACATACATGTTTAGCGCAAAAAGAAATTACCAAAGGAGTAGAAGGTTGAAGATGCTAGACAGAAGAAAAGTGACGTGTGTCTAAAGCATTGCACTATTTCCTCACGAATGAATGGGGCCATTCGAGCAATTTCCTGACAGGGTCTGGCCTGACTGACAAAGCAACTACATAAGTGACCGTTTGTCTCAGTATCTTTTTTATACCTAACACTGAAATATTGACATGTTTGCCACATTTGTCTGCTTGAGACAGGGTCTTGTTGTGTAGTCTAGGCTGCTCTGTGATTCATGTCCAGGCATGGGCCACCCCACCCAGCTTATAAATGAATAATAATTTTCAGACTGCAAAACTGACTCATCCTTTTACAATTATAAGAGCTCCAAAGGAGAAGAAAATACATAACCAGCTATGGGAGAGTGGCTGAATGCAGGTAGGGCAGCTAGCTTCCTAGTGGTTTTACTTAAGGTCTTAGTAGATTTGTATCAACCTGACACTAGTTAGAATTATCTAGGAAGAAGAAACTCAATTGAGAAAACACCTGCAGGCAATTTGGTAGGCCATTTTCTTGATTAATGATTGATGTGAAAGGCCAGGGGGGTTGGAGTGCACCCTGAGCAAGCAGGCAGATCTAGGTTGTATATGAAAGCAAACTAAACAAGGCAGGAGGAGAGGGCCACTAAGCAGCATCGCTTCAGAGCCATGCTTGGGTTCCCCAGCGGCCTGCCCTGCCTGTGTTCTTGTGCTGCCTTCCTTTGACAATGGACTGGGATCTGGGCTGTACACAGAAATAAACCCTATCCTCTCCGAGTTGCTTTTACAGTTTTATCACAGGAATAGAGATCCCTCTCTGCCTCTCCCCAGTTTCATAGTGATTCTGAGAAGAAACAACCCTCACAGACTGAAGCCAGATGCCAGGCAGCCCCTGAGAGGTGAGAAATGTGCTGGTACACTATCAAAGCTCTATTTCGGAGAACTGCAATCATTTCAGCTAACTGACAGGTCCTTCAGAAGCTCAAGCCTTCCCGTGTTTGAGCTGATCCTGAGCTTGCCCTGTGCTCAGAGTTTCCCAAAGAGCATCTCAAATACAACCAGCTGCAACTGTTTAACATTCCAGCTGCTTGAAGCAGTTGGAACAAACAAGTTAACCAAAAACATAAAAGGGAAAGTGTAAGGAAAAAACATCCACAGAGGGAACCTCCAGAATGTTCCTAAAATTGCAGTGGCCAAGCTTAAGGAAGACAAGGGAAGGCCCGAAGCACCCATATCTGCCTGGGCAGAAGACCGCACAAGCACAAACGACAGCTTTACTGCTGTAAGCTCTGGCTGCGTGTTTAGGATGTGCCTCGACAGGCACAGTATCTCTAAGCAGACTGGGAAACAGTAGCAAGTATAACAGGAATGTGAAAAACTGGATCCTCAGACATTGTTGGAAATGTAAAATGATGCAGCCACATTGGTAAACAGGGATGAAGTTTCTAAAGAAGGAAGAAGAGACAGAGAAGGAAGGAGACAGAAAAATGGGGGCTTTTACCTCAAAGGAACAAAAAACATGGTTTGTTCTGAAGCCAAATGTGAGTGATTATACCCAGAAATAGTTTACCAAATGCCATGTTCCAATAATGTAACAGTTTAATAAAGTTTTATAGTAACACAAGAAAATCATAAATCAAGACCCTTTCTGAATACATTGGTAGAAATATTAGAAAAGCTGGGAAATCAAACTATGGACTTCAGATGTTATCTGCAGGGGTCTGTCTGTACATTCCAAAAGATTTACCTAACGGTCACAAAGATATTAGGTCACACGGAGAGGAAGGTAATAAATGGTTATTAAGTGTGTTAAAGATAGCCCAAGATAATTTGGCTTGGCAACATTCCATCATTTCCACATCATTAAAGTTCTAATGAGTCAGTCAGCCTTTGTTGTCAGCTTCTATCCAGGAATTTTTGTTCACAAAATAACATAAAATTATCCTATGAAGCTGCATCCTTCCCTAAGAGAAACAAACATATGGCAACACAAAACTTACACATGGGTGCTCACAGTACTACTATTCACAACAGCCAGACTGAAAATAACCCATAGAGCTGGCTTAACAAAATAACCTACACATCAAAACGTATTCAACCATGAGAAGAAATGAGATACTGATAAGCTGATATGACATGGATGAACTTTAAAAACATTTTACTCGGGGGCTGGAGAGATGGCTCAGCAGCTAAAAGCACTGACTGCTCTTCTGAAGTTCAAATCCCAGCAACCACATGGTGGCTCACAACCAACTGTGATGAGATCTGGCGCCCTGCCCTCTTCTGGTGTGTCTGAAGACAGCTACAGTGTACTTATGTATAATAATAAATAAATCTTTTTTAAAAATTACATGATTGTGCTCATGACACAACAGAATAAAAATTCACAGAGGTGTCAGGCTGTGGCAGCACACACATTTAATCCCAGGCTTCAGGAGACAGAGGCAGGGTGATCTCCGAGTTCGAGGCCACCCTGGTCTACAGAGCTAGTACCAGGACAGTCAGTGCTACACAAAGAAGCTCTGTCCTGAAAACAAGACAAAAACAAAAATTTTTTAAAAATAATAATTCAGAGGCAAAAAAGTAGATTTTACAGTTTCCAAAGGATGGTTGGTACTATACAATAGGTAGAAAATGAGTGACCGCTAACAGCTATAATGTTTCATTTTTAAACTGATAAAAATGTTTCAAAACTATTCTGCAGTGATAGCTGTTGGACTCTAAGTATAAACTGATCTGTCTGCTTTAAAATTAGTTTATACTATATGACTCATATCTTTAAAATTAATTCAAACAAATGGACATAATTGGTGTTTACAAAATGCTAAATTCAACAACTGGAGCATGAGGTTTCCACTCAAAATATTATTGACTGAGCTGGGGAGAGGAACTCGTAGGTGAAGTGCTTCCATGCTACACAAGCAGGAGGACCCGAGTTCTCAGAACCAAAAGGGCTGGCAAGATGGATGGCTCAGCTGGTTAAGGCCCTCGCTTCTAAGCCTGATGACCTAAGTTCAAATCCAGAATCCCTATGGTTAGAGGACAGAACCAATTGCCACATTCTAACCATGGCACACGTGTTTACAGACAGACAGACACACACTAGTACATAGGCTGTAAGCAGAGGAGGGAAACCACATACAAGCTGGGTGTTGTGGCCCACCTCTGGATTCCTCCCTACACTGGGAGTCGGAGACATGAGGGTCCTAGGGCTTGGGGACCAGTCTAGTCAAAACAAGCTGCAGGTTCAGTGAGGGGCCCTGTTTCACACATGCACTGTCTCAAACAAATGAGACGATGAGAGAGACAGAAGGGTGGGGACAGAGAGAGGGAGACTGAAAATAATGAGGGGGCTGTGAGATGGGTCAGAAGTTAGGAGTACATAATTCCAGAGGACCTAAGTTCGATTCCCAGCACCCAAATAGCAGCTGACAACCATCTGTAATTCCACTTCAAAGGGATCTGACACCCTTTTCTGGCCTCAAGCACACACTCTGTCTACAGACATACATGCAAGCAAAACATAAATACAGAAAAGATAAAACTTTAACAGAAATTAAATTCTTTAAAGTTTGTTGAAAAATAACAGAAAATAAAAAATTAACTAGAAAGTTCTCAAATATTAAGACTTAAAAGGCAGAGACAGGAAGATAACTCCAAGTTTAAAACTAGTCTACATAGAAAGCTTTATTAGGTCAGTAGAGATTACTCTGTCTGAGACTCTGTCTCAGAAACCATACATAGGAGTTGACACTGGAGACACAACTCAGTGAGAGATAGTCCTGGAGGGCCCAAGGTTTGATTCCTTATATCATAAGAAAAATAGGGGGGAGGGGGGTGCCATGTCATGTCAGATGTGGCAACACAGGCCCATAATCTCACCTAGGAAACTAAAGCAGTAGAATAGCAAGTTCAAGGCTTGTATGGGCTACAGAGTGAGTTCGTGGCCAACATGGGAAACTTAGTGACACTTTATCTCAAAATAAAAAAGACTGGGATATAGTTCAGTGATAAAGCACTTGTCTACTACCATGCACATGGCTCAAAGTTCAATCCCCAATACAGCAAGAAAAGAGAGAAAGAGAGAGAGGGGGGGAGGGAGGGAGGAAGGAAGGAATGAACGAACGAACGAACTGATATAATGAGCAGAAAAATCAGTATAAATTGTACAGTTATTTGAATGAATACAGTATATCAAAGTTTTTTATGATACAAAAGAAAAAAACCGAGGAAGTCAGCTGCTGAGTGGCAGATCTGAGGCCCCTACTTCACACACTTTCCCAGGGTGACCAGCCACTTGGACCACTTCCTTCATGAAAAGGACACACTTAGTCCTTATTGAGATAGATATTTACTCTCTCTATGGATTTGCTTTTCTTTCATCTAATGCTTCTCCAAAGCCTACCTACCATCCATGGACTTACAGAATGCCTTCCCCACAGTCGTGGTATTTCACACATTGCTTCTGACCTAGGAACTCACATTTTAGCCAGAGAAGTGTGACAATGCACCCGTACTCATGGAATCCATTGGTTTGGCCATGTTCCGTCCATCCTGAAGCATCTGACCAGACAGAACGGTGGAATGGCTGATGACACAGTTACAGTGCAATTGGGTAACAGCACCCTGGAAGGATGGTGCAGGATTCTCCATAAGGCAGTATATACTTTGAATCAATGTCCAGTATACAGTATGGTTTCCTCGCACAGCCAGGACTCACAGGGCCAGTTATCAAGGGGTAAGAAGTGAACGATTCCATTTACTAGGGCCCCTAATGGCTCACTAGCAACCTTAAATTCTGGCGGCCTAGAAATTTTGGTTCCAGAATGGGAATTGATTCTCACTAAACACACACACACACACACACACACACACACACAAAACATTCCATGTAACTGGAAGCTCAGACTTCTGGCCACTTTGGGCTTCTGATGCCCTTAAGCCAAAAGGCAAAAAAAAGGAAAAACAGTGTCAGGAGGGGGCGACTGATCCAGATTACAAAGGGAAAACAGGATTGCTGCTCCACAATGAGATAAGGAGTGGACAGCAGGAGATCCTTTAGGGTGTATGTCACTTGGCACTACAGTGTCTGTCTAGGCAGGATGACAAAGCACACAGACCCTTCAGGAATGAAGGTATGGGTCACTCCTCCAGGAAAAGAACCAAGACCTGCTGAGTGCTTTCAGAGGGTGGAGAAAATACAGAATGGTTAGTAAAGGAATGAAGTTATAAATACCAACTAAGGTCATGTGACCAGCTGCAGAACCATGGAATGTAAGTGACATGAATATGTCCATCCTAAGAATGTACCTGCATATGTATGTAGACACACGTTACGCAATATTTATATTTTATTTCTTTATAATGTAATGTAACATCAATTGAGATATTAGTGGTTATCACATTTATGGTATTCCTCAAAGAATATTGCCACCAGTTCTAAAATATATAATGCATTTTCAGTTGTTTGTAGAACTGTTATATCATGCTAGGTAGAAATATAACCAGGCTATTGTTTTCATTTGAAAATGAAGCATTATATAATGAGATGTGGTTGTTTGTCAAGTTGACAAGAGGGTGGACTTGGTTGTCAACTATATCTGGAGTCACCTAAAACCTTAGTATCTGAGCACACCTATAAAGATTTTCTTGATTGGCTATAAACCTGAACCACACCTTCAGGTGCCAGTCCTCCTAAAAGGACATGAAAGAAGGACTCTTTGCCTGTTTGCCCTCACTTTCCCCGGCAAGTTCACCCATCGTACTCCTGAGGATTCCTTCCCTGGTATTTGTGCCTACTTCAAGAGTCCAACAGAGACCAAAGAGCAGCTGAGACTCCCAGCCTTGTATACTGAATTAGCAGACTCTAGGGCTGGCTTTCCATAGGCTTGGATGCTATTGTTGGACTATCCACACAGACCACAACCTGAAAGCAAGCCTGTCACAGTAAATCCTCTTGAATTTTCAATCATCGGTTTTATTCCCTAGAGAGCCCTGACTTATACACTGCCACATTTACACAAAGACAGAACAGTGTCCTCAACTAAGGAATAGAGAAAGGTGGTAGAACACTGTCAAACTGTGCAGGACAAAAAGGAAGACAGGAGAAAAACAGGATGTTCATGGGAGTTTTGTTCATCATAGCCAAAAATTGTAAAGTACACAAAGAGCAGCACAGTAACACTGTAGCTACCTACAAATGATGGGACAGTACTCGGGAACGGAAAGGATAAGCTACTGACACACCAAAACGGATGAACCTCAAAATTGTCATGATAAACAAAACTCGAGTAGCCCTTAGTGTACAAGACTCTTTATACGAAGTTACAAAATAGGCAAATTAGTTACTGTTAATAGAAGAACGAAAGCAGCTGCCTGGGTGGTGAGGGGAACAGGATTAATTGAAAAGGAGCTGAAAGAGAACTTCTCAAAAACTGTCCTGTATCTAAGGCTGAGTGCTGTTTGTGCAAGTAACTATACTGTCAACATTCAGCTACAAGGGAATGTAGCCCAATGGTGTAGCATATGTGATAAAAGAGGTTCAGTCTCCAGCAATGAGAAAAAATGTTAAATGCAGGCTCTATGATTTTACAGCATATATACTGTTGGCATAAAAAATATAAACTAACAGGGGTAATGTGTGGCCTTTAGCTATATAACCCTTACATTTGTATACTAATTCTTATCTTTGTTGCACATTCTAGAATATTTCATCTCTGACCAGCATTATCTGCTTTTTTAATCTTCCTATTGGGAAACTCTTTTCAACATTCTAACTTGTTGAAATTTCAATCCCTAGCTCCCAAAATCTTCATTCCAGAGTGTATTCCTGACTTCTCTATTAGTTCCCTGCTCTCCTCACAGTAAAACAGTTTTAAAAAGAAGTAAAGGCAGCCGGGTGTGGTGGCGCACGCCTTTGATCCCAGCACTCGGGAGGCAGAGGCAGGCGGATTTCTGAGTTCGAGGCCAGCCTGGTCTACAGAGTGAGTTCCAGGACAGCCAGGGCTACAGATAAACCCTGTAAAGGCTCCACTAAACAGCCAGTTCCTCTGTGCTATAGAAAAGTGTTTTTATATATTTATTATTTGTTCTGTGTGTGTGTGTGTGTGTGTGTGTGTGTGTGTGCGCGCACGTGCGTGCACACATGTGCTACTTGGTGGGTGTCAGAGGACAATGTGCAGGAATAGGCTCTCTCCTTTTTAAATTTTCACAAAGTACCAATAATAGGGGAGGCATTATTATTTATTATTATCTTTGTTGAGCAAACTAGTAAAGAATTCCTAGGGGGAAAAAAAATCAGCAAGATTACATAACCTCCCAAAAATCAGACAGCAAATAAATGATTCTAAACTTCATATAATGTGCTTTTTTGTTCAATATAACACACTGAGACACTCAGGACTCTTTTAATATAAAAATGTTTGGTCAAAGAGAAGCATCCAGATATAGACAAAATAGGGGTACAGTCATTATCTATGGCTTTATTTCAAATAACATTTCAACAACTAAAACTCCTATGACAATATGATTACATGAGGTGACCAGATAATTCACGATCCAAATGGATAAATAAAAAACCTAACAGTAATCATGTCAAGCTAACAGGCACCATTCAGCACCTGCTCTGGGCAAACTGGGGTACGTGGTCGCCTGGTTTATAAGACAGCTTTATTTATGTTTTATTGCAGCAATTTTTAAAAGCAACAACCAGAAGTAAAGAAAGCCATGGATGCTAGACAAATGAGCAGGAAAGAGTTAACCTCTGGCCAGTCACCATCATTTGGTTCCAGTTTTATCTTTGACAGTTCTGCTTAATGTAGCAATTCACTGACTGAAATGATTTGGAGTTAGAAAACCTTGTGTGTTTTCTCAAACAAAGATGACCTATTTATAAATACGAGCATTAACAGCTGAAACACTGCACATAGGAAAAAGGTCCTATTTCAGTTTTCTAAGACAGTTCATAGATCAAATAGTTTCAGTGTATCTTCAAATCTTATTTAGCTCACCAAGAAATCTCACAACATAAAAATTTATATAGCAATCTGAATTTTTAAATTCTTAAAAAGAAAGAAAGAGGAAGAGAAGAGAAGAGAAGAGAAGAGAAGAGAAGAGAAGAGAAGAGAAGAGCAGAGCAGAGCTCAGCTCCCAGGTCCTAAAATGAGTTTGAAAATTCTGCTTAAATGCTGCAAAGAACCCAGCTCAACAAAATTCCATCTTAGCCCTACTTTTGTCTCCATATAATGTTTTCCATCTGAGTAGTTTGGAGGATTCTATTGGATGTACCTCAAAAGTCCTGAGCCTTAAAAAGAAAAATACCCCAGGACCTCACCCACAGCCCACATAAACTTTCCAGTGTGGGCTTAACCCACACTAGCAGTTCCAGCATGATGATGATGGAGGACACAGACAGACTCAAGAGTCCCAAAATAGTCTCAGCCAAACCTGGCCATACAGACTGCACAGCAAATACCCTCACTACTCCCAACGGGGTTCCCAGTGGTCCCTGGCACAACTTGGGAGTTGTAAACAACCCCAAAGCAGACTGCACACAGGGTTATGAAGACAAGGCAATGTTTAACAGAGAAACTTTTAAAGTGTTACTCAGTAAAAAAGTACACAAAGTAGTAGTGAATGACCTACATTGTCTCAGACTCTACTCCTGGCAAACTAGAATGTATCGCTTCCATTCCGGAAAACAATTTCCACACAGAGAAAGAAAAAAAATTCCAATATTTTCTAGATCTCCTACATTTAAGGCTTTACCTTTCCTATTGGAACAATTTAGACTGACAAAAGAATTAGTTTATCAACTATGTTCTAACATGGCCCAAATGAAGACCTGATATACATAACAAGGGATAAAAGTTCTCCAAGGATAACCAATTTTGTAAGCCAAAAATTTAGCTTCTTAATCACTAAAAATTAGTAGAATAAAATACAAATTATGATAGTCAGAATACCTCTAGCCAAATCATTCAAGACCTTAAGCTTAAAAGGATAGTCTAATTAAAATAATTAGAAATTAAGAGTTGACTGCTACCCTAAAAATGACATAACTAGGCTGTTTGTTTCGAGACAGGGTTTCTCTGTGTAGCCCTGGCTGTCCTGAAACTCACTTTGTAGACCAGGCTGGCCTCAAACTCAGAAATCCGCCTGCCTCTGCCTCCCAAGCACTGGGATTAAAGGCGTGGGTCTTACTTAGCTAGGCTTAAATAAGGTATCTCAAAATCTAGGATCTGGTTCAAGATTTGTAACAATTTAAGTGAACTTAAACAAATTATACTATTTCTGATTTTCAGTGTCTTCAACTGCAAAATGAGGCAATTACATAGGTAAGTGTGTTTCCTGTTTATAAAGTGAAGCTTTACACATATCTTTTCAATTGACATCATTTCCTAGGTGGGGAAAGGCTTTTAAGATTAAAAAAAAATATTCCACTCATAAACTGTCTTGAAAGTTAAAAGCATTGTACAGATAGTGGGACACACCTATCATCTCAGCACTCAAGAGATCAAAGCAAAAGGATACCAATTGAGGACAGCCAGAGAGGGCTACTGTAGCAAGTTCTAAGTTAGCCCAGGAAAACAGTGAGACCCTGTCTCAAAATGTCAAATTCAAAACAAAGTTTTAAAGTACAATTACCCTGTAGTACTGTAGGATGGAGGTTGGTATCACAGTAGTGAGAGATTTCATTAAACAATGCCCATGGTAAAAATAAAAAAAGAATTAGAAAAGAGCCTCAATTAGATTGTAGGTATGTCTGGTTTCTAATCCTATATTCTTTGATAGCCATTGCAAAGTCACACGCTGCTATATTTAGCAACAATTATTTTAAGTGTGGGGTAAAGGCAAGAACACAGGACATGAGGTCAGATTTTGATAATTTGGGATCACCAGAAGAGGGTATTAAGACTGCACTTTTGCATTACTGGTAGGCTGGGCAGTGAAGGGGAACTGATAACTGATAAAGACATGACCTAACTGCAGTAGCTGCCGTCCTCACTGGGCACCTTCAAAACTGTCATACCCAGTGTCACGTGGCCTTGCTCATCCTTCCCTGCTACAAGAAATCAGGAAGCAAAACGGGTCCTACAGATAACTCACATCTGTACATTTTGTAATTTCTGAACACCAAAATAAATTTTCTTCAGAAAATTTAGTGTACTGTTTCTACAAAGGTATCAAGATCTAGACTCACTTCCTAACTTTGCTAGTAACAGGTTTTGTGCTAGGCACTAACTTTTCTTCAATTTAGTTCCTACAGCAAAGTGTGATTTTTTTTTTCAAGCCACGTCTCAGTAGCTCAAGATTTTAACCAGACCCTGAAAAAGCAGACCAAAGAAAGTCATTTATCTGCCTTTTCAAAATATATATATATATCCAAGGTTGGTGTTAACTCCAACTTTTGAAAACAACTCCTACATTCCTACACTACAAACACATCTCAAAGCTACCCATTTGGACATTTGGCCAGTGAGGAGTGGCCTGGAGTGAAATGGGCAATTAAAACCACAGGGAGGGTGAGCTTGCTGGGAACAAGGCCCTGAGTTCAATTCCCAGAACATTAAAAAAGAGAGTCTTTAGAAAGCATTTTTGGCCAGCACACCTAATCCTGTAGGGATGGGAAGGGACACAGGAATGAAAAGAAGGGAAATTAACTGCTGCCATACAGCACTACCCTAATTTATGGTAAAATGCCATTAGCTTTAAAAGATAGATTTGCTGCAACGTCATTTACCAAAAAGGCCATGTGGGTCTCCATATTCCCACACCTGGCTTTCTCCTGCATAATGAATGATCAGTACTCTTTGTCCACCTTACTACATAACTATAAATTTAAGAGAAAAGGCAGCACCACTGTGTCCTACCTGAGGAAAAGGTTCTAAATGAGTAACAGAATTACCTCCAAAAAGCCATTAAATTACTAGGACTTAGGCCCTTTAAAGCTCATGGCCCCAAATTACTTCTTCAAATTTGTGCTGGGGCCTCCCTGCCTTTTGGAAAATAAAGGCCAAGAGCTACTTTTTAAAAAGGCATTCCAAAACACTGGGTAAATGAGGAAACTTACTTTTTTTTTTTTTTATAAACAGTCACATTTACATAAGCATTCAGTAGAAGCCAAAAAAAAAAAAAAAAAAAAAGTGGGCAAGCCCACTTAGGTATAACCATTTGCTCCCCACCACCAACACAACCAAAAACAGAGGACCATTCAAAACCCTGGACCTGTGATTGGGTGAGTCTGCTTTCATTATATCAAAACCCATTCCACTTGTGACGCTAATATAAAAGTAGGCAAACATATGGTACCTTCGAGAACCAAAGTACTAATTCCAGTCATAGGCAAATATTTTAGGGACACACAATTTCACAACTTGGGAACAATCTGCGTGAGAGGTGCCAACTCTACAGATCTGCTCATGGCTAACCATGAAGTTCTGTCAGAAGGCATGACACAGAGGAATGGGCATACACTGTACAGGGCACATTCCCTTGGGGCCCGGGTCACCCCACAGTGGGTCGATGGGGGCGGGAGGCAGTTTTTCATGAGAAATTCATTACACACACACAAGTAAGCCACAGACCCTGGAATCTGAGCAAGGGTCACCTCATGTAAGTGACAACAAATAGGGCAGCGCCTTCTGCTACTAATGCAAAAACTTCGGAAGAAACAAGAAATGAACCAGTGAGAAGTGTGAGGGGAACAGAAGAGGAGCCAGCGGCAAAGGGAGGCTCTAGACCTAGGGAAGGGGCAATAGTTCTCTCAGAATCTGCAAGCTCACGCCCAGCCGGGGCATAGCTGAAGCGGCCGCCCTCTGCTTACCTGGTGGACGTCATGACTGCACCTACCCGTCCCGCACCGCAGCGCCCCGCGCCTGATGTCCGATGCTCAGCGTCTGCCCAGGTAGCAGTAGGTACCACAGCAACTGCTCCCTAGCTCTGGCACTCAGCGTCGGAGAGCTCGTCCTTACACACCCCGCGCGCGGGCGGCCCGGGGCGAGCTGGCCCCACCCGCTGATTGGCTGCGGCCAAAGGAGGGCGGACGCCCCGCCCCCGTCGGTCCGCTGTAGCGCCGCCCCCAGGGCTGAGCGCCGAGGCTCGCTGCCCGCGGGGCTCGCTGGGGCTCGGTCAGGCTCGCTGCCACGCGGGCTAGCTGACCAGCCAGAGGGCTGGCTAGCGGGCACGGTGGCCATCTTGAGTCCTGGTAACCACCTCCCCTTGCCCTCCCGGCCCCCCAGGGCAATAAGGTTGAGTGCCCGCCTCAAAAATGGCCGCGCCGCTGGCAACCCGGTTCGCAGTCACATGGGCACGCTCTACCTCGGCGAGCTCAGGTCCCTTTAACAGTCTGGGGAAAGGGACGCTGTCAGGACAAATCTTGGACGTGGTTTAACAGTCCGCAAAACCTCATCTGCAGACGAAAAGCAGCCACCTGGGAAACCTCAGGCCGTGGAAAACTAAAAGCAAGGCAACAGCTGCAAAGGAGCGCTGAATTCCAAGCTGCAACCTCAGGGAGTCAATATGATCCCAAACGTTCTTGAACTTCAGAAACACTTAAACAGTTATCTAATATAAATGTATTTAGGGTTCATTAAACTGTGAATCAGAATCTAAGTGAGGTGAGGTCCGGACAACCGGAATTTTTAGTGTATACCCAGGTGATCCACGTATGCACTAAATAAAGTTTATATCCTCCTAACCAAACTACCCAATGCCCTATTTGCCACACATGTCAGATTACCTCGCTTTCCCCAATACCTGAGCTGTGAAACAAGCATTTAAAGCTACAGGAAAAAGATTGATGTTAAAGTTTATAGTGAGCTACAGTGAGTTAAGAATCCGATAATGAATCACTAATAAAAGCTGCGGGAAAACACGGGATGGAATCGGTAAATGCTTTATGCTCCAAATAGCTTTTGTTTATTCTTTCTTTATTCTCTGTGTAATAATATTTATGTTAGCTGAGGACAACATCCAGCAGCACTCATTTACTGGGCACATACAGCCGTGATCAATCTCCTTGGTCTGACATATCAGAAACAAGTCCAACACTATCAAGGCATAGATTGGGAGAGGGACTGAAGGCATGGCTCTGCAGTAAAGTGTTTGTCTTGGGAGTATGAGGATCTCAGTTCAATCTTCAGCTAAGGAGAGGAGGGGAAGGGAGGAGGATAGCTCACCAGTTAGACTGCTACCAAGGCTAGGACCTGCGCTCTAGTCCCAGAACCCACGGATGGAGGCGAGTATTGTTGCCCATCCTCTGACCTCCAGATACATATGAACCATGAAAATGTCTCCACTCCAACAAATACTTTTTAATTTTTAAATGGGCGCCTGCTGCGAGGTGATTGGCCTTCATATCCCCTTATCTCTGGCAGCAAGGCTTTCTGCTCCTCCCTTCCAGACAGCTTAAAGATTTACAGCTTGTCTACAGTGAGGTTTTCCTCTTAAACTCTAATAAACTATCCTTGAGCTTCAAAACAGGAGGATGGGTGGAGTGCCTTAGTGTCTACTTGGGAGCTGAAGAGATGTGTCTGTCTCAGTGAAAAGAGCACTTGCCACTCTCCCCGGACCTAGGTCCAGCTCCCAGCACCCACATTAGGTGGCTCACAAACATCTATAACTCCAGCTCCAGGGAATCTGAACTCCCTGGAACCTGCACACATGTGGCACACATTCACACACACAAATAAACAAAAAATTTGAAGGGACCAAGTAAACATAGTGGACCTAACTTTAATGTTAAAAGTGAAGCAATGGGATTTCTCTTGAGGCTCAGAAAAATATAGATACCAGTCACTTGAGAAACTTGAACACAAAAATATTACTTCAACAACCTGGACTTAGATGTGACTGTTCCTCCAGAGTCAGCTGGGTAAAGACAAACTGAAGAGGCTGAGGAACAAGCTAGAGGGCAGAGCGCACGTGCACTGATCCTCTCAACTGCTCTTCTGTCCACTTTATCTAATCTTGGTTTGGGAGGCTGCTATAAAGCAGACAGACAGTGAGCCCCAAGTAGCTGACTGACTCTAGATAGCAGAACAAAGGAGTGGAACCACCTACGAGTCTTTTCAGCAGATACTCTGGGCCCAGAAATAACAGTAATGCTCTTAAAAGGCACTGTCTTCAGAAGTACAATAAGATGAAAAAGCACTCCAGAACATTTCCAGTGGGAAGATAAATGACCACATTTCGGGAAAGCCTTTGCCAATACGTATCAGAAATTCCATTTTTTTGAAGCAATTATGAAAAAGTAGACCAACATGAACAAATATTCTATATCCAGTCACAAACTTGATCATTAACAATACCAAAAGTGTACTGTAAACCAGTAGCAAGGTTCAGTAAGAGAATACTATATATAGGGCAATTATGAAATGTTTCCATATTTTTTCAAAGAAACCGGAAAATGCTTAAAGACATACTATAAAATTAAAAAAGGAAAATTCAGAATATAATCTGTGTAGTTTTTAAAAATGCATACCATGCATTCATTTAAAAAAAAAAAAAAAACTGGGAAAAACACACCTAACAATCATCATTGGGTTTCTTTCCATGGAAAGAAAGTTTACATAAAATTTTCAATATTGATATAGCCTTTAAATTTTCTAACACCCACTGTTTTTGTTTATTATCATATTATTTATGTGTTGTCCCACACATTCCATGGTGTGCCCATGGAGATCAGAGGACATCTAGCAAGAGTTAGTTCCCTCCTACCATGTGTCCTGGGATTGGTTGCAGGTTTCTCAGGCTTGGTAGCAAGCACTGTTACCTACTGAACCGTCTCCCTGGCCCAAGAGGGTTTTTTGTTCTCTGACATGGACTTTCTATTCTGTACCTCCAGCTGTCCTAGAACTCACTACTGTAGCCCAGACAGACTGGCTTTAAGCTCAGAAGCCTCTGGCATGGCTTCCCAAACCCTGAGATTACAAGTGTGCACCACCAGGCCCTCCCACACACTGGCTTTATAGTCATTAGCACTTTTATAATATTAATTATTTTTGTTTTTGGAAGCTTTAATTTTATGTGTTTGCTACACATAACGTATGTGCACTGGAAGGGTGCAGATACTTTTTAACTGAGATAGAACCTCCCTATATAACCCTATAAATAGCTGGCCTTACATTCACAATCCTCTTGCCTCAGCATCCCAAGTGCTGGGATTATAGGCTTATAGCACAATGCTAGCTCCATGATGGTAATTTTATTTAATAACATTGTTGTTATGTATGTATCTGCACATCTGTGTATGTATGTAGTAATGGGAGTTAGACCTAAGACAAATACTCTACCACCTACCTAGATGCCCAGTATCTTGTCATCTTAAAATGGCTGAAAAAGTTAAAACATTTTTGCTCTTTTAAAATTTCTATAATTTTAAGAACACAACTAACAAAACTATCCTTATTTTTAGAAGTTCTGGATATTATTGTAAATGTCTCATTTTTCATGTACATGAACTCTTTTAAGATTATTTATTTATTTGATTTATATGAGTACATTGTCACTGTCTCTGAAGAGGGCATCAAATCCCATTGCAGATGGTTGTGAGCCACCATGTAGTTGCTGGGAATTGAACTTAGGACCTCTGGAAAAGCAGTTAGTGCTCTTAAGCTTTAAGCCATCTCTCCAGCCCATACATGAACTTTTAAACACAGGAATAATAATAAAATATCTATGATTTTCTTCATTAATTACTTTGTCACATTTCACAATAATTAAAAGTAAAAATACCACTTTGGAGTTTTCCTTGAATAGCCCAGTTATGAACACAGGGACTATTTCCCACATGATACTTAAAAATGCAGCAGACCAACCCCCTACATACATCCCCTTACTAAATACTAAAAAGACTGTATTTTTAAAGCAATTTTTATCTTACTCTCAAAAGAAAACATCTTACAACTTGTGTCCCTGAATAAAATGATTTACCACAAGAGGCAGAGGCCAGCCAGTTACAGTGAGACCCTGTCTCAAAATAAATGAAGGCATACCACAGTATAAGGTACCAAAAATAAAGGAGGAGGGGGGCTAGGGATGTGGGGGCGGGAGTTCTTTTTCTTCTAATGATTTATTATTACTGTGCTTTAATGAGGTGTATGTGTTTTGGGGGAGGGGCATGTGCATGAGGAGGCCAGAACAGGACACAGATGCCTTGGCGTTGGAGCTACAGGCAGTTGTGAGTAACCTGACTCAGAGCTGAATCTAGGGTCCTCTACAGAGTAGAATAGGGTCTTAACCACTGAGCCACCCTTCCAGCACCAAGGAGATGGGAATTTTAATTGTGGGCCTGCCAAAAACTTTCTAACCTTCAACAAATCGTTTGATCATCAGCTTCCTTACCTGAAACACAAAGGGGTTCACTCTATGTGACAGATCAGATTCACTTCAGTTCTTATTAATGAAAGAACTATGGACTGCTGTCCCAGTACAAACTGAGTTGTCTGTAACAGTCCTGGCTGTCCCAGAACTCCCTTTGTAGACTAGACTGGTCTCAAACTCACAGAGATCCACTTGCCTCTGTCTCCTGAGTGGTAAGACTGAAGGCATGCGCCCACATCTGGCTCCTGAGTTGTAGTTTTAAAGAACCACTTATGGGGCTGGCAGGATGGCTCAGTGGTTAAGAGCGCCGACTGCTCTTCTGAGTTCAAATCCCAGCAACCACATTGATACCCTCTTCTGGAGTGTCTGAAGACAGCTAAAGTGTACTTACATATAATAAATAAATCTTTAAAAAAAAAAAAAGAACCACTTAACATTAGTTTTAGTTAGAGAGGATCATTCAAATAAATGCTGGAATGTACAACTATCTCAAGACATGTTACAAGAAGTTAACTATTTCTGATTATCTGCATAGTCTTAGGTTATATTTCATTTTAATGTTCCATTTTAAAATAATCTTTAAATGGAACCTGACAATTCATTGGAGATTTTAAAGTCACTAATACTTCAGTGACTGAACTTTAATAAAAAGTGTTTAACAAAGTTCTCTCAGGCATACCCACACAAGTGTTTAATTTTCAGTGAACTGGTGCTCAGTGTAAACTATTTAAAAGTACACACTACTTCCCAAGCACTCATTAATTCATCAAATATTTACTGTGTGTGGTACACACCTTTGATCCCAGCACTAGGGTGGCAGAGGCATGTGGATCTCTGAGTTCAGGGCCAGCCTGGTCTATGTAGCAAGTTTCAGGCCAGTCAGGACTACACAGTGAGATCTTGTCTAATACACGTATATACTATACATATATACCTCAGTACACACACATACATAATAATGTATGTATGCATGTGTGTATGTATGTACCATCTCCTCCTCTGTGCTAGACACTAGATATCCAGCAAAGATAAGCAATTTTCCTCTTGCAGAATTTAAATTCATCGAAAGTGTTACAGATGAATAACCAAATAATAAACAAGAACCATCAAATGATCAAAAAGTACTATATGGGAGGCATATAGGACCTTGTGCTCACAGATACACATTAGGGGAACTAGATATGTTAGACACATGGGGCTGTTCTTTCAAAGGAAGGGATGCATAACTTGTTATCCACACAGAGACCGAGAGTGGATGTGGTTAACAGCCTGGTGACCATTGCACTATCTATGTGGCCAAGACCACATTGGACCCTCCCCCAGACACTTATATCATGAGTTTGTCAATCTATAGAACTATCTTTATGGAAGGTGTCACATGTAGTCAATCTACATAAACCATCTTTATGGAAACTGTCACATGTAGTCAATCTACAAGTTTACATCAAATTGTGCTGTGCTTAAATATGCCTAAAATAAACCACTCCGGGTCAGATTACCTGATATTTGAACCAACACAGGTCACTTAGTTGTGCTGAACTGAACTGCATTCCTGCCTCTCATAGACTGTCACTCTGCTAGCCATGGTGGTATTCAGAGAATTACAACCAAGACATCAATGCAGGGAATGCCTTTGCATTGGATCGTCAAGGAAGCTCTCTCTCTACCAAGGGAGAACTCAGTGACAAGAGCTAGGTGGGGAAGCCCATTCCACACAGGGCAAACCTAAGAGATCTCGACCACACTGTAAAGAAAACCAAACAAAGAGGACATCATCTGGCCTAGAAACATGACAGGAAGCCACTGTCATTTAAACACTGGGAAACTGATTTTACAATGGCTACCCGGACTCTATATGTGCTGAGTGGAGAAGAGAAGGGGGGGGGGGGCGGCGCATGCAAGTGCTCTGCAGCACAAAATGCTTTCTGTCGTTGTTTTAAGATTTTTAAAATAGTTTAAAGATTTTAAGTATTTTGTCCACATGTATGTAAGCACACTACATGTCTGCAGTGCCTGTGAAGGCCAGAAGAGGGCCTAAGAATCCCTGGGACTGTAGCTACAGCCTGTCATAAGCCACCCTGCAGGTGCTGGGAACTTAAAGTCAGGTTCCAACCCTGTTTTCTGTTTTCTACCAATTAAATGAAAACGCATAACTTGACCTGTGTATGCAGTTTCACCAGAACAAGAGCCTAAAGGGGAACAGTTCTACTTGAGCATCTTCTAGCAGCTTGGGGGTGTAAAATTTGCTGCCTTGATTAATTAGTTAATTAATTAATTTATACTACACACAATGCTGTGTATGCTGCAAGTTCCTTCCCACTGGAGTTACAGCAGCCCTGGCAGGAAATGCCTCACTATCACATTTTACAGAAGAAAATTTTCAGAAGCTCAAAGAAGCCAAATTATTTATTTGCCTCTTGTCATACATCACAGACCAGAAATGCAAGCCATGGCAGCTTGACTTCTGAACTGGGGCTAATTACATACAGGATGGAAAACAGTCTTGTCACTGGTGTAAGCTCAAGGTGTTCTGACAAGTCTGAGACTTTTATAAATACCCAAGTCTCACACAATTTTACCAAGGAGGCAGAAATCCAGTCTCACAGCTTTCTAAGTAGGTACAGCTTCGTACAAAATACGTTCACTGCTTTTCTTAGATCTCAGGTTTTGTATTTTCTACCACAGTCTCATTTCTGTATCCACAGGTGGATACACAAACCTAGAACAAAACTCTCTAAGACCTTGATATCCTGGTTCCTAACCCAAAGCTCTTTTCCTTGTACCAGGCTAATAGCCCAAATGTATTACAATTTATATCCAGAAGTTTTTCATAAGCTCACACATCTCAGAATATGTTAAAAAAAAAAAAAGCTACAAAGAGGTCATGAAGGAATCAGGAATAGCTCAGAGGAGCTAAGAATGTTTCTCATTTTCAACTGTATCTTGTTTTCTCTTTCCCTTCCTCATTCACAAATCTATTTCCCCCTTCTATTTCTTTTTTCCTAAGTTTATGACGCAGGGTAAAAATGAAATTTTAGGGGCTGGAGAGATGGCTCAACGGTTAAGCACACTGACCACTCTTCCGAAGGTCCTGAGTTCAAACCCCAGCAACCATATGGTGGCTCACAATCATCTGTAATGAGATCTGATGCCCTCTTCTGGGGTGTCTGAAGACAGCTACAGTGTGCTTACATATAATAAATAAATCTTTTAAAAAATGAAAAAAATGAAATTTTAGGATATTTTAAATACTATTTAAAGAAATTTTACAATCATACTTTAAAAAATAAGCTACCTGGGAAAAGTTGAAGAGATGGCTGAGCATTTAAGAACACTGCATGTTCTTCCAGAGGACCCAGGTTCAGTTCCCAGCACCCACACTATGGCTCACAGCCATCTGTAACTCCAGTTCTAGGGTACCCAATGCTTTCTTCTGGCCTCTGTGAGCACCAATACCCTCAACAGGCATGTAGAAATGCATACAGGCAAAACACTCATATATATACAAAAAAAAGTTAAATAAGCTACCTGAAATTTTAACAATACTTCATACAGGTTACTTTTTAATTGTTTTCTGTTGTTGTTGATGTTGTTTGCTTTGTGATATTTTGAAACAGTGTCTCACTATGTAGCCTTAACTGCCCTGGCACTTACCATATAATCAGCTCATAAAGATCTTCTTACCTCTGCATCCTGACTGCTGGGTTAAAAGTATGGCACTATTTTTTATTTATTTTCCATTTTGGGTGTTTATTATGTGTATGAACTCTCTGGTGCTCTCTGTCCACCATGGGGGTCACAGAGAATGGACTCGGGTCATAAGCTTAGTGGCAAGCACTTATACCTGCTAAGCCATTACACCAGTCCCGTTTGGTAGTTTGGTTTTTTTTTTTTTTTTTTTTTTTTTTTTTTTTTTTTTTAAAGACAGGTGTTGCTAATGTAGCCCAGGTTGATTTAAAACTTCAATCCTCCTGCCTCAGCTTGCTGTGTGCTAGGGATTCACCAATAATGAAGCGGAAAGCTTGGGCTTTTCTTGTTGTTGTTTTTTTTCTTTTAACAGCTCATGGCTCAAGGATATTTTTACAGTGGGTTATTTCTAAAGCAAAGATTTTTCATCTCTGCTGTTTTGATAGGATTTTAAATTATTAACAGTATTAACAGATTATCAGCTTCTTAGAAGATTACTAGTAATTGTTCCCTGTATAAGACAGGAATACTGGCTAAAGCAAAAGCCTGTTCAATGTTTTAATCCTAAACACCACTGTTGACTGTTGTTTTAGATCTCAAAATTGTGGATAACTGATAAAATATTATAATAAGACATAGTGCTGGTTAAGTCCTAGTACAGAAATTTAATGTATGATTATAGGCACAGTGTTCTGCATTTTTATCCTGTAAAGGTTTTATTTGATGTTTTATGTGTGCTTTTGCACTAGCATGCCCACATGTGTAGATAAGTATTTGCTGATGCCCACGGAGACCACAAGAAGCACCTTTCCGATGCAGGTGCTAGCAACCAAACTAGAGTCCTCTGAAAGAACAGTAAGCACTCGTAACTGCTGAGCCATCTCTCCAGCCTCCATCTCACATTATTCTGACAGCTAATAATACTAAAAAGATAACACTCAAATTATTAGAATCAAGGAAAAGTACAAAATATCTGAAACAAACTTAAACTCATCAAAATTTATTCTCTTACCTGGGACATTTTAACGAGAAAGCACAAGCAACATTGGCTTTTCCAAGTTATCAATTAGAATATACAAGCTGCTCAAAACTCAAACTCAGTGAGTTAAGCCATTGGTGAAACATACCATTAAGTGTATGCCACAGAGAATATTTATCTGAGATGATTCAGCAGATAAAGGCATGTGCAGAGCATCATAACTGGGTTCAATCCCCAGGACCCAGAAGGCAGGAGAACCAATTTCTAGCAAGTTGTCCTTTGGCCTCAGCAAACATGAAATGTGGCACAGAGCGGTACACATATTTAAATGTAAAACAAAAACAAACCAGTAAAATAGTTTAAGCTTCATGTGTAAAAGAAAACTGGAAAGTCAAAAGTTTAAAGCTGATTACAAATCACACTCTTTAAATAGTGTGTGTACCTACTGCATATAGAAGTCACTTTAAGAGCTTCTAATTTGTAGCTTTGTACTGTAATATACATAGCAAAGAAGGATGAGTCAGAGGCCCTGAGTGTGAGATGGGCTCTATGAACTTTTTTTGTTTGTTTGGTTGGTTGGTTGGTTTTGGGGTTTTTTTTTGGGGGGGGGGTGCTCCAGACAGTTTCTCTGTGTAGCCTTGGCTGTCCTGGAACTCACTCTGTAGACCAGGCTTGCATGGAGGAATGCCTGACGTTTGGATTTATTCCTCAACTAAGAGCAGCTTAGATGATGTCAGAAGCAACAATAAGAAAATGTAAACAGAAAGTCATTATCATTTTCTTTAAACATGTTATTTTCATCTATAACAAAATCCAAAGAAAACCAATGCCTCATTTGTTTCAGAGTATATTACAATGGGAAGTTAAAAGTTGTGGGACCAAATCTCACCTCTGATATTTAGTAACTATTAAACTGCCATTTTCCCTAGAGAAATAAATTAACCTCTTTGGACTTCAATTCTCACAACAGTGTGAAACAAATACCAGACTCCATCTTTGTAAGTACCTCACCAAGCACTGACAATCTGGAGTCTAAAACATGTCTGGTGAGTTTCCAATAAACCTATAAGCAACTCTGAATCACCATTTCCAAGCTTATCTGGCTCATCCTAAGGACTGTGATTGCTTTCACAACCAACGCCAAGGTTTGCAGGAAATACCAGCTGTAGGCGGGAACACTTACAACTGCTCTAGGAATCTGCACTCAGCCCTCTCCCTACCCTACCCTTCTCCAAATCCCATGCCCTCCAGTCTTTCCAAGCAGTCCTAGAGGAATAAGTGTGAAAGAATCTGTATTAATCTAATTTAAAGAAGCAACATAATGCCCAAAGAGAGGCATGTAACTTCTTCCCAGCACTTGGGAGGCAGTGTTAAAAAGGCTCTAAATTCAAGGCCAGCCTGGTCTCCTAAGAACTTACAGGCAAGCCAGAGAAACACAGTAAGGACTCTTATCTGAAGGAGAATGTTTAAAAAGGCAAGATAACGGCAAACAAGGAAACAGTTAAACACGCCCACATCCGACTTGATATTTATAAGATGCCGTCAAGTCTTCTCCAGAATGCAGGCAAGCTTCACAAAGAACTATAGTCAAAGGGGTCAGATGTGTGTGAAGGGACGTGGCACCGTCAGGGAAAGGAATGATGGTGCACAGCTCCTTGTCTGTGAGCACAGAAATCTACTTCTCTACAAAGCATCCTTCAGCTAGGGTGGGTGGTGGTATACCCCAACATGCAGCACCTGAGAGGCTGAGCAAGGAGTATCCATGCAAATTCAAAGCCAACCTGGGCCACACTAGGAGCTCAAAACTACCCTCAGCCACCTGGAAAGACCCTGTCTCAAGTAAACAAACAAACAAAAAACAGATGGAGCCCAATCCCAGGACCCATACAATAGGAGAGAACTGATTCCCACAAGTTATCCTTGGACCTCCACAGGCATGCTATGGTGTGCGTACACACACATACAATATCAATCTCTCTCTCCCATTCTCTCTCTCTCTCTCTCGCTCTCGCTCTCTCATTTAATTGGAAAGAGAAAAGAAATCCTTAGGATATTCAAGCATAGGAATGAACTCATCCAAAGTCAATTCATTGTATCATCTAGAAAACCTATTCCCCTATCCACCCATTAAAAAAAAAAAGACAAATCCTTTCCTTTGTGTTACTTAAAATACTATTTAATTCTAAACATTTAGTACTTACTGGATGTAATAACAAACCTGTGCTTTAATAGCAGCTCAAATCTAAACAGTCCAATTATTTTATTTATATATATATACATATACATATATATATATATATATATATATATATATATATATATATATTTACAAGAGGGTTAAGTAACAGACAAGTCCAAGTGGAGTTTGTTAATGTATGCTTTAATGGGCCTTCACATGCTATCCCAAACCTAAAATACACTAACCAGTTCATTGTGAGTGTGTCAAAACAGAGACTTAGTCACAAGTAGAAGGCTGCCTTACCTTTATGACATAACAGCTTAAACTTCAACTATACTAAGAACTAAAATTGGTAAGATCTCAGCTGTGCTGAGGAAAAACAATCTTGAAAACTGTTTTAAAAGGACTTAAGACTTCTTTAATCATGGCTCTAGGCCAAGAATGTGTTCAAATCTCTAATGTGGTTAACTTCAAAGACAGCACACGAGCACTGTTTATTTGTCAAAGAGATAACTTTCTTGTATTTCAATGCAATGGTTGTTTAGCCCAGCTCTGGAGCTCAGGGAATGAAATGTTTATTTTGCTATATATATCAAGCTTAAAGAAATTTGAGAAAACTTTAGACATCTGTATTAATCCCTCTACAATATTCTATTGGCAAGTGACACCTTCTGGGTGAGTTATTAGACTCAAATGTTTTTTTAAAACTAAAATACTAATAAACTTCCTTAGAAGACCAACCATGTCATTAACTCACAAGTTGCCAGCATACTGCATTACGCAGCACCCTGGAAACCTGGGCTGAGTCACTGGCCTTCCCTGCTTTCAGACTCTCATTACACTGCAAACAAACCCAGGGGAAGAGATTCACCATCTCAACAGGTAACTAAAATATTGTATGCAGAGTCACTCGTTCAGAAAACCCACTCCTCTACCAAACAAGCAACTCTAATATATTTAAGAGAAAGAAAGAAAGAAAGAAAGAAAGAAAGAAGGAAAGAAAGAAGGAAAGGAAGGAAGAAACAAAGAAACAAAGAAAACAATAACCACTGGGCCTTAATAAAGTTACTGTCTATATAAGGGATGCAGGTATATGTGGAGGGAATTTCTCTATGGACAAATGCAGTCAACAGCTCATTAGTTTCAAAACAAACCAGGAATTCCTAGAATCTAGAAATGAATTTCTTAGCTATAATGCCTTCTACTATCAGACTAATTTTGTACATCAGCTTATTCCATGTAGCAAAGAAGGTAAAAGGTCATGGAACCATGAAGTATTTTAAGGTTCTATCTACTGCCAAAGAGGTATGAATTTGAAACTTATACAAAAATCCATTCTCTGTCACCAAATGCTACAAAAAAAAGCTTAAATGTTGTTTTTATTTAATTATTATTTAATTATTTGTTTGTTTATCGGATGTAAGTATGTAGCCTTGGCTAACTCTGAGATCAGTACCTGCAACCAACATAACAGAACCAATTCCTAAAACTTGTCGTTGCCATCTACACACACTCGTGGAGGAGGGATTAAAAACGTTTTAAGAATTCATTAATTCAACAAAACCCACATCTAGTTAAACTGCAGCACAAGGAGCAATTAGAAGGGCTCAGGGCTGCTCCTCTAGTCTGCTGACTTCAATAAAACACAAAGATACTGCACACAGCAATAAAGCTCAGGACAATGTGCAGACACCAGAGGAGCACTGTGCAAGCTGAGTAGGAAAGTCATAGATACTGGGCCTTAAAGAATGAGGCTTCTTGTTTAAATTGACTGATCTGCAGGGCTGTCTTAAGTATCTTCTTTAAGTGCTATACTATATAAAGTTTTTCTCTTGCTCTGAGGATCACACACCACCTCACTCTATTCTCTACAAGGTCCTGGTAGCAGTGGCTATACTGTTATACTGGCTCACTCAAGACTAACTCCTGCTTCCCCCGCATATATGACCACCACCCCCACTGACAGGCTCCCCACAAACACTAGCACAGTAACTCCCACCCCCACCCAGATGGTCTGTGGGAGGAAGTTAGAGTGTATCCAAAGATAACCAAATATTTACAAGTGTTACATCTTCTTGATAAAGTGTTGCCTTTATTAATATGCAGTGTCCCCCTTTATCTCTCTAATTAGTTTGCTTAAAGTTTACGTTAGCAATGTAAGGGCAGCTATGCCTGCTCTTTTACAGCTTCCATTTGCTTGGCAGTTTGTTTGTTTTCCATTCTTTGATATTTAGTTTTTTGAGATCTTTGCTAGCTTTCTTTTCCCTTGAAGACAACATATACTTGGTTCCTTCTTTTTAATCCAATCCATTAGTCTACATCTCTTTTAATGGTAAGATGAGGCCATTTCCATTACACTTAAAATGATTACAGAAAGGGTGTTTGCTTTTCCCTATAAATTGCTAATGCTGTTCTGGTTTGCTACTTGGTGGTGTTTCTTTTTGTTCCTTCCACACTACTTTGGAGATTTTCCCAGGTCTAGTTTCCTTTCCTGAAGTGTCCACTTCTATGTACTCAGGTGGAGGAGGCCATCTTGCCATGACACAAGTCAAATTTTAAAGAGCTCATCCTTGGCTACATAGTAAGTTCAAGGCTAGCCTTGGCTACAGGAAACAAAATAGCAACTAACTTATAAAAAAATATCATTGAACCTGCAGAAATTCAAACACTCCACAAGTGACTACTCACTTTTCCTTTCTCAAATACAGGAAACCATGTGTGTTTAGAATTCAGAATGTTACCAATCTTAGGAAGGCTGACAGTACAAGTTTTATAAAGTGCCCTAGAGGGATTCATGTAGTATGCCATTTAACAGATACTTTTTACAGTTACAAAGCAAAAAGTATACACTTGCCTCCGATAGCTACTACAGAGAGCTTCATATTAGTTTGTCTCACTGCTAAAACGATTCATTTCTGATGCGCTGGTTATTTTAATGTCAACTTAACGAAAGCTGAAGTCATCAGGAAGGAGAGAGGCTCACTTAAGATAATGACCCCATAAAATGAAGCTGTGGGCAAGCCTGTGGGCATTTTCCTAATTATCAAATGATGATGAGGTAGGGCCTGGACCATTGTGGGTGGTGCCATCCCTGGGCTAGTGGCCCTGGGTTCTATAAGAAAGCAGGCTGAGCAAGCCAGGAGAGCAAGCCAGTAAACAGCACCCCTCCATGGCCTCTGTATCAGTGCCAGTCTTTAGGTTCCCACCAGGTTTGAATTCCTGCCCTGACTTCCTTGAATAATGTACAGTGATGTAGAAGCATAACACAAATAACCTCCTTCCTTCTCAAGACGTTTCATTACAGCAATGGTAACCCTAACTACGACACCCAACTTTACATTTTTCTGCTAGTTTCCAGAGCTTTGGGATTTCAGAAACACGAATCAAAAGATTACAGCCTACAATCAAGTCACAATTACTTTGTTTCAGATATATTTGGTGTTGCCACTATGGTACACCATACTGTAATGGTGATATTTAGCCATTCAGCACCTTGCCAAATATGTATTTAGTGAACATCAAATTCTCCAGGTTAAACTCCAGAGCCCTAATCGGTATGTTTGATGGCTGATCTAGGCTATAAAGCTGACTGCATCTGGAATCAACTAAAACCCAAGCAGCTGGGCAATCTGTGGGCGAATTTTCTTATTGGATCATTTGAGGTGGAAAGACCTATGAGAAAGCCACGCCTCTGCTAGCAGGCTATATAAAAGACGAAAGAAGCCTTTGTTTTTTGCCTGTTTACCCTCACTCTTGTTGGCAAGTTCAACTGTCTTGTTCCAGAGCCAATCTCACACATGTGTTAAAATCTAGTTATTACAGATTGTGACAGGGATTAAAGACTGTCCCAGGATTTCTTTGGGACGCCAACACCAGATTAGGACTTGTGAGACATCATCCGGCCTTGTGGAGTGAACAACTCCCAGAACCTTGGCCTCTCCTTCAGGAAAGATCCTCTGCTGAACTGCTTGGCCTTTACATTTTATGTATTTACTGTTTGCACTCTATCATTTCTGTTCCTTTAGAGAAATTAACACACATGCATACACACATACACAATCCAACAACCTCACAATTCTTTTACTTAAATATAACTATTATTGTTGGGGATTGGTTCTAATGCTTTGAATTAATCTGGCCCCCAAAATCAAGAATCTGTCCATCTAAACATTGAAGCTCCTTGTCTCCAATTGGCTTTTGATCAATCAATAAGAGCCAACAGCCAATGGCTGGACAGGTAGATTGAGGCGGGACTTTGAGACTGGCCTGGGCTAAGAACCAGGAGAGGAAGGAGGCACAGATCACCATGATGGGAAAGAAGACAGACTAGACCTAAAGGCCCGCTGACATGTGAGAATCAGAGAAAATGTCCACACGGACCACTTCCCCAATTGTGTTTGGGGTAGCAGAGATGAAAAATAGATTTTAAATGATGCTAACTCAGAAGTACCAAAGGGGAGTGTTTACTAGCAATGGGAAGGATTAGAAATGCCCAGCAATTAAGCCAGTCACAACATATCAAAATTAAGCTAATCTGTGTGTGTGTGTGTGTCTTTCCCAAATCCAGAGAGCCCCTGGGCAGGTGAGAGAGGCTCATTATGTTGCCCAGGCTAACCCCCAACTCCTGTACTCAAGTGATTCTTATGCCTAACCCCTTCAAGTAAGGGTTAGAGTAGAGAGCCACAGCACTATCCAGGTACCACAATTAATTACTAATATTCCACTTTTTTATACAAGTTAGTATAATTGGAATAGAACATATCTATATTCTTAGTATTTTTTTTGGTTTTGAGGTTTGGGGATTTTTGCTTGTTTGGTTTTGTCTTTGCCATACTAGCAAATAAATACCCTCCCAACCAGAGGAATTTGGCTTTTCTTAAAAGTCAATACATTCCACACACTTTACCACACTTCATATCACTTTTTTGAACTTCCAATACATATAAATTGGTACCTTTCCTATTTATATTCCTATTCTAATATTTCTTTTTTTTATCTTGTTTGAGACAGTATTTTTATTTAGCCTAGGATAGACCATACTATATAGCTGAGGATCACCTTGAATTCTTTTTGTTTGGTTATTCTTTAAAAAAAAAAAAAAAAAAGACAGGGTCTCACTAAGTATCATTAGCTGGCCCAGACATCTCTATGTAAACCAGGCTGGCCTCAAAATCATAGAGATCCACCTGGCTTGGTATGGTTCCACCCCGTGCTAGGGTTAAAGGTGTGCACTATCATATTCAGTGTCTTCATACTCTTCCTTCCACTCCCAAGTCTCCTCTGACACCGCTCTTCATCAAGCTGGAGATAAACAGACCCGTCCTGAACCCCGTGCCCCAGGCACAGTTCTTTATCCCTGAGCTACACCGCCACTCCAAGGCTGTGCTCCAGGTCACTCACGTTCCTCTCAAATACCATCTCTTCTGAATCTCGTTTTCATGTGTGGGTTTAATTCTAAGAACTCCATCTCTAAACCCATCTCTTTCATGTTTACATATTTCTTATTCATAATATCTTGTTTGGTTCTTAATGACCACTTCTGTTTCGAGAGATCTTTAAAATAGTCATTTTGAAATCACTGTAATATTTCCATTAGATTCTCAGTGGATTTATCTCCCAGTGGCTGTGCCTATTTTCCAAGGGTCTTCCTTCTTCACATGACTTTAGACTTTCTCCTTCTTCTTCCAGCAATTTTGAGACAGGTGACCATAGTTACAGAGCCCATGACCTCCAAGCTCAGTACTCTTGTACTAGGTGACACTAAGGGAATTTACAATTCCTGATGATGAGCCATCTGGCAGTGGGGCCAGGTTCACAGCTTTTTAAAGCAACAGTAGAGAGCAGATGAGCTCAGCTTTCTCTCAGACAACCACAATCTGGGTCCTTGTTTCACCCAGGGCATTTGGCTCCAGCTCCCCGGCCATGTTATTTGCACCAGTTCCTAAAACCCACAGTATAAATCTACATTTCACCCCTGTCATTATTCGTTGGAGATGTTTATCTTTTTTAATTTTAGGGGGCCTGTTTGTTTTTAAGGGTTCTATGTGTAGGCCCCTCTGACCAAATTTACTAAATTGCCTAGGCTGGCCCAGACTTATAATCCTCCTGCCTCAGACTCTCTTGTGCTGTTAGGACTTCTATATACCACCAAGCCTACCTCTTGCTATTTCTGTTTCTTTTTACTGATAAAGAATTTGGAATTGAGTACGTCATCATCACAAGATAAGCATGAGGATGATGCTAGCAGCTGTTCAACATTTGTTTTAGATTTATTCAACATTTACAATGTTTAATATTTATTTTCTTAGTACTTAACAATCTTATGAAGTAGATACTTTTTTTTAAAAGATTTATTATTATACATAAATTCACTGTAGCTGACTTCAGACACACCAGAAGAGGGTGTCAGATCTCATTACGGGTAGTTGTGAGCCACCATGTGGTTGCTGGGATTTGAACTCAGGACGTTTGGAAGAGCAGTCAGTGCCCCTACCCGCTGAGCCATCTCACCAGCCCTGAAGTAGATACTCTTACTAAATCCATTTATAAGTGAAAGAAGAGATGCACAAAGCAAGTAACTATCTTCACAAGATGATCATCTATTAGGAGCAGGAATCTCACCAAATGACTTGATTCCAGAACACACACACACACACACACACACACACACACACCGATTATGAGCATTCTGCACACAGACAGGATTTTAATCAAAAAAGGCAAATGGAGCCTGTTCCAGGATGGCTCCAGCTTACCAGCTTGAATGCCAGTCTTTTGCTAGAGCCCTTTCCATGTTCCTTAAGTTCAAGCATTTCCAGGCCTATGCCTGGATACCTAGGACTAGTCACACAACTTAGTTTACCTACCTCCCCCCCCCACCCTCCCCCTTCTCTCTCCCTCCTTCCCTCACTCCTACAACATTTACTGCACCCTGGTACATAAAGCCCAGAAAAGGACCTTATGCAAACTGTCTCTGGAAGAATTTGTTTTCTATTCCTTCATAGCCTAAAGCCTAAAGGATTAAATTGTAAATATAAGGGAAACGTTTATAGCTAGAACTGGCCAACTTGGCTTTAGGCCACATTAAAAGGTATAGGGTTTGGTAGGGTTTAAAAGGGTGAGGGTACCTATCAGTCCTACTCCATGCAACAACAAACTTTAATTGACGAGTTATAATGAGAAGACATTGCAAAGAACACTAGTGACTTTTCTGATTATCTTTTAGAAAGTTTTCCAAAGGGGGAAATGTGTCTTATAGGACAATCACTAAAGTTATTCTCTGATTACCTGTGACTTGTTTTGGGTTATGATGCAATTTTAAGACACAGGATGTACTGTGACATAAGGGACTGAGGAAAAGAAAAATAGAGTATGTAAGTGAAATGCTTAGAACCCAGTGTGTGTGGAAGCTCAGTGTTTGCTGACTAGAAATGGCTGGCCGCTTCCTTGCAAGTAATACCAAAAGACATGACCCCACGTGATGCACACACGTGTGTTCACTGAACCTATAGAGTACAGAAGACAACCTTAGGTATCATTCTTGGGAATGTAGCCAGCCCCCTTTGACAGTTTCTCATTGGCCTACAGCTTGCCAATCAGCCTACAAACTGTGTCCTCACCTTCCCTGTGCTGCTTTCCAGTAGACTGCACCACTATACTTGGCATCTATATGTGCTCTGGTATCAAACCCAGATGCCCCTGCTTACAAGATAAATGTTTTACCAACTGAACCATCCTTCCCCATACCCTCTGAACAATCTTTAATCATTTAGATCAGAAGGAATCACGATAACTGGCTCTTGGGACTCAATCTTTCCTAATACCAAATTCATAGCTTACAAGTATTTACTCTAATGATCAAGTAGAGCTGTGTCTACAGTAGGTAAGGCAGAACTTGAAATTGGAGACATAGAATCTACTTAGAAAGCTAAGAAGAAATCTAAGCCAGGGTAAAGTCTAAACTTCAGACAACAGGAGATTAGTAGTGCTACTAACTAATGTGGGGACAACTGCTGAAGGCCAGGATTTAGGACAAGAGATGGACTCACTTGCATATATGTGATCTTAAAGATCAGCAAGTCACTTAGAGAAACTCAACAGTTAAACCTGGCTTCTGAAGACTGTGTGATGGCAGCCTGGAAATCCCAGCACTGGCGAGGTGAAAGCAAAAAGACTAGAAGTTCAAGGTCATCCTTGGTTCCAAATCAAGGTCAAAGTCAGCCTGGGAGACCTGAGATTGTGAGACCTGAGAATACAAAGATCTCACACGTGAAAATGCCCAAAATTGCCGGCCGTGGTGGCACACACCTTTAATCCCAGCTCTCTGGAGGCAGAGGCAGGCGGATTTCTGAGTTCGAGGCCAGCCTGGTCTACAGAGTGAGTTCCAGGACAGCCAGGGCTATACAGAGAAACCCTGTCTCAAAAAACCAAAAATAATAATAATAATAATAATAATAAAATAAAATAAAAAATGCCCCAAATGAAGCCTAGACACTTATTACCTTCTACTCCAGTCAGGCTGAGTTATATCTCCCATCCTAAGAGGCCCCGCCTTCAGAATAATTTCCCTGTAAAGGCAAACTCCTTACTTCCCACCTAGTTAGCTTCTAGTCAGGTTAATAATGATCACCTTGTATTTTTCACAAGTTCCGCTTAGTTCACAGGAGTAGACTAGCACCTGGATCTTACCTTTTTCTTTCTCCATACTCAGTTCCTAGCACAGTGCCTGAAATAGCACACACTTGAAAGACAGACCGAAAGAACAGACTGGGCATGTGTTCAACACTACTTGGAAGATGCTGTGTCTTCTTAGAGGTGACCCCTGAGGCAGTGAGCTTGGCTAAGATTTCCAAAGCAGAGAAAAGAAAATTGAGTAGTCCTTGTGTAAATGTCTGATACTCAGTTTCTTTCTCCTCAAATGAAAACATGTTACAATCTGATTCTTTGAAATCTTAGCAACTTCCAGGCCCTGAAAAGCAAGCAGCTTAACAAATGGTAAAGAATAAGAAAGGAAAAACTCTTGTCAGATGGGCCTCCCAAAGCAGTTTCTCACTCTCAACAATCCTGACAGTTTTAGCCTGACAATCTCGATCACAGAGGGATTTCTTCTGTACTGATAAGATGCCCAGAAACACCATTATGCATTGGTCGGAGCATCATGATGGGAGACCAAACAAGGAAATCTCTACAGCTGTCAGATGTTGTGGTTTACAAAGGGACTCACTATATAACCTTGGTTGACCCGAGCCTGCCTCTGCCTCTGCGTCCAAACTGCAGGGATTAAAGACATGGGCCACCATGCCAGCTTTTCGCTTGTTTTAAATCACATTTAGTTGTTTGTTTATTGTCTGTGTGCGTGTATAAGTGCATACCAAACGGGCTGTCTTAGTAAGGGTTCATTGCTGTGAAGAGACAGCATGAGGACGGCAACTTTTTTTTTTTTTTTTGGTTTTTCGAGACAGGGTTTCTCTGTATAGCTCTGGCTGTCCTGAAACTCACTTTGTAGAAATCCGCCTGCCTCTGCCTCCCAAGTGCTGGGATTAAAGGCATGCGCCACCATGTCCGGCTGAGGACAGCAACTCTTATAAAGGAAACATTTAATTGGGGCTGGGTTTCGGAGATTTAGTCCATTATCCTCATGGTGGGAAGCATGATGGTGTACAGGTGGGCACAGTGCTGAAGGAGCTGAGAGTCCGATTCTTGATCCATAGATGACAGAAGAATCCTTATTGCACTATGCCTAGCTTGAGCATAGTGAGACCTGAAAGCCATAGTGACACACTTCCTCCAATAAAGCCACACCTACTCCAACAAGGCCATACCTCCTAACAGCACTACTTATTATGGGCCTAGCATTCAAACAGGTAAGTCCATGAGGACCATTCCTATTGAAAGCACCACATGGGTCCTGGATCTGGATTAACACAGGTCATTAGGCTTGGCAGCAAGCACTTTTCCTCTCTGAGCCATCTCACCAGCATCTTTAAACTTTACTCCACTCCCCTACTCCACCAAAATTATCACCAAGTTTTGCTAAATGTTTCGTCTAAGATAAAATTCCCCAAGTTAAAAATCACTTCCTAGGCTGGAAGGATGGCTCAATGGTTAAGAGCAAACTGCTCTTTCAGAAGAGCTGATTGGGCTCCCAGCACCCACGTCAGATGGCTCATAACTGATTCTCTTCAACTCTAGATCCAGGGCATACAAAGCCCTCTTCTGGCATACATGTGACACACATTCACACAAACACACACACATACACATAAATAAAAATAAGAACTATTTTCCTAAAGATAACTGACAACTCACAAATTCCTAAATTCTTTTCCTAATATCTATAAATGCTTTTTACTAATTTATATGTTCTCCACTGACGAATTCTATACATTAAACTGTGCCTACAATTTATGCTGTTTTCTCTCACAGTTAAACAAAATTGGTAGAAATCTCTTAACTGCCAGGAAAATCATAGAGCAATTCAGCCGAAATGCATTATCATTCAGCAATCCTAACTAACAAAGGGAGGAACAGTCTACTCAAAGGTCTCTGCATAAAATTAAAGAATCCATACAGTCAAAATCTTTTAACTTCACCTGTGCAGAAAGCAATAGGTTAGCATTATGGAAAGTGAATTTTATTCCTCTAAATTATCTACAATTTTAAATAGACAGATATGTATATGGCTCTTCATTTTTGGTAAAATTGAGATAATTATAGAAATGGTCTTATCAGGTTGGTTTGGATTTGAGTTAAAATACGTAGAATGCAGAAACAGCACCTGGCATATACATATCTAAGTATTAATCATTACCATGGATCATTTTTAAAAATGCATACTCGAATAGAAGCATGTCTTGGATGTTGTGTAAACACACTAGAACCAAATAATAAACTTGAATCCTGATGCCCAGGGTTCGAATTTTCCTTTCTTAAATGTTTTCTTTGAGCTTCAATATCCTCACCTGTAAAATAAGGTTAATCCCTGCATTTCTTTCATGGAGGCTTCTTTATACCGTTACTTCAGATGGTAAGCACTGTTAAAATGGATCATCATAATATATAAAGTATCATTTTTATTAAAAGAAAATCTAAGGAGACAGTATGCGTTTATTCAGTGGGCGGGGCCAGAGGACAACAGAAGAACAGAATAGGTTCACTCCGTCCACCACGTGTGTCCTGGAGTCTGACTGAACTCAGGTCATCCGACTTGGCAGCAAATGCCCTTATCTGCTGAGCCATCTCACTGACCCAGATAATCTAAAATTTAAAATAAAACATCCTCAGTTTTTTGGTTGTTTTTTTTTTAATGTTTTACGTTTGTGGTATTAGACATGCACAATAACCTTCTAAGAATAATAGGCACTAAATAAACCCACTAAAAGGGACCTGCTCAGACCCATTCCACCAAGAACATGATTTGGGACCCCCCAACTTTCCTTTTCAGTTGTGAATCAATTCTCCTTTTGAACATGGAAAAAATATGTTGAAATAAATGGAATTTGCCTTGTATAATCAGTAACAGGCCCACGGTTTTAAATCAGTTTGATGCGTCTATTTTTAGGTAGCAAAATCACTGCCTTCCAATGAGCACTTCAAAGTCATCAGACACTGAGCGCGCTGGACTTTATACTTATTAGGAAGAAATTTTTTTTAAAAAAACGAACGGCTTTTTGTAAATGAAAGTTGCAACATCAATTGTGCGTCAGGTGTTGGGAGAGAGAGCTCTCCGCTCCTGCCAAATATGCAAAGGGGAAAAAAAGAAAAACAAACAAAAACTTTCCTAACCTAAGCCTGAGGTTGCTTGGGGGTCCCATGAAGGGGGTCTCCAAAGATGATTTCAGAAAGCTGACGGAAAACTCAAAACGCTCTTCTGCAACGCCTTCTGAAGAATTCCAAGAATGTTATCTTTTACCAGGGTCCAGGAGGCGCCGGGCGCCTTCCCGCTAAATACCCTAGGAAAGGATGCAGCTCCAGATAGGTCCTTTGGGGTCGCGCTAGCGCGGCCCGCGAAGACAAGCACGTGGCGCCAGAGGAAGGCTCGGCCCCCGGGCCAGCAGCTCTGATTGGTCAGTGGCTGCCAGGGCCGAGAATGCACCTGAGCAGAGTCCAGAACAAGAGGGCACTGAGGGGAACAGCAGCTACGCGGGCAACTCCCCGAGCTGCAGGTCCAGCGCGTTGGCCCCACGAACGCAGCCACCAACCAGCTGCGCCAGCCCACGTGGGCCTTGGCTCACTGCGAGTGCCATCTCCCTCCTCCCCCACGTAGGGCAGCTCTCACCTCAGCGCTTGTGGCGCTTCCACCTTGAGCTTTTTGGGCTTGGGCTCGTCCGCAGCTGCCATCTTCACACTCTCACCGTAGTTTGGCTCTGCCGCGCGTCCCGCCCCTCAGTCCGGTGGCCCCGCCCCTCAGCTCGTCACCGCCCCCTTTCCACTAAGCCCCGCCTCTCCAAGCTCCGCCCAATCCGTGACTCTAGTCCATAACCATTGGCTCTACGCGCTTCCCTACAGGACCTCGATTACTACGGTAAGGGACCCCAAACGGAGTTAGGCTGCGGGTGAGCGCCTGCGCTCAGGGAGTGCCAACCTCCCCGTTCCTTCAGCCCCTGAGTAATGTGGAAGAGTCAGATCTTCAACCTCTGTAGACACCGAGCCTCTCACTGAACGCCGTTCCGCTCGTTGTGTCTATCTAGTCCAGCCGACCTCCTTGGTGCCTCTGCGGCTGCTAGTCAGGCAATCTGCTGGGCACTCCGAGCGCGGGGTCCTCGCGGCATTCTCTGCTGCTTCAGCTGCGGTGCAGAGAGGACCCGGCACCGAATCACTGAGTCGCCCAGGTGTCGGGGTGAGTGTGAGGGCGGGGAGTCTCCGGGCTGGAGACCTCTCCAAAGCCGGGGAGTAGACCGCATAGCTCCGGCTCGGGACTCTAGCCTGGGCTCCAGGAGCGTCCCCGCTGCTGTGCACCGGGGCCGCGCCTGCCCGGCACGTCCGGGCTTTCTAGCCAGCTGGGCCGGAAGGGAGCGGTGCACCTGCCACGTAGGGTTCTCGGACCCTGGACCCCAGGCACGGGAAATGTCATCTATAGTGAGGTGCAGTACCGACGACTTGAATTTGTAGGACCCCAGGTTTGGCCTTGGAGGGCAAGTCCCCTGAAGAAGCTAAGAACGCTCTCTTTATAGGGTGGCGCCTGCGTGAGCTGGCCTGGGATGGGGAAACAGTGAGTAGGGTGTTGCAGCTTCTCAGGAGACAGGTGACAGGGCTGTAAACTAAGAAGGTGGCCTGGAGAATGGAAACATAATGAGGGGTGGGCTGATTGGATGCAGTGGATTTGTTTGATATTGAAGCTTTAACTTCCTAGTTGAGAAGTTGAGTCACTGTAAAAATCCGGCGTTCTCGCGGGGAAAGAATTTTTTTTTTTTTTTTTTGGTGGCATTTGGGATTTTGACTTGAAAACACATTACACAGAAGAAAAGGAATTTTCTGCAGGCAAATATATAAATCCTTCCTCTGTATTGAAAGAAGAAAACGTGCCCCCCTTTTGAGAGAGTCCCACTGCTATTATCGTCTGTTTCTCAGTGTCTTCCTGGTTTTTAAACATTTTTTTTTTACATTTATTTGTTTGTTGTATGTGTGTTGCATGCCACAATATACATGTAGAATTCAGAGACCAACTTCTGGGCCACAATTCTCTCCTTCCACCATGAGGGTCTTAGTGCTCAAACTCAGGTCCTTAGGCTTGCTAGCAGACACCTTTTTTGATGAGCCATCTCAGTCTCCTTATCTTTGTTTTACCTACTTGCTGCTTTTAGCTAAGAACCACACTGCTATGCCGTTGCCAACATCCTACTGAGTTATCACTAAAATTACTTTAACCAACATCACCCATCACATCAAATATGACAATCATATATTCTCGGTATAGATTTAAAAAAAAAAGTCTTGGAGCTGGAGAGATGGCTTGTCAGTTAAGAGCACTAGATGCACTTTTGATGAACCAGGTTCAATTCCTGGCCCTCACACAGTGGCTGACAACTGTCTGTAACTCCAGTCCCACGGGGATCCTACTCCCCCTACTGGCCTTCTTGGGCACTGCACACTCAGTGTACAGATACATATGCAGACAGAGCACCCATACAAATACAATAAAAACTTAAAGAAAAAAAACAAAACTACTTGCGAATCAGAAAAGTTAACCCCCTTTTAATGCATAAGACATAGATATATTTTAAGTAGGCATGTGTTTTGGGGTTTTTTTTTTTTTTCTAATTTGTGTGGGAGATGCTGCAGAGAACCCAAGTTCAGGTCTTAACAACCAATAACTCCAGGGAATCTGATGTACTTTTCTGGCCTCTGCAAGTACCTGCACTCACATGACATATACAAACAGAAATACATACAAAATTAAAGTTTAAAAAACTTGGGTTGTGAGCTGCCTGAGATGGGTGCTAGGAACTGAACTCTGGTCCTCGGCCGAAGCAGTAGATGGTTTTAATCCCACCCCCTGTATCTCCAGCTTTAAGGGATCCACTGTCCGCTCCTGGTCCTCATGGACCTGCATTTACATGCACAAACCCACACTCAAATACACATAATACACATCTAAATTATTGAAAAAAAAAGTCTTATCAAACAGTCTGTAGGGAACAGTATGATTTGCTGAGGGTAAAAGACTGGAAATGTTAGATCATTGGTGGCCAGCAGTCATGGCATATGCCTTTAATCCCAGCACTTGGGTGGTAGAGGCAAGCAGACTCTTGTGTTAGAGGCCAGCCTGGTCTACAGAGTGAATTCCAGGACAGCCGAGGTTACACAGAGAAACCCTATCTTGAGAATAAAAAGGAAAATTTTAAAAAGGAAAATTGTAAAACATTTTTTGATATTTATTTTTATTACTTGTTTATTATTTGGGGTTTATTTTTATTATTTGCATTATTGTATGTGTTTGTATGTGGGTATGTGCACATGAGTGCCATGCCCATAGAAACAAAAGGCAATAGATCCCCTGGAGCTGGAGTTATGATCTGCCTGACATAGGTGCTAAGATTGAATCTGAGTGCTTTGTTTGTTGAGTTAGGGGTTCAGTTTTGTTTTGTTGTTGTTGTTGTTGGGGGTATGTTTTGTTTGGTATTTTGTTGTTGTTGTTGTTGGTTTTTCAAGACAAGATTTCTGTGTGTAACCACCCTGGCTGTCCTGGAATTCCCTTTGTAGACCAGGCTGGGCTGGAACTCACAGATGTCCCCCTGCCTCTTCCCTTGAAGAGCAAGGTATTTGGCACCAAGCCCAGCATAATCTGGGTCTTCCGTAGGAGCATGTACATGCTCTTAATCACTGAGTCATCTCCAATCTGAGAAAACCACTTCTACTCATCCTTTTAAATCTTCACAGCTTCACTTCTGTGTGGCATTCCCCTAGAAATGCATAAATATGCTTCAGATACTAAAATTCTCCAATACACTTCAGATACTAAAACCCTTCCCCATTTTTAAAATTCTGCTTCAGCTCCATCTTAGGCTTTTTTTTTTTTTTTTCCTTTTTTAGTTCCGCTTCCTTGCTATTCAAATACTGGCTTTTTCTTTCATATATGTTCCTTGCTATGTTCATAATTTATTTGGATATAACTCCTTATAATACCCATTAACAACATATCAGTCTCTTTGAAGGACTAGACTCAATCAAATACAGTGATTGAATGTACTCAGTTGAGTCAAATATATTAGGAATTGGGTCAAATTATGTATGACCAGGACTAACTATTTCAGCTGTCTTCTTATTTCTGTACAACATACCCAGACTTAAATACATTTTTTCTTAAAGCTTGTCCAAATCTCATTGTATATTTTACTCCATTCTCTTGTTAACCTTCTAGTACAGGCTCCTACTAGGGCAGTGCCTGAGAAGGCCAGAAGAGGGCACTGGACCCCCTTGGACTAGAGTTAAAGACAGTTGTAAGGGTGTCAAGCCTTGTCCTCTAACCTGCCAAGCATCCATCTCTCCAGCTCTGATCCATCACTCATCTCTTAACTGGTGTCACATAATTTGGTGACTTCTTATCCAATTTCCATAGTATAATTAGTATAATCTCTCCAGAAATGTAAATCAGATTTGCATATTTTCTCTCAAAATAAAAAATTAAATAAAATGTGGGAAATTAGTTCACTGAGAACAATAAACAAGGCAAGCCTTGCCCCATGACCAGTGGCTGTTTTCATATTCTTACCTTTTTTCCAGCATTTCTTCAACCTTAAGAGTTGCACATTTTGTTTTGGATTTCTTTCATGTATTCTCTTTGTACGTGTAACCCTTGAAGATTCCAATAGTTCACTCTATTTATCCTATCATATGAGTTGCTTCTTACTATATTTGTATTTGCAACTGACGAAAAGTATAGAAATTTTCAGTTTAGCATATCCCCAAATGCCTAATATATAAATATAGAACAGTTTGTTGAATAGGGGAAAATGGTTAAGATTCTGGTTGAGAATCAGAGGAACTAAATTCTTCTCGTTTCATATTTGTGTATGTGTACATGCATATGTGGGGGGGGGGCGGTGCATGCAACTTCAGGGATCCCCATGTGTGTGTGGATCAGAGGTTTAAGTTGGGTGACTTTGTGGTTCTCCACCTTGTTTCCTGAGGCAGTCTCACTGAACCTGGGCCTCACTGACTGGCTAGAATAGCTAGCCTGAAAGCCTGTCTCCACTCTACAGTCCCCAACCCCTTATTCCACTGTTAGAGTTACAGAAAGGAACCACCCACCACCTCCTGTTTTGATATGGCAGTGGGGATCCAAATTCAGGTTCTCGTGCTTAAATGGCAGGCTCTTTACTGACCTAAACATCTTTCCATCCCCCATTCTCTCACTGTGTATAAAGGCCATTCTGTGCCTCCATTAAGCTCTGAAAGAAACCTTGGGTGTGGTGGATGACTGTAGTTCCTGTTGCTTAAGATGCTGTGGCAAGGGATAGCTTAAGGCCATGAGTTTGGCAACATACGACTATCTAAAAAGCAAAAGACACACTTACCTTCCAAGAATATTTTGACTGTAATTGTCAGGAAGAATGCACACATAAAGAGGATTCATGAAGTAGTTACACTACAATCAAATCTCTGATGGGTGTGTTTGCAGTTCAAAAGTCACATCCACATACAGTTTGTGGTGGTGGTCAATCAAGTAAGGAACAACATAACTGCAGCTACTAAAAGCATAAGTGGCTAAAGAAATAGGCTAATTTTTTTCTGTTTCATGAGGTGTTGCTTCTTATATACATTAGGCAATTGATCATAATATGGATAGAAAAATTAAGATCTTTTCTTATTATAGGAGGTTAAAATAGGTTTTAAAGCCAAGTGCTGTTGAGTGCTGGAAGTGTTAAGCTCTCAGCACAAAGGATAACAACAGTAAATCCAGTGGCTGGGTTGACAACCAGTGTTCTGAAACCTGAACTGCTACCGATAAAAACAACTCTGGTGGAAACTTTCCTGGAAAGAATTTTTCACCAGATTAAGAAAGTGAGTGGAAATCTAACCCTAAAATAACCAGTCAAAACAAGCACCTGTCTTAGAGAGTGTTGTGATAATGGAGTGCCACTGTGTTCCAGGGGGCTAGTGCTTTGACATAACCTGTGTCACCTCTTTTGTTTCTACTCTAATCAGTTAAACTTTCTCAGCATAAAATCAAGAGCATGTTTTGGTTTCTATATGGAACATATCCTTCAACTCTTCCTTTTAAATGAAGCCAGAAGAGCACATTGACTATAGCATCTGTCTATAATGATATCACCAACAGATGTCAGTATGATAAATACCGTGACCAAAAGCAATTTGTGGAAGAAATTTATTTGGCTTATACATCCTGATCACAGATGCTCGTTGAAGGAAGTCAGGTCAGGAAATGAAGAAAGTGCAGAGGCAGGAAACATGGAGGAACGCTGCTTAGTGGCTTGCTTAGCTTCTCACATCACCCAGGAGCCTAGGCATTACACCACCCATGGTGGGCTGGGTCCTACATTAATGACCAACAGATATGCCCAAAGAACAGTCTAATGGAGGCAATTCCTCAATTAGACTTTCTCTTCCAGATTTACCTAGGTTGTGTCAAGTTAACAGAACTAACAATATATTGTATATTGCACTAATTAACTATCCTGTGTTAAATAAACTTGCATTCTTGGAATAAATCATATTTTTTATGATTTAATTTGTTGCTGAATTTTGTTTTCTAGAATTAAGAACTTTTCCATCTGTGTTCTTAAGTGATCTTAATCTGCTATTATTTCCATTGCCTTTGTCTGGTTTTTATGTCAAGGCAATATGACAAGGAATTTTTTTTTTTTTAAACCAGCTCAGCAGACTCCAAACTCTGCATCTCCACTGATTTATTTATTTATTATATGTAAGTAGCTGTCTTCAGACACACCAGGAGAGAGCATCAGATTTTGTTACGGATGGTTATGAGCCACCATGTGGTTGCTGGGATTTGAACTCAGGACCTTTGGAAGAGCAGTCGGCACTCTTAACTGCTGAGCCATCTCACCAGCCCCAAGGAATTTTTTTTAATACAATATATTTTGATTATATTCTTTCTCCTTCCCCTACCTAGGTCCTTCCCTTCCCCATACCTACCCAGCTTTGTGTTCTCTCTTTCCAAAAAGAAAAGGAAGAAAAATCAGACAAATAGAAAACACAGACAAAAAAATAACAAAACAAACATCCACACACGCGAGCGTGCAGAGTCATCCTCGTGTTGTCAACCACTGTGGATGGTGCCTGCCCTGCCCAGTGATACACCAGTGGAGAAAAACAATTTTCCCTCTCCTAACATGTATCAGTTGCAAGCAGTTTGGTCAGGGGTAGGACTTAGTGTCTGCGTCCCTTTCTTTACCCTGGGATTTTGTCTGGTGTGAATCTGTGGAGGTCTTTGTGTGGTGTCAGAGTCTCTACAAGTTCATATGCATATCATCTCTGTTGTGCCTGGAAGATGCTGTTTCTTTCCTTGGAGTTGTCCACTACTGGTTCTTGGACTCTTTTCTGTCTCTTCTACATAGTTCCCTGAGTCTTGAGAGGAGGGATATGATAAAGACCTCCTGTTTAGGGCTGAGTGCTCCAAAGTCTTTTACTCGCTGTACATCGTCCAGATGTGAGTCTCTGCATTAGTTACAATCTACTGCAACTGTGCATTTTCAGTGTACAGTAAGCATAACCCCTTTTTTTTTCCTCCACAGAAAATGATCCACAGTCTATTTCTCATAAACTGCTCTGGCGACATTTTTCTAGAAAAACACTGGAAGAGCGTTGTAAGCCAGTCAGTGTGTGACTATTTCTTTGAAGCTCAGGAGAAAGCTGCTGATGTTGAAAATGTCCCACCTGTCATTTCAACACCTCACCACTACCTCATTAGTATCTACCGGGATAAGCTCTTCTTTGTGTCTGTGATACAGACCGAAGTGCCACCTCTCTTTGTAATTGAATTTCTGCATCGAGTTGCTGACACTTTTCAGGTTTGTATCCGTCAAACTGTTGTTACTAAATCACCCAAGATAGTTCAAGGACACATACACACACACACACACACATACACACGTGCGCATGCTTTCATTTGTTACTTAAATTTCTGATGTGTACTGGCTGACTTCTCTTTGTAACTAAACAATCTCATAAACACTTGCAGAGAGTATACAGTAGCGCACGTTGCTGTTCTGCTCATTGCTTTTTATGTGTGGCAAATTATATCATGAGGAAACAGGAGTACCCTCCACTAAGCACTCTCTGGATCATCACAAGGTCTTTATTGTCATGAGCGCCTTTATATTTCTGTTTTCTATTTTCTATTTGATGAATAAACCAAATAGCTTAAAGCTTTGTATGTGTTTGAGTGTGGGTTAGTGAGGGCAAATGAAGTTTATAGCTCACATTGCAGATTGATGTCTCAGTACTTTCTGTCATGATATATAATAGGAATCAGCTCAGTATAAATACAATAAGAAAATATTGAAGAGAAATGTTAGGATTTCCATAGAGAACTTTTTCAAGTCTATATATTTCTAGCATCTTAAACCATGAGTTAAGCTACTATTAGTTTACTCTTCAGAACGAAGGGTATTATATAAAAGCAAGCCTTCCTTCCTGCTTTCTCTTGTTCAATATCATGAATATTTTGTTAGGACTACTTTGGTGAGTGTTCAGAGGCTGCAATTAAGGATAATGTGGTCATAGTATATGAGCTCTTGGAAGAAATGTTAGACAATGGATTCCCACTGGCTACTGAATCTAACATTTTGAAAGAACTGATTAAACCACCAACAATTCTACGTTCTGTCGTCAATTCTATTACAGGTATGAAAAATGAAAACACTGCTAGGAACTGATCCATTGAAATTGTATAAACAGCTCATTTTGCTCATATGACAGACTATTAGGGTAGTCTACTTTGGCCAAAATTAAGTTACCAATAATGCTTAAATGAATGTATATTTCCGTTCTTTTTCTTTGTCCCTCTCTTTCTCTCTCTTGGTGTGTGGGTGCACATGAACGCATGCCTGCACACATGCCATAGCATGTGTGTGCAGGTCAGAAGACAGTGGTTCTCCCTGTCTGCCGTGTGGAATCCAGAGATTGAATCAGGCCCTCAGGCATGGCAGCCAATGCCTTTACCCAACAACTCATCTGACCGGGCCCCTTTTCTTTTTGGGGATGGAGAACAATAACAAAAACAGATCCTATGAGGTCAGGTGTAGTTCACATGTGTACTCATATCACTTGTTAGGAAGCTAACCAGGGAATTGTTAATTAAGTTCAAGGCCAACTTGGTATATAGAATGAGAAATATGTTTTGTTTCATTTATTGAAAGAGGCTCAGTCTTGAAGGACAAAGGACTTTTAGGGTTAGGGTATAGCTCATTTTCCTATTACTGGGTTCAATAAACAGTACTTCGAATAAAGAAAAACTAATAAAATAGGTAGAAAATTATTAGTAGACTTCATGCATATTGGGCTTTATGCTTTTTTAAAAAAATAAGCTTAATTGGGTTTAATTGTAGGCCATACCATATTCAGATCATCTTTTGATTAAAAGTCTTCCACAAAAAGTGGGCTTCCTGGCACAAGCCTTTAATCCCAGCATTCAGGAGAATTTGAGGCCAACCTGGCCTAAAGAGTGAGCTCCAGGCCAGATGGGATGATATCCAAAAGGAAAAAACATCTTCTAAAGGAAGATTCTTATGGAATGCTATGTACCACTCCAGCCACATCTGTACTTGTCCTTTTAACATCAAGGAGTTACACTCTAGGAAAAGTAGTTTAAATATCTAAACATTTTAAAGAGTACTTTGATATTTCATGGACATTGTTGTGAGGCACTGCAAATCTCTCACAATACTGTGTTTGGTGGGGGAAAGCACAAACTGTTAGATATAGATATATATATAAATATTTGCAAAGAGAAACATGCTAAAATGTTTACATTGACTATCTTTTTAGCTAAGAAGCCATCCTAATTTTTGCCTTATACATCTTAAAATATGTGTATGAATGTGTGTGCGTGTACATGGAGATGTCATGCTCTATGCGCTCACCAAGTCCTTTTTGAGACAAGGTCTCTGACCCTGGATCTAGGTCGGTGGCCAGCAAGCCCTAGCCATCCTGTCTCGACCCCCACAGTGCTAGGATCACAGGTGTGTACAAAGTCACACCCATCTTTTTATGTGGGTGCTGGGATCTAGCAGGTCCTCATGTTTGCATAAGCAAGCACTTTTATCCACTGAGCCATCTCTCCAACCCATTTCATACTTTTTAACTTTTAAGAAAAAAATGTATTTGATAGGAAAAACGTACTAATTTGTCATGTAAAACTATAACATGAGTTGATGACATAAAGAGAATGGGTTCAGACTGAATGTGGTGCTGTCACCTGTAATCCCAGCTACAGTTGTGAGGTCACAGGTACAGAGGAGCCTTGCTTATTAAACTAAGGCCCTGATTCTGTTTCCTAGTACCACACCTATATGCACATACCAAAGAGTGGTTCAATAGTTGAAGTAGTCTTTCTTGAACTACCAGGCCCTAGCACAGGACCCATCAGAATCGGTAGATTGTGGAATAAGATAGAGAAATAAGAGCATTAATGAGAAAATAACGCATACAATGGGAGATTGAGCTGTATTAGCCCCTCTAGCAGAAGTAGAGCTGTTGATAACTGAGCACTGAGGGGCACACGGAACAGCTGAAGCTGGGCTGATGGGATGGCCAAGCCTCCAGTCCACGACAGGGAGCTGAGATGGGAGAACACTTCTGCCAGGGCTGAGCAAAACATTTAGCTTTTATCAGAATGCAGGCGGGGGAGCACTGAAGGCTGCTGAACAGGGAAATAATATGATTAAAGCAGTGTTTTTCTAAAACTCTTACAAAGGAACAGGCTGGAGATAGGAACACCAGCAATAAATAGACTATAAAATTAATGTTAGCTTTGTTAGCTACACTCAGTGACACACATCTGTAATCCTAGCATTTGGGAGGCTAATATGGGAGGATCCCCAGTTCTAAGCCATCCTGGACTGCATATATTCCTTGTCATTAAAAATTAATCTAGATTGGAATATATTGTGTGACTGTGTAGTCAAGAATGACTGAATTTGCAATCCTCCTGCCTCCATTTCCTCACAGTTGATAGGTTTAAAGTGTACACTCAACCGTTGAATGCTGGACATTGAACAAAAAGCTTCATGCACACTAGGCAAGCACTCTGCCTGTTACATCCCCAGCCCTGAAACCAGTTTCTGTTTGGGGTGCTTTTGTGTGTGTCTTGTTTTGTTTATGGAGACAGTCCTCATAAGAGCTCAGGCTGGCTTTAAACTAGCAACCTTCCTGCTTTAGCCTCCTGAGTGCTGGTATTATAGGCTTGTGCTACCTGTCTTGCATCCTGTTTTAGTTTCTTATTTATTGCTTTATGAAGACAGGGTCTTACTATGTAGCCCTGACTGGCCTGCATCTCACTCTGACCAGGCTGGCCTCAGACATGCTCTTGTCCTCTGTACCCTGTCTCTCAAATGCTGGGATTACAAATTCGAGCCCTACACCTGGCTTTGCAAGTGTAAAGAAAGCAGAATTACCAAAATAGAAACATTGGTAAATGCTACTTATGGGGAAGTATTTAAAGAAACTTGCATAAATGTTAGTGGTAGTTGATGTTAGTAATAGTAAACAGACCTGTTGTTGTTGTTGTTGTTTTATAAGCTGCCTTTTACTGCTGTTCAGCATGTGTTATTTTTCCATTAAAATGTAAACTGAACAAAATGTTTAATAAATCACAGTGGAAGGGGTTCTGTTTGGGTAACCATACATACATACATAGTTTGCCAGGAAGCTAGTCAGATATTGAACGTTAATGATATTTCAGCAAAAAAAAAAAATGGTATACTGACCTTAAGAAGGGTATTGGGTTTTGTTTGTCTGTTTTGCTTTATTTTGTTTTTGCTATGCTGGGAATTGAATAAGGCCTTGCATGTTAGAACTACATTCTCAATAGTCTACGGAACTTCACAGATTGGGGCAGTCCCTCACATAGAATTCCCCTGCATACCCAAAAGCCAGGTTCTGAAGTCTTCTCAGTAGAGACTTCTTGCCAACAGGGGTCTTCCTTTCATTACTACCAATAAACAGGAAGCAAAAGATAAATGAGTGCATTTATCTTGGTCTAACAGGTAGACAGAAAGGCCCATGGCCTATCTCTGGTCTCTTGTGTGGAATATATCTCCATTAATTCCAGAGCCCATCACAACAGCTATGAAGGAAAATCCAAACATTAAAGTAGAAGCTAAAGCATTATTTTTTCCTTTTCATAATAACTTTTCTAATAACCATTGCACGCACCCACTTTGCCTTCTTCTTTTCTAATTTCTAGGCAGTAGTAATGTTGGGGATACACTCCCCACTGGGCAGCTATCCAACATCCCATGGCGTCGAGCAGGAGTGAAGTACACAAACAATGAAGCCTATTTTGATGTAGTTGAAGAGATAGATGCAATTATAGATAAATCAGGTAATTATGTACACGTGGTCTCATGGGGGAAAGAACTTCAATTAATACAAGTTGAATTGAAAACTGAAATCCCTTGGCAGGAAGTTTTCAGCAGAGAAACATTCATTTTCTAATGATGTATAAATCTTTTTGTTCTCCCCAAAAGCTACATATAATTATCACAGCCACTAGTTGAGATATTGCCAGATGTTTTAAGTCCCTCTTGCAGTCACTCATCTGACAGGTGTTACATACCCATGGTACCCATGCTTCTCCACTCTGTACTCCTTCTGCTAAAGGCCTCTTCTAGTGGTTTCAACCAGAGAAGACATTGGTGGTAAATACTAGAATAATAAATTTTTATTTTTAAAAAATCTCATTGTATCTTCACAATTTATACATAAAGCAGCCGAGACTCAGAACCGTGTAACCTGCTCAGCATCATATAACTAGTTGGTATAGGGGAATGGATGACACGATGAATTACAGGTATAATTTTGTCTTCTTTCCAATATAACCTAAGCCTATAGCTTAGTCCATATTATGTGAAACCTGCTTCATCTTTAAATTCTAAACTTCTGTCCAAATAATCCTTACAAGATTGATTCACTAAAGGTTTCATCTTTCTTATACTCTAGCTAGTTAGGTGTGGCCAGTGAGAAACACTGTTGAAACTAGTATAATAGATCCAAATAGATCCTCTGTCCTCTCACCTGTCAGTGAGGTGCAAAGCCTGTGGTTCTCACAACCAGTGTTTCTACTACTCAGGATATAGTGATAGCTCTAGAGAAGACCCAAAGCCATGCAGGTAATCAGCTTTTTCTTTCTTTCTTTAGGATCTACAGTCTTTGCAGAAATTCAAGGGGTCATTGATGCTTGCATTAAGCTGTCTGGAATGCCTGATCTCTCCCTCTCTTTCATGGTAAGTTTTGATCTGTTCTATAGTTCCTTGTATGCATGAAACATTTGAAATGCTAAATGATATAATTGCTGAAATAAAATTTTACTCATGTTGTATTTGTGTGTGTGTGACTTGGCAGAGGACAGCTTCCAGGATGTGGATCCTAGATCAAACTCAGATCCTCAGGCTTGGTAGCAAACACACTCTACCTACTAAGTCATCTCGCCAGCCCTGGAGTGTGTCTATTAGGTTACAAACGACTATCTCAGAATATCCCAACCAGCTTAACAGACAGTAACTGACATGTTGAACATGGCCTTGATGAAAAGGTCAAAGAGAGGTCTTTACCTAGAGTGTGCTAGAAGTAGCTCAAGATCTGCTGTCTGGCTTTTGTCTCTCCATGGTCGTTTTTACCGACTGTATGCTTATGTAAAGGGGCACTGATCATTTTACATTCAGCATGATACACTGCTACAGACAGCAAAGAGAAATGTGTTCTGCTTCTGTCTCTGTTCCCAGTGTCTCTCGCCTCTCTTGAAGCTCAGTCTTCATCTCTAGGATACAGAGTGCCGCTTACTTTCCCATTGTTTATAACCGCAAGTAAAGTGATATATATGAAAGGTTTGCAAACTGTAAAAGGCTACAGAGCTATAAGGTGATTCTGATGTTGTTATAATCAATTCTTACACGGCTTTTACAGTGGCTTAGGGAGTATATTAATTCATAATATTCATAACATGTAATTCATTAATGTAAATATTTATGTCATACGACTTATACTCTGTGCATACGGCTTATCTTTTCCTGACAGAACCCAAGGCTACTAGATGACGTCAGCTTCCACCCATGCATCCGATTCAAACGCTGGGAGTCTGAAAGAGTTTTGTCATTCATTCCTCCAGATGGAAATTTCCGACTCATATCGTATCGTGTCAGCTCACAAAAGTAAATTGACGCATCAGCCAGAATTTGCAAACACCGACAATCTGAATCGAACTCCCAGTTGTTGTTTCATCTTTACAGTTTAATTCTTGAGTTTACCAATGTTTCCTTTAGCTGTGGCTCACCTGGAGACCTAATGAGAATTTTGTACCCAAAACAATTAGTGTTTCTGAACATGGAAGTGTAGAGAAGTAGTAAGAGAGAGTAAGTTAAAAATCTATGATTAAGACCAAGCCTTTGGACTGTGCGTGACCTGGGCAAACCATGAACTCAGTGCCTTAGTCTGCTATGTCTGTAAACAAACAAGACAGGATACCCTAAAACATCCCCTAAACTACCTGCTTCAAGTCACTGTTCTCTACATTGAGTTTGGGAGGTTGAAGTGGTTCTTGTTTTTAAAACAGTGTCTTATTTGTTACCTCAAACTGTGGATCCTCCTGCCTCAGCTTTCTGGGTGCTAGGATCATTGATATGTGCCACCATATTCATCTTGCATTGAGCTTTAAACAGTTTACTGTTGTCAGCTGGGGCTGACGTGTCCCTTAAAATTCCAGAAAGCATTTGGGTGATTAGACAAAACTGAAACATTTTTCTGAGAAAATATTTCTTAGTGCTTTAAATTCTTTTAATGGGCTCTTCTCTTTCTTTCTTTCTTTCTTCCTTTTTTTTTTTTTTTTTTTTTTTAGCTGTATCCCTTTATCCGAGTTGTTTATGTGATATTTGGAGGAGATTTCTGTTTGGGCTTATGTATTTGTTACTAACCCATACATTTCTAGCACATTGGTACCAGAACATTGCTGTCCTCAACCCTAGTGCATAGGCCTAATCTGCTAGGGCATATGGTCCTGTGGCACAGTTACAGACCTCGTAGGACATACACTACATCTGGAGTTGTCCCATACCTTTCATAATGTACTTTTGTACCTTTTTGTGTCTTTTTTTTAGTCTAGTGGCAATACCAGTGTATGTGAAACACAGTATCAGCTTTAAGGAAAACAGCTCTTGTGGCCGGTTTGATATAACAATTGGACCGAAACAGAATATGGGAAAAACAATTGAAGGAATCACAGTGACTGTTCACATGCCCAAAGTTGTGCTGAATATGAACCTGACACCAACGCAAGGCAGCTATACATTTGATCCCGTGACCAAGGTACAGGCACTTCGAAACAAGAATGAGCAAGTGTTCTGCAATCTATTTTGTGGTTGTGGGTGGAGGTCACAGTACTTAGGAAGCAGGGTCCTTGCCTTGCTTAAACAAGACTCTAGCCAAGGGTTTTCAGAGTCCTAGAAAAGATGATTTTCTCTTCGCTCCCTTGCTTCCTTATGTAGGAAATGTAAGTTTTCAGCAGAATAGAGTACTTGATAAATGAGAAGGTGTTTTGGTTTGGTTTGGATTGTGTTTGAAATGGAGGAGCCGGGCGTGGTGGCGCACGCCTTTAATCCCAGCACTTGGGAGGCAGAGGCAGGTGGATTTCTGAGTTCGAGGCCACCCTGGTCTACAGAGTGAGTTCCAGGACAGCCAGGGCTACACAGAGAAACCCTGTCTTAAACGAAAAAACAAAAACAAAAAAACAAACAAAAAAAAAGCCTTTCTGGGACCCTTTAAGTGTGAGGTGTGAGCAGGCGAGTCCACATCCTCACCTTCCAGCTGAGCTGGAGTCATCCTTCTGTCTGTCTGTTACTCAGCCCCACACACATGATTCTGCTGTGGATTCTGTAACTGAACATTTAGTGATTAGAACATAAGCCAGTTGTGTAGTCCTGGCTTCTGTTTTCTAAGACACTGCTTCATTTTGTGTAGTGTATAGCATCTGTTGACCTCTGAGCATGTCTTTAACACAGCTCAGGTATTTTCTCTTGTGTTTTTAAGGTACTAGCATGGGATGTGGGCAAAATTACTCCACAAAAGCTCCCAAGTCTTAAAGGACTAGTAAATTTACAGTCAGGAGCACCCAAGCCAGAAGAGAACCCAAACCTCAACATACAGTTCAAGATCCAGCAGCTTGCTATTTCAGGTAACACGTGTTTGCTGGGCATTGAGGGGAGATTGGGGCTAGGAGTCTGGAAGAGTACTAACAGCTCTACCCTAGAAGGAACAGCAGCTCCAGACAGCAGCCATTTGAGAACACAACTTAACCTCATGCTCTTCTGTCACACATACCTCACCTCACCTTCATTTAAGAGCCAGAGAAGCCCTCATTTGTGTTCAAAGAAAGTGGAACTAGCTAGTTTTGTGAGCAGAGGCATCTTAACCAAGGCCATGCTCCTTAGAGTACAGCATGTGGGGGATAGAAAAGGGATGTTGTTTCCACATGATGAATGGAGCACTGTGCAGTGTCACATCTAAGGCACAGTGTTCATTGTTACACAAGTACTGCATTATTACTCTGGTAGTAATGATTCGTTTCATTCTTTTTGACACAGGCTTAAAAGTGAACCGCTTGGACATGTATGGTGAGAAGTATAAGCCATTTAAAGGAGTCAAATATGTCACAAAGGCTGGGAAGTTCCAAGTGAGGACATGAGAAGAGGCCAAACTTGCTCAAGATCAGTTTGTTTTTTCAAGTGTCATTGCAATTTATTACTATTAGGTACCAAGTGGGTGGGAATAATATACAGCATTTGTGTCAAGCTACCCTGCTAACAAAGTTGCTTAGTAATTGATGTAGGGTTCTTACGGAGCTTTAAGCTAAGGAAAGTTTTCTAAAGACTTAGCTTATTTTGTATCTTTTCACTTAGGAAAAGGTTTAGATGATTTCTTCCATGGGGGCTACCAGCTGAATGCTGCACATTCTAACAGTCAAAGCAGAAGGCTACAGTGATATCCTCTCTCCTAAAGCAAGCCAACTGGTCTCATCTACCAGCAGGAACTGTCTCAGTCTGTGATGTGTCAGGTGCAGCCAAGTGTCACACCTTCTGATCTTAGCCATCTCAGTGTCTGTCCCAAGAGAGGAGATTGCCCCACCCCAAGAAGTTTACAGAAAACTGCCTCTTCAAGTGTTTGCCTTACTCAGCTTTTCACTTGTGCCATTAAGCAAGCACTGTAGCAAAAGCCACTTCCACATGGCCCTGGCAGGGAGCACTACAGCTCCGTGCTCCATTCTCACTGTACTTGGTATTATATTTTTTATAAATAAGATTTTTATGTAAAGCTCAGATTTTGATTTACAAGGACCTTGCTGCAGTAAATATTCCATCAATCTTGTGCCACTAGTTCAGCTGTTAAGATAGCACAGTCAAATCATTTGCATCAAAAGGGCAAATACTTTATTAAGACAACGAAAGGGAACACTACTTCTGTTGTTAGCGAGTTACTGCAGGCACAGCTGTTTGTGCTTTTAAACAAATTAAAGTAGTAAAAGAGAAAATCAAGCAAAACCTTTGCCATTCTCATGTTTTATTAAAGCTTTATTTAATGCCACTAACCTAATTAGCTTGAAACCCTAGTTTAGCTAAAGAAGGAAATCATGAGTTTCACTATGTTGCTCTTTTCAATCTTTGTGTGTTTAAATAGTTGAATTTGCTTGTGTGCCCTTCATTTGGGGGAGCGCCTTTCCATACTACATATATCTCCAGGCCATTGTGATGACACCTTCTCCAAACTCCTATCAAATTCGAGTGAAGCACTTAAGTGTCTTTGCCGTACTGCGTACGTGGAAGAACCATTCACGGAAGGACAGAGTCCTCAGTAACCATTTATACTAATTGGTCTTTACTCCTGAAAAGCCAGTCTGTGACTCAGGCCATTCTGCATCTTTCACTTGGAAATCCTTGTTCAATGACAAAAGAAAATGGAGGAAGACAAAAGTGCTTGCCCTTCCTAGCTGCCTTGTCATCCTTTGTCCCTCCTTACCATGCTAGGTCATGTCCTAGGCTCACTCCACGTTGGCGTGCCAACGATGCAGCAGCAGTGCCGCCGTGGCCCCCATCTAATAGGGAGGCCAACTGTTGCAAAACTTCAAGTAGACTTTTCTTGAGTAACGAATCTCAGATTGACAATTATATTTTAAGTAAAAACATAAAATATTCCCTTTGACTAAGATCTAGTTCTAGTTTTAGTATCTTGTTCTTTTACCTCAAAAGCAAGCACATAAGTTTTAGTTCTTCACCATCCTTTATCTCACGACCATACCTAGACCGCACAGCTTCCTTCCTGTGCATCTTCTTGTCTAAGTTTCTTGTCTCCAGGGATTTCTGCTAAAGTAGCTAAGCAGACTGAATTCTTTTACTGTTAAATTGTTGTATTTATTAATTTGACAGACCCTAATAAGCCCTTTCTCTAGTTCTGGCTATCATGTCAATAAATATATGAGCAACCAAATGATTTTTAAAGTTTGATTGTTGATGGAATATTCTCATATTCAGGCTGTATTAATGCAGGCTGCACTGGATCAGTTTCTTCTGTATCATAAAATGTTACAGTTGCTTGAAGAACATTGAAGAGGCCTCTTCCTGAATAGAGCATATTTACAACCATTCATCTTCTGGTAACAGACCACGTGATAAAAATGATCAAAGCTATCTTCCTTACCACTTCAATATAGACCCAGGAAAACCCAGTATCAAAAGATTTTTTAAACAGAGTTCTGGGTAAGCCACCATATTCTCCTTTTTTCTGTTGTTCTTAAGAAATCATAATCTAAGAGTAAATAAAACAGATACTTATTGTCTGGGTGAGGTAGCCCCACCCCCACCCCCCAGTGGAATTCGGCTGGTAGCCTCATTTCCTAAAGGTGCTACAGAAGAACACTGGAAAGATGCTGGTAATGTTGTCCTTAAAAGCAACTGCTTAAAAATACAACTAACTGCAGAGTCTGCGGCACACAGTTCCGGTGAACAAGGTGAACAGCAAATAGAGGCTGCAGGGATTTCCAAGTCTATTCAGCAGCCGTGAACACAGGCTGCCATCCATTCTGTAAGTCAATGCAATGGAAAGTTTACCCTGTGGTATTATTTAACCTTTTCTTTTTCTTCTTCAGTTCTAGAAAATTAGGCAAAAAAGCATGTTTGTTTGTTTTTTTATTTTAGTCAGTGTTTCCTCAAACAAGAGGAGGACTATGTCCTCAAAGCTAGTTCTGCCTCACACCCATAGCTATGTACTGGGGTTGGGAACAAACAAAAGTGTCCCTCACATTTCACAACTTCAGCTTTTTAAGGGACACTGGTGGTCTCTACTAAAATTAGGGTGTCTCTAGCCAGGAGGTGACCTACATTTGGCTGCTTTGCCCACTGGTAACTTGTGATTTCTTCTCCTTCTAATGTATAAGAATACATTAGCTAGAATTGTTGCCAAGATTGTTCTTGATCACGCAGACCCTCTTACGTAACTACACTATTATATAACTCCTTTATGGATTGAATAAAGCTGTTGGTTTCCAGACCTTGAGAATTAGCTTCAATACAAAATAAGTCTGACCTAAAGTTGTTAGTAAAATAACCTCAATTAGAGCATTATTCATATAAATGTACTTTATTGTTTTAAACAGAACAAAAGAAGAGGCAGAAACATTTACATATAAGTCCTAGCTTATAAACATAGTTTTTAGTGGTGGCATCTCTAACACGTCATTCAGGGACTGTTTCCTTTTGCCTCCTTGTACTGTAAGCACTGACACTAGAAAGCACATCTGGTGGACATGTGTCTCCAGAACTGAAGGAACTTGGAGAATAAACATGATTCTTCTTAGTTCCTCTAAGAAATCTTTAGTAAGACAAAAAATGATCTTTGGCATAGATTCATACTTTAAAGGCATTGATATGCATTTATATCAGGTAAGCAACTATACAGATCTGCTGAGAGCTTTGAAAAGAATCTTTTATCAGCAAAAAGAAATAGGGGGAGCCTGAGTATTCAGGGTCAACTTAAGATTTACAAGTTCAGTGTTGGGATTGGACATACTAGATGTGGGAAGAACATCCAGGAAGAAGGCCTCACTCCTGTATTCGTCTGGTTCCTGATTTCTGAAAGAAGCATTTGTATACTGGGAAATGCTTATACAGCCAGGATAAATGCAAAAAAAAAGGAAAGTCACTTTTACACTAACTTTGCCCAATAGGAAACATGCCTTTCTGATAAATAGATACCATACTCATTATTCTTGAATACTTCGTATTTATGGAAGGATGAAAAATGCTTGGTTGTAGTTGATTAAAAGCAACTGGGAACTATAATAGTTCCTACTGATTTTTCCCTAGAAGCACCAGAAGTATAATCTGCAAATGCTAGTCTCCCAGACAAGATTGCCTTTCCATTCAAGTCTCTTAAGGAGCAAGCCCTAATTCTTAAGTCTCAATTTTGAATGAACCTTTCAAAGTTACAAGCAAAGTCAAGTGTGGTGGTAGGAGCTAACAGGCTGACACAGGTAGATCACTTGAATCCATAAGTTCAAGACTAGCCTGGACAACATAAAGAGACCCAGTCTCAAAATTTAAAAAAAAGAAAAAAGTGGGGGATGGAGGGATTACAGACAAACACATACCTATGTATCTTTAAAGTCTTGTTTAAAGAAGCATACAGAAGAAGACTGCCAAAGCCTAGGATGATTTGGTTAAAAGTAAATGCAGCACTTCAGCTCAGAAATTAAAGAAAATAAGGGCGAAGAATGAATGCCAAGGCCTCAGCACAGACATCTACTGGCAGTGACAAAGCATAGAAAATCTGGGAGTGGCCCCACTGGGAGGATGGGCAGGATAACACCCCAGTGACTCTGTTCCTCTAGTGACAGAGCACCAGTGTGTTTACAGGATGGTTACCTTGGCAACCAAACAAGGCAGGATGTGAGACAGGAAGTTTCCATAACACATACTAGTTAGTGGCATGGTAAAAACAGAAATAATGATTTCCTCACAACAGTGAAAGTTGGTTTCCCATTGTGAGGAACTAGGGTTACACTGGGAGAAAGCAGGAAATGAATCCAGGCCGCACAAGCTAGAACTCTCCAGAGACCACTTTTTCCTGCAGCAATGATGCACAGCCCAGAGAAGGTAGGCAGGGTCAGCAGCAGGGGGGGAAACCCAAAATAACTTTGGAAGCACAGTTATTTAGACTTGCCTCAGCTCTAGGTCTTGAGAGCCTATAGTGGGGAAAGGGAGTTGGTGAACCGTAAACACAGAAATGACCCCCGGGGCAGAGCAGGGCTTCCGGCTAGTGTTCACGCTTATTCTGAGCTGCTGTAAAATCCATGGGAGAGAGTGCGCATAGTAACTGAAAGTACAGGGTTTATAGAGAGACACATTTCAAAGTGCCCATGACAAGAGTATAAATGTTCCTTTCTGGTGTGTGAAGCCAGGGATTGATGTTTCCATTCCTGACAACTCTGAATGGCTTCTGGAACTCAAGATGGTTCTCTTCTCTTTAGCAGAGGTGTATGTACCAGCCAGATTTGACGAGGTGCCTACTGGTACCAGGGAGTCTTTCTGACCCAGCGCAGAGTAAAGCCAGCATCTGTTCGGATTTTGATTGAAGCAGCTTCAGCCTCTCGCACAGTCTCCTTCACAGACTGCATGAGGTTCTGGGCATTATGAACCAGCATCTCTGTGGCCTGCAATAGGAGAGCCCTGTTACTATAGCCCCTAACGCAGCACTCGCTGCCAGGAGTGGGCTGCAGTTAAGCCCTATACCCGATCCCCCTGCTCCACCAGTAGTTTAACTACATAAACAGCAATGTTTATACAATTTGGCTTGTATATCAATGACTGCACTGTGTCTTTGTATGGCTGACAGCATGCACTGGTTTTGAAAGGTGGTGTTCTTTTAGGACTCCTGCTATGTCCTCTACCTGTAACACTTTTCTTCCAAGTATGCCAGACTCCCCCTCCAGTGTCCAAGCATTCTTTACTTGAAGATATTTTTCTTCATAAAATCCATCATAAATTTATGCTATATATTATACCTAGATTGCTTGGGGGTGGGAGTTTTTTTCTTAGTTGGCATTTGCTTTTGGTGTTTGGGGGAGGGGGTAGTTTAGTTTAATTTATCTGTCTGTATTCTTTAAGCTCCATAGGGCAGAGATTTTTGTTAGTTTTTTCACTGCTCTCCACTATTTAGTACAGGATGCATTTCAAAAGCAATGAATGAAAATAATCAAGCTAATCGACCCTTAAAAATGGTACATTATTTTTCAAAACACCAAACTAGAAGATGGGGATCTAGTTGGCTGTCTACTCACACCCAGACAACTCAAGTATTTTTTTAAGATGTATTTATTATGTATACAGTGTTCTGCCTGCATGTATGCCTACAGGCTAGAAGAGGTCATCAGATCTCATTACAGATGGTTGTGAGCCATCATGTGGTTGCTGGGAATTGCACTCAGGACCTATGGAAGAACAGCCAGTGCTCTTACCCGCTGAGCCATCTCTACAGCCCAACTACTTCATTCTTTAAGACAGCAAACTAGCTGTAAGTCATAGATCTTTTGAGGATTTAAGGAAGACCATAGAGTTTCCCTAAGCGGGGAAATGTATCCCATGAGTGAAATGTATGCATAAAATACAGAGGGCTCTGGGAGAAGTACCTACAGTCTAAATTCCAAACATTGGTCCGCTTCCTTCTTAGGAAAGGTCTCAGGCCCGGAAAGGCTTATATCCTTGCCAGGCAAACTCATACAACAAAGTCAGGGTCCAGCTCAAGACTTTTCACTTATATCCTCAGTTTGTTCCAGTCTACACAGGCTTTTTTTTTTAATTTCATTAAACACATAGTCCCAACATACATGATGTGATTAATTAGCTTGATGTGATTTAGCATTAATCCTAGTCCTGCCTTTCATTTCCCAACTTCTCCTATCTTTAGGAACAAGACACCCTACCAAGGAAAGCAATCCAGGACCCAATTCTGCTTACAATATATGGAAGGTAGGGATTTTGATGAAGCTCCCATGGTAATGAAGATGAGAGCTACTGGACTGAAGTAATGGCAGTGTCAGCAGCAGGAAGCATATCCTCCCTGTTTCGAGGGTACCCGTAGCCTCTGTAGCGCTCAGAGCGGCTGGTCTACCTAGTGGGGATTGACTATCTCTCTCATTTTAACTTTTAAAATAATGATGGGTCCTCTGTACGCAGTGCTACCAAGATGTGCTCTCTACCATACAATCAGGCGTGTGACTCAGTAAGGCCCACCCAAGGGGAGGTAAGGCAAGAGAGGGTTGCTGAATTCTCAATTTAGAGGTAAGTTTGTCCTAAAGCTGAAATTAAGCAGCAAAGAAGCTTGAGACAGAGACTCCAGAGCAGCAGCACATACCTGCTCAGACTCCTCATCACTGATGTTGGTCCGGCCCAGCATAGTGGCCTTCACTGTGGATAGGATTTTGAGCTGGGTGCTTATAGTTGGGATTCGCTCGCATACCTAAAGAGAAAGTTTCATTTGACGTTTGTTGGCTCTCTTGCCCACAAGTTCATAGCCAACTCCATTTCCAGTTGATAACATGCAGAAAGTACTCAATAAAAGAGCAGCACAAATGCAGTAGTTCTAATCCCTACCATCAGTCCTGACCATATGGTTGAAATTCTACTGGGTTAAGAAATAAAACTTTGTATCCCCACACTGCCCTTAATGCTGTTGCTTTCCCTTCTTGAGTGCCTCTTCCTAGTAACCCACTTCCCTCTACTGTTTCCCTCACAGTCATCATCCGAGCTTCCCACGTAGGTGCTGTCTCTCTTGTTCCCTCCCTCCCCACTCGTTCTCTCTCTCCTCTCATCCCATCCCCCACCACCATGGACACACACACACAGCCTATTTCCCAAGTACCTGTAAGAGATTGGTTCTAATCCGCTTATCTGTGCACTGCTTGGCAACCTCCTTGGCCAACCTCGTCACCTCATCAGAGGCCTTGGCGATATCCTTGGCACACTGAATAAGTGCCCGCTTGGTACCACTGCCCCCTCTTACCAGCCGAGACATCTCTGCCATCAGCAGAGCCATGCGCTTGGCTGCTGCAATGATGTCATTGCCCTAGAGAGAAGCATAGATACAGCATGAGCTCTGCCTACACACCAGCCAAGTTAAGGAAAGTAGAAAACCGGGAGGAAGCCTGCTGCTCTAGCAGCCCTCTGGAAGGACAGGAAACGGGGAGAGTACTGTTTGGGGTACTAGAAAGCACTGGAGAAGCAGAAGAGAGAGACAGGGCTCTTGCCCCAGCACTCATGAGAGAATATCCTGGCTGAAAACAAGACCCAGATATTAGTCTGAAAGGGCAACATGGGTGTCCCAGGCACAGCACTGGACAAGCACTTGAGCATCTCCAGGTTAATTGTGTCAATAACATAGGGCCAGAGCCAAGGAGCCGCTCATACAGGCGTCTTCACTTCTATAATAGGGGAGAAAGCAGGGGAGGCGGCCAGAGAGGGAGAACGCAGAGGAGGCTTTCCAGGTGCTGAAAGCATCCTCTTCATCTTTCCAGATGCTGAAAGCATCCTCTTCATCTTTGCTCTTGTAAAAAGCAGCCAAGGACTTGTGCAACTTCACTAGATCTTAAAACCCCAGGTAATGATTCTCAGCCTAAGTGAGAAACACAAGAGAACTGGAATAGTTTTTCATCTAGACTACTTTGCCCTCTACTGCCTCTTGACCTGTCATACTATTTTAATCATCCCACATTTTAAAAGGTAACAAATCAATTGTTCTGTCCCATCAGCTTCATGAAGCCTCCAATTAAGGAATGTTCACCTAGGATGCTGAGGGAGGAATCAAATAAATAAGCCTGAGTCAGGCTGTAAATGGAACCTCCTCTTATTAATGGCAGTTTATCTGAAATTTGGCAATTGGTTCACTTAAAACTCTCGTGGATTATAAGTAAGGAAATATTTGAGTAATTTATATCCTTATAGCAACTACACTATTTAAAACTACCTGAATGGCCAGGCCCCACTCATTTTTCCCCTCATGCTTTTCGATTTCTATATAATGCAGTGAGGCACACACAAACCATGCCACTCAGGGTACTCTTGCAAGAGCTCGAAAGGCACCATGAACTGGCTCATCATTAGTGCTTTGAAAGTATAAAATGTCTCGGGAATTAAACTGAGGCAAGAGAACACAGGTTTGGGAGGAAGTCATGGGGAGAGGCTTGTGTTAGATGAAGCCCTCTGGACAAACTTCCAGCATAGACCTGATGTAATTTAGGATTACATGACATTGGTTAGAAGACAGCACAATGCCAGAGTTAGTTATTAACCCACCATCTTCAGGCTCTTTCTTGCAACATGCCATCTTTAAAGAGGAAATAAACATGATCACTTCTATGCCTCAGCTCTCCAAATGAACCCAAGGCTCTGTCACCTAACTTGAGCTGTCCCTGTGGCCACTTCCAATGCCTCTGAGACACCTGTGGGCTCCCATGAGGGCCAGCATCTGTCACACAGCCAGGTGCAGGGCAGCAAGCAGTCCTCCTGAGTCTGCCAGATAAAGCTGCTGCTTGCTCTGATCAACTCTGCTGAGCCATCAGTGAGAGGTCAGTGGGAGCCAAGCAAAGCTCAGTGGTCAAGCTAGGGGAACTCAAGAGTGTCCCCAATGGCTCCTGACCTAGAAGTCACCAAGAGATGCAGCTACAGCTTCCCAAGGAGTTTATAGCTCCAGTATTGGCCACAAAAGGGGGGGGGATGAATTCTTTGGAAAGTGACCCCCATATCCTTGTATTCCACAAACATAAATGCAATTCAGTTGGGCATTAGCAAACCTATTAAACTTGTGAAGCCAGTCCTAACAACAAGGTGCAGACAGACAATTGCCCGCCCGGCTCAGACTCACAGGACCCGCACAGATAATGAGTGATGCAAGGTGTCAAGGCTGCACATGGCCGGATGCATTTGGAGCAGCCCCCAACTGGGGGTACCGATCAGTACCTTACTAGACCACTTGGTAGCTTCCCGGTGCAAGGACTGAGCCGCGGCCAGAATGGGCTGGTTGACCGGCTGATTAGATGGCATTAACAGCAGCTCAGGTTCGTAATCGTCTTCCATGTCAGAGGGGAAAGGGAACCCAACAGCATCAGCCGCATTTGCCTCAGCTACAACTCCTATACCCACCTGAGCGGCTGGGATACCCGGCTTTGTCGATGGCGGGAAGGGTGAGAAACAGGGATAGTGTTAGTAAGAACAACAGGACTCGGGAACGAAGCTTCAGCTGGTTTAGTTACCAAAGCTTGCCTGGGATGGGAAAGAAAATGGCATGCTCTCCAGGAGCCATGGGAACCAAGATTCAAAGACAGGAACTCAGCCTCCAACCTAAGTCTCCTTGAGATAAGTGGAGAAATTTGATCCAGCAAAATGTTTCCACAGAGGGCAGGGGCTATATACTTGCTGCTGAAGTTAAATTTGACCACAATCACATGTTTGGGGAGCCAAACAACCCAGTAGCCATTACCTTTACAGAGACTCTAGAGGAGAAAAGTGAGCACAGTCATGTAAGCTGTTTGGAAGGAAAAACTGAGCATCCTCCTAAATCACTATTCCATCATCCAGGAGCACACAGCTCTGCAGCTCCCAGACTCTCCTTATTTCCTTCAGGGATCAGAAGTTCTACGTTAGAAATGGTATGTCAAAGGTAGCAAACCAGGAGACAAAAGTGAAGAGGTTTACCAAATACCCTACAACCACCCAGCTAGCTCTAAGGGGCCCAAGAAGACACTCATCTAGTTCCTAGAGCAGTGAAAACCCTACACCTCGGACTGTCTTCCTCCTTAAAAATGTCTTCAGAGACAACTCTTCCAAAGTATCTCACTGCAGCAACTGAAAGTGCCACCGTGTAAGTACAGCCTAACTCTCTCCTTTGTTGAAAACAGCTTCTCACCCCAAACTCAGCTTACTGGTACACAGATCAGGTAACACATGGACTTGGCAACTAAATGAGGCTAAGCTCAGAGGAGCCTCATATGAACCCAAGTGGTTGCTTATGAAAGACAGGAACCAAGAAGGAAAGAAAGTGAGTTTTGTACCAAAAACAGGGATTCTAAGAGGCTAGGAAGATAAAACAGATGCTAAAAACAAGCTGGAGTGGAAAGAAAAGGAATTGCTCTAATGAAGCCGAGCCATTTATAAAAAAGACTGGTGAAAAAAGGTTTACACCAAGAATCTGTGACCAGGAGGAAATGAATGTTTATACAGAATGTTATTTAAGGTTCCCAAAAGTGTTATCCTAACAGTACTCCAGAGGCAGAGGCAAAAAGACCAGGTTGGAGAGCAATGAGTCATGAGACTGTCTCAAGAAACAGAAAAACTTTTAAAGTAACAACAGAAATTCTGGGGGCTAGAAAGATAGCACAGTGGTTAAGAGCATGGACTACTGTCCTCAGGGACCTGGATTTAGTTCCCACCTCCCCCATGATGGTTCACAACCATCTCTAACTCCAATTCCAGGGGATCTGACACCTTCTGGCTTCCATGGGCATTGCACACATGTGGTGCACAGACATACACGCAGGCAAAATCAAACAAACAAACAAACAAATTTTATCCTAAACACAAAATCCACCTCAAAGTAGCAATCAAATTGGAAGACACAGGGCCAACAAGGGGTTAGGTAACCACCAATCCTTTCACCTAAACTGCCACAACCAAGGCTCCTCCCCATTCCTTGAAGGAAAGACCAGTTGACTGCTGCTAACATTCAGAGTAACAAGCTGCCCAAAGTCAGAGCGACAGATACAAACACATATACCTTCCCAAAGCATATATAGTTCATATAGTTCCTAGCTTTGTACAAGTCAAAAGTCGGGGAACTCATGAAATCAGACCTTCTGGCCAGGACTTATGAACACACTGAGCATAGTGGGGCAACTATATGGGCCAGTGCTGTCTGACCCTTTATATTCCACATACATTTTCACAATATGTGCAGGCTCATTATAACTACATTTGCATTTTCTTTGGGGGAAATCAACCCTATTGTCACCCATTGTCCATTCACAGTAGGATTATGCTACATGATCCTGGGAGTGTTGGAGAGACACCATTATAAATAATTCCACTGGTCAGATCCAACACCAGACTGGGCTCCAAGGTAACATTGGCAGTGGTGGCACTTGCCTTTAATCTCAGCACTCAGGAAAAGAGGCAGGCGGGATCTCTTGAGTTCCAGGCCAGCCTGGTGTACAGGTTGAGTTCTAGGGTAGCCAGAGCTACACAGAAAAACCATGTCTTGAAAAACAAAACAAGAAACAAACAAAATAGAACAAACCAAGGTCAATTTCTCAGCCTGAAGAAAAAATCCAACAACAACACAAGATTAACTTCCTCTGGGAAGTATATTCTGTTAAGATGAATATAAAGGAATATAGTGGGAATGAAGAGCTAGATTTCTGATTCCTTACAGTCTCGAGCTAAGAACCATATCCTCATTGGCAGATGAGCAGCAGGATTTTGCTCTAAGCAAAAAAAACCAACTACTCATTTCCAGTGATGGGAAAAGGTGAGCATGCAGTAGAACTGGATTGCACCCAGATCTCAGCCACAGGAATAGTTAGAATTTTAAATAATCAGAGCTGAACATAACCTGGAGCATTCCTAAGTAGAGAAAAAGCACAAGATGATTCTGAGAAAGGATAAACAGTTTCTAAAAAAGACCCCAGATGTCAGGATCAGTACAGCTGACACTCTACTGGACAAAGGGGCCAGACTCTCTTCTTTAGCCACTGACATCTCAGCTTTTACCTCTGCCCAGGCAAAGGCAAGCCATCAAACACTAGAGACTTCTCACTAAATCGCTGGTAAAAACCCACTGCCTGAAATGAAGGAACTGAGCAAGAAGCAAAGTGATCACATGGACTTCTTCCTGGGGTGTTCTCCGTCCTTTCTGAAAAGGCACGCATCCCCAGCAAGGAAAGAAAGTCCCGGGGCTTACCTTGCTAGACCATTTCCGAGCTTCATCGTGGAGCTGCCTGGCGGCCATCATCATTGGCTGGTTAATCACCTCACCAGCTTTCTGCTCAGGGAACTCTTCATCCTTCTCTTCTGGTGGTGGGGGCCTGGGTGGAGGGACTTCACCCTCAGGCAGAGGTGGCTTAGGAGGAGCCAGCTCATCAGTTAGCTACAAATGTGAATAAAGCAGGTTGTCAGTAAAGCCCAGGAAGCTACTACCAAAACCAGCCTAGGAAATGGGCCCACGTAGACACCATGTAAGACCACCAACACTGAACCATGACGACATCTGTGCAATATCAATAAAAACACCATGTAAGACCATCAACACTGAACCATGAGGACATCTGTGCAATATCAATAAAAACTTTTTTCTCTATAAGAAACCAGCAGCTATGTGTTGCTCATATCCCATAGGAGGCATACATAACATTACCAGATCAGCGATTCCCAAAGCCAATCCCCATAGAAGATTTAAGACCTGGTTCTGGTTCTGGTTGTCAAAGGGCAAATGAGAGTCAGTAACTTCCCACTGGAGCCTCAAGTTCTACATCTGCCATGTGATCTCAATGTCCCTAATTCTAAATGTCATGACTCAAAGAAGCCACTTACCAGGAATCTCATCATCAAAAGCCTCATTGGAAAGTGTAAAGAAATGTTGAAAACTGGAACCACCAATCCTACTTATGTATAGTGACCCAATTTAGTCATTAACCAACCTGACTTCTTTTACTGACATTAAATAAGAAAACATACCAAAGGAAGTAAATATAATTCTTGTCTTAACGTGTTTCTAGACTTATTACTTGGAGTAAATACTTGTGTACATGATCATTACACAATGTTTTTGTTTCTAGGATCTATAACTAAAAGATACTCCCCAAGTACATCATGGGAAAGATGATACATGATAAATGTATTCATGCTACTTGATGGGAAAGAATTACGAAAAGATTTGAGGGCCTAGAGAGATGGCTGAGCAGTTAAGAGCACTTGTTGCTCCGCCAGAAACTATGGGTTCAAATTCCCAGCATCCACATGGCTGCTCACAACCATCTACAACTGCGGTTCCAGGGCATCCAATACCCTCTTCTGGGTTCTGAGGGCACTAGGCATACGAGCAGTGCGACGCATCCATACGCATAAATTTTTTTTTAAGTTTTAAAAATTTGAAATTCGAATCAGATTTAAAAACACAGAACCATTTCTTGGTCTAAGGAGACAGGAGAGTACTTGCCATGCCAGCATGAAGACCCTAGTTGATCCTGAGCACCCAAGTAAAACACTCATCATGGGCCAGCAATGGTGGCGCATGCCTTTAATTCCAGCACTCAGGAGGTAGAGACAGGTGGATCTCTGTGAACTCAAGGCCAGCCTGGTCTACAGTTAAGTTCCAGGACAACCAAGACGATGTAGAGAAACTCTGACTCAAAAAAAAACAAAAACAAAAAAAAAAACAAAAGCAGCAACCCAGCATGGCAGTATGTGCTTATAATTGAGGAGGCAGAGACAAGCAAATCTCTTGGGCTCACTGGCCAGCTAACCTACCCAAAAAATGGCAAGCCCTGCATCCCAGTGAGACATCCTGGCTCCAAAACTAATGTGGATGGCTCCTGAGGGACAATACCCAAGTTGACCTCTGTCTTCCTCAAGAAAATGTACTTCTGTGTGTGTGTGTGTGTGTGTGTGTGTGTGTGTGTGTGTGAGAGAGAGAGAGAGAGAGAGAGAGAGTGCACACATACACAATTTTTAAATAATTTTTAGGAGTAAATACTACTTTTGTTACTAAGAGAGAGAAAGGCAAGAACCTAACAAGGTTCTAATTCTGCAATTTTCTCCTTAGCAAGTCTCACCACGCATGTACAAACTATTTACTACAAGTCACATCTCATCAATTCATCCCAACTGCACTTACCTCTCCTCCATTCTCAGCCTGTCTGTCACACAGGCTAATTTCATGGAATTTCATGCACAAGTGCTGGCTTATGATTCCACTCAACTTAGGAATGAAAATCAAGACCTGCCTCTAGTTAATCACATAAAAGCTACAGAAGCCACCTGGAAATGGAGACTGTAAAAGCAGACCTGCCTCTCACACATGCTGCCACTTGCTGCTCAATTCTCCCCATCTCTCTGCGCTTACTTACTCGTAGCTGTTCAAGGTCTGGTGGAGGAGGCGGGAAGTCAGGCTCCTGAGGTTGGAAGGCTTCTCTGACCTTGGCCACAGCTCCCAGGATCCGATATCCTGAGTCCAGGAAGCTCTTTTGCAGGCCTAAACACAAGACACTCATTTTCAGCTGGGTAGGTCAGTGCCCAGAGCACTGCCTGTCCAGCAGAAGAACTGGTTCCCACTAACAAGGTTGGATGTGGAGCTGCCGGGGGGAATCATGGGCATGGAAAAAGGAAGGAGGACAAGTCAGAGGCCCTGAGGAAGTGTCACAGGATGGCTGCTCTTACAGTGGTGAGGATGCCTTTGGACTGTAAAAGTAACGAGTTCTTGGAGAACGCTGGGTGTGAATGCTTGGCTTGGGCAGTACCCATCACTTCTCTTATGATGAGGCGGTCATGAGATAGGTCTGAGGAGTGCAGAGCATGGGAGATGGCAGTTTCAGATTAGGTTCCTAACTCCCCAGAGTCCATCTCACCTTTCTGTCTACATCTGTGCTCTAGTTGGCGTTCAGCGTGTTAACCCTTATCTTGAACTGCTAAGCTATGAGAAACTCCAAGGAGGAGACAAAATCCATCCACAGAGATGGAGGACTGGGAATTTGAGGAAGAGTCTGCTGAGGCCAGAAGTGAGTCTAGCAGCCTAGATTCTCACTGATGAGATGGAAAATGTTGCTTTCCAAAAAGAAAGGAATATACATGATTTGCAACCCAAAGAAGTGGCTGCAACTATTAACTCCTTTGGTGGTACTAAAACTATGGTCAAAATGTAGCTGAAGAAAATTCAAATTCTCTCATGTAGGGCCTAAGAGGCCAAAGTTGCTTGAAGCTCTCTAGATCTGACAAAAACAAAATTCTCTACAGAGAAAAGAGAAAGATCATTATATGCAAGAAAAGTAAAAGAGACGTGGTAGCAACTTCATGAACTAAATGGTTGGCAGATAACTAGCATTTATTTTAAAGTTTCCAAAATTAGGACTATCAGCAGGGATAGCAAGTCAGACAATATCAGGAAATGGTAGAGAACCTGATTCAGAAACTGAAAGGCCTGACAAGACCGTAAAAATATTGAACAGAAGAAAACCTAAATGTCTGCATTCTGTAACTCATTTTGTAACTCTGCCCTGACTGACCTCAAACTGACAGCTATTCTTCTGCTTCAGCCTCCTGGGTGTTGAGATGACAAGAGAGAGAGCACCAAACCACGCACTGTCCATATGTTCCCTCCCCGATTTTATATACCCTGGTTGTGGATAGCTACTCTTTTCCTATTTCCACCGAGTTAGCCTAGCAATTGGAATGAAAGGCACCATGCACTGTTCCTTACCAGGGTCAGAGATGTTTCCAGCCACAGCCTTGGCATCCATCACCATGGGGGAGATTGTTTTGCTCAGTTCATCAGAGGCAGCTTTCACAGCCTCTCGGAACTTCGGGTCCTCAGAGTTCTCTACCTCCCTCTTAGCAACCAGCAGAATCCGGTTGGCCCGACGAGCAATACTGGTTGCTCCAGCGACCAGCATCTGAGGCTGAATATTGGCCATGGCTACCTTACACTTGTCCAGGTCTTTTTTAATTGCTTCTTCAGAAGCATCCAACAGAGACTTGGTATCAATAGCCTCGTCCACCAGCCCTGTCAGGAGAACAGAAATGGAGCTGAATTTGCTTTTAGAAGAACAAAGATTTGAAAACACTGTTGTCTGTTTGCATCTCATGAGAAAGTACAACACTCAGAATTCTCTTCTCAGTTCAAAGCTCTTACTACAAAATTGAGAGCTTTCAAGAGAACAAAATAACTTTAAAAAACAGAAGTGCAAGCAGTACAGCCCAGAAGGTCATTTGGCCTCAGGAGTTATACTGACCGTGGTCACTGGCCCTCTTAAATCCACCACAGACAAGCAGACACGCAAAGACATCAGGAGGAACCGGACTGAGTCTAAAACCTTCACCGCATCCCCAGCACAGTATCTGCTAATAACACTCTCTCCCTTCCGGGCTCACTCTCCACCACCTGTTGATTGTTGGCAGCTTGAAGTGCCCAAGACGAGCCACACGGAGGACTCCAGTAACCTAACAGCCTGTTTCTTACTTCTGTTACCTAGCTTTCGACACTTTGGGAGCTCCGCTTTCATCACTGACTGCTGTAGACCCCTGACAGCAGGTTCTACAGGGACAGCGAAGAGCCTACACTCCTCATTTCTGCCTTTCTGTCCTGTCCCTCTACAGAGAACTCAGAGGCACTTCTGCAGTCGTACAGGCACAGATGTCTCCTCTTTTTTTTTTTTTTTAGAACTATGTAGTTGATAAGTTGGAGGAAACTCTGAGACAAGCTGGGTTAAATGGTAGCTATTGTGGTTCCTTGAAATGTGAACCCTCTGAAAATGACAGGGACACTTACTGTATCCACAAACACCGCCTCCCAGCCTCTGAAACCAAACTCTAGCTGGGACTGAGCAAAGACACTATTCAAAGAGAAGATAGGGGCTATAACAATGAACATCACACCGGAGGGCGGTTCTCAAATAAAGACGCTCACACAGCCTCTCATCCAACAAAGTAGCAGAGCTTGAATGAGAAGCCGCCACTGCTCAACAGCCTAATCAGAGCCCAGCACACTGTCAAGCTCTGACTGTCCCTTTATCCAATTACAGCTGATATAACCGGTCCTGCTTGAGGTCCTCAGAACTCATGCATCAGCCCAAAGGCATTCTGCAGAACTCTACCTGTCATTTTTTCAACATTATCAATCCACTGGTTCTTCATGGTCTCAAAATGTTCATAAGCAGCCTGGTTACCAGGGTTCCTCAGTAAGATCCGAGCAGCGGAGATGACCTGTCAATAACAAAGCAATTTTCAAATTCCAGGGTGCCAGCACAGTCCAAATACAAACCCAGAGTAAAGCTTTTCTCCATTTCACCTATAGATGGCACCAGAAAACCAAAATTGGCAAGCCTCGTCAGGCTAAATGCATTAAGTCTGATGCCATGAGCATACCCCAGAGTGGGCCCTTCCCTAGTTCTAAGAAAAAAATAAGGTGTCAAAGTAAATGAGCATTCATTTAATATTTCAGAAGAACAACAAAACTGGCATATACTTAATAGTTGATGTCTTGATATCAACTCTTTCATCTTAAAAAATATAAATGTGGTTAGACAAGGTACTTCAATCCTGTAATTTCCAGCTTGAGGCAGGGGATTTTCAAGTTCAAAATGCAGCCTAGGCAAAATTTGTGTTAAAAAACTGAATGTGGGGGCTGGAGAGATGACTCAGCAGTTAAGAGCACTGACTGCTCTTCCAAAGGTCCTGAGTTCAATTCCCAGCAACCACATGGTAGCTCACAACCATCCATAATGAGATCTGACACCCTCTTCTGGAGTGTCTGAAGACAGCTATAGTGTACTCACATATAATAAATAAATAAATCTTAAAAAAAAAAAAAAAAAAACTGAATGTGGTGGTATAATCCCCTAAATGTCAGCACTTGGAAGTGAAAGCAGGCTGAAGGACTCCAAACTGAAATGGTAGCCTGGACAATCTACATACCAAGGCCAGAGGGAAGAAGGGGAGGGGAGAGAGAGGGGAGAGGGAAGAGGGAAAAAGAGAGAGAGAGAGAGAGAGATATTAATTGGTTGATTGATTAATTGATTGATTGATTGCTGGGGGCTGTACACATGCTTTTAATCCTTGCACTGGGGAGACAGGCAGGCAGAACTCTGAGTTCACGACCAATCCATTCTACACAGTGAAATTCCAGGCCATTGGGGCTTCATAGTAAAACCTTGTCTATAAAATAGAATATCAGCGTGCAACAAAACATTATTCAAATTGATTAATGAATAATAGTGATTAAAATACACAATTAACCAATTACTCAAAATTCTTTTAGAATAACATTAACTAAAATATCTGCTTTCACAAACTGCTTTCACATTCATACATACGGAATCTTTACTACAACCCCATGAGAGGTGAGGTAGGTTAACATCTTCTCTTCCAAACTACAAAAATCAAGACACCCAAGAGGTTCCCAGGCAGTCAGTGTCGGTGTTGGGGGAAGAAATCCTGAGTGCCTGGCAGTGCATAGTGCATACACGTGTGTGTTTATTCCTCAAACTTTGCACTGTGAAGGAGTAAGCATCACAGAAGGAGAAGCTAGGAGACATCTGAGCCCAGATCTGTCTCTGAAGTCCTCGATCTTTCCAAAGCGGGAGTTTTAGGTCTAGTTTTCTGCATTGGTTTTTGTTTTTGGAAGCACAAAGACAACTGTATTATAGTTTAAAACAAAAAGCACAGCACAGGCAAGCTGTAAAACCAGCAGCTACCTGGAGGAGTCGAACGAAGGAGAAGACAGAAGCCATCTAAGCTGGCAGAGAGGTCAAACACATGGGAGACAAGCAGCACATGGGAAGGAGAGGTGCTTTAGAAAAAAAGCAAAACCAAAATATTGGCAGGAAAGCCCAAAGTGTTAAAGAAAACATGTTGGAATAGAGGTAGAAAAAAGTAAAGGAAAAGTTGATTTTTCTGAATAATTCAGAAAAGGAGGAGACTTATTGTGCCCAAATGACTGTAGCCCTTAAACTTCTGTCTTTCTGGGGGTGTTGTTGTTGTTGTTGTTTGTTTTTCTGGTTTTTGTTGTTGTTGTTGTTGTTTTTAATCTCACTTTTGTTCTGAGAGATGGCTCAGCAGTTAAGAGAACTGACTGTTCTTACAGAGGTCCAGAGTTCAATTCCCAGCAACCACATGGCAGCTCACAACCATCTGCAATGGCATCCGATGCCCTCTTCTGGTATGTCTGAAGACAGCTACAGTGTACTCATACACATAAAAAAAAATGAAGATTTGTTTTAGAGAAAATCTCTTTAATAAAAAAAAGAAAGAACATTTGAACAATATAATAAATAAATCAGCTTTTACAACCTGAACTGATGACATTCTCTTCTGTGCCCTCAGCCAGAGGGCGCTGCATATGGGTTTGCATGTGTGTTATGCTAATAGATGGTAAAAACAGGAAAAAAAGTTCGTATTTTATGAAATTTTCTGAAAAGGCTAGATAAAGCCAGCATAGTGGCACATGCCTCCATCCCAACACTAGAGGAAATGGTGTGAGTTCAAGACCAGCCTGGGCTTCATAACAAGATCCACTCTTAACAACGTTTTTGTTTTTTATTAAACGAGTGTGACTTTTCCACATGGACTGAGGCATGTAACTCCATGGTGGTGGAAGGTATTTTTGCCTTGAGTTCCATTCCTAATGATGGGAAAGAGAAAGGGAAGGAAACCAGAGAAACAGGCAACATGGGCACACACACAGACCATTTCCCTCCCCTCCCCAGAGAAGTTCAACAAAAGCTAGAATCAGGGGGCTGGAGAGATGGCTCAGCAGTTAAGAGCACCGACTGCTCTTCTAGAGTTCCTGAGTTCAATTCTCAGCAACCACATGGTGGCTCACAACCATCTGTAATGGGGTCTGATGCCCTTTTCTGATGTGTCTGAAGAGAGCAATGGTGTACTCATATACACAAAATAAATAAATAAAATCTTTAAAAAAAAAAAAAAAAAGCTAGAATCACAGACTTATACAGCCCAGCAGAACTCCCAGTAAGATTTCTCTGTATTAATAGATGGGGGAAAAGCAAGTCTGCAAAACCTCACACTGAATGCTGAGCTAATGTGTCTAAGGAAGCTAGCCAGGTGTGGTTTAGTACACCTGTAGTCCTCGCATTAGATCATTTTAGTCCAGTGTGACTACAAATCAGAAGCCTGCTTCAGAAAAGAGGGGTTTGAGAGGGAAGGGGAAGCTGGCTGATTTATCAGAACTCTCATTTCCAGCCTTTTGTTTCCCAACTTCCTGGCTATAGTTTGGTTCCATAATGATGGATACCAAACTATACCTGAGTTAGCTATGCAGTTAAATAGAAACTATACCTGAGTTAGCTATGCAGTTAGATAGAAACTATACCTGAGTTAGCTATGCAGTTAGATACAAAAGAAAAATAAGCAATGGAAACACCTATTTTTTTTTAATCTCTTCAAAGAGATGCTGTGAAAAGATAGAAACTAAATAAACTTTCTCTTAATATTATCCAAATATTTTCTTATTATACATGTGTGATAGGGAAGAAGGCTGCTTTACCTCTTGTCTTTTGCTTTTGAAAGAATACTGACCATTACTTAAAAATTCAAACACTGCAAAAATGTATAAAGTTCAAAGTTTTGTTAAAAATCCTAGCGGTCACCAAGTTTGACCCAATGAATATTATATAAATATGCATGTGGGGTATGTGTGTGTAGTGTGTGTGTGTGTGTGTGTGTGTGTGTGTGTGTGTGTTTGTGTGTGTGTGTGTGTGTGTTGTGCAATGTGTGTGTATATATGATGTGGATGTGCATACAAGCATTTATATGTGTGAGTGGGTACATGTGTAGCACAAATGTGTATGGAGGTCAAAGTATGTGTATGGAGGACTTTAGTGTTGGTCCTCACCTTGCAACTTGTTGGAGACGTTGGTCTCTTTGTTGTTCCTGAATCAATATGCCAGCCTCGCTGGCCTGAGAATCCCAGGGCTTCTCCTGCCTCCACCCACCATCTCCTCTGAGGAGCACCATATGACAGACATATCCTACCATGACTGGCTTTTACATGAGTTCTGGGGATTCAGGCTCCAGTGCACAAAATTATGTGGCAAGTACTTTCTCTGCTGAGCTATTTCCCTAGATCCACATGCATGTTTTTAAGATTTATTTTTATTATTTGTAATTATGTGTGGGTATGTGTATTGTATATGGGTATGTGCACATGAGTGCAGGTGCCCATGAAGATCAGAAGAATTGGAGACAGAATCACAGGCACTTGTGAGCCGCATGACATGGAGGCTGGGAACCAAAGTGTGGTCCTCTGGAAGAGCCTTTACGATAACTCAGCAGTCATCCTATGTCCCATCCCCCAACATACTCTTTTTTTTTTAATATGTGATCTTAACAAAGCATCTATAATTGATTTCATTTCCTGAATATTACACTATGATGCTGAAAGGAAAAGTGAGCAAAAGCTAACCTGGGGAGTGAGTTCTCGGGCTGTCTTCACAGATGCCTGAATGCCTTCCACTGTCGATTTATTGGCAGTACCAACAGCAGCCGCCTTCTCTGCTGTGGCTCCAAGCCTTCCTGAATGGTTTTCAAAATTGGCTGCCCTTTCATCAAATACCTTGAGAAAAAAATAAAATAAAGACATTAAGGAAATGTATTTCCATATAATGCATCAGGAAACCTGAAGAAAGGTCTTTTTAATCTGATTCTGCAACTGCTCAAAGATCTTATTACTAAAACAATAATCAAATGGCAAATCTTGACCTTTATGTATTTCCTCAGAGGTTCAGTCTTAAGCATCATACACAAAGAGGCACATCCCCAAATCTTCGTTTAAACCTACTTACCAAGAGCACACACAGGACTATATACTTTACAACAAGTTCACAAATGCAAAGACTAAATAATTTCATTCCCCAAAGGCCTTCTTACTTTGAAGAGAACGATAAACCCCTCCAGGCTCTACCATAGACAACCGGGTGCATTACAATCCCCAAGTATCCACAAAGAGTCCTTACCTGACTCCAGCCTCCTCTAATGTATCCCATTACCATTAATGTTGTAAAAACTCTGCCCTTGACCTCAATGGGAAAAACGATAGCTTGTGCTCATACCAGACAGAACACAGAGGCAAGGATAGGTGATTTTTATTAGTTCTAAATGCAAAATGGTTCTCTCGTTTAAAAAGTTAACTTTTCTTTCCCTCAGGGATATCATTAGAGACTCTAATTTTAAAAAAAAAAAAAACTAACTTACAAATGACAAAAAAGTTTCTATTTGTTTGAGTGACATTAGGATCAGTATCTGGAAAACAACGTCTACCAGACAGCACTGGGTCAGTTTTATGCTACATATAGAGCCTGCCAGGAGCCTAGCAGAATACTTCCTTTTTTTTTTAAATGTCCTACTGACGATAATTGAGAGTGCCACTTCCATACTTGGTGTCTAACTCTGACTCAAGTCAGACAATCTGTAAAGGTTTTGTAGTTTGATAGCAAGCTCCACTCTCGTTCCAATGTTCTACATCCACCACCTGAGGTCCCTTGACTCATTCTGATCTTTTGTTTTGATTCAGCTTCCTAGCCAAGCAGTGTTGGTTGACACATGCCATTAATCCCAGCTCTTGGGAGGCAGAAGCAGGCAGATCTCGGAGTTCGAGGTCAGCCTAGTCTACAAAGTGAATTCTAGAACAGCCAAGGCTGTTACACAGAGAAACCCTGTCTTGATAAAAACAAAAACAAAACAAAGGAAAGGAAAGGACAGGGTATTTGTAATAATGGTGCCACTGTGTGAATTAGCAAAGCTACACATCAATCTTATGGGTGTAAAAGAAGAGGCACTTAACCTATCCAGAAAGCAAAGAAAACAATAAAGAAGGGAGAGGAACCACGCAGAAAAGAAGCTGGAAGAAATTAGGGGGAGGAAGCAAGGACACAGAAGGGCCAAGTATACAGGCATTATTCCAGACACGTAGTTACTGCAGCAGCATGGAGTAAGAGCCTGCAGCCTAGATGAAACCAACATACAAAGAACAGCAAGAGCCAGACCACAGGGGCTCCGGGACATAGCACATTGGTAGAGTGCTTGCCTAGCGTGCATGAAGTCCTGGATCTGATCCACAACTCCCACAAGCCAGCTATTATGGCACAATCTATGAGGCCAGCCCTGAGGATGACCAGGAGGCTCAAGGCTATCCTCAGACTCCAAGGTTAGCCTGGGGTACATGATAACAAACAAACATTTAAAAAAAAAAAAAAGGCCCTATCACAAAGCTCCATCTTTATCCTGGTGCCACTGAGAGATCAGGAGATCAGGGCTTCATGAACTCTCCTCTCTCCCAATTGGTGGCTTAGTAAATGATTCAAAGGCAACAGAGCTAAGCAACCAGTTAGGGAGTGGAGAACAAGAATAGGATTTAAACTGTGGCAATATGATAGGATTCAAAATGATTGTGATATAAAATTAATATGCCTGAGTTACCTGTTGGTATTAAAGGACTAGGAAAAGACACTAGAAACAAACAATCTCAAAGAAAAATTCACCATATGCTAAGGAACCTATAAATCTAGATCCTAAATAGACAAGACAAGCAGATAGCTGAAATTTAGGAGTCTGAAATTCAGAAGCCTGGGATGAGAAGGTAGCAAATCACCCTAGTGTAAGGAGACCCGGAACTGAACACCTTCTAACCTCAGCCAGAAAGAGAAAGGAGAGTCACTAAGAAGCAAGAACACAACATTTACCCAAAATAATACACACTGGATGGCCCTCCAAATTTTTCTCCTCTGCTACTAAATAAAGGCTACAAAAGCACACGCTTCTTGTCCTTGGTCCTTTCACATGCTGTGTGACAGTCTAGACATCGAGATACTGTGACGTTCTCTCCAAGAGTTCCATTCGGCACCAATCCTGGCTTGACTGACACTGCTTAGAGAACTGGGCCTCAATTACTGACAAAGCAAAGCCCTATCCACATGGAACTTTCATGATGACATGAGTCAAATAGACCAACAAAGAGACAATGCTCTGTGTGTGTGTGTGTGTGTGTGTGTGTGTGTGTGTGTGTGTGTGTGTGTGTGTGTGTCAAGGATGACCTTCAACTTCTAATCCTTCTGTCCCCACCTCCTGAGCACTAGGATTCCCCCTCACCAGCTTCTGCAGCGCTGGAGTCTTTGTGCTAAGCAAGCACTCGGCAAAGCGAGCTATAGCCCCAGCCCATCAAACATTAGTAACTTCTAAGAAGAAAAGTAGGATATGAATATCACGAACTCCCAGGGATGAGGGGTGGGTCCGTTTGTTTGTTTGTTTGTTTGTTTGTTTGTTTGTTTTTATGTATAGTCACACAACAGTGAGATTTCAACAGAAAGGTGAAAAGAGTGAATAAATATAATTTGTGAAAAGGAAAGCAAGTGTCAAGGGCTTGCGTAGAACATACACACATTCAAGGAACACTACAGGTATTTAAGGTCCATGTGAATAGAGGAATTGAAGAGGGTGAATAGTGTCACCATGAGGTTGAAGAGGTAGTTAGGGACCAGACTTCAGTAGTTAAGCCACTTGTACAGCTCTACACTAATTTACAGGTGTCAAATACGTCCCATCTCTTTACAGCTTTGCTTTCAACAGTTTTACATTAAAACAGCTATAGTAGCTGGGGATAGTGGTACACATCTACAATCTCAATATTTGGGAGATGGAGATGGGAGGAGTCACAAATTCAAGGCCAGCCTAGGATATGTAAACAAGATCTTGTCTCAAAAATACAATACAACATATGAGAGTATCTACATAATAAAAATCCAAGCAACATTTAATTTACAAATCAGGCCTTTTGGATTCTATTCTGAAGAATTAGCTTACCAGCACATCACTGGTCTGCTATCTACTGTAACAATTCTGGCTTCACTCAGGGACAAAGAGGAGTCAACAGAAGGGTTTGCACAGAATAATTACATCAAATGAGTTTAAAAAATTGTCCTAGCTGGGCAGTGGTGGTGCACGCCTTTGATCCCAGCACTTGGGAGGCAGAGGCAGACAGATTTCTGAGTTCCAGGCAGCCGGGACTACAGAGTGAGTTCCAGGACAGCCAGGGCTACACAGAGAAACCTTGTCTCAAAAAAAAAAAAAAAAAAATTGTCCTGACTTGTGTTGAGTCTAAAGTGTAGTTCAGAAAGCTGTGGCCTGGGAAGAGCTCAGAGCAGAAAACTTATAGCTCAGCTTTGATTAAAGATGGCTTCCTTGTTTACTCAAGAAATTCACCTTTCTAAAAGACATGAAGAAATAGTATCACAAAGATTAATGTTACTTCAGAAAATGAAAAACAAATTTGGAGATGAAAACACAGAAAGGGCATCTCTCCTCCAAGCCACTGAGACTGCTTCTAGAAGAAACCTCCGACTCTTGCAGGACATAGATGCTGCAGAGGAGGCTTTTCAGACCAAGCTTATCCCACACCCACAGCCTTCGATGCTTTCTCTTGAGACTCGTTACTGGGCATCAGTAGAAGAACATATCCCCAAGTGGGAACTGTTTCTTTTAGGAAGAGCACCATATCCAATTGGTGCTGAAAATCAAAATGAGGACTCCATACCACGCTGTCCTTGAACATGTGATCAACCTCTTGTCTCTGCCTCTCAAGTGCTAGGAAAACAGATTTGGAATCCTACTCATAAAACTCTTGCTGGTCACTTGAATGCACATTCAAAATGCAAAGCCTGGGCTTCCGACTTCCAAAAATGCAATGCTTCCTGACATTTCCTCGGTTGCCTCTTGAAGTTCAATGTGAATAGCTGCTGCTACTTCAAGAGTGCCTGATAATGTCTATCACTGTGCAAGGATGTATGTCTCTCTGGTGACATCTAAATGTTGATCGTGTAAATTCTGTGGCAACACATAATGTATTTCAAAGGCATTGCCAAGTAGCATCAAAATCATTTTCCCCCAAATCTGGGTTTAACCTAACTGTCAAATCAAACTCAAAGGAAAACAAATTACAAAGTTTATTTAGGAAAAAAAAAAAAAAGAAAAAAAAAGAAAGCTGTGGCCTAAGTAACCCTCATCCCTCACTTCTTCCTGACTGCAGTGATTGATGCCTCCCCATGAGAACAGCCACCAAGAAAACCACAGAGGAGCCAATTGTTTGTTTTGTTTTGTTTTTTAACAGACGCCAAAAACATTTACTTCTGTCGTGCTTCTTGGTATGTGATGAAAAGCAACCCCACTTGCTTTAACCTAATGACCACATACGCTACAACATTCACTTAAAGACAGATATAGCTAACACACTTGGTGAACTAGAACACTCCCCTCTTTTTTACTTCCATCTTTTGTCCACAAGCATCCTCTGTACTTCAGATACCTACCTCTTCCCTATTGGGTGCATCAGGAGGAGCAGTGGCGGCTACTGCCAACAGCTTGATAGGAGTTGTAGTATCGCTGAAAACATCGGATACCTCTTGAGTCATAGCTTCCTGCATCTGGGCTTTAAGATCCTTAAAAATATAGTTTATAAGTGAAAATGTATAGCAATGCCCTGAAGCCACATCTGTTATGCCCTGACTCCACTGACCTATTTGTTCTTTCTTTCACTCATTTACCTTCAGAACTATTTCTTGAATATCAAATGTGTACAAAGCTCAGATATGATTCCTTTCTCGATGGACACTATGAAACGACAAAACCTCAGGTCTGAGCACAGAGCAGGCTCTAGGATGAAAAAGAGGTCCTCACCATTTCCAGATTTAGCCAGGCCTGGTGATAGCTATATTAACTACTTAGAAGACTCAGTACAAAATTTCTAAATAGTTCATTATCTTGAAAGAAATTAAAATAAAAAAATTAAAAATGGGAATAATGTTTATAGAGAAATTCAATGACCTCTAGCTACATGGGTATAATTGCTGCAATCAGAAAGTCCTGCCATGAAGATTGCCAAGAGCTCAAGGCCAGTCTGGGCCACAGAGTGAGATACCCTATCTAAATAAACACTGACTAAATAACAGTAAAATGATATCAGCATAGAGCAAAATCATGACAGATCTCTTAATTAAATGTGAGTTAGAAAAATGTTAATTGTTGCCACTTGGCTTTCTCCTAATAAACTCTGATTTTCTATTATTCTTGTCTCGTTTTAATTTTCCCTAAACCCAAAAATCTCAAGCCTCAGGCCAAGATGGGGCAGCTCAGTCAGTAAAGTGCTTGCCTTACCACATGAGAACCTGTATGTGAGCTCCAAAGCTCCCATTAACAATGCTGGCACTGGAGAAGTGCTGACAGGCAGGTCCCCAGGGGCTCACTGGCCTACCCTACTCTGCAAGTCCCAGAACAATGAGATGCCCTGTCTCAAAACCTAAGGGTAGATGGTGCCTGACATCTGAGTTATCCTCTGACCTCCACATGCATGCACACCCACTGCACAGAAATCTCTTCTGTCTGTTGTTTCTCAACACTAAGGCATCAGAAAGTATACCTTTAAGGAGTCCTGAAGCTGGGATGCAAGTGCTCTCGCCTGAGGACTCTCCCCCTCCCCTCGGGCAGCCAGGTCAGCCAGCTGAGCTGTTAGCTGGTCTACACGGTCACATTTGGCAAGAAGATCTTGGCGATAAGGTCCCATCATGACATTGGCCAGCCGATGCCCCTCAGCCACAAGTCCACGGATGGCAGCCTGACCTAAACCAAAAGGAAAACACTGAGCTTTACACAGAGCCAGGGAGACAACTATGCTGCCACTCCAGATTTTTTAGATAGCATTTAATAGGGGTATGGGGTTCCCTAGTAAACATAACTCTTTGGAATACACTATGCACTAACTTTTGGGGGGGGGGTACCTCACACATATCTAACACTGACCTATAACCAAGCCTAACCTTTATTCCTTGACTCCCATTCTTCCCAATGAGCAGCTTCCATTTACTAAATATCTTTTTTTGAAAGCATGGTCTATGGATGGGGAGTGTGACATAATGGCAGACTACTTTCCTAGCATTATAAAAGTAACAAAAACAAAAATATAACCTAAAAATGTTATATATTTTTAAATCATTTCTTTATTTTTAGTTTATGTACATTAGTATTTTGCCTGATGTACACAGATAGCTGTGAGCTGCCATGGAGGTGCTGCACATTGAACCTGGCTCCTGGAAGAGCAGCCAGTGCTCTTAACCACTGAGCCATCTCTCCAGGCACGAGGTTACATGTTATTATATTAACCATAACTATCTGACTGCTTACTACATATTACTGAATATTCATAGTTTACATACATTCTGATAGTAACTTAGAAATGAATTAATAGAAAAAAAAATCACTCCTAAAATCAAACTACAGACGCAGTAGGTATGAAGAGTTTAACAGCACTGTGCATAGAACTCGAGACTCAGTGTTTATGTTATTTCAGTCCTATACCCAGTTACACATCTGCCCATTCTCTAGCCCCTCACTGACACTAGGCATCATTAACTTAAACACTCATCTTACCCAGTGAATGTAGGAAAGGTGAGCGTTATCTTTCAGGCTCAGCAAACGTGCCAAGCAATCATAAAACAAACTATACACACCTATTCTTGGGTCTTCTTAAAATCAAACTTTTAGGTTATAAAATTTTCAACTTTCAACTAGGCATTGTGGTACACGCCTTTAATGCCTGTACTCAAGAGCCAGATGAATCTCTGTGAGTTCAAGGCTAATCTGGCCTAGGTAGTAAGTTCCAGGATAGCCAGAGCTACACAGAGACCATGTCTAAAAAAATTTAAAAAAATAAAATTAAAAAAAAACCAAACCAACAACAACAAAAATATTTAAATTTTTACAGGATGCTTTGAGGACATTATATACCTTTTATTGTCATTCCCCCACCCCACTCCCTCACCAAAAAAAATATATATATATATATATAGATATAGATATAGATATATATATATATGTTTAATTGGGTACTTGGTAAGGACTATAAAAACAGAAATACTACAGAATGAAAATATGTATAGGATTGATAGTAATTAGTTCAAAGTTTCAATTATGAAGCTCTTTCTGTTTGTCCACAGCACATTTTTTTACTCTCTAATACTTCTCAATTAAATCATAGAAATCTTACTGGCCACATTTGGAAATGGAGCCACACTGAAAAGTGACTTCCTGGTAGCTAGAGAACCCTTTCAGCACCTTATCACCAATAATCAAGTAAATGTGGCAGTGACCTGCACATCTGCACTGAGACCTGCCCTTACCGACTCCACGGTCATCTACTGTGGGGTTATCAATCCACCGCTGCGCCTGTTCAATCTTGCCCTCGAGGTGGACAGCTGCTTTGGCAGGTCTGCTGTTGGCCACGGCCCTGTTGGTTTTGGTCTGCAGGTTCTGTAGTGCCGTCGCCACTTGTTTAGCCAAGGCTCGAGCCTCTGGCGAGTCTCCTTTCCCCCTAAAGAAGTACAGATGACCGTCCCGCTATAATTTACATTGTAGACATGATTTATGTTGAGATCATTTAACTGTTAATGAATGTTAATGAGAATGGAAATTGCTAATGATTACCAAACTGATTTGAAATGATTTATTTAGCCCATAAATATGAAAATAGTTTAAATTCACATTATTTTCTCCTAGCTTGAGTCAGTCTTCACAGTTATACCAGGTCATATTAACTGAGTTCACTCACTTACCTCTAGATTGCCTGCACTCTCACTCTGCCATGTGTAAAATCACAAGCACAATGAGGAACTAGGTGTGCCTAGATAACCATGTCAGTAGTAGAAGCAGTATCAGTAATAACACAACTAGTCATGAAGCTGTATTTGAGTCCTAATTTTCCCAGGTATGCTACAAGCTCTCCCCTTTCATCATTTAATCCTCACATCAACCCTATAAAGAACAGTATAAGCCAAAATACAAAACCAATGTGCAAGGTGAATAAGATCCCATCACTTAATTCAATAGAGTCAGGGTTCAAATCCAGCCCTATGAGTTTAGAGGGCACACTTTTCTATTTGGTTTTGATTTTGTATTTTACCTGAGACAGGGTTTCTCTGTGAAGCCCTGGCCAACCTGGAACTCCCTCTGTAAACCAAGCTGGCCCCCAACTCACAGAATCCTGCCTGTCTCTGCTTCCCAAGAGCTAAGATTAAAGGTGTGTACTGCCACCCGGCTTAGAATGCTCAATCTTAAGCTACCACCTATATTACCATATTGTAGTATCATATAACCCCCATTCTCTGCCATAATTGATTGAACTGGGTGGTCTCTACTCAAAAAAAAAAAAAAAACAAAAAAAACAAAAAAAACAAAAAAAAACCCTGCAGTCACAAATTACACTTAACTAGATTCTAGTGTTTCTCAAAGTATAGTATGAAAGATATCTGGGACTTATAGATTCAGATAGTTAAGTCCACTATCAAAAAGAGACCCTGATAAGTTATGTCTAGGATGAGATAAAGGTCCACATTTTAAACAAAATTTGCAGGTAATCCTTGGTCCATACTTAAGAAAGATTTTTCAGTCAACTAGCAGAGCCTCTGGAGCTAGAAAATCATGTTAGACCTGGGGCCTAAGTCAAACCTAAGGAAGCGCCCCCAGCAAAGTAAACAGAAAGAGTGCACAGACACACAGGATCCATTTGTCGTCTAAGACACTGAAAGAGAATGAGAGCTCCTAGTGACTTCTAGACTTGGCCACAGTTCAGGCTGGCCTTCTAGTAGCTTCCTTATATATTTTCAATAACCCTTCACTTAGTACTTGATCTAGCAGCCAGAGAACTTGAACTAGTGAATTGACACAGAAATAAAACAAACAAAAAAACCACATTAGTCTCAAGAATAAAAACTGTCCCAAAAGAACTAATTCCAAAAATGTGACTCTGACCATTAAGAAAAGGAAAAGATGGGGCTGAGATGGCTCAGCAGTTACGATCACTGGTTGCTCTTTCAGAGGGCTCAGGTTCAATTCCCAGCATCCACATGGTGGCTCACAACTATTTGCAACTCCAGTGGCAGGGTCTTCTGACCTCTGTAAGCACCAGACATGCATGTGATGTCCAGACAAACACCCATACAACATAAAGTAAGTAACAATTTGAGAAAGAAAAGAAAACACAAAGAATCCAGTCAACTTTATACCTTGAAATTATTGTCACAAAAAAGTACCTTCATCTGGCTCATCTATAAATATGAAAATACAATGCAGGTGGTGGTGGCACATGCCTTTAATGCTAGCTAGCACTTTGGAGCAGAGGCAGCAGATCTCTAAGTTTGAGGTCAGCCTGGTCTGTAGAGGGTTCCAGGACAGCCAGGGATGTTACAGAGAAGTTTTATCTCACGGGGAGGAAAAAAAAAAAAAAATCAACCCATCTGACAAAATGACTTATTTTAAAAATTTCTTTATTATTTAAAGGTTCTCTAATCTCCCCTCTTAACACCATGTTTACCATGGTTTTCCCATGGCTAGTACCGCTGCTGGGTAGTTGTGTGCATGTCTGTTTATGTTACAATGATAAGCATGATGACTGCATTCGTGGTCTACATGAAGGTCTACTGTTATCACCATTACCAGTAGTTATCTCTTAGTCACCTAAAATCATTCCAGATGTCTATGTGATAAACTGTGTTAGGTCCTAGGAATTCACAGTCTCTGTCTTTTTGCTTTCTGAGCCAGCAATGCCCTCGTCAGAAGATTCTAATGAATCTCTTACTTTGGGAGGATAAAAATAGGCATTTTTCTCACAGACAAACAGAAATAGAACATATAAGTTAAGTGGAAGAAATGGAATATTCCCAGATGTTTGACTTTGGTTATCCTTGGAAAATAGTGCTGCAGGACTGTGGTAGAAAAGAGCCACTTCTTTCCCATCAATCCCTCTGTAACTTTGCTGAGGGCAGGTTGAGAAGTTCTGGCAAGGGGAGTGCAGCCACTATACTACACCCCTGACCAACATTGGCCCTCCTCTAGCTCTCAGAAGGCTATCCTCATGAACAAAGGAACTATTCTGGAGAGATAAACATGGAGCAGTGAAGGATGGCAAGGGCACCAACCTCAGACACCAGATGGGCCAGCCAGACCACCCTCCTCACATCCTACTGTAGCCTCCTCACATCCTACTGTAGCCTCCTCACATCCTACTGTAGCCTCCTCACATCCTACTGTAGCCTCCTCACATCCTACTGTAGCCTCCTCACATCCTACTGTAGCCTCCTCACATCCTACTGTAGCCTCCTCACATCCTACTGTAGCCTCCTCACATCCTATTGTAGCCTCCTCAATTCCTACTGTAGAACGTTCTAGGAAATGGTGCTTTGGTTTGCTTTGGTTTGCTTTGGCTTGGTTTCTTCAAACAGGGTCTCATATCAAATTCATGATGGAACCAGAGGAGAACTTGAATTTCTGATCTTGTCTCTACTTCCCAGTTTCCGGGATTATAGATATCTTCCTCCATGCCTTATTTTAGGAAATGCTGGTGACCAAACCCAGCCCTACACAAGAACTCTACCGATTAAGCTGTATCCCCAGCCCATGGTGCTGTTGTTGATGTGATTTTTAAAGAGAGCAATATATTTGTCAGAACAAAGGAATAACTCTTTTCTATATAATCAAAGTAGGTGCGATGAAAGCCTTTAAGAGAGGAAGCTGTGGCAAGGATGTTATTACAGGAACAATCATCCAGGAAATGTAATTTAAGAATCCTTTATGTAATTGCTACTCAAGAAATAGCACTGCTGGGAAGGAGAAAGTGCCTTCTTATGCCTCCTGACTCTCTCTCTCTCTCTCTCTCTCTCTCTCTCTCTCTCTCTCTCACACACACACACACACACATATACAGAGGAGTCTTTTCACAGCTAACTAAACACTCATTTTCCTTGTGTCGAGGACAGCCATGTAACAAACAGAATACAGCAAGGAACGTCGTAGTATATAAAAATAGAGCTTAAACATGAGTTCTCAGAAGAATATATCTAGATATATTCGTTTAAAGCCATTTGATCAGCAACAAATCAGTAAAGTTCAATTACATCACTGTACATTGTAAATCTGTACATCAGATGTTACAGAGGTAACATCTGACCTAGCCCTGTCACAAACCTATGTAGCCTATGCATTTAACATGCATCATGTCTGAGGTAGGGTCCAAAGATCTGCATTTTGAGGATTAAATATGCATTTAACCTATGGGGAGTCAACTCTTTCTGCTCCTAGAGTAAAATAAGAGAGGGAGAGAGAGTGGGCCGTGAAATGAAGAGACACTAACTAGCGTGAGACTAAGAAGTCAGGTACGTACTGTCTTCGCAAGTCTCCTAGTTTAGAGGTCAGAGCAGCTATCTCTCCAAGGGAGCGGAGGATGTCATCTCTCTCCTTAGGATCATCACATAATTCTGCAATCTTCCGAGCTTCAGCCAAAGCCCCTCGAATCTGTTCTTCTCCCTCAGGTCCACCATTTGGATCCGCCAGCCAATTCTATATACCAAAACAGACAATGTAATCTACCCAGGAAACACATTTAAACTTAGCCATCAGAAATGTCTCTAATGTAGTCACACCACATACTGGCACTTTGTTTGTTTGTTGGTTGGTTGGTTGGTTGGTTGGTTGGTTTTGGTTTTTCGAGACAGGGTTTATCTGTATAGCCCTGGCTGTCCTGGAACTCATTCTGTAGACCCGGCTGGCCTCGAACTCAGAAATCCGCCTGCCTCTGCCTCCAGAGTGCTGGGATTAAAGGCGTGCACCACCATGCCCGGCTCCTAGCACTTGTTTTTTAGAGTGCTAATTCTGATCATTTTATGAAGGTTCTTAGCTCAGGTAAGATCAAATCACTCCATCTTTTCTTTTCTAGATACCATCATGTTATATCCCCCATACATTCTTACCACTGAGCTATACTTCCAGATGTGTTAAAATTAAAATAAAGTTCCCAGGCTGGGGTTTTAGCTTAATAGTACAATGCTTGACTAACAAGCACAAGGCAAGCAAAGGCAAGCGATCTCTGAGTTCGAGGCCAGCCTGGTCTACAGAGTGAGTTCCAGGACAGCCAGGGCTACACAGAGAAACCCTGTCTCGTAAAACCAAAAAAATAAAAGCACAATGCCCTGAGTTTGATATCCAAACTGAAAGAAAAAAGGTAAATAACGACAAAAAGGAATAAAATATCTTTGTAAGTTTTATCCCACTCTTTTAATTAATGACTTTTTTTTTCAAGTTTTTCAAGCATTTGTATTTATTAAATGCTTGAAAAATATTTTGTACAGAAAGAATCTGAAATTTGAATACCACTATGGCCTAATATAGTCATTGAGGTTTTGTCTTTTACTGTCTATTATAATGCTAAGTGCAGACCCCCAAGACCTGGAGTCTGTACACAGATACTAGTGATCCTTCCCCCAGTTAACTATGAGTGGTAAATAAAGATGCTGACAGCCAATAGCTGGGCAGAAGAGATATAGGTTGAGGTTTCATGAACTTGAGGAAAGAGGACCACAAAGAAAAGAAGAAAGGAGAAGCCAGCTGCCATGAAGCAGAAGAAAAATGTACTGGAGAGGAGAAAGGAAGCCACCATGGGATAAGGGTCAAGAGAGTGTGAACTTAGGGCTTCCCAATTAGCGTTAAGAGCAGCCCAGATGGAACATAGTAAATAATAAGTAATAACTTGGGGTTATCAATAGAAAAGTTGAGTCTAACAGTATGGAGGCTAGGCAGCTACCCAGCTAATGTGCTGCATCAGGCTTATTAAAAACATAATGGGGTTGCTGGGCACACGCCTTTAATCCCAGCACTCAGGAGGCAGAGGCAGGCGGATTTCTGAGTTCGAGGCCAGTCTGGTCTACAAAGTGAGTTCCAAGACAGCCAGGGCTACACAGAGAAACCCTGTCTCAAAAAAACAAAAAAAATACCATAATGGCTGTGTGTGTTTTTATCCAGGAACTCAATAACCAAAGGTGGGGTTGAAACACCAGGCTAGGATTTTTAATATTTCTTACTACATACAGTAGTGAATTCTAAGCCAGGAACCTGTTTCAAAATCTAGGATTTTGTCGTACTCAGACCTTTTAACTACTTGAAGTACCGAAAATGAAGATCTTTAATTCAAAATATAGACATGAGTCTGCACCTAGGATGGTATGGGAGACTGCTGGAAACTGATCATCACTAAGGAGCATCCATTATCTACCCACAGGAGAGGGTGACAAAGGACAGTGCAGAAGAGATGCAGGATACATAGGAGCCCTTCTCTTCCTCTCTCTGTCCTGGCCCTCCTGAGAACCACCCTTACCTGGGCAGCATCAATCTTCTTTGCAATGCTCTGCTTTGAGTTCGTCATGGCTTCCAGCTTCCGAGCTGCATTCTCCACTTTGGCGGTAAGCACGTCGAGCCCCTGAGACACTTGCTGGGCCTTCTGCATGGCCACTGGGGAAGCTCCTTGTCCTCTATTCAGCACGACAGATATGGTCATTACATCCTCTCAAATACTTAACACAAATATTCATTTACCTAGTATGTGTAATTTTCATTAGCATGTGTGCCTCTGTCTATTTCCCCAATAAGTTCAGACAGCACAAGAAAACAGAAAAAAGAAAAACATCCAAACCACCTACTTTCTCTTTTGTTTTAAAAAACACGCTTTTGTTTGATTTTGTTTTGTTTTGTTTTGTTTTGTTTTGTTTTGTTTTGTTTTGTTTTGTTTTGTTTTGTTTTTAGAGACCAGGACTTATCTAACTGTAGCTGGCTCTGAACGAACACCTCATCTTCCAGCTTCTTTCTCAAGTAATAGAATTATAAACCCGCACTGCTATGTCCAACTCATATTAGCTTCTGGGGACTATTTAACCACTGAGAAGCCAGGCCAGCAAATTTTAATGATGAATTTTTTTTTTTTTGAACAGAGCTTATTTTTTTTAAGGTTTATTTATTTTTACTTATATGAGTACACTGTAACTGTCTTCAGACACAGCAGAAGAGGACATCAGATCCCATTACAGATGGCTGTGAGCCACCATGTGGTTGCTGGGAATTGTACTCAGCACTTCTGGAAGAGCAGTCAGTGCTCTTAATCACTGGGCCATCTCTCCAGCCCCAATAATAATTATTCTTGATTATATAACAAACATAAGCTTCCGTAGGAAGTTTTGATGGAGATCTTACTGTTACAGAGGGCTTTGCTACTATAGTACTGTGTGCTTTAGAAATGAGTAGCCCATTAGCTTGTCTTATTTATGGGGAATCATATACTTAAATTATTTGAGAACATAGCATATACAGTATAAGAAAGTATACCACATTGAAATCAATTAAATCTATGTTTCTAACTCCTGACTTTTGGCCCCGTTGGAATGTTTGTTCTCATGTTTAACATTTTGGGGCTTCAGAGTTTATTTGGTTTAGGGGATCTTGTTGTTTTGTTTTGGAGACAAAGCCTCCTATGTGGCACTGGCTGGCCTGGAACTCATTATTAGGGCTAGGCTGGTTTCAAACTCTCAAATATCCACCTGTCTTTGCCTCCCAAGTATAGAAATTAAAGGACTGTGTCACCACAGCTCACAGCTTCTCTTTCTCACTTATAAAATTAAAGTGACATAAAGTGAAGGCTGATAGCAAGGCAGCGTTTGCCCTGTATTAGTTATTTATTAAACAGAGTGGCTAAAAGGGTCAGGACAATATACTCGGAAACACACTCTTAGCTCAGTATTAGACTGCTTGCCTAGACTGCATAAGAGTTGGATCACCAACACTGGGAAGGGAAAGGGACTGTGACGGTAATATACAGGGCTGAAGTATGGCTCTCAGTTGTAGACAGCTTGCCTCAATTTGTGAGGTCCAGAGTTCAATCCCCAGCCCAAAGCGGGTTGAGGGTGGGGAACAGAAAGGAAAGGGAAATATGGGAAAGAAAGAAAGAGAAAATATACTTGAAAATACATTGAGAATACAAGTTTATAAATTACTAATCTAACTAAACTATCACCACTGCTATGATGAACCTAGGGAATCCTGACATGTATCTTCCATTACCATGCAACCTACAAACAACACAGCAGGTTAGTACTGAGGGATGAAAAGAGCTCACTGCTCCCCATGAAGTCTTAAAGACTCATGCATTTCCCTCGCTCAGAAACGTAGTCTGCTTCTGTGAAAAATGATAGGACTTAGTAGAGACCTGATTCCTTAAAATAACGTTCCAGGCCAGAAAGTAAGACTTGCCATCTTTTTACAAACTCGGATTATTTTTAGCCACCTAGACTAATAAATTCAATCACAGGTGTGACAATTTCATCATTTTATAGAATGGCATGATTGAATCTGAGCTTCTAAGTTTAGGATAAACTCCAAAACATCCTTGTTTCCCTTAAGAGTAAAACGAGTCTATTATTAACTATTTAAAATTTTATGCTCTTGCCTCTCTTGCTTTCTCTCTAGCCCTCTTGCTCCCTCTCTCCCCTCCCCTTCTCCCCTCTCTCCACATGACCATGGCCTCCCTCTGCTTCTTTACTCCTCTCTCTCTCTCTCTCTGCTTTTCTACAATAAAGCTCTAAAACCATGAAAACAACATTTTTATCTTGAGATAGCATTTATCCTTATTTGATCTGTATGGGTGTTTTGCCCACATGTATGTCTGTGCACCATGTGCTTGCAGTGCCTGCAGAGGACATCAAAGCTTCTAGAACTAGAGCTACCGATAGTTGGAAGCTACCATATGGATGCTAGGAACCGAACCCAGGTCCTCTGGAAGAGCAGCCAGTGCTCTTACCTCACTGAGCCCCACGTGTATTTTTTTTTTTTCTGTGTGTATGTGTTCATGTGCATGTTTGCATCCATGTGTAGATGCCAGTGTGTGAGTGTTGTTTCTCAGCTGTCATCCACCTTGTTTAATCAGACAGGGTCTCTTGGGAGTCTAGAACTTGCTGATTAGACTAAGGCTAGCTGGACAATGAACCCCAGGAATACGGCTGTCTCTACCTCACTGGACTGGAATTATAGACCCCAGAGTGTCATGAGGTCTGACTTTTTAACAGATTCTAGAGACCTTCGCACTTATTGGCAAGTACTTTACTGGCTGAACAATGTACCCAACCCTTCTGCCCTCTTTTAAAAATCCACCTATACCAACACCATATGGAATGAGCTCTGTAAACATACTGCCAGGTGTCTCACACTTGAGGCCTTCCTACAACCTAAGAAAATGGAAGGAAGACTGAGGAAACACTGTCCATGGTTTCTTTCAATGGTTCTGATATATGAATCTAACTGTGAAAGGTAAAAATATATATGAGCCAAACTCAAACTAAAAAGTTTATTAAGGTCAGCGAGGCAGTGGTGGTGCACAACTTTGATCCTGCCACTCAGGAGGCAGAAGCGAGTGGACCTCTGGGAGTTTGAGGCTAGTCTGATCTACAAAGCCAGTTCCAGGACATCCAAGGCTACACAAAGAAACCCTATCTCAAAAGACCAAACCAAACCAAATAAAACCAAACCAAACAAAACAAAACAAATTTGTATTGAGACTTATAGAGTTAAAAATGTATTCATGAAACCCAGAAGCTTGAAGTATTACTGTGCTTCAGCCATCAAAATGATAAAATAGCTGCTGGGCACATTTTAAAAACAAACAAACAATGGGAAGATAGCTTTCTAATCTTTTATCATGAAAGGATAATGCAGGCTCCAGTGTGAGGCAGGACCAGTTACTCATCCCTGTTCTAGCCTTTTCTCTTAACAGATTAACGGTCTTTCCCAGACAACTACTTCATTCTTTTGCTTATATTCACAGCTGTGTTTTTCAGAATTCCAAGTGAAAATTGCCTGCCACACTGTGAAAGGGATGCAGAACCAAAGAGCCAACAATGAAAAATTAGAAGAGCCAAGAATCTTGTCAAACTGCATTGGCATTTTTCCAAATGGGAACAAAACTTATTTTGTCCCTTCTGCAAAGTTCTTGCCATGCTCCCGACAAGGAGGGCTGTTCTCACTGGGAAACGGGCTCAGTGAGACCCATGAGACTGCACAGAGCTGTGCCCTCTCCCAAGGAGACACACACTCCAAAAGCCATGGGGCGCCTATGGGTACAACACATCTAAAACTCCACAAAAGACTCCCTAATACTATATAGATATCTGCATTGCTTTAGGTAAAGATGAATGGTTTCATAAGAATAAAAATTTCATGTGGTCCAAAAGAAGTACTTTTATAAGCTATAGTTAGCTTGGATACACTTTGGATCACATAGCATGCTGAGGTTTGTTTCTGTGCCCTAAAGAAACGGTATGCTATGGACAACAGTGATCAAGGAATTTCAGGACATTCTCAAAGCAAAAGCAATCTCATCTCCTTTAGGAACTTCAGCTCAATTCAATCCTCTCAATGTCTATAAATATATTCATTAACCCCATAGGAGTATTTTTTAATCTACATTCTACTGCATTATTTCAATAGCAAACTAAGTGTACTTATTTAGGGGTAGGTGCTCTGAAAACAAAGATTTGAGGAGGATAAAGGGAAGGTTAAACAAATTATAAGGGGCTCTGTGAGATGGCTCTGAGTACAGGTGTACACACAAGAATAGTGTTAAAATATTAACAATTTTTAAAATAAATGTACACAGTAATAAACACAAAATGAAAAAAAAAAACCTAGTATCTCATGTTGTAGTGGGTGTGGCCTAACGCTACTTGTATTATAATGTTAATTTTGGTCCCCAAAATTGGTTACAGGAGTGCCTTACAGAAAACACTGAGGGGCCCTGTCCCCAATTGGTTTTGATTGGTAAATAAAGATGCCGGCAGCCAATGACTCCGCAGGACAGAGGCAGGATGTGAGAATTTCCTGGGCTTGGCATGGAGAGAGAGGAGGAAGGAAGAGATCCACCATGCCAGGAGAAGGTGAGGAAAGACGCCATGCCTGAGGAGTGGGGGACAGGGAGGCATGGGCAGCCGTGAAGAGGCTGGGAGAGTGCGGCCCTCTGGCTCCAGGGCAGCCAAGGCAGAATGTAGAATCTTGTAAGTAATGACTCGGGCTTATCAACAGGAGGCAGATTAACGACATGGAGGTTAGAAGGTAGCCCAACTCTCACACTATTTAAGGCATATCAAAATGCAAAGGCTGAGTGTATGTCTTTCATTTAGGAATGTATAAACATTGGGGTGGATGGCAGGATTTATATTTAAAAAAGTATTGTTACACATGTAGCTCAGGCTGGCCTTCAGTACAGCAGATAGCTGAGGATGACACTGAAATCGGGTCCTCCTGCCTCCACCTCCAGAGTTCTAGGGATTCGAGGCACCTGCTCCTTGCTGGCTAATGGGTTCTAGGAACTAAGCCCAGAGTTACACACATACTAAGCAAGCAATCTCTCAACTGGGGTATATCTCCAGCCCTACTGGAATTTTCTATCTACCCATCCATAAAAAAACCTAATAATTATATAATGAGCTCTAACTTTATTAGACTTTGAATATTTTAAAGCTCTGTTATTAGCAAAGGACAGTTCAATACAATCGGCGTGGACCTGTGCTCTGAATCACCTCCTCAGGAGTGAGCTGTTCAGCACGGGTTAAGAAAAGGAGAGGACCCTTACCTGGCTCGGAGGTCAGCCACTTGGTCAGTCATCTGCCCTAGCATTTTGCAGGTTCCTAGGATCTCCCTGCGTTCCTTGCCTGCACAAAGTTCACCAACTTTTCCAGCTTCATCTAAGATCTGCCTGATGGCCTGCTCTCCAGCATCCCCTAAAATAGTGAGATAGTCAATATCTACACCATGAACACATCAATTATCCAGAGAGATCCCATCACAAGTCATTCCGTTCATGAAGGAATACAAGACCTGACAGCCACACACTGCCCCATAGACATAAGGCGAGGCTTAACCACAGGCCCTGTGAAGGAAGATATGTTGTACCATATCTGCTTGGAGATATGCAGTGGCCATAAGTATGTGGCTGATGAAAAGTAGTCTCATAATTCAACAGGACTTAGGACCTCCAACTTCCATTAGGCTTTTCACATTTGCTCAAACAATCTGAAGTGGAATAAATATTAAATTAGAAAAGCCAAAAGCCTTGTTGGGTCTTATCTTTATATATTCAACTTTTATATATCTTACATTAAGATCACTGTACAATCTACTTAACTAAGTACTTTGCTGACATAAATGGCACCAGCTTCCAAACAGAACTAGCAAAAAAGGGTGTTTATTCAAAATAATAACCTTTCTGCTTCAGGGGATGGGCGAAGCAGTAACTTTTCAAAGACACCGGCTTAACTTGGTTTATTTATTCATGGTGAGAAATGAGAGATTTTATGCCTTCATCCTTTAAGGCCAGGGATGTTTCAATTTCTCAGAACTATGGCAGGATGCCACAGTTACCTCAGGATGGTGAGATTATGGAAGGATTCCTCCCATTCCTTCATTTGATTTGATTTTAACTGTTTATTGTTCAGAAAACAGAGTTTTTTACTGCAGAGTTACCTGGGGAGGCATTGGGGTCACGGAGCCAACCTTTGGCCTGGTTCAATTTGGAGTCTATGGACGCCAGCGCTCTCTTCATGGCTTCAGTGTCCTTTGGAAGAGAAATGCCACAGTTCTTGTGTGTTTTGTAACATGGTCTCTTAATTTTTACAGAGCAGTAGTTACAGCACTAACACACAACAGCTCAGGTAGTCCTACAACAGCCTTAAATAATCTCACCACACCACAAGTCTTGTGTCTGTCAAAATGCAACATCTTGCATGCAAATCTTCAGTTAATTCTATTCTGCCTCCTGGTGTCTTCAATGCTAAAATTGCAAAAAGCTTAAAAAACTGCTCAAGCCAAAAAAATGCCTAATGTCTCCAGCAGGAAGGAGCCCTGCTGCTCATACTTCATTATCAGCTTTCCTAATGGTCGCCATCCGGTAGGAAACTTGTGGAGCCTCAACATCAAGTGGAAGCCTTGCCAGAGCCCTCCCTGCTCTAGGCAAGCCTTATTAGTATGTGGTGCCACAAAGCACAGTCCTTTTATCTCTTATTTTAAAATGCACACGCACAAACACCAGATGGTATTTCACTATATTAAATAAATCAAAAAACTTAAAGAGTTACTCATTGGAAAAAATAAATAGTATTAATGTAACCATTTTGTTTTAGTTCTCAAAATAAACCACAAAAAGTTTTACAAGAAGGAAGCGCACTGCTGGCCTTCCCTGCTGTTCTTCACTCCTCGTCCTTAGATTTCCCCCCCCCCACCCTAACAAATGGATCTCAATGTATTGCTTATAACCAGGACTCAGGATGATAAGCATAAAACTAACACAGAATCTGCTAGGATGTCACTAGAAAACAACCAAATAAGAGAAAAAAAAATTTTTTTGAGACAGGGTCTCTTTATGTAGCTCTGGCTAGACAAAATTTGCTATGTCAACCAGGCTGGTCTGTTAACATAAAATTGTCTGATTAAAAAAGGTATGTGCCATGACTCCCAGCTTAATTTATAATACATAAAAAATAACAGTGAAACAAATATCCATGTGCCAATCTTTAGAACTGGGAGATTATACAGTCTCTCTCTCCCTCTCTTCCTCTTTCTCTTCTTCCTCCTCCTCTTCCTCCTCCTCCTTCTTCTTCTCCCCTCCCCTCCCCTCTCCTCCCCTCCTCTTCTCTCTCTCTCTCTCTCTCTCTCTCTCTCTCTCTCTCTCTCTGTCTCTCTCTCTGTCTCTGTCTCTGTCTCTACACCTCTGCCCCCATTCTCCCACCTCCAAGGGTATAACTGTGTAGCCCTAGTTCCCTGGAACTCATCACACAGACCAGGCTGGCTTTCCAGTGATCTGCTTCTGCCTCAACTTCTAGGATTAAAGGTATGTGCTACATCTGGCCCTAGTCTGGCCATCTCTACTTAACATCTTAAAAAACATTCTGTCTCCTTTTTTTGCACTAGAGAACTGACTCCCAGAGAGTCAATCCATCAAAGCATAATGTTAACTTCTAAAATTCTTCGCATGCCCTTATTCCTAAACTTTCTTATTTCCAGTCCTACCAGGGTTGTACCATCAAGCTTCCACAAGGGGGCACTGAGCACATCCCTACTTCCAAGTCAGAGTCATCACTATAACACAAAAAGAACAGGCTGAAAACTCAGCAGCAGCTGAACCCTGATGCTTCTGAAATGTCTACTCAAATGATGGACGCTGCTTTAGGACCCCCCTTTTCTTTCATCTAAAAAGATAGAGAGTGTGCTCTCATCCTAACTTTATTCTCAGCCACAGCAACAAAAAAAGTGCACTCCCGCTGGGTGGTAGGGTAGGGTGAAAAGTTACTAAGTTACATGAATTATGACAGCTACCAATGTTAGGCAACATCAGGAAAATCTAGTCCAAAGTCCACTCATAAGTACACTTAATAATATTGCTTAAATCTGTTTCTTTCTTCTACTTTGTTGCTTTGTTGTACAATAATTTATACAACAAGATTTGCTCCCAGAGCTGAATTTCAAATGAGAAAGGCCTAAATGGATAGACTCTCAGGTAACTCCTAACCTCAAAAAACTGGATAGCTTTCAGTATTTACCTACCATAACTTATAAGATTTTACAATTTGCCTACATATATATTTGTTTATAATAACATAAGCTTTTTCTTGAAAAAATATGTGCCTACCTTGGAAAAAAGAAATTGTGTCAATGTAAAATTTAAAATTCTGTTAATAAACACCTCTGTGATACTTTTAATTTTGGTGAGAAAACTAATAGACACCTACATTTCAAAATCTAAATTCCAAAGAATAGAACATATTTTCAGAAAGTCAGACAGATTTTAGCACTAATCTAGCAGTAATGGCTACTAGTTAGGAAGGTAACTTCAGTCCAGTTTCCTACAGGGTAGATGCTATCTTAGCCAGTTTCCCTTCAGTTACTTCAGTGAATCTCAAGGTGCAATGTAACTTTATCTTACAACTTAAGAAACAACGACTTGGGACCATCTGACCTTAAGCTTGCTGAATCCAACCTCTTATTTTATATCACATGAAACTCAATTTCTTTTTCTTTTCTTCCAAAGAAAGTTGGCAAATATGGCACAAACTTTCGGCACCAGTCAGCACATCTTCACCTCGTCAGTATGGGTTCCGCCTAATGCTTCTCAGAAGAGAAGCTCCAGAGCTCAGACTTACAATCTGCGCTAGCAGAAATGGCTGCTTTGATTCTCCAACGTGTCCCAAAACGGTTTGAAACACAATGCAAAAACAAGCTTTGCGCTAATCAGCATCCTCAAAAATCATTTCTTTTTTCTCTAGTAAACTCAACAGCCCCTTCACCATGAAGAGAAACTGTGATTCTCAGGAAGAGGGTAATTTTCTTCTGAGCAGCTCTGACAACACCAGGAAATTAAAATTAGCAGATGCTTGTTTCCCCAACTCTGAACCAAGGGCAAATATGAAATGAAGCTGCAATTTTTTTAAATGTTATTTGGATGTTTTCCTTGCACGTATGTTTGTGCACTGTGTGCATGTCTGGTGCTTATGGAGGCCAGAAGAGGGCATCAGATCCCCTGGCACTGGAGTTACAGGCGGTGCTGAACTGCCACGTGGGTGCTAGGAACTGAACAGGGGTCTTCAGAAAGAGTAGACAATGTTCTGACCCACTGAGCCACTCCAGTCCTGAAGCTGCATTTTTAAACCTGGGAATTGCAGTTAGTTTCAAGGTTGGTTTTGTTGTTGTTGTTGTTGTTGTTGTTGTTGTTGTTAGTTTCTAGGTTGGTTTTTGTTGTTGTTGTTGCTGCTGCTGCTGCTGTTATATTCTTCTATATTATATTTGTGTATGTGAGTGGGTGACAATGTATCACAGCACACCTGTGAAGGTCAAAGGACAGTTTACTGGAGTCAATGCTCTGTGACAATGTGAGTTCCAGGGATCAAACTTAGATCATCAGACCAGCAGACACGTGCATTCACCCTCTGAGTCATCTTTCTATCACTCTGATTTTTAAAGCCTGTGATTTAGACAGTTATAAAAATTTATAAGTTACTTAATAGACCTTAAGTTCTTTTTTTGACCAGAGCTGCTAGTGATCACAGTTTAGTCATTGTTGTTAAAAACAAATGTGTTCATAGACACATGTATAGATACTTTTTGTCTCCAAAAAAATCTCACGTATATTTTTAAAGGGCATCATGTCTTGAGCAATGAAAATGTACTAGCAGCAGATATAATATAAATAGATTCCATAAGCACTAAGCCTAGAAGTCAGTTTGGAGAAATGTGTGTGTGTGTGTGTGTGTGTGTGTGTGTGTGTGTGTGTGTGTGTGTTGCTCAGGATCAAAACTTCAGTGTCCTAGCAGTCACTACTGTATACTAGGGGTGGAGGAAGGACATCCAAAACAAAAACAAGGAACATTTTGGGAAAGAACTAACAGACTCTTAAGCTTTAATACACATTCAGGCTTCAAGAACACCTGTGAATGGTACTGAGATTCTCCCGGGAGGCCATCAAGAATAACCACAGTTAGAAAAGTGGAGTTCAGAACTCTGGAGGCTGAAGCAGGAGGATTTCTGTAAGTTCTAAGCCCACCTGTTCTATATAGAAAGTTCCAGTACAGTCAGGACTACATAGAGAGACCCTGTCTCAAATAATAATAAATAAATTTAGGAAGAAAAGCAGAGTCCTACAATGCTAGTACTTTTAAGTTACGAATTCTAAATATGGAAACTCCTGCCCAGCCCTCTTTCCTTTCTTCTACTAATACTTGTCACCCCATCCCTCCTCACTTCTGACTCCATTTCTACAAGCACCAATGCTCTGAACACAGATGTTTCAGGGAAGAACAAATTGACCGATGACAAAGTTGCCTTCTCTACCCTTGGTTTCTCCTCCCTGATAAAAGCTTCACAATTCTAAATACCTACACCATTTATGAGCAGAACTGACAGGTGGACCAGCTAAAGATAACCTAGATCAGATGGGAAACACCAATTCCTTTAGCATTTGCGGATTCCCTCCTTGAGAGGTAAACAAAACATCACAAATGCCTGAGTTAACTACTTAGCCAAACTCCTATAGATAAATGTCTTATTTATTGAGGGCTAAAACAAAACCTGAGAATACTCAAAAACATGTTCTAAGCTTACATACAACCTGATCTTTTTTAAAGTAATCAAAATTAAATTCAACCCTTAAATCCTAATGGTCTGCAGTGAGGATGTCACAGGACAGCAAAATCTAACAGTATTTCCTTCTTGTTGAAAAGAGCAATAATCTCATGTGGAAGGCATCCTAGTCAGTCACTGCCCATCACCAGCCTAGACCCCAGCAGGAGACTCACCACAAGAACCAATCATGAGTCACAGTATCTGATGGCTCAGCATGAAAAGCTACCTCTGTAAGGCTCAAAAAAACCGTGAGCGATAAAATGCTTTTATTTGTCTCTCATCTCCCAACATGTATCAAAATATACGTAATATAAATAATTTTTTAAAAGACTAAGTACAGAGTTCTAAATTTGCAGAGTAAAGTAAGAGTTGTATTGATTCATAACATTGTCCCAGGAAAAAATGCTGGCTTCACTTTAATGATCACTCTAAATGACTCTTGATTTAAGGGATAGTTTTTCCTTTCAACAGAAATGAAGTACGTAAAATTAATATTAAATGTGTGAACCTGAGAGTTGAATGTAGGTTTAACAGGTACACTATGCAGCTATGCATTGCCTCGTCGAAATCTGAACTTATTCAGAAGACGTATTTTTATCAAGAATTTGTTCCACTTACTTTCTTCCCCCACTTTTCTAGAGGAACCTTCACTTTCCAGAAGAGTACTGCACCAATGGGGAAGCATGAAACAAGTACGGGAAGACAAAGTTAATTACTTATGGGTAGGGACGGAGGTACTGAAAACTGCATTGAACAGGATGGGAATCTGGTGGCAACAGACAGACCCCAGATCTGACTACTTTACTGTTTACACTTCAGAAAAGAAAGATTTGGAATTCTACGAAAAATAAAATACAGTGTTTTTAATTTTAAAAAAAAAGCACTTCCCTAGTTAACACAGTCCATTTTCAGGGTAAAATTTCTTTTTCTAAATATTCTTATAACCACTAAAGAGTTTACACATAGGGTTAAATGGAGGTGAACTGGGAAGGCAGCAGGGCTGGGAGTGGCTCGTCATGTGTATCTTTTTATACTATTTTGATTTTTGAGTCAAGTAAATGTACAAAACAAAACAACACAACAAAAGCAGGCAGATTAATAAGTTCCTCTCGTTCACTCAAATGCTATCTATGTATTTGAGCTTCTTTTGGCCGAGCAGACTTAATTTATTCTCACTCTTGAAGAAGTTAATTTTGCTTTATCCTGATTAACCAGCTTCATCCAGGGCAAATGAATATGGGACAGATTCAAGGCAGCTGGTAAGGAGCAGGTCTATTTCCCTCGTCTATCCTGCCCAAGTCTATGATCCTATTACTGAAACCAACTAAACTTATCTGGGTTTTGCTTGTTTGTTCTTTAAGAAGCATTTCTTGATGGTGGTTGCAGAAAATAAACTCAGTAACGTATGTTTACTTTAAACTGAGAGATCACTTTTCCCCCCAAAACAGAGAAACGTTACAATTAAATGCCTGTTCTTCCTTACTAGTTTCTCATCCACTGGAAGCAAAGGAAAGAGATTTGGTTAGGGGAACATGAAATCACTGAATTATGGCTGACTCACAGCTTAGGCAACAGAACATGCAGAAAGTCACCAACTCAAGGTAAGGGGAAAAAAAAAACCACTATTCTTTACTTCCTGTCCTCTTTTGCTTTGGTAGTAGAAGCAGGACAGCTCTCTAGCCTACCCATTTTTGTTGTCAGCAAAACCTTCAAAAAGCAAAATGTGAAGGCCCACAGAGATGGCTGATAGGAGAGGCACAGAGATGCATCACTTCAAGTCTTCTTTCCCAAGAGCTGGGTCCCACATAACTGGCCCAGCTACGTAGGAAAATGTGCCTTTCCAATGAGGCCACTGGGATGAATGGGTAAAAAATGTTCTTAGAGGCCCTGCTCAAAGAAACAAAAGCACCTACCAAATATAGAAAGCCTGATATCCATAGCAGTCTTTTCTATCTTGTCCCATCCACCCCAAAACACCAACTCAATAAGACACAAAGTCAATCTGCCCAGCACAGCCCAGATTTCCACATTAAGTCAGATTCTGGCACATATCCGAGCACAGTGTTACACACCGGCACACGAAATAAGGCATGGCACACGGCACGAGAAAGCCTCACAGACATGCTTTTTCTCTTTTTAAGCAAAAAGGGAACTAAAGGGCAAGAGAAAGCTTACCTTCTAAGCTCGAGAAAAAGAATAAAACAAACAAGAGAACAACAACAAAAAGAAGATGCACAAAGAAGTCATTGGGAAGTAAAGTTATCACGCAAAAGCAAAATCAAATATCAAGAACTTAAGATGATTTTATCATAAAAACTTAAAATATAGTTTTACAGCCCGTTAGAGAACATACTATTAATGAGGGAACACCTCTGTGAATGAATCTATACTATACTTAAAAGTAAACTGATTATATCCTGTTAAATTAGCTTTCTGAACAGCAGGAGGACTGGCGATGTTAGGCCCCAGATTTGACCTTACCTTCTCTGAGGTCCTGAAGGAAGGGAAAAGCAGCCCTAATGAGCACCCAACAAAGTCAAATTATAAAGTCATTGTTAACAACCAGCTGGGTGACCTTGGTGACAGCATTTTGGTCATACGTGGGAAAGCTAGACCCTGGAGTCGAGGCATTTACCACGACTGCCTACATCCTGCACTTCTCTAAGGCAAGTATAAAGCAAAATGCCTTGGCTTCACCAGACCTGGAAGCTTTACCCTTGCATAGGAATAGTAGACCAGAGCGGCAACCACTCCAAACCACTACCCATAGGCTCTAAAAGGAAGCACATAATGGGCTCCCTTTGCAGTCTGAGTACCTAGAGAAGGCAAAGGAATTGGTAAACTAACTGACAAATACCAAGACCAATATTTTAATTACACTTTCCTTAGGAAAAAACAGTGATCAAGAACACATCTAAAAATTCTAGAGTTTCCTCTGTCCACTCTCTTAATCAAAGGTTGGCTAAGGCTAGGCCTTGCATGAAATACATAATTATAGGCATGTTCGCTGGCTTTCTTAAGTTCCCTGGCAACAATCACCCATGTAAAAAGCAAGGAGCTCACCCAAGGAAGTATGATACCAATTCCCCCACCAGCCCAACCAATGAGAATTAAGCCTGAAGGAAGGCTACACACTTCAGCTTTCTACCAGTATTTATCCTACATGCCTATTCTGTCCACCTTGGAACAAAGGAAATGTATAATGGTGACAGGCAATTGATAAAATAATTATGTCCATAATATCTGTGTATTTCTACAAAATAATAGTCAATAATCAAAGTCTCCCAGGAGATGAGAATTTGACATTTCTCATGATTTCTCCTCCAGTAAGACTTACCTTGCTGGCCCAGGCATCTTCATCCCAGGAAGTGAGTTGTAACACACGAATGATCTCGTTAATTTCAGCACTCATCTTTTCTACAGTAAAATTTCGATTTTTCAAAGCTTCTTCTATTCCTTGGTTTTTTGAGTTTTTGGTTGTAACAAAAATCTTCATAGCTATAAAAATAAACAAGTGATCATAATTTGATCTTTTAAAAATTGATGTGGAGATCAGAGGCAGGAAGGTGGGGGTTATTTCTCTTTGACCATTTGAGTGGGCCTAGGCAGTCTCTGATACATTGAATCTTGTTGCTTAATACTACTCACAGGTGATCTTCTATACTTTCAACATATATTTTGATCTTCTGATGTCTTTAAAAGAATATATAAAACAATCACTGCAAACCTGATGATAAAGTTCCAATATCAGCAGCTTTCATTGTATAGCAAATTGAAAATACAAAGGGAGCACCACACATCATTGGGGAACTAATTTAACACAGAGAGATGATCTACAATCACAAAGTGCTTAATATCCTTCTCAATCAGCAGCATCGTGAGTATAGCATGGCCTCCAGACCCGGCAAACCTAATGGGACAGAATAACAAACACCAATAGAACTGTTGGGTAACCTGCTCCCCTGACACTATGGTAGGCCCCAAAGACATCGGTATGTCTTCCAGGAGTTCTCAGTGGACACCAGTGACTTCTCTATCTTCCTCCTTCCTTTCTTCCTTTCCTTCCATTCCATTTTGTTTTTAGGATTTATTGGGTTTTTTTATATCAGAGAATTGTGGCACACACCTTTAATCTCAGCACTATTCCTGTGAGTTTGAGGCCACCCTGGTCTACATAGTGAATTCCAGGACACCTAGGGCTACATAAGAAACCATGTATCAAAAAACAATCCTTCCCACTCCCCAAAAAAAGAAAAAGGTTTTTAATTAAATTTTTTAATAAAAATATTTTTCTTATTTATGTGTATGTATGTGTGATTGTGCGTCAAATATGTACAGGTGTCCCTAGAGACCAGAAGAGGGTATTGGGGCCTGGAACTGAAGGCACTGAAGCGTGACAATAACATACTTCATAGAAATTTAAATACGGCCATCTTCTAAGAATTAAACTAAGTAACCCACAACCAGACTAATATACACATAATCAGGGAAGTACTGGCACATACGGACACTCCGTAAGCACAAATTTCTTTTGTCAGTTAAAGCAGAAAGAGAGAAAGAACATTCAAGATGGTGACTATAGGGTTAACATTTAACACTCAAATCTTCACCCAGTCTAAAGGACATGTACCAGGGAGGCAAAGGAGAACGGCCTTCTGAGCCAGAACTCATAACTCCCCCTGCCCTATAAATAAAGCAGGAAGTACCTGAAATGAGAACAGGAAGCAGCTCTTTGACAGTGTTCATTGAGTTCACCAACATCACACGGTGTTCCTGGTGAGTCAACTCCTGCTGTCTCTCATCAATCATTTTGGCCATCTTAGTCATTCCTGGGGCACAAAGAAGCAATTATGCAGGGTGAGCAAGGAAACAAACCAGAATCTGGCCTTTTCGGCCTAAATCCATTGAGAATTACTACAAAACTCCTAACCTACTATCTACCTACTTAAAGACAGACATTGCTAACTAACTAGCATTTATGTAATGTTACAGTTTGCAGTGAAGGTAATTTACTAAAAAGCAATCCTAAATGTAATCGTTTTCATATTGTATACATACAGACTTCATATTGCACAAGAATCTCAGGGAAAGCATTCTAAGAACAGTGGGTTGGACTGGGTTAGATGTTTTTGGTTTTGTTTGTATGTTTGTTTGTTTGGCATTCATTTATTTGTGTATTGGGAGAACACATGTGTGGCAAGGTGCATCTCTGGACAGAGGTCAGAGGATAGCTTGAAGGAACTGCTTCTCTCCTTTTACCATGTTGGTTCTGAGAATGGAGCTCGGGCAGACTTGGCAAGAATCTTTACCTAATGAGCCTTTACCTTGGTAATATGTTTCTGAATTTTCAAGTTGATTCAAAATAATATTAAAATTAGAATCAAAATAGAAATATTATAAAAAGTACAGCTTTTTAACCATCTGGTGTTTTGGAATCAATCTGTTAGTACTTTGTTTACTTTGGTCATTATTCAAAAGTGCTCTGTAATTTTTGAATTGCATTCATTTATTGACGGATATGTGTTATGTGAGGACACACACTCGTGTCACAGTGTACGTGTAGAGGTCAGTGGACAACTTAGGGGTCAGTTCTCTTCTACTATGTGGCTCCTGGGATAGACCTCAGGTTGGCAGGCTTGGCTCCAAGTGCTTTTATAATCTCACTGGCTAGCTATATGATTTTTGTTTTCAGCTTTGGTGTTTCAAATCACCCCTAGGATTTCATAAGGTTTTACAGACCATCAAGACCAAGGAGAGGCAGAAAGATGGACTGCTTCTGCTTCACCCTGAGCACCTTTAACTCTGTTAGATTCGCATAAAGGCACCTGAGGAAAGCAGAATACAGGTCTTGGCTAGGGGTGTCCCACTCGCCTACCATGCACTTAGCCTGTGTTCATCTCCAACACTCCCAAACATATCCCAGCCATTCCCCAGCACACCTCTAAGCCATGAAAAAAGGCCATTCCCAGGTGATCCTCAACTCAGAAAAGGAGTAAGTTCAAGGAACAACTACACTGGACCTCAGAAAGACATTGTTAAATAAACACCAACATTTCAATTTAAAAATAATTCACAGGGCTATAAACATCAAGCTAAAACCTATTAAGCCTCTTCATTAACCTTATCCATACTTTATGGACTCTCGAGGATACGTTATATCTATAAGACCAAATGCTGGCATCTGTGTATTTTGAATATTCAATACTCAGATCCCTAAATAATCATTTCAAAATGATTAGCTACAACCACTCCTCTCTCCTTTGAGGCCTGATCAGATCTCTGCAGCCTTGAGCTATGGCATAAGTCCACAATAGTAGGCAGCTAATTAGCAAACTAAGAAGTCATAAAGGGCGACCGGCCAGCTGGCAGACAGTGAAGGAATGCTGTGTACTGCAGAATGGGAGGTCAGGATTAAGGGTGGCCTTCAGCATTACAGTAGTAGAAAAGTATTTCCTTCATCTCCCTCATCAGCATTCACAAATCTGGTTCAATGATTTTGACAGGGCTGAGACTTGCAGGAAGTAGATAACAGACTTCAGAGACAGCAACATATCCTCAGCAGAAACCCATCATCAACTCCACCCCATTTTCTGCAAGGAAAGAGTATTCTTTCCTCTTGAATTAACACAGTAAATTCATAGAACTTTTAATATAAAATTTGGGTTTTGTGGGGCTGGAGAGATGGCTCAGCAGTTAAGAGCACTGACTGCTCTTCCCAAGGTCCTGAGTTCAAATCCTAGCAAACACACGGTGGCTCACAACCATCTATAATGAGATCAGAGGCCCTCTTCTGGTGTGTCTGAAAACAGCTACAGTTTACTTACATATAATAAATAAATGAATCTTTAAAAATATATATATGCATGTGCACATACGCACAACTAAAAAAATGTAATAAAATAAAATAATTTTCAAAAGGAATAGAGGTGATAAGATGGTTATCGTTGTCTATTTAAAAAAAAAAATGGGTTTTGCTCACCTGGCCCAAGATTCTTTGTGTAAGTGACCAAGTCTTCCATAGTTTCCACTACCTCTGCCACTGTAAGATATTCCAAAATTCCTTTGCAAACCCTAATAATTTTACGAACCTGAAAAATATATTTAAGGACTTAGATTAGTGAATAACACATAGAAAATGGCACTAGAGATATAAAGCTTTTTAATATGTTAGCATTCTAAAACAACCATCCAGTATTGGTTTGCATGATCTTGTTTTGTTTTGTTTTGTTTTGTTTGTTTGTTTGAGGATGTTTGTTTGTTTGTTTGTTTGTTTACCCTTTCTTTTTAATTTTGGTTTTTGGAGACAGGGTTTCACTGTGTAGCCTTGGCTGTCCTGGGAACTCACTCTGTAGACCAGGCTGGCCTCAAACTCACAGAGACCCTCCTGCCTCCACCTCCTGAGTACTGGGATTAAAGGTGTGTGCCACTATGTCTGGCTTCCATTATTACCGTTAAAATTGCACTTTAGAGGCTGGAGAGATGACTCCAGGTCAAGAACTCATGATGTTCTTCCAAAGGACCCCCGTTTGGTTCTTGGCACCCACAACAGGTGGCTCACAACTGCCTATAACTCTGGCCTTAGGAATATGATACCTTCTTCTGATTTCCATGGGCACCCATAAACAAGCATATATGAGCACATACACACGTGTGCACATACACACACATACAAATAAATCTAAAACTAGGCTTCTGTCTAAGGGAGGTCTTTATGAGCCTCATATTGCCTACCTCAGCCTCATCGAAGGTAAGCAGTAGGTCAGATGTGCCAGAAAGGATTCCCCTAGAGCCGTCAATGAGGTAATCCCGCGCAGGAACCGAGTATGGGTCTGACTGAAGCATCTGGGCTGCCTGAACAAGCTTGGTGCAAGCATTTTCAACCCTAGGGGGAAGAATATGGGTTAACTCCTTAGTGAAAGCAAATAGAAGACCATGATACGAAAACACAAAAAATGAATACATGTGAATCTATTTATTTTTCTATATGGTAGATAGCCAAGGCCAATTTATAACAGGACTTGGCCTTTGAAATCTCAAAATTTGCTGCTAGTGGCAGTTCATTCACTCTGTGCACTAGGCTTGTGAATAACTTGTTCTTTGTTATTTCTTGGCTCTAAAAAGTAAGAGCACATTTGACACCTTTACTTTACATGGCTGTATCTTTGTAACTCTTTTGCTGGAATTTTTGCTTCTTTACTTCTCCCTATCCCACACCCGATATTTACATAAAAGACTGAAAAACACCTGTAGTACTGTCAGACTTCACATAAGCCCTAAAGTATTATGTAGTGATTTTTATTCTTTTCTTTTGAGACAAGAGTCCTACTATGTGGCCCCAGGTAGTGTAGAAATCATTATGTAGACCAGATTCACCTTGAAGTCAAAGCTCCATCTGTCTCTGCCTTCAAGTGCTAGGCGTTATATAATCAGACAAAACAAAGGAATAGGGGTAAAAGGAGAAAGAATAAAATAAGATGCATATTTTATACTCATCTTGCTCAGTGGATTTGAGTTAAGCAATTCTATAAAACTATGTTGTTAGTTAAAAGATCAATGGCATTAATAACTGAACCAGTAACTAGCAGTTTACTACTAGTTCAGTTTATTATAGACCACTAAGTCAGCCATGAATTTGGTGGGGGAGGGGGAAACTCATTTGACAGAGGAACTCAAAATGCATAAATCAAGTATATTCCTTGACCCTACTTACTAAAATATATTCATTCATTCATTCATTCATTCATTCAATTATTCATTCATAAAAAGAGTGAGTGGGTTATCTCCTCTAATCTCAGTTCAATAGACCCATTGTTTTCATTGAGTAACTTAAAGAGAAAAGAAACAAATTACTTAAAAACATTCTCACTTAAATTAAAAAAAAAAAAAAGGCCCTACTCATAGCATTCTTTTGTGGATCAAATGAAACAATACAAAAATTTCCACAAGTATAAAGAAGCATTACTGAGGGCTGGAGAGATGGCTCATCACTTAAGAACACTGACTGCTCTTCCAGAGGTTATAGTTCAATTCCCAGCAACCACATGGTGGCTCACAACCATCTGTGATGGGATCTGACGCCCCCTTCTGGTGTGTCTGAGGAGAGTGTTGGTGTACTCGCATACATAAACTAAATAAATCTTTAAAAAAAAAAGAAGTGTTACTGCTAACAGGAAGAACTAAACCAATATGAAAATTTCAACATAATAAAAAAAAACTAGGCTATGAAAGATGTAAAAAGTATTGTTATAATTCAAAAAACACACTTTATTAAACTGAGCCATAAACACTGGTACCACAAAGCAGTACCTAATAAGTCTAGTGAGAAACAAAGACCTACTATGCCTGCCTGCCCTACCTTAATCCCTCTACCCCTATCCCCAGCTCTTCTACTCTTACTATGTACTTCAGGCTAGCCTTGAACCCATTGTGTAGCCCTGCCTGGTTTTGAACTTGTGCTCCTCCAGCCTCCATCTTCCATGCAGTGTTAGGATTACAGGCACACACCACCAATAATGTGATGTGGCTGTTGATAAGTCTTAATAACCTCAGGCCTGGACCTGGAGAGGTGGCTCAGCAGTTAAGAGAACTTGTTACTATTGAAAAAGATGGAGATTCAGTTCCCAGAACCCACATCAGGTAGTTCACAACCGGCTATAATTTTCCTCCAAGAAACTACAAACCCTCTTCTGACCTCCAAGAGCACCAGAAACACATACATGCAAGTAAAACATACACACATCGCTTCTCGGCCTTTTGGCTAAGATCAAGTGTAGTAAAACATACACACACATAAAATTAAAATAGATCTAAACAAAATTTTAAAGATACATAAAGAGCCACTTCATTCTTTTATACAGCTATATAATAACTCATGATTTATTAGCCTACTACAATGAACTGCCCCGAAAGCTCATTATGAGTGTGTATCCACTAGCTGCTCAATCAAAGGAGCGAGTGCTGTAATTTTAATATGCAGGTATACAGCCATCCACAAAAGTCATATGAACTCACATTTCCACCACAATGGATGAGAGGGCAGAAACAATATTTACATCATCAACAACAAACAAACATATGTAAAGAATAAAATTAAAAATAAATAAATAAAAACTTTAGAATTTAAGGAGAAAGAAGCAAAAAAAAAAAAAAAAAAAAACTACACTAAGGAAATAACAGTGGAATTACTTAAAACCTGTAACACTTTTGTTTGTTTCGAGGCAGGGGAAGGAGAAAGGGTTTCTCTGTGTAGCCTTGGCTGTCCTCTAACAAATAATGATTCTCCTGCCTCTGTCTCCTGAGTGCTGGTATTAAAGGCATACGCCACCACTGGGGGATTGGGGAGATGATTCAGTAGAGTGCTTGCCATTAAAGCACACTTGAGGACCTGAGTTCAGTCCCCTATAGCCATAAAAGGGCCAGGCACAGTAGTGGATATCTTTAACCCCAGCACTTTGGAAGCAGACATTAGGACCCCTGGATCCCACTGGCCAACCAACCTAACAGAATCAGTAAACTCCAGGCTGAGGAAAAGATCATTTCCAAAAAGAAACAAACAAAAAAACCAAAAACCAACAAAAACCAAAAAACTTGCTGGATATGGTAGTGCACACCTTTAATCCTAGCCCAGTCTACTTGGCGAGTCCCAGACCAGCCAAAGCTATATACTAAGGCCCTGTCTCAAAATTAAGTAATTAATTAACTAGTTAGTTTAGGTCATGAGCTGATGAAATGACTTAATAAGGCCCTTAATACCAAACTAGGACCCACTTGGTGGAAGGAGAAAACCAACTCTCCAAAGCTGTCCTCTGATCTCCACGTTCCCACCCACAAAAAGTAAGTAAGCTGTTTGAAATAAAGTATTTAAAAGAAAACTCAACTAGACTAAAAGGAATAATTTCAAAAGCAGCGTAGGAATAGCCAATTGTTCATTGAAGACCACAAGTCAAAGACTCCTTACATGATCCTTTCTGCTACCTCAGGTGCTATCTATCTCCCACCTTTCTTTACTTGATTGGCCTCCCCTTCCAGTGCTCAGTTTTAAGTCTTTTCCTTTAGGGAACTGTTACTTGTCTCTCAAATCTACAGGTGTCTTGTGTTCCCACAGAACTTCTCAACTTTCTCTCATAACTTTGTAAATTCAGCACAGCAACATAAACATCTCATTCACCTTAACAATTACCTTAACAATTCACCTTAAAAACTCACAGACATAACACTGTACAAATAAAAACTGCTCAGTAAGTCTTTGATGAATACATTTTTACCAAGAAAAGAAACTTAAAATCATCTGAGCCAAGGAAATCATTATATTTATTTGTTTAGCATTTTTTGAGACAGAATTTTCCCATATAGTCCACACTAGTTTTGGACTTGTAGCCTAGGCTGGCCTGGAGCTCATGATTCACTTATTTCCATCTCCCCTGCAAAGGGATTGCAGGCATGTATCACCATGTCTAGCAGAAAATTGTTAAATAGTCCCAAACTTGGTTTTACTTCAAAGGAACTTGATCCTGGATGAAAATATAGAAAATAAACATGCATCACAGAATGCAATTCCTGAGCTAGATCTACTCACAAAAATCCAGTTACTGTATACAATCTTCAAACTTGAAAAAAGAATTTTAAATGCCAGGAATAACTTATGGAGAGAAAACCTGGCAGGATGGGAAAATAAAATGGAAAAGGCTTGCCAAGAATCAAATTGATTCCACACTAATGGTTCTCTTGTGTGATAAAATGATAGGCAGAATAGACACTGTGCCATTTTTTACTACAATAAGATTATCTGGTCAGTACATTAAAATTTAATCGCATTCATAAAAGACAAACAAATCCCACTATGATTAACCAGCAATCAGAAACAGGAGGAGTGAATCATGTCGGTGGCAATGTTACTTTTATTTAAGCATTCTGTCTGCCTGCCTGCCTGCCTCTTAAAGTGATCTTCCACTTTGAAATAGAAACCTAAATTGTAGGGAATGACTTGGAATAAGATCACTTTCCTAAACAATCTCATAACCTGACTATGCCCTAATAATATTCATTTAGAGAACTTAAAGCAATCAACTAGTGCAAGCTGAGGCTTCTCTGCCTTTAAGTCTTCAACCAGTGCTTGTGGGTTAGATCAAACAGACCGATGATAGTTTTGTGGAATTCTTAACACACTCACTCGTGACTAAATCCCTCCTTCGCACAGAATACCGCCCCGTGTAAAATATGATAAAAGAAGGGTCTAAGTTCCTTAGTCCTCAGAGACTTTAATTATCTCTAATCAAGCTGTTTTGAGCTTCACTTTTTTTTCCTAATGCATGCTGGGTATCAGACATTCATGTTATCTATCACTCACGCTACCACTCAGCACAAGTCACAAAGGCCAGTCTCCAGTGTCTCTTTGAGATCCTTTTCAAGTAGCTCTCTCTTGAACGTTCTTCTTCCTGAGCCTCCAGAGGCCTGGGGTTACAGATGTGTGGCACAGGCTTGATGTCCAACTTTATTTTAAAACAACAGAAATTAAGACTCACTCTTGTGTAGCATCTCAACAACAGCTAATATGCATTGCATCCTGGGGTTGCCATTTTGAAAGGTCAAGGATCCTCAGCCATTAGTCATCTAGAAACCTGAGTGAAGGCCACAGGCACAGTAGCAGTTTTTAGAAAGGAGTAGGGAACACAGAGTACAAAAAGAGACATACTATCTAGTTCAAGTAGCAAGTGCACAGCCCCAACCCACCCTATCTTATGCTGCATGATAATGGTAAAAACACATTCCAACCCCCTGTGTTTTTATTGTTCTCATCCGTGAAATCCATAAACTCCCCCTTTCCCTGTACCAATTTCCCAAGTACAACACAATACAAAGCAGCTTTCTCACTCTAAGGTTTATTTTAGTTACGTGTGTATGGGGGTGGGGGGACGGAGTCAAATCCACTGGAACTGGAGCTGCAGGTGGTTGTGAACTGCCTGACATGGTACTGGAAACCAACTAGAGCAATACATACTCCTAACCTCTAACTGCACGTATACACTCAAAATGAAAACTCTGACCACAATAAAGCTAAGGGATAAGGTGGGTTTGGTTTTGTTTTGTTTTGTTTTAGTTCATTTATGAGTATGTATCTACATCTATGGAAGTGAATGCCACACATATACACAACTTGTGGAGACCAGAGCAAGTGTCAAAGCCTTTAGATTCAGACAGCCCCTGACAATGGTGCTGAGAACTGAATGTGGGTCCTCTGGAAGAGTAGTAAGCATATTAAAAATTATCAAAACTGTTTTTTAAAAGCAATAGTAAATGAACCCTTCTCTAAATAGAGTATGTACAAACAAAGCTAAATCACCCCCCTACACACACACACACACACAGAGAGAGAGAGAGAGAGAGAGAGAGAGAGCTGTTCCCTAATTTCCTTTATTTCCGATGAGATCAGCTAACCCTGCAGACAGTTTTGGCTTCCCCCAAGAGATAACACAAGAGGAAGCAGTATTCTGGGAATGGGACTATTATAAACATCCCAGCCATCCAGGCTGTGTGTCCAAGTGTTGATAAACAGCAAACTTGAAATCCTGTGAGTCATACCTTTGAATCCTTAGCATGTCAAGTTCTCTCTCCCACTCCATCTCTCTCCTTCCTCCACCCCTTTTCAAATCTGGCACCAGTGCACAGAAAAGGGATTCTAAACTTTGCAAGGTTCCATGAAAAACTCCATGACCCATAAGTCATGGACTCTACTGTCCTTTTCTCTCTCAAGTCAGGGTTAGCGTAGAGACAGAATGAACATACAAGCAAATGTATTTTATAAGCACCCAGAGTTTTCAAATGTATGCTGATACTATGTAATGTAAAAATTATTTTTAAACATTATTAAACCCTTTTTACCTTCTTGTTCTAATATATTCTTTTAATTGACTAATAGTTAAAGTCTCACTGTTATTATTACTTGAAGGTCCTGTGGAAAAAAGTTGATAGTCACTATTCTACATCATAATGTAATCAATGATGTAGAAGCTTAAATTGCCTAAACACAAAGTAAAATGGGGCAAATACAGTGAGGGAATACTTTCCCTTTAAAAAAATAAAGCAGCTACCATTAACTGTCATGTGGACTTTAAAAAAAGAACAAAGTCTGGAGCTACATGGCTGACATCATAGCATTAACTAAAAAACAGGTACTAAAGAGCACATCACCAACAGAATTTAGAATCTAGGAGAACCACAAACTTTAAAACCAGCTTAACAGTATCATTTAGAAATATATAAAGCTTATACCTAAAACTAAGTAGAAAATTAGCATAGAAAATTTTAACATATTTCAATCATAAACCAACAGTTCCTACACACAAGCAGTAAGAACAGCTATGAGTTGGACCCTGGTACCACAAAAAGAAAAGGTAATAGTAATAAGTAACCATGAGTAATCAAGACTGCTGCAGCCAGTGGACACAGAGAGCTTTAGACATTTTGTCAAACTTTCAACAGTAAATAATCTTTACCTTAGGTAACCATTTTAAAGACCAGGAAAAGAACCTATTTTATGAAAATTAAATAACCTTGATATAAACTTGTTCAAGAACAGAACAAGAAAATTATTCAACAAGGTTCTTCATGAACAAAGAAGCAAAAACCTTTTAATATTTTAGCTACTTAGGGACAGAGATGGCTCAATTGATAGGTGCTTGCCACCAATCTTAGAACCCACTTGGTGGAAAGGGAAGAAATGATTCTTGCAGGGTCTATCTAACTTCTGACCTCCATAAACATACACACACAATGAAATACATATAACAAAAACATTAAATGTCAGATAATTAAATCTGGTATGACGGCTTACAGCTGTAACCCCAGCACTCAGACAACTGTAGCAGGAGGAAGGGGAGAGGGAATCTGAGGTCAGTCAGGACCATACGGTGAGATTCAGTCTTAAAAATGGGGTGGGGCACACCATCCTAACCCAACTCAGCACTGCTGTTTGGTTGGGCAAGAAGATCTTGCTATGCAGCCCACGCAGCCTTTGTAGCTCAGGATGGCCTCAAACTAGCAATCGTCCAGCTTTCAACCCCCTAAGTGTGTCCCAACTCCCTGTTAATGCTTTTTAAAATCATAACCAAATACAATTTATCCACCAAAAAAAAATGCAAGCATGGTTCATTATCAGAAAATGTACATTCATGTAGTGGACTACTGGTTACCATAATACAATAAAGGAAAAAACTGTGTGATTGTCTCAATGGATACTGAAAAAAAACATTAAACAAATACAAGCTATTTGTGTGTGTGTGTGTGTGTGTGTGTGTGTGTGTGTGTGTGTATAATTCAGCTGAAGATAACTGTCTAAAACCTTAAGACCCTGGGTCTGATCTCCAGCACAACAAGTAAGTCTTACCATGAGCAGAAATATAAATAAATATAAATATAAATAAAATCTTACCATGAGCAGAAATATAGACTGGAGGAAAGAAACGACTATCATAATGTTTTTAAAGTAGCTGAGTTTATTTAAGAAAGTAATTTTAAAAAAAAAGAGAGAGAGAGTCTGTGGCAGGAGTGGACCATCAGCAAACCTCCTCCCCTCTAGATAGTTTTACCTCTATTATCATTCATGGATGCCTTGAAGAAACTAGCCTACTATCAGCCAGCATTCTCACAAAGGAGAGGGAGAGTGTGACTTAGCACAGGCCTTGCAGTCAGACAGTCTTGGGTTAGGATCTTCTGCCATCCCTGGGCTCAGTTACTTTCAACAAGTTACTGAGCTTCTGAGCCTCTGCTGCCTCGTGAACAAAATGAAGTGGATTAAATAACAAGCAGTCCACACATGGAATTTAAGAAATAGAGCTGTTTCATGGGTTCCTTGGCTCTACTCTGGGAAGAACAATAAAAATCTGAAACAATTTAAGGAAAAGCAACATATAATCTTTACACTTTAATAATGCATTTATTCATTTGAGATTTGAACTATATTGGAAAAGTCAGGGTAATAAAGGAATAGTGTTTCTATCTGCCTTTCGTCCTGTTTAACTTATTCGTATGTGTGTGCATGTGTGTGTGCGAGAGTGAGTAAGCGCATGTGTAAGTGTATGTTTGTATGGGGGGATGAGAGAGAGAGAGAGAGAGAGTGTGTGTGTGTGTGTGTGTGTGTGTGTGTGTGTGTGTGTATTCATGTGCACATAGTAAAGTCTTAACTCATTGAGTGTCTTCCTCAATCAAATTCAACTAGACTGGCTACCCAGTGGGTAAACCACCAGGACTCTCCAGACTCCACCCTACCCCCTGGCCCCCAATGTTGGGGTTACAGGTACATATCACTGGGTATAGTGATATACCCAACCTTTTCTGCAGGTGCTAGGGATCCAAACTCACACCCTCATGCTTACACAGCAGGTACTTTCTGCAGTGAGTCATCTTCCCAGGCCTGTTTGTCCAGGAAAAACCTGTGGCAGTCAACAGTCTCTATATACCTATGGGATGAGTCACTTAGTCAATAGTATGTGTGATCCCTGAATCTGTAAAAGCTTAGTACTTTCATTCTTTACAGTTGGCACATTTTAAGACAAAGGAGCCAAGGGGATGGCTTAGTGTAGTACAGGACTTGCTGTGCAAGTCTGGCAGCCTGAGTTAATATCCTTGGAACCCACAAGAGCTAGATGAGGTGCAGCTTACATCTATCAGAAGAATCACCAAAGCTCACAAGAACAGCAACAGGACAGAAACAAAAGGTAACCCAGCCTCAATAGCAGAGAAAACCAAGTCCTGGAAGTTATCCTCCGACCTCACAGCCACATTAGGGCAAGCACATGCCTGCACCCTCACATAGACCATAAACCACATACATAGAAACATAACAAATAAACAAGAATTATTAAGACAGTGAAATATATCACAGATTACATCTGTACTTTTCTCCTTTTTGAAACACTTAGGAAAAGAATAAACTGTTATCTTCTAAAAATAGTACACAACTTTAATCCCTCATCTCAGGAGCCAGAGACAGGTGAATTTAAATTTAAAGAAGTCAGCTTGGTCTACATAGTGAAACTGTCTCTCAAAGCAAAACAAGTCATTACTGTCCGAGAGTCACACTTCTTTCTGGAGAACCTGACTATAAAATGAACATACCTTCAGAAACCATGAAATCTGCAATAAGAAAGTAACAGGGTGATCTTGGGTGAGTTGGTTTGTCAAGGATTGGTCTTTTTATCTATATAATGAGTTTATTACTGATGGTGTACACCTGCAATCTTGGGATCAGGATTTTAGGCCAGCTTTGGCTATATATGCAGCTCAAAGTTAACTTAGGCCGCATGAGACTCTGCCTCAAATGTGAGAGCTTATTTTAAATGAGCAGAATCTTTACATTGGCATTCTCAGAATTACATGGTGTCTTAGTCAGGGTTTTATTGCTGCGACAAAAACCATGACCAGTAGTAAGTTTTGGAGGAAAGGATTTATTTGGCTCACAAGTCCACATTGTTTCTCATTACTGAAGGAAATCAGGACAGGAACAGGCAAGAGTTGATGAAGAAGACATGGAGGGGTGCCTCCTTTTTGGCTTGCTCTCATGACTTGCTCAGCCTGCTTTCTTATAGAACCCAGTATCACCAGACCAGGGAGGTACTACCCACAATAGACTAGAACCTCCCCCATCAATTACTAACTAAGAAAATGCCTTACAGCCAGATCTTATGGAGGCACTTTCTCAGTTAATGTCCCTCCTTTTAGGTAACTAGTTTTTGTGTCAAGTTGACATAAGACTAGCCAGCAAACATGGTAATATTATGTATATACATGCTAGTAATGTATATGTGATCTCCCTGGGCCCTCTGAGCTCTTTTCAACCTTGTGATTACTCTGTAGACAATGGAACACAAGTGACACAAGCCTAATGTTTTATTTGCTCATTTCTAATTGAAGGGTACATAAAGTAAACAAGATTTAATCCATCAACCTATTTAGACCTTGTCTGCAAATTAATAAACTGAGTCTGCTTATTACTGAGAAGATTCAAGTTATTTTTAATTAGATATTTTCTTTATACACATTTCAAATGCTATCCTGAAAGTTCCCTATACCCTCCCCCCCGCCCTGCTCCCCTACCCACCCACTCACACTTCTTGGCCCTGGCATCCCCCTGTACTGGGGCATATAAAGTTTGCAATACCAAGGAGCCTCTCTTCCCAGTGATGGCTGACAAGGCCATCTTCTGCTATATATGCAGCTAGAGACACGAGCTCTGAGGGTACTGGTTAGTTCATATGGTTGTTCCACCTATATGGCTGCAGACCCCTTCAGCTCCTTGGGTGCTTTCTCTAGCTTCTCCATTGGGAACCCTGTGTTCCATCTTATAGATGACTGTGAGCATCCACTTCTGTATTTGCCAGGCACTTGCATAGCCTCATACAAGACAGCTATAACAGGGTCCCTTCAGCAAAATCTTGCTGGCATATGCAATAGTGTCTGGGTTTGGTGGCTGATTATTGGATAGATCCCTGGGTGGGGTCAAGTTATTTTTAAGGAAGTAAATCCAAAATGGCAGTATGCAGCCATGTTTGGTACAGCAAGTCCAAAGGGGAGCTATTTAAAATCAAGAGTGCTTGCTCTGTGTCAAAAATGCAGTCAGGCAGCATTATCTCATGAAATTTGGCCATTCAGTTGAAGAGACAAAAGTCTTCTTAAAATAGCAATGGAAAGGATCACAAAAATCTCAAGTTAAAAACCAGACAAAACAACAACAATGAAAGAATAAAACAAACCACCCTAAAACATCAGAAGCATACATTAGCCCCAGGCAAACAAATGGCATTGAATGATATGATTTTTCAAAAAATTCTAAAAATCAAAAATCCTATGCACTTTAACCAACCAGTGGGTTTAAAAATACAAATCCCAAGACAATTGTTTGCGTGCTTAAGATCAAAAGAAAACAAAAGCTATTTATAAGTACTAATAATATAAAACAAAACACTATTTACCTTAGGCCAAAAAAGACCTAAATTAGATCTAGTTATGTTTTAATACCTTTAAAATGTATTTGTTATACATAAATATAAACTGTGTTAAAATTGTACAGGTATGTGCCAAAATGATGCTGAACTAAGAGTGTTCAATAAGGATGAGGGCAAGGTGCTTCCCGGGGAAACACAGCGAATGGATGGCGCACCGAGCTCTCTTTCACACAGCACTCTCAGAACATTGTTTTATTCTGCAGGCCTAGAGAGCCCAATATGCTTCAGAAACAATCCAAGCTGGCAAATCAACCAGAGCTTTGACAGTTCCCAGCAAGCTGTTGAGAGCAGCAGCGAGGCAGAAGGTAACACGTTCCAGTCCCTGTGCAAGAGCATTTGCCAGCCTGCAGCAGAACGTGCGCACTCTGCTCCTTACAGGGACTTCATGCACAGGACCGCAAGTGATTGCCTGAGAACACTGCCGGGCACTGAGCAGCCTTAGATGGGGCCAAGAAATAAGAATGAGGCAGGTGAACCTCTGTGTGAGGTCTATATAAGTAGTTCAGGATAGCCAGGGCTACACAGTGAAACTCTGTCTCAAAAAAAAAAAAAAAATCTGTTTAAAGAATAAGATTCTACTATATACTACAAAGGTAATTTTTTGCCAAGAAAAATTCAAACAATTCATCAGAAACATGTCTCACCTGCAAGGAATCAATGTGGATCAAAGGAATCAAAGTCCATACTGACAGAAAATGAAGCTAGCCAGTTGGACACACAACTTATTCTTCATTTTAGCACTGCCACCTACTATCCACTGTGAATCTGGTTATGAACCTTGCTAAAAAACCACGTTCGTGCTGTCATCCTGTGGCTCTAAAACTACAAAGCTTCTTTCCTGCCAGCTGGAAATTCCCCAGCCAGGCTTTCAAGGACTTTCATCCCTGGGCCCAGCCTACTGCACGAGGCTCAGTTCCTGCCACCTCTGCCATCACCAGCCCTTTCCTCGTACACCTCCATGACTTACATCCACGTCTTACTGCATCCACACTAGCTTGCCTTCTCTGTTCTCCCAAGTCACACACTGAACATGACACCACCTCCTTCTACTAGTCACGCCTACTCTGACAGTTCTATTAAAGTCCATTGTATCCTGAATTTTGAAAGTTCTCAGAATATCTCCACCTTTTGTTTCTCTTTGATACATAGAAAAAGAAACCTGTAATCCATCTAGCTCAGGGAGCTCAGGCAGAAGGATCTTGAATTTGATGCCAGATGAGCTAAGTGTGAGACTTTTTCTTTTTTTCTTTGAAAAAGAAAAACAAAAGACAGTTCATATATATGACACGCCCCAGCATGCCCCCATGTGTGTGACTAGAACTACGTGCAATTCCCAGACATAAGAGCTGTAACTCCACTCATTCCTTTTCCAATAAGAACAACAACAACAACAAAAAACATAGTAAAAAGCAAAGCAGTCTACTACACTTCAGTGAAAGTGTAAGAAAACAACAGAAAGCAGAGATGAGGGACGTGTGATTGAATAGTCTTCATTTTCTTTTCTTTCCAACAACACCTACTCCGACCTCTTGGCCAGTTTCAATGGACTTATTTTAATTTTTTCTCTTAATCTTATATATGTGGGTGTTTGGTCGGCATGTCTGTGTAGTATATGCATACGCTGCCTGGTGCCTGTGGGAGCCAGAAGAGGTTCTAACGCCCTGCAGTGGAGGTATAGGTGGCTGTGTGCTACAGCGTGAGTACTGGGAACCAAATCCAGTTCCTTTAGAAGAGCAGCCATCCTCTAACCTGCTAAGCCATCTTGTCATCCTTCAATTTCTTTAAAGTATCAGTAAATATTGTAGTTTATTACTATTAATAAACTACTTATAATACCTTTCACAGGGGATTTTTCACTGTATACTGCTATGAACTGCTATTCTATGTAGCAATGAGCATGCTAGACAAATAGAGTGCAATAAATAATTAGCCAATGAGTATGTCTAGGCTATTAATCAATCAATTATATATAAATATTAATTAGTGCTCAGCTGACTGATGATGATTGATGAAAATTAAAAATATAAACATGGGATGAAAGAGCCGCAATGCCTGCTGACAGTTTCTAAAGGACAAAACCACTTCTCAGGAGGCAAGTCTAACATTTCAATAGCCCATCATGGCTACTGCTCTCCTAAAGTTTATGAGGATCAAAACAGTTTCTATGGCAACTATTAAGCAGTGTGGCTATGATTCAAATCTTGGGTAAACTTAGTGAACTGTGAACTCATTTTCCAGTGCAGTCAGAGACCAAATAACTTGTTCCACCCACACAAAGAAAGCCTTGCTGGGTCCTGCAAATTTTTTTCTGTATTAAAATGTCATTGTTTTGGTTTGCTCTGGTTTTGTTTGTTTGTTTTTGGTTTTGTTTATGTTTTTTCTTTTTCAAAACAGGAGTCTTACTATGTAACCCTGGCTGTTTAGGAACTCAATTTGTAGGCCAGACCGGCCCGGAACTCACAAAAATCTGCCTGTCTGCCTGTCTTTGCCTCCTGAGTGTTGAGGTTAAAGATGTCTGTCACTGTACCCAGCCTTTAACAGGTCTTTGAGAAGAAGGAACATCCTGAGCACTGCAAGTCCTTCCATGGCAATTACAACATAAACTCAGTTTGAATAGTCCATATCAAAACTAAAATGCTTGAGATCAGAAATAATTCTGATTTTAAGGGTTTGGGGGCCGGGGGGATCAGGGTTTGTTTGTTTGTTTGTTTTACTAGAATGTTCAACCTGTGTGTCACTTTTAATTAATATTAAACCCACTTTTCAATATTCCCTGAATTGTTTACAAGTAAACCTATAATTTGATTTTGAGACTACCTCAAACCCTGAAATGGCATATCCTTCCCTGAAACCCTTTTAAATATATACAGGATGATCTGAATATGAACCTAGCCATGCCCAAGAGCCTTCTGCTTCCTGTAGTCTTAGCATCCTCACAGTCTAGAAAGGAAACCTAAGAGTAAGTTCCTAAAACTTATTTCCTTCCTTGTGCTGCCTAAAGAGCAGTCACTACTGAGATCCATGTAACACAGACTTCAGAGGCAGCAAAGGTCAGTAATGCCCTGGAAACATCCAAACATCCACCAAATAGCCCCAAAGAATGTCCTACTCCACAATTCCAGGGATGGAATTAACTGCTTCCATTTGTTTCCCTCTGTCCCTTTCCCGCACAGCCAAGACATCTATTTTCTGCTTCCTTACAACCTAAAGAAAAGCAAGAAAAGCATAACCATTGTGTTTCAAATGTAGAGAATTTACTTGCCTCCAGAGCAGACAACCACATACATCTTGTTTGGGCTTTAAGCTACAGTAAGATTTTGGTGGAGCTAATTAAGTGATACACTTTTTAAATAAACGGCTCAGTAATTTTCAGTTCATCCTAACACACTGGTTTTCCCATGTTCACTGAAATATATACAATGATGACCTTCTATCATTTCTTCCATATTTACAGTTCACATTCTCCTCATCAAATAGGGCTACAAAGTAACTCTGAAATAAACTTTATACAAGAATAGCAGGAGAAAAGTTTATTTTTTTTATTTCCAGTTGCTAAAGGATTGCTACCCTAGTTACCACCAAGGGTAATCTACAGGGGGCGGGGCAGGGCGGTGCGGGGTGTTGTTTGTTATAGGATTTATTTTATTTTTGACCTCCACATACACATGAACACACACACACACACAGAGGGAGGGAGGGAGGGAGGGAGGGAGGGAGGGAGAGAGAGAGAGAGAGAGAGAGAGAGAGAGAGAGAGAGAGAGAGAGAGGGGAAGTAACTCTTGGGATTAATTACTTTTTCTTTCTATCAAGAATACTATTCTATTTAGTAACAAATTGTTAGTTACTCACTTAATAAAGGCTGGTGGCATATCTCTCTTCAGAATCTGATCCTCAGTGGTCTGAACAGTCTCTTTTCCAACCTACAAGAGGAAGGCATGAGTCAAACATCAATTCTCAGACTGTTACCTTCACTTACGCATGTCTGAAACACAGGCATGGTAGCACATACCCACAATCTGATCACTCTAGAGGCTGAGTCAACATTGTTACCAGTTTGAGGCCAGCATTTAGTACCTATCAAAAGAACAACAAACAAAATACCTCCACAATCTAGTTTCAAAAGTGAGGGATTTTTCAATTATTAAGATCACTCAAACCAGGCATAGTGGCACCCAGCTGTAAGCAATACTTCGGAGAAGGAAGCAGGAGGATGAGCAGCTCAGCACCATCTTCATTTACATACATTTACATAGTGAGGTCATTTACATACATTTACATAGTGAGGTCATTTACATACATTTACATAGTGAGGTCATTTACATACATTTACATAGTGAGGTCAAAGCCAGCAGAGGCAGGAGAACTTGTCTCAAAAGGAAAAAAAAAAAAAAAAAGGATCATTCCCATATCATGTTTTCACAAAATAATTAGAGAACAACATGAAGTCAAAACAGTGCTGTTACCATTCTTTAAAGAAACTCGGAGGCATCACTGAGAAAAGTGAGAAAATAGAGAAACCTGTTAAAAATACACATGCATATGCTACACTGAAAAACATCTCTCAACAACTTAAACAGTAAAATGAATATATAAAATATCATGCACACAAATATATGTGTGGGGATGAGAGTAGGAGAAAGATGGGAAAAAATCTAATGAAATTCTGACTCTGATACTAGAAATCAAACATTAAAACATGAAACCTTAGTATGATATATGCATATATATGTGTGAGTATATATAGATAGATAGATATAGATATAGATATAGATAGATATATATATACACACACACATATGTGTGTGTGTGAAAATAACATTCTTTTCCAGATCTTAGAAGCAATATCACCAAAAGTAATAGTTACAATATCACAAAAGTGTTCACTACCATGTTAATCATAACAACCAAAGTACTTTTAAAATAATTCACCAACAGAAACAGTTAAGCAAATTAAAGCACATCTTAATTCAAGGGAAGGTCAATATGGTTATAAAGACTCAATGCTGTGGGAAACTACTTCTGACCTTACATTTCCCGTTGAAGAACGACAGCTACATGTGGTAGCTCATACCTACAACCTCAGCAGCAGGGTGACAAGTGTATAAAACCTGGGTACAGAGTGAACTCCAGGCCAGTTTAAAATCACAAAACCGGTCTGGAACAACAGCTCACTGTTACACTGGCCTGGTACATACATGTCTTGGGATCAATTCCCAGCTCCCCTCCAAAAATAAATTAAAAATAATTTATAAAATATAATCTTTAGATTGTTAACACTAAGCCATGTGTGCTGGTTCACACATATTATTTTTGTTGTTGTTGTTTTTTGTTTTGTTTTTTTTGAGACAGGGTTTCTCTGTGTAGCCCTGGCTGTCCTGGAGCTCACTTTGTAGACCAGGCTAACCTCAAACTCAGAAAGCTGCCTGCCTCTGCCTCCCAAGTGCTGGGATTAAAGGCGAGCGCCACCACCGCCCGCCCTGCCAGGCTGGTTCACACATGTTGTTTTGGCACCTAGGAGGCTGAGAGAAAATCACCATGGGTTTGAAGTTACCCTGGGTTATACACTGAGCTCGAGGAAAGCCTGAGCTACAGAGTGAAACTTTATCTAAAAAACAAAAAATACATGATGCATTAAAAACAAAATTATGACTGGGGAGCTAGCTTAGTTGGTACTTGCCTGGAACACACGAGAACCAGACCCTAAGTTCTAGAACTCGTGTGAAAAAGCCAGGTGTGGTAGCACATGCTTATAATCGTTTTGCTGGGAATAGGGAGACAGGCTGCTAGTCTAGACTAACTGGCAAACTTCCAATTCCAATGAGACCGTGTATCAAAAAATAAGATAAGACAGCTTCTTGAGAACACCGCCTGCCATGACCTCTGGCCTCCACATGCAAATGCTCATGTACCTGTAGGCACATGTACCTACATATGTGTATGCATACACACATATCACAACTAGTAACTAATAATAAGATTTGAATTAGCAAATAAAACTTATCATCCTCAGCACCACAAAAATTGTCAAAATATTAAGTCACTGAACAACCAACCAAAGAGCATTCATAAGCTGGACCCAGTTACCCACCCTCCCCCTCCCTCCACACACATACACATAGCAGATGTGCAGCTTGGTATTCATGTTGGTCCCTCAACTGGGATGGCTAGGCGGGAGGGGGGGGGTGCACATATCCCTAACTCTGTTGCCTACCTGTGGATCCTGTTCTCCTAACTGGGTTGCCTAGTCTGGCTTCAGTGGGAGATGTCCCCAATGCTGCAGTGATTTGAATGTGCCAGGGTGGATTGGTACCCAAGGGGACTTCCCTCTTCTCAGAAGAGGGAAGCAGGGATGATGTAAGGGGCTGTGTGAGAGGGGCTCTGGGAGGAGAGGGTAGCTGTGATCAAGATGTAAAGTGAATAAATAAGTAAATGGAAAAAATATTAAGTCATACTAACTAGACTGTATAAGTACTTGTCTAAGTATTATACCACAAATTATAATCTTCCTTATTCTTTTCAAAAATCATTCCTGTGCAAAGGTTAGATGTCCAATATTATCCCCTTGTATCCTCACTATCTAATCTGCCAAGGAGGTGAACTATACATCTGACATTACCAAAAGCTTGAGAAACCACTTCGAGAGGCAACACTGTAAGCAGTGAAACTCACCCACTCTATCAGCATCAATCTCCTTAGGTATGCTCAGTCATGAGGTTAAACTACTTCACAGTGCAGAAATGTAAAATTTCTTAAGCCCGGGTTAGGGAACATCTTAATCCTACTTGGCCATTTAACTTGTGATTTAGGCTTAAAGAAAAAAAGTGAGTAAGAAAATCCCTAAATGCACAATAAATCAGCTAAAGAAAAGGCTACAATATACTATTCTTAGAGAATACAAGCCACACATAAATTACTGAAGACGAGTTTTTTTTTCTATCAAGTTAATAGCTCAGAAAGAGCAACACACAGTGCTGTGTAAGAGCCAGCACTCCCACAGACAATAGACTGACTGTAGCATAATAAAAGCCTTTCAAATCAGCAGCTGCTTTAAGAGTTTCTCAGATAAAATATGACAGAATATTTCCAGATGTATTGTTCACTATGTTTGCAGGCTGAAACCAACCATTCAAAAAGCTGTGGGTCATGATTTCATGAAGTAAAGGACGAAGTTCAGGCGTGAAGTCACCAGTTCATACTAAGAATGGACTTAAAAGAACAATCACAGTTAAGAAACATGGAGAGCCCTTTTAAAGTATACATAGGGAGCAGGAGATGGAGAAACAGGAAACAGAGGAGGAAGAAGAAAGGAAGTGAGAAAGAATGTCAGACAGGGCTCTAGGTAGTAAAGATGAAGCAGATAGTAAGTTTCCTGCCGATATGGAAATTACATTCTAGTAAGGTTGCACAGAAAGTCACAAATAAATAGAGCTGAGGTTGAGGCTCAGTTGCTAGACTGCTGCCTAGCATGCAGGAAGGTAGAGCGCTGGCCAAGCATGTGGGAAGTCCCAGGTTTGATCCTCAGCACTGCATAACCCAGGAGTGGTGCAACACTCAGAAGGCAGAGGCGCGGTACACTGATGTACACACACAGGGAAACACTCACACACATAAAGTGAAATTTTAAAATAAACATAAAAGCAGACAAAACCGTTTGTTCTAAAGAAATAATACTAGAGCCAAGACTTCTAAGCCAAGGAGGAAACTCTCATCCTAAAGATCTGGACCCAGTGACCATGCTACTCAGAAGACCAGAGAAGGAAGATTGCAAGTTCTAGGCCACCCTGAATAACCCAGTGAGATGCTGGGTCAAAAGCATAAACCTATTCTACCTATAACCATTGCAGGTTCCCATCAGTTAACACAGTATCTAGGGAACTAGTCTCCTTGTTTGTTTTGTTGTATTTTCTTTTTTTTTTTAATTCTTTTAAAGATTTATTTATTATTATATCTAAGTACACTGTAGCTGTTTTCAGATGCACCAGAAGAGGGCGTCAGATCTCATTACGGATGGTTGTGAGCCACCATGTGGTTGCTGGGATTTGAACTCAAGACCTTCGAAAGAGCAGTCAGTGCTCTTAACCACTGAGCCATCTCTCCAGCCCCTGAATTTACATTTATAAAACATGAGTACTATAAAAACTCTCTACATGGACATGGGAAGGCTGGAGAAAACATTACTTGTCATCTCTTGCTTGGTGGCTTCAAAACCCAAAGTTTTGTCTTTGGTTTGTCTGGACTTTTTATCAGTTGTTTACAAACCAGTAGATGATATCATTCTGGTCCATTATACCCTTAGAAACTGGCTTCTCTGAATGCCCTGGATGCTAGAAACTTATGCAATAACATGGAACTGTCCAGAAGTTCAACAGAGATGACAGCTCTTCAACAGACCTGCAGGTCAAGATAGCCTAACTGTCCTTTCTAAACCATTTCCTTAGCTGAAGCCCCTCCAGCCTGTGCTTCCGATTCAGCAAACCATGTATTCAAACCCATCATACTAAGCCCTTCCTGTGCTAATTTTTCTGGCTGATCCTTTGCTTCACCACCTACAAGTTCCAGGTCTAGCTATTTCTTTTGTGAAGAAGTCATTTGGTAAAGGCAAAAAAAAAAAAAAAAAAACAAACAAAGTTGATGAGTAACAGAAGAATGAGTTATTAGGGTCAGGAGACAAGTAGTTTTAGAAGATTAATGTTCAGGGTTAGAAGTTCAGTGTTAGGTTTATTATTCCCAATAGGTCAGTAATGTGTCTCACACCTGTGCAGCACCACATCACAAAACACCTGGCCTGTTAAGCCAAAGGCTGATACAGGATAGAGTCTGGTACCTCATTTATTGTTCCAGATTAGTCAATAAACAGCTGTGACCTCAGATACTTTTCCTTTTAATTACTCTTTCCAACGCTGTGACCTAAGTGCCTTAGGGGATGAGGTGATAGCTCAGTGATTAAGAGCACTGTCTCCTCATCCAAAGGACCCAAGTCCACATTCCAGTATCTTTGTCAACAATTTCAGAGCCACTAATGACTCCAGCTCCAGAGGCTCCAATTCCCTCTTCTGGCCTCTAGCTCACACACACAAACACACATAATAATAATAATAATAATAATAATAATAATAATAATAATAATAATAGGACTTTTAATTAAAGGGATAAAATGTAGCAATAAGTTGGTAAACTTTTGATGGACTCTAATAACTTATTAATAACAAAGAAAGAATTAAAGTGAATGAATTATTTTTGGACTGCAATGTAATGAACCAAATATTTTTCAATAAATTACAGCAATACTACTGTAATTCTTATAAATGAAAGCAAATAAACAGAAATTTTCTACTGAAAAACAAATTTGGGATCTTGAAAGATAGCACAGCAGTTAAGTATAAGTTTGTTGTTCTTTCAGAGATCCTAAGTTCAGCTCTCATTAGCCGCATCCAGTTGCTCACAACCACTTGTATCTCCAGCTCCAGGTCTCTGACACCTCTGGTCTCTGTGCACACCTGCCCTTGTGTGCATTTATCCACACACAGATACATACACATGATTAAAAATAATTTTTAAAATTTAAAAGCAAAGAAATATTAACAAATGGTTCTTAATTACATGAGGTTCTGAGCAAGTTGTCTGGTCACTGTTTTAAATCAGTTATAACTGCAAAATGTCAATTCTATTGCTCTGTAGTACCCAGATTCATTCACTGCTAGCCAGTGCTCTTAAGACCTGATTTATATTCAATCCAAAATCAAGTGCTCCCTGCCAACTATGTGTCGCCTAGGTGGTAGGAAAAGAAAAAGAAAGAACACATCCTTGGTCACATACACTGAAATAGTGGTAGTGAATGAGAAACAGGCCTGGGAGCAGCTTCAGGGGACTTGGAAGGAAGCCTTGTTTCTTCTGAAGGCTCTTACTTTGCTCTGTAGTTAATTTAAATATCCTTTGTTCAATATGTGACTTTCAAATCAAAAATTCTATATAAGAAGGCTTTTGTCTTCCACTATTGTTATTATTAATCTTTTCATCACGACCTACTCAAGTTCTAAAATGTAGAATGATTGCTTTCTTCCAGGGGAAAAGGAGAGTGGGGAGGTGCTAGCCAGGTTCCTACCTAGACTGAAAACTATGTTAATAGATGTCTCCCTTAGCTTCACTAAGGGTAAGAAAATGGTTAGGACAAAACACAGCAGAGAGGATTTGTATCAGCAGTTTGTGTAGTATAAGTGGTGACTACAGGGCTTTACAAAAGGTGGCAGGGTGGCAGACATGGCGCTGCGTGCTGTTACCCTCATAGTCTTAAATGAGCAGGACTGTGAAGGAAGAATCCAGGCCAGGCTGTAAAGTAAGACCATGTTTAAACATTAGGTTTTCTTTCTTTTTCTTTTCTTCCTTCCTTCCTTTCTTTTACATACAAGCTCTCACTATGTAGTTCTGGCTGGTCTAGACCTCACTAAATAGATTTGCGTAGCCTTGCGACCACCATGATCTTGATATCACAGAGATCCCCCTGCCCTCTACCTTTGGAGTGGTGGGATTAAGGGTGTGTGCCATCATACTCAGCTAGACAATAGGATCTTACTCTAAGCCTTTACACTGCCACAGTCCACAAGGGCAATCATTTATGAGCAACCAATCAAGATCAGACTCGGGCATGAAATAGTACTCTAGCTCAAATCAGTCTTTAATGACACTGTTAGCCTGAGCAACCCATTATACAGAAAAGTCATTGTGACATATAAACGTACCCAATGCCAGGTTCAGGCCATCTGATAATAATGTTTGTGACCTGCCATCAGCACTGTCTTCTATAATGAAGATAGATTTGCATTTCACCCAACCTCTTCACTGAAAACCTTTGACAATCACTCCTAACTGGACAGCCCATCGGGTGTTTAAAAGTCATACATCCAGAAAAACTAGGACAGGAATCCACTCTGCTTTCCAATTTAGTCATTCATTGAATCAAGCATGCACTAAGCACTTCCTATATGGTAAGCACTGTGTACATCACCATGGGATACAAGTTAAGTGAATCTACCCCATAACCTTCTTAGACAAGACAAATGCTTAAGCAAATCTTGTGTGCTCGACCAGGGTTACATCCACGTTTCCATGACTTATAAAACACTAGAGAGAAAAAGGCGTTCAGGCCAACTGACGATTCTCCAGGAGAAACGGAAAAGAGGGCTTTCTAATCACTGGGTATCATACATGAGAGCATAGCCAGTTTAGAAAGCACAGATCTACAGGGAAGAAACATGGGGTACTGAGCAGAGAAGAAATGTGAAAAGGTTAGGAAATTACAGAACCATAAAGAAGTCACGCCATGAAAAGTCCTGTATGTAATACTATGGGCTGAAATAGCCTCTAAACAATGGGAAATTTTTCATATTAACAAGTAATTCAGACCTGCGGGCTTCCTTGAAAATTGGGGAAATCTGATTATCATTAAGTCCTAGTTCCACATGACAATAAACTGGAGATTGTAATAACTTGTTAGGGACTACACTGTTTTAAATACCCCAGTCCTCATATCTCCTTAGAGTCCTGTAGCTGTCCTGATTCACTCACTAACCACTAGGCTGCAGCAGGCAGCAGTTGTGTTTCCTAATGCTACCAAACAAGATTTAATTTTGATCAGTACAGTGAATTAGACTAGCTCCCTAATAGCATGGACTTTACTCAAAACGCCTATTTCCCTAATGATGAAACGGTCTATTGTCCCCCAATTATTTATCTAAACAGAAAAAAAAAAGAAAACTGGATAGAGAAAGACACATCATGGAAAATATAATTTCAGATGATTTATTTTCTTATTAATTATTTTTGGTACCTTCCAGATAGGAAGAAGGGCAGATGAATATGCATTGCCTTCATAATTAGGAAATTCCAAAGTGCTGGCCAAGCATGATGGCACATGCCTATAATCTCAGTACAAAGGAGGTTAAGACAAAAGGACTGTAGGTCTAAGGCCAACCTGGAATACAAAGCAAGCTCAAGGTTACAGAGTTTGAAGCCAACATGACACACATAGTAATACTTTGACTTAGAAGAAAAAGAAAGGAAAGGAAAACCCATACTTTATCAACAATATCCTTTGGCACATAACAATTTATAGAATGTAAGAAACTGTTAGTACTGAAAGTTTCAACTTGTAACAAATTTCAATAAACTAATATATATGTGCACAAATAAGAACACAATCATGTGAGCCAAATGGCAGGTGAACCATGTTAATGGCAACTTGTAACATCAACAAGCTCATCCAACACCATAGTTTCCTGGAACTCAAGTTAAGCTGCCTTGGCAGCAGCTGTTTATGCTACCCAACAACTGAGATTGCATGCATTCATTAAGGCTGGATAAATGTTAGCAGAGCAGCTTGGTTCACTAGACCCTATTTAAGAAGGCACTGTGATTAGGCTTCCAACGTGCAAAGACTTCCTTCCACGTGCAAATACTTCATCCTCTCTCAACTCAAAATTCTTCCATAGGCTTTACAACCACTTACAGCTGTCTTCTAGAGAGCCACCAAGTTAACAGGAAAACAGACCACAATACATGCTTAGATATTCCTCACCACCCACTTTCCTACCAATTCCCTCAAAGAAACTCAAACTAGGCCTCTTCCACTTCATGAATTGGGTATTGTGGGGTGAGAAAGAATATAGCAGTTTTATTCCAGATATCTCATTTCAAGAATGAAGCTCTAGGTCTGGAGATGTAGCTTGGTGGTGGAGTACCTGCCTAGCACGTGCCAGGCCATGCATTCAATTCCCAGGAGAAAGAAAAAGAGGGGAAAGGAGAAGAGGGAGAGAGAGAGAGGGAGAGAGAGAGAGAGAGAGAGAGAGAGAAAGGGAGGGAAGTGGAGGAGAACAATGAGATTTGCAAAAGTTATTTCTCTTAAGAAACTTAAAGGCCCACCAAATACTACAAACACATGTACCTACTAGGTGAATTCTAGATCCCCCAAGTCCCAAGCTTAGTCCTACCTCTAATATTAAATCAAGCACTAACTATAGGAAAACAAAAAAGGATTTTTTGGTTTGCTTTGGTTTCTGGTATTAAAAAGACTACTTAGAGGAGAACTCAGTAGCATTCCCCAATGATTACAATTAAGTAATTATTGCATACTCATAAATACTGATGAGGAAGGAAAGATCTTTGGATGACCTGATGCTATTTTTAATAAGTGTTTCAAGCATAGTGCAAATTCCTTAGGGAAATTGTGACTTCAGGTCTAAGAATGGTTTTTCCCTCACAGCCATGACACAGTGACTGGCACAGAGTAAGAACTCAGAAAAGAACTGCTCACTGAAACAGGAAAAAAATTAAAGTGAGGAGCCGGGCCTGTTGGTATTTAATTCTACTAACATCTTATCTGCCCACACTTACTCTCTAATTCCTCTACTCCTCCTAATTTGTGTACAACTAAGAAAACCTTTCTTTTATTTTCATTTCTTCTTCAATAGATCTAGAAACTCTAACATTCTATAACTGTATTAAGATGACCAGCTAGGATCCCCTATGCCACTAAAATACAATATGAATATGAAATTAGAGTAGAAAAGCTAAATACTGGAAGAAGTTCAGTTGACATTACCATCTGTCGTGTCATAAGCCTGATCAAGGAAAGGGAAGTAATCCGTGAGAATGTACCATTCATGCCTAATGCCTTAAACCGGCCCCCAGAAACTCCACCACCAAAATCCAAGCTCCGCCTTTCTCACTGCTGCCTTCTAATCAAACCCACTTTTTCTAAAGTCTTCCACAAAAACTTACACGTGTGGGGTTTTTTTCTGTTTTATTAGCTAGAATTACAAACACATTTTTTCCTTAACAGTTTTAAGTTCACAAATATGCAGAATTTAAAAAACACTGTAGCCAAACAGTGTAACTACCACCAAAACATTTTCAGGGGGGCGGTGGGGGTGGGTGGTTGTATTTTGCCTTTATTTTTATTTGCTTGTATTTGGGAGGGGGAGGATTTGAGACAGGGTCTTGCAATGTAGCCCTGGCTGACCTAGAACTGGCTATGTTGGCCAACACATTTGTGGCTATTTTTCTGCCTCAACTTCTTTACTCCTAGGGTTACAAGGCATGCACAAAAATATAAATAAATAAATTTTTCCAGGCAGTGTGGTACATTCCTTTAATCCCAGCACTTGGGAGGAAGAGGCAGGTAGATCCCTGAATTCAAGGCCAGCATGGTCTACAAATCGAGTTCAAGAACAGCCAGAACTACACAGAGAAACTCTGTCTTGAAAATCTTGAAAATAAATTAATGAATGAATAAAAATTTAATATAGCACATGCTTCATGTCAGGACTTATTATTTTAAATCTTTATAACAGCTACAGAAGGTGGATACAACATATTTTCTCATTTTTCAAGGAGTTAATTGATTTGCCTAAAAAGTCCCTCAGATTGTGACGTTCATCTACACAGATCCATGCTCTAATCCTAACTAATCCCAGCAGAATAGAAGCTGCTATTAGTGCCTCTTTACATGACAAAGTGGGTTTCAATGATGTCTGATGCTTCCTGAAGTTATCTTTCATGATCCTATAATCTTATAAAAATGTATGGCATGGCAAGAACAGGAAAACTTGAGGTTGACAATGAGTCAATAGGATGTAGGACCAGGATGCAGTCTAACTGATAGACAACTGTCCTGGTTTCTTCCCATAGGCTAGGTCAGTCAGGTTCATTTGGGCTCCGTGTCCTTAATCTTAACTGTTATTCACTTAGGAACTATCAACTGAGTAGAGGCTAAGAGCCCCTGGCATCTACATAAAAGCTGGTAGCAGCAGCGTGTGTCTTACAGAGACAGAAGGTATCCCACAGGTACTCTGGCCAACCATCTAGCCAGTCAGAGAGCTCCAAATTTAGCAAAAAGATCCTACACCAAAAATTAAGGTGTCAACTACTAAGGAAAATATCCAACATCAGCCTCTGGCTTCCACCTACAGATCAGGTGTACAACACAGGAATACGTGTGTGCGTGCGCGCACAAAAGTGTACACACACAGATAACCTGGCTTCAACTAGCTTTTAAAGTTGAACCAAGACTAACCTACAATATAGGCCTTTTTCTTTTTAATTAATAACTGGTGCCAAAATCTGAAATAGTAACCCAGTGGCAAGTCTTTAAATGTTTTTATTAATGCTAAGAGTCATTCCACTTGCTAATTGGAGATTATTCAGAGTCCTTTTACAATACAATAATTGAATTTGGCTCCAGGCCACAATAAACACTCTGACCCATTAAATCAGGGCCAAAGCAACATTTCACTATTTCTTTGTTAGTGGACAAGCAGTACTCAAGCCTCAATTTCTCATAAGCAGCCAGAGCTCAAAATTCTTTTCTGTAAAATACAGGAATCAAATGACAAGCTGCCAATTAAAATGCCCCCCCAAAAAAGAGACTCTCAGGATTATCTACACTAAATAAATGCCCAAAGTTGTATCTTTAAGGCTTTTTCTTCTTCTTCTGTGTTGTTCTGTTTAGCTAGGGGAAGGGGGGTCAGAAGAAGCTTACAGAATAGACTTGCTTCTCTCCTCCCACCTTAATGTGGGTTCTGGGGATCGAACTCAGATCATCAGGCTCGTACAACAAGTACTTTTACCCACTGAGATCTCTTCTAGATAGTTTTATTTTTTCAACAAATGCAAACACAATCCAGTGTGAAACAATATAGGCAGAGCACAGACTCAGTTGCAAACATGCTGAAATGTGAAATAGGAGAACAGTGCTGTACCTCAGGACCAAACTAGCCAAGATGTACTGACAGAAGAAAGCCACAGCCATCCCCAGCGGTGCTGCCTGAGTTTGTGCCTTCTGCAGATGTACATCTTATCCTTGCTCCTCATGTAACATTAACATAGCACTGGACTAGCCAAGAGAAAGACTTGTAGGAATATTAAGCTTGTTTTCTTTGCTTACAGTACAAAATATCAATACCGCAATCTAAATATTGAACATTTGTCAGAGATAACTGAACCATTAGGATACTCCAACCCTACTATCTCAAATGACTATTCCCAGAGGGCAAAGTGAGGACTGAATTAGAAAGAATTGAGAGAATAAACAGTCCATTACTTTGTTGTTTAAAAAAAAAAAAGGCTTCAGAGGGCTGGAGAGATGACTCAGCCATTAAGAGCTCTGGTTGCTCTTTCAAAGGACTCAGGTTCAAATACCCAGCACCTACAGGGAGACTCACAACCATCTATAACTCCATGCAATTCCAGGGATGTGACACCTCCTCTAGCCTCCTCAGGCATATAGTTCAGGATGCATATAATAAGCACCCAAGAAGCTGAGGCAGGTGGACAGCCTGGAGTTCAAGGTTAGCCAGAAATGTAAATATTATTGTTAGCCCCTGGACAATAAAAATTTGGCAGAGTTTACAGTTAGCTGAACCTTGTTCTCAATAAGAAATAAGAGCAGAGCCAGGCAGTGGTGGCGCACGCCTTTAATCCCAGCACTTGTGAGGCAGAGGCAGGCGGATTTCTAAGTTCGAGGCCAGCCTGGTCTACAGAGTGAGTTCCAGGAAAGCCAGGGAGCTACAGACAAAAAAAAGAAAAAAAAAAAAAAAAAAAAGAAGAAGAGAAGAAAGCGATTGCAGTAATCTCAAGAGCTAGAAGAGGGCCTGAGAGATGGATGGTTCAGTGGTCAACAATCCATGGTCTCTGGGCTTCAATTCTCAGCATCAACACAGTAGCTCAGCCTGTAACTCCAGTTCTAGATGACTGGACACCATCTTCTGACTTGTCTGGGTACCAGACATGCATATGCTGTACATTCATCATGGAAAACATTCATAAACATAAAATTTAAGAAACTAAAAGAAGGCCCCGGCCCGAGAGGGCTTTGCCTGAGCATCTGCGGGAGACATCTTGGATCCCAGACTCCACCGAGGCTACTCTGCACAGGTGAGAGTGTAGACTACAGAAGCTAACAGCTTCGGGGACAGGCGGGAGCCACAGAGCTTCTGAGGCAGCCCCCTTTTCGGGCTCCAGACATCCGGGCACCTTCCCTGCCAGAGGATAGGTGTCCGCCTGGCCTGGGAGAGCTTTACCTGAGCATCTGCGGGAGACATCTTGGTTCCTGGACTCCACCAAGACTAGTCTACACAGGTGAGAGTGTGTACTCCAGAAGCTAACAGCTTCTGGGACAGGTCCTGTTTCGGGCCTTCATCTTCTGCCAGGAGGCAAGCCTGAATGCCAGATATCTGTGAACCTTTCCTGAAAGAGGAGAGCCTGCCTGCAGAGAGTGCTCTGACCACTGAAACTCAGGAAAGAGCTAGTCTCCCTGATCTGCTGGTAGAGCATAACAGAATCATGAGAGGAACAAGCTCTAACCAGAGACAACTATAACAACTGACTCCAGAGTTTACCAGATGGTGAAAGGCAGACCTAAGAATCTTACTAACAAAAACCAAGACCACTCACCATCATCAGAACCCAGTACTCCCACATCAGCCAGTCGAGGGCACCCCAACACCCCCGAAAACCTAGACCTGGATTTAAAGGCATATCTCATGATGATGGTAGAAGACATCAAGAAGGTCTTTAATAACTCACTTAAAGAAATACAGGAAAACACTGCTAAAGAGTTGCAAGTCCTTATAGAAAAACAGGAAAACACATCCAAACAGATGATTCGAATGAACAAAACCATACTAGACCTAAAAAGGGAAGTTGACACAATAAAGAAAACCCAAAGTGAGGCAACGCTGGAGATAGAAACCCTAGGAAAGAAATCTGGAACCATAGAGCATCAGCAACAGAATACAAGAGATGGAAGAGAGAATCTCAGGTGCAGAAGATTCCATAGAGAACATTGGCACAACAATCAAAGAAAATACAAAATGCAGAAAGATCCTATCTCAAAACATCCAGGAAATCCAGGACACAATGAGAAGACCAAACCTACAGATAATAGGAGTAGATGAGAATGAAGATTTTCAACTCAAAGGGCCAGCAAATATCTTCAACAAAATTATAGAAGAAAACTTCCCAAACCTAAAGAAAGAGATGCCCATGAACATACAAGAAGCCTGCAGAATTTCAAATAGACTCGACCAGAAAAAAATTTCCTCCCAACACATAATAATCAGAACAACAAATGTACTAAATAAAGATAGACTATTAAAAGCAGTAAGGGAAAAAGGTCAAGTAACATATAAAGGCAAGCCTATCAGAATTACACCAGATTTTTCACCAGTGACTATGAAAGCCAGAAGAGCCTGGACAGATGTTATACAGACACTAAGAGAACAAAAATGCCAGCCCAGGCTATTATACCCAGCCAAACTTTCAATTACCGTAGATGGAGAAACCAAAGTATTCCACGACCGAACCAAATTCACACATTATCTTTCCACGAATCCAGCCCTTCAAAGGATAATAACAGAAAGAAAAGAAAATACAAGGACAGAAACCACATCCTAGAAAAAGCAAGAAAGTAATCCTTCAACTAACCTAAAAGAAGACAGCCACAAGAACAGAATGCCAATGTTAACAACAAAAATAATAGAAAGCAATAATTACTTTTCTTTAATATCTCTTAATATCAATGGACTCAACTCCCCATTAAAAAGACGTAGACTAACAAACTGGCTACACAAACAGGACCCAACATTTTGCTGCTTACAGGAAACCCATCTCAGGGAAAAAGACAGACACTACCTCAGAATGAAAGGCTGGAAAACAATTTTCCAAGCAAATGGTCTGAAGAAACAAGCTGGAGTAGCCATTCTAATATCTAATAAAATTGACTTCCAACCCAAAGTCATCAAAAAAGACAAGGAGGGGCACTTCATACTCATCAAAGGTAAAATCTTCCAAGAGGAACTCTCAATTCTGAATATCTATGCTAAAAATATAAGGGCAGCCACACTCATTAAAGAAACTTTAGTAAAGCTCAAAGCACACATTGCACCTCACACAATAATAGTGGGAGACTTCAGCACACCACTTTCACCAATGGACAGATCATGGAAACAGAAACTAAACAGGGACACAGTGAAACAGAAGTTATGAAACAAATAGATCTAACAGATATCTACAGAACATTTTATCCTAAAACAAAAGGATATACCTTCTTCTCAGCACTTCATGGTACCTTCTCCAAAATTGACCACATAATTGGTCACAAAACAAGCCTCAACAGATACAAAAATATTGAAATTGTCCCATGCATCCTATCAGATCACCATGGATTAAGGCTGATCTTCAATAACAAAATAAATAATAGAAAGTCAACATTCACATAGAAACTGAACAACACTCTTCTCAATGATACCTTGGTCAAGGAAGGAATAAAGAAAGAAATTAAGGACTTTTTTTAGAGTTTAATGAAAATGAAGCCACAACATACCCAAACTTATGGGACACAATGAAAGCATTTCTAAGAGGTAAACTCATAGCTCTGAGTGCCTCCAAAAAGAAACTAGAGACAGCACACACTAGCAGCTTGACAACACACCTAAAAGCTCTAGAACAAAAGGAAGAAAATTCACCCACGAGAAGTAGACGGCAGGAAATAATCAAATTCAGGGGCGAAATCAACCAAGTGGAAACAAGAACTTTTCAAAGAATCAAACAAATGAGGAGCTGGTTCTTTGAGAAAATCAACAAGATAGATAAACCCTTAGCCAGACTCACTAGAGGGCACAGGGAAAGCATCCTAATTAACAAAATCAGAAATGAAAAGGGAGACATAACAACAGATCCTGAAGAAATCCAAAATACCATCAGATCCTTCTACAAAAGGCTATACTCAACAAAACTAGAGAACCTGGATGAAATGGACAAGTTTCTAGACTTGGTACCAAAGTTAAATCAAGATCAGGTTAATGATCTAAACAGTCCTATATCCCCTAAAGAAATAGAAGCAGTCATCAATAGTCTCCCAACCAAAAAAAGCCCAGGACCAGATGGGTTTAGTGCAGAGTTCTATCAGACCTTCAAAGAAGATCTAATCCCAGTTCTTCACAAACTATTCCACAAAATAGAAGCAGAAGGTACTCTACCCAACTCATTCTATGAAGCCACAATTACTCTGATACCTAAACCACAGAAAGGCCCAACAAAGATAGAGAACTTCAGACCAATTTCCCTTATGAATATCGATGCAAAAATCCTCAATAAAGTTCTCGCTAACCGAATCCAAGAACACATCAAAACAATCCTGACCAAGTAGGTTTCATCCCAGGGATGCAGGGATGGTTCAATATATGGAAATCCATCAACGTAATCCATTATATAAACAAACTCAAAGACAAAAACCACATGATCATCTCATTAGATGCGGAGAAAGCATTTGACAAAATGCAACACCCATTCCTGATAAAAATCTTGGAAAGATCAGGAATTCAAGGCCCATACCTAAACATGATAAAAGCAATCTACAGCAAACCAGTAGCCAACATCAAAGTAAATGGTGAGAAGCTGGAAGCAATCCCACTAAAATCAGGGACTAGACAAGGCTGCCCACTTTCTTCCTACCTATTCAACATTGTACTCGAAGTCCTAGCCAGAGCAATTAGACAACAAAAGGAGATCAAGGGGATACAAATTGGAAAGGAAGAAGTCAAAATATCACTTTTTACATATGATATATTAGTATATATAAGTGACCCTAAAAATTCCACCAGAGAACTCCTAAACCTGATAAACAGCTTCAATGAAGTAGCTGGATATAAAATTAACTCAAACAAGTCAATGGCCTTTCTCTACATAAAGGATAAACAGGCTGAGAAAGAAATTAGGGAAACAACACCCTTCTCAATAGTCACAAATAATATAAAATACCTTGGCATGACACTAACTAAGGAAGTGAAAGATCTGTATGATAAGAACTTATCTGTATGATAAGTCTCTGAAGAAAGAAATTAAAGATGATCTCAGAAGACGGAAAGATCTCCCATGCTCATGGATTGGCAGGATCAATATAGTAAAAATGGCTATCTTGCCAAAAGCAATCTACAGATGAAATGCAATTCCCATCAAAATTCCAACTCAATTCTTCAACGAATTAGAAAGGGCAATCTGCAAATTCATCTGGAATCACAAAAAACCTAGGATAGCAAAAACTCTTCTCAAGGATAAAAGAACCTCTGGTGGAATCACCATGCCTGACCTAAAGCTGTACTACAGAGCAATTGTGATAAAAACTGCATGGTACTGGTATAGCAACAGACAAGTAGACCAATGGAATAGAATTGAAGAACCCACACACCTATGGTCACTTGATATTTGACAAGGGAGCAAAACCCATCCAGTGGAAAAAAGACAGCATTTTCAACAAATGGTGCTGGCACAACTGGCGGTTATCATGTAGAAGAATGGGAATTGATCCATTCCTATCTCCTTGTACTAAGGTCAAATCTAGGTGAATTAAGGAACTTCACATAAAACCAGAGACATTGAAACTTATAGAGGAGAAAATAGGGAAAATCCTCAAAGATATGGATATAGGGGAAAAAAATTCCTGAATAGAACAGCAATGGCTTGTGCTGTAAGATTGAGAATCGACAAATGGGACCTCATAAAATTGCAAAGCTTCTGCAAGGCAAAAGACACCGTCAATAAGACAAAAAGGCCTAATATCCAATATAAATATAAATATATGTATATATATATATATATGTATATATATATATATATATATATATATATATATAACTCAAGAAGGTGGACTCCAGAAAATCAAATAACCCCATTAAAAAATGGGCCTCAGAGCTGAACAAAGAATTCTCACCCGAGGAATACCAAATGGCTGCGAAGCACCTGAAGCGTCCTTAATCGTCAGGGAAATGCAAATCAAAACAACACTGAGATTCCACCTCACACCAGTCAGAATGGCTAAGATCAAAAATTCAGGTGACAACAGATGCTGGTGAGGATGTGGAGAAAAAGGAATACTCCTCCATTGTTGGTGGGATTGCAAGCTTGTACAACCACTCTGGAAATCAGTCTTGCGGTTCCTCAGAAAATTGGACATAGTACTACTGGAGGATCCTGCAATACCTCCCCTGGACATATATCCAGAAGATATTCCAACCGGAAGAAGGACACATACTCCACTATGTTCATAGCAGCCTTATTTATAATAGCCAGAAGCTGGAAAGAATCCAGATGCCCCTCAACAGAGGAATGAATACAGAAAATGTAGTACATTTACACAATGAAGTACTACTCAGCTATTAAAAAGAATGAATTTATGACATTCCTAGGCAAATGGATGGACCTGGAGGGCATCATTCTGAGTGAGGTAACCCAATCACAAAAGAACTCACACAATATGTACTCACTGATAAGTGGATATTAGCCCAGAAACTTAGGATACCCAAGATGTAAGATACAATTTGCTAAACACATGAAACTCAAGAAGAACAAAGACCAAAGTATGGGCACTTTGCCCCTTCTTAGAATTGGGAACAAAACACCCATGGAAGGAGTTACAGAGACACAGTTTGGAGCTGAGACGAAAGGATGGACCATCTAGAGACTGCCATATCTAGGGATCCATCCCATAATCAGCTTCCAAACGCTGACACCATTGCATACACTGGCAAGATTTTGCTGAAAGGACCCAGATATAGCTGTCTCTTGTGAGACTATGCCGGGGCCTAGCAAACACAGAAGTGGATGCTCACAGTCAGCTATTGGATGGATCAGAGAAAGTATCCAAGGAGCTAAAGGGATCTGCAACCCTATAGGTGGAACAACAATATGAACTACCCAGTACCCCCCAGAGCTCATGTCTCTAGCTGCATATGTATCAGAAGATGGCCTAATCGGCCATCAGTGAAAAGAGAGGCCCATTGGTCCTGCAAACTTCATCTGCCTCAGTACAGGGGAACGCCAGGGCCAAAAAATGGGAGTGGGTGTGGGTGGAGGAGTGGGTGTGGGAGTGTGGGGGGGGACTTTTGGGATAGCATTGGAAATGTAAATGAAATAAATACCTAATTAAAAAAAACTGTGCCCGTTCAACAGTCATTATCACAATTCATAAGTAACAACAGTGAAGCTTGTGAAAAGGTTATAATGTGCCTAAGAACACGTGAGACGTAATTGGTTAGGGGAGAATCTGCACAGAAGTAGTCTGTTGCTCCACATGCCATTTTGTGCTTGAGTATATGTAGCTGACTTGCATTCTGGAACTGTTCAGTACCTTTTTTTCTTTCTTTTCTTTCTTTCTTTCTTTCTTTCTTTCTTTCTTTCTTTTTAATTCTCAGGCCATATTATTTTCAAAGTGCCAGAGTCATGAAAGTATACACCTTCAATTTTCAGAAATATTCTTTTCTATAAAATTACCATTGCAGTTAGCAAACTAACTTTTCAGATATTTAGTCTCCTTTATGCTATCTATAAGGGCTTTAACATATACTCACATGTCAATATTTATTCATTTTCAAACCCCTTGATTGTGTGTGTGGATTAAAAGTTCTTATAGATCAAACTCCTAAGATAGTGATACAGGAATGCCATGAAGGTTAATGGATTGCAAATACAAGAAAAAAAGGAAAAAAAAAGAAACTAAAAGAAAAATATTTATATTACACTAGAAGACACTGTGGAGGAAGCTTAGCAGATTTCTCAGCAGAAAGATGTTGAGATCAGAATTACACTTAAAAAGATTTACTTGAGGGAGAAATAAAGACCAAATTAACTTAATACGAACTAGTAGCTTTGAAGATAGAAAAGAAAAATCTGAAAGAACGATTGGTCAAATGTTATTGAGAAAAATGCAAACTTTATTTCATTGCTAAACCTAAGTTTAAAGGCTCCATTTCCAGGCAAGAAGTGTGAGAAAAGAGCTATTTCTCTTTTTCCTTCCTGGAGTAGCATGACTCAGGAATCAAAGGAATCCGCCTGTCCTAGTCAGGGTTTCTATTCCTGTACAAACATCATGACCAAGAAGCAAGCTGGGGAGGAAAGGGTTTATTCGGCTTACACTTCCATACTGCTGTTCATCACCAAGGAAGTCAGGACTGGAACTCAAGCAGATCAGGAAGCAGGAGCTGATTCAGAGGCCATGGAGGGATGTTCTTTACTGGCTTGCTTCCCCTGGCTTGCTCAGCCTGCTCTCTTATAGAACCAAGACTACCAGCCCAGAGATGGTCCCACCCACAGGGGGGCCTTTCCCCCCTGATCACTAATTAAGAAAATGCCTTACAGTTGGATCTCATGGAGGCATTTTCTCAACTGAAGCTCCTTTCTCTGTGATAACTCCAGCTGTGTCAAGTTGACACAAAACTAGCCAGTACACCGCCTTTTGATAGAAGCTGAAGTTCCAGACCAGGCTGGAACTTCCATTCAGTCTTCTGTATGCATCAAGTAAAATGTAACATTAAAATGTTGGTTTTGGAGATGCAACAGAGATGATGTTCAGTGACTTATAGCTTCTTCACTCAGGAGACATCTCAAATTAGGAAATAACATTTAGCACATATACAACAACACATCATTGCCCTCGGAAGTATTAAATCACTCTGCTAGTATGGGTCAGAATTTATTTTTATTTGTGTACATGTACATGTGATGTATAAGTATGTGTGTGTATATATGTGTGTATATAGGTATATATATGTATATATACTTATGTACACACACAATATATAAGAAGATATATGGGCTGGAGAGATGGCTCAGCAGTTAAGAGCACTGACTGCTCTTCCAAAAGTCCTGAGTTCAAATCCCAGAAACCACATGATGGCTCACAACCATCCATAATGAGATCTATGCCCTCTTATGGTGTGTTGGAAGACAGCTACAGTGTACTTAAATATAATAAATAATTTTTAAAAAGATATATATGTATATATGTATACACATGTATATGTACATATGTGTGTATATATACATATATATATTATATATATCTTCTTGCTCTGATGATGAGCAGGGGGAAAGAACAAAGGAAGGAAGGAAAGAGAGAACAAACAAACTAATTCAATAGTGCTGCAAATACAACAGCTGAATTAAAGTATCAACACCCCACTCACTCAATGAGGAGTACTAGACTCCTTCTAGAGCTCAAAGCCGGATGCCAGACGTCAGAAGGAAAGACAGATACACAGGAACACAAGGAGTTCTAACTTGTAAGATGGTTTAATAAGAACCAGAGCCAAGTCTTGCAGACACACCAAGCAGATGAATAACTTCATAGAGCAGTATGTATGCTGAGCTCATCCTAACAAGACAGGAAGTGTAATCCAGGCAGTGGGAGTACTAAAAGGTGGGGAAAACACTGGACTATCTTTTCTTTTTCTTTTTTTTTTTTTTTTTTGTAAGACAAGTATCTTTTTATACGGCCGGCCCTCCTTGTCCTGGAACTTGACCTAGACTAGGCTGGCCTCAAACTCATAGAGTTCTAAGTACTAATAAGTATTCTATAAAATATGACGGTGGAAAAGTTGGACTAAGACAGTATGACAAGGAGACTATATTTCTGACATGTACCTAAACTCTCTCCAAGCACTCCTAAAACACTGTTTCCTATGGTCTTGCTTTCCTAAGAGGACAGAGGGAACCCAGGATGAGAAGGTCCTTTCGACCCTAATCCTTTCACCTTTTACGTTTTAAATTAAATGACTGTTTGATGTATTCATAAATCAGCTTTTCTTTTCTTTCTTTATGACTAGTGTATATGGCAAAAAAGTTCCTTCCCTAGCAGACCTGATCTGCCTTAGTAGTCTCATTGTTAACCCTTCCCTACTCCTAACTATACATTTACACTCTTCTCTATGTTCTCTTGCAATAGATTTCCCCATTTTCTCAGGCTAATTCCCTCATATTTCAAAAATAGCCTCCATAAAGTTAAACAAACTTCCCTTCTTGTCTTCCCACCACATTCCCCAAAACAGCCTTTGGCCTACTTTTGATTGCATGTGTACTCTCTAGCCTCTGAGACCAGTTCACAGTCCCAGCCCGAGTCCACCAGAACTTTATACCCATCAGGAACAGAGTCCAAATTTCTTAAGGCACTAAAACTATGATGAAACAGCAGCATTACTTTTTAATATCCATAGACATATGCAACCCAAAATCTATCAAGAGATGAGCAATGAAGCTAAATATGGTAGCCCAATCAGATAGTTCCGTGGGGTAAAGGTGCATGCCACCAAGCTTGATGGCCTGAGAATCACATGGTAGAGAGAGATTTGACATTACAAAAATGTCCTCTGATCTCCACATGCATGAAGGCATACATGCTTGTGTGCACACACACCCACACAATGTAGTTTAAATTATTTAAATATAAGTATTATATATTAACAACAAAATATAATTCAGTCTTCAAAATGAAAAAATTCTAACACTTGCCAAAAAGAGCCCTGAAGACAACAGTCACTAAAGCATAAACATTGTGGGGCTCAGGATGCAGTCCTGTAGGTAGAATGCTTGCCTAGGATGCATATAAAGCTTTGGATTCAATCTACAGCACTGCAAAAATTAAAAAGACGATACTGCATAATTCCAAAGGTAGCAAAAGTCAAATTCACTAAGACAAAAAATAATGGTATATGCCAATAGCTAGGAAAAAGATATGTGGTTTCTCAACAATATAATGTATATTATATACATTATAACATACAATATAAATATTATAACATACAATATAAATGTATGATATAATATACATTTATATTAATATAATTAATATAATATATATAATGTAACATATGATATAAATATTATAACATACAATATAAATGTATAATATAATATACATTTATATTAATATAATTAATATAATATATAATGTAACATATGATATAAATATTATAACATACAATATAAATGTATGTTATACCACAAAACTGTATATGTAAAAATTGTAAAATATTTAGCACATTTTACCACAACTGAATAAAAAAATTAAGAACCAAATACAGGGCTGAGATGATGACTCAGAAAGCTCACTCAGCAAAGGAGTTGCCACAGAAGCATGAAAACCTGAGTTAGGATCTCAGGACCCACATTTTTTAAAAAAAGCTGGGTATGGCAGCCCACACCTGTAACCCCAGAGTTGGGGAAGTGCATACCAGAGGATCTCTGGAAGTTGCTGGCCAGCCATTTTAACTGAATCCAAAAGTTCCATATCCAAGGAAAGATCATGTCTCCAAAAATAAAGTGGAGGATGGTTGAAGAAATCATATGAACCATTGGCTATCATAAGAACACACACACAGAGAGAGGGGGGGAGGGAGGGAGAGAGAGGGAGAGAGAGAAAGAGAGAGAGAGAGAGAGAGAGAGAGAGAGAGAGAGAGAGAGAGAGAGAGAGAGAGAGGCAGGCCGTGGAGAGAACCAAAGACTTCTACACTCTCAAGATAAAATATAATTCTGACATTGCAGATTTTACAAATATAGTAGTAAACCCTAGAGGTCTCCGTACTTCGAAATGCTTCTGATTAAAACAATGTTATCAGTATTGGTATTTAAAGTATGATTAAGGAATAAGAGTCAAAAATGAAGCATTTAATTACTCTTGCAAAGGTCCTAGGTTTGGCTCCCAGAACTCACATGGCAGCTCACCATGGGGATTCCACACCCTCTTCAGGCCTTCACAGGCACCAGACACACAGGTGGTACACCATCATATGGCAAAACACTCATATACATAAAATAATATAAATATTTTTAAAAGACTTTGAAGTTACTGCTATGACTTTTAAGTCTAGAAAAACCATAAAAGAGACTAGAAATAATGTATATAACTTCCAAACAGGCAGTTGCTGTCTCCTGAGTCACATTTGAAGTCTGTTACTCTTTCAATTGATAGGGCCTTTGAAGAAGATTGTCCCTTTTTAAATAAGAACTATGAAGCTACTTCAGTCTGTAGGTAATCACAGTATCCACCATACTAAACTGATGTGTTCTACTGTTCATAGATGCAATACCTCAGCTCTGCCCACAGCGCTGACCCCAGGTTACTTCACTGGGTGGCCTGGCTACCCTTCAGTTGTTTCTTAATCAGATTGTATTTTTTATTCTTACTTATGTATGTCTGTGTATATGTATGCATTGTGTTCGGGTACCACTGAGGCATGAAGGGGCAGTAGGTATCCTGGAGCTGGAGTCAACGGTACTTCATTGTAAGCCACCTGAAGAAGGTGCTAGGGACTGAACTTAGGGGCTCTGGAAAAGCAAGAAGTGCTCTTACATGCTAAACTACTTCTCCAGACAGTTTGTTTGCTTCTTTGTTAATGAAATAAGGCAATAACGCAGAATATGGTGGCACCCACCTATAATCATAGTACTTGAGACACAGGGGCAAGAGGATCAGGTGTGCAAAGCCATCCTAGGCTACATAAGTTCAAAATCAGCTTGAACCACAAATAAATAAGAAAGGGACTAGGAAGATGGCTTAGAGGTTAAAAGTTTATATTATTCTGGCAGAGGACCCAAGTTTGATTCCTAGCCCTATCTAGTAGCACACAACCAGATCCAGGGCACCAGCAGCACCTAACTCACACAGAGAGAGAGAGGGGAGGGGGAGGGAGAGGGAGAGGGAGAGAGAGAGAGAGAGAGAGAGAGAGAGAGAGAGAGAGAGAGAGGGAGAGGGAGAGGGAGAGGGAGAGAGAGAAACATAATTGAGGGAAAAGTGGGACAGAAGAAAGGTAAGACAAGAATACTTTAGCTAACTGATCAAATCCTAAACCTCAACTCTTGCTTTCAATCAGGAGTAGACTGGAACACTTTTTCCTTGCTGTCATTCCAATCAGAAGACAGCAATTAAAAATTCAAACCAGAGCCAGGCGCAGGCCTTTGATCCCAGGTGAGTTTGAGACCAGCCTGGTCTACAAAAGCAAGTCCAGGATTGCTAGGGCTCTGTTACACCGAGAAACCCTGTCTCAAAAAGCCAAATATATAAACAAAGAAATATTTAAACCAGGGCTGGGTGGTGATGGCACACACCTTTAATCCCAGCACTTGGGAGGCAAAAACAGGCAGATCCCTGAGTCCAGCCTGGTCTACAGAGTGAGTTCCAGGACAGCCAGGGCTACACAGAGAAATCCAGTCTTGAACCCACCCCCATCTCCCAACTCACTGGAAAAAAAAAAAAAAAAAAAAAAAAACTAAGCCAGGTCCATTCTTGAAATCTTGCTACTTGGGAAGCTAAAAAGATTATTTGAATTTAGGAATTTTAGACCAGCTTGGGCAACATAGCAAAACCCTATCTTAAAAACAGAAGGAAAGAAGAACGAAGGGAGGGGGGAAATAAGTGGTTAGAATAAACGAGTGTAGTTCAGTGGTATAGCTTTTGCCTAGCAGATATAAAGCCCTGGGTTTAATCAATTTAATCCCCCACTCCAACCTCCAAAAAAAAAAGGAAAATATGAGACTGCCTTTAATCATGGGAATCTGGAAATCAAAGGTTCAACTACCTAAGCTGTAATATTTTTCCCACAGTTGGTAAAACTGTATATTCCACAACATATGGAATTCTACTGAAAGCTTTCATTGGCATTTTGCCTTGTTGAATAAAAGTTAAGAGCTATGCTTAGGCATTTTTTAAAAAAATCAACAGTCTTTTCACCAGATTAACATTTGAAATGTTACTTAAAATCACAGGGAAGAATATTAGTGATAAAATCTAATACAGACTAAGCTCTTAACTATGTGTCAATAATAGCTCTAAATAGTTTTGTAAACTCATTTTAATACAAACAACACTAAAGAGGCACACCTTATTTTTACCTCTGTTTTACAGAGGAGGAATTAGGAACTAAATAATTTCTCCAATGGTACCTATCACCAAATAGCCAATGGTCAGGAGGATTAAGGCTTAGTTTACTTTTCATTGTGGGGGGAGGTACACAACAGTGCAGGTGCCTACAGCGTCCAGGAGACAGTGACAGGATTGTCTCCATATGCACACTGGGATTGTGCCTAGAATTTATTCAACATGAACTGGATGGTTGTATTTGCATGCCATGATTTCTATATCTTAAATATCCTAGCATTGATCGCAATACCCAATAATGCACACAGTTACCGTTTAGTATATAACATCAATATTTGGAAAGCATTATAGAATGGGTATATAATTCACTTGCCCACTTATCCAACTTATTTTATTCATTTTATTGAGATGGGGTATTAATACATAGCACTGGCTGGCCTGGAACTCCCTACATAGACTAGGCTATCCTCAACCTTAGAGATAATTCTGTCTCTGCCTCCAGAGAACTGGAATGAAAGATGTACACTGCCATGCCCAACTTCTCCCAACCCCTTACCTTAACTATATGAATAAAAATGTACTTTCCACCTGGTAAACAGTGAGTATTCCAGGGTGGGAAGTCAAAGAAGACTAAAAACGTTGGGAAGGTAGATAATACAAGACCATCAACTTTCAACTCTAAGAACAGGCATGCCATTTTTCTTTCTTTACAGAAAGCTTACTTGTGGAAATAATTTAAGCTACATTCAAAAGAAGGAATGACTTTAACCTGGATGGTGGCCAACTGTGCTAAGAACTGCAGCAAACACAACCACTTTCCTCTTAAAAGTCACTCAACTGGAGATTTTCTCAGTGGGAAGTTCTCTAAGGGCCAATGACTCTATTATCTGCACCCCAATGAGTCTCAAAATACTGTTAGTTCTAATTTTCAGCTCTCCCTCCTTATGCACATACATATGCAGCCCACGCTCACACCAACCCAAGGAAAGCCTGACTTCTCATAGAAGAGAGAACAAATTTTTTGGAATCAAATGTCCAATATCCGTATCCAGTATAATATGCTATCCTTTACTAATCCTTCTCTCTTTGTGTTTGTACAGGCATTTAAACTAGAGTGACACTTGGGGACAGGACAAGAGAACCACCAAGCCTTCCAAAAGAAAGCTATCCTCCTCATCATGAAATAGCCTAACATGACACCAGAAACACCAAATATCAAAGAACAACACACTTAAGGAGGGAACTACAGAGCCCTGGTCCTGAAGAGACACACCCAGGAGAAGTAGGGAAGCAGGAGACGAACTTCAGTCAAATCATCCAGGCCTGATGGCCCAGCATAGGAAGTACAAACTTGACAGTCTTACTAAGGGAAAGAAGCCAATGCACCCTCCATTTCCTATGTCTAATTGTGAAAGTCCCCTTTCACTCAGTACCCTATCATCAACATATCATCTCTGCATGTAATACACACATTTAAACAAATTTAATCAATGAGACTTTGACAGCATGTCTTGAAAAACATGTCAGTATACAAGGTCTCAGAGGATCTAGCTGCTTACTCTGAAGTTTTTCCTTTCTGCACTTGCTGGAAGTGCAGCCAGGTAACTACAGCCTAGCTTCCTAGACAGCGTATGGAAGAGAAAGTCTCAAAGGGGTACAAAGTGATTGGGTCTCCTCCCTTTTTTATCTTTTTTTTTTTTTAATAAACACATATTCTCACTACATAGCTCTGGCTGACTTGGAATCTTCTGTGTTATCAGGCCTGCCTTTGCCTCCCATATGCTAGAATTAAAGGTCTATATCCTAGAGCCAGCTTTCATTGCAAATTTATAAACAGAATAGTGCATTAGGGGTGGTTCTTGGTTTTGTTTGCACTTTTCATTAATAGTAAAAAAAAAAGAGAGAGAAAGATAAAAATGGTGTGTGTGTGTGTATGTGTGTGTGTATATACACATATATACATATATACATGAAACACTGAGAAATATAAAAATCTGCTAACTTTTCAATAATGAAAATACAATTTATACCAGGCATGATAGTGCATTCCTGTAATTCCAGCATGTAAGGTGGCAGAGTCAGGAGTATTTTGAGTCCAGACACCCTGGGCTACATAGTAAAACCCTGTCTCCAAATATATATACATATACACATACACACACACACACACACATATAATCTGCAACAAGAAAAGTTTTAGCTAAGTGTTTTAGCAGAACTAAGGAGGTGGTAACTGGATTCAGTTCAAGGTCATCAAGTTTGAAACTAGGCCAAGCTATAGGAGTCTGAGGCAGGAGAAAAGATCTTGAGTTCAAGGCCAGCCTGGGCTACACAGCCAGTCCAAGAAAGCCTAAACCACAGCAAAACAATGTTTTGAAGAACAGTGTTGGGAAGGATAGAGGTCAAGGAGAAACCCGTTTTCTTCTTCTAGTCCTATATATAACACCTATAGGAAGGCCTAAAGTGCGAAAAAGGTTAGAGTTAGCTGAGAGGAACAGTTATCTGACAGAATACTCTTCTCATCAGGAGTCCTCAACACAGAGCTTTATTCCAAAGACACCTATAAAATCAGCTTCTCTCTGATACTTCCTAAAGACTGCTACTCTTTTTGGTAGCACCAAGTGCTGGTTCTAATTTCTAAAACACAAGAGAAATTGGTGTATTAGAGGAAGGACTTCTCTTTAAAAGCTTTCATTTATCTTTCTACTTCCTCTGTCTGGCAGGCTTGTTGAAATCTTGAAGTATAAAATATGGAGCTGTATGAGATAAAGTGTGTGTGTGTGTGTGTGTGTGGTGTGTGTGTGTGTGTGTGTGTGTGTGTGTAGAAAGAGAAAGACAGACAGACAGACAGACACACACACACACAGATTCACTTTCATGACGACCTGAATAAAAGAGGTTGGATTTGAATCAGCCAGAAAGCAAAACAGCAGATCAACTTGAAATCTTTGTCTCCTGCCATATGGTTCAAAGAAATACAGCTCTTTAATGTGGAATCCATGACTCATAGTATGAGGCTGCACTGTAACCAGCAGGGCTCCAAATAATAGAGGAACACCTGGTCTAAATCGTTAAATTTTTTAAAGGCACTCCCAAAAAGAGAATGCAAAATCCCATGCCTCTTCCAGATAGGAGGCAGAGTCTTGAGCTATGAATTTAGTAAGTGGCCTGCATAGCTGAAATGACTCCTAAACAGAGAAACCACAACTCAAAATAGCCTGAACACTTTTGTTATCTCAAACAACAGGCAATCAGCCATCCACTCCTCCCTTAGTACATATTTGACCTGTATTAGCCAAAGAACATTATAAATTTGGTGAAGCTTTAAACGTGGCTATACAGGATGTTTGAAAGCTAGAGACTAGAAGTACTAACTATACATTGATTCCTAATGTTGTATACATTAAAATGAATACTATGCAGATTCATTTAAATTTAAAAATTTGTACTTTAAGTCTATGACAAGAGCAGACATAGCCCTAAAAGTTACCAGAAAAGAGAAACGCCTTAACTAAGGTGAGTATTTCACCAGAGCATATACATGACCTGTTAGACTGCAGTATATAGATAGTGTGCGAATTCCCATTTACCCTTCCCAAAAGGTGTACATTACTAAGAACCTGTCGGAAGGCTTTTATTTTGTTTAACATATGTACTTTCCTTTTTTATTTTTCATACAGTTGGGGGGGGGTAGTACATGTGTCAGGCAGAAAACAGCTTGTAAGAGTCAGTTCTCTCCTTCCATAATGTATGTTCCAGGGACCAAACTTGTCAGGTTTGGCAACAAGCACCTTTACTTGCTAAGCAATCTTGCTGGCCCTCAGCTTTTAAATGATTGCCCTCTCAGTATACAGGTACAGTATACAGTGTACGCACGCATACATATACACATATACACACATACACACACACACACACACACACACACACACACACACATATCGTATACATGGATAAATGAGCAGTGGTTAAATAAATACATAAAAAACAGGCTGCTCTATGTTTACTTGTATTATATGAGTGTTTTACTTATATGACTACATGTATGTATGTGTACCAAAGTGTGCCTGGTACTCATGGAGGTCAGAAGAAGGTGTCAGATCCCTGGAACTGGAATTATGAATGACCACCACGTGGGTGCTGGAAACCAAACCCAAGTCCTTTATGAGCGCAACAAGTGCACGTAGCCACTGAGCCATTTCTCCAGCTCCTAGCCTGCTTTATCTTTAAGCAAACAGACAAGAAGTATTGTATTAATACCCAAGTGAGTCCTAGCTCCATAAAGGTATTTTCCCTAATGCCATCTTTCTTCATAACAATAATGGGGGTGGGGAGGGGTCAAACCAAAGTTACTACTGTTGACTCTTGCTGTGCCTATTTAGAATTAGCTCAATGCTATTTATATAACAGCTAACTTCCTACTTTGTAGATATAAACAAACATTTAAGTTAGGCTCCATTAAAATTACAAATATAGTTACAGAAATATACACAATTTCCAGAAACCTTCTGTAATCTCAGATACAGGAGTGCTAATTATCAGAATAAGGTTCACATCAGTCCCATTAAATACCCTTTGATCTGGGACAAAGTTTTTTAAAGGAAATTTCATGATCTCCCAAAGAATACATATAATTTTATTTCAAATATTACTTAGTTTTAATAGGGTTCAAGCTAAGCAATTACATATACATATACATATATGACTTTCCTAAAGCCTTAATCTGTTTTAAATACTTTAATAAAGTATCTTTATAAATACTTTATATACTTACTTAATAAAGTATTTAGAGGCTGATCTGCACCTACTCTTTAATTCCTGAGATAGAAAAGGGAGGGAAGAAGGAACGGGGAGTATGCTGAGGCTGGGGGTGAAGCTCCAATCCACATCACATCACCCCCCATGATGGTCATGCCAAAGCCAGACTCTGCAGACACTGCTGCCAGGCCCAGGACAAATGGAAATGTGTGACTAACACCATTCTTGCTGCTTCTAGTTCCAGGTGGAACTTTTCCACTGATACTTAACAACCATGATCTAAGCAGATGAGGAACAATGGAGGTATAAGACCAGAGCATCTGGAGTCAGAGAGCAAGAATCTAAGTCCAAGCTAACTATCTATAGGGAAACAGTGTTTCTCTAAAACACAGTTAATCTATAAAATAAGGACCTCACAACATCTACCCACAGGATTGTTGCAGGCTCACCAACATGAAAGTATTTCATAGGCACTTTGTGTTTTCTGAGCAAGCATCAGCTCTCCACTATTCATGTACAAAGCTGTCCTCGGAACTGTCCATCAGTAGCCCTAGGGTGAAGACAGATCTCCAGGGCTCACTGACAAGCCAGTCTAGCTGAACCTGTAAGCTCTGGCTCAATGAGAAACTCTGTCAAAAATTAAAGTGGAAAAGCAGCTGAGAAGGGCATGCCAGCCTCAACCTCTGGCCTCCAAAATAAAATACACACAGGCCAAGAACACACACACATGTGCAAATGCAGGCTTATACAAATGCACACACACACAAACACACACATATACCACGCACATACAGAAAAAAAAAATTTTATGAGGTATAAATGGCTATACAAATGTCCTTATTTACTTTATTAATGGTTCTGTTTGTTTTTTAAATTAAAAAATACAAAAACATTTTTTAAAAGATATTACCCACAGACCTATCACTCAGACGTTGTTACTGCCTGAACTGAGTGAGATAAACCTAACACAAACCAAAGGAAACTACAGCAAAACTAAGTTCAGATGTTAATACAGTAACTACAAGTGACAAAATTAATTACTGGTCTCTTTTAAAGAGCAAAGCAGACTTTCCCATCTATCCACCTAATGAGAAGACAATGCTATTGTCCCAAGAACTTATGATATGTGAGTGAGGCACATAAAAGTCAAGGCCACAGAAATAAATAAATATTTCATGAGTCCAAGTAATAGTTTCAACACATGACCTCAGATGCGAGGGGAGATGAAGCATCTGAATGAAGCCCCATCAATAAAACTGACATGGCTGTACTGGTCACATCAAAGACTCACTATAGGTCACTTCAATGAGAAAAGAAAAAGAAAAATTTGCATATGGTGCTATGAGATGGCCTAGGCCTCTGACTTTTCTACACTGATTGCTAAGCCCCACCCTTCTGAGAACTTGTGTCCCTCCTCTTTATTCCTGTTTCCCATCCATCCCTTTTCTACCTCCTCCTTTGCTTTACTAATGCACTGAATTTGCTTTTTGTGTTTGAAATGATTTCCATACAATGAACTATTATTTAGCAGCAACAGAGAGAGAGAGAGAGAAAGAAAGAGTGAGAGAATAAAGTTCTGAGACATACTACACTACTACACTATGGATAAACCCTGAAAAATAATATGCAAAGTGAAGAGAAGCCGGGGAGAGAAGCCACACACTGTCTGATTCCATTTATATGAAATGTCCAGAAGAGGCAAATCCAGGAGCTAGGAAAGGAAAAGAAAGGAAAGGAAAAGAAAGGAAAGGAAAGGAAAGGAAAGGAAAGGAAAGGAAAGGAAAGGAAAGGAAAGGAAAGGAAAGGGGTCATGCAGGTAAAAGGATACAGGAAACAATACAAGAGGAATGTAAATGGGCATCTGAGTTCTTTCTGAGTAGTCAAAACTGCTCTAAAAGAGGATAAATGTGTGGTGGACAAGAAAAGATTATAACAGAGGTTATAAATCATGTACACATAGAAATTATAAAGCCCATTATTATGTAAAATACATGCTAATAGAAATCTTAAATAAACTGTTCTAAAATTTGGTTGTAGTAATAGTACAACAATAATATTACAAAAAAGCAACTAACAGTATACATTAAATGAATGAACTGTATCATGTGGGAATTATATCAATAAAACTGTTCAAAAACATGGTCTTATTCAGGATCCTGGTCAGAAAACAAGACATAACCAGGCATGGTAGTGTATACCAGTAAGCACTTGGGAGGCAAAGGCAGGAAAATCACAAGTTCAAGTCTAACAAGAGATACAGAGAAACTTCTAAATCATCTAGAGAGCCACAATGAATCTCTGACTCAAAAAAAATCAAGCAAAAAAAAAATTGTTTTAAGTGGACCATGGGAGATAACTTCACAGTTAAACCTGTACAAGTGAGAGGCTCAGTAATTCAGACCCACTGAACCCACATAAATGCTAGATGGGTGTGGCAGCCTGCCTGTAATTCCAGCATTAGAAAGCAGGAGACAGGTGGTCCTCCAAGAAGCAATCTGGATTGCTTTGATTGAGAGACCCTAACTCAATAAATGAACAAGGTGGAAGAACAATTGAGGATGATTCTCAACGTCAATCTTGGACTACCGCATGAAAAGTCATATATACCCACACAGTATGAATACACACACACACACACACACACACACACACACACGAAATGGGGAAAGAGAAAACATCTTTTTAAATTTTCCAGCTGATCTCAAGTGTGGAACAAAAATGACAATTCAGGGACTGAAGAGATGGCTCAGCAGTTAAGAGCACTTACTGTCTACTTTCCTAGAGAGGACCCAGGTTCAAGTCCCAGCACCCATACAGCAGGTCAAAACTGTAATTCTGATGCCAGAAGATCTGACACCCTCATACATACATGTAAATAAACCATTGAGAGAGAGAGAAACAGACCTATGAACAGGTAGTAAAGCTACACTTTAGCCAGGTGGTGGTGGCACACACCTTTAATCCCAGAACACAGGAGGCAGTAGCAAGTGGATCTTTTAAGTTTAAGTCCAGTCTGGTCTACAGAGTGAGTACCAGAAAAGCCAGAGCTACAAACAAACCCTGTCTCAAAAAACAAAAACCAGATGCTAGATACAGTGACCAAACTACTATGTTTCGGATTACTATGGCTGGACATAGTGGCATACACCTTTAATTCCAGTTTGCATTGAGGAGAGAGAGGTAGGAAGAGCTCTGTGAGTTCCAAGTCAGGTAGATCTACATACACAGTAAGACCTTGTCCAAAAAAAAGATACCAGAACTCCAAATCCAAATGAGTCCTGCTCCCCCAAAAGCAGTTCAAATTGAAACTTGTTTTTTGAATGCTTAAAAATTCTGCACTTTTGCCTAAGTAGTTTCTTCCATTTGTAAGGCATTTATTCTCACAACTTTAGATGTTCCTATCCTCTGTCTTAAACGACCAGCTCACATGTTATATCTTCCATGAAGCCTCCAATTCTCCCATCAAGTCATCTCTCCTTCCTCTGAACTTGCAGTGATTTGCCACCTCTAACTTTCAATCTAATAGAACAACCACTCTATTCAGGATCATTCTTACTGTCTTAACATTCAAGGAGGATTTCAATAAATTTCTGTTTTATAAATGAATAACCATGTTCAACAAGTCAGAGTTTCATCTTCCTCCAATAAATTTAACTTCGGAAATATGCAGATGTCATTTAGACACCAGCTTCTTAAATGGTAGGTCATGATCTCATAGGGTCACAACCTGGAATGTGGGAAGGATAAATTATGTGACACTAGTAAAAGGCTCCTAAACTATGGCCATAAATCAAAATTGTTTCTGGCCACCTTCGCACATGCTGCATGGAACAACTTCATCATAACTATGAACCTGAACATATAACATGCATTTGCACTATGCATGGCCTTATCAGAAACACCTCCACTCAGATTCACAACTACCATCAGTGATAAACTGCAGTGTTTTTGCTGTGCACACACAGTTTTTTACACTTCTAGAAGTATAAATGTTTAATTACAGAAAAGCAAAGACGTCTAATATTTTCTTACCATCATTCCCAAGCATGTAAGTATCAAGTTAGAATGACCTTAGATTGTATTATATTCAGATGATTGATTTTTTTTAAAGATGCTGTCTAAGTTGCTGACAAGTTGCATAAAAAAAGAAAATCATTACATGGAATTCTGGCTTGGGAGAAGGACAAGATTTCCAACAATTTCTGAAATGGCCCTTATATGCAGTTTGTGCCACATATTTATGTGAAGCTAAGCCCTCAAAATTGCAGATTATAAAATCAAAATACTCATCAACGCTGAAAAACACTAAAGATGCTCTGTATCACTGAAGTGCCAAATATTCAGCCAAGAGTTAATTCTTGACACGCAAACAAACTAGCACAACTACCCCATTATACTAGGCAAATTTACTTGCATCTTTTATTAATGGTAAAGTTCTGTCCATACCAAAGAAATGTTTTAAAATAAACTTATAATTTATTGATAACTGTTTGTTTTATATGCCTATTTTATGTATCTATATAGCTAAGGATGAGTAAAAATTTCTCAAGCCAAAAGGAATCACAAGTAGAAATAGCTTAAGAAGCCGTGTCTTAGACCACAGATGCTATGCCAAGTAGATGGGCTTAATTTCACTCAAAATATACATTTTCTGGACCAAAGTAAGACTAATTTGGCATACATATATAAATCATCTGAGAGAAATTCCAGAAGAGAAGCACTGGAGCAAGGATATAGCCTCCTAAAGTAACCTGCAAGAAACATTCTGATTAGATGGATTCCAATATTTGCTCAAAACTTAGTTCCATTATTTTATAGACACGACATGAGTTTTGCAACCCTAGAGTTTTATTATCCAGTTACTATTATTTCTCTACTGTGTTTATAGTTAATTCCTTTTCTAGTCTTCGTGCAGCCTTATGAGCCTCCTAGCCTAACTTCACATGGTTCCTCTTCCTTTAACCCTCTATTTATTATTAACCAATCTGTGTGTCAACGCTGAAGACTGGAACTAGGGAAGAGGAAAAAAAGTTCCACTTACATTGTGTTTTCCTGACAGGAGTTAGGAACTTGAGATGTGTAGAGGATCCATACATTTATGAAAACAGTTGATGGGTCCTCAGGCCTCCCTAGAGCCCATGTTCTTCCTCACACACCATTCTTCCCTCCCACTCCCAACCAACTTGTGCATCTTATTAAATAAGACCTTCTGCTAAACTACCCATATACCATTCACTGGCTTCGAGTCTGATTTCTTTAACCTGCAATCAAGACAATCTACTTAGTGAAACCTGGTAGCACCTTTGTTTATGACTATTTATCAGCCCAATCCCCTCCACGGATTCAACTTTAAATACCTTTTATAGTTAGGAAGTATGCAACTACATGTATTTTTTTTCCATCTTATATCTGCCCTTGTTTCTTTTGTATGTCTCCTAACTATGACCATCATAACCACCTATGGAGCTACTTTAAAAAACAGAAAACCTTTACTCCTGGAGATCCTTCAGTAAGTCTGGGATGGGAACTGGAAACAGTCCTATCTACAAAGCCCCATTGGTGATTCTCATGCACACCCTGAGGGCCACTAATTCATTCCAATGCTCTTTATACAGCACACATTCAGTGCTTACTAATTCATGGCCTGGGAGCTCATAAATGACTTCTCTCTAAATAGCCTAACCAGATATCAACCAAGCCCTTGACTACACCAGCTGTGTTCCAAGTGCAACATGTGGGTTTAAGATTTCCTATCCTCAAGTGCTACATGGAGGGACACCATTACCTTGTCTCTTTACATTGTTTCCCATTTGTTGAAAAACCAGAGGCCTGGAATGCAGCCATGTCAGACAACACTACATAAGAATGTACTCTGGGGTCTAAGATTAAAATTAGCTACAAAGAGAACAAGAACAAGATAGACAGTCTGAATGAGTACACTGCTCCTACTCAATAGTTTCTTACTTAATCAGTACAGAAGAACAGAAATTTCAGTCCCTAGTTCCGCCCTCCCTTCTCTCCCTCCCTCCTCTCCCCTCCCCCTCCCCCTCCTACTTGCTGCCACAGGTCTCCTAAAATGCCTGAGACAGTCCCAGGCCCCTGAAGACCCAGGAAGTCATTTCATGCGTTAAAGTCCTATAATCCGATAAATAACACAAGCCCCACCCGACAGACAGTTACCTATCAACTACCCTGACACACCATTTACACAGCTTGGTTCGGAAAGCAGTATGAACTTTTTCCTGAGTTGTTCTTCACAGGGAACAGCAGTCTGAGTCACACCCAGCCTGGAGCAAGTGTGACATTAGCCAGGGTACAGTTACGAGACTAGTCTCTCTATCTCTTTTCCCATTTCAGAAGTGGGCTACAAAGATCGATAAATAGCTAGGGGCAGGCAGAAAAGTGTGGACTGGCAAAGAACGCCCTAGCCTTCCCCTCAGGCAGGGGCTGCAGATCCCAGATTCCACAGGCCTCTCACAGCAGCTCCATCTTGCTTCCTGCCAGAAGGAGGGGCAGAGGAGGAGGCCCCCCAAATCTGGAAAGGCCCCAGTGAAAGAAAGCCATTTGACAGCAGTAAAGATGGATAGACAGCTTCATGGAAGGAATAAAATGACGGCCATGGGGTCAGGCAGAGGGCAAGCAGGGCTCCTGGTTATGAATTACTGTCTAAAGGTGCTAAGAGTCCCCGGAGGTGTGAGCAAAATGCCCCGAAGGAAAGGAGGCGGCGACAGAGAGAGGAAGAAGCCAAGCAGTTGGGTAGAAGCGACAGACACCAGGATCCCAGGGGAGGGTTGGGCAGGTGGGTCTCAGGGGACAGAAGTATTAGAAAGGCGAGCAGCCCGGTGCAAATAAGAATCCTTGGAAGTTAGGGCAGGGAGACCATAAGAGAAACCACCCACAGGTTGGAGAGGAGAGGCCTAAAAAGGAGCTAAGAGCAAGGTACTCAACGCAAGTGACGCGAGCCTGCCCAGGGGAGGGACCGTGAGACAACCTAACGACCATTTCTTGGGCGCCTACTACGGGCACACACACCCTAGGCACTTCACAACTAAAAGCTCGCTGACTCTTCACAGCACAGCCCCAAGGCAGGATTTCTCACACAAGTGTCCCATTTTATAGATGAGGAAACTGAGGTCCCCGACAGGCTCAGTGGCTTGCTCAAGGTCACAGCCCAGAGAAATCGGCATTCGAAACCACGGCACCTGCCCTGGAGTCCACCCGACGCTCCAAGCGCCTGCGAATGCAAGCAGCGAGGCGGACCGGGACCCTGGGGACTTCTCCCGCCCGCGCTCCCGTCCCAGGCCCGGCGCGCTCACCCGGACGAGGTTGCTGACGGCCGCCTGCACGGCGGCTACGGGCGCGGTGAGGTCAGGAATGGCTTTGCCGTCCACCTCGCCCTCCTCGTGCATAATCACCAGGTGCGAGATCTGCTGCGCCACCGGCTCCAGGATGCTCTCGATCGTACGCGTGTGAAACACCGGCATCGCGGCGGCTAGCGGGGCGGCGTACCGCGGGCAACAGAAAACTGGGATCCGTAGGGCCGGGAGCCGGCGGCGAGTGACTGACTCGGAGCGGCGACTAGAGTCCGGGCTTCCCTCGGCGTAACTAGCCCCACAGGCGCCCCGCCCTCTCACGTCGCCGCGCCCAATGGTAACGCAACTCAGAGCCGGACTGTGGCTCCTATTGGTCTTACTTCGATAAGCTCCGCCCCCAAGGCAGAGCCGCTAAGGTCCCGCCCCGCCCCCATTCCCAAGGGAGGGGCCTGGGATTGGGGCTGCGCCGCAGGGATTGCGACCGGATTCCCGAACCCTCTCGCGGGGCGCTCCTTATAAGGGCATAGTGGGAGCGGAGCGAGCGACTGCACTGGACTGGCCCCGCCCCCAGGAGCCGCCTCCCGCCTCAGAGTGGCGGAGCTCCGCCCCTCCGCAGGATCACCTCAGTAGGGCGGGATATCCTCACCTCAGGCAGCGCCAGAGAGAGGGGACCTCGGCTTCCCCCGGTCTCCCCGCAGGGTGCTCCCCTTTACCGTCACCGGACGCAGTCAGAACACTGTTCCGTCACCTCCCAGTAATTCACGAGGAAGTAAAAAGATCCAGACAACAAAAACACACCGAGAAACATGAGTACCCATTGATTTGTACTATCTGCCCTCGGATAGTCACAGTTAAGTTTGGTGTGGCACTTTCTAGACCTCCGTGTACACGTTCACTTGCAAATACGTGTTTTCTAAATAAATAGGAACGTTTCCGTAGAACTAGAGACTTAATGAAATTTACCTGCTAATCTTTCGCTTTTGGTGAGTAGAAGTCTGTCTGCCACCTTCTGTTTTAGCGACTGGTATCCCATTTTTGCAAATCTACTTAGGTCTGGTTCCGTTGCTAAAATGTTTGCCTAGAATGTAAGAAGCCCTAGGTTTGATTCCCAGCACTACGCAAAATCAGCCTTGATAGAGTGGGCCCGTATACCAGCAGCACTAGGGAAGTGGATCAGGGGTTCAAGGTCATACTCCACTACAAAGAAAGTTTGAGGCCATCCTGGAGGGGTAGTCCTTTTGTGGTTGTGATGAGCATCTATTTGTAGTTACAACAGCACTCCAGAGGCAGGGTTAGGAGGATCATTTGAGGAAGGAGTTCCAAGCCAGTCTGAGCAACATGACAAGACCCCCATCTCAAAAAAAAAAAAAAAGTGAAATGAAAATTCAAAAGTGGATACTTTTTAACAAGTCTGTAAGTAGGGCCAAATTGCCCAATCCCCTCACCACATTTAAGACATCTGCATGTTTTCCTAACCTCAAGTTCTCTTGCCCAAGCTTCCTCATTCTGAGAGGAAACACATTCATTAATGCCTTCAAATGAAAGATCCTCAAGTCAAAGAAAAATGTTTCTCAGGATGTCACATTTTGCAGAAGGCCAAGCCACATGTTGTCTTACCCAGCTCTAAAGTTCTGTGTGTCTAGCAGTACATACCCCCGTTTCTGCTCTGTGGTTACCAAGTCTTGAACTTTCTCTTGAGGTGGGGATGAGCTCAGTTGGTAAAGAGCACTCGCCTACCATGCACAAAGCTTTAGTACTTGCCTACCATACACAAAGCTTTAGGTCAGCCTCTAGCATCACAAAACAAGGACATGGTGTTCATACACACCTATAATTTTGTCTGTCACCCAGGAGTTGGAGGCAAGAGGATTAGAAGAAGTTCAAGGTCCTCCTCGGCTACCTAGCAAGTTTGATGACAGCCTGGGCTGCTTGAGACACTGACTCAAAAACAAAACAAACAAAACCACCTTAATAAATAACCATGAATGCAGAGGCTCTGCCTCCAACTGAAACAAAGCTGTACAGGAGGGAGCTCATTTCTGTCTGCCTTTGATAAGAGCTTCCTGGGCCATTCAACGTCAGACTTCTTTCTCTGGAGTCTCTCAGTTCATCATTGTGTTTTGCTTATTACTTAATGACCTATCTCCTGGACAGAGGGATTTTGGGGTTAACTACAAACCTTCCCAGAACTTGGGAACCCCTCCACTCCACTAACTTGTAATTCTTCTCTTAGTTGCTAGGAAGAAAGAATCCAAGGCAGGTATTTCCCATAGGCCTCCTTCCTTAAGCCCATAGCAAACGAGTGATCTTCAAAAATAATTTACCCTCATTGACTCCATCCTTAAACATGCTGTGGCATTGCTACCGTTTTGGAATGGCTATCACCGTGCTTCATCCCTAGACACTGGAGGAAATATACCCTGAGGTTAGACCAAGGTAGGAAAGATGGCAATGATGACTGGGCCAAAGCAGGGAAATGGAGACTCAGCAGGGCCAAAAGAACAGGAGAACCAGCAGCTGAAAACCTATCCAAGACTCATGACCGAAGGCTCAAATGAATTATTTTTCTACATAACAGACTAGGAGACAATATTTGAAGGCAACAAGCACCAGCATGAAGTGCTTCTGAATGCAGGAACCTGTGCAACTGCACTGTTTGCATACCAAATGGGCAGGCTGGGTTGCATAGGCAATAATAGTCTGACCATTACTGACTCTTTAATAAGTCAATAGTGAGCCTGGTGGTGATGGTGCACATCTTTGATCTCAGCACTTCAGAGACAGAAGCAGGTAGATCTCTGTGAGTTCAAGGCCAGCCTAGTCTACAGATCAAGTTCCATGACAGCCAAAGCTACACAGAGAAACCCTGTCTCAAAAAAAAAAAAAAAAAAAAAAAAAAATCAAACAAACAAACGAACAAAAAAGTCAATAGCTCCCAAGAAACACACCTCGTTATGGAAATTCATCAAAATTAATATAAAGGGGCTAGACAAATGACTAAGTGATTAAAGGCACTAACTGCTCTTCCCAAGGACCCAGCCCCCACCTAGCAGCTCATTGTCATGCATAACTCCAGTTCCAGAGACTCCAATGGCCACTTCTGGTTTTTGTAGGCACTGAATGCAAGTAGTACATTGCATGCAAGTGGTATACATGCAGGCAAAACACTCATATACATAAAACAATAAAATAAGCTAAAAAACACTAATGTAAAAAAAAAACATTGTCCAGTTCTACAACATGGTGTAGTGGTTTAAATGTAGTGGTTTATATTTGAATAATGAGTCCCCAGTTGATGGAACTGTTTGGGAAGGATTAGGAGATACGGCCTTGTTGGAAAAGGTGTGTAACTGGCTTTAAGGTTTCAAAGGTCTGTGCCATTCCCAGTTAGTGTTCTTTCAGCCCCCAAGCCCTGTCAGCTTCTCCCTCTAGGTAGCCAGGCCCATTGTCCACTGGGCTGGAAGGAGGGAAGCTTAACCAGGCACAGATGGGTGCTGTGCAGGATCTTGTTCAGTGATAAGTTGAGTTCAATAAACACAGCTTCAGAGAACTGATTCTTTTGTTGGGGGGAGAACGGGGTATTTATGGCTCTGAGGAGGTGGTTAGGGTCTCAGGGACAACATATGGCCAGGACAGGGGTGTTGGAAAATGCTTCATCTACAAGGTGCAGGGTGAGGAGACCTTATAAGGTCAAACAAGCAGTGAAGCCTGATAACTGTCAGGGTAATAACTTCTTAAAGAGTTGATGGTGGGAGAGCCAACTTTATAGCATCGGGTTGGAAGTGGGGAGGTAGCCAGCTCCTGCCATCCCCATCCGAGGTATCTCTCCATCTTCACATGCATCCTCTAACATCTTCCTTGATACTTGTTAATACGTGTTAACACTGACACCTTCCAGAGTCTGGGCCCAGACCAATCTTACTACTTTCTACTTCCTAACCTCCACATACATGACATACAGATGGGTTAAATAACACAAAAAGCAAAGAACTCAGAAGCATTGCTATTCAAAGTAATCCTAGCTTTACAGTTTGACCAAGAGACAGATCTCATAAGTGGCTTTTCTTCTCTCTGAACTATAAATAAAATAATGCCACAACCTTCATAGGCTTTGTGTAAAAATCAGTGAAAGAATGTGTATAAAGAGTTCAGGAGGGCAGAAGATGTGTCTCAGTTGGCAGAGTGCTTGCCTAGCATACATGAGATCCTGAGTTGGACCTAGAATACCAAGTATGATGGTCCATGCCTGTAATCCCAGAAAGCTGGAGATGGCAGTAGGAGGATCAGAAAGTCAAAGTCGTCTTCTACAATATAGTGAGTTCAAGGCCAGCCTGGAAACATAAGATACAGTCTAAAAACAAACAACAAAAAGTCCAGGGAAAGAGAGCAATGACAAATATGTATAATATTCAGAGCCTCCAAAACTTCCTGGTAGTGTCTGTCTTTGAGAGTTTTGTCCCAACATTTCCACCTAGAGCTTTCTATTTTGATATAAATCTTGTGAATTATGGTAAGCAAAATTCTAAAATACCTTCCATTCCCAAGAATAAAGCTGGTCCTAAAGACTGTACGCTGCTCAAATTCCAGGTAGGAGATGCCCATCGGCCTATGGATACGAAAGGATCTGAGGGGCAGTGGGATGAATCATGTTTGCTTAGGCAGGCCATGGAGCAGACATTCCAGAATGAGAAAGTCTGAAGGAGGGCCATATTCCAGGTCAGTGCTTAAGTTAGTCAGACTGAAGAAAGTGTTCATGCAACTCAAAGATAAAGATGCAAAAGTAAATTTCCACAAGATTATAACCTTCAGACATTAAAGCCTGTGCGGCATCTGCTCTTGATTGTGGCGAGCTCAACTGACTCTCTACTCTATGATTAGTCTGAAGGCCACTAATGACGGGGAACAGTGTCAGATATGCTAGATTTTATCAATTGTAAGTTATAAATAATAGGAAAGCTCTTGATAGCAGCAATTATTTATTCTATACCTCTCTGTGGCATAAGAAACGTTCTGTCCTTTGAAGGCCATAACAATTGTGAGGACGGTGGAAAAAGGAAGTGTAACTTTCATGTACAGGTTGAAAAGTTGAGACACAGCAGCGATCAGCTGTGAATACAGTTTGTGGAAGTTTTGGTCAAGGCTAGATTCTATATTTAGTCAAGACATTCAGTTTCTAAGTTCTTGTACTTAGCTCGAGATTAGATTTTGGGCTGTTCTATGTCAACTATGTGTCTAAGGCTTATACTTAGATGCTTCCAGTAGAATAATATAGTTTGTGCACAAATGAGTCAATGTACAATTTAACACATAAACACTCATACATACTGATTAATACTCCCACCTTACCTCAGATGAGCCTCCTTTCTCCATCTAGACCACCCCACATTACCAAACCCTTTCCCCCCAAAACCACTAGTGGCTTGGTTAGTAACTTTTCTTTCCCCTCATAACTGTTGACTCATACAGTATGCCCCACCCTCCATCCCCACCCAAACCACAAATGTCCGCTATGAAAATAATGTGGCCTTTTCTTTTCTTGACCATTTCTTTTTAAATTAGTCATACATTTAAGTCATTTTCAATGTTATGTTTTACAATTTTCACACCTTTTAATTGGACTTCAGTCTTATTTTTTAGGATTTATTTTCATTGTTACATGTGTGCATGTATGTGTACCTGTGTGTGGGTATGTGCATGAGTGTAAATGACTATGTCATTCAGAAGAGATGATTAGATGCCCTGGAGCTGAAGTTACAGGAGGTTATAAGCTGCCAGACTTGAGTGTTGGGAATCAAACAGTTATCTTCTGAAAGAGCAGTACACGCTCTTAAACTCCGAGTCATCTCCCCAACCTCTACACTTAAATAATATGTATCAAATGAAGAAACTATAAAGTCGTTGATTAACATAATGTAAAAATCCAGTTCCTAGAACCAACTAGTATTGACATTTAAGTTTATTCTCTTTTAGTCGTTCTTCTCTTCATATGTTTTGTTTATGCTCAAATTTTTATATTTACATATTTTCTCACTGAAATGATCTATATACCATAAAATCTAGTCCTTAAAATTATAATATTCGAGGAAGAGGCAGGTGGATTTCTGAGTTCGAAGCTAGCCTGGTCTACAAAGTGAGTTCCAGGACAGCCAGGGCTAAAGAGAGAAACCCTGTCTTGAAAAAAACAAAACAAAAACAAAAAGCAAAAAATAGTATAATATTCAATTTTCATTTCTGCTGTCTTCATCTTAACATTATGATATCAAGAACAATCCACAAGATTGAATAGTTTTCAGATCTCCATATTGTCATTTTATTTCATTATTTATTTACTTATTTACTTTACATTCCAATATCAACCCCCATCCTCCCAGTCCCTCTCCCCCAGCTTCTTCCCCTAGTCACTCTTCCCCTTCTCCTCTGAGAAGGGGGAGGACCCTTGGGTATCACTCCACCCTGGTACATCAAGTCACTGCAGGGCTAGACACATCTTCTCCCACTGAGGCCAGACAAGTTGGCCCAGTTAGGGAAATGGGATCCACAGGCAGGCAACAGATTCAGGGACAGCCTCCGCTCCAGTTGTTGGGGAACCCACATGAAGACCCACATCTGCTACATATGTGAGGTGGGGAGGTCCAGCCCATACTTGCTCTCCAGTCTCTGGGAGCCCTCAAGGGTTCAGGTTAGTTGACTCTGTTAGTCTTTTTGTTGAGTGCCTGTCCTCTTCAGGTCTCTCAACCCTTCCCCCGAAGTCTTCCATAAGACCTCCCAAGCTCCATCTAATGTTTGGCTGTGTGTCTCTGCATCTGTTTTGGTCAGCCATTGGGTAGAGCCTCTCAGAGGACAGTTATGCTAGGATCCTGCCTGTAAGCATAACAGAGTATCATTAATAGTGTCGGGGATTGGTTCTTGCCCGTGGGATGGGTCTCAAGTTTTGCCAGTCATTTGGTTGGCCATTCCCTCACAAATGGAGTCTCTGCTCCATTTGTCCCTGCACATCTTGTAGGCAGGACACAGATTGGGTCAAAGGTTTTTGGGTGGGTTGTTGTCCTTATCCCTTCACTGGGAGTCCTGTCTGGCTACAGGCAGTGGCCACTTCCAGATCCCTATCCCCCACTACTAGGAGTCTCAGCTACAGTCACCCTCACAGACTCCCTGGGGCCTTCCCCTGTCCCAGGTCTCTGGGATGTCCTAGAGATGTTCCCACCTGGCCACCACGGATTTCTGTTCTCTCTTCTCTGCTCTCCTTATGCCTGATTTGTTACCACATATCCCCATACATTTTTTTGAGACAGGGTCTCATATAAAGCAGGATGACCACAGCATCAATACATAGTTGGGGATGACCTTGAATTTCTTTTTCTTTTTTTAAAAAAAGTATTTATTTAATGTATATGAGTACACTGTGGCTGTACAGATGGTTGTGAGCCGTGGTTGTTAGGAATTGAAATTTTTTAGGACCTCTGCTCGCTCTGATCAACCCCACTCTCTCAGTTCCTGCTTGCTCTGGCCCAAAGATTTATTTATTATTATACATAAGTACACTGTAGCTGTCTTCAAATGCCCTAGAAGAGGGAATCAGATCTCATTATGGGTGGTTGTGAACCACCATGTGGTTGCTGGGAATTGAACTTGGGACCTTTAAGAGCAGTCAGTGCTCTTACCTGCTGAGCCATATCACCAGCTCCAACCTTGGATTTCTTAATTTCTCCATCTACCTCTCGAGTGCTGGAATTACAGGAAATCACTACCACATTTAACTTAAAATTTTGATTTTTTTTATAACCAATAACATTCAAAGTATGTAAAATTTAATTATTTAACTAGTTATCTATTGTTGGACTTTTTATTTTCTCTAGCCTTCTACTATTCTAAATAATATTCTTAAAAATATTTAAAGTTTGGACTGGAGAGATGACTCAATGGTTATGAGCATTGGCTGCTCTTGCAGACCCAGGTTCAATACCCAGCACCCACCTGGTGACTCACAACCTTCTATAACTCCATTTCTAGGATCTCATGCCTTTTTCTGGCATCCACAAGAATCAGACACACATTTGATACATAGATATATATGCAGGCAAAACACCCTTACACATTTTGAAATGTAAATTTTTTATTTTTTAAAGGCTTAGAAGTGTTAATTAACACATTTATTGCTATTGTGAGAGGGACAAACTGTGTTGGCTGTCTTCTCAGAGGAAATTCTCTGTTTGATCTTATGGTACCTAGTATTGTTTAGAGGTGTACTAGTTGTTTGCTTTTGTATATAAAAATCAGCCCTAAACAAGATTTCTCTGTAATTCCTGTACTTCAGGAATTTGCAAATGGATTGATTGGGTTGTCCTTAGAACCTGTCATGATATTGGACATAAACAGTATTTGTCCAATGACAGTATGTGTTCCAGTGCCAGGAACACAGCTCCACACCACATCCACAATTGCCTGTATTCCTTTCAAAGCCTTCCACCTAGGCAAAAGTGAGATTTGTGGCTTTGACAGAGAAATTAATTTCAGAGCAAGGCAGATACAAAGCATAAATTGAGTTTAACTAAAAATGGAAATGAAGGCTCTTTAAGAGAGTGCAAAGCACACCTAATAGAACAATATGAATTTCTCTATGAGAGTCTACCAATAAGGTTTCCTTACAGTGGGTATATATGTGATATTAGAAGACCCTCGAGTTACATCTCTAACAGCTGATAATAAACCACTTTTAGAACTTTTAAAAGATTATTTTTTAAAAATTATGTGTATATGTGTTTGTATTTCTGTGGGTATGTGTACCACATATTCTTGAAGGCTGGAGAGTTTCAGATCCCCTGTAACTGAAGTTATATGTGGTTGTGAGCCTCCTGGTGTGGGTGGGTGTTGGCAACTTAACCCAGCCCCTCTGCAAGAGTAACGAGCTATTGAGCCATTTCACCAGCATCCCCACCACCACCTTTACTTTAGAGACAAGGTATCACTATGACCTAGTTACCCTGGAACTTGCTGTGTAGAGCAGGCTGGCCTTGAAAACACAGAGATCTTATGCCTTCTGCCTCATAACTGCTTCGACTAAAGTCATGCATCACTACATCTGGACCAAAATATTTATTCCTGTCCTACATATATACGTATTTATCTGAATTTATGTATGTTCAGCATGTATGCCTGGTGCCTTTAGAAGCCAGAAGGATCCCCTGAAACTGAAGTGATTGATGGTTGTGAGCTGCTGTGTAAGTGCTGAGAACTGAACCCATATCATCTGCAAGAACAGCAAGCACTCTTAACCCCTAACCCATCTCTCTAGCCCCTCTTCTTAACATTGCCACATACATATTTTAAGACTTTTTCTTAGTAAACAAAGTTGTAAGATGGATTTATGAGGAACATCTCATAAATCTAGGGAAGACTGAAGTCTGAAGGGGTTAGGAATATAAAGATATATATCATTTTAACTATAGGAAAGCACAGCCTAATTACTGTCCTTGGTATCCTTAATTAAAGATGTCTTTGGAAAGACATTGTTTGGCCCTATGTAAGCACAATTTGTTTATTGCCTTGGACAAGATGTTTTTTGAAAAATATGTCTTCATTCTGTGGGCTAGTAGGTCCTTATCAGTAATCTGAAGTGTTCTGCCTTTCTCAACAGTAAAGTGGATCAAGACCCTCACCCAGCCTTTTCTTACCTTACTGCCATAGTTCCCCCTCTTCCTACCCTGCCTCAGAGAAATCTCCAATGCCTTTCCACGTATATGTCTTATACCTGGCTTGGGGAAGCTAGAAGAACTGAAAGCCTGAACAAATGGAAACTTTCTTTAATTATGTAAATATGTTAAAGATGCATTTATTATACCTAATTATGTGTATCTGAGTCCAGGTACCCACAAAGGCTGTGGTCTGGAGATAGAGATACAAGCAGTTATGAACCACCTGATACAATAGCTGGAAACAGAACTCAGGTCCTCTGAAGGGGCAGTGTCTTAGTTAGGGTTTTACTGCTGTGAACAGACACCATGACCAAGGCAAGTCTTATAAAAAACAACATTTAATTGGGGCTGGCTTACAGGTTCAGAGGTTCAGTCCATTATCATCAAGGTGAGAGCATGGCAGTATCCAGGCAGGCATGGCACAGGAGGAGCTGAGAGTTTTATGTCTTCATCCAAAGGCTGCTAGTGGAAGACTGACTTCCAGGCAACTAGGGTGAGGATCTTATACCCACACCCACAGTGACACACCCATTCCAACCAGGTCACACCTATTCCAACAAGGCCACACCTTCAGATGGTGTCACTCCCTGGTCCAAGGATATACAAACCATCACAGGCAGTATGTGCTCATAACCATTGATCCACCTCCTCAGCCCGTGCTTTCCCCATTTCTTTTTTTTTTTTTTTTAAAGATTTATTTATTGATTATATGTAAGTACACTGTAGCTGTCTTCAGACACTCCAGAAGATGGAGTCAAATCTCGTTACAGATGGTTGTGAACCACCATGTGGTTGCTGGGATTTGAACTCCGGACCTTCGGAAGAGCAGTCGGGTGCTCTTACCCACTGAGCCATCTCACCAGCCCTCCCCATTTCTTTATGGTCCCTCCACATAGCCTGAAGCACAGGCACTTGTAGCAAGCCAGATTTATTACATGGGACTCAAAATTCCAAAACCACATCTCCATATAGATCAGAGCTAGGCAAATGCTACATCACCTTTTCTAGAAAAATGTTGCAAGCCCTAGTCATGCTTATGTCTGCTCCGAATTCCAGGAGAGGAGACATACACCCCCACTCCTTGATGAGAAAGTATTAATTCCACAGCATAAGAAGTGTATTTTGAAAGGACAACCTGTAGCAGAAAACAAATATGCTTTTAAAAAGGGGGGGAAGCAGACCCCAACCCAACTCTAATGAATTAATTAATGTGTCTATATACACTACTAGATATGCACTCAACATTTTTCTTCCTTTTCAAAACCTGGCAAAGTATACTAAATTACTCAGGTTCCTCTGCATGCAAGGTAGCCAAGTGACAAATTCTACCCAATTAAGCTAAGACCAAAGCTAAGCAAAGCTTTAGCTCTCCTAGGATAGTTACGTGCGGATTCCTGGTGCACAGGGACAGAACTCCACGTGCTTTCTTTCCCTTCAGTGGATGGTGTTAGAATGGAGAGCGTCTGGATCATTGACTCCAAGGCCAGCTTGGTCTGCAGAGCGACTTCCAGGACAGCCAGGGCTGTAGAGAAACTCCGCCAAAGAAGAAAAAAAGTGGATTGAGAGCATCTGCATTTGATGTTTGGGATGGAATGCCTGGGGTTTAGTGAAACACCATAAGGAACTTAAACGTGAAGGCAGGGAAAGAGGGAAGGAGAGATTTTTCAAATGCTGGGGCAGGAGACATGGGGGCAGGCAGTGGAAAGGGAGTAATGAAAACAAAATATAGTCACATGTACCCTGACAAATAAATTAACAAACAAAATAAAAATGTCAACCAACTCTTGACAAAAAATGATCCTTCATGTCTTGTAGTATCAAATATTTTGGCCAAAATTTATTTTTTATGTAAAATTAACAAGTATATCCATCTCATTAGCATACAAATTTGCTTTCAACTTTAATAAATGGTCAAATTTTATAAAAGAGCATTGTCTTTGAGATGGCCAATTTTATGTAAACTTAACACAAACTAGAGTCATTTTGGGTATGGAAACCTCAATTGAAAAAAGATATCCCCACCAACATCACCTGTAGACAAGCCTGTGGAGCATTTTCTTGACTGGTGATTGGCTGCCACCTCTGGGACGGTGGACCTGGGTGCCACCTCTGGGACGGTGGTCCTGGGTGCCACCTCTGGGACGGTGGTCCTGGGTGCCACCTCTGGGACAGTGGTTGGCTGCCACCTCTGGCGGTGATCCTGGGTGCTGTTAGAAAGCAGCCTGAGCAAATCTTGAAGACCAAGCCAGGAAGCAGTGTTCCTCCATGTCTTCTGCTTCAGTTCCTGCCTTGAGTTCCTGCCCTGATTTCCTTCAATGATGGACTGCTGTGATATGGAAGTGTGAGCAAAAGAAACCCTTTCCTCCCCAAGTTACTAATGGTCATGGTGTTTTATCACAGCAACAGAAGCTCCAACGGAGACAATTTTAAAGTACACTTATTTATTATCAGCAAATGTTTGTATCTGTGCACCTATTTTAATAAATCTGTGTACTGGGTGAAAGGGGGGTCTTGAATAGAAAAATTTACAATGTCTTGGATATATGCATAGTTATATAGATTAGAGATGAGAGACGGGGAGGCATGTGAGTCTACTCTTATCTGTGGTTATGCTATCAGCTGTTTTAATTACTCAAAGGCAATTATAGTCCACCGGTATTATGTAGAAAATTTCAGAAATAATGTACAAGTTTGAAGCTGTGTGTTCTTCTGAGTAGTATGATAAAATCTTGTATCTTCCTACTCTGCTTACAACATGTCCACTGGATTCACACTATAGATGATATCCATCCATTAGTCACTTACTCATTTCAGTTATCAAATCAACCCACATGGCTTCTGTGAACAGATAACCTTTATTTTGTTTAACACACAAAAGTAGTCATTCTGGTAATGCAGCTATGCAAAGATAACTGTAATGTTCCGCCGATGGAAAAGTAAAAGGTTCTGACTCAGTAAGAAAAGAAAAAAAGGACGATATACCGAGATTGCTAAATTATAACAGTAAGAACTAATTTTGAGCAGTGAAATTATGAAGAAGGAAAAACAAATTTATCCTAGCCAATTATTAAACTGCTGCCATATTTCTAGAAGTTGAAGAAGTTGGTTAAAAGAAGAGATAACACCCTAAGCATGACTTATGCTGTGATAAGATAGCCCCTCTGAAGATGCCCAATGGTGCCTGCATTTAGATGCAGAGGAAGGAACTGGTCACAAAACATGGAAAGTCAGACAATTTCTGGTACTTTGTGGCAGTGTTGCACCACAAATGATTAAATGCAGAGTAATCTGTGCAAGTGATGAACCAACACACTCAAATACAGACAAGCCAAAATTACACCAGAGAGAATGTGTTCACATGGCTTTGATTTTAGTATATGGATCATCCCATTTGATTAGTAGTAATTATTGACCTCTTCACTGTGCCTAGTTTGCAGGTTATGTATACAGTTTATAGAAAAGAACACAGTATGAATAAGACTGAGTGGTGTGAAGCTTCCGCTGTGGCTCTGAAAACATCCCCTATAGATAAAAATACTTGTAAAAATATTTGCTTATATGATTATGGAGACAGCTTAGTCTCAACATCTGTAGGGGAAATCGTCAAGCTGGTGAGTCGGGAAGTCACTAGTTAATTCCAGTCTCAAGGCCGGCAGGCCAAAGGCAAGGAACAATTGATATTGTAGTAGACTTCTACTCAAGTCTGAAGCGACCCTGAAAGCTGGCTGGAGGAAATACTTCATTACTCAGGGGAGGACCACCCTTTTTGTTGCAGTCAGGTCTCTAACTGATTGGCAGAAACTCACTGAAAATTAGGGAGGACAATCTTTACAGAATCTATCAATTTATATGTTAATCTAATCCAAGATTTTCTTCAAAGAAATAACCAGAATGTTTGATCCAATGTCTGGGGTACTCCATAGCCCAGCCTAACTGGCACAAAATTAACCAGCTAACCAAACAAATAAATCCCTCCTATGGTTTCAGTCTATTTGACTTGGTTCTTTTTCCATGACAAACTGAAAGAAAAAGATCACATGATTATATCATTAGATGCTGAAAAAAGCCTTTGATAAAATCCAATATCTTTTCATATTAAAAGTCTTAGAGAGGTTGGGAGTTACAAGGCACATATCTATACATAGTAAAAGCAATATACAAGCCAATAGCCAAATTAAATGGAGAGAAATTTAAAGCAATCCCACTAAAATCAGGGAAAAGACAAAGCTGCCCACCCTCTCCTTATCTGTTCAATGTAGGACTTGAAGTTCTAGCCAGAGCAATAAGACAACTGAAGGAGGTCAAGGGAATACTAACTGGAAAGGAAGAAGTCAACATATCTCTATTAGTAGATGATATTATAATATATATAAGTGACCCAAAATTCTACCAGAGAACTCCTACAGCTGATAAACACCTCCAGCAAAGTGATTAGATACAAAATTAACTCAAAGAAATCAGTAGCCCTCCTTTATAAAAACCAGAATATGGGTGAGAAAGAAATTAGGGAAATAATACCCTTCACAATAGCCACAAATAATATCAAATCTCTTGGTGTAACTCTAACCAAGCAAATGAAAGACCTATATGACAAGAACTTCAAGTCACTGAAGAAAGAAATTGAGGAAGATGGAAAGATCTCCCATGGTCATGGATCAGTAGGATTAACATAGTGAAAATGGCCATCTTACCAAAAGCAATTTACTGATTCAATGCAATTCCCATTAAATTTGAATACAATTCTTTACAGAACTTACAGAGCAATTGTCAACTTCATGTTAGTTATGCTAATACAGGATGAGTTTATAATTTTCAAATTCTCTAATGAGTAAATATGTAAAAAGACATGTTATCTTATAGAAAAACAAAAACCCAGACTAGCTAAAACAATCCTGAACAATAAAAGAACTTCTGGAAGTATTGCCATCTGTAGCTGTTTGTATTAAGAATGCTAATTATCCCAGCACTCGGGAGGCAGAGGCAGGCGGATTTCTGAGTTCGAGGCCAGCCTGGTTTACAGAGTGAGTTCCAGGACAGCCAGGGCTACACAGAGAAACCCCATCTCAAAATAACAAAAAAAAAAAAAAAAAAAATGCTAATTATATTCCCCACAAAACTGCATGAGAGGATTTGCACTTAGCTTCTGGGAACCTGCTCCCAGTTGGTTCTGATTGATAAAGATGCCAGCAGCCAGTAGCTGAGGAGGAGAGACCTAGGTAGGACTTTAGGATTGCCCAGGCTTGGAACCAGGAGGAAGAGAAAGGAGATTTGCCATGCTTCAGGAGAGCATGGAGAGAGGAAAAACACAGAGGCTGCCATTGGGTAGAGAAGCAAAAAGAGTGCCCCAGGCTCTGGGCCAAGAAAACGTGGACCAGACAGATGACTAATTGGAGTTAAGAGCAGCCAAGATGGAACATAGAAATTAGTAAGCAGTAACTGGGAGTTATCCGTGGGAGGGAGAGCCTAGCAGCATGGAGGCTAGGCAGTGGCCCAGCTATTGTGCTGCTTAGGGCATGTTAAAATATAAAGACTGTGTGTGTGTGTGTGTGTGTGTGTGTGTGTGTGTCTTTAATTCAAGAACATAAACCATTGAAGCGGGTAACAACCCTGCATCAGGATTTATTAGTAAATATTAATTCTACAGCCATCCCGACCTCAAGCTGAACTTCAGAGCAAAAGTAATAAAAACTGCATGATATCGGTATAGGAGCAGACAGGTCGATCAGTGGAATTTAATCGAAGACGTGAAATCCACCCACACACCTATGGACACTTGACAAGGCAAACCCATACAATGGAATAAAAAGACAGCATCTTCAACAAATGGCGCTGGTCTAACTGGATGTCTGCAAATAGAAGAATGCAAAGAGATCCAAATCTATCACCTGCCTAATACTCAAGCCCAAGTGGATCAAAGCCCTCCAGGTAGTCAGCTGTCTCTGCCATTTCTGTAATTTTGGAAGCTGCATCCCTGCGCTTCCTTCATACTCAGGTAATATTTATTCCCTCTCAGGGTCTGATAGAGTTGAAGACCAGATAATCATAGTTTTACAATAAGCTTAAGTTGTTTAGGATTTAAGAAGATGTTCTAGGTCTGAAGAGATGTTTTTAGGATGGTATAAGTTAAGATAGAGAGTAATTTAGATACAAAGACTGAATTCAGCAAGATAGGATAGATCTTAGAATACTTTATCTAAGTTGTCAAAACCAAATAGACTGAACATTGTGAGTGTAAATCTCCTTTCTCTTCCTCCTGGTTCCAAGCCTGGGCAATTCTAAAGTCCTACCTAGGTCATTCCCCCTATATTCCCATACTCACAGTTAAAAACCCCCATGGAACCTACCACTTGGTTCAGATCTCTGACTTATTAAACCACCCCATCATACCCAAGGCTTATGCTCTCCTCTCTACCATTCCCTCAAGACCTCTCATTGTTCTCTTAGACCTCAAGCATGCATTCTTTCAACTCCTCTTGAACCCAGTCAAAAACGTCTTTACTAGGACTGACCAAGTCACCAGACTTTCTGCCCAGCTCACCTGGACTAGCCTACCCCAGGGGTTCTAGGACAGCCCTTGCCGATTTGGCTTTGTGACCTTGCCTCTTCTGTTCTTCAGCTCCCTCCTGGAAGTCTCACAACTTCCCTATGCCTTTCTGGGCTTCTCTCTTGTCTCCCAGCTTATCAAACTCCCTTTGGTGGAGTTCATTTTGTGACCCTTCCTCCACAGATTCATATTTTATTAAAGCCTTGTTCTGTTACTACAGCAGCTTGGCCTCAGTACAGTTCAACTGCCAAAACTGGCATGCTCAGTTTTCAATGATGGCAACTTCTGCCACTGCACAAACACTTCTAATAAATTTTATAAGTGTGTGTGTGTGTGTGTGTGTGTGTGTGTGTGTGTGTGTTCTTCCAGGAACCCAGTACATTGGGGGTGAGTATTGAGGAACTCACACCACTGCTGCCGGGGAGATTTGAATAGAACCAATTGGCAACTGCAACACTCCTTAACTACTTCAGGCCAAACATCATTACCATCTCTTATGTCTCCCATATCCTTCTCTTTGGTCTCACAGACTGCTCTAACTCCTTGGGAACACGCTCTATGAGCACACTGGATTCCTCAGACTGTAATAATACCCTGACCTGGAGCACTACCACCCAGGCCTTATATCTAAATATTCACAACGCCTCAGTCCTCTGCAGGCTTGCTGCTGCCTACCCACTGGATGGTCTGGGGCTTGTGCCTTGGCTTTCCTTTTTCCAAAACTAAGGCGGTTCCTGAAGGAACTGGGATTTGACATAAGACACTCCGAGACCAAGTTCTCAGCACAAAGGACATTTATTTGCCCCAGAGAGACAGAGGGCAGGGCATAAGAGCCAAAGACGGGAGATAGAAGACAAGAGAGAAGTGGAAAGGAACAAGAGATGGGGGAAAAGGATATTTGTCCAGGAGGGACAAAGGGCTGCCTCTGAATAGAGAGGAGAGAGATATGGCCCATAGGCAAATGGCAGTTTATAAAAGTAAAAGGGGACAACGCTATGTTAGGGTTACTTGGGTTGTTTTGATTGGGCATGATAATTGGGGTAGCCAGGAAGGGCTTTTGATTTTGTGCAGTGGGAGTTTGTGGTGTTCCTTGGCTCCAGGCTGACAGGATAGCTTTCCCTTCAGATCTATAACACTTGCTTTGGGGAACCCGTTCCCCTCAGAGTTGTAAAACTTGTTGTAAAGAATGTCCATATGTTTACCATGTACACAGAGATATTCATAGGCACATACACACACATAGATTTTTTTTAAAAATAGCAGTGCTTTTAGCTGTAAACAGCACAAAATAGTAATTTTACTTTCAATCTTGACAAAGCAGGTCAGAATAACAGATTAAATTCATAGAGTTATCTAGATAGTAACATCTGTTGTGGGGAGATTCAACACACATCTTCTTACCCTAGATAGGGAACACACAACAGACCGAAGTACACATACCACCAAAGTCCTACTTAATGAACCAATGGGGTTACTTGCAGAAATATAGATAAGGGGTTACTTAACAGGCAGAAATGATGCAAAAACAGTTGCATCACCAAGGCCCACCTCAGCATGAGTGACAGCTCACAAAGCTGGAGCACACTGCACAGCCTGTAGGCAGCTCAACAGGTTCGAGAGTGTCCTTTCTAAGTGCACCTTCTAACTGGTATAAACTTCTTCCCTGCAGCTCTGCTGGTTTCTGCTTCTTCCAGGGTGCTGGTCTGCTCTCAGAGTTTTCTTTTCGTCCAACTTGTCTGGGTCCTTTTGGCACACAGCTTTCTAACTTCTGAGACGAACTTAGCTTTTATTGTTCACTCTGGCAGGGAAGAGCCTGTTGAATCTGGTTAGTTTGGGGGACTTCCTAAAGCTGTCTCGATTTGTTTACTGCTCAAGGAGTTTCCCTGTAGGATGGAAGGTTCAGTCTCCTAGGAAACTGTTATACAGCAATATAGTAGGGGAGAATTCTAGTGGTAGAGAGCTTAATTAACTAGGTTGTGTGAGACACTGGATATTTTTTAATGTAAAAATTCAAACAAAGATATGAAACAATCATTTTTAAACATTAGCAGCAATAGTAGTGCACGACAGAGATACCTCAGGGAAGAGGATAAATGAAGTAGGCTTCATTATTGTATTGGCTGAAAGACAGTTCAAGGAGAAAGAACCCAGAGTTCAAGTCTTTGATGTGAGATGCTATTAGCAGTAGCAGGAGGTTAGGAAGACAAAACTTCACAGAAAAGAGTCTCAGAAAGGACAAAGCTTTATAGGAAGAAAACTCTGGAGACTATCGGAGGGTCGGCTTGAGGTCTTTAGTTCAGCTACACTCCCAGGGAGAGAAAGAACCTAACATGAGCTTAGTTGGGCGGTGGCAGCACACACCTCAAATCCCAGCACTCAGGAGGCAGAGGCAGGCAGATCTCTGAGTTCGTAGGCCAACTTGGTCTAGAGAGCAAGTTCCAGAACAGCAAAGACTGGCACCCTGCTTCAAAATAACCACATAATAATCATAATATTAATTAATTAATTTTAGAAAAGAAGAAGTCTGGTATGGAGGCATACATCTTCAATCCCAGCACTCAGGAGGCAGAGACAGTCTGTTCTCTGTGAGTTTGAAGCCATCCTGGTTTTCATACCGAGTTCCAAACTACTCAGGGTTACACATTGAGTCTCTCTCTCTAAAAAGAAAGGCAAGCTAGGTGTATTGCTGTAACCTCAGTGCTCAGGAGCCAGAGGCAACAGCATCTCTGTTACTAATTCAAGACCAACCTGGCCCACAAATGTGTTCCAAGATAGTAAGGCTGAATATCAAAATCTTGCCTTTAAAAGGAAAGGCAAAATTAAAACTTTAAAACATAGAAAATTAAAAAGTCTTGTCAGTAATAGAGATACATCATAAGAAAGGTAAAATTTTCCAGAAAGAAGGAAAATTACAAAGGAATTAAAAATACTACAAATAGTCTGGAGAGATCGCTTAGCAATGAACAGCGTTGCCTGCTGTTCAGAGGACTTGGGTTTGATTCTCAGCACCCATATGGCAGCTTACAACACTCTATAATTCCAGTTCCATGAGATTAGGTGCCCTTTTTGGGCCTCTGAAGGCACACATGTGTTGCACAAATATACATGCAGACAAAATTTAAAAATAGAAAGTAAACACAGTAAAACCAGGCTGGGACACTTGTTGCTCTTCCAAATGACCTGAGTTTGGTTCCCAGTACCCATGTAGTGACTCAGAACCATCTGTAACTCCAGCTCCAGGCTATCTGAACACTTCTCTGACCTCCATGAAAGTTGCATGTTTGTGGAACACTCATACATATAAATGACATGAAGTAAAATAAATACTGTAAACAGGGTGAGGTGGCTAAGTGGGTAAGAACAGCCAAGCACAATGACCTGAGTTTGTCGCTGCAACTCACACAGTGGAAGGAGAGTCAATTACCAAAGGTTGACCTCTGACCTCCACACAAACACCTCATCATACTGCATGTATCCACAGAGACAGAGAAGTAATTAACAAAAAAAAAAATTAAAGACAGGCTGGCGAGATGGCTCAGCGGGTAAGAGCACTGACTGCTCTTCCTAAGGTCCTGAGTTCAAATCCCAGCAATCACATGGTGCCTCACAACTGCCCGTAATGAGATCTGACGCCCTCTTCTGGTGTATCTGAAGTCAGGTACAGCTACAATGTACTTATGTATAATAATAAATAAATCTTTGGGTCGGAGCAAGCAGGGACTAAGTGAGAGGAGTTGACCAGAGCGAGATCCTAAAAAATTCAATTCCCAACAACCACATGAAGGCTCACAACAATCTGTACAACTACAGTGTACTCACATAAATAAAATAACTAAATAAATATTTTTTAAAATTAAAGAACACTATAAACAACTCCAACAAAAGAGTTGGAGGCGAGCAGTGGATGACCTTAAGCCAACTGCTCAGTCATCAAAGATCCTAGTTCTTACCCTGCCCAACTGGGGCTTTGTCCTCGTGTTTATTGCTTCATGGAGTCTACTGTGATGTCTGGCATAGTGGGATACAACTTTAGTCCTCTCACAAGGCAGAGGCCCACAGATCTCTGTCAGTTCAAGGCCAACCTAGTCTACATAAAGTTTCAGGACAACCAGGGCTACATAGAGAGACCTGTCTCCAAAAATAAAAAATAAACTAAAAAAGGAAAAGGGTTATTTTGTCTTATGTGCTTTGTCTCCAGAAAAACTGATATTGAAGATTGTATTGATATTAAGAGATCTCAGAGCCTTTGAGAAGTGAGACATCGTGAAGGGGGTTGACCCTAGCTTCCCTTGTGAAGACACTGATGCTAATTGTAAGGAATGTGCTTGATGTCTTAGGAGTACATTTGTGCCCATGTGAACAGGATTGTTATAAAGAGTAGCTTTCTCTGCGCTCTGGTTATCCTTCTTGTGTGATCTCACTGTCATTGCTATCTGCCCTGTTAAGATGGAAACAAAGCCCTCACAAGAGTAACCTTGTGATATCTTTAGTGACAGGGCCACTCAATGTGGATATTTAGCCTTCAGAGCTTTGAGCTAAGTAAACTCCTTTATTAAATTACTCAATTTTGAGAATTTGTTCTGGCAACAGACAATGGACTAAGATATAAACCTTATATTTAAACATTTCTATTCCGGTACCAGGGAGGGCCATGCATAAATATAATATTGGTGTAATTACTACTGAGCAAATGATTTAGAAAGAGAGTGATACATTTGAATGCCATTAGAAGGAGAAAGAAATATACTATCATGTGATTTGAGGCTCACAAAAAGTCTCATTAGCTTAAACAAATTGTAGTTATTAGGTTAAGAAACTAAGGGAAAGAAATCAAAGGTAGAAGATTCTATGTTGAGCTCTGCATTACCTCATTAGCAATCAATTCTCACCATGTTTCTATGTCTCTTCTATTGCTTCTGTCAACACATATACCCATTTGGGGATATATTTGCAGAAATTCATCTCACTGGGTGTCTCTTAATTATAGCAATCTGTTCTCTGTAACCACCTTCCCCCTTCATTACCAAATAGCAAGGAATATGACCCAGAACTAGCCAATGGAACTAGCCAATCATCATCATATCCTACCTCCTTGGAAACAGCCATTCAAGAGGACATGTGTAACATTCAAATGTAGGAGTGCTAATAGATGAATTTTCTGTTGGAAGTGGTAAGCTTGAAAGATATGAAATTGGAATCATTAGAGCCATTTCCTCCAGAAGAAAGCCAAACCACTAAGAGAAGTAGGGCAGAGAGACAGAGAGACAGAGAGAGAGGAGAGACAGAGAGACAGAGAGACAGAGAGAGACAGAGACAGAGAGAGTATTTTAGAATCTCCAATCCAGTAGTTTCCAAATAAACTTGATGAAAGAATATGAAACATGTAGCAAAATTCTAAAATGCAACTTTGGATTTTGATTTTTTGTTTGTTTGTTTTGTTTTTCAAGACAGGGTTTCCCTGTGTAACCCTGACTGTCCTAGAACTGGCTCTATAGACGTGGCTGGCCTTGAACTCAGAGAACTACCTGCCTCTACCTCCCAAGTCCAAAAATTAAAGGTGTGCAACACTACCACCTGCCTAATTTTTACTTTCAATGTGTGTCTGTATTGGGGCACACACATGAACACATTTGCCCCTGGAGGTCAGAAGAAGGGATAGGATCCTCTGGAGCTGAAGTTACAAGGTGGGTAAACTATCTGATGTAGGTGCTGGGACCTAAATGACAATCCTACCAGACCAGCAAGAGCTCTTAACCACCAGGCCATCTCTCTTCCCTCTGCAAGTTACTTTTCTAAGCAAACTCCTTTTTGCATACTGTATATGTGCTCAAAAGTGAAGTAACCCTGGAAAGTGAGTGAAAGATAATATCAACCTCAGGCCTGTTGTGAAATAATAATTTCACCCAGGTAACACAAATGCCTAAAACTTACTAGCCTAGAACTACAATTTTTTGCATATTTCCACAAATACTGAAACAAATTCTCAGTGCTAGTTGTTGGCATTCCTTCTATGTTCTGCCCAACAGATATCTGGCAAGAGGCAGGTAGGCCTGGCTTCCTATAAAAGGAGCTGTTTGGCCCCTTCTTCTTCTTCTTCTTCTTCTTCTTCTTCTTCTTCTTCTTCTTCTTCTTCTTCTTCTTCTCCTTCTCCTTCTCCTTCTCCTTCTCCTTCTCCTTCTCCTTCTCCTTCTCCTTCTCCTTGTCCTCCTCCTCCTCCTCCTCCTCCTCCTCCTCCTCCCCCTCCCCCCTCCCCCTCTCTCTCCCTCTCCTCCTCCTCCTCCTCCTCCTCCTCCTTCTCCACCTCCTACTCCTCCTTCTTCTCTCTCTCTCTCTTACTCTGTTGCTCTCTCTGCCTGTTTCTTCTCTCTCCCCTTCCCTCTCCCCACTCTCTCTCCAAGTGTTCCTAGCCAGCCTCTTCTCTTCTCTTTCTCTCTCCCTCTCTCTCTGTCTTTCTCTGTCTCTACTCTCTTCTCACTTCCCTTCCCATGTCCCTAAATAAACTCTATTCTGTACTATATCTGTTGTATGGCTGGTGCCTCAGGAGGAAGGGATGCCTCAGAATGGGCCCGCCGAGGCACCCCTCTCACCTCACCATACCTGGCTCTATCAAACATATCCAGGCTCTCTTTTTTATAAAACATATTAGTTCCCTTGATTGCCAAAAGCTGCCTCTCAGTGCAGCCTGATGGGAAGGCTGTCTTTCCATGGTCAGAAACAAATATGTAATAATACTTCTGCTCTAGCCTCCTCAGAGACCCTCCCGGTCGCTGCAGGGGACACCAGGGCCTTCCCCCAATTCTTTACACTTTGATTCAATGATCTAATATCAAGAAGTATGTTCTTTTTCCCCGTAGCTTTTCTGCCCTACATGCTGTGGTCTTAGGAGTGAAGTCAACTTATAACCGAATGCCAAGTATGGTACAAAGATTATCTCACAAATTCCAAAGACAGGAATTTGTAGCTCCAATTACAGGAGATCTGATACCTTCTTCAACCTTCTGTGGCACCAGACACTCACATGGTACACATACGTACATGTAGGCAAAACACTCATACACATAAAAATAAATAAACCAAAATTAATTAGGAATGGTCACGCACTGAGGTAGATAAATTCTGCGTTGACGTTTTCTTCTGAGGGCTCTTGGCCTTGGGGACACCTGTTCCATTCTCCCTCACTGATTTGGCTTTCTTCACCTTTTCACCTACCGCAGTTCTGTGGGCTGAGACCCATTTGAGACCACATATCAGATCTTCTACATCTCAGATATTTATACTACAACTCATAGCAATAGCAAAATTACAGTAAAGTAGCAATGAAATAATTTTATGGTTGGGGGGTCACCACAACATAAGGAACTATAATAAAGTGTCAGAACATCAGGAAGGCTGAGGACCATTGATCTACAGCCTTGAACATGATACGCCCAGGTAGCAAGGTGTCTCCCTCATCTTATTAGTGTGTTGACTAATACATTTCTTATTCACTTGGCACTATCTTTTTCCTTCCCTTTCTTAAAAGAAAGGAGCAATCTCACTGCGCAGCCCACACTGAAATCAGCTTTGAAATCCTCAGCCTCAGCCTCTTTTCCAGCTAGAATTACAGGCAGGCGTCACACCAAGCACGAAACGATCCTTTGTTTTGTTGTTTTTGATAAAGGGTCTCTTTTGAAGACCTGACTTGTCTCCAACTAGCTATCTAACTGAGTCTGTCCTTGGACTCCTGGTACGTCTGTCCCATTTCCCAAGTGCTGAAGTTAGAGGTGCGGTCTATCTACCACATACAACTGGCTTCTAATTTCAGAGAACCCAGACTAACATACCTGGCATCAATAGATTCTAAATACTTAATCTTGAAAAATGAAGGAACCAGATGAGGTGGCACATAACTTCTATCCCAGCATTTGCAGGTAGGAACAGATGGAACCCTTTGAATTAGGAGCCAAGACTGTGTAAAGAAACATGTCTTAGAAAGAAAGAAAGAAAGAAAGAGAGAGAGAGAGAGAGAGAGAGAGAGAGAGAGGAAGAAGGGAGGAAGGGAGGAAGGGATGGAGAGAGAGAGAGAGAGAGAGAGAGAGAGAGAAAGTAAGTTGAGCCAGATGTAGACATGGTTGTTTATGCGTACAATGCTAGGAGCTGGGAGGTTTAGGTAGGATTGCTGTGAGTTCAAGGCCAGCCTAGACTACAAAGTGAGTTCAAGCCCAGCCTGAGCTACAGATACCATTTCTCAAAAAAGAAAAAAACACATATTTAAAAGGAAGCAGCCCAAAGTGATGGCTGTGTAGTCCCCCCCCAAATTAGATGAAGCTAACACCTTAACTCTTCTTACAGACTTCAGAGTTCTTTTGTTTTGTTGTTTTGTTTTTGTTTTTGTTGTTTTGTTTTTGTTTTTGTTTTTTTTTAGACAGGGTTTCTCTGTGTAGCCCTAGCTGTCCTGGAACTCACTCTGTAGACCAGGCTGGCCTCGAACTCAGAAATCCGCCTGCCTCTGCCTTCCAAGTGCTGGGATTAAAGGCATGCGCCACCACGACTGGCTGAGTTCTTTTATAAATGACAAATGTAAATAGAACAAAATTAACCTCTACAACAGCAGACAATAATTATCCACATACCATAGCTTAAATCCAAAGGTAAAAACAAGTTTCATTCCAAGGTGGCTAGAAATTATACCCGACTTACATTAACACATTTTAAAATGCAAGACAACTGTATTTGATTTTGTTTACTGTGTTTAATTTTTTCCCCAAGAACAAAGGGTCAGTACTTAAGCAAATATTTGCATGATTTAAAACTGATTGCTCTTCCACTGTAGAGAGCAGTCCATCTTCAACATGTATCAAAACCTACACTTTTTTTTAAGTTTGATTTTTTAATTTTTAATTATATATTGAGGTGGTTTGAATATATTTGGCCCAGGGAGTGGCACTATTAGGAGGTGTAGTCTTGTTGGAGTACCTGTGGCCTTGTTGGAATAGGTGTACCACTGTGGGTATGGTCTTTAAGATCTTCATCCTAGCTGCCTGGAAGCCAGTCTTCTATTTGCCTTTGGAACAAGATGTAGAGTTCTCAGCTCCTCCTACACATGCCTGCTTGGATGCTGCGATGCTCCTGCCTTGATGATAATGGTCTGAACCTCGAAACCTGTAAGCTAGCCCCAATTAATGTTGTCATTGTAAGAGCTGCCATGGTCATGGTGTCTGCTCACAGCAGTAAAGCCCTAACTAAGGCATGTATATATGTGTTAGTTTGGGGGTACATGCATAAGAGTGCAGTCTAGGCAATTGTGAGCTAACCTGAGCTCTGGGAAAAGAACTCAGGTCCTCTGCAAGTATAGTATCCCTTAACCTCTGAGTTCTCTCTCCCTTGCCAAAAGCTTCGATTCTTAGCAGGCAGGAAGTACTTGTAACTTTTTAATGACAATTTATTCTACTTTAACAATCTCAAGATCCCAACAATCCATTGCTCTGACATTGTTTCAACCCCGAGAACAACAATGCCTGTTATTAATTCATACTTTACTGAATAGGAAACTATATGTTAGAGAATTAGCAAATTTATCCAAAGTTACTACACTACATTTAAAATGAAATTAGCTCACAACCTTGAATCTTCCCAAAACTTTCAGAAATCCTACCAAATTCCAGTTTGCTTAGATTTTAATGATGACGTAGGAAAGATACGTCACCCTGTGAGGATGGCTGAAGGCCTTGCTGGGCAGGGATGCTATGGGGGATGAGCTTCGTTCTCCACAAAGCCACAGGACATCTCCATTCTACTTGGCTTCTCCACATCCTTGCTCTGTATGATCTCGTAAGCATAGTGGCCAAATGTCTGAAGTGTTGAAAAGTGCAAAAGCCAAAATTGTCAGCTCAGTTATAGAAATGGAACAGCGTCCTTTCTTTTTTTTTTTTCTGTTGGTAAAACACAACAAAGCAAAAACATGGACATGCTTAAGCATGGGGAAATATATGTAAGATCTTGGGCACCCGGTCATCTAGCTTTCATAGCTGGTTATAAAGCAGTGGCATGCTCAGGGTGCTGACTTGGTACCAGACACTTCAAGGAAACAGAAAGAACAATGACCTGTCATGTTAAAAATGAGTCACAGGATCAGTCTGTGTGGGAGAGGATTACACAAAAGCATGAATAACGTGAGAAATATCAGTGCCGAAAGCCATTTTTGGAAGTTAGCTACCACACTTTACAACTTAGTTACCTGTCTCTTGCCAGAAATATGTGTTAAATGACATGTCTATTCACTCTTTCTCCGTTCCTGTGATTTCAGTACTAGAGATCGACCCCAGGGCCTTGTACACGCCAGGCAGGTACTCTATCCACTGTACCCCAGGGCCTTGTACACGCCAGGCACGTACTCTATCCACTGTAGCCCAGGGCCTTGTACATGCCAGGCAGGTACTCTATCCACTGTAGCCCCAAACCCAGGAAACAGTCTTGAAAGCTAAATGTCCATCAAACAAGATAATCCAAAGCTTTTAAATGTTGTTTTAATTTTTTGTTTTTATTTTATATGTTGTTTAAGACAGATCTAAGCTAGCCCTCAACACTCCCTTTCCTAAACCCCTAGGCGCTGGAGTTCCTTGCTTCCTAATACACCACCCCGCCCCCTTAGACAGGGCTTCTCTATGTGTAGCCCTGGCTATCCTGGAACTCGCTCTGTAGACCAGGCTAGCCTCAGCTCACAGAGATACACCTGACTCTGTAAAGGCATGTGCCACCAATGTCCAGCCCTAAGACAGGGTCTGGTTGTCTTAGAAATGGCTGTGGGTCACTGAACTCTCAATAATCCTCTTCCTTCTGGTCCCCAAGTGCTGGGATTCCAGGTGTAAACCACCTCACCCAGCCTAAAGGTGTTTTTAGAGATGCGCTGCTTACAGCCAGACATTGTAGCACGCACCTGTAATCTTAGTGCTTTCCACATGTAGGAAGAAAGATCAAAAGTTTAAGAACAGCTCAGCTACATAGTAAGTTCCATTCCAGCCTGGGCTATGTGTGACCCTGCCTCAAAACAAACAAAAAGAGAGAGATGTGTCTTTAAAACCAGCATTCAGGTGCCGGGCATGGTGGCGCACGCCTTTAATCCCAGCACTCAGGAGGCAGAGGCAGGCGGATTTCTAAGTTCGAGGCCAGCTCTTGGATTCCAGATTGTAATTTAATTCCTGGTGTCTAGCCATTCCTGGCCTGAGCAAAAGGGACCTTACTCTAGGCACACACCACACTGCACCTGGTTTGTTGAGGTTTTTAAAAATTCTGTTTCTTCATTATAACCTTTTTTCATTATAACCTTGTCACATCTGATTACCTACCCTCATCTATGAAAGCCTTGTTGATGATGTTTTTAAGATTTAAATAGCTGGGTGTGGTGGCGCATGACTTTTATCCCAGAACTCAGGAGGCAGAGGTAGGTGGATTTCTGAGTTCAAGGCCAGCCTGGTCTACAGAGTGAGTTCCAGGACAGCCAGGGCTGCACAGAGAAACCCTGTCTCAAAAAAAACAAAACAAAACAAACAAACAAACAAAAATATTTATATAATTGACAAAAATAGCCAGGCAGTGTTGGCACATGCTTTTAATCCCAGCACTTGGGAGGCAGAGGCAGGTGGATTTCTGAGTTCGAGGCCAGCCTGGTCTACTGAGTGAGTTCCAGGACAGCCAGGGCTACACAGTAAGACCCTGTCTGGAAAAAACAAAACAAAAAACTTGACAAGAATAATCAAAGGGACTTTGAGTATGCCCCTTCACTGTCATGAACTATAAAATCTTAGCAGCTCATCCAGATATAATTTACATGGCATGAAATCACATGTGTGAAGTATGAGCATTTCCTTTATTTCATGGTCAGTGACTTATGTTTACAGAAGTCTTGCGACTATTACCCCATTCATACTTAGAATATTCCATAACCCAAAAGAGAGGACTCCTCTGCATCTGCCATCTTCCCAGTCTATCCCTCCACACCCGTCCTAGACACCGCCTACTCCTCCTTTCCCCAGAGATCCATCTGTTTTAGTTTCTGTCTTCTTTCTGATTTCAGCTACCTCATGCTGGATAACAGGCATTCATCACCAGGCCCAAGTTATGTGAACCTTGGGTTCCAACCACAGCTCTGTGCATGCTGGGACTCTATTAGCTAGCTGTATCCCCAGCCCTATAATGTTTGTCTGTATGTACTTGCCTATTCTGGATAATCTTTATAAATAAAATCAGATATTTATGTTTTTTTACTTAGCAGATGTTTTCAAGGTTTATCCATGTTACAGGTATACCTGTACCATGTTTGTTTCATGGCCAAATAACAGCCTATTGTTACTATACCACATTTTCTCTATCAATCCCCAGGTAGTGCTCTAGGGGCTTATGAATAATTTTGCAATGAACACACATGTACATGGTTTTTACATAGATATGTGTTTTCAATTCATGGGTCCATGAACTGATGAAAAGTCACTGATTATTTTCCAAGGGTGGATTTTATCTTTCATAGAAAATTACAAAATAACTATTAAATGCAGATGAGAACTAGAGAAGCAAGGGCTACACTAGGATGTAAATGCAAGGGATTTCAGAGTGTGTCTGCGTGGTTTCTATACTTCAAGATGGGGCCGGGCGATAGTGGCACCCGCCTTTGATCCCAGCACTTGGGAGGCAGAGGCAGGCGGGTTTCTGAGTTCGAGGCCAGCCTGTTCTACAAAGTGAGTTCCAAGACAGCCAGGGCTACACAGAGAAACCTTGTCTCAGGGGAAAAAAAAAGATGGGTTTGCCTAAGGCAATTAATTTAACTTCGAGTGTTCATTTCCTCAACTATATAGTGGAAAAATATATATATTAAAAAATAAGGTTCTTGTAAGGATCGAAACAAATAGCTCTAAACTCAGTGTCAACTACATTGTAAATGTCCGTTATTAGTAGCAATTATTTTAAATAACTTCTATGCTGTTGTGTTTTTTTTTTTTAATAAACCTGCATTGCTTTTCAAAATTCTACAGCTTCAGCTTTCTAAGTGTTAGAATTTTAGGCTTGGATCCCAAGTTCACCTAAATGCATTCTTCCATTACCAATATTGCCTAAACCTGAAAGATGCCATTTGAACCTGCTTCCTGGTTGTCTGCTTTAGATTAATTGAGAACATAAAGATTGCAGACTGAAAGCTTGAATTGTGCTTTGGTAATTTTTCTCAACTTTACTAAAGAAGAGGGAGTGTGTATTGAGAATACAGATTCATGAGATAGGAACTGTGCAGACAGCACGTGGGTAATGTACTGGCTGCACCATCATGAAGACCTGAATTCGAATTCTAAGCACCCAAATAAAAGACTGATGTGCCTGTAACCACACTGGGGAGGCAAAGACAGCAAGTCGCTGGGACTCACACTGGCCACTCAGTCTAGCCCAAAAAGCAGCTCTATGTTCAGTAAGAGATGCTGTCTCAAAATATAAGATGGAGAGCGGGTGAGGTGGTGCACACCTTTAATCCCAGCACTCGAGAGGCAGAGGCAGCTGGATCTCTGACTTCAAGACCAGACTGGTCTACAAAGTGAGACCAGGACAGCCAGGGCTTTGTTACACAGGGAAACCCTGTCTTGGAAAGCAATGCAAAGCAAACAACAGAAAGATGGAGGGCCAGTGGGGATGGTTCAGCAGGCAACGATGCTTGCCACCAGCCTGATGACCTAAATTCTATCCCCAGCAGCTACATGGTAGGAGAGAGTAGACTCCTGCAAGTTGTCCTCTGACCTCCACAGGTGTACAAATTCACACCCAGACACGTTCATTCACACAGTAAATAAATAAGTTGATGATTGAGATAGAGGAAGATACCTCCACATGCCCACACCTGTGCACACACATGCATAAAACACACACACACACACACACACACACACACACACACACATCATGAAATAGTGCTACTATTCTTATTGAATTTGATCCTGGTGTATAGAGTTTCGATTTGTAATCATTTGATTCATGTTTCATTTTGTTTTTACTTTAGACTGGTGTGACAGTAGTAAGTGCTCAGTAAAAACCACCTTTTGCATTCTGATCTTCTCCTGGACTAAGGATATAAGATATGATACTGCTTTGTGTTGTTAGGCCACAGGTATCAATAAGCTACACCCCATGAGGGAAACGTCTATAATGAACCTTTTGTTTATTGATAATGTTTGTTCAGTTAAGTGTACTAAATGTATCCTTGGCTTTTTTATTCTCAATTTATGATCTTTAAAAAGAGAATCTATAGTAATATTGAAATTTACAATCCAGAAACTGTGATCTCTCCCACTCTTCATTCCACGTAGGGACCCAATTCAGGAGCTTATAAATGCTAGGCAAATCTTCTGCCACTGAGCTATACTCAACACCCCAAGAATCGCTTGTACTTTCCCACTGGTGTTTGAAGCAAAACAATTCTTTGTTGCTTTTTTTTTTATGTTTACTTCTTCTTGTTTTAGTGCTAAAACCAATCTGTTAATCTCACATTTTATCAAAGATTTTGTCTTCTTTCTCCCTATAGCTGATTTGGCAATGCATTTTAATTCTTTGTCTATGTAATTTATTATTACATCTTTTATCTGATGACTCTCATCTTAAATATTCATCTAGTAAGGCTTGTTCTATTTATAGGCCTTCAAGAGAAAGTTTGTTTTTAAGAAGAAACAGCAGAAATGCTGGAATTAACTGTTAATATGCACCCTAAGCATTTTCTGGTCTGTTTTTTATTGGTGAACACAGATTTCTGGCCAGATGGGGAGGGATGCAGTGATGAGCTTGTGAGGCCCTTGCTCCGGCTTCTCCCATCTATTCTTTTTGGTTTTTTGGTTTTTTTTTTTGTATTTGTTTTGTTTTTTGTTTTGTTTTTCGAGACAGGGTTTCTCTGTATAGCTCTGGATGTCCTGGAACTCACTCTGTAGACCAGGCTGGCCTCAAACTCAGAAATCCTCCTGCCTCTGCCTCCTGAGTGCTGGGATTAAAGACGTGTGTGCCACCACGCCCAGCTGTCTCCCATCTATTCTTTTGTTGTTTTGCTTTGTCTTAATAAAAGATTTATTTATTTATTTTAAATATGTGAATACACAGTAGCTGTTCTCAGACACACCACATGAGGGCATAGAATTCCATTACAGATGGTTGTGAGCCACCATGTGGTTGCTGGGAATTGAACTCAGGACCTCGGAAGAGCATCAGTGCTCTTAAGCACTGAGCCATCTCTCCAGCCCCAAGTTGTTTTGTTTTTCAAGACAGCTCTCCTACTTATCCTCATGTTTATTAGGTAACCACTAACTAGGACACTGGGGCCATTTGCCAGACCTCAAGAAATCTATAGCCTATTATCCAATCAGTTTGTAAACATCTTCAAGGTAACAAGTATTGAGTTCAAGACTATCTTTGTGTCTAGAAATGCAGCTCAGTTGTAGCACCTGCCTTGCATGGTAACAGCCCTGGGTTCAATCGAGTATTGAAGAAAAAACAAATCAATCTTTCTCTTTCTCTCTCTCTCTCTTCCACCATCCCTCTTTTCCTTCCCCCTCCCCAGTGTGTGTGTGTGTGTGTGTGTGTGTGTGTGTGTGTGTGTGTATGCATGTGAAACCATGTTATTGATACCACACAATTTATCCACTTCAGACATGTTTTCTGTCTTACCTTTGTTCTACATAGGCTGCTACCACTGTGATGCCATCTGCTGTGAGCCCTTAGCCATAGCTCAAGCAATGTCATTGCACTACCTGATTTTCCTGATTTTGGACTTTCATCATCCCAAACTGTGAGTATAAACTTTCTTATACAAACATGCAACTCCCTGTTTTTTAGTCCATTTACATTTAGTGCACTGTTAATAACAATTTCAAATTATTTTCATCACCTCAAATAGAAGTCCTGTTTTTTTTTTTTTTTTTTTTTTTTTTGGCTGAGTGGGGTGGTCTTTAAGACACAGTTTCTCTGTGTAACAGCCCTAGCTATCTTGAAACTTGTGTCATAGACCAGGTTGGTCACAAACTCATAAAGTTCCTTCCAAATGACCCCTCCCCCTTTTAAAATAGTTTTTTGAAACAGGATTTCTCTGTGTAGCCCTGGCTGTCCTGTAACTCATTATGAGACCAGGCTGACCTCGAACTCAGAGATTGACCTGCCTCTGCCCTCCCAGTACTGGGATTAAAGACCTGATCTGCCACCACCCAGGCCCTATTCTTTTTTTTTTTTTTTTTTTTTAAAGATTTATTTATTATTATATGTAAGTACACTGTAGCTGTCTTCAGATACACCAGAAGAGGGAGTCAGATCTTGTTACGGATGGTTGTGAGCCACCATGTGGTTGCTGGGATTGACCTGCCTCTGCCCTCCCAGTACTGGGATTAAAGACCTGATCTGCCACCACCCAGGCCCTATTCTTTTTTTTTTTTTTTTTTTTTTTTTAAAGATTTATTTATTATTATATGTAAGTACACTGTAGCTGTCTTCAGATACACCAGAAGAGGGAGTCAGATCTTGTTACGGATGGTTGTGAGCCACCATGTGGTTGCTGGGATTTGAACTCTGGACCTTCGGAAGAGCAGTCGGGTGCTCTTACCCACTGAGCCATCTCACCAGCCCTTTTTTTTTTTTTTTTTTTTTTTTTTTTTTTTTTTTTTTTAAAGATTTATTTATTTATTATATGTAAGTACATTGTAGCTGTCTTCAGACACTCCAGAAGAGGGCGCCAGATCTCGTTACGGATGGTTGTGAGCCACCATGTGGTTGCTGGGATTTGAACTCTGGACCTTCGGAAGAGCAGTCGGGTGCTCTTACCCACTGAGCCATCTCACCAGCCCCCCAGGCCCTATTCTTATTAGCAGTTAATCCCCTTTTGTTCACCAACCCTTGAGAACCACTTATCTACTTTCTACCTCTATGAATTTGTTTGTTCTGGACATTTCCTATTAAAAAGGCATCATATAATGCATGGTATTTTGTGTCAAGTGTCTTTCCCTTAGCATAATATTTTCAACATTTATTCATCTTATAGCATGTAACCAATAGCTCATTTCTTTATATGGCCATATAATAGTCTATGTGTGGGTATTTGGATATTCGATAGGCATTCATCACTGGTGATTCTCAGCCAGCGGTTCTCAACCTTCCTAATGCTGCGACCCTTTAACACTGTTCCTCATGTTTGGTGACCCCCCCAACCATAAAATTATTTTGTTGCTACTTTATAACTGTAACTTTGCTACTGTTATGAATTGTAATATAAGTATCTGATAGACTGAATATCTGGTGTGTGACCCTTGTCGGTTCAAGGGGGTCGGGACCCACAGTTTAAGAAGCTCTATACTAAGCATTTGCTTGTTTTCTGCATATTGTGAATAATTCTGGAAGGAACCTTCTTGTGCGTGTTTTTTAAGGACATGTTTTAATTTCTCTTGGGTATATAAATAGGAGTAGAATTGCCCCATTATAGCTAGGCAATGGTAGCACAAGCCTTTAATCCTAGCACTGGGAGGCAGAGACAGGTGGATCTCTGAGTTCGAGGCCTTGCTCTACAGAGCAAGTTCTAGGACAGCTAGGGCTACTCAGAGAAACCCTGTCTCAAACAAAAATAAAATAAATAAATAAGTAGCTGCATTATAGTAACCCTGAGTTTATGTTTTCTTCTTAGCTGTGTTACAGTAATCCTGAGCTTATGTTTTCTTGTTTCTTGGTGGTGCTGGGGGTTGACTCCTGGACCTTGTCCTTGCTAGGCAAGTTCTCTGCGTGGTGTATTTAATCTTTAGGAGAACTACCAGGCTGTTTCCTACGGTGGCGATACCACTTTACATTAATGCTATTTGTAAGATCTATTTCATTCAGATCTAGCTGATATCTAATTTAGTTGTAGTCTTGGGAACAGACTTTTGTTGTTCAAGTAAGAAATTTTCTGTTAAACATTCTGTTTGTACCATGATCTGGATTGGGCTCTTTCAAAGAGTCTGTGTTTTTAAGGGGATTTATTTCATCAACCTGGCTGCCATGACAAAACACCATCTATTGGGCATCTTAAACAGTAGAGACTGGAGCTGAAGAGGCTGCTCAGTAGTTTAAGGTCCTTGCTGCTGCTCTTCCAACATGGTGGCTCATAACTATTTATAACTACAGTTTTGGGGGAATCCAAAATCCTCTTCTGACCTCTTTGAGCACCAGGCAAAGCATTCATACACATATAATAAATAAATGTAAAAAAAAATCCTTAAGAAATAGGAATTACTTTCCAATTTTTATTTTTAATCTTGAAAGTCCAATGGAAAGGTGCTGATAAGTTTTGCTCCTTCCTTTTGCCTTCCTTCTCAGGCATATGTCTCTCTTTCCCCTAACACCTTCAATGGAAACACCTTCTGCTTTCCCAGAACTGGGCTGAGATTGCATGTGTGTACCACAATGTCTTCTTTGGTTGGTTTTGTTTTTGTTTTTAATTTTGTGGTTTTATTTTACCCTATATGTATTCTGGGGACTCAAACTCAGGTCCAGTGCTTGCAAGCCAAATCCTTTACTGACATAGATCTATCTGCCCTCTGCCTCCTGTACTATCCTCCTCCTCATTCTCTCTTCCTCCTCTTCTGACACAAATCTCCTCTGGAGAGCCCTGCCCTTATGATCTCACCACAATCACCACCCATAACTCAAAATGTTATTTTAAGGGCTAGGGTTCCCTAGGATTCAGTGTTTAGTGTAGATCATCTCCATACCAAAAAGGGAATCCTCCTTGCACTTACACCAGCATCCCCAGTCATCAAGGCCATTAGAAGTTCATGTGGGCCAATCTTTTGTTTTTCTTAAAGTTACTCACACCTTAACACAAACTACTTTAACAGTCATGTTTTCTTTCTAGCTCCTGGTATAAAGATGGTTGGCTTAAACTAAGGTGTTCTGATAAAACTGGAGGATCTAAAAAAAAAAAAAAAAAAAAAAAAAGGGATGGAAAATGATTTTAGAATCTTAGAAAGATGATGTAGAACACATGACATGCAATGCACTCATTAGGTCATTTGCTTTCATAGCAGCTCTGTGAGATAGACACTATTTCTTCACTTTAAGAAATAGGAAAAGAAAAGGGTTTTAAAAGTCCATTAGCTTGCAAAAGGTTACTCAACAGATTATGTGTGGGGTTGGTATTTTAACCCAAATTTAACTGTCTTTTGTTGGATACAGTCATTTTTTTTTTTTTTTTTTTTTTTTTTTTTTTTTTTTGAGACATGGTCTCTCACTGGTCTGGAATTTACCAAGAAAAGAAACAGTACTACAGCTCTGGGATTACGGGAGGGAATGGAGTGAGCTGACTGGTGTCAAAAACAAAACCAGACTGTCTTCCCCAGAGTAGTCTTTCATAGGACCGGTTGTCATAAGCGCTTGGCTAGCCAGCACCTAGTGATTGTCTGTGTAGAGTGCAGCTGCCTCCCTAGTGCTGCTGGCTTAGCAGAAAGACTACTGTACTTGACTAAGTTAGGACTCCAGCAACTGCTGCTGGCAGGGCCACACACTCCAACAAAACTTCCTTATTTGGAAAATTCTTTCCTATCGTATTTGGGCAGGAAGACTATCTCTCATTAAAGAGAAACAAGATGTCTTGACCTACATTTGGCACTGGCAATAACCAAAACAGAGAAACATTCAAAACAAAACAAAACAAAACAAAACAAAACAAAACAAAACAAAACAAAACACCAACAAAATCTCTTTCCAACTACTTTGCTTCAAAGAGGAAGGTGGCGTGGGAAGAGGACGTGAAAGGATGTTCCTGAATCCCCATCTCCTTTAACTACAGAGCGTGTTCTAATGAGCAGGAAACTCCGACTCTCAGGCATAGCGAAGTTTAATACCTGTGTCGGAGTTAAAGAAATCTAGAAGCCAGGTATGATGTACAGAACAGATTTGCGATCCCAGCATGCCTGAGGCAGAGGCAGTGAGACTGGGAACTCCAAGTGTTTGCTTCCAGAAATTATATTTTGGGAGCTTAGCTCAGAAGTAGGAGATCAGACCCTAGCAACTCAGAAAAAAATTATATACGATTTGCTTATTGATTGTTTAGATTTTTCTTTATCTCTCTTTCTTTCCTTTCTTCCTTTTCTTTTCTTTTTTTTCCTCCCTCCCTCCTTCCCTCCTTCCTTCCTTCCTTGCTTTCTTGCTTTCTTTTTTAGTTTGGATTTTCAGACCCACTCTGTAGACCAGGCAGGCCTCCAACTCAGAGAGATTCCCCCTGCCTCTGCCTCAGGAGTGCCTGATTAAAGAGGTGTGCCAAAACGGGCTGGCTATACTTACTTCTAAAAGATGGGACACAGAAAGCATTTGCAGAGTGGACTGAAGAGGTCAACCTGTGTGTCCACGCCTACAAAGGTGTCCGGGAGCAGCATGGTATAGTGATGTGAGTGGGGCTTGGAACACATGCCTGTGACCCCTGCAACTGCAAGGTAGAAGCAGAAGGCTTATGAGCTATGGACCAGCTGTGGAGACACAGTAAGTCTCAGTCACCCTGGGCTATACATGCCTTCCGGAAGCTACTTCCTAAAGGTCACATTGGTATGCAGAGCATAGAAAAGCCCAACACTTTCTGAGGTGCTCTTAAAATCTTATCCAAGCCTTGCTTTATCCTCAATCTTGCCTCACCCCAGGAATAGTGTATTAAATCAGATAAACAGCTCATGTAAACATCCTCACAAAGAATGCCTTTTTGTTTGCTTTTGAGTCAGGGTCTGTCTCCTGAAGACAGACCTATGCTGTCTTCAAATTCTCTGTGTTCCTGAGAATAACCTTCAATTTCTGGTGCTCCTGCCTACGCCTTTTGAATGCTGTGGTTATGGGTGTGCACCATCATGACCCATTTTAGGCAGTGATAGGGATTGAACCCGGAGCTATGCGCAAGCTAGACAAGTACTTTATCAACTAGGCTACAAAAACACTTAAGTCTGAGTATACCTGAGTCTCAAAAGTACTTAAAAATAATCAAAACATATGCTTCCCCTTTAAAGGTCCCAATATAAATTTGGGAGAAGGACAGGGTTGATGGACAGGTTGTCCATGTTCCCCAGCTTGTATAAAGGTCAGACGCCTTCTCGGGTCTGGGGGAAGCTGCATCATCTTGGCCAGAATAGTGTAAACTCAAGATGGAGTTCTGCTTGCGTCTACATTAATTCGCAGCTAATGCCAGGCACCGTTCTCCCTGTTTAATTACATTTCCTAACCATCTGACACAACTTCCCCTGGGAAGAAGTTTATCCCACTGACTCTGACTCATGCTTTACAGCACGTTGGATTTGAGGAAATGGATAATGTACGCCCCGCTGACTTTGGAATTTTAAACAGAAACCCACATGCTGTTGAGTCTCCGGCTTACTCCCAAATATGGGAGAATGTGTGCCCCAGCCACAGTTGCAGGAGGCATGCTCAGTATGACAAAAGGCAAAACCCACAGTGTGTAGAGAGTGCCAGGCAAGGAGGGGCAGAGCCATCAACCACTTAAAGGAGAAGAAACAACCACAAGAAAGAGGATGGAGGCTGACACTCCAAGTGACCATATCATTTTTCTAGAGCTATCCAGATGACGTCACAGAAGTGATAATACTGGAAGTGAAGAATCAGAAACTACAGGACTAACCTGTAAAAACCCTCATCCAGCAATGCATCCAGCACTCAGCCAGCAGGTTGGAACCAGAGACGGGATGATATGAGCCTTGTCCTGCGCTCTTTGGGTCACCCCTATCCCAGGTCATGGAAGAAACCATTTATGCCCTAGCATTCTCTGGAAAAGAGAGCTGTCCTGAAGTAACAGCCCTGGATTCCAGAGCTCTCAGCTAAAAGACAAAGAAGACTCACAGCCCACTTGCACCCAACCCCTAGTGCTGAATCGCTCTCCTGCCCACCAGCAGGAGAATGTTGTGAATGTTAGAGCGTCTACCTTGCAAAAGCTTCCTTAAGAATATTTAGTTTTAACGTATGTTCATTGAAAGAGCAAACTGGGCTGGTGAGATGGCTCAGTGGGTAAGAGCACCTGACTGCTCTTCCAAAGGTCCAGAGTTCAAATCCCAGCAACCACATGGTGGCTCACAACCATCCGTAACAAGATCTGACTCCCTCTTCTGGTGTGTCTGAAGACAGCTACAGTGTACTTACATATAATAAATAAATAAATAAATAAATAAAAAAGAGCAAACTATATAGATAGGACTGTAACAACAGCTAGCTTTTGAGGCGTTTCTTTGCATATGACACTGTTCTAAAGTACTTAATACACATCCGCTCGTTCAAACTTTACAGCATCCCTGTGATGAAGTAGGTATGCTATCACACAACCTCATTTATAGGTGAGGAAAGCAAAGTCCATAAAAAGGTGCGGTCACTGCCCAGGCACATAGGGAGAGCAGAGCAAAGCTGAGATTTGAAGGGAACTCACACTTCGTTACATTTGCTACCTGGAAGAGTACAAGACAGACATGACAATCCCACCCACAACTCCAAGCTGACCACTAGTATTGTGTTTCTCATGTTAACGATGACTGCTTTTCTAGTTATAGTTCCGTTGCGGATTTTTTTTGGTGTTGGCAGTGGACAACTGCATAAAATATATTAAATACAGAAAATATAAATTTTAATGTGAAGCTACAGACCTTCCATTTTGAATGTCAGTTCTCTCTCTTTTTCTACTTCATTATTTTATTCTGTGTTATTTGGAGACAGACATGGTCTTACTATGGTAGCCCTGGCTGTGTACCAGGCTAGTCTTTAACTCCTCTGCCTCCGGAGTGCTGGGATTAAAGGCATACCCCCTCCGGCAGCTCAAATGTCAGCTCTGAGTGTAGGTCCATTACGTTGTTTTGACTTTGGGTCTGGTTAATTTTTGTATGTGATGCTTTATTTATTTGCAAGTTTTTTATATGGTAAACTTTATATCTGAGGGAACTGCACTTAGTTGAGACCGGCTCAGCTGGCCTTACAAGTGTCTTAAGTGTCTTGCTGGATGTGTCTTTCAAGCACAGTAGGCACTCGGTAAATCCTCTCCAGGAATATTGTCGGGGGCAAGTTCTTGTGTGCTTCATAGGCTCAGCTCTCATGTCAATACTGATTACTGTGAGTTCTTTCCCCATTCCAGACAGTATCGACACAAAATAACCACCTGCTTCAATGCAGTGTGGCGCTTCACAATGGAGAACAAAAAGGATGCTTCTATTGCTATCCCAAGATGGCCACTTAAAAACCTCACTGTATTTAGAATTTTTCCTTTCTCTTGGATGCTGATGATGGGAGAAATTTTGAAGATACAGGCCATTACAATTTGCAAGAATTCTGGGAGTCTGGCAAGTGAAGTAACTGCAGTAGGACCCCCGACTGAGTAGCACTTCTGAAGTTCCCAGGGTCTTCTGCCATCTGAGCTAGTCTAGCTTCAGAGGTTGGAGTATCACTAACAACTGATAAGGGGACCTTGGGAGCAGTGGTATTTCCCTGCTTGGTCGTGAGACATAGTTAAGCAAGCAGAGCAAATGTAGCACATGAAGGAAGGCCAGGCCAGGCGCTAGTCTGGGACCAGAAAACCTGTCTCTCCTGCTCCTCGGTACACAAACACACAGCTACACACACACTTCCTCTTCTTACAAAAAATTACTAAATAATAAATGTATATATATATATATATATATTTGAAGAAAGGATACTAAGATAAGTTAAATATGCCAGGCAGTGATGGTGCATGCCTTTAATCCCAGCACTTGGTAGGCAGAGGCAGGCAGATTTCTGAGTTCAAGGCCAGCCTGGTTTACAGAGTGAGTTCCAGGACAGCCAGGGCTACACAGAGAAACCCTTTCTCAAAAAACAAACAAAAAACAAAAAACAAAAAAAAGATGAGTTAAATATTCTATTTTCTATCCTTACTTCTACATCTATATATTCTTTTGCATTTTCTCAACCATATAATATACATTATTCCATCTGATCCCCTCAACTTGCATATGTGGCTATTATTAGTTTTCTTCAGCATGATAATTATTTCTTTTTCTAACTTTTTGTTGAAGTATAATATATGACCAGGAAATTGTTCTAATTAAGAGTGTTTAAAAATATCTATAAAATTTTGAGGGTAAACTGGTTGTATTGGCATATGCCTTTAATCCAGTGGTTCTCAACCTGTGGATAGAGGCCCCATTGGAGGTCAAACAACCCTTTTACAGGGGTAGCCTAAGACCATCTGCATATCAAATATTTATATTAGAATTCATAACAGTAGCAAAATTACAGTTATGAAGTAGCAGTAAACATAACTTTATGGTTGAGGGCAATTACAACATGAGGAATTGTATTAGAGAGTCAACACATTAGGAAAGTTGAGAACCACTGTTTTAATCCCAGCACCTAGGAGGAAGACAAAGGCCAGCCTGGTCTACTGTAGAGGAATTTTGAAACATGGCTGCTCTGGCAAGGGATCACATCCAGAGATCTTCTAGGTCTGTGTGATCCTGCTGGAATGACACACATTGTTAATCTCTCCAGCTGGAATATGGACACACCTTTAGTACATACCTTTAAGGTAAAGTTGGTTTGTAGCAGGAAGCAGCCATGTTTGAAAATGAAATCTAATTGAGGGGCAGACAAAGTGACGAATCAGCATTTGAGAGGGAGGCAAAAGTATCAGGAGTTCAAGGACAGCCTCAGACAGAGTTTTGAGGCCAGCCTTGCCTACATAAGCCCTGTCCAATACCTCTACCATCACCATCTCCCCTCCAAAATACATACTAAGCTAGGCATGGTGATATACGCCTGTAGCCCCAGTGACTTAGGAGCCTGAAGTAGGAGAATGGCCTTAGCCCAGGAGTTTAAGACCAACCTATATAATGTAGTGAGATCCCATCTTTAAAAATATATAGTGACACAGACCCTGCCCACAGCCACGCCACATGGCACAGGTGGTCAGAGGACATCTAGAGGCCTACCTGCTACCACACAACAGCTTGGGAAGGGGAAGACATCCAGAGAGACTTGTCTACCTCCACACCACACAGGCTGGCTAGGGAGGAACCAAAAGCAGGTGTTCTGTCAGAGGCCTGCCTGCCTCCATGCCACAGCGCCAGCCCTCCTCGTGGCCCATCCACAGCAGGAGCTACTGCATGCAGTGTGCGAGTGTGTGGTAGACAGAAGGGGGAGAAGGACAAGCAGAAGAGTCTGAGCATCCTGAAGGAAGGTGGAGCTAGAGATGTGAGGGTGGAGAGGAATAGCCTGTGGAGAGAGAGTGGCCAGCCCCACCCCCTGAGGCCATGATGAAGTCCCAGCCTGTCCTACTGCTGAAGGCCATGTCTGGGTCTATGGCCCTGCAGCAACAGGGGGCTGTATCAATTTCTGTGGCTCATATTACCACTAAAGATCATGCGAATGCCCTGGTCTGGCCAGTCTCCTGGGACCACATAGATGTCCAAGGGCTGTGCAGAGCTGGTTCCACCCCTCAGTGGCTGTGGCATGTTGGAGAGTTGGCCCTGCCTCTCACTGGCTGCAGCACTCTGGAGAGTCAACCCTGCACCTCTCCCGGGCAGCATAGTGGAGCTGACCCTGGTGGTAGAGGCAAAGGTGAGCCAGCCCCGAGGGCATGAGCGCTGGAGAGCTGGCCCCACTACTGTTCCCAGCAGTTCTGATTTCCTGATTAAAGCCAACTAGGGTCAAGCACTAAGAGGAAAACCGGATAGGTAAGGAGGCTTATACCAGTAAACCTCGCACTGGGAGACTGAGACAGGAGGTTGCCAAGAGCTAGAGGCCAGACTGGGTCACATGTAAATACTACACTACCTGGCCTACAAAATGAAAGAAAGAAAATAAAAGAAAGAAAGACAGGGCGGGAAAGATGGCTCAGTGCCTAAAAGTATATACTGCTCTTCCAGAGACCAGAGTTCAGTTCCCAGCACCCAATTTAAGTGGCTCACAATCGACTATACTTCAAGCTCCATGGGTTCTGATGTTTCTAGCTTCTATGGGCACATACACTCATGTGCATATATTCACACACAGAGTTACATACATATACATAATTTTAAAAACAACAAAATAAATGTATTTTAAAGAAAGAAAGGAGGAGGAAGGGTGGAAGAAGAAAGAAAGAGGACAAAATGCGTTTTAGAAATAATCTCACCTCTAGCAAGGACCATTGTCAACTTAGCATGTATTCATTTTTTAAACTTCTTAAGACTATTATTATTATTATTATATTTTATGTGTGTGGATATTTTGCCTGTGCACCACATTTGTGCCCACCCGGTGCCTGTAGAGGCCAGAAGAGGGCATTGGAACTGAAATTCAAGACAATTGGGAGCCACCAGGTGAGCATTGGGAATCAAACCCAGGTAAGCCAGTGCTCTACGCCTAAGCCATCTCCTGCTTCTCGTGTATGCTTCCTGATCAGCCGAAGCAGTCTAATGACTACTGAAGGCCAGCCTGGCTGTTTGCAGAGCCCGGTCTTCGGAAGTCTGGTGCCATCCCTGCCGGCTGCGTATTATTTACTGTCAGCCTCCGAATCCCTGAGCGATCGATCCTTTACTGCTCTGACCTTCCTGGTGGATCTTCTTGCTTTCAGCTCTGCAGCATGTAAAAACAGCTTTTCTGATTTGGTGTGGTGTGGCGTTGTGTTTTGTTGTTTTGTTCCGCTTTGCTTTTTTTCCTCCTGTTTTTTCTTTCATTTTTAAAAAAAAAATACAGAGTCTTATGTGTCCTGGGCTAGCCCATAGAAGCGAGTCCTGGGCTAGCCCATAGAGGAAAGGGTGTTTTCACCTCCCAGCTGCTGAGATTACAGGCAGCTCAAACCAGCTTTTCAATATTTAATTTCCTGGCCCTTCAAGTCAACTACTGTTACAAGTTCCCTAGTTTTATCTACACTAATTTACAGATTATACCTCTTCAGAAAAACAAAAAACAAAAAACCCTTTTAAGCCAGACTCTACGCTTAGAGCATTAACTGCAAACGTGGTAACCAGCAGGGGGTCCCAGTGAGCCCAGAGGCCCTGCTGTTCAGAGAACAGTCTCCCACATGTGATGAGAACTGGGGTCCTTTGTTTCAGAATTACTATCTTGAGACTTCCTTTTCAAAAGTAGGGGTGTGTTCCACAGACCGAGTGACTCCCAGATACAGAGGTAAAGGGGTGCACTGCCACAAATGCTTTGGTAGAACCAGATGCGATGATCTCACCAGTAAGCCAGCGCAGGAGAGGCTCCGGGAGAAGATCAAACATTTGAAGCCAGCCTGAGCTCCATAGCAAGACCCCATCTTGAAATAAAACCAAAAAGCTTTGATGGAGGGTGGGGTAGAGTATGTCCTGGAAGAAGAGAAGCCAGAGACAAACTTTGCCTGCCTTGTAGTTTAGCCGAGTCTCCTGAACACCGAGGGTGGGTTATTTCTTTGTTTATACATTTATTTTGCAAGAGTCTCACTGTATAGCCCTCACTGGCCTCGAACTCACTATGCAAATCAGGCTGGCCTCAAACTCATTATCTGGCAGGATAATGATCTGAATGCCTCTGCCTCTCAAGTGCTAGGATTAAAGGCTTGTACCACCATGCCCATGTTGGACTATTGGGCTTCGTAAGAACTTGAGTTAACGGGACAATTCTGTTTATCCTGAGTCTTGAGCTTGTCTCTGCTCCTCATTTGGAAACTGAACATACCCCAGGAGAGCAGATCTGCCTCTTTTAAGGGAAGAGAATCACAGAAGAGTAAACTCAGGGTGGCGTGTGACTCAGGAACTAGTTGTGATGAGAAGCCAGTGGTACACACCCTCCTCACATGGCAGCTCTGCCTGCTGCCTTCCTCAAGAGGAACAAGAAGTGGATGCTCTATGTCTGAGGGGTTTTTTGCTTTGGTTTTTTTTTTTTTGTTTTGTTTTGTTTTGTTTTTTTGTTTTTTTCTTCCAATAGCTGCAGATACTGATGGCCTATTTTTGATCTGTTCCTGTCACTGTCTCCTCCGTGGAGGGGACAGTTGGCCCCACAGGTTGACCGCTGAGCTTGAGCCTCAGGCTGGCAGGGAGGCTGCAGCTCAAAACACCGGGGCACCCAGGGGAAACATTATCCTGCCAGAGCCGAACAAGGAACTGAGTGTTTAGAATAACTTCAAGAAAGTCGTGGGCGTTTCCTCTGTCAGGGAAACAAGAAACCACAGTGAGATAATGGATAGCTATATTCAGGTCACAGATTATCAGCTGCCACTGCTGCTTCCTGTTCAGAATTCGATGAAACTTTCTAGTCACTGAGCCTTGTGGGTACTGTGAGGGTGAGTGCTATAGGGCTTCAGAGTTCTGCCTGGGGCTCTGGCTTAGCCCAGAGGTGGGAACTGGGTCTTTTTGGGGGCTGGGTGGGGGGTGGACAAAGCTTCACATGTCAGTCCTTATTTGTTTGCTGTCTGTTTTGTTTTGTTTCTGAGGCATGGTCTTATGTAGGCTAAGCTGGATTCAGACTCTATGCACCAAGGATGGCCTTGAACTTCTGCTCCTTGTATATCTACCTCTTGAGTGCTGGAATTGCCTGTGTGCACCACCACAGCCAGTGTGTGCTGTGCTAGGGATAGAACTGACGACTTCCTACAAGTTAACCAAACCTCCTACCAGCTGAGCCACACCCCAAGCCCTGGGATCCAGTTCTTAAAAGAGAAGATGGTGGATAAGGGACCAAGAGCAAGGGTTATTTTTTTTTTTTTTTACTACGTTTACAGTATTTGTCAGGCTCTTGAGCTACGAGATTTCCGTGCATTCGCCTGGTTGATTCCAAAAACCACCTATGAGAAAGTAATGTCCATACGTGACAGTGCCACACCTGGGAACCAGACCGGGACTTTTCTATTTTCTCCCTCCTCTGTCCCCCCTTTTCTTCCTTCCTCTCCTCTTTCTTTCCTTCTTCCCTCTTCTTCTTCAACTTCTCTCTCTTTCTCTTTCTAATTTACATACATTTCTATCATTCCTTGGAGTTCTGTCATTCATACCTCTTTCCAGAAAATAGTTGCTGCTGCTCTGACTCCCAGACACACTAATTTTTAATATTTGTTTGTTTGTTTATTGGTTTTAGGAGACAGGATTTCTCACATAGTTCTGGCTGTCCTGGAACTCACCAAGTAAAGCAGTAGGGGTTCAAACTCAAAGATCCAGTGCCCCCCCCTCCTGAGTGGGATTAAAGGTGTGTGCCGCCACCACCACCTGGCAATAACCAAAGGTTTTGGCTTCTGTCCTCCAGTGTTGGTTTTTACTCATTCCTGAACTTCAGACCAGTATTCTTGTATCCAGCTTGATTTTCTTCACAAAGTCTATCTGAGATGTATATATAGTGTATGTACCACCATGTTGCTCCAATTTTACTACCAAGTAGCATTCCATTTTGTGAATTTACACTTCAGTTTATTTATCTAGTGGATTTGGATCCCCTGCCCCAGTTTTAGGTTATTTTGAATAACACTGCCATGAACAGTCTCCTTAGTTGGGGATATTTAACATTTTATTAAACACTGTAGTGTCAGAGATATGGGGGCCATCCCATACTCCCAGAAACCCTAGACCAGTGTTCTAGTTCTTTCACACTCTTGACAACACACAAAATTATTGTTCTGTTCATCTCAGCCGTTACAGTGAGTGCAAGAATTGGGTCTTTCTGATTCCAAAGCCTATGCAGCATTATAAAATCCTGGGGTGGAGCTCCTGCTGTATGTGTGGCTCTCTGTGGTGGAGGGGAATGAGAGAACAGAGAGATGCACTCCTGGCAGAAGGAATGGAAAGGGACTGCTTAAGACAGCTGGGTGCCAAGAAGCCAGCCTCCTCTATCATTTCTTGATTGGGTGCAACATGCCATTTTCTAGGAACAGCACTGCTGGAGAAAGCTCTCTTGTGGCTTCTGGTACAAAGGCATGCCAAGTGTGTGGCCAGTATGGTTAGAGCCTACTGTAGAGTCAGCCCTGTTCTTCCCTAAGAGCTTGAAGTGGTTCAGGCCAGAACATCAAAGGACCATCAAGGATGGGCCAGCCCCAAGAGGCACTGTGGTGCAAAGAGTAAAAACCTGACTGTCCTCCACTCTGGCCTTCTCTGTAAGTCTTACTATTGAGTGGAGGCAAAGACACCTGCCTGTATTCAATGCCACATAGGTCTCTTCAGGCTCAGTTCTGTTTCTAGGTGCCTACTCCCTCAGTAGACCCTCTCCCCATGCTCCATGTTCACCATGCTGACCTATTCGGTATTAACGACATCTCATGCTATAATAAGTGTCCCCATGGAAAGTACGTGCCCCATCGATGCCCTTTTTGTCAGTTGATCTGGTAGACTCCTCATCCCTCAAAACTCAGCTCAGGAAATATGTTTGTTGTGAAACCTTTTCTAGTCACTCAGTTGTTCTGCTGAAAGATGGATGAACCTATACATTGTATTATACACCTCCTGACTCTACACTGCTTTCTCACCAGACTGTGAATTTACAGAGGATGTGTCAGGTGCATAGCAGGTTCTCAGTAAACATCTATTGACTGGGTGAGTAAATTTATGATTGAATGAATAAAGGAAGGAATCTTAAATGAAAATTAGACATGGAAACACTAAAAACATAAAAATTAAAACACTATCATCCCTCAAGGTAAAATATATATGCAGGTATATATTCTATGAGTTAGCCAAGTAGTATTTTACTTTCCTTTTTTGTTTGTTTGCTTGTTTATTTCTTGAAACAATGTTTCATTATGTGGCCTTTAACGCACAGCTGTGCTCCTGCTCCTGTCTGAGTGCTGGTAGTAGATATGTCTTTTATATGTTACCATTCATATGTAAGTCAAGGGGAAGGAGTACAGCTGTTCAGTGGTAGTGGATTTCATAAAGGACATGCAAAGTCCTGGGCTTAACCTCCAGCACCGAGTAAAAGAATGTGTACGATATAAGGACCACTGGGAGCTGGATATGCTGGCTCTCACCTGTCACCCAACACTCAGGAAGCCAAGACAGAAAGATCGTAAGTTCAAAGCCATACTGCTCTACATAGCGAGATCCTTGCTTCAAAAAAATATTAGAAGAAAGAAAATATCAAAAACAAATGCAAGTTGAAGGAACAGATCAGAGAAAAGAAGTAAGGGCTGGGTTTTCCTTTCTATTTACCCTCCTGAGAACTCTTAAAGAATTCGCTATTCATTCACTCACAAAAAAATTAAGTTAGATTTATTATTAGTGTGAGTACATTTGTGCATGTATAGAAATCATAGGACAAGTTTGTGAGTTGGTTCTTTCCTACCAACTTCACGTGGCTTCCAGGCATCAAAACCTTGCCAGGCTTGCACAGAGCACTTTACCTGCTGAGCCATCTTGCTGGCCCAAAAAAGGGTGGTTGTTGTTGTTGTTGTTGTTGTTGTTGAGACAGGTTCTTACACTATAGCTCAAACTGGCCCGGAAGTTACTGTAACTCAGACCTGAAGCTCTCTGAGGCTCTTACTTCAGGCTCCTAAACAGCATTCATTCATCTTAATTACAAAAGTTTAATAATGTGCACTCTAACCAATTATACTGTACAGGAATACATAAATACAAAGATTTCTATATGAGTATTAAATATGTGTATAATTATTTAAAAGATAAATAATACTGTGCTGTGTGATTGTGTTCTGAACACTGCTTTTTAATTTAGCTCATGAACATTTAGCTCATATGCATATATAGCCCCTTCCTTTTAATGGCCACATGGTATTGCATTGAATAGTGCCCAATAACTTAGATGCTTCCTAAGCCTGTACTAATATAGCATAGTCTTTCATAAACACAGAGCCCCCAAAAGAAAAGTTAAGTGACAGTGTGGGACTTAAGATGACATGTTCATCACAGGAAGGACGCTATGAATCCCAGAAAAGACACAAACTAGAAAGTCTTTTGACAGCACATGTACCTATAGGGACAAAATTGGAAGGCATGAATGCCCCCTCGAGAAAGCCATCACTCCCGCCCACCAGGGCTCGCATTTCATTGGCTGGGACACAGAGGGATCCTGGATCCCCAGAAGAAGAATCCAGAAACATAAACTGAATGTAGGAAGCAGTTTGCTTTACACGAACAAATTGGTTTTGCAGAAACAGGAAATTTCTCTCATATTTTAAGTCTGAAAATAGAAGAAATATGCTGGATGCAGAGGGATTTGAGGAATTTGGCTAGCGTTGTGAAGTAACTTTTATGTGCATTTTGAATCTGATAATTATGCACTTCCCAGAAAGCCTTTTAGTGAGAATCAAGAATGCTCACACAGTAATAGTCCAGGGAAGGAAATACTTGTAAATATGGCTGTTGAGTGTAGAGGTGCAGGGAGCGAGTCCCTCTGCATGCTGAGGGAGAGTATAGAGGTGATGGCTTGACCCCTCTTGAAGCTGGCTTTCTGGTTTCTGCCTGCTGGCCCTGGGGGCTTCCTGCCTAGCTCATTTGGTTACACTCAGAGCTTACACACACACTTGCTTTTGTCTGGAAGGTGCTTTCTCCCTCTCTAACTTCCCAGCTTTCTACGCTTCAACTATTCCTTCCATACTTTTATACTTAGCATAATGGAAGCTGTCCCCAAACACGCAGTGTAAGCTTCCTCTGTCTATATTCTGTGACAACCTGTCTTGTTTGGTTTTGGATATATTTTTTTTGTCTTTAGAGCAGTTACCCTAATAACAATAACACATTAATTTGTGTGATTACTGATTGAAGTGACGACACCCTCCCCGAGAAAGCATGTTTATTTCTTCATGGCTGAGTTCCTAAAGCCTTATAAAGGTCTGACATGAAATAGATATCCATTAAATATTCACTAAGTGAATGTTTCTAAAGGGTGATCTCTGTCAAAGTTGTAAATGCATTATGGCATAGCTCAATCATCCAAATTAAACAATCTGTCCTGTAGAAAAGTACACATTGTACTAAGATGCCAGGGAAAGTATGGTGGCTAATGTAGTAGCTCTATTAGCAAAGGCTTAGAATAAGTCCACAGTGTGGTACATCCTCAATGGAATACTATGTAACCACTAAAAATAATGAGATAATAGAGTGGCATAAAAATGTGGAAGGAGAGATTAAAATACAGAGCTTGCAGGACTTTTTTAGACCAGTGAGATGACTGTAAGATTGTAATAGCAAACATGTCATGCTTGATTTGGTTTTTAGGCTGGTAATCCCAGCATTCAGGAGGCTGAGGCTTTGAAAATCAAGGATTCAAGGTCACTAACAGTGACTCCTGACACAGACTGTGCATTTGAGGTGATAACGCTGTGTGAATGAAGGTTCATCAATATAACAAATGTATCACTCTAGTTAGGGACACTGATGATGAAGGAGGCCATGACTATGGAAGTACACGGGGGAAAGACAGGTTTGAAGTACAGAAGAATTGAGAGTCTGGCACATGCCAGGTAACTGCTTAACTAAAGCATTATAGACTCAATCTTAGTTTTACTTAAAATATATTTATTTAACACTTGGGAGGTAGAGGCAGGCAGGGTCTCCGAATTTGAGGCCAACCTGGTCTACAGAGTGAGTTTCAGGACAGCCAAGACCACTCAGAGAAACCTTGTCTCAAAAAAAAAACCAAAAACAAAAACAAAATTATTATAAATGAGAGGTCACGAATGCCACGGCACATGCGTACAGGTCAGGACGGCTTTGTCAGTTGGTTTTTCTGCCTCCATTGTGACCTGAGATCCTGGAATTGATCAACTTAGGTCCTCGGGCTTGAACACTGAGCCCTTTACCCACTGAGCCATCTCTGCAGTCCTTTTGTTTTGAACAGTCTATTTTGTCTATTTTGTTTTGGAAAAGTGTCTCACTAAGTTGCCCAGACTTTCTTTGACTGTGTAATCCTCCTGTTCACCTTCCAAGTGCCAGGAACTACAGGATTGCGCCACCAGGCCTGAGCTGAGACTCTTGAACTTGCAACTCAGTTGTATTCTGAACTTAAAGCGTCTTTAAAATTTGAAGTCTGTTTCTAAAAAGCCTACAAGCCATATGTAGTATTCTAATTATTTATTTTACGTCCATGTGCTTTCGGAATTTCTTACAGTGTGCGTTACTTTTATAATTAAAAAGTACTAAAGGAACTGGGGTTGTTTCTCAGGGGTAGTACAGTTGCCAAGCATACATGATACCCTGGGTTTAATCCCCAGGACCAAGGGAGAAAGAAAAGGGGTGCCAGACATGATGGCTGTCTTAGTTACTTGTCGGTTGATATGATAAAATACTCTGACAATGGGAACTTAAGGAAGAAAGGTTTGTTCAGCTCACAGATCTAGGGTACTGTTCATCATGGTGGGGGAGTCACACCTCAGGAGCTTGAGGGAGCTGCTCATATTGCATCCATGTCGGGAAGCAGAGAATAATAAATGGATATGTTCATTTCACTTTCTCCCCTTCATACAATCTGGGATTCCAGCCCAGAAAAGAGCTCCACCTGCCTTGGGTAGATCTTCCTCCCGCAGTTCTGATGATTCCACACAAGTGCGGCCAGAAATCCCTCACTCGGGTGAGTCTTGGTCTCACCAAGCTGACAGTTGAGATTAACCATCACAGTGGCACATGCCTATTTCCTGAAAGGCCATGGCAAGAGGATTGTGAGTTTAAGAGCAGCCTGAGATACACAAAAAGAGCCAGTCTCAACTACTCCCCCCCCCAAAAAAAACCCCAAAGCAAACAAATAAAACAAACAAATAAAAATCAAAACAAACAAAACAAGAAATACTAAAGATCAAGAAAAAAAGGAAAAAGCCAGGCATAGTGCTACATGCCTTTAGTCCAGCACTTGAGAGGTTGAAGCAGAAAGGCAATTCTAAGTTTAAGGCTAGCCTGGTCAACATTATTTTAAGATAGCCAGGGCTATAGAGTGAGATCCTGTAGAAGAAGAAAAGGAGGAAGGGGGAGGAAGAGGAGGAAGAAGAGGAAGAGGGGGAAGAAGAGGAGGAAGAGGAGGAGGAAAATCAAGACACTTTTTATAGTCCATTTTGAATATTCAAATATATACATAGAAACAGGCTAATAATGCTTGCCAGCCAACAATTGCACATGCCTTCCCCTGAACACTTGGAAGTTGACTTTTTCACCCACACAGTCTTTGTGCTACCTTAAAATGCCCTAAAGAGGCACGGAGAATTTGTGATGGTGTTTGTGGTGCTTTGAAATATGGATCCAAATGTTTCATAGCCACCGCTTACTCTAATCGCTAAGAGGCACTTCAGAAGACCTGCCAGTAACTGTCTGTGTGAGATTTTTTTGTTTGGTTGGTTTTTGTTTTTTGAGACAGGGTTTCTCTGTGTAGCCCTGGCTGTCCTGGAACTCACTTTGTAGACCAGGCTGGCCTTGAACTCAGAAATGTGAGATTTTTAATACTTGTATTTATTTATTCGAGAGGTGGCATGCTATGGAACATGTTTTGGGGTCAGAGAAAAACTTAGAGGAGTTGTTTCTTTCTTTGGCCCTTGTGTCCTGGGGATCCAAGTCACATCATCAGGCCTGGCAGCAAGGACCTTTACCCGCTGAGCCATTTTGCCATCTCCAATGTGAAACTTTTGTGTGCTAATTTTGTTTCTTGTTGTGTTTTTTGGTTTTTTTTTTTTTTTTTGAGGGGGTGGGGTTTTTTTTGGTTTTTTGTTTTGTTTTGTTTTTTGGTTTTTTTTGACACAGGGTTTCTCTGTATAGTTCTGGCTGTCCTGGAACTCACTTTGTAGATCAAGCTGGACTCGAACTCAGAAATCCACCTGCCTCTGCCTCTGCCTCTGCCTCTGCCTCTGCCTCTGCCTCTGCCTCTGCCTCTGCCTCTGCCTCTGCCTCTGCCTCTGCCTCTGCCTCTGCCTCTGCCTCTGCCTCTGCCTCTGCCTCTGCCTCTGCCTCTGCCTCCCATTGGGTTCTTTTTTTGTGGGGAGGGTGTTGTGGTTTATGTAGCCCTGGCTGTCATGAACCTTACTCTGTAGATCAAGTTGGTCTTGAATTTACAGAGGTTACCTGCTCCTGCCTCTCAAGTGGCGGGATCAAAGGTGTACACCACCATACCCACCTTCTGTGAGATTTTTGAGGGCAGTTTTTCTCCTGTGCTACAGAGACGCAAAGTTTCCTTCCTTCTTCCTTTCTTTCCTTCGTTTTGTTTTGTTTTGTTTTGTTTTGTTTTGTCTTCTTTCTTAAAATAAAGTCTCTCTATGTAGCCCATGCTGGCCGGAAAGACAGAGATTCACGTCTCTGCCTCTCAAGTACTGGGATTAAAGCACAAAGATAAATTTCTTTAGCTCATGGTAACATCATGCCCATCGTTAGTAGGTATCACTCCTGGTTTCCTGGTTTGTGACCTTGCTTATCCTTCTCCCTAACCCATAAGATATGTACATATATAATGTGTAAATCCTTTGGGTATATAGGCACTCCAAAAAAAAAAAAGCCATAGTACAGTTTAATGAATAGATATGACTTTAGCCTCTGTAACTAGTATTATACCATAGCTGACTGCTATATGAAACTGCTGTGTGTGTGTGTGTGTGTGTGTGTGTGTGTGTGTGTGTGTATTCAGACACTTTACTTTTCTGCTTCTCCGGTGAACACCAACCTGTTTCCATATCTACCCCTCTGATGAATACGCTTGCTCATGTGCCGTGTATGAGATTGCTGGCTCGTTAGGCATATGTATGTTTAAATTCATGAAATATAGTCAGATGGCATCCAGAATAGCTTTACAAGCCTTCACTGACACTCCTGGTTCCTTTTCCCTCACATCCTTGCCACACTCGGTGGATTACCTGTCACGTCTTACTTTGCTGTGACCCTATCGGTACAAAGTGATAATAACTTGTTTTCATTATTATTGTCGTTGCTTTGTGCTGGGAATTAAGCCCTTGGACTCACATACAGTAATCATGTATTCTTCTATTGTGTAAGACCTCATAACTTAATTTACATTGCTTAAAGTGCTCTAAGATTGAGCATCCATTGAAGTGGAAATTTCTGGTTTCTTTAACAACTCAGTTGTGGCATGTGATGTTCTTCAGGAAGCTGTCTTGTGAGAGGGCATGCACGCGCCACAACTGAGTTATTAAAGAAACCAGAGATCTCCATTTCAGTCCATCTTTCCATGTTTGTCAGCTACTCTCATCACTTAAGTTTTTAATCCTTTCTTTTCTGCTTGAGGTAGAGTCTCTTGTACCCTAGGGTGGACTCGGTTTACTGGTAGATGAAGATGATCTTGGCTTTCTAATCCTTTTGCCTCGACTTCCCCATTCTGGGATTACAGAGGCGTGGGAGTCAGACTCAGGGCTTCCCGAACACTAGGCAAGCACTCTGTTAACTGAGCTCCATCTCTCGTCCCGTTGTCAGCCGTTTGGATTTCTAATTTTAATTTACTACTATATTTGTTGCTCAATTTTAATCAGATTTCTGGTCCTTTTCTTCAATGTGCAGGAATTCGTTGAACATTCAAGATATTAATCCTAAGATAATGCAAGGTATACTATAATATATTGCATATAATAATATATTAATTCTAAGAAAATATAATAAGATAAGATATTGCAAATATCTTATCCCAAATGCACGTCATGTGATTGTTACAAAACTCCAGAGAGTAAGTGTATGTGGTGGCACACACCTTAGTCCCAGGACTCAGGAATCAGAGGTAGGTGATCTATGTGAGTTCAAGACCATCCTGGTCTACAAAGCAAGTTCCTGGACAGACAGAGCAACACAGAGAAACCCTGTCTCAAAAAAACAAACAAAAACAAAAACAAAAACAAAAACCATCCAGAGAGGGGTACTTCGTGGGAGGAGTGGTGCTCATGGTGTGGCACAGATATCTGATGGGATTTTTGGAGATGCTGCAAAGATTTTTTTTTAAGATTTATTTATTTACTATATATAAGTACACTGTAGCTGTCTTCAGACACACCAGAAGAAGGCGCCAGATCTCATTACAGATGGTTGTGAGCCACCATGTGGTTGCTGGGATTTGAACTCAGGACCTCTGGAAAAGCAGTCAGTGTTCTTAACCGCTGAGCCATCTCTCCAGCCCAAGATTTATTTTTTTTAAAGATGTGTGGTTTTGTCCTATAATGAATTAAGCTATATATTTGATTTAAGTCCTCTTCTGCATATTGGGAGATAGTTCAGTCATTGGCATGCCTGTTGTACAAGCAGGAGGACCTGCTCTCCAGTTAGACAAAAGACCAGGCCTAGTGATGAGCATTTGGAATCCCAATGCTGAGTAGACAGAGACAGGAAGATCCTGGAAACTCACTGGGTAGCCAGTCTACCTCAGTCAGGAAGTCTCAGGCTCCAATGGGAGACTGTCTCAGAGGTGATGCTGAGGAGTGATACTGAAGTTGGACTGTGGCCTCTGCACACACCTTCACATACCTTCACACACCTGCACACACACACACACACACACACACACACACACACACACACACACACATACACCAGTATTCAGGATCTATAGCATGTATTAACCAATTCACCCTATATTGATAGAATGCTTGCCCAGAATTCATTCGGTCTTAAGTTTGTTCCCTAGTGCCTCAGGAACAATTTTCTACTACTTATCTGATAATGAGTCCGAATTTATTTTTCAAATAAATCCACTTTGTTCATCAGTCAAAGCGGACCTAATTCTTAGACATACACTGCTTCCTAAAGATACTTTTGTTTGCTTATTTATTTATTTGTTTGTTCGTTTGTTTATTTATTTATTGCCGCTCTGCCTTTTCTCTTTCTTATCCATCAATAAAGTGGCCACACTCCTATTGGATCCAAAACCAAGCAAGGGCTTGTGGCATCAATCCTCTAGGGATAATTTAGGCACATGGGCAGAGGAAGGTATGCTTTCAGGAGCTTTGCAATTTGTTTCATGGACCTTAGAGGTTAGTTCTGCCACCATTGCTGACAGGCTCAGAGCAACACTAAGGAAGAAGGAATGAAAGAAGGGAGGGAGGGAAGGAGAGAGGGAGGGAGGAAGGGAGGCAGAGTAGGCAAACAAGACTAGCAAGTTGGTATCCACGTTATTCCCAAACTGGGTAACCTTAAGGTCCCAGAGCTTCACACACTAGTGCTCTTTGACTGTATAAAACTAAACCGTGTTTAGGACTCTGCAAGCTCTAGACTAGAAAAAGAACTGCTTGTTGCGCAGTTTAGAGCTTCCATTTTCAATAATGAAAGGAATTGTAATGTTGGAGGAGGTTGGGGTGAAGGGCAAAGCAAGCTGTGCCAGTACAAACTGTTTTGCTTGTAATGACTAAAACTTCTGCCTTGGTGATATCAGCCTTCAAAGACCTATCTCTTTCCCCAATAACTTGATACCAGCTTCGGTCAAAGCACCCGCCACAGCAGCTGCACTAAGCCACGGGCTCCCTGTGTTATTTTTATCTCAGAAGCTCACTGGGACTCACTTGCTCACCAATATGTTGAGGAGAAGGACTGGGAGGCCTAAATCCTATTGTGTACCCCACAGAGATAACCCCCACATTCGCAGTGAAGACGTACTTTTACTAAACGGCTAAGACCCCTGCACCCTCCAAACAATGTTGTTTATTTACTAAAAGGCAAGAGAGCTCAGCCTTGGCCAGGTGGCCTCAGCAAGAATTCCTCCTCCCCTCCTCCTGAGAATTCACAACCCATCTCACTGCACGGAGGAGGATGGCTGTTCTGCTCCTGGATGCCAGGTACTTCACAGTCATCAGAAGGAGTCAGGAAGCAGAAGGGAAAGAAATGAATCTTGAATTTCTAACAGTAAAGCATTTCTCTCAATAGTCTGGACCCTCATTGCCGATCTCAGAACAACTTCCTAAACCCCAAGCGTGGCATACATAGCTTTGAATTAAATAGGTCCCTTCTCCAAGTCTCTTTCCACCCAGGGTCCCATCACAGTGCCCAAAAGCCATTCCACGAAGTTTCTCCTTTTCCAGCCAGCAGCGTGAGCACTTTCCTATCCACTGTCATATTTCACCCAGGAGAGGGCGCCAGCGTGACGTAGATGAAGCCAGCGTTGGGAGAAACTGAAAAACAGGGCCCAGCAGCAGGCAGAACATACCAAACTTTAGGTGATCTTGACCCAAGTGTCCAGCTAGGCCAGACACTCTGGTCTCCTCCTTGAAGCTCCCCTTACCCTTATCAGAGAAGAAAACAAGGCCAGACTAATTGTATTACATTAATCTATATTAATATAATTTATACTATAATTTAAATAAAGTATATATTATACAATGTGTAATTTATAATATATAGTATTGTAGTATTTAGTATATAGTACACATCACATACACACACACACACACACATATATATATATATACACACACACACATATATATATATACACACACATATATATACACACACACATATATATCTTAATATTTAAGGCTCAGGATACATTTGTTAAGTACCAAAAAAGATTACTAAAATTAGGTGAGCGAAGATGACTGGGGGATCGTCTTTCCACCATACCTGATGGCCTGAGATTGATCTCCAGAGATCCACACAGTAGAGAGAACTGAGTCTTGCGAATTGTCCTGTAACCTCTATGCATGTACCTATACAACCTCTCCCCCACATAAATAAATAAATGCAAAAATATTAAAGTTGTAGTATATTTTAATTGTTATGACTTAGCAAATTAAAGTTGTAACACAAACACATACTACACCTACATAGTTACATGTATATTTGAGTGTCTCTCCACATATGTTGTTTTATAACATAGTAGGGCAACTTATATAAGTTGTATGAAAATATTATAAAATTGTAGCACAATATAGTGCTGATAATGGGGCCAGGGTTAGGATGTGTAGTATCTTCTGTTGACCCCTCTGAGTACAGCTTAGTGGAGCTCTGTGATCCAGGCTCGACCTCACACATATATGGTCTAATTATCCTCTATTTAAAGGCCAATTGTCAAATGGCCCTACTAATGAATTTCTCATTCTTCACTACCATATCTTATGGCCTAGGCCACTATGACACGGTATATCAACTGTGCAATGAGGGAGAGGAAAGAAGAGGATTCGAAATTACCTGTCATCGTAAGAAAATAACTCTGTTTTGTTGGCTTGGGTTGGATTTTGCTTCTTAAGACTCTTCCTATATTGTACAGGTTGGTCTCAAACTCTTAGACCTCAGTGACTCTCTCACCCCAGTCTCCAGAGTAGCTGGGACTAAAGGCATCCATTATGACAGACTTGGAAAATCATCTTAGCTGCTTAAAAGAACAGATTGAGAGCTGGAGAGATGGCTCAGCAATTACTAGTTCTTGCTATTCTTCCAGAGGACCCTACTTCAGGTCCCAGCAGCTCACAACCTCCTGCTGTAACTCCATCTCCAGAGGCTCCCGCATTGACGTGCACATATCCCCAAATACACACACACACACATACACACACACACACACACACACACAATAACAATAAAAACAGGCGGTGGTGCCTCATGTCTTTAATAGCAGCACTTGGGAGGCAGAGGAAGGTAGATCTCTGAGTTCTACAGAGTGAGTTCCAGGACAGCCACAGGTACACAGAAAAACCCTGTCTTGAAAAGCCCAAAATAAATAACTAATAAATAATAACAATAACAATATTTTTTCTTTAAGCATCAGGACACACAGAGAGAGGACACCCTGACCTGGGGCTGCTCTCTGTACAAACCTCCATCACAGAGGTATCTCCTCTCACAGAGGTATCTCCTCTTAGGCTCCAGAGTTTTCCCTGTGTTTGTATTGTTTTTGTTAAATCAGGAAGTCTTCTTGGAAATCCTCCAGGGAGACACTGGCCTCAAGCCTGCATTCCACCCACCCTACCTCAGTTCTGGGCCAAAACAACAGGAAGTTATCTTCCCAGGAACCCAAGGTCTTGCCCTTAGGATGAGCATCAGCCCTGGTCCTGTCTCCTCTGAAGAGCAATAACTTCTTAGAGTAGAAAACAACAGTAAGATAGAAAGAGAGGGGCATTTTTCTTGGTTGTTTGTTTTTTAAATACGGTCTCAACTACATAGTTGTGGATGACCTGGAACTCAGAGATCCAACTCCCTCTACCTCCCAAGGGCTGGTATTAGAGGACATGCCACCCTGGCCCAGCCAAGTTTGTAGTTTTTAAAGGGCATCTGAAAAACTAAAGGAGTACAAAAAGGAAATCAGCCATAAAGGGCAGGAGATGGGCCAGTGGCTAAGAGCACTTGCTGTTACTGCAGAAGACCTGGGTTTCTTTGCCATCATCCACGTGGTAACTCAAAACCATCTCTAACTTTAGTTTCAGGCAGTCTAATACCCTCTTCTGAATTCCATGAACACTAGGCACACACATATTGCACATACATATAGGCGCTAAACACCCATACCTATAAAATAAGTAAATCTACATTTTTAAAACATTTGTAAGAAAACAACAATAACATATTTATTTCCAAAACATTGTTATTTATGTCCTTCCTTTTCACCTAGTGCCTGCCTGCCATAACTCCCCAGCCAGATATACAGGCTCCATTTAACAATCTTAGGTACTCAGCTTCTCCCTACTTCTTCAGCCACCAGGATATTCACCTCATCTAATCAACACAGGAGAGGGCAAAGGGTAGTGTTTGACTGTGTAGATGCAGATATACTCAAAGGTCTGTGAAATTTGGGCTAGACATAACTCCATGGTAGATCACTTGTCTAGCATGCATAAGACCCTGGATTCTATCCCTGGTACCCCAAGAGAATAAAACAAAAGAGGCCCATTAGTCTTTCTAGATGTTTAGGGAAAAACACCCAGTGCAAGTTCACCATCATATCCAGTGTCACGCTCCAGAAAGGCCTAAAAATTAAAATAATTATAATGCAGAATAAAGTTGATATCTTCTGTCCGGTGTATTCAGATAAATATCCATGTATTTGCTGTAGAAGAATGTGTTTGATCACGGGGCCTTACCTCGCTCTGCAGAACACTATGGAATAAATAGTGCATTCTCATTATTACCATATTAAGATCTGGAAAAGCCTTAAATTCCAAATATATCTGGCCACAGGGACTTTTAGTACTAAGTTGTGAATTCTGGACATTTAACCTGTCCACAGCACACTTAAAGAATCTGAGCAGTTTTGTCATAGTCAAGAAATCAACCTCACACAACATCCCCCGGAGTACCTGGCACAAATCCCTTTGTTCCATGTGCTATTTGTTAATATATAACAGAAGCCCTGGGTAGGGTTTGTTGTATGTGAGCAGGAATCTAAGCAAAACAACTTGAGAGAGAGCATGCTTCCTTGGCCTCAGAGTTTCCAGCTCATCACAGGAGCATCGTAGGGCACAAAGACTCACTTCACGATAATCAGAAGCAGCATACAGAGAGCTTCCTTGTCACCCCTTCTATTCCATTTATGTCTCCAATGTATAGGATGGTGGCACCCATATGCAGAGCAGGTCTTCCCTGTTTAGTGAATCCTCTGGAAACACCTTCACGACTTTCCTTATTTCCTAGTAGTTTTTTAATCCAATAAAATTGACGATCAAAACTGACCACCACAAGTCCACTCATTGTCAGCTTCACATGTAAACATGTCTCCCTAAACCATAGTATTATCCCTTCTGCCCCCTCCCCAAAATTTACCCTTTATCTGACAAAAAAAAATGTATTTAGTCTCTTTTTAAGATTCCCACATAGGGCTGGGCAGTGGTGGCACACGCCTTTAATCCCAGCACTTGGGAGGCAGAGGCAGGCGGATTTCTGAGTTCAAGGCCAGCCTGGTCTACAGAGTGAGTTCCAGGACAGCCAGGGCTACACAGAGAAACCCTGTCTCGGAAAAAAAAAAAAAAAAAAAAAAAAAAAAAAAAAAAAAAAAAACAACAAAAGAAAGAAAAGAAAAAGAAAAAAGAAAAAGAAAAAGAAAAAAGATTTCCACATAGTCTCAACAGTTCCAACATTGCTCAAAGTTCCAGCCCAGATCTTCTCTGAGACTCAGGGCACACTCTTAGCTGTGAGCTTACATAAAACATAAAGTACCCCACTCCCATGGCACTGTGGCACAGAGTAAGCATCGCTGCCTCACAAAGGAAGGATGGGAGCAGAGAAAAGAAGGACGGGGTGAAAATAAGGATGAAGCAGGGCAAGCACTACATGCCGCAGCTCCAGAGCCTGGGTGAGGTGTTTTGCGTTCATCAGGACTTGGACAACCCTACCCACCCCTCTGGTCTTGGTTGCAACCCACACAGCTTCTCTCTTGATCCGTCTCTTCTCTCTGCTTGCAGCTTAAAACCAGGGTGGATGCCTGGATGATCCTGTGACTCTTCCATTCTTTGTATCTTTGTACATGTGGGTGATAGGTCTCTTGATATCTTGATTGCCTGGATGGTTGAACATGAGGGAGATTTCTCTAGATAGTCTTTTGAAGGAGAATTCTCCAGAGTTTGTTCTCAAAAAAAGCAAAGCTTTTCAAATAAGTTAAAAACCCTTTACAGCCTTGGGCTGAGAGTATAGCTCACTTGATAGAATACCTATCTAGCCATCAGGAAACCCTGGATATGATCTTTAGGACTGCCACGAAGCAAGGTGTGGCATGTATATGAAGTACATATACATGCAATCCCAGCACTTGGAAGGCAGCAGCGAAAAGACCAGAAGCGTAGGGGCAACTTGAGTATAGAGTGAGTTCAAGGCCAACTTGGGCTACACAAGATGTACCCTTGAACCAGGAATGGGTGAAGTCTAGCCAATTCCAGAAATACCTGGGGCTTCCTTCCTGTTGTCCCAATGCAAAGCACTCGTGTCTTTCCAATGGTGCTAATGTCTTCAGCAGCACACTCTTCTTGTTCACTGCATTCAGAGTGCTCCTTTGCTGGTCAGACTACACAGGTTCACAATCCTGCTCTGTTTCTTGCTCATGGTTATTGCTGCAAGCTTAGCTGGACATATCCTGCAGTGTCCACGATCCAGGCTATGCTGTGCTGCCTTGAAATTATCTTCCCCAGATGAATTAGCTCATTGCTTTTTAATTCAGCCTTACTCAAAGTCGTATGTCAGCCGGGCGTGGTGGCGCACGCCTTTAATCCCAGCACTCGGGAGGCAGAGGCAGGCAGATTTCTGAGTTCGAGGCCAGCCTGGTCTACAAAGTGAGCTCCAGGACAGCCAGAGCTATAAAGAGAAACCCTGTCTCAAAAAAAAAAAAAAAAAAAAGTCGTATGTCATGGATAAAATGAAAATAAAATACAAAATATGTATTTTGTATATATTTCTATTATATATACATAAAACAATATATTATATAGTATAATATATTGTACACTATATTATTATGCAATATAATTTATTGCATTATATTGCAATATAATATACAATATAATATATTATCATGTTATATGATAGAATATGATGTATTATATTGTATAAATATTATGCAATATAATTAATTGTATTATGTTGCATATTATAATATAGCATAATAGAATAGAATAGAATTATACACAATGGAATACAAATGTCCTCTAATCCAATTTCAATAAAGTCCTTCATCCTATTTGAAGTCCCAGGAGTCTTTACTATCTAGTATAAGAAACCTGATCCTCTGAGTTTCTATACAGAATCAATCACCCATTAAAGCCAGGCTACTGACCCCTGCTTATACTCCAAATACTCAGGAGGTGGAGGCAAGATGATCTCTGAGGATTGGGCCGGCTGGGCTACAGGTGAGTTTAGCATCAGCCTGGGCTACAGAGTGAGACACAGTCACAAAACAAGACAACACATAGAATTGTCCACTGAGCCCTGATACAGCAGGCTAAGGTTTCTTTAGCCTGCATCTCAAAACCACTGAAAATACTTCCCAGTAACCACCAGAGGCTTAGAGGCCACGCAGTTAGGTAGTCCCAGCAATGACCACGCAGTTAGGTAGTCCCAGCAATGACCACGCAGTTAGGTAGTCCCAGCAATGACCCTACTTCTCTGATACTGTTTCTGTTAGTTAGACTTTTTGTTACAGTGGCATATCTCCTGAGAGAAATCACTTAGAAGGAGAACTATATTTATTTTCTCTCGCACCTTCTCCACCATAGTCTTCAGAGCAGAGCAGAGCCATTCACCCAAGACATCCAGGAAACAGAGAGAGAATTCCTGTGCTCCAGGCTTTCTCTCTCCTCACCTGCCTGTGTCCAAGCCCTCAGCCTACGGGATAGGATAACGCTCCTTGTATCAGGGTGAGTCTCACCTCCCTTAGCAATCCTTTCAGAAAATACATCCTGGAGAAACCCAGAGCAGATTTACCACCTCTGAAGTGTTTCTCATTCCAATCAAGTTGGCAATGAAAATTAGCCATCACAATGTACACAGGGAGCATTATCCCGTAGGCTGAGGGCTTGGACACAAGGCAGGTGAGGAGAGAGAAAGCCTGGAGCACAGGAATTCTCTTCTGTTTCCGGGATGTCTTGGGCGAATGGTTCTGCTCTGCTCTGCTCTGCTCTGCTCTGCTCTGCTCTGCTCTGCTCTGCTCTGCTCTGCATTCTAACATGGACACTTAGGAAACAGGCTCTTTAGAAGAATTTAGCTCTCTAACAGTGCAGTTTTGGATGTAGGGAGAAGGGTGGATCCTTCTAAGAGTGCTAAGATTTTAGGTACAAGGGTCATCTTGTCTCTGTTCTCAGAGTTAAGACTGTGGGCAAGATGGGAAACTCCAGTGGGGATGACTGAGTCTAGATCTTCATAGCTTTCATGGTCTGGGATAAGATCACAGCTTGTTGAAATACCCAATTAAAATAAAATAGCAACTAGAAGTTAAATCAGAGACACAGACAGCAACCAGTTAAAAATTGACCCTAAGACTCAAAACCAAAGGTCTACAGGATTTGAATCTCTCAGGAATTCAAGTGCTCAGTAACAAAGAATTCCTGAGATGAAGGCGGCCCTTTGCCCCATCCTGTGGGCAAAGGCCTGCAACCACCCAGGGGTTACAGGTAAGGTTTTGGCATTCCAGAGTTCCTGGAATGCCAGAGCAGTGAACTAGGTGTGGGGTGACCGAGTGTTCGCGCTTGACCGAGGCAAAGGTAATATGTTACAGTATAATTCGAAGAGACTTGTGAGAACAACAGATTGAGGCATTGAGCTCTTGGACATCTCTCTCATGTCTCTGATCTCCACACTTCCGCAAGTTACAATTCTTGGAAATTATCCATTGATCAAAAATGTCAAGCATGGGTGTCATGGCTCAGATTTCAGGACATGTGTGTGAAGAGGTGGCTTACTTGACTTCATAGGCATGGGCCCGTTACATGGCAAGGGGCCCTTCAGAGTTCACTCTGGATAATTCTGGGTTTCTTTGTTGTTTTCTTTGAACTCCAATGATACTTGGAGCGTATGGAGCACACTGGCAAGGAAGAGTGCAGTCCATCCCAGACTTAGCTGTATCTGGCTACCGTGTGTGTCTGCCCTTTGTAACTCACTCTGTCTCATGGTTTCTCACCCTTGACACCTTAGTTTTGAGACCAGTCATCCTTCTCTATGTCGTGATGTGATGCGTTATAATAGGGTGCTAGTTACCCACTAGATGCCAGTAGCTTACTCACAGTTCTGACAACGCCAATTCACCACCCTTATTGGAAACCACCAGTGGAGGCCACACAGTAAGCAGAGCGTGTGAGAGCCCTGGTCTGCCGTGGGCTGGCTCTGTTCAGACACTTGTACTATTTTTTAATATGACCCTGAACTATTTCCTGCTGAATGTTATTAACTTCCCTGAGGCCCAGTTTCCCCACTCATAGAGAAAAAGAAAATAAGAATCTCAGAGTCCCAGGAAAAATCAGAGTGCTTGGCACTTGAACATTCCGATGCCGGTGGGTCATTCTTGTCTCTACACTTGCCGTGAAGGTGACTACTAACTGCCCTTAGAGCAGCTTATAAAACGCTTTGTGATCTGACCTTACCTAGCTTTATTTCTCCACTCCAGACTTGACAGACACTCCAGCACTGTTGACCGCTTACAATTTCGGGGGAGCAGCCAAGGTTTTTATGGCTCCTGCGGTCTCTGAATACGTTATGTGGTTCCCTTCATCAGGAACTTTCTTTCCGTCCCTTGAGTGACTCCTCCACACCCTCTGGGACTCAGATTGGGCATCATCAGGTCCAGAAAGGTCCCCCCCCCCCCAGGTCTGGACCAAAGGAACACTTCTGCAGTTCCCCAGGGTCTGCACTTCCCATCATCACGCATCTGACACAGTGTGGTCATTGCCCGGTATGTCTGAATCACTTTGCGAATTTTGATCTGTGAGGCAAAGGATGCAATCTTGCACAATATTGAGTCTCCATCACTAAACCAAGTGTCGGACATCCAACAGAGACCCATAATATTTGTCTGATCCATGATGGAATTTTCAAACTATTTTAGCACTCATATGAAGAGAGACTTTTTCTTTTCCCTCCCAGATAACCATATATTAACATCTCCATAGTACTTGCAAATTCACTGACATTTCAAAGTTATCAAACAGTATGTAGAGAAAAATAGGTTTTTCCCTACTCTTGCAGGTACCTAGTTTCCTTTCTGAAAGCAACTGTTTTCACTCATATAATTTTCTAGAGGTGATCCAACTGCCCATTTTTTAACTCTTTTAAAAATTGCACTTCTTGGCACTATCATACTTGGCCAACTATACCTTTTATTAATATTGATTTATTTTGGAGATGAGTTCTCATGTATCCCAGGCTGGCCTCTGGCTCACTACTTAACCCATGATGTTTTTGAACTTATCCTGCTGCCTCCAGCTTCCCAAGTGCTGCCCGTGTGCCAAGCACACTTGGTTTATGCTGTGCTAAGGATCGAACCTGGACTTCCTGTATGCTATGTAAATACTCTACCAACTGAGCTATGCATTTTAAAGGAACCTCTGTAACTGGGTTCCTGGGTTTTCTTAAGTGCCACCCCACTATCAGAATTCCAGTTTAGACAGTCAGCAAGAGTCTTCCCTGTTTTCCAAATCAACTCTTCCCTAGTCATGAACAGAGACTCATTGGAACATAAAACAAACTCTTATCCTCCTTAATGGAGACCTCAAAGGTTGGAAGTGGCAGAAAACAGGGACGAAAACAGCAAGGGAAGAGCTGGGTAGCTTCCAGCATGGTTACCTCCAAGTCTCGTAGCCTGTCTGCGTCTAGGTAATCAATCACTAAGTCCGTGGAGACAAGAGTAGCCAGAGCAGTGGTTCTCACCCTTCCTAATGCTGCAGTCCTTTAATACAGTTCTTCATGTTGTGGTGACCCCTAACTATAAAAATCATTTTCATTGCTACTTCATCATAGTGATTTTGCTACTGGTATGAATGATAATGTAAATATTTGTGTTCTCGAATGATCTTAGGCGACCCCTGAGGAAGGGCCATCCGACCCCAAACACGCAGGCTGAGAACTGATGCCCTAGGGAATCTGGGATCTGCAAATTCTTTCCCTATCCTTAGCTACCTTGAGAAATCGAAGAGAAAGGCAGACCAAGTTTAAGAGGAAGGAAACTTCAGTGCTTAGTCATTTCCCACTGGGTTGGGCTCTACCTGGGAGTCTTAGTCACTGTGCAGGTGCCTAAGAGAGAGAGGTGCTGCCTAAAATGACACATTGCTTGTCCAGGAAGGAGATTATGCCCTAGGGGTAAGATGTTGGGGGCTCCAGGGACCATTCCAAGGCATGCCAAGATCCTCTGATCCCAGGCAGGTTTTGGAGTCCCAGGTCAACAGTGAAGTCCTTCCCCCTCCCTTCCCTTCCCAGAGAACCAGACATCCCTCAGTTTGTGTCTCCCAGTACCAAGATGGACTAAATTACTCAGTTATCCTGAGAGGATTTGAGTAAACTCCCTAACAGTTCTAGATCATTAGGTATATAAATAACAACAGTGTTATTCCCCATCTTCTCCTTCTCGGATGAGAGTAAAGTCTAGGGCCTGCGAAGCACCAGTGAGAGAACAGAATCTCAGGGGAGTCTCAACTGCTGACCAAACCTTTTAGCTATGCCAGGGCCTTCCTGGAGCTGGCCAGAAAAGCCCAACCCTGGATGAGCTGGACTTTAAGCTGGGGATTCCCTGTCTGCTGGATTTTCACAGTCCCTCCGGCAGCAATGTGCACTTCTGTTGCTCTGCACTAACTGTGGTAGGCTGAATAATGTCCCCTCAAAGGCGTCTTTGTCTTAAGCCCTGAGACCTATGAACACATTGCCTTGCGCAGCAAATGGGATGTTGAAGTATTACAAGGACTGAGATGGGTGCATTATTCTAGATTAAGTGACCTGACTCCAATGTAGTTACCAGCGTCCTTCTAAGAGGAAAATAGAGGACTGGAATGAATAAGGGGATGTCATAATAAAGTCAGAGATCAGAGCAATGTGAGCCAGGGACTAGAGACAGCGAGGAAGCTACAGACAGCAAGGGAGCAGATTCTTCCTAACGTTTTTCTTTAACCCTTTTGACAATTTTGGATTTTGACCTTAGAAATATAAAGTAATACATGTGTGGGCTTTTTAAACCAGGGAGCTAAGGGTATGGATTTCTTTGAGAGAGAGTCATTCAGCCTACCACAGCAAAAATGTGAAATTAATGTGGATGTTGGTATCAAGAGTAGGGTGTTTGTGTAACAAATAACTTTTAAAAAGCAAATAGTGGGGCCAGGCAGTGGTGGTGCACACCTTTAATTCCAACACTCTGGAGGCAGAGGCAGGTGAATCTCTTAAGATTGAGGCCAGCCTGATCTACAGAGGGAGTTTTAGGACAGCCAGGGCTACACAGAAAAAGCTTGTCTTGAAAAAAACAAAACAAACAAAAAAACAAAAAACAAAGCAAATAGTGGGATTAAAGAGATGGTTCAGCTAGTAAAAGAACTTATTCTTGCAAAGGACCACATTGGACAGCTCATAACAGCTCATAACACTGGTTCTAGGGGATTCAATGCCCAGCTTCTAGCCTCTGAGGACACTTGCATGCACATGGTATACATACTTAGGCTCTCCCTCTGCCCTCTCCTCAATCTCTCTCTCTCTCTCTCTCTCTCTCTCTCTCTCTCTCTCTCTCTCTCTCTCTCTCTCTCTCTCACACACACACACACACACACAGAGAGAGAGAGAGAGAGAGAGAGAGAGACTTAATTAAATTAATCTCCTTTTAAAATTAAATAGCAGTATATACAGTAAATAGGAAGGTTTTAAACTTATAGATGTTAAAAAAAATCTGCTGGTGAGCCAGACAGTGATGTGATGTGTGTATACCTTTAATCCTAGCACTCAGGAGGCAGAGACAGGTGGATCTCTGAGTTCAAAGCCAGCCTTGTCTACAGAGAGTTCTAGGACATCCAGAGTTACACAGGGAAACCCTGTCTCAAAAAACAAAGCAATCTGCTGGTGAGAGATGGAGAAATGACTACAGAAGACAAACCTGTATCATTCAGGATTGTTAATATTATTACTATAACTGTTGTCTCTGTGTGTATGAGAGGAGGAGTGTGGAGGTTAGAGAAGGCAACGTTTGGAGTGTAGTCTTTCTTTCCAGCTTGTTTGAGCCAGGGTCTCTCTTGTTTCTGCTACTTTGCTGCTTATACTAGCTTCCACGAGATTATTATATCTCGGCTGCCCATCTCAGCCTCACTGTAAGAGGACTGAGATTAGAGAAGTCTCTCAGCATCGTACCCAGCTTTTTATGTGGCTTCCAGGGATCACTCTCAGATTGCTCAAGTTTTGTGGCAAGTACTTTTGCCATTGAGCCAGCTCACTCCACCCACTTTGGTTTGTTGTTGTTTGAAACAGTCTCAACGTAGCCCAAGCTGACCTCAAACTGGATATGCAGCCAAGGATGACCTTGAATTTATGATCCTCCGGCCTTTCCCTCTACTGGGATCAGAGGCATGTACCACCAGAGACAGCTTATGCAGTGCTGGGATCAAACTTCATTCCAGCTAGGCAAGCACTCTGCCAACTTAGATATACCCTTATCCCTAGAAACGTATACTGTTGTGGACATTATCTAAATCATCCCAAACAAAATGTGGGTACAGATAGGGTCATTGAAGATGGTTCTGGCTAGGGCTTATAAGGAAGTGAGAAATATTTTATTAGAAGCTGCAACAAAGGGATGGAGAGTCTGTTAAAGAGCTAAATAGCTGCATTGTGTCTTACAGTTATATGGAAAGGAGAAGTTATAATCAATGAGGAAGAGAAGGCAGGGGCGGGGTCAGGGAGCTGGGATGTGTTGGAGAGCCTTTTGTTAGTACCTTAGAAGAATCCTAAGGTCAGTGTGTTTAATCACATAAAGGGATCTTTGAAAAGACGATGCCATGTCTAATGGATCTCTGCAGCTGTCTCAGCAATGATGTTTATCCCATCATGATGTCTCTTGGCTAATGAAATGAATGAATTTTGTTACCGGACTGATCCATAGTCTTTGCTTGAAAGAGTCTCCATTTACTATTATTCTGTCTTTAGATTCAGGAGTCTCCTATATAAACCCTTAAGTGATGCATTACAGACATGCTCAACTGCACCCAGTCTCATGAGAGTCTTAAATTTTTAATGTGTACATAATAAGTTCCAGAACAACCAGAGCCATATAGTGAGACTCATGTCTATGTTTAAAGTCAGTAGAAACACCAACAGCTTGGGCTGAAAGAAACAAAATCAGAAGAAAGCAAAATAAGGCTATTTTCCAGCATTTGAGAAGAGATAGGACCATTGGAGGCAAGCCTGGGAAAGATGTTGAGGCCCATCTCAAAAAGAAAGAAAGAATAAAAGAAAGAAAAGAAGTCTGGGGGGGCTGGCAAGATGGCTCAGTGGTTAAGAGCACCGATTGCTCTTCCGAAGGTCCCGAGTTCAAATCCCAGCAACCATATGGTGGCTCACAACCATCCGTAACGAAATCTGATGCCTTCTTCTGGAAGATCTGAGGACAGCTACAGGGTACTTACATATAGTAAATAAATAAATCTTAAAAAAAAGAAAAACAAAACAAATAAACAAAAAAAGATTGTATTTAAAAAGGAAAGAAAAGAAAAGAAGAGAAAAGAAAAGAAAAGAAAAGAAAAGAAAAGAAAAGAAGTCTGTCATATTTCTGTTGGTAACGGAAAACAGTCTGTCTTAGTTAGCATTTTAGTGCTGTGATCAGACACCATGACCAAAGCATCTCTTATAAAGACAACATTTAATTGGGACTGGCTTACAGGTTCTGAGGTTCAGTTCCTTATCATCAAGGCAGGAACATAGCAGCATCCAGGCAGGCATAGGGTAGGAGGAGCTGAGAGTTCTACACCCTGTTCCAAAGGCAAACCAGAAGAAGACTGGCTTCCAGGCAGTTAGGATGAAGGTCTTAAAGCCCATGCTCACAGTGGCACACTTCCTTCAACAAGGCCACACCTACTCCAACAAGGTCACTCCTCCTAATAGTGCCAGTCCCTGGGCCAGGCATATTCAAACCACCACACAGTCTTATAACTTACTGTGCACAGTGGGTGCAATGCTGTTCATCTGTGGCCCCAGATACTCCAAAGCTCTACCTTGAACCCAAGAGCTTGAGGCTAGTCTCATTCCCAGCCATGAGAACTAACGGAGCTTTCACAGATGGATTTGTAAGTTGCTTAGAACTGGTGGCTTCCTTTCACCCGCCCCCTTTTTTAATTCTCTTTTTTTTTGAATGGGAATGTCTGTAATATTATCCTATGTCTCTGTTCCTGAGAGAAGATATTTGTTCTTGAGTTTCACTAACTCTCAGGTAGAAAGGAAGTATGCCTTAGAATGGGCTATGCCAAAACATCTCACCCATATCTTACTTAGATTATTTGTATCATGAAATTGTGAGATTTAAACCATGCAGTGGAGCCCCACACTCTTAATCCCAGAACTTGGGAGGCAGAGGCAGGTGGATCTCTGAGACAAAAACAAAACAAAACTGTGAGATTTAAGTGAAGTTTTTGGACTTGGATTGATGCAATGGGTGAACTTTTAGAGGATGCTGGGATGAGGTAAACATTCTAAGAGACAAATGAGAAGGTCCTGAAGGTAAAGGGCGAGTGTGGGAAGCCGCTCCACACTCTGTCCCCAACTCCCTGAAATCTGCGAGTACGTCAGTTTATATGCTCAAAGGAACTTGGAGATGTGATTAAGGTTTTTCTTCTTTTTTTCTCTTTCATGTATATTTATATGTTGTGTGTGTGTGTGTGTGTGTGTGTGTGTGTGTGAGAGAGAGAGAGAGAGAGATTATATATTTGTGGGTGTAAATGTGTTTGGGAGCGTATGCACATGTATTCATGCATGTAGAGGCCCCAAGTCTTGCTCAATTGCTTTCCACCTTATTCATTAAGACAGGGTCTCTCAGTTATACTAAGAACTCCCTATATGTCTAATCTGGCTAGCCATTTTGGTCTGGTGAATCCATTTCTCAGCTCTGAGCTCTGGAATTATGCACAGGCAGGTTCCTATGCCCACCTGGCATTGACCTGGATTCTAGAAATATGAACTCTGATCCTCCCACTTAAATGGCAAGCATTTGAACCACAAATCTATCTTCCCAAGGACTTAAGGATAAAGATCGTATTTTAGATCACTTGAGTGGAGCCAAGATAGTCACGATGCATAAGTTTAAGAGAGAACAAAGAGTGGGTATGGTGGCAAGTGTCCAAAACCTTGGGATGGGAAAGAGAGATACAGAAGTCTACATTGCTCTGGTTGCACCAGAGCTACAAGCTGAGACATTGTCTCAAGGGTGGGGGGGATGGAAGGCATAAGACTAGAGAGAGAGAGAAAGGGAGAGAGAGACTGAGAGAGGTAACAACAGAGGAAAGATCAGTGACTTTGGGTCTCGAGTTGCTTCTAGAGCTGGAAAAGGGGATGAAGTTGATTCTCCCCCAAGAGCTCCGGAAGAGAGCCCAACACTGTTATCCTGTTAACCTTTTTGACCTTGATAATTTTAAAATAAGACATTTGTGTTCTTTGAGGTCACTAAGTTTATAGTGATATGTTACAGTAGCAATAGAAAACTAATATACTAACCTTTTCCCTTACCATTCATACCATGAGCCAGCCTGCTTACACTAGAGAGCCTTTCCACTTTTCTTTTATTTAATGTTTAGGGTTTTTTATTTAAGATTTATTTTTATTTTTTTAATTAGGTGTTTGTCTGTGTGTGGGTTTGCACGCATGTGAGTGCAGGTGCCTGTGGAATCCGGAAGAGGTGTCAGATTGGGGGGGGGGGGGCGGGGCTGGAGTTACAGGTAGTTGAGAGCTTCACCATGTGGGTTCTGGGAACTGAACTTGGGTCTTCTGAAGGAGCAGTACAAGTTCTTAACTGCTGATTCGTCTCTCCAGCCCCAGTGTTTAGGTTTTCAAGTGTGTATTTGTAGTTCTGGGGTAGGCAGCATGCATGAGTGGAGGTTAAAGCCAGCTTGTGGGAGTCGGCTCTCTGCTTCCACTGTGTGGGTCCTAGGGATTACACTCAGGTTACTGAACCTCAAAGCAAGCACCAGTTACCACTGAGACATCTCACTGACCCCTCCACCTTTCTGTCTCCCCAGGCTTCCAAAAGAAAAATCTATAGCTACCCTCTCCCATTGTTTCCTTTTTTACCGCCTGCTTCCCAGTCCTACCTGTCTCTCCCTTTACTTGATGATTTGAAACTCTCTGTGCATCAAAATCACATGAGGGGACTTCTGAAAAAACATTCAATCTCCAGCTCAGACCTAATGAAGTTAGATTTTATTGAGGTGTAGCTTACTTTAGGTAATGTTTAAAAGCTCCCGAAGTGAATACTTTTTCTTTTGTTTTTGGTTTGGTTTGGTTTTTGATGAGATGTAGTTTTGCCATGTAGTTGAAACTGGCTTCAAATTCATGATCTTCTGGTCTTAGCTCACCTGAGTGCTGGAATCAAAGATGTATACCTTCATACCCAGCTTCTTCTTCCTCTGGTAATTATTACTTTTCTCCTCCTCTTTCTCTTTCTCCTCATCCTCTTCCTTCCTTTACCTCTTTCTTCTCTTCTTCTTCTTCTTCTTCTTCTTCTTCTTCTTCTTCTTCTTCTTCTTCTTCTTCTTCTTCTTCCTCTTCCTCTTCCTCTTCCTCTTCCTCTTCCTCTTCCTCTTCTTCTTCTTCTTCTTCTCCTTCTTCTTCTTCTTCTTCTTCTTCAGATTTGTTTATTTTGTATGTATGATTACTTGAATTTTTGTTTATATGACATGCATACCCTGTGGAGGTCAAGAGGGGACATTGGATTACCTAGAAATGGAGTTATATAGCCATTTGTGAGTTCCCATGTGGGTGCTGGGAATCAAACCTGGGTCCTTTGCCAGAGCAACAAGAGCTTTTTTTTTTTTAATGTGTAGCCCAGGCTGGCCTCGAACTCCTGATCCTCCTGCCTCTGCCTCCTTCAGCAAATTCTACCGGCATATGCCACCACTACTGGCACAACAAGAGCTCTTAACCACGGAGGCATTTCTTTTTTGTTTTGTTTTGGTTTTTTTTGGGGGGGGGTTGTTTTGTTTTGTTTTGTTTTGTTTTTGAGACAGGGTTTCTCTGTGTAGCCTTGGCTGTCCTGGAACTCACTCTGTAAACCAGCCTGGCCTCGAACTCAGAAATCTGCCTGCCTCTGCCTCCCAAGTGCTGGGATTAAAGGCGTGCGCCACCACCGCCCCGCCTAAGCCATTTCTAAAGCCCTCCTCTGGTAATACTGATCTGCAGCCAATATTGAAAACACACATCAACCTGTTGCTCTGTGAGTGTCTGACATTAACATGACATATCATCTGGAATACTCTGGATAGAGACGCCTAGGATTCAGGTCCAAGAGTCTTACTCACTACTGATGCAGGCTCAGGCTCTTGCTCTCTTAACAAGCACCTCAGAAATTCAGATCATCTGACATGTGAAACACTGAGAGACATTACCACAGCCCTTCTGTCTGGTCCCCGACTCCACCACCTTGAGGTTCAGGTAATAAGAGTTAATATATTAACCATTCTCAGCTCTATAAGAATATCTGAATTACCTAAAGAAGTTAGTCAAGGTGTTCGCAGCGTTCGCCACGCCACCACTGCCTCTCGCTTGCCGAACTCCAGCCAAAGGAGAAGGGGGCTAAGTAAGGAGGTGTCCATACCATGGCTCGTACAAAGCAGACTGCCTGCAAATCCACCGGTGGTAAAGCACCCAGGAAACAACTGGCTACAAAAGCCGCTCGCAAGAGTGCGCCCACTACTGGAGGGGTGAAGAAACCTCATCTTTACAGGCCTGGTACTGTGGCACTCCATGAAATCAGACGCTATCAGAAATCCACTGAATTTCTGATCCGCAAGCTCCCCTTTCAGCGTCTGGTGCGAGACATTGCTCAGGACTTCAAAACAGATCTGCGCTTCCAGAGTGCAGCTATTGGTGCTTTGCAGGAGGCAAGTGAGGCCTACCAGGTTGGCCTTTTTGAAGATACCAATCTGTGTGCTATCCATGCCAAACATGTAACAATTATGCCAAAAGATATCCAGCTAGCAAGCCACATACATGGAGAACGTGCTTAAGAGTCCACTATGAGGGGAAACATTTCATTCTCAAAAAAATTTTTTCCACTTCTTCTTGTTATCAGTAGTTCTGAATGTTAGATATTTTTTCCATGGGGGTCAAAGGTACCTAAGTATATGATTGCGAGTGGAGACATAGGGGACAGAATCAGGTATTGGCATTTTTCCACGTTCATTTGTGTGTGAATTTTTAATATAAATGCAAGATGTAAAGCATTAATGCAAGCAAAATGTTTCAGTGAACACATTTCAACAGTTCAACTTTATAACAATTATAAATAAACCTGTTAAATTTTTCTGGACAATGCCAGCATTTGGATTTTTTAAAAACAAGTAAATTTCTTATTGACAGCAACTAAATGGTGTTTGTAGCATTTTTATCACACAGTAGATTCCATCCATTCACTATACTTTTCTAGCTGAGTTGTCCTACATACAAGTACATGTTTTTAATGTTGTCTGTCTTTTGTGCTGTTCCTATAAGTTAAAAAACATTACACTATAAAAAAGGAAGTTAATCAAAATACAATTTCCCAGATACCAATTCAGTTTTTTAAATAAAAATATTTCATGTATGAGTGTTCTGCTTGCATATATTTCTTCTTACCATATGTATACAATGCCCAAAAAAGGCCAGGAAAGGGGTTAGATCCCTTGGAACTAGAGTTATTATGGCTGTTAGCGATGTAGATGCTAGGAATTGAACTTTGGTCCTCTGGAAAGGCAGTCAGTATTCTTAAACACTGAGCCACCTCTATAGCCTACCAGGTTATTATTCTTGTTTTGTTTTGTTTTGTTTTGCTTTGCTTTGCTTTGCTTTGCTTTGCTTTGCTTTGCTTTGCTTTGCTTTGCTTTGCTTCGCTTCGCTTCATTTTGTTTTGTTTAGACAAGGTTTCTCTGTGTGGCCTTGGCTATCCTGTAACTCACTCTGTAGACCAGGCTGGCCTTGATGCCTGCCTCTACCTCCCAAGTGCTGGAATTAAAGGCATGAGTCACCACTGCCTGGCTCCATTCCGGTTTTGGTGTTTGTTTGTTTGTTTGTTTGAAACCAAGTTATGTTTAATGAGCTTCCCAGGTGGTACGCTGACGCTCAACCTTTTGACTAAGATCAGATGAAGCGCTTTAAGTGGCTGGGCTGCATGCTACCAATGTCTGAGAACTGAAGTCTAGAACAATGGTTCTCAAACTTGACAGTTGACAAAGTTTCCTTCAGGGTTGTTAAACTATACAGATTGCTGGACCCCATCTCTAGAGTTTTTAACTTATCTCTGATAGAATATCATAATTTGTACTACAGACGTTACCAATTTGAGAATCATATTTGAAGAATTGATGGCTTTTTTGTTAATTTATTTAGTGTATGTGGGGTGTCTGAATATGACCCTTTAGGAGCCTGAGAACCTGAATTTAATTTCACCTTACAAGCAAAATAGAGACTGAATACAAAATGGCTACAGTTATGTTAAAAGGAGCAGGCCTCAACAGTACATGCCTCCACTTCCCAGAAGTAATTATCCATAGCTGACACTGAAAATTTCTCCTAAAGGGTCGTAATGGGATGGCTGTAATTCTCAGTCCCTGTTATCTCAGTGTCTGAAACTCCCCTATTCACTCGCCCACCACCCCTCTTACCTCACTTATAACCAGTCAGCTTAAAGGTTAGCTGGTAATACTTTGTCTAGGATTCAAAATGTAGTACTGCCTCCACCCTTGCCTTCTGAACTTTTGAATCTTATTTTTCATATAAAAAGCCTGCTCTGAGAACAGACTTGTACCACATTTAGGTTCTTGAGTCCTGAACTCAAACATTCTATAAAGTATTATTGCATTCTATAAAGTATTATTGCTTAACTGAGATGGGTGTTCATATGGTTTGTGTGGCGATTCCTGAACCTCATAGTACCACCATGCCTGGCTAAAACTACTGCTTTAGATAAATGCTTGTCAAAATGTCTCCATTCTGTTGTTTCTCCTGGTTTCCTCAGCCATGAGAGATATCAGTGAAAGAGAGAGAAAAGGCTCAGAGAGGTACGGAGGAAGGTCTTGACTTAGGAGACTTGGAGAGAACTTTTGATGCCTTCTACCTTGGAGCATTCTGGGACACTTTTGATAATATTCTGGGGCCAGGAATGGCAAGAGTGACCACATTGCAATGGAGAGTGAGAATGGTGTGATTACCTTTCCCTATTGACAGTGGTCTTTGCTTTACAGACGGTTTTCAGTTTCATGAGATCCTACGAATTAATTGTTGATCTTAGTGACTGCTATCGGTTGTTCCGGAAGCTGTCTTCTGTGCCAATGCATTCAAAATTCCCCCACTTTCTCCTTTATTGGGTTCATGTCTCTGGTTTTATATTGAGGTCTTTGATCCACTTGGACTTGAGTTTTGTGCAGGGTGACACGTATGGGCCTATTTGTGTTCGTCTCCATGCCGACATCCAGTTGCACCGGCACCATTTGTTGAAGCTGCTTCTTTTTTTCCATTGTCTATGTATGGCTTCTTCATTAAAAAAAAAAAATCAGGCATCCACAGGTGTGTGGATGTAGGTCTGGGTTTTCCGTTCAATTCCACTGATCAACCTGTCTGTTTTTAATGCCAGTATCATGTTGTTTTTATTACTACAGCTCTGTAGTACAGAATGGGAAAAAGATCTTCACAAATTCTACATCGACAGAGGGCTAATATCTAAAATATATAAAGAACTTAAAAAGCAGACATCAACAAACTAAGCAATTCAGTTAAAAATGGAGTACAGATCTAAACACAGAATTCTCAGCAGAGGAATCTCAAATGGCCAAGAAACACTTAAAGAAGTGTTCAACTTCCTTAGCCAGCAGAGAAATAAAAATCAAAATGACTTTGAGATTCTATCTCACACCTGTCAGAAGCACAAGTGACAACTCATGCTGGTGAGGATGTAGAACAAAGAGAACGCTCCTCACTGCTGATGGGAGTATAAGCTTGTGCGTTCACTTTGTAAATCAACATAGCAGTTTCTCAGAAAATTGGAACTCAATCTACCTCAAGACTCAGCTATACCACTCCTTGACATATAACCAAAGGACACTCCATCCTATCACAGGGATACTTGCTCGAATATGTTCATAGCAGCTTTATTCATAATCATAACAGCCAGAAGCTGGAAACAACCTAGATACCCCTCAGCTAAAGAATGGGTAAAGGAAATGTGGTAAATTTATGCAATGGAGTATTATTCAGCTGTTAAAAACAATGACATCACTGGGGTGGGGTTGGGGCTGCACACCTTTAGTTCGTTCCAGCACTTAGGAAACAGAGGCAAGTGGATCTCTGTGAGTTCAAGGCCAGCCTGGTCTAGAGAGGGAATTCTACGACAGCCAAGGCTATCCAGAGAAATCCTGTTTCAAAACAACAACAAAACTGACATCTTGAAAATTGCAGGCAAATGGATGGAACTAGAAAAAAAATCATTCTGAGTGAGGTAAGCCAGACCCAGTCAGACAAACAATGCTATGTACTCATTTATAAGTGGATATTGCCTGTAAAGTAAAAAGAAATGTCATGCTACAATCCACAGACCCAGAGAGGCTAAGTAACAAGGAGGGATTGAGGGGGGATGCAAAGATCTCCCAGGGAAGGGGAAACAGAATAAATTTTGAAGGTGGACTGGGGGCATGTGAAGTTGGGAACAGGAGGAACAAGATGGAGGGGAGAGAGGAAGAAAATAACTGGGAGAAATGACTGGATTTGGGGGCAGGTGGGAACCTAGTACATGGATTCCATGGAATCTCTGAGAGTAACCCTAGCAAAGGTTCCTAGTAACGTGGGATACAGACCCTAAACTAGCCATCTTCTGCAACCTGGCAAGACCACAAGCAGAGAGACTGGGACACAACCCAGCCACAAAGCCTGCAACCTACATTTTGTCCTACCTGCAGAATGTGCTGGGACCAGATCCTAGCAGAATTGTCATCAAAGAAACCAGGGAGACTTCATCCAGCAACTAATGGGATCATATGTAGAGTACCACAGCCAAGCATTAGGCAGAGCTCAGGGAGTCCTGCAGAGGAGGGAAGGAAAGATTGCAGGAGCCAGAGAGGTCAAGGACACAGAAGAAAAGCCACAGAATCAACTAACCTAGTTTCACAGGGGCCCACAGAGACTGAACCAACAATCAGGGAGCCTGTATGGGTCTGGGCTAGCTCCTTTGCATATATGTTATGGTCTTGTAGCTTGGTCATCTTTTGAGACTCCTAAAAGTGGGAACCAGTACTGTCTCTGACTCTTTTGCTGGCTTTTGGGACCCTTTTCCTCATACTGGACTGCCTTGTCCAGCCTTAATATGAGGGAGGCACCTAGTCTTATTGCAACTTGATAAGTCATATTTGGTTGATATCCCTGGGAGATCTGCCCTTTTCTGAAGGGTAACAGAGGAGAAATGGATTGGAGGATGAGGGTGGGGGTCTAGGAGGAAAAAAGGAGGAGGGAAAAACATGGTTGGAATGTAACATATGAGAGAAGAATGAAGGTAGATAGATAGATAGATAGATAGATAGATAGATAGATAGATAGATAGATAGATAGATGAGCCTGCTGATATGTGAAAAGTTTGGGCAACTGGGAGACCACAGAAAGGAAGGATTTGGAGGATGGGATGAGAAGACACTAGCTACAGTTCTCCTCAAAGCTGCATTTCTGCAACCTGCTTGCTAGAATCTGCTTATCTAATAAGTGCATGTGATCCGCTGAAACACTCTTAACGTCTCAGTTTTAGGAAATCACAAGGCAACTAGAGCCAACATCTGTTGATCTCAGTATACATACCAGAATCTCATCCACTAATTTCCTGACAGTGAATCTCATGACAGGAGGCTTTGAAGAACTCCTAGAGTCAGAGCCATAGTCACAAGGCTGAAATGACCCCAGATATTTTAGAGACAAGCATAGGCTATGCAAGCTTAGGTAGCAGCAAGGCTTTGTGATCATGGTGTTGGAGAAGTTCTCCAATTAGGTGGGCAGGTAGAGGTCATTAACCATGTCAGCTTTCCTGAGAGACTGGTCCTCCCAACTCCACCAGTCATAACTCTTCTTGGACCAACCACCTACTTAGATATGACTTCCAGGAGTCCACCTACAGTGGAGCCTAAATATCTCACCTGTAAAATAATATAATGTCTTTATTTGTCTAAAGTAAGGATTCTAAACGAAAAGCTAGAGCCCCTCCTCCCACTCTGAGTCAGTATCAAGTCTGCTATATCTCCACAAATCTCCTTTATCTGTACTGTACCAGCCTCCCCTCATACCCCACAGGGATGATTCACCTCCTTAGCAGTTCCCTTGAGGCTAATTGAAATAGTCCCCAAACTGGTTTTGCCTGCCCATAGACTCATCTAGGCCCAACAATCAGACTGCTTCAAGCTCTTAGATGGACTCCCTGCCATAAATCCCTTCATGTAGCAGAGTCCTCTAGGCCCTCACGATCCTAATAGCTCATCCCTTCAACCAAACCTCCTGTGCAGTGCTGGACCATGTCCTAGCCCCCTGGGCTGCAGTCCCTGGATCTTCTATGCTCCCTTCTTCACCTTTGTACACAATGCTCCATCAGTTCAGAATGCCATTTCTCCTCCCTGTGTTTGTCCCTCAGTGCTCCATTCCAGGTGACGTCCTCCAATCTGTTCTCTCAGCCCTCCGTGCCCATCTTGCATGTCTTCCTCATGCTGAGGTGCTCAACGTCTTCCATTTATTGGTTTGTCTGTTCTCTTGCTTGACTTTTAGCTCAGCAAGGTTGTTCATTGCTCTACCCAGTATACAGCAGTGCCCAGCCCTTGACCAATTCCATAAATGTTGAGTGAGTAGGTAAAAGAGAAATCAATGAATCAAAAAATTTTGAGTTCCCTTTAAGATCCCAAACCATCATGCCTGGCTTTTTATTTTTTCAGCAACACACACACACACACACACACACACACACACACGAAAAGAGAGAGAGAGAGAGAGAGAGAGGTACTTGCATTAGTAAGACTTTAAAGTTAATGAGTTTTTAAGCCTTCCCGGATCATCAAGCAGAACAAGGGCACAAGAAACACAAACAAAAACAAGAGAGAGGAAAGCAAGTAGAAAGGCAGAGGCGGGGTAACACCAGAAAGAAGCACAGCCCACACCATTACTGGGCTGAGGATGCCCGCCTTTTAGCAGAATTTTATGTAGTTTTGAGAAGAGGTTGTTTTGGTTTTAGCTAGAGTCTTGGTGGAGTCCAGGATGGCCTAGAACTCTTGATTTTCTTCTTGGCTTTGCCTCAGGAATGCTGAGGTTATAGGTGTGTGTGCCATCGTGTCGGAACTTTTTTTCAGCAACACACACACAAGAAGAGAGATGGATCCTTGGATAGTAAGATATTAAAGTTACTGAGTTATTTTAGACTTACCGGGTCATCAAGCAGAGTAGCAGAGTAAGGGCACACAAAAAAAAAGCAGGAGAAAGGTGGGGTGGGGGGAAAGCAAGGAGAAAGGTGGGGTGGGGGGGAAAGCAAGGAGAAAGGTGGGGGAGGGGGAAAGCAAGGAGAAAGGCGGGGAGGGGATGGCCTGAGAAAGGAAAGAAGCCCATTTCCTTTGAAATGCAAATGATACTGTCTCATACATAGATATTTACAAAGAACTGTCACGTGCTTTACCTAGGATGCCTCAGAAAGGCTGCTATATCTCCACAAATCAGTGGAATTGAATGAGTGTTATAATCAACTATGCTGTGTGTACGCGGCTTGGACAAATCTTTCTTTTTTGTTCGTTTTGTTTTGTGTTTTGAGACAAGGTCTCTCTACATAGCCCTGGCTGTCTTGAGACTCACTATGTAGACCAGGCTGCCCTGAAGCTCACATATACTGCCTGCTTCTGCCTTCCAAGTACTGGAACTAGAAGTGTGTGCCACTAAGCCTGGCATAGAGAGATTTCTTATGCTAAAGGAAAAAGCTAGTGATAAAATAACTAAGAAAAAGGATAGAAAATTATGTGTAGAAAATGGATACAATTATTTTTTAAAGTATCATCTACATCAGAATGCATTTATTCAATAGATATTAGCTGTCTGCCATATTCAGTGTACTTGACCTCATGAAGTATAATTTGATGGGAGAAAAGCACACACATTAATCAGCTGATGATATAGCAACTAAAACATTAAAACAGTGACTAGTGCATTAGAGAGGGGGACATGGCTCAGTAAAACTATGGACACAATGAAAGAGGGTTTTGTGTAGGTACAAGTAGCCTAGAAAAATTAATCTTGGATGTAGGATAGTGGTGGTGCACACCTTTAATCCCAGCACTCAAGAAACAGAGGCAGGTGGATCTCTGTGAGTTTGAGGCTAGCCTGGTCTACAGATTTAGTTCCAGAATAGCCAGGGCTACACAGAGAAACCCTGTCTTGAACTCTGCCCCCCCCCCCAAAAAGGGGGAGAGGAAAACTAATAATCTTGGAAGTATGAATAGAAACCTCGGAATATCACGAAGAATGTCCCAGAAAGAGGAAGCATCGAACGCAAGAACCATGGTAGCTGGGGGTTGATACTAAGACAGCAGTGGAGGAAGAAAGAGGGGGTTAGGAAGAAGGGCAGGTACTGAGTCAGAAGTAGGGAGCTGGGAAGAGCAAAAGCAGTCATTAGGAGAATTCACATTCAGGTTCTTCTGCTGTTTTAGTGAGCAGTGGAGGGAAGAGCATGGGAGGCTGTGCCATCCAGCAGACTAGAGCTGACTGAGAGCAGCTTGGCCTCAGCTAATGGTGGGGTGCAGATGGAGAGAAGCCAGGCATGGTGGCACATGCCTGTAATTCCAGCCCTTGGGAGGCAGAAACAGGAGACTGTTCAGCTGTACAGTGAATTCAGGACTAGCCTAGACTACATAAGACCCTGTTCAAAACAAAGGAATGGAAGACTTCAAGAGCTATTGGGCCAATCCCTAGGATTTTGTAATAGATAAGATTAGGAGATAGGAGAAGAGAGCTGACGGCAAGATTTCTGGCTTGCATAATTGTGTGGCTTTATTTTCTTCTTTATGTGGACTGTTGTGCCAGAGACCAATGGAAGAAGTCTCCATTGGAACTGAAAACAACAAAAGCTGGATTTGAGGTGGCTCTGTATGCCGATCAACCAGGGTGCCAAGTAGACAACAGAAAACGAGGGACTGCCTTTTGGAAGTCTGGCAAGGACTGTGAGTCATCTGTTGGTGGTGATTTTAGCCTGAGCATGAGTAAGATGTCTTTAGAGAAAGTTTAGGTTAGAAACAAGAAAGGATAGTTTAATACCTGGCTTTGGGGAGCCAAATATTCAAAATCAAGTAGAGATGGTTAAATGAAAAGGAACCCCCCTCCCAAGCCAGAGATGCTAACAATGACTGACTACTATGAGATTATTTTACTTGTATAGTTCTTTTTACAACCGAATAGGAACTCTGAGTTAATAAAAATTAAAAGCCAGCAGAATGGCTCAGTGGGTAAAGGGCCTTCTTGCCAAGACTTGAGTTCAGTCCCTGGTATCCACATTGGGAGAGAAGAGAACTGACTGTCATGAGTTGTCTTATGACTCCCCATGAATTCTGTGACAAGCACAAGCATGCATGTGCAAGGAGGAGGAGGGGCAGGAGGAAGAGAATACACTGGAAAGGTAGGTAGCCCCCACTTAGGAGACACTTTTGCAAGGGACCCAGGTTTGGTTTCCAAACAGCTCACAGCCATCTGTTTCCGTTTCAGAGCTGACACTCTCTTCCAGGCTCCATGGATACATCATGCACATGTTAGGAACACTTACATGCATGTAGGCAAAAGATTCACACATGTATTTCACATGTGTACAATAAAAGTATATATATATATATGAATGAAAGACCCAGTACTTGGGAGGCAGGAGCAGAAGGATCCCGAATTGAAAGCCGACCTAAGCTACAATGTGAGTTCCTAGTCAGCCTCAACCACATAGCCAGACTATGTCTCAAAAAGGAACGGAACCTGGTGGAGAAGAAGGAAGGAGGAGAAGAGAAGAAAAGAAGGAAGGAGGGAGGGAAGAAGGGAGGAAAGAGATATCTGCTGGATCTCAGTGTGACTGCAAGATCACAAAGGACCCTAAACCATCTTCTCTTCCAATTCGTTGTTTAAAACTAAGCAACACTGACACATGCTACAGGATGGGTGAAACTTGATAGCATGGTGCTCACAGAAAGAGGCAAGGCTGTGTTTTCTATAGTTCTGTGAAGTGGCCGGGATTGGCAAACCCACAGGGACAGAAAGTAGGTAAGAGGCTACCTAGGGCTGTGGACCTAGGAAGGGAAAAGAAAGCAGTTGACTCATTGGTTCGGGTTTTCTCTGTGAAGTGATGAAAATGCACTAAATTGGTTGTTATGTTGCCCAACTCTGTAAATATGCTAAGAACCACCAAGTTGTGTGCTTTAAATGGATGAATTGTAGAGGGTGTGAACTGCATCTCAGCAGAGCTAGTCACTCAAACACTCCTCAGCAGCTTCACGCCATGTCTGTTGAAGGGAGAGCTCAGATGTTTCCTGCTAGGAAGGAAAGTGCACTCAATGGGAATGAGTGTGCAGGGGTGTGGCTGCTGTAGGGTGCTGGCTTGGGAAAGACACGGCTGTATGGAAATCAAGTTGAGTTCTGATCATTGAATTGGCCACGGAAGATTTCAAAAGGAAGGATTCTGGTGAAAACGGAAACCACCTCGGTGAAACTAGATTTCGGCAAAAATGGCTGAGGTTGCTTTATCAGGGTGAAGTTGTTCTTTTAGCCGGTGACTGGGTGTGCTCTCCTTACATTTGGCTCACAGACTCTGGAGCCAGCTGCCTGCCGGGAGTTCGAGCCTGACTCTGCACTTGCAGTTATATTTGCTCCCCGCAGGATCGGCAGGGTCTCTGTGCCTCTGCTTTTAATACTGTAAAATAGGGCTACAAATAGTTCCGTACGTTCTTCGCAGAATGAGGGAAAGGATTAAATCAGGATCGAGAGCCCTAAAACAGTTGTTGGGGAGGTAGTTAGAGCTTCAGGGTGAGACAGCTGAGGGTAGAGGTGGCTCTGAGAAAGAATCTGCAGACTGTTAGCAGCCTCATTGCTCAACCGGCCAGTGGGGCTCTTACTTCCTGTTTGCAGTGTCTGGGAGTCCTGATGCTGCTGGAGCTACTCAAGTTTGAACAAGATCTTCCTTGGCCCCTAGGGAAGAAATGAAGCTGACTAGCAGCTCAGCCAGGGCTGGGTCCCTAAATTCTAATCATGTCCTTTCTTTCCCAGGAAATCTCTGCTCCCACAAACACTCGTACAATTCTGGGGTGGGAGACAGGAAGGGATTCTATTAAACCCTGAGAGCTTTCTCGCAGCCTCTCTCTCTTTATGGTGGAGGAAACATGGGCAGGACGCACCGAGGCTAATGCTCTTTTCCAAGCCACATAGCTAATGTTAAAAGCCAGGGTTCTATCTAGTTCAGGCCACCTGATTGCAAAACCCATACTGAAACACAGCTGCACTGTGTGGGGGAAAAAGTGCTAGGTCATGGGATAGAAGCTCAGGGATTCACAGAAACCCCAGGAGACTCCGTATGCTCAAACTCCACTCAGAAAACTGGCTGTTCATGCAGAGAACTCATGATGATCATCAGGTCTTGAATTTTCTGGGCCCTTCACGGATTCTGACTGATTGCGCTGCCGCCTGAGGTTCTCAGTCAGTGGTGCATGTCAAAAACACCCAGTGAGCCTTTCCCTAGAGTCACAAGCATTAGCATTTAGCCCTGACCTGAATCATAATCTAACAGGTGGGGCGTAGGTGTGTAGATAATTTTTAAAGTTTCTCAGGTGACTGTTAAGAAACACTGCCAAAACTCATAAACGTGACTTGGAAATTCCAATATTTTAGCATCTAATTATATCTTCCGGCCTGCCTTCTGTGTATGCCTCAGTTCTTTAGAACCTGATGTTTGATTCAAATTATGTGGTTACCCCATTAGGATATCATCCACCTTTAATTTTGAGTTCCTTGCTCTTACAGATAGCAATGAGTGACATCAATACCCAAGAGAATGCAGTACAAGCCAGACATGCAGAAATTATATTTTGTGTCCCCTGGATGTCACATATGTAGGGTGGTGTTGGGGATCAGCGGTTTTCACTGCTGCAATGTTCTTGACTGAGGTCAGCCCAAGGATTTGTGGGGAGAAGAGCAAAGAGAATGTGGTACAGCTAAGCCTCAAGAAACTCACTATGAGTGGGGTCTAGTATAACAGGCCTGGGTCTCAGCGCTACTATTCAGGAGACTGGAGCAGAAGAATCACAAATTTAAAGTCTGCCTGAGCTACGGAGTGAGTTGAAGGGCTGCCTTGTAATTTAGTAAGACCTTATCTCAAAATTAAAAAATAAAAGAAAAAGGTGAATGTAGCCTAAAATATAGGATTCTGTTCTCAGTACCAAAATTAATCAAAAAAAAAAAGTTGTATACAGCTATAAAAGAAACACACTGCCTTGAATTTCTGGTCTCAGGAGGCAGGGATAGCCTAGTCTACATATTGAGTTCCAAGACATCTGGGGCTATATAGTGAGTCCCCCTCTAGAAAATTAATTAATTAATTAATTAATAATAAACGAGGTACTCTGCCCAATAGCACCAGGCTGAGGAAGCACCTGTGAGCTGCAGCTCAACCCGAACACCGCTTACCAAGCCGCAGGTCTGTGGCCTGTTTTGTAACTTAGGTGCTATGAAGGCCGACCCTGGAACTCTCCTTCTGTACCTTCCCAAGGCCACATTAAGTGCAGATAAGCTCCATTAGCACAGCGGAAATTTAGCATCAGCCTACACACAGATGATGGAAAAGTATGTTTGCTTTCTGGAATCCCAGATTCACAATGGTTTAGTTTTATTGGTTTTGTTGTTATTATTATTTTATTGTTATTTTGAGACAAGGTTTCTATGTGTAGCTCCTGGCTGTCCTGAACTCACTCTGTAGACAAGTCAGGCCTCGAACCTCTGCCTCTGCTGAGATTAAAGGCATACCACTACCACCCCACTTTTTGTTTTATTTTGTCTGTTTTAAGACTAAAGCTTTGTAGCAAAATTGGCTTCAAACTCACAGGAGTCTTCTTGCCTCAGCCTCTCACTTGCTGGGATGACAGGTGTGAGACACTGATTTTTTTCATGTTTTCTTCTGTAAGACTTATTTGTAATCATCTGTGTGTGTGCATGGGTGTTGGTGCCTACAGAGGCCAGAAGCGTTACAAGTAGTTTCAGCGGGGGACCAAGAGCTGCAAACACAAGTACTTCATTACCTGACCCCGTCGACAGCACCGACTCGGCTGCTTTGTTTGAATCAGATTTTTTTCTTTTCTTTCTTTGTGTATTTTTTTTAAGACAATGTCTTGCTATGTAGCCTAGCTGGCCTTGAAATAACCACATCGTCCAGGCTGACCTTGAATTTGCACCAATCTTCATTTAGCCTTCAGGTGGACTAGGACCGTGCCTGGCTTGGATCAGCAGCCTCATCCATGCATTCTCATCCAAAAAAAAATCCAAGCAAACCCCAAATGAAACTAAGATGCACGTAGCCCTCATTATTTTCTTCCTTTTAATGTCCCCCTCTTCCCTGTCACACAAGAATCATGGAGAAACCAGAATCTTCAGAAAAATCACATTTATTGATCACCTTTACTCAGAATTATAAAAATAGATATAAATAAAAATAGCAGAACATAATTATTAAATATTAAGTATGTAGAAGTGGTCCTTACCCCACCCAGTGAGGATTGGATGAACTAGGCTAATTAGTAAAAAAAAAAAAAAAAAAAAAAAAAAAAAAAAAAAAAAGATAACTGGCCAAGAAGTGGACATCTATATAAAAAGTGAAACCGACATTTAGTGCTAGTCACGGGTCACGCCCGGGAATGATACATTCACGTGGAGCATCACATGGAAGACCAAATGGCCCCGCATCACAGTCTGGAGTTAGGGAAATACCTAGACTTGCAGTTAGATACAGAAATACACCAGCTTTTGCTCAGGCTTATACTCACAGCCTGTGCAGAGTGAACAAACATACACACAAATATAACATTTCCTGATCCATTCATGGGATGCTAGAGCTGTTCCCTCAAGCCGTTAGTGTCTCTACTCCTCAAGCTACCGTTCTCATATTGGACAAGCACCCTCACAATACCTCAGCTGTTGCACTTCCTAATTGGGAAATCATTTATTTCCCAACAGCAGATCTCATGAATGACCCATTAAGGGAAACAGCTCTCCTCCTACACTTGCCCAGGAGATGTTTTCTAAACTGCAGATGGCTTTAGTCCATAAAAAGGCAACTCCTGGTCTATAGCATCCTGAGTCAGGACCAACTTTCCATCCTGGTCGGGAGGGTCTGGATGGCCAGCACCCAGGCCTGTGTCTGAGGGTAATGCTATTGGCGCTCACCCTGGTGGGCAGCACAGCAGAGGATCAATGCAAAACCTGTCTTTTCAGCTTCTTCCCTCCATTTGACGACTCTGTTGCAGAGAGGACGGTCAGCATGGGAACAAGTGACCCATCTGTTTCTTCCCTCAGCTACCTGAGGGCCATCAGAAGGCCAGACCTTTCTCTTCTCCAATGTGGGATTGAATCCAGTCCAGGAAGTGTGAGACCCTCGTGTAGACACCGGGCTTGTTTTTCTCTGCACATCCTCGGCCCCAGCTCACAATCCCACTCAGAGTTGGGCGGCCTTCGATGTTACAGATAAGCGGTCCTCCAGAATCGCCCTGGGAAGCCAAAGATAAAGAGGTGAAGCCCTGGAAGAACTGAGGGAAGGGCCACTACCCAGCCACGGGAGAGAACGGGGAGAGGCTCCCAGAGTCAGAGACATTCGCAACTCCCCATTTTCTACCGAATCAAGAGTAAAAAGTCTTAGCTTTCCTCTCCCACTCTCCAGTGCTTTCCCAGACCCTGCTATTCCTCGCCTTGGCACACAGCATGCTCAGTCTTAGTTTTGTTTTTTCCAACTGACACATGCTTCCTTTTTCCTTCCGTCTCTTTATTTACCAGTTCATAGTCTCTTTAAGACTTCTCCTTCCTTTCCTACCTGATCTTTGGTAATTCACTGCGATCCTGAACAATAGAATTATGTTGATTTCACTTGTCTTAGCCAAAGGCCCAGAAGTGATTTGAATAGTATCTATATTTTGCTGTTGGTGGTGGTGGTTGGTTGGTTGGTTGTGTTCTTTCAGATTGGGACAGAGTCTCATAAGCCCATGTCTTTCAGGCTGGCTTTGAACTCACTCTGTAACTGAAGAACTTATAAACTGATTCTGACTCCCTCAAGGGCTGATACTGCAGGCCTGGGTCATTACATACAGTGCCGAGGACTGGATCCAGGGCTTCTTTCATGCTGGGTAAGTACTCTACCAACTAAGCCACGTCCCCAGACTCTTAGTTTTTCTTATGATCTCCAGTCCCTGAGTTGAGACTTGAACTCAGGACTTTGAGCATAGTAAGCAAGCACTAAACCACTGAGCTAGGCACCCATCCCTTTGTTGCTATTGTCTTGGTTTTTATGGTTTGTGCTTTCCTTGTTTTATTTGAGAAAGGATCTTGCTATGTGGCACAGGCCTTGAATTCTCACTCTGTAGTTTGGGCTGGCCTTAAACTCATGATCCTCCTGTCTCAGCTTTCAAAATGCTAAGAGTGCTAGGTTATAGGTATGCTCTACCATGTCTGGGTTATTTTTTTTTAGCAGTCTTGGTCCCTTTTAGTCTAAAACGCATATAGCACAGGGACTCATGCCCAACGTTTGAACCTATAAGTATTGGGACAAGCTCCCAAAGACCTAAGTCCTTGATTCTTAGATTGTTGGCTGGAAAGAGACTCCCCAGGGTTGTTAGATCAAATCCAAGAGCTCTGGGGAGTTGGGGGTGATAAAGAGGGGTGCTTGAGAGTCTTACCTTGCAGGAATCTGTTTTCCACTCTGGGTCCGCAGCACACAGCATTTTATAATTAATTTCAGAGCCATAGTAGTGGGGCTGCATACACTGTTCATGAGAAACAAGCTTTACGACGGACATTTTCAGGTTCTTTGGATAGAGATAGTCACCTAGATGGAAGAAACAGATGTTTGCATTAAGATGTGTCTATAAATGAGACTCTCTGCAGGGGTGAAGATAAAAAACATATCCCAGCTATGAAAAGCTCTTGTTCTTGTTTCTCCAATCTGAGTCTTTTACTTCACTCACAATTGTTCACACCCTGTTTGACTTGCTTGCCCATCTCCCCCTACTCTATCCCTGGCCCTCCATAATGTTTCCAGTCCTGTTTCCACAGTCTTCCTTTGATAGTCTGCTCTTTACTCTGGACCGTAACACTCCCCCAGACTCTCTCAGTGAGCTTCATCTGTCACTTACTTTCAGACTCTTTTCCAAAGCCAGTGATCTCACAGTCTGAACCAAACGGAGCATCAGTAAACCTTGGGGGCAGGCAGATGGTCTGTATGGACCTGGATGGCTGTGCACATTGGCCCGTGCTGGTACGTATCTTCAGCAAGGCTGGGTGGGGAAGGGAAAGGTCAAAGGGGAAAGGTTATCACTGTGTCAGATGGTCATCATCTCTCCCCTACCAATGCTGAGCATTGATCTATACTCGTGGCATGGGAGTCACAGAGATCCAAAAGGTCTGCTGGTATCTTGTTACCCTGAAGCCTCCCCTGCCACATTCTCCAAATGCTTTATTTCATCAGATGACAGATGTTCAGGCAACAAAATCCACCATATACAGCTGAACAGGTTGTTTCCTGCTGAGGGAGCTGAGCTGAAATCCAGCCAAGGCTTTGCTTTATACATTCTATATTCTGGTATACAGAGAAGAAGCATCCATCCTACTTTGTACAAACAGGGCATTCTCAGCCTAAGCCGTATGCCTGTAAGATTGTTTCTACTTAGAAGAATCTATCTTTTTGGGAAATTCAAGGTCTCCACAGAGGATCCCTACACCCCTCAGCTTCTCATGTATCTCATTCTGCACTCTTCCTCATCCATCTCGTTATATAAATCCCGGGCTTCAAGTCCCCCCACATTTCCCACCACTACTTTAGCCTTTCTGGTAACTAAGCTTTCTGCTCACCAATATCATTATGGTAGGCCAGGCTGTCTTCCCTGTAGTATTCGTGCAAGATGAGCTGCTCCACCTCAAACTTCATCTCTCCAGGATTATAGGAGCTCTCCTTCGACTGACCCAGGTAGACAACGTAGTTTTCCTTCTTTGGGAGTTGACTGTGAGAAATGAAACATGTCAGCCTGGTCTCACAAAGTCCGGTCACTCTCTCCACTCCACCCCAGAGGCCTCAAAGTATTACTTGTACCCAAGACCACAAGCTGCATGGTTAGAGGGTTAGCAGGAGAATGACATTGTAACCGTCCATAGGGAAGGAGGAAGGACAGTCTTGGGGTTGGGTGGAAGAGTCAGAGAGAAGGGACAAAGGGATGGACGTACATGAAGCAGTGTGCGGCACTGGCCACCCAGCAAGGACTGATGAGACTCCCACCACATTTAAAGGAGGGAGGACTTCCTCCCTTGTTCTTCTGGTAGATGGCTGCGAACCAGGGCTGGTTCTCCACCTCAGTGAATTCTCCCCCAACAATCTTAAAGCGGGGCCTTAGAGCCTTCTGGCCACACTGGAAGCCTTGTTGGTCTACAGACGAAGAAGGCTTTTTGCCTAGAAAAGAAAGAGACACATGTTTGGGGGAGACAGCAATGATGAAGAAGTCTCTGAGGCACACCTCACTTCTCATCCCTCCTGCAGTGACAATAGAGTTTGTCTCTTCCCACCCCGTTGTCATAAGCAGTCAGCGACACTCACTAAGAGAGCAGTCATGCACCATGCATTCTTGGACAAACTGCCTTAGGCCAATCTGCACATAGCACCAGGGTCGCTTCTGGTTGTCAGGGTTCCTGGTAACACAAAGAGATAGGGAATGTCATGCCAAGCCCGAATGTCTTCTCTGTATTCTCCCTTCCAACAAAGGCTCAGCCAGAGACCTGGATTCTTGTGCCAGGATTCCCATCCCAGGTATACCATGGTGATAACAAAGGTTTCTAAGAGGCCACGATGGGGGAAGGGATGTTGTTGTTTTTAATGTGTATAAGTGTTTTCCTATATTCATGACAGTGCATGCCTGCCCAGTGAGGCCAGAAGAGGGTATCGGATCCTCTAGAACAGGTGTTAAAGACTGTCACGAGCTGCCCTGTAGATGCTGGGAATCAAACTAGGTGCTCTGGAAAGGCAGTCTGTGCTCTTAACTGCTGAGCCACCTCCCTATCCCCCTTGGGAAGGATTCTTGGTACTCAGTCACCACCTACCTGCAGTAATTGTGTTTCCCCAGGCCTAGGCTAATAGCATCAGGTCTGTGGGCATTGTAGGGTTTCTGAAGGACAGCAGGCGCATTCCAGGCCAGGCAGGGCCGACCTTTGGTATCAGTGTTGGCCTTTCCTCGGTAAGAGTCACCATTTCCATGATAGCAGGTTTTTGATGCATCTAGAAATGATTTGAGGAGTGCAGAGTATTAGAAAAGGGAGGCGGTTTGGACAGGCATTTCAGAGGTGACACGGTTTCAGACCTGTCAGGTGATATGAGGGAGATTCACCCTTTTTTTTCACACTTGTATAGCCACTACTTCATGAGTGTGTGTGTGTGTGTGTGTGTGTGTGTGTGTGTGTGTGTGTGACTCCCAACTTCTGCTGCCTGTTTTGTTTGTTTGTTTGCTTATTTTATGTGTATGAGTGTTTTTCCTCCATGTATATCTGTACACCATGTATGTCACTTGGGCTGGAAGAGGTCAGAAGAGGGCATCAGATTCTCTGGGACTGGGGGTACAGATGGCTGTAACCCACCTCTATGGGTGCTGAAACTCAAACTATAGGATGTCTAGAAGAGCAGCCAGTGTTCTTAATCACTAAGCTGTCTCTCTAGCTGCGCCTCGCCCGCCTTTTGAGACAAGGACTTACTATGGAGGCCAGGCTTCAGTCTCCTCCTAAGTGCTGGGGTAACAGACCCACACCTCCAAGGCCAGCTTCTGCCTGCTTCTGCATCCCACCCATCTGTCCCTGTTCTAAGATCTCTGGTCCTCCCCCACTCCCACATTCCAAGTCCAAATCCCCATACCTATCTCACAGTGCTCCCCCTGGAATTTCCTTGGGCAGCTGCATCGGCGAATTCTGGAGAAGTACTTGTAGGACACGCATACACCTCCGTTCTGACAGCCACAGTTTGCTAGCAAATGCAAAGGAGGGGTAAGCAAGGATCAAGTGGGGAGCCAGCCTTTCAGCAGGGACAGGGAGGGTATGTCTCCTAAGGTTTTTCAAGGGTCTCTGTGCAGCCAACTATTGTGCAAGGAAGCAGATACTCACATTCATCAGGAGCTCCAAGTACACTGCCACCCTGCAAGAGATGAAGGTGACATGCTCTAGGGAATTCATGTTCAGGATAAACAGGTCCCCACCTCAAAATCCCTTCCAGTGATATTCATTCACTCATAATATTCTCTCTCTCTCTCTCTCTCTCTCTCTCTCTCTCTCTCTCTCTCTCTCTTTCTCCCACCCCACCCCTGTCTGTCTCTCCCCTTTCTGTTTATTACTAGCCAGCACCCAGACATGGACTGACTCAAGCAAACTTCACACAAACCAGGTGCCCTTGGGCTAAGGCACTCCCCGTGGCTTCTTCCTCCCTTGCCAGATAGTGCAAACCTCTTTGGGTGCACAAGCCCTCCGCTGATACATTGTCCTATTTCCTGGGAAAGCCTGGACCTGCCTTTGATGCCTAAGTTCCCCGTGCAGCCCCCATTTTTCCCCTGATGCTGCTTAAGGGATCCTGCAAGCCCCTTCCTGATGGTGCTAAAGCAGCGAGACCACTCACTTCAGAGTTTTTCACCACCAAGGCGCAGAGGAACAGGCTCGCCAGCCAGACTTTCATGGTAGTGCCGCTGGGCTCTAGACAGCAGTTCTGCAAAGGAAGGAGAAGTCAGGACAAGAAGCGGAGCAGCTTGAAGGTGGCAGAGTTACTACAGACCAAGGGAAGCCACTCCAGGTGTCCTGCGGGGCAAGCCATCAGTGACCAACCTCCCCAAGCCGGGCAGTCTCTCCCCTCTGCGGGCTCTGAATCCGCACAACACCATGGAACCTCTCTGTAGAGGGGCGCGAAGGGCTGGAGTGGTGACCTTGCCCACAGTTCCGCCAGCCAAGGTAGTGGGAAGGGAGGCATGCGGGAGCCCTGGCTGCCTCATCCCGCTAGGCTTGCTTCAGACCAACAGCACTCACCGGTGACTGCAGCGGAAGGGCGCTGGCAGACACGCAAGGACTGGATGGATGACAGACAGAGCTCTGGGGCTACAGGCTCTGCTCGGCGCTGCTCGCCCTTTATTAGGGCCCGCCAGAGCCCTGGCCCCGCCCAGGTTTGCTGGAGGGCGGCTCTCTCTCTCTCTCTCTCTCTCTCTCTCTCTCTCTCTCTCTCTCTCTCTCTCTCTCTCTCTCTCTCTCTCTCCTTTTCCTTTTCCTGCATCCCACCGCAACTGGACCGCGCTTGCTTCCCAACTTTGACGAAGTCACGGAATTTCCAGCTGAGCAAACTTAACGCAGTCTGTCTGGATCGAGCGATGATCCGGCGGCTTGAACATTCTTCCTTTCTTTCATTCACCTAGTGCGGCCCCAGTGTAGCGTGGTGAGGGCGCTCCAGCCATTGGCTCGCTGATCTCAAGCCTCTTCCTTAGTGGTTTAATCAGTTCTTCTCCAACCTGTCCCCCTACCTGCCTACGACACTGATTCAGATGTCTGATAGAGGGGTATAAGTCGCAGTTCCTTTACAACAAAAAATACCTACTAACAAAGGCTCCCACATGTCAAATGCTGAGTTCTCCAAATGCCACTAATGCAAGCAGTGAATCAGAAGACAAGAGTGAAGTTTGTCGTCAGGGAGTGTAATACTGTCATCAGAAGGTGAAAGGCAAGGTCAGATTTTATTCAGATTTGCTGTTTGGTTTAAGGTCAATCTTTGAAAGACAATTTTAAAATTTATGGCAAGGGCCAGACTTAATGGTGCACGTCTTTTATCTAAACACTAGGGAGGAAGAGGCAGGTGGATCTCTGCGAGTTCAAGCCCAGACTAATTTACATAGTGAAATCCTCAAAAATAATTATGATTTTTAAAAAAGCAGTAATGGTTACTATGTTAGGATTGTGGGAGCAAAGTCTTGGCACAGCAGCTGCTATGGAAGTGTCAATGGGTCTTTTGAAAAATGCCTATAATGAACAATCCATTTATTTGTCTGGAAAAGAATACAACCAATACAGAGGATCATAGATCAGGACTGAGTGCATACCTCACTGGTATTGTGGTTGCACACAGACACAAATAAGCAATCAAGGGGGGGTGTCTTTTTTTTAAAGATTTATTTATTTTATGTATGCGAGTGCACAGTCCTCTCTTCAGACACACCAGAAAAGAGTACCAGATCCCATTGTAGGTGGTCATGAGCCACCATGTGGCTGCTGGGAATTGAACTCAGGACCTCTGGAAGAGCAGTCAGTGATGTGAACAGTAACATGAACAGTACATTGTAACAGGATAGAAAAAAAAAGCAAGGAATACTCAAACCTCGTTAGTGTGGGCTATCAACATGCAACAACAGTGGGGGTGTCTGCTCTTCCCTTGTAGTAGAGAGGCTGTGGGTCTGAAGGAAAAGATAAAAGGAATGTTTATTTTTCACTGAATACTATTTCACACTGTTTTAAAAACTTTAAACACGTCCTCGTATCAGCCATTCTAAAAAAATAATTACACATTTTATTTTTGGGTGTGAGCCTAGCCATCTCTTCTGTTGCCAATTCCACACTGTAAATGCACTTGTGTTCAGCATTTTACATCATCACGTTAAGACGAAAACAATTATTTATCTAATAATTTATCTAATAAAATAGGCTTATATAAAGACAGGTCATGTATAAATGAGCCCTGAACATCTTGAAGACAAAGCACCCTCCCTCATGCACACACTTGCACACATGCACACATGCACACATGCACACACCCCTCAGGCAAAGTAGGGAGTGCTCAGAAAAGATTCCAAGGGTCAGTCACTGCAACATGTGCCTCAGAGCCAAGGACCAGTGGTCATTTTGATGCTCCTTCCACAGAAGAGGTGCCTGAGCCCGCACCATTCATTAGTGCCCCAGCTTTGCTTTATTTCCATAAGCCTGAGCCTACAACATTTTACTGTCAACCTGGACCTTGGAAAAGAATGCCAGGAGGTAGGAAGGAGGAGGCTGCTTGACTTTACCCCAGCCAGTGGCCCAGAATGCCAACCTCTGGATAGGAAAGTACACATTGAATACCCAGCTTTGGGTAGGCAGGTGACCATCGTTCTTCAGAATACGTTTTCCTTGCGCAGCTGAGCTGCTAGCAACCCACAGGACCACTGAATCAGAGATTCCATAGATCTCAGAGGCAACTTGCTACTTCCTTTAGAAGACTGTGGCCAGTTATGTTTATGTTTAAGAAGCCACTAATTGTAAACAAACGTGATCAAAATGTAAACAGAGGTGTTACAGCCTGAGGATTTACCCCGAAACTCTAGTTTAGTTATTAGGAAATTCCCAGCAGGCTGTCGTGATTCACATGGCCCCCCCAACAGCTCTCATGACTCCGGATTACTTGGCTGGAGGCTGTCATGCTGATTCTTTGAGAGCAAGATGACCTCATTTCCTCCTGGCCAGAGACCGCTATGCAGTGTGATAGCCCTCTTCCTCCTTCTACCGCCACTTCTTCACCTGGATGAACAATCCTCGTGCCTCCAACTCATCACAGAACTGCCTTTCTCCTGGTTAGTCTTTAGACTCTCTGAAATCTCTATTTTTGGTGCAGTCTGTGTTAGACTTTCAACTCTTTGGAGGCAAAGAACAGGTCTTAGATATCTGCCCCTCCCTCATCATTTGCTACATGTCTTAACCACAGAGGTGCTTAATTGTGAGTGAATCAGTGAATGCAGAACAGAGAAAAGTAACAGGGAGCTTTGAAGCTCTCTCTCTCTTTGTGTGTGTGTGTGTGTGTGTGTGTGTGTGTTATACACATTAGTGACTAACTCCAAGTTACCTATAATGAATAGGTGTTGCATTAAGGAAATATATAAATATAAAAGACATAAAGATATAAAAGCACTTCTTCCCTTTGCAGTCTTCTAACCACGAGCAAGTCTAAATTTGAATTCTCTACTTCATGATCACTATGTCTTATGACCATCTGTTGTTGCATGAATCTGCATTTGTGCCTGTCTGAAGGCGGTCTTGTGAACTTGTTTGTCCCTGTGTCTATCCCTATGTGTGTCTGTCTGTTGTGTGAGCTGTGTGTATGAGTGGTGTCTGTCTGTTCTGTCTATGTGTGTTGTATATGTCTCTATGTGTGAATGGTGTTTGTATGTCTTTACTATGTACGTATTTAACAGTACAGAAAGCACCACACGGGGAAGGAATGGATACTTGGCAAAATCTTTAACAGAGTTCAACAAGGAATTAAGTCTCTGCTTCCAACTGACTCCAAATACCAGATAACAAATATTATTGCTTATCAATCAATATCCATAAATAGTTTCGCTCAACCTTTATGGTAGCTTTTAGGAAGTTACTTAACTTCTATTTGCTGTTTTCAACAAATGATTGATATGTGTTATCGGAGTTTGGGCATGAGAAGAGTACATAGCTTAAGGTCACGCTCTGCATTAGCTTAGATTGTAAAAGGTGATTATGTGGGAAGTCCAAGGCAGGTAAGTTTGATTGTTCTCTCTCTCTCTCTCTCTCTCTCTCTCTCTCTCTCTCTCTCTCTCTCTCTCTCTAGTATAGGCTTATATCCTTTTTGTCTGTTATTTCTATCTTATAGATACGTCTTAAAGACATTTTCAGATACATCTTCAATTTCTCTTCCAGTTCAGAGCTGCCCTATGATGTAGACTGGAATTATATTCTCATTCCACAGCCTGCAAGGAAAACATGGTTCATGTGTGCCCATGGCGGCACTTGCATCTAGGTACTCTCTCCTGGGCTCTGGGTCCCACAGTCTCCATAAAGCAGCAGAATGCTGTAAAGAGAGAGGCCCGTTAACTAAGATACTCAGGCAGGTGGTATAAAATATTCCAGCCCAGTGTTTGCCTCAAGTCTTTCTATCTATTCTGGAGACTTCCTTCCAGAAACACATTTTTTTCTTCTTCTTTTTTCTTAGGATGCCCACGCTGTGCATGTTACTGGCTTGCCTGAATTCCAGGAACTTCCCTTGTGGTCTAAACTGGCTGAAGTTTCTGTTGAGAGTGATAAATAAGAAAGCAAATGCATATGATTTCATTATTTTCCTGACTCCAAGTGGCTTTTGTATCTCAGGAGAGCAGACCTCCTGAGTCAGGTGTGCTGACATAGACTAGTGGAGGGGCTCTTTTGTCGGCTCTGTTTATAAAAGGGTAGAGGATACAGGAGTGCAGATGCACACTGAGCAGTGCCTAAACCTAGCCTGGCTTCTTTATCCAGGGAAATGAGCCCCGAAAGCTTTTGTTTTGGTTTAGTTTCTTGTTTGTTTGTTCTGAGTTTTTTGTCTGGCTGGCTGTTTTGTTTGAAATGGGGGTCTCTTTATGTAGCCCTTGATGTCCTGGAACTCTTTACATAGACCAGGCTGGCCTTGGATTCAGAGATCCAGTTAAAGGCATGTGCTACCATGCCCAAAGCAGCTAACCATTGCTTTGAGTTTTTAAGATAGGGTCTTATGTAGCCCAGGCTGACCTTAAACTCACTGTAGTCTGCACTTCCTAAGTGCTAGGATTACAAGCCTGTGCTATCATGCCTATCCTTTAAAGGCTATTTTCTGACTAGCTGGGTCCAAAAGGAATTTCGTGTTGAGTCATGGGATATATTCTTGGGTTGCTATACTAAGAACATTCAGTATGGTATTGTAGTAGAATGACTTTAAACAAGGCACTTAACTCTTTTGACTTTGGTTCTCCCATCTGCAAAATGAAACAGCCCTGGTCCCATTTTGGAGATTGGATGAAGTCATGCCTATGTGGGAAAAGTGTTCATTCATTCATTCATTCATTCATTAGCTATATACATTAAGTAGTGAAAGGACTACTATGTGCCGGTATAGTTCCAGGTGCTAAAAACAGAAAGATGGATTTTGTAAACTGCAATTCCTATCTAAAGTGCTTCCCTCCTTTGCTTGTCCATTTTGGTCCAAAAAACCAGGTCATGCTGGAATATGCTGCAGGATTCCAGTTAAGTGGGGATGCTGTGTCCTTGGCCCACAGTTCCTACCAACTGGGCAGCTGGGAAAGACAGCTGCATGTGTTGCTCGCCCCCGCACTCCTGACTCCCACTCACCCCCCCCCCCTTATCTGTGACTCTTTGCAGTATGAAACTCTTTTTAAACCTCCTTCCTAACATATTGGCAAACAGACTCCAGCAGTTTGGGAAACAGACCATGGAATTGATCATCTTACATCCTTGAGTCTAAGGCCCCCTCCCCTGTCCTACTGTGTGCTTAGTGGTCAAGGTGAAGCTGACTGTGTCTGGGCCTGCAACATGATAGGGGAGGTGGTGGAGCTAGTGGGTCCCTAATGGCCTGTGGACGGGGTGGAGGGAAGCCACATATTTGTGCCCTTACTCATGGAAAGCAAAGCACTCAAGGGCTGAACCCTGAGGTTACATGATGTCGTCAATAACACAGAAACGCACAGGTCAACTTGGCTCGTTTATGTTCGGTCTATGACTCCCTAAACGTCCTTGTTATTTCATGACTCTGATCTGATTTGTAGTTATACTCAAACCAATTATCTCAGACTTCTGCATGAAATTCTTGAGCCTTGGCCAAATTTCTTTTGTCCCTAATTCAAACACAGTAAGGCAGAAATGTATTACCCTACACGAATACTGGGGGGCCAGAGTGGTGGTTCAGTAGTTAAGAACACTTGTTGCTCTTGAAGAGAACCTGGCTTCAATTTTCCAGCATCCGTGTGGTAGTTCACAACTAGCCATAGTTCCACTGCCAAGAGATCCAAAGCCCTCTTCTGACCTCCAGGAACACCAGGAACACTATGCACATACATACATGCATATGCACATACATACATATGCACATACATACATATGCACATACATACATATGCACATACATACATTTGAATGAAATTCTCACACATAAAATAAAATGAATAAATCTAATAAAATTTTTAAATTTTATTTTTATTTTATGTACATTAGTATCTTGACTGCATATATCTCTGTGTAAGGATGTCAGATTCCCTGGAACAGGAGTTACAGACAGTTGTGAGCTGCCATGTGGGTGCTGGGAATTGAACCTGGCTTCTCTGGAAGAACACCCAATGCTCATAACTGCGGAGCCATCTCTCCAGCGCCCTAGTTATAACTTTCCAAACCTCCTGGAATCTGCATCTCTCTCCAGGAAAAGACTCTCCAGTCTCCTGTCCTACAACTACTCACTACTCAGGTCAGCATAACTTAGTGGCAACGGATGCTTAAGAGGAACTAAGGGGGCTGGAGAGATGGCTCAGCAGGTAAGAGCACCCAACTGCTCTTCCGAAGGTCCTGAGTTCAAATCCCAGCAACCACATGGTGGCTCACAACCATCCCTAACGAGATCTGACTCCCTCTTCTGGTGTGTCTGAAGACAGCTACAGTGTACTTACATATAATAAATAAATAAATCTTTAAAAAAAATAGAACTTAAAAAAAAAAAAGAGGAAACTAAGGACGTACTCTAGAGAAAAGGCTCAAAGAGGAAATGAGAAACTGCTGGGTTGGCTGAAAACTGTCAAGAAGTCAGTCTTACTTAGGGAAATGTGTTCAGCTATGAGCTGAACTGCTAGGCAGTCTTGTTCTGAAGAAAATCAGGATAACATCTGTAGCCTATATGATGTATGTTTTCATGGCTCTCTCAAACTAGATTCTGTATGTGGTCATTTACTTAAGGAAAATGAAAGCATCCCCCTTCATGACACCGATGGAGGAGCAGCTAATAAAAGGAAGTGAATCACCAGAGGTCATTCACTGACAATGAGATTCATAACTTGCAGATTTTGAGGAACCTCATGACACATTTCCACCCTCTCTCCTATTCCGGCTCCTCACCTCCTTCCTTCCTTCCTTCCTTTCTCCCTGTCCACCCTCAATGCCTTTGTCTGCCCTGTCCACCTGCAGAAAATGCTCCGTTTCCCCATGCAGTTATGGACATCAATCAGACAAACCTCTGAGGAAGGTTTGGGAGAATGCATGGACACCTGTGCAAACAGAAAGAGTGTGTGTATGTGTGCACACGCGCGCGCGCACACACACACACAGAGCAGGGACCCGGGGAAACAGGGGCACAGTTGAGAGGAACAGGATGTGGATAATTGCATGGGCAGACTGTTCCTTCCTTACTCTGGGGGCAGTGATTATGGCAGTGTGGCAGAAACAAGAAAAAAGAAGGCGAAGGCCCGTGTTTTTCAAGGGGATTTTATAATCTGTCCCGGTTAAAGGGATAACAAAGCCAGGTACAGTGACCCAAAAATCCAACACCAGCCTGGATAACATTACAAAAAAATTAAAATGTAAAAGATAGCTAATAAATAAAGTTAATTGTATGATATTTGCTTTTAAAGCCTTAACAGTATAACTGGACTGTGACGGCTCACATCTTTAATCTAAGCACTCAGGAGGCAGAGGCAGGCAGAACTCTGAGTTTGAGGTCAGTCTGATGTACAGAGTAAGTTCCAAGACAGCCAGAACTACACAGAAAATCCTATCTTGAAAAGAGAAAAAGATAAACAACAGCAATAAAACAACAAAATCCTTAACAGTGTTCTTTAAAGAAAGAACTATCAATGTGATCATCTTATAGTTAAAACTGAGAAACACAAGTTCGAACAAGTTCCCAAGGCCACACTGTAGATAAACAATAGAGCCGGTGCCCCCATTCAGACTTGGCTAATTATAGGGCTTGGGAAACACTAAGACAGTGTCCTAGTCAGTCTGTAGTAAGTCTGACTCGTTAGGGCAGGTATTTGTCCTTATATGGGGGGAACATCCTGCTTTTTGTGGTTGTTTGGTTTTGTTCGGCTCATGTAGCCCAGTTGTGACCCAGAACTTGTTATGTAGCTGAGGATGGTTTTGAACTCCTGATTCTGCATCTACCTCCACAGATGCTAGGATTACAGGTGTTCAGCAGCAGGCCCAGTCCATGCAATTTTTACTTCAAACCCATGATGGCACCCAGGAAAGTCCCAGATGTCAGCGTCCCGTCTGCTTTGGTTCCTGCTGTTCAGTAGAGACAGGCTTTGATGAACATGTTCTTCCTTTTGTTTAATATAAGCAGCCACAGATGTGTCTTCTGGGTCTAGGCAGAAACAGGTCACTGGATCCTGTGGCTGTACTTTCATACATGTGTAGATTTCTGAACCATCTTTCCTAATCTCCCTCTCTCATGAGGTCTTCTTAACCATGTTTACATCTGAGGATGCACACGGTTGGACTTGTGTGTGTGTGTGGAAATATCAGCAGCCCCTATTTACAGAGCACTTTTGTTGCTGTTGTTGTTGTTTATAGGCACTGGACTAAGTTCTATATGCATGACTCAATCCTCAGTGAGGAAGATACAGTATCGTCTCCACTTCTCAGTTAAAGAAAAAGAGGTTCTGAGAGGCTGAATAACTTGCTCAAAATCCTACAGTCGTTTCCAGGCAGGTCAGACCCAGGTTTCTTGCCAGAAAGCCTGGGAGTTTGTTGGTGCTTTGTTTTGGCAGTGCTAAGGAGCCCAGGAGCTTGATTACAGTAGGCAAGAGAGCTGTGCCACTGAGCAGTATACAGCTCTAGTCCCCAAAGCCTGACTTGATAATTGCTATGATAGTCTTTTTAGCCCCTCCTCCCAAGCCAAAATTAAAAAAAAAAAAAAAAAGGCTTGTTGGATAAGTGCCTGGTAACCAAAATAATGAATACCCCTCAATACTATGCTCACACATCAGGTCTGTACATGAAAACAACCTGGCTTGAAAGTCTAAAAACTATAGATTTTCAGTTTAACCTTGAAAATTCGAACTCATTAGATAGACACCTATGTATCTTCGTTTTAGTAGGCTTATTGGGGGATTCTCAAGACCAAACAAGCCCTGGAAAAATGGTATTTTCCTAATATGCCAATGCATGTCTAGGGAATTTTACTTTATTTGTATTGGTATGTCCACCCCACCCTACCTCTGGGAGTTTGTATCTAGTGCTACTTCCACTGAAGCCACACCCTTTGGCTTGGAGGCCACTTAAATGGGGGAAGGCCAGAGCTGCCCAGCAGACCTATGAGCAGCGCTTTCCGTACGGATGAATCAGGGAAGGGTTGGACACCCCAGTGCCAACCAAGCCACCCTGAGGCGACTTTTCTAAAAATCAGGAAGTTCATTGCTTCAGCACTTTTGAACTTGGGCCCTTTAAAAGATTCCCAGTGATCACTTTACGAGTGTGCCAAGTGGATGGCTAAATGGACTTTTCCACAGACAGACCAAAAGAGAGAAAAAAAAATGCTTGAGGGATCGATCAGTTATAACCATTGGGCAGGCAAGTAACGGCACTTGCTTCCAATCCTAACAACCTTCAATTGACCCCTAGGACCCGTGTCTTCTGATCATGACATTCACACGCCCCTCACCATCAAGCTAATTAATTAAAATGAAGGGGGAAAGCACAGATGTAGATGAGAAGTTGACTCCCCCGCCACACCCCCGTGGCCTCAGGAGAACTGGAGAGATGACATGTAAGTAAGTCAGAACAGAGCAGAGCTGGAGAGCCCTATAGTTCTCAGGACTGTTCTGTGTCCAGTTTCCTCCCCGCTCCTATACTGCGTCTCTACTGCATCTCTTTTTGCTCCTTAAGGTCATATTTTATTTATTTTGTTTTAATTTCTAGGATTGACATTTGATATTGTTGTTGGCTGGTTGATTAGTTGGTTAAGATAGGCTCTCTAACCCAGGCTGGCCTCAAACTCACTGTGTAATGAAGGAAGACCTTCAGTTACAGGTTCCTCTGCCTTATCCACCAAGTTCTGGGATTATATGCTGTGCCGTAATGCCAAGTTTTGTTTCCCTTTTCCTTCCTTCCTTCCTCCCTTTCTTCCCTCCCTCCCTCCCTCCCTTCTTGCCTCCCTCCCTCCCTCCCACCCTTCTTCCCTCCCTCCCTCCCTTCCTTCCTTTCTTCCTTTTCTTTTTCTTTTCTTTCCTTATTTTTCTGAGACAGGGTTTCCCTGTGTAGCTGTGTTCCCTAGCTGACCTGGAACTTGCTATACATACCAGACTGGCCTTAAAGTCATAGAGACATCTGCCTCTGCCTCCCAAGTGCTGGGACTAAAGACATGTGCCACCACTCCTGGCCCTTAATACTTATTTTTATTATTTTTAAGTGTGTGTGTGTGTTTGCGTGTGTGAGCACAGGTGCAGCAATAAAATCAGAGGTGTTGGATCCCCCCGGAGTCAGTGTTACAGCTGGCTTTGAGTCGCCGGATGTGGGTGCTGGGAACTGACCTTAAGTCCTCTTGAAGAGCAATATATGCTCTTAACTACTAAGCCGTCTCTCCCGATTATTAAAACTTTTAAAATAACTTTTATATTGTTATAATTGTTAGAAATACCACTTATAAAGTGTGCGTGTCACCTTGTACATGTGGAGGTCAAAGGGTAATTGGGGGAATCACTCCTCTCCTTCCACCGTGTGGATTCCAGTGATTGAACTCAGGTCATCCGGCTTGACAGCAAGCATGCTGTCACTCGTCCTTGTTATTTTTTGCTTGCTTACTTGCTTGTTCTGAGAACAGGATCTCTTTACCGAACCTGGAGTTCATTAGTTGGCTAGACTGGCTAGCCAGTTAGCTCCATCTGACTCCCCACTAACTCTAACTCTGCGGTTACAGACCAGCATGATGATACCAGGCCTTTTTATATGAGAGCTGGGATATAGACGCAGGCTTGTTCTCAGAAGTCTGTCCATTGAGCCATCTGTCCCTCGACATACAGGAGCTGCTCCATTTCGGGGGGCGGGGAGGGGGGGTTGTTCGTTTTTCTGTTCTTGTTTTTTTGTACTGGGCCAACCTTCATCACCTTAAATATCCCCCAGGCCCAGGGTCTAGGGTCTTTGGATTGCACCTGAATTGCATTGTACCTTTGCATTGCAGAAATAAACCTAACCGCTTATGGGGTGAGCATACTATCTCTTTAGTCAAACAGAAGGCAACAGTGACATTATCCTTATGCAGATCATCTGTTCCATGATACAGCATGCTGGCGGTTTGCACATGAGCATGGTCTATTTGTAAAGAAAATTCTACACCCCAACTTCTAAAAATAAAGTAACCAAACTCAACTCAAATTTTCCATTTTGCTTACTGAACCAAAAGATACTTTAAAGTATATAGAGGGTGCTGGCACAGATTATACTCTGAGGGTCCACAGAAGAGCAAGACAAGGTCACTCTGCAGAAAAATGTTGAGATCTGCAGCTGAGGATGGATGTAGCTCGTTTGGTAGAGGACTTGCCTAATATACTCGAAGTCCTAAGTTCTATCCAAAATACAACCGAAACCAAATATCAAACTCAAGGTCACTTCTAAGTATGAGACCAGCCTGGGGTACATAAAAGCCTGTTTCAATTAAAGAAACAAAAATGCCGAAATCTATTTAAGACAACAAACTTAGAGGAAATAGTTTAAAACGGTTGAAGAAGGTGAGGACTATTTTAAAAAGGTCAGTTTGCTGACGATGTGGAGAGTTTGGAACTCTCGTGCATTCTTATGAGGATTCAGAGAATTAGAAAAATCATGTGATCCAAAAAAATCCTACTTCCAACAAGACTGAAAACAGTCTTGAGGAGATAACTGAACACTGATATTCATAGTAGCATTAGTCATGATAACCATGAGGTGGAAGCAACTGTGGATGGAACATCCATGACACACACACACACACACACACACACACACATCAGGGCTAATAAAATAGGACGCTTATTACATTTCAAAATAGAAAGAAATCCTGTCATCCCGTCCCACATACTACAAAGTAGGCAAATCTTGAAGATTTTATAAGTGAAACAAGACAGACACAAAAAGGCAAATACCTTAGATTCCAGTTATAAATGATACCTAGAATAGTCAAGTTCAGAGACTGAAAGTAGATCAATGGTTGCCAGAGGCTAAGGGAAGTGGAAATGCGGAATTACTATGTATAGAGTTTCAGTTTTGCAAAATGAAAAAGGGTTGGATAACCCCCCCCAACCCCCACAAATGTGAATATACTTCTGGTTCAATTCCCAGTGGCCACATGGCAGCTCACAACTGTCTGTAACCCCAAGATCTCACATAGACATACACAGACATACATGCAGGCATAACCCCAATGCACATAAAAATAAAAATAAATTATATTTTAAAAAATCTAGGGGCTGGAGAGATGGCTCAGCAGGTAAGAGTATCTGACTGCTCTTCCGAAGGTTCTGAGTTCAAATCCCAGCAACCACATGGTAGCTCACAACCATTTGTAATGTGACCTGATACCCTCTCCTGGGGGGTCTGAAGACAGCTATAGTGTACTTACATACAGTAAATAAATAAATAAATCTTTTTAAAAAATCTAGGCATGAGCCAGGTGTGGTGATACATGCCTTTAATCTCAGCACTTGGAAAACAGAGGCAGGCAGATCTCTCTCCGAATTTGAGACCAGCCTGGTCTACAGAGCAAGTTCCAGGACAGCCAGGGCTACATAGAGAAACCCTGTCGCAGAAAAAAAGAAGAAAACTTTAGGCATGATGATGAAGTTGAGGCAGAAATATTATAAGAATGGATGAATGAATGAATGACAAAATGGCTGATAGCAAATCTTATGCTTTGTGTGTTTATTTGTTTATTTGTTTTGAAATAGGGGCCTTCTTGTATAGTTCAGGCTGACCTTGAATTCATGGTCCTCTTGTTCCTACTTCTACCAAGTTGGAATTACAGAATATGAACCACCACACCTAGCACTATGTATATTTTTTAGCCATAATTTTTATAAGCTGTTAATCATTAACAATCATTAATCATTGTCTGACTATCAGCTATAAACATAGTAAAACTTAAAGAACTGAGTCACTAAAGGTAGTGATTTCTTGGACATGAACAAATCTTAAAAGCTACAGTGTTGGATGGAGAGATGGCTTAGAGGTTAAGAGCACTGGCTGCTTTTCCAGAGAACCTAGATTCAATTCCCAACACCTACATGACAGGTCACAACTGTGTAACTCCAAGATCTGATATGTTCTCATACAGACATACATGCAGGCAAAGCACCAATGCATATAAAATAAACATAAATAGTTTTTTATTTAAAAAACTACCTCCTGGGCATATATCCAGAAGATGTTCCAACTGGTAAGAAGGACACATGCTCCACTATGTCCATAGCAGCCTTATTTATCATAACCAGAAGCTCGAAAGAACCCAGATGTCCCTCAACAGAGGAATGGATAGAAAATGTGGTACATTTACACAATGGAGTACTACTCAGCTATTAAAAAGAATGAATTTATGAAATTCCTAGGCAAATGGATGGACCTGGAGGGCATCATCCTGAGTGAGGTAACCCAATCACAAAAGAACTCACATGATATGTACTCACTGATAAGTGGATATTAGCCCAGAAACTTAGAATACCCAAGATACAAGATACAATTTGCAAAACACATAAAACTCAAGAAGAACGAAGACCAAAGTGTGGACACTTTGCCCCTTCTTAGAATTGGGAACAAAACACCCATGGAAGGAGTTACAGAGACACAGTTTGGAGCTGAGATGAAAGGATGGACCATCTAGAGACTGCCATACCCAGGGATCCATCCCGTAATCAGCCTCCAAACGCTGACACCATTGCATACACTAGCAAGATTTTGCTGAAATGACCCAGATATAGCTGTCTCTTGTGAGACTATGCCGGGGCCTAGCAAACACAGAAGTGGATGCTTACAGTCAACTATTGGATGGATCACAGGGCCCCCAGTGGAGGAGCTAGAGAAAGTATCCAAGGAGCTAAAGGGGTCTGCAACCCTATAGGTGGAACAACAATATGAACTAACCAGTAACCCCCAGAGCTCGTGTCTCTAGCTGCATATGTATCAGAAGATGGCCTAGTCGGCCATCATTGGAAAGAGAGGCCCACTGGTCTTGCAAACTTTATATGCCTCAGTACAGGGGAATGCCAGGGCCAAGAAGTGGGAGTGGTGGGTAGGGGAGTGGGGGGGAGGGTATGGGGGACTTTTGGGATAGCATTGGAAATGTAAATGAAGAAAATACCTAATTAAAAAAAACTACATCAGGGTCACTTAAGTATATAATCATATCATCTGCAAATAGTGATATTTTGACTTCTTCCTTTCCAATTTGTATCCCTTTGATCTCCTTTTGTTGTCTAATTGCTCTGGCTAGGACTTCAAATACTATATTGAATAGGTAGGGAGAGAGTGGGTAGCCTTGTCTAGTCCCTGATTTTAGTGGACTTGCATCAAGTGTCTCTCCATTTAGTTTGATGTTGGCTACTGGTTTGCTGTATATTGCTTTTACTATGTTTAGGTATGGGCCTTGATTCCTGATCTTTCCAAGACTTTTATCATGAATGGGTGTTGGATTTAGTCAAATGATTTCTCAGCATCTAATAAGATGATCATATTGTTTCTTTTCCTTGAGTTTGTTTATATAGTGGATTATGTTGCTGGATTTCTGTATATTGAACCATTCCTACATCCCTGGGATGAAGCCTACTTGATCATGATGGATGATCGTTTTAATGTGTTCTTGGACTTGGTTTGCGAGAATTTTATTGAGTATTTTTGCATTGATATTCATAAGGGAAATTGGTCTGAAGTTCTCTTTCTTTGTTGGAACTTTGTGTGGTTTAGGTATCAGAGTAATTGTGGCTTCATAGAATGAATTGGGTAGAGTACCTTCTGTTTCTATTTTGTGGAATAGTTTGAGAAGAACTGGAATTAGGTCTTCTTTGAAGGTCTGATAGAACTCTGCACTAAACCCATCTGGTCCTGGGCTTTTTTGGTTGGGAGACTATTATTGACTGTTTCTATTTCTTTAGGGGACATTGGACTCTTTAGATTGGATCCAGCAATACCACTGCTGGGCATATACCCAGAAGATGCTCCAACATGTAATAAGGACACATGCTCCATTATGTTCATAACAGCCTTATTTATAATAGCCAGAAGCTGGAAAGAACCCAGATGTCCATCAACAGAGGAATAGATACAGAAAATGTGATATATTTACACAATGGCATACTACTCAGCTATTAAAAACAATGAATTTATGAAATTCTCAGGCAAATGGATGTATATGGAGGCTATAATCCTGAGTGAAGTAACCCAATCACAAAAGAACACACATAATATGCACTCACTGATAAGTGGATATTAGCCCAGAAGCTCGAAATACCCAAGATACAACTCACAAACCACATGAAGCTCAAGAAGAAGAAAGACCAAAGTATGGATGCTTCGATCCTTCTTAGAAGGGGGAACAAAATACCTGTGGAAGGAGTTACAGAGACAAAGTGTGGAGCAGAGACTAAAGGCATGACCATCCAGAGACTGCCCCACCTGGGGATCCATCCTATAAACAACCACCAAAACCAGACACTATTGCAGATGCCAACAAGTGCTTGCTGACAGGGGCCTGATATAGCTGTCTCCTGAGAGGCTCTGCCAGTGCCTGACAAATAAAGAAGTGGATGCTCACAGCCATCCATTGGAAGGAACACAGAGTCCCCAATGAAGGAGCCACAGAAAGGACCCAAGAAGTTGAAGGGGTTTGCGGCTCTACAGGAGGAACAACAATATTAACTAACAGTACCCCCAGAGCTCCCTAGGACTAAACCACCAACCAAAGAATACACCCATGGCTCCAGCTGCATATGTAGCACAGGATGGCTTAGTTGGTCAACAACGGGAGGAGAGGCCCTTGGTCCTGTGAAGGCTCAATGCTCCAGTGTAGAGGAATGCCAGGGCCAGGAAGTGAGAGTGGGTGGGTTGATGAGCAGGGGGAGGGTGGAAAGGATGGGGGAGGAGGGTTTTGGAGGGGAAACAAGGAAAGGGAATAACATTTGAAATGTAAATAAAGAAAATATCTAATAAAAAAGGAAAGGAAAGGAAAGAAGAGAGGAGAGGAGAGGAGAGGAGAGGAGAGGAGAGGAGAGGAGAGGAGAGGAGAGGAGAGGAGAGGAGAGGAGAGGAGAGGAGAGGAGAGGAGAGGAGAGGAGAGGAGAGGAGAAGAGAAGAGAAGAGAAGAGAAGAGAAGAGAAGAGAAGAGAAGAGAAGAGAAGAGAAGAGAAGAGAAGAGAACCACTAGAGGAAATTGAGCAATGACAAGATTTAAAGTAATCAAAGCATGTTTAAAAAACAAACAACAAACAAACAAAAACATTGGGTTGGTATTGGTGGTAGACAGGGAAAAAGAAATCCCAGGTGGCTACTGTAAGAATGATGGCAGGCATAATCAACCATTTACGTGTAATGGAGAAGAAACCTTGGACGTGTTTAACTGTGGAGTGTGTGTGTGTATGTTTGTGTGTGTGTGTGTGTGTGTGTGTGTGTGTGTGTGTCCAGTTGAAAGCTTAGCCTGATTAAGGACAGTTTACACTGGGGAGTAATGAGGAATAAATATTAGTAGGTGAGATGGGGTCAGATTAGAAACAGTCTTAAAAATAAAACAAAACAGATAACGGTTTGACGTGCAGTTCTGGTGGAGCATTCGCCTAGTGCGTGTAAGACCCTAGGCTTTTCTTTTGCTCAACAAAAACAAAACCTTATAAGGAAAACCGAGTAAAAGTTGGACTTTTAGGGAGGCATATAGGTTTCTGAACAAAGATGTATACATCTCTTAGTAATACTAAAAGTCCACACTTGTCTCAGCTGGCACGTTAGGAAGAAGCTGGCCCGTTAGGAAGAAAAAGAATGACTTGATTGTTGGCCGGCGTGGAAAGAAATGGGGGACACTGAAGCTGCAGGGCTGGGTCTAGCACTGAGTGAGAACTGAAGTGATCACACATCCATGCTGATGTATGGGAGGAAGGGCTTGCTTGCTGACATCCTTTCTACAGTTAGGAGCTCTTGCTTCTTCCAGACTTGGGAGGTCAGGTTTAAAGTCTTAAGTATTTCCTTTAAACGGCTGTATCCTGGAGTCTATGTCCTGTGGGCTAGAATGAGGGTAGCTTGGGATAAAGAGCCTTACTACCCACTTCATACTACTACACTCAAGCCTAGAGTATAAACTGAAATTTCTCTAAGGAAAGGTAGCTCTCCTGCCTGGTGAAAGCTGTGGTTCCAAAGGAAGAGAATGCCATTCTGTGACTCTTCTAGTGAAAGCTGTGGTTCCAGAAGAAGAGAATGCCATTCTATGGTGGATGGTTCTATTTGTGGACCTAGCTGAGTCACTTCCCTTCATTTTCCTTTTTGTGCAGTGCAGAAAGAACTTTTTCCCCACCTGCTTCTGTAGAAAACAGAGGTGGATTCAAGGAAGAGTAATGTATATCATGTCCCTTTTCTTTTTTGGAGGTGAGCCTCAGGTGATATAAGGCAAGTTCTCTACAGTGTGCTGCACTGTGTACTATTAAGCAAAGAAATAAGGCCCGAGCTGGCACAACGACCCGGATGTATGAAGCCCCTGGGGTCCCAGGTTCCATGTGTATATGAGAGACAGGTTTAACATACCCTACTCTTGACATCAGAAACCCACAGAGAAGATGTAAGCATTAAACAATATAAACAAAGATTGCCCCAGAGAGTCTAGGTTCTGGGAATATGAATGGAGAATTCTGACCAAAATTCCAGATCTCCAAGTTCCCCTTGAGGAGTCATGATGCTCACGCAGGAGGTGAATCACCACACCCAGCGTCCGTCCATCCTGAAGACCTAAGTCACCAACTATGAGTCTTAGCAAAGGAAGGGGCTGGAGAGAAGGCTGATTCAAATAGCTCAGGGGCAGTAGCAAAGGAATATAACATGTTCCCCCGGGTTCTGATGGGACTCAAAAATAATTTTCCCCAAGGCTCTGGATGCCACTCTAGTTCTGAGGTCAGAGGTAGGTCAGAGGCAGAAACAGTCCCAATGGGATTAACACAGTTGCTTCTAGCCTGGAAAAAATACATGGAAAAAGAAACTCAGAGAATTGTTGACCTAAAAAACCTGACTGTATCCTTCCCAAAGTCCTACTCTATATAACTAAAACAAGTTCATTCCTTCACTGGCATGAGAGCCTGCTTCTTCAGGAATTCCATCATCTACTGAAGACAAACTGAGACATCCAACCTCATGGACTAAACCCCTTCTGGATTCTTGGACTTTCTGTTCATAGCCAGCCATTGACTAGGTGGACCACAGCCTGCAAGCCAGTCTAATAAATCTCCTATATACATATTTATATTTCTTTTTTTATTTGTTAAATAAGGTTTATTGTTATCTTTATTGCCTATAATCTAGAAGATGCAGCTTTATTGTGCCTTTGCAAACAGGATACATCTCTTTAAAAAACTGATCAAAAATTTCCATACATATAGCTCTATATGATAGATTACAGTGCAACACTATTCATAATTATAGAAACACCATAGAACCCAGGAGCACGAGATAAGCCAAAGGAATACATCCTGAGCATCTGAGCAGGATGATCTGGTGAGTCCTTAGTGAAGGTGAGAAGACACAGCGAAGAGATACATGCACGCTGCAGTCCTGAGTGAAGCACGGCCAACAGCGGTCGCTTGGTAGTGTCGAGGGTTATGATGAATTCCCACACATGCACACTCACTCACAGTCCTGTTACATATTTATATTTCTATTACTTATATTATATATTAGGTAAATATATAATAACATATAATGTATATATATATTACAATATGTATTCATTCTATAAGTTCTGCTACTCTAGAGAACCCTAACTAACACAGGCTGCTCTTCAAAGCCTGGAAAACAAACCAAAAGATGCAGGAGAAAAGCATGGTGGCTGCTTGTGTGTCATGGTGGTTTCAATGCCACAGGGCATTCTCAAGCTGAGAGAGCCCAGTGGGGCCTGAAGCAGATCCCAGGGGTCTATAAAACACTCAGACGTCTGGTGCACTATGTTCCAAAAGCTCCTGCACAAATTACAAGGGCAATGGTTTTTTTTGAGATGTACCTGGTTCAAACTCATTCTGTGGTTGAAGAAGACCTTGAACTTCTGACTTTACTGCTTCAGACCTCCCCAGTGAAAGGATCGAATGCCTGTACCACCATATCCTGTGCCTTAGTCACTACTGTTCTGTTACTGTGAAGAGACACCATGAAAGCCTTTTTTTTTTTTTTTTTTTTTTTTTTTTGAGACAGGGTTTCTCTGTGTAGCCCTGGCTGTCCTGGAACTCACTCTGTAGACCAGGCTGGCCTTAAGCTCAGAAATCCACCTGCCTCTGCCTCCCGAGTGCTGGGATTAAAGGCGTGCGCCACCACGCCCAGCTTGAAAGCTTTTGATTGAGGGTTTGCTTACAGTTTCAGAGGCTTAGTCCATTATCAATATGGTGGGGAGCTTGGCTGTTGTGCCTTCTCTTGGGGCTCTTTTCCTTCTGTTGGTTTGCCTTGTCTAACTCTGATGTGGTTTTTGTTTGTTTGCTTGTTTGTTTGTTTGCAGACATGGTGTCAGAGAAGTAGCTGAGATCTGTATCCTGATCTGAAGACAGAGAGAAAGACACTGGGCTTGACTTGGGCTTTTGAAACCTCAAAGCCCACCTGCAGTGATGCGCTTTCTCCAGTAAGGCTTCACCTCCTAATCCTTCTAATCTCTTCAAATCCCGGTGGCTAAGCAGTCAAATGTATGAGTCTTTAACCCCAGTTTTGCCTGCTGGCATTTTTCCCTTTTATTGAAAATTCTTTTCTCATACAATATATCCTGATTACAGTTTCCTATCTGTCTACTCTTCCCAGTTCCTCCCTGCCTCCTATCCCATCCAGATCTGTCTCTCATTAGAAAAGAGCAGGCTCCTAAGAAATAACAACAAAACATAAAATAAAATATAAGTTAAAAAACAAAACAAGCAAACAAACAAAAACCACATCAGAGTTAGACAAGGCAAACCAACAGAAGGAAAAGAGCCCCAAGAGAAGGCACAAGAATCAGAGACTCACTCATCCACACATTCAGGAGTTCCATAAAAATACTAAACTGAAAGTTCTAACATACACAGAGGACCTGGTGCTAACCCGTACAGTCCCCGTGCTTGCTGCTTCAGTCTCTGTGAGTTCATGGGCGTCTTGCTCAGCTGACTGAGAGGGCCTTGTTCTCCTGGTGTCCTCCACCCATTCTGGCTCTTGGTCTCTTTCTGACTCCTCTTCTGTGGGGTTCCCTGAGCTCTGACAGGAGAGATTTGATGGAGACATCTCATTTAGATCTGTATGTTCCAAGGCCTCTCTGTGTGTTTCATGCGTGGCTATGGGTCTCTGAATTTGTTCTCTTCTGATGCAGGAGGGAGCCTCTCTGGTGATGGCTGAGCAAGGCACTGATCTATGAGTACAGTAGAATATCGCTAGTAGTCATTTTACTATTACTTTTTTTTCTGATCAGTTGTATTTGACTTTACCTTAGGTCTCTGAGTTATCTAGTCCCTGTTTCTTGGTCACCAAGCATTATAGATAAAGGTTTTGTGGCCAGTTTGGTGTTTACATTTCCCTTTTGGTGGCCTACAGTGTATCTTCCCATACCAAGGATACTAGGATGTAGATGTGACAGTTCTAAGTAGGCACCAGCTTACCCCTTCATGGTCACTGAGTTGTATGGGTGCTGTCTTCAGCAATGGGTTCTTGCTGTCAGTTTCTGGAGAGTAAGCTATTGTCTTGGCAACAGCCTGGGTTGTTTGGGGATTTCCACAGCACCCACTTTGTCCAACAACTTAATTGGATATAACCAAGCCCCAGTACTGGAAGTTTCATTTGATGACAAGAGATGGCCAGTTGGGACTCCACCTCCCCAGTATTTGGAGACTTCATGAGGATTGCCTTCATGTATTTTAGAAAGTTTCTACTGCACTGGGTTTCCATACCACCCCTCAAATGTGTCTCAATTCTAGCTTTCTCTCCCCACATTCCCTCTCTCAGCCCGGCTTCCCCCACTCCACTCCCCACCTGATTGGCCCATTCCTATCCCCCCTCTGCCTCAAGTCTTCCAATAAAATCTATTCTACTTTATGAGGGCTATTCTTATTCCAGCTACTTGTTACACAGTGTTAAGAATGACACCCAGGGCCCACGCACAGTAGCTGAGCTTCCACTAACTGAGGTCTGTCCCTAGAAGAGCCATTGTTTTCTAAGAAAGTGATGGGGAGGGAGAAGATGGCTTAGTCAGTGTAGAACCTGCAAGCATGAAAATCTGAGTTTGGATCCTTAGCCCACATAAAAAGCAGATCTTTTTCCTGTGACAACCTGACCATGTTTTGGGAAGAACTGTGGAAGGACTTTGGAAATTTGGGCCAGAAGATCCATTCGCTGTTAAGAACTCTGTGAGATGTTGTGTAGGAGCTTGGAAGATAATGTTGAGAAAAGTGCAGAAAAATGGAGGCCTGGCTTGTGAAATTTCAGAGGGGAAAATTAAAGACTCTTTTCAGGGCCATTGCTATTTTGGATTGTGAAGATTCTGTGGTTCTGGTTAGCTGGGGCTGAAGAATCAGCTGTGATTAACAAGATACCAGAACTACTAAAGCAAAACCTTTGCATTACTGGGACTATTGATGCTGGTTAGCTGGAGCTAAGAAATTAGCGGTGATTAAGAAGAGACCAGCATCATTGAGGTGACATCTTCTGGGAAGTGTTTTCTGAGAGTACAGAGGCTGTGTTCCAGAGATAGCCAAGGTTGTACCTTGTGCTGTGGCTGGACTTGGTAATGTGTAAGAGTTACCCAGGTGGTACTGGTTTTGAAGGCATGAGGGGGTCACGCTGAGGCTCAGCACTGTGAGGGGCCATGGAAGGTCATTGGTGAAGGTGCAGCCTCAGTTGCAATTGACGGCCCAGGACTGAAGGGGTCATGCAGTGTTTTGGAGATGCCAGTACCATGAGATGACCACCAAGAGCAGCAGCAGTGGAGTACTGGCATCTGGAGCCTAGAGGATGACACATGTGCTACAAAGGGCATGGCTGGAGAAGTGACCCAAGCCCTTGGAGGAGCCCAGAAGATTGTGAGTTGGATCCCAGACATTGGACGGTTGAAGATTGATTTTTGCTTTTGATTGTGATTGTGCCCTAATATTTTGCCTTCTTGAAGGAAGAAAATATTTTAGTGGATTCCACAGTTAAGAGACTTTTAATTGTAAAAAGACTTTGGATTTTAAAAAATATTGGACATTTTAATGGGGTTGGCTTTTAATATGTAAAGACTGTGGGACTTTTAAAGTTGTTTAGATCTTGGGGATGAATAAGAAATTAAGGGTTGAGGCTTACTAGTGATGTGTTTGTGTGTCAAGTTGACAAGGGGTCAATTGTACTGTCTAGTTTTGTGTCAACTTGACACAGCTGGAGTTATCACAGAGAAAGGAGCTTCAGTTGAGGAAATGCCTCCATGAGATCCAACTGTAAGGCATTTTCTCAATTAGTGATCAAGAGGGGAAAGGCCCCTTGTGGGTGGGACCATCTCTGGGCTAGTAATCTTGGTTCTATAAGAGAGCAGGCTGAGCAAGCCAGGGGAAGCAAGCAAGCCAGTAAAGAACATCCCTCCATGGCCTCTGCATCAGCTCCTGCTTCCTGACCTGCTTGAGTTCCAGTCCTGACTTCCTTGGTGATGAACAGCAGTATGGAGGTGTAAGACGAATAAACCCTTTCCTCCCCCCACCCAAAAAAGCAGATCTTTAACCCCAGCACAGAGAAAGAGTGTGAGACCAGCATATTCATCAACCGGTCTAGCTGGAGCTCCTGGTTCAGTGAGAGACCTGCCTCAAAGCCTACAGTGGAGAGCAGAAAAGGAAGACCTCTAAGTAGAACTCTGGCCTCCATATGCACCCCACACATGTGCACCCCAACATGCTTGTGCACACACCTATCTATGCAGTCACATAAACATCTGCACAACACATACACATATGTGAAAGGAAAATACGTGTTAGTGAAGACAGTGAGACACTGGAATCCTGTGCATTGTTGGTGGGATGGAAAGTGGTGTAGTCACTATGGAAAACAGCTTTATGGACCCTCAGAAAGCTAACCCTAGAATTACCATGTGATAGAATGTACTCACCCAAAAGAGCTGAAATCAGGGGCTCAGACAGACATGCTCACAACATTATAATTCCCAGTAGCCAAAAAGCAGAAGCAATCAAGATGTCTAAGGACAGGCGGCTAGGCAAAATGCAACATATGCATGCATGGAATATCATGTCAGCTGATATAGGAAATTTGTACATATACTACAATATAGACGGCTTTTGAAGGCATTATCTTAAGTGAAATAAACCAGACCCATGATGCTGTTCATTATGAGATACCTTGAGTAAACAAATGTGTAGTCAGTGGATGGTGCCGCACAGGGGTGGGGTGGGGAGAGGATTGATATTTATGAGTGCAGACCTTCTATTTTCTATGATGAAAATGTTCTAGAGCTACAGAATGGGGTGATTGCTTGCATTTAATGCTAATGAAGTGTGCATTGACTTTCATATACTTATTTATTTACTTCGTGTGTGAGTGGCACTTTTATAGCACAGTATGCACTCACAATATCAAACATAGATGGCCAGGCTTGGCAACAAAGGCATTAACCACTGAGCCATCTCACTGTGTACCTTTAAAATAGTTTAAAGGGGGCCAGTGAAATGGCTCAGCAGGTAGAGGCACTTGCTACCATGCCTGAGTATAATGCCCGGGACCCACAGGCTAGAAAGAGAGAGCTGACTCCCAAAAGTTATTCTCTGACCTCCACACATGCAGTGCCATGTTGCCCCATAGCCCTCAAAGGATTATATTTTAAAATGGGATAACATTTTTAAAATGGTTTAAAGGTTAATAAAGTAGTTTCAGATGATCTCATAGAGCACTCCAGGCTGGCCTCTAATTCACCATACCTCCTGGCTCAGTCTCCTAAGTGTTGAGCCACACCATCTGGAGAAAAAGAAACTTTTTGTTGTTTTTATGTCCTACTACAGTATAAACAAACAAACAAGATTCAAGTTACATATTATTCTACCATCAAAAAAGCCACAAATAAATAAAAGTCCACAACAGGAGAATCCACTGGGCTCTGAGAATGAGATGTAAGGATTCGGGACACGAGAAACCATCAGCAAAGACACAGAAACATAACTTAGGATGAAGACCAAGAAACCTGTCCCGAATACAAAGGGATAAAGTATGAGGTCAGGTATAAAAGACAAAGAAGTTGACCCAAATGAAGGTCTGTAAAGAGATAAGGCTGAGGGGCTGGCAAGATGGTAAGGGTACCAAGTATAATGACCTGAGTTTGATCCCCTGGCCCCACAGGGTGGAAGGAGAGAACTGACTATTGCAATGGGTCCTCTGACCTCCAAATAGAGGGTGTGTGTGTGCTTCTTGGTGGCAGAGTGCTTGCCTCATGAGTTTGAGCCCCTAAGTTCAGATGGAAGCATGGCAAAATGAAATAAAATAACTTTAATTTTCAGACTTTTTCTTGGGCATCCATACTGCTAAGTTCTTCTTGTGTTACTAAATCGCACACAGTGCTGGGAGTTTGTAGCTCTGATTTATAGATAGGGAACCACACAGTGATAGAGGCCAGGGGGCGTGACCAAGGTTGCACAGCAAGAGAGAGGTGACTCAGAGGTTAAATCCAAGTGTTTCTGACAATTAGTTGATTGATTGGTTAATTTAGAGGCAGGATCTCAAGAATGCTAGGCTAGCCTGGAGCGTGCTGTGTGGTTGAGGCTGTTCTGACACTCTTCTTTCTTGTTTCTACCTTCAAAGTGCTGGGATTACAAACCGACACCCCGTTTACAAGATATTGGGATATTTGGTGTTGAGCAACTCTACTGAGCGAGTTACACTCCAGTTCTCTTGCTAACTTAAATGGCAATGTCGTTCTTGTCAACTTTTGCAAGGAAAGAGAATGAGGTGACAGGAAGCAGCTAGGGGTCTGGATCCTTTTCCAGCTATGTTCCCAGACAAGCATGGTGGCACACACCTGTATTTTCATCACTCAGGTAAGAAAGGCAGGTGGATTGCTTCAAGTTTGAGACAAATCTGGTAGCCTGGTTATATAGTGAAATCCTGTCTCAACTTCCGCCATCCTCACCCCTAATGTGTGAATATCAAACACACACACACACACACACACACTCTCTCTCTCTCTCTCTCTTTCTCTCTCTCTCTCTCTCTAACTCTCTCTCTCTCTCCAACCATGTTCCCACCATACTTTTAAGCCACAATGCCAAATTCTGGAGTATTGTGTTTGATCACCAAATTTAGGTCAAAAATGAGTCAAGCGTTGGTAGGACTGACTCACTGTGGTGTCTGCCGGCTTTAAAGGCAGACAGGAAGGCAACCGTGGGCTGACCACTGCGCAGTGGCTTAAGGTCCTACAAGTGTCCCATCACATGTCCTCTGAGTGCTAAGAATGGAAATTCTCGTGCCTGTGAAAGAAAATATCCATCTTAAGTCTCACCTGCAAGTCAGACTGCAAGCCCCGCCTCTTCTCCTTTCTCTACACTCTGCCGCATTTCCTTTTTATTTTTAAGACAGCGTCTTTGACCAGACTGGCCCCAAACTCTACACATAGCTGAGGTGGCTCTTTCATTTCTATCCTCCTGCCTCCATTTTCCAAGTGCTGGGTTGTAAGCACGTGTCACAGTACCCCATATCTGAGAAGATGGTGGCTGAACTATGGATTTCCTGATTGCTGAGCATGAACTCTGCCAACTGAGCTATGTCCTCAGCCTTATCACTTAACTTTTTTCACATATTTATTTACTTCAGTGTGTGTGTGTGTGTGTATGCATGTGCGTGAGAGTGTATGTGTGTGTGTGTGTGGGGGGGGAGAGACAGGATTTCACTATGTAACCAGGCTACCAAATTACTCTCAAACTTGCAGCAATCTCCCTGCCTTTGTTACCTGAGTGATGGAATTATAAGTGTGTGTGACCATGCTTGGCGGAGAACATAGCTGGATAAAGATCCAGACCCTTAGCTGCTTCCTGTCACCTCATTCTGTTTCCCTGCAAAAGTTGAAGAGAGCCAGGCAGTGGTGGTGCATGGCTTTAATCCCCGCACTCCAGAAACAAGGCAGAGGCGGAGGCAGAGGCAGAGGCAGAGGCAGGCAGATCTCTGTGAGTTGATCGCCAGCCTAGTCTACAGGGTGAGTTCAAGGACTCTGGAATTGAATAACATATTTTACAATAAGTTTTATTATCTCACATGTAGAATGGGGGTGATTATATAGTTTTAAGTGGTAAGTGAGATTACACATGGAAATGCTCTATAGCTGGACTAGGGATATACTTAGCAGAGAGCTCAGCAGGCATGCATGAATCACTCTGGTTCAATGGCATTCACAACATAAAAATAAACATGAGGATATAAGCCTGTAATCCCGGCACTTAGGAGGTAGGAGCAGGAGGATCAGAAGTTTGGGGGCATCCTTGGCTACACTGTAAGTGAGTTTGAGGCCAGCCTGGAATATGTACATGTGCTCCTGTCTCTACACAAATGAAGGAAGGAAACAAACACAAATTAATCAAAGTTTTTAAGTTTGGAGTTCAAAGTAGCCATTGAGGCAGATTTTTCTTTTGGGTTAAGAGTTCTATTAGAAGAGTTATTGCAGCCACAGATAGACAGGCAGACAGTAACATGACAGGTTCTCTGAGGAGAGGCTAGACCCACATGACAGAGTGGCAGTCTCTTATTACATCTTTCACAGGAAAGGAAGGGTGAGAAAGAGGTTAAAATCTTTCTGGTTTAGCCCTCAGTTGGTTTTTTTCTTTAACAGGAAGTGGTAAATTCCACACTGCCAGATGGTGGATAACCTCTCTCTTGGATGGCCAGTACTGGGTCTCAAAGAATCTAGAGAAACAAGTTACTTAAATTCTGGAAATCAAATGGTCTTAGCTTCCATAACTCTCACTGTCCACCTTTACAAAATGGTGTCACCCTGGCTAACACTTAGTTGAGATTCTTCAGCATCAGAAACAAAGATGTACCTGGGTTAGGTAAGACAAGGCTAAGTCAAGATGGGACCCAAGCCGTACATGGTGCGCACACCTTTAATCCCATCATGCAAGAGGGAGAGGCAAGCAAATCTCTGAGTTCCCTATAGAGCGAGTTCCAGCCGTGGTGGTCAAACTCAAGGTTGGGAGTTGAGTTGAAGTTTTGGGTGAGAACAGAGGGTTATCAGCAGCAAGGTCATGTAGGGGTTGGGTTAGGCTTTGTTCTGGGATAGAAACTCAAGCTGAGATGCAGCACTGTCTGAGGCCTGAGGCAAAAGAGCAGTTTCCTGAAGTGACTCAGAAACAGCTGTCCTTCTCCAGGGAAGGCTCCAATCCAGTGATCTTGGTTAGAAGAAAAAGAGAACGTGGGGTTTAACACATTTTAAGAGATCTTTACAAGAATAGGGCCTTCAAAGAACAGTTTCATTGCCTCTTCTCCTTCATTTGCCTCCCCCACTCTGGGAGATAACTAAGTTAGGATGGCTGTCAGCATCTTGCACAAATCTGGTCCTTATAGCTTTGATCATGCCCACTATATTCATCACCATCCTTCATCCATCATCATCCATCTTCCCATCCAAGTACTTAGTAGTCATTAAGTACTTACTATGCACTCCGTTATGTCTGGTACTTTGCTAGGTTTGGGGAATTGCTTTAGTTTCTGTAACTGTCAAAGTTCAACCAAAATGGAAGTGCTTTGCAAAATGGTGTCACCCCAGCTAAGAAAGAAGTGTGTTGCTTGCCCTGTTGGACAGACAATAAGATGAGTTCCCAGCTGTGTTTATATGTATTTGTGGGAGTGATGGTAAATTTTAAAATCAGTTCAAGAGAAATGTTGTAAAATTAAGCCATGTATGGTGACACAAGCCTGTAGTCCCTGCCCAGGGAAGATGGAAACAGGAAATTCAGGGGTTCAAGGTCATCTTTGGCCACAGAAAGACTTCAAACAGGGGACCTTGACTCAAAAAGCAAAGCAAAAGAAAAACTAATAACAAAAATATTAGAAAACTATTTCCTTTTTCTTTCCAGAATTATTTTTAAATATTTTAACATACTTGGACAGCTGAACATGTAATATGCATACCGACGGTCCTTACACTATCCTTACACAATCCTTACACAATCCTCACACTTCTGGCTGAGCCAGAAGGATAGAGAGTTTCTTTTTTTCTTTTGGTTTTTTTTTTTTTTTTGTTATTGTTGTTTGGGGGTTTTTTTGTTTTTGTTTTTTGTTTTTTTGTTTTTTGTTTTTTGAGACAGGGTTTCTCTGTATAGCCCTGGCTGTCCTGGGACATGAGTCCCTGAAGACACAAAGGAGAAAATGTATTTTTCTTTATACTTTGGGTATGATTCTGGAGCCATAAATGTCAAAATCTGAATTTAATGTAACAGCATGATGATAAAGCAATCTGAGTGTCAAGAGTTCAGGGTATCGGGCTAGAGAAGCAGGAAGGGTCAATCTGTTCTATTTGGAATATGCAGAACAAAAACAAATTGTTTGAAAGTGGGGCTCATTTGTCTTATAAAGTACCAAGCGTATATGTGAGCCAGCAGTCACATCTGCAAGAACCACAGTGCTGATGCAGACAATGCAGGGAGGGAAGTGCGGAAGAGCGAAATGGAGGGCAACTTGTCTCACGAGGCAACTTCTACTCAACTCCTACTTATAGCCAAGTGGAATTGAGCCCTGGGTCTCACAGGTACCAGGCAAATTCACTAACTTTGAGCTAATATCCCTGATCTTTTTTTACTGTATTGTTGTTGTTGTTGTTTTGTTTTAGTCATCAGATTTGCTAAATTGCCCAGGCTAGACTTAATCATGCAATCCTCCTGCTTCAGCTTCCTAAGTGCTGGCATATCCACGCACCACCATGCCTAGGTCCTCTGGGAATCAAACTTAGATGTTTGGTGGGAATGCCTTAGCCCACTGAGCCATCTCAGCAGCCTGAAATCTGGGTTTGCTTGTTTGTTTGGCTTTTAAGTTAAACTCCCGAGTTAAAAAGTGTTCATGTGATTGCCAGGCATGGTGGTGCATGCCTTTCATCCCAGTGTTTGGGAGGCAGTCACAGCCAGATCTCTGTGAGTTTGAGGCCAACCTGGCCTACAAAGAAAGCTCCAGGACAGGCAGGGCCATTGCACAAAGAAACCCTATCTTGAAAAACAAAAACAAAAGCAGACAAAGAGAGGAGGAGAGGGAGAAGGAGAAGGAGAAAAAGAAGGAGAAGGAGAAGGAGAAGGAGAAGGAGAAAAAGGGAGGGAAGGGGAGGGAGGGAGGGAGGAAGGAAGGAAGGAAGGAAGGAAGGAAGGAAGGAAGGAAGGAAGGAAGGAAGGAAGGGGCCATCAGTCAGGATTCTGATCTAAACTAAATCAGTCTTTCTTACAGCACTGCCCCTACTCCCAGGAAGGAACATGCGCACCATGTGCACCACATGTACCATGTATATCACGTGTACCATGTATATCATGTGTACCATGTATATCATATGTATCATGTGCACCATGTATATCATGTGCACCATGTGCACCATGTGTACCATGTATATCATGTGTACCATGTGCACCATATGTACCATGTATATCATGTGTACCATGTATATCATGTGCACCATGTATACCACATGTACCATGTATATCATGTGCACCATATGTATCATGTGTACCATGCGCACCATGTGCACCATATGTACCATGTATATCATGTGTACCATGTATATCATGTGCACCATATGTATCATGTGTACCATGTGCACCATGTGTACCGGGGGTAATTTTTGGGTGAGAATGTCCTGAGGATAAGACTCACGCTGCCTGGAAATGCCTGCTGGAATAAGGGGACTGAGAGCAGAACTCAAAGTGAAGTCATCTGCCACCAGAATGGTGGTTCCTTCCTATAGCCCCAGCTGCAGACTTTTTTCTATCAATCTAGCCACAGCAGACACCATTCCTCCCTAAGTAAGTCATACGAAGTCCCTTGGGAAATCTCAGGCACAATGACCCACAGGGAGGCACCCAAATAGCTACATGCCAAACTGGTTCTGTAGCCACCGTGACATGCCAGGACCAGCTGGCTGCTGGGTCCTCAGAATTACACTTTCCTGGTACGCGTGCCAGCGCTTCCAACAAGGCCACGGCAGCAGCTCCCCATGCTCTTAGCAAGGCTAACTTGGCCTCTTGGCACAAAGAGGGGGCCCAAGGGAGCAAGGGGACCAGGCTGGTAGAAGGGACAGTAATCTCCCTTCAGTGGTGCTTTTAGCCAAACAGCTTTCTAGGTAGTCATCCAGTTCGCCACCCATAGTGCTGACAGGAGATATTGTCATCCTAGAACTGCAAAAGGCAAGGCAGACAAGACCCTGAGGGTGCAGGGCTGCACCTGCCTGGGGTGCCCAGACAGGCCTATGGGTGACAGGCAGGCCTATGGGTAACAGGCCACGCACTCTGCCCAAGCCCGCAGTGTTTGCAGAGCGTGCGCTATTTAGGTTCCTTTGTCATCACTGCAGGCACACTGGCTGCCGGAGTCTGACTAAAGAGAAAGAACCAGTTTAGCAAAGCTGGAGTTGGGGATAGCAGCTCGGAGCGGCCCTTGGGCATGGCAGCACCAAGAAGCTGCCTTGGCCAAGGCTTCTGAACCCAGGACTGAACTGGGATTTCAACACTTGCTTCAGAGCATCTTGAAAAAGAAAAAAAAAAAAAAAATCAAAGAGGACTCCATGGTTCAGGGTTCAGAGGCTACAATCCCTGTGTCAGGGTCAATCATGTCAATAACGATACCTTATTGGAAATGTGCTTTATAACGACACAGGGTGCTTTTGTAGACATTATCTCATGGGATCCTTGCTGCAGCCCTATGAGGCAGGCAGTTATTGTTCATCCATCTGAAAAATGAAGAATCTTAGTCTCATCAGAGTAAGTGACTTGCCCAAGGTTACAGTCTTTTAAAAGTGGTACGAACAGGCCTGAATCACTGAGTGGCCTAGAGCAGTGCCATCTTTGCAGGAAAATGGGAACTTAGAGAATAGGGCCAGGCTCTTGCTGTCTGCTGGTGACCTCAAGCAATATGGAGTTTCATGAGACTTTGTTCTTAAGAGTGGACCCAACAAAGAGCTTGTCGGTGGTCTGGTCTGGCAGGACAGGGCTCTCACAGTGTGCCTTGCCTCTTCTCGTGGCTGATGGATAGGAAGGGTTTTTCTGTTCCCCTCCATGCCTTTCCCCCTCTGAGTCAGCTCTCTGGTATTGCCCTGGCATGTCCCGGGCCCCACGCCCAGGCAGTGAGGAGACGCTGGCAGATTTCCCAGGGAATGATGCTGTCTTAACTCAAGCCAAATCTTAATTATGACCCCCTTCCCAGAGGCAGCCCAACAATAGCTACTTTGGGAGTTAGGACCTGTGGGCACTGGGTTGGTTTCCACCTACCCCTTGGACTTCCCACTACAGATGTCCCTGGATGCAGGCATGCCTTTACCATACAGCTGCACTCTAGAGGGGATGCAGAGACCCAATCCATTTTATAGACTTTGGCTGAGCCACGCTTCTACCTCAGGTCTTTGCTTGGGCTTCTGGTCACATCCAAATAGCTAGTGAGAGAGTTGCTTTTGGACAGAAAGAGAGGACAGAGAGCCAAGACTCCAGCCCGAAGCTGCCTCAGCTGTTTCTGGAGCTCTGACTCAGAGGTACTTCTCAGGAATGTTGAGCACGTGGTCCTCAGAGTCCCTTGTCCATGCTCAGAAGAGTGACCACTAAGCAGGGGGAGATTTTTACCCTCCTTTACCTCCTTGAGAATACCCGTTTCAGAGAAACCACGGCAGGTTAAGTTCATCTTGGAAGGTTCATCTTGGAAGACTCCGCAAGGAAGGAAGGAAAAAGAAAGGGTGGGAGGGAGGGAGGGAGGGAGGGAGGGAGGGAGGGAGGAAGGAAGGAAGGAAGGAAAGAAAGAAGGAAGGAAGTACCTTTCAGCCCCCAGACATCTGTCCTTATCAGTAACTGTAGCAATCGGCTTTTGAGTTCGTGTTCACCTCATCTCCCCAGCTCTGCCCTGATTTCCTTGACCTCCGGCTTCTGGGTGAAAGAGCATGCATGCCTCAGAGTTCCATAGGTTGACAGATAATCTGAGAGAAGGAGCAAGAAAGGCCGGAGGGAGCAGAGGTTAGGAGCATATCTCTGTGGTAGGATGCTTGCCTTGCATGTATGTGGCCCTGGGCTCAAACACCAGTACTGCAGTACAAAATAATAATGAATAAAAAATAAAGAGAAAAAAAGTAAAGAAACCAGTCAGACTGGACTACACCCCAACATCTCGAAAATGTCCTTCCTTTCCAAGAAAATCACCCAACCCATTTGAAGAAAAGAGAACAGGGAAGCTACACGGAGACGGCCTGGTGCCTCTCATCTCCGATGTTCATTACAATCCCTCCGACTGCAGGGAGACCTGGGAATCCTTTTACCTCCAGAACTGCAGATACTCGACACTGATTTTTCCAACTGTGGGCAAATACTTTTCTTTGCCTCTGGATTTTATTTTGTTTCTCTAAAGCCTTATGTCCCATAAAATAATCCACAGTGAAATGAGACCCAGTGAGAAGCAACTGTGGAATAGAAATCACGTCAGCAGCTTATCTCACGATGTGGTAATTAGAGGGTTGCATGCGTTCCGGGTTAGAGCCTGTGAGCTGCGACAGGGGTTGGGGGACGGGGGGGGGGGGTGCAGAGAGAGTTTGGATTGGTCACAAGCTAGTCTCAGAGTCTAGCACACTGCATGGCACAGTGTATGTGTCGGTAGATCCATGATAGAGATTTGGTACTTTTTTGCTTGACGGAGGGGAGACTAGAAGTTGCCAGTACACTCTGGCTGCTATTGGCAACTTTGGTTCTGTACCCCATTCCAGATTCAAGAATCTGAGCGGAAGAAATCAAAGCTGGAGACATCCATAGAGGATCTCTGGGTCATGGAACCTAGGAGAAAGTGGCTTTGTAAATGACTCCTCTTAAGTGGAGGTCAGCTGAGTGTGAAGTCTGCAGGCCTGCTGGCTCTCTAAAATCGGGCATAAAGCGTCCCCTAGTGGACAACAGAGTCACTGCGCTTTCATAAAGGAGCCTCGCTTCCTCACTGTGGAGGGAGGCAGGATCTCTGTGTTCTCTGTTCTTAGATGGGGGGCGGGGGCGGGGAGATCAGTCAAATCATACCACCAGCAAGATAAGCAGACCCTATCGGAATAATAGGTCATCCATTCAACAAATCAATTATTCAAAACCTTGCATCATGTACAGTACACTGTGCTCTGTTGAAAGCTATCAGGAGTGAGGGAGTCTTGCCCTTAAGGAACCTATGATCACAGTGAGAAAGCTAAAAAAAAAAAAAAAAAAAAAAAAAAAAGTTTTTTTTTTTTTTCTTTTCAGTTTTTGTTTATTTGTTTGAGATGGTGACTTGCCAAGTAGCTCATGTTGGTCTGGAACTCCCAGCAATCCTCCTGCCTTGGTCTTCCAAGTGCTGTGATTAAAAGTAGAGCTACCACGTTTGGCCTCAAAATAAAATGAACTATAAGAGTTTTTGAGTAAGCTTACAAGACACACATAGTAGATCACTTTTGCATTCTTAGCACTTGAGAAGCTAAAGCAGGAAGGAAGGTCATGAGTTTAAGATCTATCCCAGGTGTGTACCAACACCCTCTCAACAACTCTAAAATGAGCCCCTTATCAGCTGCCAACTATTTCAAAGGCTGAGTTTAGAAAAGCCCAGAGTGCTTTCTGTGCTTCAGGGTGTGGGATTTTTGTTTGTTTTCATTTTTGTCTGGTTGGTTTTGGTTTTTCAAGACAGGACCTCTGTAGCACAGGCTGGATTCAGTCCTGTGATTGCTCTGTAGCCAAGGCCAGTCTCAAACACCCTCCTGCTTCGGTCCCCTCAAAATGGGGATGATAAAATTCAATTTCTCAAGTTGCTATAAAGACTAGGGTAATATTTGAGAAATAAGTAAATATATACACACAGAAAACAACTCCATATTGAAAACTGTCCAAAAAAAAAAAAAAACAAAAAAACAAATAAGAAGCCGCCACTGTGGGTCAGCGAGATGGCTCAGTGGGTAAAGTGCTTGCTGTTTGACTCTAAGGATCTGAGTTCAGTCCCTGGACCCATGTGAAAGGTGAAGCAGAGAAGCAACCCCACAGACGTTGTCTTGTGACCCCCAGGGACACACCATGGGCACACACATGCCCTCCACATACTAACAATACATACAATTTCAAATACTTCCTTGAAAATATAATTGATGGGGTATGATGGCTCACATCTGTAATCCTAACTCTAAAGGGCTTAAACAAGAGAACTGCCTCAAAGCCAAGTCCAGTCTGAAGTGAAATCCTGTCTCAGACGAACAGAAAAATAAACAAACAAAAAATAAATAAATAAAAATAAAAAAAGGAAAAGAAAGAAAAGAAAAGGAAGAGAAAGGAAGGGAATTAAAAACATATAGCAACATTTTAAATTAAGAAACTTTATTAGCCAGGCATGTTGGCACACACCTTTAATCCCAGCACTTGGGAGGCAGAGGCAGGCAGATTTCTGAGTTCGAGGTCAGCCTGGTCTACAGAGTGAGTTCCAGGACAGCCAGGGCTACACAGAGAAACCCTGTCTCGAAACACCCACACACACACACACACACACACACACACACACACACACAAAGAAACTTTATTAATTAGTTAATTTATATTATTAATATAAATTATTAATATATATTATTATTAATTAGTTATTTTATGTGTATGGGTGTTTTACCTGCATGCATAGTTGTGTACCATGTTTGCGTATGCGCGTGCATGTGCGTGCGTGTGTGTGTGTGTGTGTGTGTGTGTGTGTGTGCCTGATGCCTGAAGAGGCTGCTGGATCCCTTGGATCTTCAGTTACATACAGCTGAGAGCCAACACAAGGATGCTGTGAATTAAACCCAGGTCCCCTGGAAGAGCAACCAGTGCTCTCCACCACGGAGCCATCTCTCCAGCCCCATAAAGAAAAAACTACATATAAGAGACTAAAATAGATGATAAGGAGATGAATAAAAATATGAGAATTAAAGTAGGGTTATCTGGCTATTGTGGGCTCATAGGCAAGGGAGAAAGGCAGGGTCCAAGTTTCTGGACTCTAAGGAAGGTCCTGAGGCACCAAGGTCCCAGGCCTGAGTTACCATAGTGCCCATCAGACATTTACACTTGAATGTCCTGTATCCGTTCAAATTCAACAAGCTCTAAATCCAAATTAATCAATCCATGATGATGATAGCTAAGGTCTGGTAGTACAAGACTATGGTCCTAACTACTCAAGAGGCTACAGCAGAAGGCTCTCTAGTTCAAGAATTCCCTGGGCTACTGAGTGTGTTTAAGGCTAGCCAGGGCAACTTAGTGAGACCTAACTCAAAAGCAAAACAAAACAAAAACCTAAGTAGAGTTATACACAGGGGATCTGAGTTCAGCCTGACTACCCAGTTTCCCAAGCATTTTCAAGTCCTTGGTGTTTATTTCAGCACCCGATCTACACTGTCCTTTCTACTGGCAATATTCCCTCTACTTCGGCTCTAACAACTAACATACTTCTCCTTCCATTTCTTCCTACTTCGAGTGTTTCTGTTTATCCAAATTACTTGCTATTAAAAGCCCCAAAGTGCTCAGCTTTTATATATAGTCTAGGCATTTATTGAGTTCTTGCTACACCCCAGGTACTAGAGTTAAACAGAAACAGATACTGACCTCCTGAGTCCTAGAGGCATAGAAGCAATTGTAAAGTTGTACTTGGGACAAGTGCTTTGAAGCAGTGATGGTTGGTGCTTTGGGGGGTGTCACTACAGAAATGTGATCCCATCAAAGGGTCAGAGCCCTGGTTGCTACTCAGAGAAAGCGGTGCTGGAAGAGAGAACTGAAGGACAAGCATAGGACGTGGTGTAGGTAGAACCATCTAAAGACAGGCATTTTTTCAAAGCCCCAGAGGTTGCTGTGACAACTATTTTCTTATACCCAATTTGTTATTTTCTTCTTGCTTCTGGTAAGTACATCTTCTTGGAGAGTCTATTTCTGAGCCACCTTTCTGTCTTCTATGTCAGTTAGGATTAAAGCTTTACAAAAGCAGGGAGACAACTATCAGTGGACTTGAGGGGACACTGTCCATCCATTCTCCGGGAGTATTGCCCTCAGAGACTCTGAAGCACTGCAGTGTTAGCCTGTACCTATATCTAACACTCACTCTCCTTTGTGTTGACCAAGTAACAGCAGAATGTCCAGCTTCGGGCAGAGACTTATGTCTGTCCTTGGTGGAGGAATCTTCTCACCTTGTGCTGGAGTTGCAGGTTTCATCATGGTGGGTGAGAGTGGAAGCAGTCTTCCTTGTGGGCTCCCTGGGAGCTTCAGAGTGTTAGACCCTGAAGGAACTCGAGGTTGGTTGTAAAAGGGCAGTGCAGTTTAACTAGGGCCTGTAGGTGCTTTCCCACCTCTCTCTCTCTCTTGCCACTCTACACCAGAGTCTCCTTTCTACCCCTCAAGTATACTGACAGTTTTTTTGGGTTTTTTTTAAAAGAATTACTTATTTGTTGCTATCTTCAGACACACCAGGAAGGGGCATCAGATCCCATTACAGACAGTTGTGAGCCACCATGTGGTTGCTGGGAATTGAACTCAGGACCTCTGAAAGAGCAGCCAGTGCTCTTAACTGCTGAGCTAGCTCTCCAGCCCATACTGACAGTTTTTAATAATAGTTTTTATTTGTGTGTGTGTGTGTGTGTGTGTGTGTGTGTGATGTGCAATGTGTGCTTGCAGTGCCCTCGGAGGCCAGAGCACACTGAACTCCTTGGAACTAGAGTTAAAGGCAGTTGTGAGATACCATGTGGGTACCTGAACCAAACGCCATAAGTTCATTTTACTTTCTCAGCAGTAGAAGTGAGTCTGAAATTACTTTTCTTGGTTCATTGCCTTCCTATAGAAATGTAAACTCCACAAAGGCAGGGATTTTGCTGGATTCTTCCTTCCTATGTTCCAAGTGAGAAGAGCAGAGCAAAGTGTTCAGTCAAATGGATGGATGGATGGATGTGTGAATGGATGGATGGATGGATGGATAGATAGATGGATGGATGGATGAATGGATGGATAGATGAATGTGTGGATGTGTGGGTGGATGGATGGATGTGTGGATGGATGAATGGATGGATGTGAATGGATGGATGGATGTGAATGGATGGATGGATGGATGTGTAGATGGATGGATGGATGGATAGATGTGTGGATGGGTGGGTGGGTGGATGATGGATGGATGGATGAATGAATGTGTGGATGTGTGGGTGGGTGGATAGATTTGACCTCTGAGTAAAGTCTGGACACAGTGCCTTTGAAGCTAAGGTCACATTGACTTTAAGGTTTCAATTTACATCCCATGAAATCATCCCTATGGCCTTTCATTGTGTAGCCCTGGCTGTCCTGGAGCTAGTTCTAACTCTGTAGACCAGGCTGTCCTGAAACACAGAGATCTGCCTGCCTCTGCCTCCCAAATGCTGGGGTTGAAAGTGTGTGCCACCACTGCGTGACGTTTTGTTTTTCACACACTCTTCCTGTTGACTGGCTTTCAGTTGGCCTTTATCTTGACTGTTTCTCCAGGAGCTGTTGCCTTTGGGCAACCTATTTTACTTTTACAGGCTTCCCCTTCTGTAAGATGAAGTAGGTAGCTTCTGTACTCACAGGGGAGTGCATAAATTATATAGCATATGCAGAATGCATAGTGAATGTCCCTTGTAACATCATCTCCCTGAAAGCTCTAGTGTGACTCACATCCAGCCACCAGGGGGCGGCACATGCCATTCTTCCTGTCCAGCAGAGCTAGTGCAGGCGGTGGTTGGTGGCTCAGCATCTTTCGTTAGCCTCTAAGGAGGCGCTATTACCTCTCCGCTGTGCTTCATCTTCCTCTCCAAGTATCTTATCCACACCCCACCCCCATCCTTTATTCATTTCACAAATATTTAATGAGTGCCAGGCGCTGAGCGTTTAATGGAAAAAATTAGATACTTCCTGCCTTCAGTGAACACCTAGTCTAAAAGGGGACGGCAGAAGGGACAAGAATCAGAGGACCCGGGAGAGCAGAAGAGCAAGTCTACACTGCCCTCTGATCCTCTTGTTTAGACAATGGAAGGGAATTTGTTCTTATTTCTCCTTGGGGATGAACTCAGAGCTTTGCACACACTCAGTACTCTCCCATTGGGTGACTCTGCAACCCAGAAATCTTGGCTGCACACGTTACATGTTCTTACAACTCACCAAACTGCTGAGCTCAGCTTTTCAATCTGGTGCCTCAGACTCTACCCCACACCTCAGTTCCTCACATCCATACTGCGGCTCCCACCTCAAACAACCTCAGCCTCTCACCCAAAAAAATCTCAGTCCCCTTTACTCAAATCTTCTGGAACTCAATCCCTTACGTCAAATATATTGGCTCCCCCTTAAAGGGGTTCTGCGGTCGGTTTCATTTGCGTTTCCTAGCCCCTTTCTAGCTGTCAGTGGAGGGATGGGGGTAATACTCTCATCTCACCCCGTGACTTGTCTGGGAGCATGCGCACTGAGTGCTGAGCCCACTCTCCCAATGTGGCCTCCAGAACAAGGACACCTCTTACTCCGGAGTTGGGGGTTGTCTTAACGGCTTTCATTTTTACTTAGGCTTTCCTATCCGAATTATCACATCATGTTCATAGTTTTCAAATGCTCCACCATCGCTTAATTCTTTCAGAGTTCCTTGAAGAGGGCTCACGCATGATCTTATCGCCTCTTGTGAAACTGGTACTAGACTCTTACAAAGTTGGAAGGGCTCAGAGAAGCTACTGGTCCAGCAGATTTTAAACTTCCTTTTGACCAAGAGTTACACACAAGGACTGAAGAGACAGCTCAATTGTTAAAGAGCACTGACTGCTGCTCTTCCAGAGGACTAGGTTTAATTCCCAGCACCAATATGGTGGCTCATAACTATCCAGTTCCAGAGGCTCTGACTCCCTCTTCTGGCCTCAAAGGATACTAGGCACGCATCTAGTACACAGACATGTAGGCAAAAACCCATACACATTAAATAATAATAATAATAATAGTAGTAGTAGTAGTAGTAATCCCAGCACTTAGGACGTAGAGGCAGGCAGATCTCTGAGTCTGAGGCCAGCCTGTTCTATAGAATGAGTTCCAGGACAGACAGGACTACAGAGAGGAATCCTGTCTCGAAAACCCAAATACTAATGGTGATGATGATGGTGGTGGTGATACACACTTTATATTTACATACATATGCACATATATGTGTATACAGCTGGAACATGGCTGTGCAATCCTTAGCATTTAGAGTCCTATGGACTGAGCTCCTTGCATCCTAGGAACACACGGCCGACTTCATTCTCCTAGCATTGATTTACAACATCTCCCAACATGTGAGCAACTATGCTTTGATTTTAATGGCATCATCTCCCTTGCATTTACATTCATTTATTTATTTGGCTTTTCTGAGATGATGTCTCACTGTATGGCCCTGGCTGGCATAGAACTCACTAGATAGACCAGGCTGTTCTCAAACTAGTCACCATCTTGTGATTACAGGTGCATGACAGCGCACCTGCCTCCCCTTTCAATTAAAGACCTCACTTCCAACTGCTCTGTTTTTCTTAGATTGGAAGAGTAAGTATTCTCACGTGCTCTAAAATCACATTCCGAAATTAGGGAGGGAAGTATATGTCATTCAGGGGGGCAATATGTAATTTTCAGTGGCTTCAAGACGAAAGATCAGGACAAGGGAGGGGTACCACCCAGTGGGGTACCTCTGGTGATTATCAAGGCATCAATTTCCTGTGTTGTTTACTGTTCCGGGAGCTCTGAGCACTGCCTGAGTGCTAGTGCTGCCCAGGGGACTGGTTACAACCAGAACAGCATAGTCTGTGGACCCCATGAGGTTGCCATAGATACTGATGCGCAGGGAGCTAGCGAGCTCGTTATTATTTGTGAGTGTCGTCCCTCTAATTGCTGTGAGGTAGCTGGAGGTTGTGTGGGTGCTACGGCAATGGGGATTAAGAAGGGTGTGTGTGTGAGGATGTTTGTGTGAGCACACAGAAGTGTCTCTAGGCTCCACGCTGCCAGAGTGGACACTAGGCAGGCAGAGGTCTGTGCTATCAAGAGAAAGTGTGAAGGAGGGAAGACAGGAGCAAGGTAGAGCTGTAAAAGAAAAATGGAGGCTTCTAATTGTATAAATTATAAATCTCCACTTTATTAGGACATTCCGCTAAAAGGCAGTGACGAGCAGATAGGAGGTAGTTGATGAACAGTTGTTGAAAAATGGGTGGCTCCATTTACATGGTAGTATGAGTCATTTCCAAGATTTCACCCAATATTTTCCTACGTCATTTTCCATTTCACCCAGAGACACGCGATGCTTTAGATGGTTATCCTGAAGCATCCAGTGTAGATCCTGTAGGCGGGATGACAAACGGGTCACAGCAGGCACGTTGGGCCAGTCAGGTTGTAACCCTGCTTTGACCTTTCCCCCTAGGGTATCCCTAAGAGACCCCATTTTACCCCTAGTCTATGCTTGTGACCTCTCCCCACTCCTCACTCCATCTTCTGTTAATGAATATGTGAGGTTCAAGTATCAGCGTCTGGAGGTCAGGACCCAAGCTGCCTCCAGCCCTCAGGAAGGGCACACTGGTGAAAAAATGACACGCTGGCTGCTGCCTCCATTTCTGGAGCGCAACTAGCAGCCGCTTCTGCAGCAAGGATGGATGAGAGAAAATGAAGACTTACTGGCATCCCTGATTTTACAACCTCCTTACCCAACCGGGCTGAGACTTGGGACCTGCTGCTTTGAGGTAGGAAGTGGCCTTGTCCCCTCCACTTAACTTCCTGTTGCCATGTGGAAGGGTGGAGTACACAGTGCCCCTGTCACCTCAGCTCTTTCCTTGGTTCTCTCCTCTCAGGTAATCAGTCAGGGCTTTCTTCCCCCACTTCCCCCTAATCTCCAACCCCCACCCCCCCACACACACTTTGCTCCCTGGGCTGTGGGGTAAGTCCTCCCTTTGTGCTCTTCCCACCCCACTGAAGCTTGGGAGGCCAGAGTACCTCTCAGTTGCCTCCCCTGGCAGCACTGGCCTGCTGACAGAGGAGGCTGGATTCCCAGTGGGCACCCTGCTGTAATCAAGACTGAGAGGCAGCAGTTGGCTGAGCTCCCTTCTGCCCAGTGGGGAATGGCCTCTGACTTGGGGTACAGCTGCGCGGGGGGGGGGGGGGGGGGCATCGGGAAATTGCCCTGCACATTGCTCCTCCAGAGTGGCTTTTACTTGACTCTGTCCCATAAAGTTGTAATATTGGAGACAGAGCCGTTCTATGAACACTGAGCCTGGAGCGAAGTACCCAGGGGTTCCTTTGGAGTGCACAGTTTAGTGGGAAGAAAAATACTACACAATAGCTGCAAACACTGTTTGAATAAGGTACTGAGGGTTACTCTAATATTATACATGATTTAACCCAGTAAATGCTCACAGCCCTATGAAGTATACTGCACTATTATTTCCAGTTCTCAAATAAGGCCCAGACAGATTTCATGAACTGCAGAATGCCTGAGGTCAATGATTTTCCAGACATCCGAGAGCTAGGTAGTATGATCCAAGAGTTCTCAATACTGTGTGCTAGCACTCATACTTGCAAATACATCATTACAAAATGTGATAAAGTGTCATAAATAAAAGTACTGGATGCCCACAAGAAAACGAGCATGTTTTCATCTTTTGCTTTTAGCCACTAGTGCACAAAGCCTTTTCAAGACATTCTTACTTTTATCTTTTATTACTGACCTAGGAGAGAACATTTATTTCTAAGACTGGAATGCAGGAAAGCATCACACGGGCCCGCAGGACAGCTCAGTGAGTAAAAAGATGCGTGAGCTAAGCCTGACTACCCAAGTTCCATCCCCCAATGTAGTGAAAAGAGAACCAACTCCCCAAGTTGTGTGACCTCCACACGTGCGCTGTGGCAACCATAGGGCCACAGGCATACACACACGAAACAAATAAATGGAAAGAAAGAAAGAAAGAAAGAAAGAAAGAAAGAAAGAAAGAAAGGAAGGAAGGAAGAAAGAAAGAAAGAAAAGCAAGCAAACATCTTGCCCCATGGCCTGGTTTCGCTGATAAAACCGCGGCTGAAGGTTTTCTGGTTTTGTTTTTTCTTAATGATGCCCTTGATTCTTGCACTAATCTAGAGTGTCGGCACCCTGGGGGAAGGCTGCGGGCAGCTGGCTCTGCAGTCTGGGGGCATCTCTCGAGTGTACAGTCTCACATACGCTCTTTGACCTTGGCATTTTCCGGCTTGGTTCAGGCTGCAGTCATGGGACCCACGTGTGGGGCCTCTCCCCAGACCTCGGTGGTCCAGACCCAACACCACTCAAGAACCACTTTCACACATTGGTTCCTGAGCTCTTGCAGGGTCCGCCCTGGAGGAGCCCGCAGGAGGTGTCTTCCAGTTCGGTCGGTCCCAGTGGGTGGCCGGGAGTGGGGACCCCGCGTCCTTGGCCCTCGGGTGCAGGGGGCCCAGTTCGGGCGGCTCCTGGGGCGGGGCGGGGCCGACGGTGGGAGGCCCCTCCCCGGGGGCGGGGCGGGGGCCAGCGGGGCTTGGGGGCGGGGCCGGCGGGCGGGCGCGGGGGTGTCCCTCCCTCCCTCGCTCTCTCCGGTAAAGTCTCGCGGTGCTGCCGGGCTCAGCCCCGTCTCCTCCTCTTGCTCCCTCGGCCGGGCGGCGGTGACTGTGCACCGACGTCGGCGCGGGCTGCACCGCCGCGTCCGCCCGCCAGTATGGCCACCACCGCCACCTGCACCCGCTTCACCGACGACTACCAGCTTTTCGAGGAGCTCGGCAAGTACGGCCCACCCGCCACGCGCGGCGGCCCCCCACCCTGGTCCAGGCGTCCCGGCGCTCTGCGGCTTCTCGCCCCGCCCCCCGGCCCTGCACCGGCCGCTGCAGCGCCCCCTCGACCCGCCCCACCCCCAGCTTTTCCCGCGTGCTGCCTCGGGGGCCCCTTAGCCCCGGGTTCCCGGTCCCGCAGCCCCCTCCGCGCCCTGCAGCAGCTGCCAGGCTGCTGCACCCGGCGCCGCCGCGGGAACTGCAGCCCCGGGACTGCTCCGGGGCGCCTTCCAGCCCCGCCCCTCCCGCACCCTTCAGACGCTCCCCTCCCTCGACCCCGCCTGTCCACCGCCCCCTCCCCACCCAGCTCCGGAGCCCACTCAGCACCGGCCCCCCAGTTCCCACGCGCCCGGCACTCAGGACCCTCCCCGGCTCTGCAGTTCCAGCCCCGCTGCGGTGCCGGGGTGTGGGGAGATGTTTAGTGCCGGGCCCCGCCCCCCCGCTAGTGCGGCTTCCAGGATCCCAGCCTTGCTGCTGGGCAGTGCTGCGGCACCCCCGGCCCCTCCCCCCATCCCTGCAGTGGTCCCAGGAGCCGTGCGCCGCAGCCGCAGCATCCCCCTCCCCTCCGCACTGAGCTGGCCGCCGCCGCAGCCCGGGTCCCCGCCACCCCCACCCGCGGTGCAGAGCCTGGCCACTGCAGCCCCCGCTCTGCCCGCCCCCCTAGATATTTCCAGAGCCCGAGATCGCAGCCCATTTGGCGGGTCACGTACAGGAAAATAGCACGGGGAAGGGGAGTTACTGCTGTCACAATCAGAGCTGTCTTTCCTCTGTTTCCCTGCTGTCAGTTGAGCGGGGATGCTGTGGGTTTAAGCCAGTTGAGCGGATCTTGAGCGTCACTTTCTCCCAGGCTTAAGGGAAATTTCTCAGGAAACCATACCTTCTGTTTAATCCCTCCTTTTCCCTACTTTCAATTATTTCTGCTGAGAGGAGGAACAAGGTCTCCCTGTTCTTCTCTCTCCTGGTTGCCTTTGCTGGGACCACAAGGCAATCAGTGAGATGCAGCAGGTGTGTATTTGAAGCATCGCCCACCAGTCTGAGGTTTGAGGCTGTTGGAACTAGATGGGAGCCAGGTGGTGCTCCACCCACATCTGTTTAGGGCCATCGGGTGGGCTTACCATTCTTAAGTTAGCTGTTGATTGTCCCTACAAGTCTGGTGGTTGGAGCATGGCTGTCCTCATCTGAAGTATGTGTGTGTCACTTTGCTTGGCGCTGTGTCCCAGTTCTTTCCCCCTTCTCTCTCCAGGGGTGCCTTCTCAGTGGTCCGGAGGTGTGTAAAGAAAACATCTACGCAGGAATATGCTGCAAAAATCATCAATACCAAGAAGTTGTCCGCCCGAGGTGAGCGTGCCCTGCCAGGGCTCTCTTTGAGGATCCCTCCAGAAATTAGATTTCTGCAGGTTCCCTGGGAGGTGGGGGAGTATGTGTTTTAGCACTTGGAGATGAGTTGGAATTTCAAGGTGGGTGGACTTAGAAGCCAGACAAGGAGGTGTGAGGGAATTGGAAGTGCTCAGGGAGGGGGAAAAAAAAGTAAGAGATGAGTGTAGCTGGAGTGGTCTCCAAAGGGTTGAGGGAGTTCAAGTTCTCAGTGGAGAATTGAGAAGGCAGTGTATTGTATGGAATGAACAGCTCTTAATTTAGGGTACTTAAAGCCCCTCTTCTTTAGGGCAGGGCTGGCTACTGCAGGCTTGTCCTAGCCCTTGTGCCCCGGTGGTAACTTAGGGTGGAAATGCAGTAAATGAGCAGTTTTGATGAATCTAGCCTCCCCTGCCCACCAGGCGGCAGAACAGACTCCCAAGGGAAGGAAATCTGTAAACATCAGGGTAGGCGGCTAAGGCTGCGGCGGTGGTGAGGGCTTCTGGGGAACAAACCCTGCCAGATGAACTTGATTCCTTTTTTTTGATCAAATTACAAACTTGACGGTGAAGCAGCAGATACAGTCTGTCCTGGGCAGCGTGTGATGATGCCTCCTGGTCGCTCAATCTCAGTGGTCTGGTCCGAGCAGGAGCCGCAGTGCCTCCGTATGTGAGGCATTTACCGTGTAGGCCCTGGAGTCTCACTTGTGAGAGCCTGAGTACCTATGACTGGGAAGCCAAGGCCTGCCTTTTAACACTTCAGATGTACATCTCTGAAGCTAGTATTGGGTGCTCGCCAAACTTACCTCATCTGATAGGTGTAGACCCAGCAGTGTGTGAGGTGGCTTGGTCTGGTTAATACAGAGGTCAGGTTCTGGAGAGCTTCGGGGTACAGCACAGCGACAAAGGTTCTATGACTCAGAGCAAGGTATTAGGGCTGGGCGATTATTAGGAGCCAGGACAGATGCCCTGGGGAAGATGTGGTCTTTGGCCCGTAATGACTCGGGCATCACTAGGGCAAGATAATAGATGTCCCAAGCACCCAGAAGCTCTAGAATTCCAGAGAGATGACAGTGGGCTTCTGTCCTGTCGGCAGTTTTTCTGGGACCTGTTCCATGGGGCTGCGTCTGCCTCCTGGCCTGGGTATCTCTCCTCATCCCTATCACTGGGCGCACCTCCTGTCTCAGACTATTCATGTACATTGGCTGTAAAGTTGACTTGTTTTCTTTCCACTGGGTACCTTGAGTCCAAGGCAGTGGTTGTCATAGAGATATGTGGGTGGTCAGATGCCCTCCTCCTCCTCTGGGATGGGCGGGGGACAACAGTAGTTGGGTTCTCTGGCAGACATGCTCTGACTAAGACTGGAAGGGGGACAGGCAGGAGTGAGGTGAAGATGGGCATCCCCCTGTGCCCACACAGCCTAGCCCTGGTGTATCAGAAATGTGGCTGACACCTGGTGTCTCCAGCGGATGGTGCGGCGCTTTGCTTTGCTCCTCACCAGTGCCCTTTGGTCCAAGAGTGAGCGAGGGATGGGAGATTGAGAGCTGAGAGCTGAGAGCTGGGGATGTGAAGGTAGCTGGTTACAGTGACTGGAACCACCAACCTTGGGCTTTCGTTTTCTGCCGCTTCCATATACCCAGGCTTATCCTGAGTCTGTGGGATAAGCCTGTGGGATCGTGTCCCTTTCTCTCCCTTCCTCATAGCCTTTCTGCCTTACCCTGTCCTTCCAAGCTGGTATCTTGGTGTTCTTTCTCTCCTGAGCTGGATGGCATTTCATTTCTCTGCTTTTCTTTTCAGCTTGGGAATCCTAGAATAAGATCATGTGTGTCAGGCAGCAACTCCCCCACTTGCGAGATGGTTATGCCAAGACTGAGGCTTTGGCTGATGTTCCAGGTTAACTTTGGGACAGTGGCTCGTGGCAGCTTGTGGATGTGCTCAGATGCCAAAAAGAGGGGTCAGGAATGTAGAGGTGCCATTGCGGTTTGGAGGTGGGAGAGTGGTAGGGTGCACTGTTGGAGACGGTGTGCTGGTCTGTGGGTGTTGCCAAAGGGATTGGGTCAAGGTCTATACCGGGCTGGTACCCATGGGGTTCAGGAATGAAAACCATGACTTCTTTGCAGCCTCTCAGTTTACGCTGTATATTTTATAAAGGTGATGTAGCTGGGGCTCGGTTTCACTTGCTGCTGTCTGTCTGTCTGTCTAGGGCTCCGCAGGTGTTGAATTTCTGTGTTTGGGAATGTCATTGCCCCACTAGGGTCACCTATGTGAAGGTCTGAAGAGGCTTGCTGTGTTTGCTGGGATTCCTTGAGGATTTGCTTTCTTCGTGATTTTCTTTGCCACAAGCGGGAAAGGCAAGAAAGGGTAGAGAGCTGCTTTTGCTTGTTGTCCATAATGAGATGGCCGCAGAGGCCCCAGAGAGGCAACTTAGTGTTCTGGGTGTCAGGTCTAGAGAGGAAGCTTTCTTGGGGGCTGTACTTTCTTGTCATTGTGGCCTCTGAAGCCAGCATCGGTGGCTGAGTTTTCAGGTAGGCTGCTCATACAGGTGTGCATCGAGCATCGTTTTGGTTCTTTGTCTGCAGGCCTGACCACATAGGCACTGAAAGCTGTGTAACATCACTGTTTTTGCTTCAGTGCAGTGATGGGTAGGGACTTGGGACTTGTAAAGGAGAGCCCATGGTTCCAAGCTTAGCTCTCCTAGGCTGAAGGAGGCATTTAAAATAGGCTTGGATGCAGGAGCTAGTGGGCCAGGTGACAGCAATGATAAGACGTTATTTTAAGATTTAAGAGCACCCCCCCCCAAAGAGCCTGAGCCCTTATGTCTTTTTTTTATTTTTAAATCTTCATATTCCCTTCTTATCTTTATTCATATGCATACAGATTTTCACCTCGTAGAGCATAACATTTTATATCCTGCTCTCTTTGCTTATATCCAAAGCATTTCCTCCGTATTGCTCCAGTTGAAGGGCAGCAAATGGTCCTTTCTGATTTCTGTGTAGCTTGGGGTTTATCCTTGGAGGCACCATAAGAAACCTCTGTATTTGGATTATTTTATCTGGATTCCAGATCCGTTGACTGAAATTGATACTGGAGTAATGCCCTTGGCCTTAGGAGGGATGCTACCAGAAACAGTGTTATGAAATCTAGTCCAGCAGTTGCTATATTATTTATTCGTTTGTCTGTATACTTCATGTCAAGAAGTTTTTGCTGAAACTAGGTATAAGAAAAGTCATCCTCTCAAGGAGGACTTGAGAGGTGAGGGGAAAGACCTTATTTTTTCCTTTGCTTCTGTGTAGGCAGGCCCTAGCAAAGCACCTGAGACACAGCAAGTATGTCTGTATAAAACGGATGGATTAAGAAGGCTAGATAACCGGTTGTGGTTGCCTTTGGGGTTTGGCTCCCGGGGAACTGAAAGTCAAGTTTCTAGAGACCCTGGACCTTGGCTGACATGGGTTCCCCCATTTTGATTCAGTGGCCAGACTGCTTTGGAGAGAACAGATGAGGATAAAGACTGTGCTTGGGGCATAAAGCAGTTTATTTTATGATTCTTCTTGTCATTGATGGCCTTATAGGACCCCTCTTTCAATGTCAGTGAAGCTCACTTTTGAGTACTGGTTACAATAGCGCTCCCTGGTTTCTATCCACAGAAGTTCTGCTCTGAGAGGCCTGGGGTCCCCCAGCATCTGCATTTTAACACATGCTTCAGTTAACCTATGAGCCACTTTTTAAGGAATCAGTAGATGATGACACAGGCTATTATTCTCAGTATTCTAGAGACTGAAACAGGATGATTGCCACAAGTTCAAGGCCAGCCTAGGATATATATTAAAACCCTGCCTCAAAACAAACCAAACAGATGAAGTCACAAAGCATCACCGCTGTCACTACCGGTCACTCTAGGTGTCTCCTGGGATTTACCACGAACACCTTTGCCCAACTTTCACGTGGCATCTCAGGTGGTCTCCGCTGTCATATGGCCGTCTGTGCACATGAGCTGATCTGTGATTAGGGGCCTTACTCTCTATCCCCGTTTGGGGTGTCACTTTGTGTCTGAGGCCATGGCAGGCTGAGTATCTGATGTTGTGTGGTATGTTGGCTACCAGAAGGGTAAAGGCTGTCCCTTTCTGGGTCCAGCTGGCCCTGGGGACTGAAATGGGATCCCCCTGAATGGTGCCAGCTGAAAGTCCCCACCCCCTTGGTGTTGGCCTGAGTAGCCCCCATGACATTTGTGTCCCCTGTGGTATCTCCAAGTAAGATTTTCCTGTTAAAGGATCTGGGGGAGGGGAGGGGAGGAGAAGATCAGGATGGTGTAGGAATGGAAAGAGAACAGTTAGAAGGTGCCCTGCACCTCTGGGACTCCAGGGGAGATTTCGGAGGTTCTGTGTAAAAACAAACTTTTCAGTTGAGGATAAAATAGGCTGATTTTTAGACACAAAGCAATGGTTTCCTGGATATAAGTGATTGAGCACCTCTGAATGCTTCCCTGCCATGCATGGGGGAGTAGGGTGGAGGTCCTGTCCTTCTCTGTGCCAAGGCTTCAGACAGTCAGGATGAGAGGCGCGGAACTTAGTTGTAGAGCACTGACCTGTCACCTTGTCCTCCTAACCACCTTCCCAGAAGGATCGGGGGTGCTGTTAGGTGGGGATACAGGTTAAAATGTGTCCCATTCTGTAAAAGAGAACCCTGATTTTTTTTTCCCATTGCTTGTCAATCATGTCTTGTCAGAAGCTGTGCTGAAACCCTAGAGGGGAGGACCAGCCCCATTCTTTGCTGAGGCTGGAGCGGGGTGGCTGGGGGTGGGGAGGTGGGGGGTTTGTGTGGTCACCTCCCATTCCCCTGCCTGTGCTTGTTGCTGCTTTCTGAACAGCTTTGGCAATGGACAGGGGCTGATCCCATGGGTGCCACAGAGTGCTGACAGAAAGAGATGGGGACTTTGCACTTCTTGAGGGCCTCTGTAGAGAGAGGCCCTTTGTCACCTGCACATAACTAGACAAATGTTGCTTTATGGAAGATGTTGCCTTGTGGAAACCGAGGCATAAAAGATTTGTTGTGGGTTTGTTTTGAGCTTTAGATACTTACAGTTTTGTTGATGCTCAGATCTATGACTCTTTAGACTGTATGGTCTTTGGATCCCCTCGAGGGGCATTTCAACCCTTCCTGCTTGCCTTACCCCCCCTCCCCAATCTCATTGAGCCCAGGCTGGTTTCAAACTCTTGTAGTTAAGGATGACCTTGAACTCCTGATCTTCCTGCCTCCACCTCCCAAGTGCTAGGATTTTATCTTTTAAACCCAGGTTCTAGTCCTTTGTTCTGGGATGAATCTTGGTGTCATCCCATAGCTTTCCGTCCAGCACCACAGATAACTCTAAGCCCAGCAGAATAAACCTCTCTTTATTGCCGCAGTCTTCTGTACCCCATTTTTTTCTTAGACTCTGGTGGGGGCATTTCTAGCCACCCCCCCCACACACACACACACATACACCATTTCTACTTCCTGGGCCCTATCACCATCAGCAACAGCAGGTTCCCATCTGCTCCCTCTTTTCTCCTCCCTCTCTTTCCCCTCCCCCTCCCTTGCTGCTGCCCTGGGAGGAGCTATTTTTAGGGGCTGCTTCCTGGGATGTTTTACTTGGGGCTGGTTACCATGAAGGAAATGTCACCAAAACAGTGGGCAAAGGCTAGGGGCACCCACTAGGGGCATGGAGCTGACCCTGTAAAGTGGCCAGGGTGCCCAAAGGCAGAGCCTTGCCTTCTTGGGGCTTGCTAGTGTGCCCATGGGGATTCTGTCCGTCCAAGCTTGGAGCTTGAACCTTAGGGTGTGTCTTGGCGCCTTTGCCTTTCCCTCCTCGATCTGCCTTTCCTTGTCTTGAGAGCCAGAGGCCACGGTGAGGCTCAGGACTTCTGTGGTCTGATTGGAACTGTTTGGGTTCAAGCTGGAGACAGGGTATTTGTATGTGTGCTGTGTAAGGGACAGAGGCAGAGGGGTGCCGTGGGTGTGTTTCAGGTCCTGTCCTCTGCATTCATAACCATTAGCTGGCCCCGCTTATATGCTGATTGAAGGCATTACAAGACTCTGCATCCTGGCTTGACCGACTTTGCCTTTAATCGGAGATTCTTTGCACCTTCAAAGAGGAAGGGATATAGCATCATGGTGTCGGGGGAGGTCAGTGGGATTGTGGCTGGAGATCCTCACTCATTGGTGCCCAAGGGGTGATGCTGTGTAGAAGCAGCAGAGGAAGGTGGACTATGACACGACAGCCCTGTGCTGCCCTTGTTCCTGTTCCTCAGAGTGAGGCCCAAGGAGCAGGGTTTCAGCTGTGTGTGAGGGAAGGTGGGGCACTCAGGAGGGGAGTAAGAGAAGACTGCCTCCACCTGGGGCTGCCGGGGGCTTCTCACAGCTGATGTTGAGGCCACAGGCAGAGATTTCAGAGGGAAAGATGTCATTGAGATTGGAATTCAAGAAGAGTCCTTGTAGCCATAATATGACCATGTGTCCTTTCCTACCTGCAGAAGGTTGTATGTCTGTGTGATATCAGACCTCTTATCTGAACCTAGTGCTGGCTTCTGTGGTTTTAGAGAAATGTTGCTAAATCAGTGTGTAGGTCCTTGGGAGAGCCATGGAGAATCAGTGGCCAGCACTCTTGAAACGAAGGCAAATATATTTGGAGTAGGCTTCTTTTGGGCAGGAGAGAAGAGGCAGTTGTGGGGTTCTGTGTGCCACTAGCTGTACGAGTTGCAGTTGCCTTACCACCTGATAACCATCTCTGCTCCCCTTGCTATATCCGGTCACTCCTTGCTGCCCTGCCTGTGAAACTGTGGTGTCCTAGACCAAGTCCTGAAGCACCTGAGCAGAAGGCTGAAGAGGCAGTGTTTCCAGTTATCCCTGTTTCCTAGGGGGCCTGGCTCTGCCCTAGGTTGACAGCTGGGGAAAAGCCCGAGCAAGGCCAAGAAAGTGGGGACAGGCTCCTAAAAAGGCTGCTTCTCCTTTCTGATCCTGATGTCACCTCTGCAGTTAAGGGGGAAACCTTGCAAGAGGGCTGTCTGTGGTTGGAGCTAGGCTGGAGGCCTGCAGGGTAGGTCTCCATGGCAATAGCACACAGGCAGGCAGGAAGTGGCTGTTGTCAAACAGGAAGGGGGGGCTGGGCTGTGGGGTGGGAGGAGCCTTACAGAAAGGTGGGTGAGAGGTGGGTCAGCTAGGGAAGGTCCAAGTTACCCTGAAGTAGTCATTGAGGAAAGGAAGGAAGCTGGCTTTGTGGCAAGAGTACCTGCTGGTTTGTCCGTACCTTCATATGCCAAGCCTAGGCCTGGTCCCACCACCATAAACCAAGAAAATTCAATAGCTTTACTCCTTTTAATGTTGAGATTGCTGTGTTCAAGAAAGGTACTCTACAAATAATTTTCTGTTCCTACTAGTGTAGAACACTTTGTCTTCTGAGGAGACTATAGAACAGGAGATATGGGGAGAAAGAGATGAGCCGTGACCACTAGAGAGGTCAGGCTGTCATGGTGTAAGAGACTGTGGGAGGCAGAAACCACATGGCTCACTGAACTGAACTTGGGGATGGCAGGACGCCATAGCCAGCAAGACTGAGGAAGAGGAGGCATCTGTGGTCAGGCTCTCCTGGGCCTCTCTGAGTGCCCCCCTCTTGCTTGCCTTCGTCTGCAGACGGTGGACATGCACAGGCTTCACCTCTGGATGGCAGTGGAGGAACTCACGGGACTCCTGAGAAGTCGGAGGGAGGGTTCAGTTGGTGCATTCAGATTCCGTGTCTGCCAGGTGGAGGGGAGAGTGGGTCTGACTGTTTGTTTTGTGATCACTGGCAATGTGGATGAGCACGGGAGCTGGGGTAGAAAATGACTCCAGAGTTAGGTGTTTGCCATGTAAGCATGGGTGAGGACGAGAGTTCGGATTTTACGTAAATTTACGTAAACACTGAGCTGGCATGGTGGCCCACCTGTAATTCCAGCCTGGGAAGACAGAGATAAGGAATCCCCAGAGCAAGCTGGCAAAACTAGCCACACCTATGAGCTTTGGAAGGGGTTGATCCAGAGACCTTACCTTAGTGTAAATAAAAAGAAAGAGTAACCTGGGGCGGGGGCATGCCTTTAATCCCAGAATTCTGAGTTCAAGGCCAACCTGGTCTACAGAGTGAGTTCCATTACAGCCAGGGCTACACAGAGAAGCGTATGTGCGTGTGTGTGTGTGTGCGTGTGTGTGGTGACTTAACCTAAGGCCTTCATTATAGGTGTTACATATTCAAAAATGTATGCATATGCCCATGTATATGCATATACCACTAGGGTACACACACACGAAAAATGGACAAAGGGAAAAGAAAACTGTGCACATACCAGTTAAAGAGACCTTTTTTCTCTTTATTGCCAGATCCTTGGAAAAAGAGTGTGCTAAGCACTCTACCATATTATCTCTTTTAAACTTCAGGAATCCCTGTTTCTGTTCTGAAGTATGAAACTATAGCCTGGGGTTATGGCTCAGTTGATAGGATGCATATGGAGCAAGTATGAGGTCATAGCTTAGATCCTAGGCACATAAATGAGGTATGGTGGTACCTATAACACCAGTACCTAACAGGCAGGAACGGGTCAGAAGTTCAAGGACAGTTTTGCCATCGCACTATAAATGATTGGATGGATGGATGGATGGATGGATGGAGGGAGGGATGAATGGATGATGGATCCTGCCCAGAAGGTCAGTGGCTGGCTCATTGACTTCCTCTGGTTTTAGTCAGATGTTATCTTGCTGAGGCTTCCCCTGCAGATTGCTTAAACTTAGCCCTTTCCTCACCCCCACTCTGTCTGCAGAGCACTAACTTCAGATCTAATGAGTTTCTTGAGTCTGTGTCTCCTACCGCCATTTCCTACTCCATAAAATGGGGACTCCATAAGGGTACGGATTTTTGACCACTTTATTCATCATTGTTCTTCGGCCTTCAGAGCAGTGCCTGTCGGGGTGAAGGACTCAGTGAATTCTGAAGGCATGAATGAGGCTCAGGCGCATTTAATAAGTTGGTGGAGTGGCAGCCCTTCCAAACCCAATGTGTTAATTGCTCTACCTTGTGGCTTAGACCCAGAGCAAAGACCAAAGCACAGCTCTGGGGTTCCAAGAAGCCATGAGCCTTGCCAAGAGAGTGAGGCTTGGCTCCTTGGGAATTAGGAGGGATTCACTAAGTGGGAACACATTCTCTGGACCTTGGGCAAGCCCCCTCCAGGAGCCGAAAGCCTCTTGTCTTCCCTCTGCTCTGAGTCACTGGTAAAGCCGTAGCACCCGTCCTTATTTTTAGTGCTGCCGCTGTCGTGGGGCTGTAACCATTAGCCAGTAAGAGACTTAAGAGAAGAGATAAACATTAATCTTCTGGGCCTTCCTCAGCTGCCACCTCCGCATTACAAGATGCTGTTCTCCCACACTTGCCCAAGAGCTATGGGTCAAGGGTGGTGAGCTGAGTGGTCAGAGATAGGGTGGGTGGGTCTGCAGCTGGCACAGTTGGCTTGCTTGATGCCTTGGTTTCAAGACCAGGGCTAAGGGAAAATGTGGTTTGCCCCGTCATATGTCCAGATATGGGAGGAGTTAGATACACCCCCACCAAGCAGGTTTATTGCTGCTTCCTTGGGTGTTTGAGTCGATGGAAGTCTGCAGCCATGTTGTTCTATCAGGGTCCAAGGAACATCTTTCTCCCTGGCACCAAGAGGTACCAGACGTTGGGAACTGGGAATTACCCAGGGTTCTCCTGGCAAAATCCTGGTCATTGGCCATGCTGAACCTGAAGGTGGGAAGAAAGGCCTGACCCAGATCTTGGGCAGCTGGGGTGGATTAGCTGCGTAGCAGGAACTAATCTCTGCCTGTCCCCACCTCTTTTACAAAACAGAGCGGTTGCTAGAGGGAAGGTTTAGGATGAAGCTGAGGATAACTGGAAAACCTTGTCAGGGGCATCCTTCCACTCTGTCATCTTTGCATTCTCTCACAGTGACAGGCCAGCATTTGATGGCCTTCTTCCTGTTGAATCTCAAGTGACTTTACTTCCCTGGGCCTTAGTTTACCATCTACAAAATTGTAGTAATCAGATGGGTGTGGTGGTGCACACCTTTGATTCCAGCACTCGGGAGGCAGACGCTACCTGCTCTCTTGAGTTCCAGGCCAGTCTGGTCTACAGTGTGAGTTCCAGGAAAACCAGGGCTACACAGAGAAACCCTGTCTTGAAGAACCAAAAACAAATAAGGAATGAATAATCATACCCCCTACCTGGTAGGACCTTTGAGTGGGAGGTAAGATAGGAAGAAATCCCTTTCAAGAGAGGCCAGAGGGCTATGGGTGTAACTAAGTTGGTAGAGCTTTTCTAGAGTATATGAGCCATGAGTTCAATCCCCAGCCCTGCATAAACCATGCATGGTAGTGTACAACTATAATCTTAGCACTCAAGAGGTAGAGGCACAAAAGATAAAGAGTTCAAGGTCGTCATCTGAGTTTGGGGCCAGCCTGGACTACATAAGGCTCTGCCTTAAAGCCAGGCAGAGGGGAGGAATTGCTCTCCTGGAGAGTTGGATTGGGTTGGATTCTGTTCCCAACAGGTGGGCGTCTTCAGGTGATGTCATCACCTCTCTCCTTTCTGTCATGGCATAGCAGTGGAGAGTGAGTGGTCTAGCCTCATCACCTTCATCAGTTTTCTGGCTACATTACTTTGAGCAGGTTGCCTTCTCCTTTTATGTAAAACCTCAGTTTCCTTGTTTATGTAATGAAGCAAAACAGATCCCTTCCTCGCAGAGTTTCTGTTAGGATGAACTGTTGCGAAGCCCTGACTTTGCCAGGCCTTTGGGAAGGTTTATCAAGTGATAGTTATTACTGCTGCTGTTAAGGTCAAGCTCTTGTTTGTTTGTTTGTTGGTTGGTTTCTCTGTGTAGCCCTGGCTGTGCTGGAACTCACTCTGTAGCCCAGGCTGGCTTCTGAACTCAGAAATCCGCCTGCCCCTGCCTCCCTAGTGCTGGGATTAAAGGTGTGCGCCACCACTGACTGGCAAGGTCAAGCTCTTATTGAGCCCTGTTTACATAAAGATCTCTGGCAAGTACAGCTTAGAACCATGAACCCTCTTTGAAGAACTTAGGATAGCAGTTGTGAGGTAGGTTGTGAGAAGTCTGAGAGATGCAGTGGGAGATGGTTATAGAGAAGAAATCACGGCCTGCCCTGGAGGCTTCATGAAAGACCTTGGCCAAGTTCTAGAAAGTAGAGATAGGAGGCCGAGTGGGGAGGCTGCTCGACCTTCATGCTCTGGGCATCACTCTGCTTCCTGGAGCTCTGGCTTCCTGTGGAGGATATCCACTCACTTGGATCTGAGGACGCAACAGATTCTGGCCATTTTCTTGAAACAGTAATCTTGGCTACGTATTGCTTTGGGACTTGGCTTCTCTGCAGTCAGACCTAAGAGTACCCTGAAGAGGAGCAAAATATATGTCCCTTTCTCTTTCTGTAGAGCAGGCATCCCAATTATGCCAGTATAGTTAAGAAGGAAGGAAGGAAGACACACCTCACGAGTGCAGTGAGCCTTTCTTCAATTCCACCTACTGCTGCTATTGTTTTATTTTAAAATATTTTCATTACACCTACTTATTTGTGTGTGCACACACATGTGTACGTGTGTGCGTATGCCATGGCATGTGTGTGGTTATGAATAAGAGAATAACCGTGGGTGTTGGTTCTCCTTCTACTGTGTGGGCACCAGGGATCCCTCAGGTCGTCATGCTTGGTGGCAAGAGCTTTAGAATTAGAACCACGTGCAGACCCTGTTGGCATTATTCTACTGTATCAGAACCTTGACCACCCACATCATCGCTGTCAGCATCACTGTATTAGGGTTGTTACAAGGATGGCATAAGAGAATCCATGCGGAGCTGGCATAGTAACTGTATGTATCAGACTCGGTACACCTCGGCTTATCCTTGGTTTGGCTATCCAGTTACAGTTACCTATGACCATCTATGATCCAAGTTTCTAGAAGATTCCAGAAATAAGCAACTAATAAATTTTAAATTGCATGTTGTCTGAGTAGCACGATCAAATTTCTTGCCATCCTGCTCCATCCCACTCAGGACGTGACTCATCCTCATATCCACACAGCATACGCTGCTTGTCCCGTTAGTCACTTAGTGGCCTTCTTGGTTATCAGATTGATCAGCTGTTGTGGTGCCTCAATGCTTCCCCCCCCCCCCCCCCCCCCCGTTCCTTCCACTTCATCTTCTGCCTCCACCTCTGAAGGACTGGGATTACATGTGTGCCAAATGCCTGTTTCAGTTGTGGGTTTGTTTCTCTTTATAATACTAAGATTGAACCCAGGATCTGTACATGCTTAGACAAATTCTGTAACAATGAATTATATCCCCCAGTCCTTGGGTCTGGAGACACTGTCTCAGTACGTACGTAGCCTAGCCTGGCCTTGAACCGGTACTCCTCCTGTCTCTACTTCCTGATCCCAGGAATTTCAGATGGGGCCACCATACCTACCTCTGCCGTGCTTTTGTGAAGTGTTTGGTCCTATCTGGAATTTCATGCACATCAATTGAGAGTCTTCAAATAACCCTCCTTGAGAGAGGGAGGTCTGTTGTTACTCAGAACATCTCATTCTGTAGACTAGACTGGCCTTAAACTCAGACATCTGCATGCCTCTGTCTCCTGAATGCTGGGATTAAAGGCGTGTGCTATACCCTCCCCTGAAATTCTTTTTTTTTTTTTTATAGATTTATTTATTATTATATGTAAATACACTGTACCCTGTCTTCAGACACACCAGAAGAGAGTGTCAGATCCCATTACGGATGGTTGTGAGCCACCATATGGTTGCTGGGATTTGAACTCAGGACCTTTGGAAGAGCAGTCAGTGCTCTTAACCGCTGAGCCATCTCTCCAGCCCTCCCCCGAAATTCTTAACACCCTAACTCAATGAAATATCTGTGATAGAGGAAGGAGACCAAGGTTTAGCTAAAGACCTAGATTTAAATTCTAGTATGCTACTCACTGGTTTAAGGTGTTTAACCCACTCATCCCCCCCGCCCCCAAGTCTCATTTTTCACCAGGAACAGGTAGTCACAAATGTGTCCAGATTTCCTGTGACTTGCTGTGTTAATTTAACAAATTGCCAGAAATGCCTAGATGGTGCCTAAGAATGAAAGGAATATGACTGGCCAGGTAGCCAGGGCTACAACAGGCGGTTGGTGACTCTTGTTTACTTTTGTCTCGTTTAGATCATCAGAAACTAGAACGAGAGGCCCGGATATGCCGACTTCTGAAACATCCAAACATTGGTGAGTGTCCGGTGGAGTCTGAGCATTTCATAGAAGGCAGGGAGGGCTGAGGTAGCCTTTGTGTTTGTGGAGTTACCTCTGGTCATGGAACTTCACCTGGTATCTTATTTGCCTGAGTAGGATAGTGGCCATGTGTCAGGATTCTAAGGCTCTGTTTAGAGACCTGGCTGCTTCCTTGGCTATAGTGCCATCTCAGGGATGGGGTGTGAGGTTTTTGAATGTTTCAGACTCTCTTTCTCCTTCTGTCTTTGGGCTGACATTCAAAGTCCTCAGCGTGTGAGGTTCCGGCTACCAGTCTGCCAGCATCCCTCCCAGAGTCATCCATAGCCTTCATGAAAGGCTCAGGATTTTGTTCCTGAACCTAAAAGAGTTTTGTCCGTCTCGAAGTGTCCTGCACTCTCTGGGGGTTTCCATGGCGCTCCTGTTTGTGTTCCACAGAGCCAGGGAAGCACACTGCCCGCCTGCTTGGCTTCTTTGGAGAAGGAATGGCAAGGGCTGCTCAGATGAGGAAGGAGGAAAACTTGAGAGGATCTCTCCCCGCTCCCACCCTGCCCGGCCGGGGTACAAGAGCACATTGTTGGTTGTTCTAAAGCCTGAGGAGACTCGCCTACCATAGCCCACTCTGGCTCAGTTTTACATTGTTCAGCTGAAATAGTCTTTGCCAAAAGTGTTGGCCCTGTTCTGTGGCTCCTTACAGAAGGGACAGAATCTGGACTGACTGCAGTGTTTGAGGAGAAATCCCAGTGTTGACTTGAGGCGGGGAGCATCTCCTAGGCTTTCCTGAAATCCCGGAATCATCACAAAAGATAGCACGTGTTCTCCTCAGGCATGGCCTGAGTATCAGGGCTCCCTCAGTGCCCGGAGGTTGCCTGCTTAGCTCTTGGTGGCTAGGGCTGAGAGGAGAATCTCTGAAGAAGCTTGATGCTCCTCTAGAGCTACCTAACCTCTGGCTTCCCGGTTCTCAGGACTCAGTGTGAGCCTTTATGTGGAAGAGCGGAGGGTGAGCTCCAGCCCGTAAGAGCTGAGAAGAGCAGCCCTGAGGTAACTAGAACTCCAGCCATACAAGGTTTTATAGATCACAATCAGCAACTTGGATTACACCCGAAGCTGACTGGCATAGCCAGTGCTCCACTTCACTTGCTGCAATGCGTTTCGTCTTAGCCAGGGAGGCTGTGCTGGCCCACGAGCTGCAGGAGCTCCTGCTTAGCCTTCGAGGTTAGACTTTCACTTGGAAAACACAGCAGGGACCAGTGTGCTGCCATTGATAGAGGGCAACAGAGAGAAATGCTAGAAAAACAGTCACAACATTTGGCTAGTTCAGTGACATAAATGGTATTTTTTTAAAGATTTATTTATGTATTTTCTGTATATGAGTACAGTGTAGATGTGAGCCTTCATGTGGTTGTTGGGAACTGAATTTTAGGACCTCTGCTCGCTCTGGTCAACCCCGCTGGCTCCTGTTGGCCCCGCTCACTCCACCCAAAGATTTATTTATTATATCTAAGTACACTGTAGCTGTCTTCAGACACCCCAGAAGAGGGTGTCAGCTCTCATTACGAGTGGTTGTGAGCCACCATGTGGTTGCTGGGATTTGAACTCAGGACCTTTGGAAGAGCACTCAGTGCTCTTACCCACTGAGCCATCTCGCCAGCCCATAAATGGTATTTTTATTACTCACAAATATTTAAAAATGAGATTTCACACGCTGAGGTGAGAGGCTCGCCTCTAAAGTTACATACTGCCCACCACTGGGAAAGGTAGCATGCACCTTTAATCCCAGTACTTAGGGGGCAGAGGCAAGTAGGGTGTTATAGATCCATAAGATAATGAGCTCCAGGCCTGCAGAGCTATGGAGTAAGACCTCGTCTCAAAACAGAACAGAACCAAAACCCAATAAGGCTACCCACTAGCTACCTACTAGCTCGGGCATAGCTTCCTTTGTGTTTCTTGTGATCAGCTCGGTAAGAATGATCAATTGTGTGGAGGACAGAGGGGCTGGGGGCAGTGAGCGAGGAGGCTCTGCTCTGCTGCTTCTGGGGCGTGTTGAGTGGACCATGAGAAGGTGAGGATTTAAGAATGACAACTGAGAAGTCGGGTGACAAGGACCTAACCTAAAACATAGCTAGCCTTCCTTTTATTATTTATAGCAATATGTTTATATCATCCATGACCTCTCACTTTGTGTGGTTTAATACCTTTTCCCCCTCTGCAGTTAGCTCAGAATAAAGGCAGAGAGAGGAGCCAACAGTCCCTGTGTCTAAACTATTGACACCCAGGAAAAGCATGGTAAAGTCACTTTGGTGACTTTTCAGAGTACCAGAAAGTAGCCCTCGATTTTTTTGTTTGTTTGTTTTGTTTTGTTTTGTTTTGTTTTGTTTTTCGAGGCAGGGTTTCTCTTTATAGCCCTGGCTGTCCTGGAACTCACTTTGTAGACCAGGCTGGCCTCGGACTCAGAAATCCGCCTGCCTCTGCCTCCCGAGTGCTGGGATTAAAGGCATGCGCCACCACGCCCAGCTTGTATCCCTCCGTTTTATGGCTGCTCGTGTGTCCTGAGGCATGTGTTGGTCTGAAGACCAATTCCAGGGTTAAGAGAGCAGAAAGAAGGGCCAGCCAGGACTGTATTCTGGGGGTGTTGTCTGGCTGGACCCTCTGGCTCCTGGTGGAAACCAAGACTCCTGGAGATGTGGCTGAGCTCTCGGTCCGGGAGGCATGGGTTGCCATGGATCAGAACCTGGCTTGTGGCTGAGAGGAGACTGTGCCCTTAATTCACTGTTCCTCTCTCCACTGCTGTGTCCCCAGTCCTCAGACCGTTTAGTTCTGGCCTTTTAAACTCCATGCAAAGGAACATGCATCTTACCCAGTAGTTGCACAATTTAAAGGGCCGAGAGCAGAGATCAGATCTTCAGCCTCTGGCTGTTTTCAGACTTAGTAGCGTTGAAATTCATGAGCATTTGGTGCAAGGAGCCAGGCGATCCCAGTTTTCCCCCTAGTACATATTCTGTGCTGAGTTAGAACCTGCTGGAAGAGTGAACCCTAATGTTAAAACTGTGGGTTCTGGGTAATGATGTGTCATTGTTCATAGTGAAGAATCTGTGCATGGGAGTCAGAGGTATATGAACCTTCTGCTCAGCTTTGCTGTGAACCCAACACTGCTATTAAAAAATAGAATCAATTAAAAGCAAGCAAACCATGGCTGTTTGGGTGTAGGGTACACTGTTGAACTCAGAGAGGCTGGGAGAGTGGCTGGCTTTAGGAGTTATGTGGAGGAGCGGGCTAGTGCGATAGTCTGAAGTCTGAATGGAGTGCGTGCTGCCTGTGATCTGCTTGCTCTCTGTTCTGAATTCCTCTAATGAATAGACTGTCTTCTTCCGTGCTGAGCTGCCCCAGCAGTTTCCATCACAGCCTAGCGTTTGTGGTTTAAAGCAGCACTTCTCAAACTTTTATGTGCTTATGAAGCAGCCAGGGATCGTGTCAAAATTCAGATCCTGATTCAGTAGGTCTTGGTGGGGAGGGGGAGGGGAGGCTGAGATTTCTTCCAGCTTCAAGGTCTCCAGGTGATGTTCATGCTTTGATCTGTGGTCCATCAGTTTGTGACTTCTGGTCAGGGTCACTGGGCTTGGATTTTGGCTTCCTATTTAGAAGCTGTCAGTCACTCTAGCAGATTATTTAACCCTATTGTGTCTGTCTGCTTTGTCCTTTGTGTCCCTTCTTGTGGAGTCAGCAGAGGGTTCTTCTGAAAGGGATATACTGGGAGATGGAGAGCAGAAACACAAACACACAAGCAGAGATTTTGAATCTCAGCTCCTCCACCCTTGCCCCAGCTCCCCTGTTAAATTATTCAAGTCTGCCCACAGTAAACCTTGGGCCCAGGACCGGTTCAACTGATAGTAAATGTAGCAAAAGCAATTGCTAAGCAAAAGGAAACATTGTGACTGAGCGTTCCTTAATCTTTCCTCCATGTTGGGAAGGAAGGCTGAGACCCGCCACAGCTGCGGGACAGACTGAGATCTCTGAGTAACAGCTCACTCCTGCAGGGTTATTATTGCGGACATTTGAAAGGCATTCCTTACTTTAATTTTAAATTTGTATTTATGTGCATTCATGGGCGGTGCGAATGCAGGTGTCCTCCAAGGCTTGAGGTATTGGATACCCCGAGACGGAGTTTCAGGCAGTTGTGAGCTGAGTTTCAGGCAGTTGTGAGCTGCCCAGGGTGGGTGTGAGAACCAAACCTGGGTCCTCGGCAAGAGCAGTAGGTAGGCACTCTTAACTGCTGAGCCATCTTTTTCTAGTCCTAGTTATAGACATTTTTAACAGATGCTTTTTCAGTATTGTTTTTGTTTTGAGAAAGACTTTTAAAGTAAATATGGCTTATTGTTGGTGTTTTTGAGGAACTGGAAATAGCCACTCACAGAATTTGGGTCGTAGATTTGTTGGTCCATGAGAGTATAAAATGTTGAGTAAAGCCTGTGTAGGGCTGTCCTTGCCCCACTGATTTTATAGTGATTAGGTTTATTGCTGACCTCCAGTTGCGATTTATGTTTCTCCTAGACTTGGTTTGGTCATCCTGGCCTTTGTGCCTTGTACTTAACTATGAAATGGCTGGGTGTCTGATGACATTCCATGTGGCCGTAGTACCATTAATGTAACTAGTTACATATTTGCATAATTGTTAGTTAGAGCCTGTCTGCTTCTCCATGGGTGTGCTCCCTAGTGGCAGGACCTGGCTTCTTCTCTTCACAGCTGTATAGACAACAGTGTCTGCTTCAGGGTAGTCAGCTAATGAATATGTTAACCAATTAGAATGGCCAGAGCTGGCAGGGACAGAATGGAACTTCTTCACCTAAGAGGATAGACAAAATGTCCTTCTGTGATAGGAAGGATCTTGATGTTAGTTTGCCAAGTTTGTGGCTTCAAGTTCTGCTACGTAGTGTGACTTTGAACTTTTTTTAAAGCCTGTCTCCTCTCCCTTTGGTGGGGATGTCATACACAGTTGTCTGATACAGCTAAAGTGGGGATTCAGTAAAGTCTTCTCATAAAATACGTCACCTGGGCTGGGAACGGAGCTCAGTTGGCACAGCACTTGCAGGTCATGAACAAGACACTGGGTTCAAGTCCCTAGCACTGCGTCAACACGGTGTAGCTGTGCCCATAATCCCAGTGCTCAGGAGGAAGTGGAAGAGGCAAAAGGATCAGAAATTCAAGGTTATCCTTAGCTACGTAGTGAGTTCAAGTCCTGCCTTGGTTACATGCGACGCTGTCTTAAAAAAGTAACACAGTGGTTGGCACATAGGAATAGCTTAATTAAATCATAGTCATTTTAATTTTAATCAAGAATCAGCTGTGCTTAATATGGCACAGTTAATTTTCTCTTCTTTGCCCTTAGTTCCTATTAATTTTCTTTACAAATTAAAAAAGAAAAAAGATAGCAGAGCCCTCTTGTCTTGGCATGTCGGTTGTTGGTTGTGCTTGGGGCTTACATCAGAACCTTTGGGGCAGGGTGGCCTGGAAGGATTAGCTTTCTGCTCCTCTGCTAATCCCCGCCCACCTGCGCTCTGTGTGTGGCCTTCTTCCAGAAGGGCAAAGGCCTGGGTGTCTTTGCCTGTGGCCCTGCTCCTAGACCTGCAGTGCTGGGAGGGTTGGGGGTGGAGGGTGGAGTATTGGGAGGAGGTTGTCCAGGTGAGGCCAACCTCAAGGCTCATGGCCAAGCCCAGCAGGGCAGGGCACCTGGGCTCCCTTGGGAGTGGTTGTTAGCATCCTACCTGCTGTCTTGTCAGCTCAGCACCTTGCTACTGTTAGTCAGCTCCCTAATGAAGCTGGTCTTTGGCTTCTGGGACAGCTGATTTCCAGGAGATTATTTGTATTACACACTTTAATGCTTTTTAATAACTTTTTTTTTAATTAAATGGAAAGTCCTTTTGGAAGCAACGGTGTAGCCGCAGCAGGACTCAGGATGAGGCACTGGCAGAGACCAGAGAAGGGGGAAGGAGGAGGGCTGTGGGGAGCTTGACCAAGCCTGGGTTCGGTGGGTTGGAAGGGCAGCAGGTGCTCTAACTGCGGCTCCTTCATCCTAAAAGCCCTCCCCTGTCATCTGCACGCTAGAGAAGTGTGAGAAGGTTTGCAGAACCAGATAAGATCGACAGCATGGGCAATGTGGTTGTTAGCCCTGGATCCGGGCCTGGCAGGCCTCTGAGTTCTCATTCCTCCTGTGAGAAAGAGAGCTGTGGTGATGCTCAGTGCCTGTGGCAGCTGAGTTGGTATTTTGCTTTCTGGCTGCTCTTGCTTCCTCTGTTGAAGGGGACACAGGAAGTGCCCCAGCCCTTAGGGATGCTTTGGCACTGGAAAGGGCAGCAGCGTGGGCCTGCCAAGGAAGTGGCACCATGATTTTTTTCTGCCCAAGCACTTCACCAGTTGCTTTGGTGTCAGGCCATTCCTGAAATGCTCTGGAAGGTTTTCCTCTAACTGTTGAGCATTGGCGCAGAGGTCAGAGACATGAAGGAAGTCCTTTGAAATCCTATAGGAAGAGTTTGGGGTGAAGGGAGAGACAAGAACACCCATAAAGGTAGCCAGTGCAAATCCTGATTGTATTAATGTCAGGGTTGGCATTTAACCCAGGGGTATCTTTGTAGTAGGAGCTAAAGAGAAGACCTCAGAAGACATCAGGTTGGTCTTTTGCCCAAGAGCTACAGAGGCAGGTGTTGAGAAGGGTTGTGCTGGTCAGCCTTTCCTTTCACTTGATGAACTGAACTGCCTTGTCTGCCTGCTGCCCTCTTGGACACATCTATAGTACTGTTGTAGGCACATTTGTGAGTACTCTCTCATTGGCTCTGTTGCTTTGCTGCCTATGTGGGCTGGCCACATATCTTATAGGCTGCAGTCAAGTGGTAGTTTTTGGAATCTGGGACCCACCAAGTAGTAACTATTTAACCTTTGTTGAGAAACCTGAAGTCCATGCCGCTATGGTTTTGTTCTATAAAATGGAAGTAGCAGTCATCTCAGGGCAGTGTAATAAACTCCTTGAACACTCTGTCCTTCCTAAATGCTATTATCTAGCCTAGGATCTGACACAGGATTGCTCAAGATATGCATATAGAATCACTAGTATATGACATAAATCTACCCCAAGGTTGGCACACAGCCAGCCTTGTATTTATACATTGATCAAACAGTTATTATGACCAGGCATGTTGGTACGTGCCTGTAGTCCTAGAATTCCAGATAATAAGGCAGAAGGATTGCCGTAAGCTCTAGGCAAACTAGGCTACAAAGCAATATACTATCTCAAAAATAATTAAGGGCTAGGCATAGTGGCATACTGCCCTTTTAATCCCCAAACTGGAGAAGGCAGAGGCAGGCAGATCTCAGTTTGAGGCCAGTCTAGTCTTCATCACGAGTTCTAGGCCAGCCAGGGCTATAATAGTGGGACTCTGTCTCAAAAATAAAGTGGGGTGGATCTATGGAAGAACAGAAAATGTGCCTCAGTGGGTAATGTGGCTCAGTAGGTAGTGTTTGCCTATATACATGAAGTCCTAGATCATCCAGCACCACACTAAGTGTGGTGACACATATCTGTAATTCTAGCATTTGAAAGATAGAGGCAGGAGGATCACAAGTCCAGGGTTGTCCTCAGCTACATATTGAGTTTGAGATTGTATATACAAACCCTATCTCAAAGCAGGTGCTGTGTTGGTTGCCTGAGTGTGTGTGCGGCCTGCTCCACATGCCTTTCTGATAGGTTCTACCTTTTCCCAGACCCTCTCATCCTCCTGCTCCCACTTGCTCCTCTGAAAGAGCTCCTGTGCTCTCCCATCTTGTCTGCTGTGCCATGCGTCGTGTCTTAGCTGCACCTTCTGTGGGGCCTGCCCTTCCAGAGGTTCTTGCTTCTCCACCTGACTGATTCATTCTCTGAGCCACGAAGCTTCTATTTCTTCGTCTCGGTCTGCAGTGGAAACCAAGCACTAGTCTCTTGCTGTGACTGTGTACCCGTGGCCCAAGGGGTACTAGGTACATTGCCACTTTTCTCTAAAACATCTTCAGAAGCAAGCCCTGTGAGGCTGACAAGATGGGGCTGGATGGGGTTGCTACAGAGAATAGGATTTCTGAGTTCTTTTCTGCTAATCTCTGTTCCCATCTCCTCTCTTACAGTGCGTCTCCATGACAGTATTTCTGAAGAAGGGTTTCACTACCTCGTGTTTGACCTGTAAGTGCCACTTTCTGAGGGTATGGGGACCTTTCTCTCCAGCTGGCTGAGGATGAAGGCTTGGGAAAGGCTAACCGAGGCCTTCAGCCTCTGTGAGGGCTCCTTCCCATTGCTTGAGGAAAAGCACTGGTGAAGTTTCTCTGGGGATAAGTGTGCCTACCCAAAGCCACTCCCCCTTAGCGTCTCATTGTTCCTCACTGTCTCTTAGAGCCTGAGCCCCAGGGTGGCCTTGCTCCCTCCTTTCTGTTCTGTGCATAACTTGTGTGCAGATGTTTGTTTCTTGTTTCTTGGTGTGTTTCCCTTATTGGAGAAATAAAGCAATGACTCTTTGTACGTCCTTAAAATTCTGGGAAGTTTTGGAAGTCGCTTTTAGGAGTCATGAACTGCGTTCCATTTGTCTCTCTTCCACCTTGGTTGTTCTTTAATGTCTTAGGAGTGTGTCTCTTTACCTCCTGGAAAAGCCCTATTCAGTGTGGTCATAGTTGAGCTTCTGTATCTGTGGTCTCATTATTCCTCAACTCTAGCAGTAGGTCTGCCTTTGCACTGCCATTGATAATGTCCATAATGGTCTTAGGAAAAGTTCTGACTTTTGTAGTAAGAATATTTTCATGGATCCCTATGTCTTCATCACTCTCTGAGTGTTAGTGATTCTGTTAGGTTATGGAACCAGAGCTGTCAGGAAGGAGGGACCAGCCCATGTTAACCCAAGGAGAAGCCCTGTGCCATTGAAGGATGGACATGTTCTGGGCTCCCAAAGTACATGAGGAGTTGGGGTGGCTCTAAAAGCTGTTTTACTGTGTGACTTAAGTTACCTGATGGATGCTGGCTTTGGCCAGTGGACCTCACCTCCTCTGACTGTTTCTTCTGTTGGTTACAGTGTTACCGGAGGGGAGTTGTTTGAAGACATTGTGGCCAGAGAGTACTACAGTGAAGCTGATGCCAGGTAAGAGGAATCTTGGTTGTTTGAGTGAAGCCCTTCGAGTTTAAATTGAAATAAGTCCTGGCTAGTTGTGTGTGTGTGTGTGTGTGTGTGGTTGTGTGTGTGTGTGTGTGTGTGTGTGTGTGTGTGTGTGTGTATGTTTGTGTGTGTATGTGTGTGTGTGTGTGTGTGTGTGTGTGTGTGTATGTATGTGTGTGTTTGTGTGTGTATGTGTGAGTGTATGTATGTGTGTGTTTGTATGTGTGTGTTTGTGTGTGTATGTTTGTATGTGTGTATGTGTGTGAGTGTATGTATGTGTGTGTGTATGTGTGAGTGTATGTATGTGTGTGTTTGTGTGTGTGTGTGTATATGTATGTGTGTGTGTGTGAGTGTATGTATGTGTGTGTTTGTGTGTGTGTATATGTATGTGTGTGTTTGTGTGTGTGTGTATGTGTGAGTGTATGTATGTGTGTGTTTGTGTGTGTGTGTATATATATGTGTGTGTTTGTGTGTGTGTGTATGTGTGAGTGTATGTATGTGTGTGTTTGTGTGTGTGTGTGTATGTATGTGTGTGTTTGTGTGTGTGTGTTTGTGTGTGTGTGTATGTATGTGTGTGTTTGTATGTGTATGTGTGTATGTTATTTTAGTAGTCTTTGAACTCTTGTCTGAACAAAGGCCTGTAAGATGTGGTAGAGCTGCATTCTCAGAAGTTAAATATTCAACGTACCTAGATTAATTTCTTTCAAAGCCTCTTCTAGGTTGCCTTTATCCTATTACCCCCAAAATACCTTTCTCCCACTACTATATACTCACAAGCATGCCCAATAGCCCTCTCTGTACCTTTTCCTTTTCAACAAATTCTAGTGTGTACAGGTTCCTTACACAGGTGCCTGGGGATCAGAGATAGGGGAAGCATCATTTTTTTTCCTGAAGGGTATAAAACTGGAGAGCTTCCTTGGGATCCTTCAGCCTTTGTCACTTTGTCACCTTACCATCATGACCATCAGCGTAAGGGAGTGTTTTCCACCTAAGCCAGTGGCTCTTGTGTGACAGCACAGTCTACCTGCATCGAGGTGCTCAAGTGCCATTAGGCCTGCTTTGCCCACCTTCTCCCTTCCCCATCATAGCCTGATTGTTGTTATCCTGCCTACAGCTTCTCTGGCTCAGGCTGCCTCTAGAGAGGAGGGGAGTGCCGCTTCCTCATGAATTTCTCAACCCTGAACAGCCGATGTTTGCTGATCAACTTCAGATGCCTCAGCCTGGGAAAAAAATTCTCAAGTGGAGAGATGAATTCCAGTGCCAGCAGGGGAGGACCAGGCTGTGGGTGGGAGGAGGCAGCGATAGCCCAGGGAGCTTGGGGGTGGGAGGACTGTACCAGTGGGCTTGGCCTGGCTCTGCTGGGACACTTCACACTTTTGCCATTTTTGGCCAGAAGGCTCTCCCTGCTAGCCGGGCTCTGTTCTAATTATACATTTCTGTGGAGACTCGCCTCTGAAGCTCAGTCTTAAAGTTCCTTTGGCAAACTATTGGGTTCTCTGCTGTAGGAGGCCCTGAGCCTCAGTGTCCAAGTCTGATGACATCCATTGACCCTTTGACTCTCATAGGACCCCCAGTACCAGATTTCAGAGAAACAAACTGTAAGTGCAGGCTCCGTAGGCTGGCACACCTGGATCTTCTGCAGGTCTGCCCTGCACACCTGGTGGAGGCTGCTGACTGGGCACGTACCCACGTACCAGTGTTCTTCAGCCTCAGTTGGCACAGATAATTTTTTTGTTACAAAGGTCTCTCCTATGTACGAAGAGAACTTAGACGCATATCAGTCAGCAGAGTCCCCCCGTTCCAAGTTGTGCCAACCACAGTTATTTCCAGACATTGCCAGATGTCTCGTGAAGGGCACACTCACCCTCCGAGTGAGTGGAAACTGCTCTGGAGTACTCACACCTGCCACCAGGAGTCTACCTATAGGACTAGCAGGAGCGTTTGCAAGGTGAACAGTCTGCTTTCATAAACAGGACCAACATGTGGTTCTGAGCTAGGTTGGCTTTTTTCTGTACAAAAGCATCAGAAACGCTATGTAGACATCCTATTTAAGGGCCCTCTTAAACATAATCTTTCTGGAAGGAATCTATGGGCTTCTCTTACCTCCCTACTAGTTGAGAAACTTTAGAGCAGTTAATATCTTAGGTAGTACAAGAAAGAAAACACTGTTAAGAGTCACACAGTAAATGTTTGAACAAGTGAAGGCTGTGCCCACCAGCTGTCTTCCCAAGATACGGCATAAGCCCCTCCTCTATGAAAAAGTGCGCTGGGCGGTGGTGGTGCACACCTTTAATCTCAGCACTCGGGAGGCAGAGGCAGGTGGATTTCTGCGTTCGAGGCCAGCCTGGTCTACAGAGTGAGTTCCAAGACAGCCAGGCCTACACAGAGAAACCCTGTCTCGAAAAAAAAAACCAAAAAACAAAACAAAACAAAAAATGTCTGCTTCTGAGGAAAGAGGAGGAAAGGGTTAGAGGTTCTCGCCTTCCTTAGGAATATTCAGCATCTTTCCATTCCTAGAAAACAAATTCCAGTCCTTGCCTTAAGGCTTTGTCACCCTAGAAAGCCCACATAACTTTACCTCATTTTCCATCCCTGTGGAGAGTCTTGATGAGGAGGGAAGAGAGCTCTTAGCTGAGTGTCACACATCTATAATCCCAGTGGTCCTGAAGCTGAGGCAGGAGGATCATGAATTCAAGGCCAGCCTGGGTCACAAAAGGTTACAGGCCAGCTTATGCTACATAGCAGGAAGACTTCAAAACAGGAAAAGGAAAGGAAGGAAGGGAGGAAGGAAGGAAGAAAAAGGAACCTTTATATACTGTTGGTATTGTAATTAGTATAGCCATTTTTGGAAAACAGTATGGATGTTTCTCAGAAAAACTAAAAATAGAAGTACCATATGATCCAGCAATCCCACTACTGGGTAAATACCCAATGAAATTAAAATCAGGATGTTAAATGTCTGTACACCCACGTTCATTGCAGCATTATTCACAATAACCAAGATATGGAAACAACCTGAATGTCCATTAGCAGATGAATGGATTAAAAAAAGAGTAGTGTATACTACTGAGCCTTAAAAAGGCCGGGAAATTCTATCACTTATGACAGGATAGGTGAGCCTGGATGACGTTATGTTCAGTGAGACAAGCCAGGCACAGGAAGACAAATACCACATGATCTTACTTACATGTGGAATCTAAAAAGGATGCCCTCGTGAGGGAAAGAGGAATAGTGGTTAGCAGAAGCCAGAGTAGGTGGGTGTAGGTGAGGAAAGAGAGGTGGTGGTCAGATAGGGGGATGGATTCCTGCATTGTAGTTAAGCACAGCAGGTGATTCGAGTTAGTAATGTTGGTGGTTTGGTTTGGTTTGGTTTGGTTTGGTTTGGTTTGGTTTAGCTTTTTCAAGACCAGGTTTCTTTATGTAGCCCTGGCTGTTCTGGAACTCACTCTGTAAACCAGGCTGGCCTCGAACTCAGAAATCCGCCTGCCTTTGTCTCCTGAGTGCTGGGATTAAAGGTGTGCGCCACCTACACCTGGCAAGGTTTTAAAACGTACAAAAAAAAAAAAGGATTTTTAATGTTCTCACTAGAAAGAATAAGCATTTGAGGTGAGGTATATGGTGATGTGCTTGTAGCAGAATCTCCCATTGTCCCTCAGAAGTCAGTAGTTATTTTTCAATTAAAAAATAAAAGCAAAATAGGTTGAGCTAGATAACATTTAAAGCCCAGGGTTCTAGCTTGTATTTCGGTGAGTGTAGTCCGCACAGGCAGTCGTCGGTGAGGTGGTTTAGCCCTGCACTGACATCGCTTGTGCTGTCCTTTCAGCCACTGTATACATCAGATCCTGGAGAGTGTTAACCACATCCACCAGCATGACATCGTCCACCGGGATCTGAAGGTACTCAACCGGGCTGACTACTTGTGACTCGTTGGCGCCCCCTGGTGCTAGATAGTGGCGCTGTGAGCCCAAAGTAGGCTCCCTTTGGGCTCCAGGGTGGATGCCTCCCTCATAAGGTTCTCTTTGTTCCTTCTGCAGCCTGAGAACTTGCTGCTGGCGAGTAAATGCAAGGGTGCTGCGGTCAAGCTAGCTGATTTTGGCCTGGCCATCGAAGTACAGGGAGAGCAGCAGGCTTGGTTTGGTAAGGGTGACCCTGTCTTCCGAGAATGCAGCCTCCACCCTTCCTCCTTTTCCTGGTCTGCCTTCCTCTTTCAGAACTAGAAGTCAGGCCTTTAATGGTCCTGGCCTTTTCAGAAAGTGGAGGAGGGTGCCCCCCCAGGTCCCTCCTCGCCCTCATGACTCATTACAGTGGGTCTGGCTGCTGTCAGCACTGCATTCTTATTGCCTCTGGGGAGGTGTTTGAGTTCCTGGTAGGCACAAGTACTTGCCCTCTGATTTAGATTCCAGGCACTGCACGTAGCCCAGCCTGTCATCTTTTGCGGCCTCGGTACTGAGTCAAAGCTTATATAGTAAAAGCAACCAGCATTAGGAGGGCTTTGGAGGGAATTACAGATGTGGCCTTACTGGGAGAGAAAGCGGGTTCAGTTTGGCTCTGCCCTCTCTTCTGCTACAGGTTTTGCCGGCACCCCAGGTTACTTGTCCCCTGAGGTCTTGAGGAAAGATCCCTATGGAAAACCTGTGGACATCTGGGCCTGCGGTAAGCCCATTCCATACCCTCGGCTCTTTGGTGTTCTGGGCCCTTGGCTTCCTGTGATGACAAGAAAAAGAGGCATTACACCCATCCCTTCTGGGTTCCACGGTGCCTGCTGTATGTGAAATCATGGTGTTGTTTGTTCTCCTTCCCTTGGGAGAGCTGTTCCTGTCATGCTTACTTCCCAAGTGACTTCCTGTATTATATTGTATCCTTCTTGGAGAAGGGCTCGTCCACACCTTAGAGGATAGACTAAAGAAGTCTCTGACATGGCTTGGTGCCGTAAGGAGTGAGGCACAACAGGAGGGATGGCATTATCTACTGGCGTCCACCTTTAACTCTGGCCCAGCCTTGCCCTTCTGGGTGGTTCTGAGCCCTGCATGGCCTTTCTTGGTTCCTCAGGGGTAGGTGAGTGACCCCAGTGACCTGTGTGTTCTGTCTCGCAGGGGTCATCCTGTATATCCTCCTGGTGGGCTACCCTCCCTTCTGGGATGAGGATCAGCACAAGCTGTATCAGCAGATCAAAGCTGGAGCCTACGATGTAAGGATGGGGTTCTGAGAGCTGAGCAGTCACTCCTGGAAGGACAGAGTCCCTGCCCCTAAGGGTCTGTCCAAGGGAGTAGTGATATTGTCACTTGATAACAGGGCATCAGGGGACTTTGAGGACCCAAGGATGGGCATACAGGACTCAATTCTTGCCACCTTATATACAGGGAACAGGTTTTGTTTTTTTTTTTTAAATGCTCCTGTTAGCTATAAAATTAAGGAACTCAATGAAGCTCTTTGGTCTGTTTCCACAAAGAATGGGGAAACTACGTGGCATGTTATATTACAGAGGGAGAATTTTAGAGGCTTCTCCACTGTTTTGGAACCTTGGGCACATTGCAAAACCTGTTTTCTCCTTAGTAAAAAGAGAAAGGTGAAGCAGAAAATGTCAGTTCCCTTCCTTCACCGACATGATACATGGACACCCTTACACTTATCATTCTGTCTTCTTTGAGTTGGCACAGCATACCCACTCTTGGGTACCACAAAGTATCTCAGTTGTAAGAGCTGGAATGAAGTCGGGTTACATTTCAGGGTAGAAGGCTCACAAATTTCCTGTCTCCCTTTTCCCTGTTCCCGCTCCTCAGTTCCCATCACCAGAATGGGACACAGTCACTCCTGAAGCTAAGAACTTGATCAACCAGATGCTGACCATAAACCCTGCAAAGCGCATCACGGCCGACCAGGCTCTCAAGCACCCATGGGTCTGTGTAAGTGTCTTTTCCCAGGCCTTGGAGATTGGGTGTGGCAGCCCTGGGGCACTCCTTGAACTTCTCTAAGGAGGATTCAGGAGGAGGGCTGGGGAGGTGTGAGTGGAGGCCAGGGTCAGGAAATGTCATCAGGGGGACTTGGGAGTTAAAAAGTGCTCATAGGTCTTCACTTGTCTCTCGCGCTTGTTGTGAGGCTGTGGTTTGGGTCTGTTGCTGGATTGGAAGAGGTAGTTAATGGTGGAAAACAGCTGATACCCCAGTGTGGAGTCCCAAGCTTGGGGTATATGTGGGCCTCAACTCTGACAAGGACCCAGTGAATGAACAAAGGCGGGAGGCTCTTGAAGCTCAGCATGAGGCCGGCTCTCAGCTGAGTGCTGAGGAGCCCCTCCTAGGCCCTCAGTGCAGGCTGATACACTGTTTCCATCCGTGGTTCTATCAAGCTGAAACAGCTAACCCAGACAAAGGAAAGGGCTGGTATAGTATAGCATCTTGAACAATGATAAGTTTTTCATTTCCCATGCTTATTGAATGTCCTTTTGTGCTGGTCACCAGACAGTTCCTGAAGATGAACAGGACCATGGTCTTTGCCCCAAAGATTTGGGAAAACAGGCATTCAAACCAGCAACCATGCCTGTAATCTGACAAACACACATCCAGGAGTGTCTGCTGCCCTTGATAGGGTCACAGAAGGTTTTGTGGAGAAGACGATCTATCCAGGTGTTACTCTATAGACAGAGGTTAATATGGAGAGAGTGAGAGGTCACAGGAGAACGTCACCTGCAAGGAATGTTAGTAGTTGCTTTACCATGACCAGGATTGCAAAAGAATGAGGGGGAAAAAAATTGCATGACACAGTGGTGCACACCTTTAATCCCAGCACTTAGGAGGCAGATCTCTGAGTTTGATGCCAGCCTAGTCTACAGAGCAAGTTTCAGGAATGCCAAGGCTATTCAGAGAAACCCTGTCTCAAAAAACCAACCCCCTTACTCCCCACCCCCCAGAAAAAGGTTGTATGTCATACCATCCTCTGCCTAAAGAGTTGAAGATTGTATTCTAAAGTGTAGAGTTTTAAAGACAGCATGCTATTTGCATTTAACATCACATTTGGAAGCTCTGTAGGAAATGGAATTGCTGAGGCTGGAGGCAGAGAGGCAAAAAGCTGTCACAACTGTCTAAGGAAGGCCAGGTGAGGTCTCAGCTGAGGGGGATGATGGAGGAGTGGGTAGTGCCGCCAAAGAAGAGAATCTGAAGGAGAGGCAAGTGGATGGGTGTTTAATCGGTCAGTGAGCAGATGGCTGTGCAGTTCGTGGACCCAGAAGAATACCAGCACTAAAAAGAGGGCATGGAGTGTGCAAAAGAGGGGGCTATAGACATGAGAAGTTGGAAATGTGCCCTGCCGTTCTCTCATAGGTGATGGTGAGGAATTGGAAATATATGAAGTTGTTCTTGTGCTGAACAGATTCTTATTGCCGGCTTATGTTGCTTCAGCAAGAGAAGAGAGAGCCGCTAAATACAAGCATTTAAGGACAAGGAGTTAAAAGAGTCATGCAGAGAGGTTGAGAAGAAGATACAGGGACTGAGAACGTACAAGTGGGCCTTAGTGAGAGCGGCAGCGGCCAGATGCTGAACAAGTCCTCCACTAAGATAGGAAGGAACCTCTAGCTTTAACTGACCAGAGGCCATGGTTTCGTTATTTCACAGAGATAGCGGAATATGATAGGAGAGAAACTCCCTTGTCTGCAGAGACCTGAGGCTGAAGGCTGGGAAGCCAGGCAGTGAAGGAGCAAATGGCTGATACTCCTTACAGGAAGAACTTGGGTCAGGAAGCTTTGTTCATTTTTTGCTTCCCTTTGTTAATACATAGTTGTAGATATAAATGTGCACTGCTAATTGTGATAATTTGCATATGCCACACCATGCACTATTCAATACCTCTACCCCACGAACCTCCTTTCTAGCCTCCAGGAATCACTAATACTTGTCTTTACTTTTAAGATTTACTTTAAAATTTCTATGTTCGTGAATGTCTTGCCTGCATATATGTAGATGCACCACATGGGGCCCTGGTGCCCTTGGAGATCAAAAGAGGGCATTGGATCCCCTGGAACTGGAGTTAACAGATGGTTGTGAGCTACCATGTGGGTTCTGGGAACTGAACCTGGCTCCTCCCCAAGAGCACCCTTTTGCTACCTGCTTTTCTTCTTCTTCTTTTTTTAATTTCCATAATTGAGAGGGAGCAAATAGTAAATAATGCCTGCAAGCGCATCTGGCTTATTTCCCACAATACAGTATCCTCCAATTCAGTGGGTGGTGGTGGTAGTGTTGTTTTTAAGATTTTGTTTGATGGAAGTTTGAATAGAATGTAAAGATTACAAAAGAGAACCTAATATAGGAGATTGGTTGAAGAAGGATGAGTTTAGAGAACAAAGGGAGAAAGGGCTTTCTGAGCCTAGGTCAGAGATCTACCCTGGGCTCCAGGAAGGACCCATTTGAGACTTGGGTTAGATTGCAGGTAGGGAGTCAGCACGAGGTGGGGACTGGAGCCGAAACAGGACATGCACAGTAGCCTCTAATTTCGCTGTGGGGAATTTTACACACACGCGCACACACACATACATACATACATACACACACATACACACATACATACACACACACACACACACACACACACACATACACGCGCACGCGCACACACACAGAGTGGGGAAAGGGTAAAGAGAATTGGTTTGGGAACCAGGAAAGGGAGTAGGCCAGGGGTAAGGCAAGGTATGGGCACCTAGGCCATAGAGCCTAGCATTTACTTTCAATGTGACTGACTGAGTTAGCAGTCATAGTGTGATAACCAGTCCTACCCACGCACGCAAGAATCGCAAGAGTACTAACTGTTGGAGGTCATTTTTACGGGCCCACGACTTACATTCCCGTAGTTCTCTGTAGCCCCCAGGGACATCATTATATCATAGTATTGTGTAGCAAATTATGCTTACATTATGACCCTGAGCTGTCAAGGATATGCAGACCACATCTCGTGGATTCAGTTTAAGGAGGCAAGGAAATTAAAAGTAAATACGTTGGGTAAAAAAATAAAAAAATAAAATAAATCCTCCCAAAATGATGAAAAAAGAAGAGATCATGGTGGTGCACATCTGTAATGCCAGCACTTGAGAGGCTAAGGTCATGAGTTCAAGGCCAACCTGAGGCTACAACAGAAAAACAAAGGTGATTTCTACTTCAAGGTAATTCTCAGCTTTTCAGAACACAGTTTGCCTGAAGATCTCGTAGACAGTCTGCAGAGCAGGAGCCTGGCTCTCCCTGTGCAGTCTGGACTACAGCAAGTTCTCCACAAACGGTTGCTGAAGCAGTCGCTGCATCAGGATCACATCACACCGGATACTGTCCTCCTCAGCTGCCTTTGAAAAGCTCTGTTGGCACCCACACGTAGCATCAATTATTGGTTGTTCTCTTGCTCAAATTGTCCTCATATAACCTTAAGTTGGTAATGGCACTTCTGTTGTAAAGACTTTTTCTCTTCCGTGGCCTCGTCTGGACAGTACTGGGGTAGCAGAGTGTGTGGCCCTATCCTGGCTCAGTGCTCAGATGGGGGAAACAGAGGCAGGGGATCTGTGATGGAAATCTCACAGGCCTTTCTGTTTGACTTCCAGCAACGGTCTACGGTGGCATCCATGATGCATCGCCAAGAGACGGTAGAGTGCTTACGCAAATTCAACGCCCGGAGAAAACTGAAGGTAGGCACTAGCCTTCTGCATCGCTGGCCTCCTTGTAGCTCCTGCCTGGTCCCACGGGGAAACTCCCCTGTTCTTGGGGCTGGGCTGTGAAGGTTGTTCATATTGGAGCACTAGAAAACTCATGTCTTTAGGCTAAGAGCTGCCTGGGCCTGAGGCCAGGCTGCCCTTTCCTAAGATCCATCTGAACTCACGGGACTCTCTCTCCCGCAGGGTGCCATCCTCACAACCATGCTTGTCTCCAGGAACTTTTCAGGTAGGTGTCCCCAGCTGTGCACGTTTACTCTACAGAGGTGAGTGGGCCAAGAATGGAATCCAGTCAGTCCAGGCTGCGTAGCTGTCAGGCAACCCCTGAGGATGAACAAGGATCCTCTGTGAGGGCAGTTGCCTCTGGTTTCTGTCACCCAGTTTCTTCAGATGTGGAGGGAAGGGCTTTTCTGAGGCTCCAGTTTATGAATTCTGTTTCTTCAGACTGCCCAAGAGTAGCCTGCCCAGCTTCCCAGGGGGCTTATCCCCATCTGTGTGCAATTCTCCAGAGACTCTTCAGTGTTCTTCAGATTTTAGCCAGTCTAGGGTAGTGGAGACTGTACCAGAGGAAAGAGAGATGAGTTACAGTGTGTCTTCTCAGTTGCATCCACCTAAGATCATCTCTTACTTCACCGTGTCCAAAAGAGGTGCCTAATAGAAATTATTCAGAGTGTCGGAACCTTTCACACAGACTGAGGCTTACAGTACTCTCCGTAACACTAGCTATAAAAGTGAAGAGACCAGTGGTGAAGAGGTAAATTTGCATGACGAATTGGGAGAGTTGGGTCAGTAATTTGCAAATCACACTTGACATTTCTTTTTAAGATGCAAGACATTCCAGTCCCCTCTACCCCATTCTCACCTTTACTGTTTGCCCTTAGTTGGAAGCACAGTGGCTTTTCTGTGAGGAAAAGATTAATGTCAAGACTTATCTAACTGAAGGCAGAGAGGTCTTTACCCAGCTTGCTTTGGCCCTTGGTCCTCCCTTCCTCTAACCCCCAGCCTTGCTGTTTTGGTTAAAGACCCCACCCACCCCCACCCCTCATCCTTCTAACAAGACTTCTTCCCTTGCTTATCTCCTGCACCGCCATGAGAGGGGCTTGTGAGGGAATGCCAGCCACCCACCAGTAGGTGGCCGTTCTGGGCAGGGCTTGTATCTTTGAGCTCAGGCCCTGCTGGAACTTGGTTCTGGGTAATGGAGAGCTTTGGGTTGGAGGAGGCGTCAGGCAGGAACGGTAGGGCTCTACAAACTCTTGCCTGGGACCACGGCATCCCAGAATGTTTGCACTGGGGAGTGAGCCCAGGAGAACCCTGGTTTGGAGGCATATTCCATGTTGAGTGCACACTAGAAGAAGGTCATGGTGTCCTCAGAGAGAGAGTAGAAGCATGTGACTTGTTGCCTCCCACAGAGATAGGGTGGCAACCCCACCCCCACCCCCATCCCGGACACACACACACAGTGCTCCTTATCCTGTAAGGACTTGCAGCTTTGTTTTCGTGATTTCAGAGGCTTCTTAGAGGATGCTCAAGGGCATTTCTGTGCTGCCTCTAGAATGATATTTCCTCTCTTCTGAGTCAAAGAAACATGAAGACAGGCGGCTGCTGCTGCTGCTGCTGCGCAGTCTGGCCAGTCAGAAGCAAATGCCCTGGCCTATGATCTTGGGCTGCGAGTCAGTCTCTACTTCAGGACATTAAGGTCCTGGTTTTAGGCGTCAGGTTCTGTTAGGAAAGAGCTTTGACTCATCCTTCAGGAGCCTCTGGCCTTTGATCTCACTTTATCCTCTGTCAGAGGGACAGCAAAAACAAAAGGATGTTCTCAGCTTTCCATGCTGGCTTCTTCTGCCCTGAATTTGGGACAAGTGAGGGCAGGACTGCAGAAAGAGACTTCTACAAGTGTGATGAAGGATAGTCACCCGTTTCTTTAGGCATAAGCTAGACGGCGTCCCAAGTTGATCCATGGGGTACACAAGTAGTTGGAAAGATGTTGACATCTAACTAACTTGGACTGCCTTTCTTTTGCCTCCGAGGCTCCCCTCTTGGATATCTTCATCCTCAGTACACAGTGAACTAGAGACTGAGGAAAGCAGTCTTTTCTTTGCTCACTCCTTACAGGGAGAGAGACCTGTGTCTAAGGAAGGAGCTGGGGCTTGCCCATAAAGGGAGCTGCCCAAAGGTCAGGTGGGAGCTTTGCCATGCCCCAGTCCCTCTCTCTTACTTGGAATGTTGTGAGAGAAATGCTCTGTGCTCCAGGCACTCTGATAACAGGCTTATTTGAAACAGAACTTGGTTTCCTCAGAAAAAGTACCTCCCACCAGGTCAGGCTTTTACCTGCAGGCTCTTAACTTAAAGTGATCGTGGGGACAAACAATGAAGCCATTGCCATGAATTTGAGGCATGGTAGTCTCTTCAGCCTGTCCAAGCCTCACAGGCCCCCAGACTGCTGTAGGGCTGGCTGCTCCTGCCTCCTCAGTCTGTCCCCTGGTGCCTCCTCTACCCCAGCTCGGCTGGCTTGGCCATGCCACCTGGGCCTTGCTGTGCGTGGGCAGCCAGCAGTTCCTATGCCTCATGCTGGGGCATGCTCGCTGCTGACTGGCCCCCGTGGCTTTGCGGCAGCTCTGTGCACTGAGAGATTGTATCCCCTCAGTTGGCAGGCAGAGCTCCGCCCCCGCCTCGCCTGCCGCGAGCGCCGCCGGCCTGGCCGGGCAAGGTACGTGGCATGAGTCCTCCCTGACCGCCTGCCTTGGCTCCCTGCCACCCCAACAGTAGGGCCAGCATGCCAGGCCCACTCACCAGGGAGGCGAGTCCCATGCTTGCGGGCTGAGATGGGCATGCCATACGGACCACCTAACTTGGCATCTGCAAGCACATTGATGTTATGAAGGCCCCTAACCAGCCGTGCATGCTGGGCGCTTGCCAACTCTCAGGAGGCAGTAGCCGGGGACTTGGAGTTGGGCAGTAGGAGCCTTTCCTCCAGATGGCCCAAGGGCTTGACCTGTAGACAACCCTGGGCACGGCCTGAAGCTGTCGGTGCTAAGGCTAGACTTCTGCAGCACCATTTAAGACCCTCAGTGAAAGCCTCAAAATTTTGGAGCCTGGCGTTTACAGACCTCCAGGGCTAAAAGGCTGTGTGGTTCAGAATCGATAGGGTCAGTCATCCTTTGGCTTGAATTCTAGCCTTGTCACACACTGAGCAAATCATGTCGGCTCTCCTGCCCCTAATTCCCTCATCTCTGTAATGGTCTTAACAAGTAACACAGAGATACGTAAGAACATGTATGTTTTAGGTTCTCAGCTCTGCCTATACAGGACCACCAGCCACCTGGGAGCTCACTTAAAAAAAAATTCACCCCAAAGTCAGGATCTTTAGCAGATGGGATGAGTGTAAGTGGTTTTTTTTTTTTTAAGTTTTCCAAGTGATTCTAGTGGTCATCCTGAGTTGAAAACCAGCTGATAAATACAGCAGTAGGCAAATCGGGCTTATTGCTATAGACACAATAAAACTTTCCTTGCCCACATACAGCATGGCTGGAGAAAATAGATCATTTTTTGAGAACCAAAATGTTGTGATGAAGTTATGCTCTTTCTCTCACTGGAGAAAGATAGAACATGGCTTAGACAGGCAAGGCCGCCTGAAGAATGAGGAGAGTGAGCGGGAGGCACAGCAATGGCAGCCATCACTCCTCATGTGCTCTGCCAAGTGCTTTGTAGGCATCCTGTTGGATCCCCACCACCATCCTGTGACCTAGGAGCAGTTTTATCCCATCTTACAAATAAAGAATGTGAGACTAGAAGTGGTTAAATAACTCATGATGGTCAGTCACAAAACACAGCTTGTGAATGGTAGGACCCAGGTGGGAATCTATGGCAGTCAAGTGGGTCAGAGAGTTGGGCTGGTCCTGTTTCCCTGTGCCCTCCAGAACTCTCTCACCCTCTGTCTACTGCCTTCCTGTAACCTTTGTGGCCTTCTGGTGTCACCAAAAGCCTGGTGTAGGTCATCAGCCTTGCGTATCACCCCATGGCTGGCTGGAGTCTGTTCGGCAGCTCGTAGTTCTAGCCAATCCTTCTGCTCGTGGGTCCAGAGAGTGGAAAAGGGCCGTAGCGAGAGCCCAGTAAACTGGTGAGGTACTGCCCAGCGAAAGGCTTCAGCCCCTTGGCCAAACCCTCCTGTAGGTGGTCCCGGTTTCTGTGTCTGTGGCTGTCTGTCCTCACGTCTGGTCTCCTCTGTGAACTGTGACACTATTTTCTTGAGAAAACTCCGGAGATGTCTTGCATCCTTCCATCAAGAGGACTTCCGTGGTGTCTAGAAATGGAGCCCTCACCCTTACATGTTGGCACTGTCTCCAGGCCTGGAGAGAAGCTGTTGAGGACAGTACTCCCAGTGCCCAGGGAGCTCGTGTACCAAATGTGGTTTTTCTCCCTAAGCACAGGGCATCTGCTTCCACTGAGCCTTCGGCCATGGCTCATAGAGGAGGCCCTAGTGTGTCGTGGCTCTGAGACCTTCGAGATGCCCTTCCTGCAGCGGAGCTACTGGAGTGAATGGCCATCTTTCAGGAGCTGGGGGGACAGGGCCTCCTGGCTCCTTGTTAGCTCAGCAGTTTCTTGCAGATCTGGCTGCAGGTTGAAGAGGGGATGTGGTGCAGGAGACATGACTTGCCTCTTTGTTTTCACAGCTGCCAAAAGCCTATTGAACAAGAAGTCAGATGGCGGTGTCAAGGTAGGTATCTCTCCAGCTCTCTGTCTGGCCAGAAACTAGCTTCCCTTGTGGCAGCTGCTGAGGGATTCTCCTTAGGCACCTTGTCCTTGCTGTTTTGTTTTAAGCCTTTGTGCTCAGGACAGCAGATTGTACTGGCCTGAGAGGGAAGAAAGGATATGTGTCTCCTCTCCTTAGGTAGATGGGAAGGTGCTGGGGGATGACCCTAGTTCCACTTTCCTAGCGCTAGTCCTGAGCCTGACTCCTCTACCCCAGTCTCATCTCCAGGGCTGGACACACCAGGTTTCTGGTTTGTTTGAGCCATTTGGTTGATCTTGTCCCTCTTTGCACAACCTCTTTAAACAAAGTAAGCAATGTGCCATAGTAACTCAGACTGGGGACCATTCTGCGACCCTGAAGCCACTACTCTCTCTCTGGTGTTTTTCTGTAAACTACTTCCAGATCACAGATAAATGCCACAGAGAGTCTCAAGCGCTTATTGGTGAGGGGACATGGTGTGTCATAGCTCATGTCCATCTGGTAGAGGAGTTTTTTCTGGGGAGTCAGGGTGAAAGAGGGCCTGGAGTGTAGTGACCTAGCTCAGATGAAAAGCGGTTAGCTGGGGATACCCACAGGGTGAAGGGTACACATGTAGATTGGAGGCAGAAAGTGTCCTGAGACACACCAACTGACACATCAGAGGACTGCAAACAAGGAATCATCTAATCCTGAATCCCTAACAAAAGCACACAGTAGGCCTTTTCCTGGGAGCTTCTGTGCACAGTTACGTTACATACATGTGCCTCCGCTGCTCCTTTCTTGTTCTTTTCCTCTCTGCATGTTTGCTTTTGTGTCCTTCTGCCATGAGGAAGGGCACTCAGAACCCACTCACACAGAGCTGTCACTTAGGGAAGCCCCTCGGTTTTAGGCATGAGCAAGGTGACCAAGCCAAACAGGACGAGGTTGTCAGCAAGGTGGGCCAGGCCTAGAAGCTCAGGGAAGAAGTTTAAGGGGCATAGGAAGATGAGCCCATGTGTTGGTTGTCACTAAGGTGTGGAGTTGGAGGAAAACAGCTTCTTTTCTTCTTTTCACTTTTACGATTTGAATGCATTTTCTTTAAAACAAGACAACATTACCTCTATAACCTAAAAACAACAAAATACATTTGTATGAGTTGCCATATACTGATATTCTCTGTCCAACTAGAGTACAAGATATACGGTAGAAAGACAGACATGGCAGCACACGGGAGTACTTGGGAGACAGAGTAGTTGAAGGGTAGTGAGAGTGAGCAAGCTTAAGATGATAGAGAAACCTCATCCCCCCAAAAATCAATCAATCTCTCTCTCTCTCTTTCTCTCTCTCTCTCTCTAACTTTAATCCCAGAATTTGGGAGGCAGAGGCGGGTGGATTTCTGAGTTTGAGGCCAGCCTGGTCTACAATGTAAGTTCCAGGACAGCCAGGGCTACACAGAAACCCTGTCTCAAAAAAAAAAAAAAATCTTTCTAACAGTTAAGGGAGGAAAAAGTAGTCAAAACCATGACCAGAGGATGGGGCACTAGTGCTCCTTGGTGGTACGGGGAAACAAAACAGCTTCAATAGTTTGATTGAGCAGTAGACCTGGACGTCTGAGTGTTAGACTATAGAAAACACTGCCTGCCTGATTGAGGAAGCTGTGGTAAGGGTGATGATAAGAAAGATTTGAAGGGCTAGGGGTGTCCTTTGCATGCACGAGGCCCTGGGTTCAATCCTTGTAACAGGGAAAATGAACAGATGTCTGAGTGTACATGGAGACAGGAAGAAGGCAAGAACTGCACAGAGGCATCAAATGCATTTTAATTTAGAGATGAAAGGAAGGGTCAGAAAAAAAGCTCAGAAATATCAAGGGGAAAAATTCAAATTATTGGCCAGTATGATGGCACAAATTCTAACTAAGTCAGGGACTACCTGCTATGATTACAGGTGTGCCTGAAAAGGCTCACACTGGGCGTGGATGATTTTCTAAGAACCCAGTGGTTGGCACTGGGGCACAGTCTTGTAAACTTTGCACTGGGAAGGCAGCGGTAGGCATGTCAAAAGGTCATGTCTATCCTGAGCCACATAGCACCCCCAAAAAATAAATAAATAAAAAGAATTAGCTGGGCATAGTGGCGAACACCTTTAGCTGAAGCACTCAAGAGGCAGAGGCAAGAGTTTCAGGACAGAGCTACACAGAGAAATCCTGTCTTCAGACCACACAACCACCACTCCCACCCCACCCCCCAACAAGAGGCAGAGGCAAGTAGATCTCTGTGAGGCTGGGGCTGACATGGACTACAGAGAGACCCTATCTCAAGAAAGGAAGGAAGGAAGAACAAAATTCATCAGACAATGTCAAGGTTTCTAGCCTTGGCTGTTAAACAGTGGTTATGGATAAAGTATCTGTTCAGGTGGGCAAAGTTATGCAAAGTTATGTTTTGACCTCATTGAGATTACGGTGGCAGCTCCTATTGAGATGTTTTTAATGGCCCTGAGAACCACATGGTATGACCCAGGGAAAAGTCCATCCCTAGCCTTGAACCCCTGAGATGCCTACCCTTCCCTCCCATGTATTGGTTGGTATATGCTATTATGTCCATCTTTGTGAACAGGGTTTCTGACAGAGTCAAAACTTTTTTAAGATAATAATTTCAAAGATGACTATCTAGTAGAACTATATATTACCCTAAGCCGGGCGGTGGTGGCCCTAAGAAGATAATTATAATGTAAAACGATTCCAGAGCCAGGAGAATATCTCGGAGATAAAACACTTCCTTAGCATATAGAAGGTTCTACGTTTGATTCCCTACACCATGCAAAAACACACCAAACAAAAATACGGATTTAGCGGGCTGGACGCCTTTAATCCCAGCACTCGGGAGATAGAGGCAGGCGGATTTCTGAGTTCGAGGCCAGCCTGGTCTACAAAGTGAGTTCCAGGTCAGCCAGGGCTATACAGAGAAACCCTGTCTCGAAAAACAAAAACAAAAAAAAAAAAAAAAATACTGATTTAGGCTGGAGAGATGGCCCATTTTTTGCTCTTGCAAAGGACCTGGGTTTAGTTCCCAGCACTCATGTGACAACGCACGTGTACTGTATATAACTGTATTTCCAGATGATCAAATGATCTTTTCTGGCCCCTATGGTTGCTGCATTCATATGGTGCGCAGACATACATGAAAGCAAAACATCTGTACACATAAAATAAAAATAAATCTTTTAAAACTCGATTTCAGGGTGTAGCTTGGAATTTAGATCCTAGAGGCCCTGAGAGTCGGCTATTGAATTTTAATGCACTCCTCCCAAAGAAGTGTAAAACATGAAAGCTGTTATAAAAGGCAAAAACGGGAGTTCTATGTTAGTAAGGTATTGGAAAAAGATTCTAGTGAAGGAAGTGGGAAAGAGCAGATGCTGAAGAAGAACAAAAGTGCAGCGAGGCTAGAGAGCACTGGCGGTGGAGAAGGAGGCTCTGGACAGAGCAGCTGGACACTGGGAGCGCATGTGGGAAACGTGGCCGTTGTATGTGTAGCCCTGATACAGGCTTGGTAAATTAGTTCTAGGCTATGCTTTTTTTCCCGAGAAACAGGTTTTACCATTGAGATGGGATAAGAGGCCAATAAACAAATGTTGTAGAAAGGAATGGTCAAAGTTAACAGACTAGCTACAATTCTTAGAGCTGTATGGTGGCATGGCAATGCTTTTACCAAAGTATTGAAGTGATTAACAAATACACTACCCACCCCTTTTTTAGAAGTAGAAAAAAATTATCTAAAAAGATCTATTGGCCACATGAAGATGGAAAAATAGGTCAGGAAGCAACTTATTATTAGCCTTATTACTACCAATGAAATGCAATCGAAACAATGAGTGTGGTCTACAGAGCGAGTTCCAGGACAGCCAGGGCTGCATAGAGAAACCCTGTCGGGCAATGTGCCATTTTTATTATTATTAATTTAAGTTAGTAATTGTAGTAAAATTGGTGTCAAAGCCATACAAATGTTCCCAACTTTGCTTCTGGGCATTTACTTCTAAGAATTCTAAAAAAAAGTAGGAAAAGCTGAAAGTGGGTGTTTTACATGGTGTTCTGTGAAAGGATTAAACTGTTTCAAAAGCCAGCCAGAAATAAATAATGATTTATTATTAATTAATAAATTAGTAATAAAAAATTGCTGCTCTTGCAGAATGCTGTAGTTTAGTCCCCCGCATCAGCCTCTGGTGTCTTACAGCCGCTCTCCTGAGCCCCTCTTCTGGCCTCTTCAGGCAGACCTGGAACCGAGTAGCCAGTTATGAGTTGCCACATTGGTACTGGGATCGAAATCCATATCCTCTGCAAGACTGTCATCTACCGAGCCATCTCTCCGGCTCCTAAATTGTATTCTTTAAAATACAGCATATATGTTGATTCTTATTCAACATATAATATGGGGACAGGAGAAAAAAAGAAAACTCAGAAGTATTTCATAATAGCTTCCTTAACATTTTTCTGTTATTGTGGTTTTTCTCTACTTTCCATACTTTTCACCTGGACCATGTGTCAATACTAAACAGCAAATCAAATTATTCTCTACTAAAAATAAGAAGAAACTAGTGGACAGGTTGGTACATGCCTGTACTCACAGCACGTGGAGACAGGAGGGTCCAGAGTTGTACTGGTTACTAAGGTTATGAAGTTACCAAGATTATCCTTAGCAACGGAGTGGGTTCAAGGCCAACCCCCCCTAAAAAAATACATTTCTAATGCAAAATACTAATTTTAGAGTGTAGCATAAATGTCTATGTGATATATACTATATATAATATTTTAAATTGCGTGTGGAAAACCAGAAGAGCAATAGGAATTTGGGCAAAAAAATTACCCAGAATTCCCCTTTGTTCTTCAAATTGTTTAAGATTGTAGTCTTTCTTACTCAGTAACATAAATAGCCAATTGTGTGATTGGAAGAAAGGGAGGAGACAGAGTGTGGGACTTTGGACCTTTGTGGGCGCTCTTGAAATCTGAGCTGATGACCAGAATTATGAGGGAAGCCATAAAGTTGCTCAGAAGGTCCTGCGCTTTCTCGTTTGGATTTTTCTAAATCTCTCTTCGTTTTCCAGGGCCTTTTCCTGACCCCTCAGCTAACTGTCTGTGGAAAGGCTCCCTTTCCTCTGCTCAGATGTTTCTGTGAGATGTTGTCCACAACTAGCACTGACTGGGTTGAGCAGATAGGGCTTTGAACTGGAGAACTTGAGGTCTGTTGAGGCTTCTTTAAGAAGGTTGATGCTTGTGACCCAAGGTCTGTGGAGAAGCAAGCTCCACTTCTGAAGGAGAGGACTGAAGAGGACCACAAACATTCAAATTCTGTGAGGCCTCTGGACCGCTTGGCATTCTGCTGATTTCAGGCCAGAGTGACCATCCAAGTATGTTCTGTAGAGAGAGAGAAAAAGCAAAAGTTATAGTTGAAGTATTCTTGGAGCATTTGTTTTAAATGAGTATGAAAAAGAGGCCTGAACCCTTTAACTGTGTAAAAATTTAAATTTATGTACAGTTTTTAAATAGAAATCAGACATGTCCTTTGAAAGTGACCTGGCATTTAAACAATGCTGCCGTGGTCTGGTTGAGGAAGAGCCCAGCTGTGTGTGGCTGAGGGCAGAGCCCTGAAAAGATGGACAGAGAAACTAAAAAACAGCCACTGGGAAAACACCCTCAGAACAGAAAAGGAGGGTTGCTTTGCCTGTAGGACGGCTTAGGAAGAACAGAGCCAGCCAGGAGAAAGCTAGGAATGCCATGAGATAAAGCGGCAGCTGAAAGAGGTTTCCATGTGAATGCAAGGCTCAAAGCAACTGCAATGGCCTTTGACAACCAGACCTGAAAATCACCAGAGCCTAGGGACTGAGTATCTGACCTGCTTCTCAGAGTTTACACTGGAGACATGTACTCTGATTAACCTTGGGGAAAGGCTAACTCAGCTAACATGGTCAGCGCAGCACTCATTAACTGATCTGATGATAACTGTCAGTGTTAGCACTCTAGTTGAGTACAGTGACTCACACCTAGAATCTCAGTACTTGAGAGGCTTAGAGGAATGCCACAAGTTCAAGGCCAGGATGGGCCACAGTGATGCCCTGTCTAAAGAAAAAAGTATCGGAAGAGAAGAACAAGAAGTATGACTACTGTAGGGGAAAAGGATGAGATGCTAGGTGGGACGATAAGTAGTAGGTGGCATCTGGACAGGGGATGGGCTCGATACATATGTAAGGGCAATGCCCTTCTTTTGAGGGATAATTTTGGAGACTGGATATACAGTCTCATATTTGAGCAGATTCAAAGGGCTAATGCAAGCTGGGCAAGGCAACACAGTAGAAGGTGAAGGCCGGAAGGCCAGGAGTTCAAATTAATACTTGGTTATATATCAAAGGCAGCCTGAACTGCTTGAAGTCCTACTATAAAACAAGGTTTACACAAATCCAGTGTGGTGGCACATACCTGTGATACAACTACCCAGGAGACTAAGGCAGAGGGATTGTAAGTTCAGGGCCATCCGAGACTACATAGGAAGACCCTGTCTCAAAACAGCAAAGGACTAATGCAAAAGGAAGCCACAATAGGTTTTTATTCTCCTTTAGCTCAAATCCAAATTATGGACAAGTTCATTTTTTAACGTTTTGCATATAAATTATGCACAGTGATGAGTTTCATGCACGTGCACACACTCCCACATACCCCATTATCCTCTAAAATATCCTGTAAATATTAGTAGCCTCCCTCCAGAAAACATCTCTTAAAGTAGAATGTTGGTCCCATGAGGACAGAAAGCACTTCTCAGATACGTTTATTACGCCCAGAACAACCCTCAGTATGCAGTATTGGATATCGTTAAGTGAATGTACAAAAGTCAGACAACAGACATATTCCGAAGAGACTTCTGTCTCCCAGTGAGCTAATTATAAAAGTCATAATTGCCCTTCGCCTCTTAGTCTACTCTGGTGTACCTTTAATGTGCTGTTTGGTCTTGATTTTGATGCTCCAGTCTCACATGAACCTGAGTCAGAGCATCTGGTGGCAGTTAAAGAGTTACTTACAACCCAGCACTCCCCTGGCTTCCCATCCCTGCGTCTTTCTGATCACTGTAGTCTTAATTACCAGCACTGCTATGTTTCTATTTCTAGTAATGACAGAAAGCAAGAGAACATGCACGTCTTTTAAACCAGCATGGCTGTGCTGACAGGGAACAGAGTGGCAAATTTTAACCATAAGATCCACAGAGTTTTATCTGAACAGCACTCACAGTTTCATTGAGGTCTGAGTTCAGAAGTCAAGAGTTACTAAAGCTGAGAGCATCCTGTAGTAGCTTTTGTTGTATCTCTGGTAGCTACCCACTCACATTTCAGACAGACCTAGCTGTAGAATACCCTTGTTGGTGTGCCAGTCCTATCAACCCAAACCTGTAATTTTGCAGCAGTCAAATATTGTACACACACACACACACACACACACACACACACACACACACGTGACTGAACAAGACATACTTCTCAGAGTACACTAAATTTTCTTTGTGAATCCGACAGAAGAGTTCTCCAGCGGCTGGAAAAGTGTATGTGCCTGTGGTCTGTGTACTGTTTTAACCCCTTTAATGCTGGACTCCGGGTTGCTCCTCTTCTTCCTCCACCTCCTCTTCTTCCTCCTCCTCCTCTCCCTCCTCTCCCTCCTCCTCCTCTCCCTCCTCTCCCTCGATGCAGAGCCCGAGCTGGTGCACTAACCTGCGGTGTGTCTGGGCTTCTCTTCTCACCTCCTCTCTCCCCTTCTCTTTCCCTCTTGCTGTGGTGTGTCCAGAAAAGGAAGTCGAGTTCCAGCGTGCACCTAATGGTGAGCCTTGCCTGCCCACCCACCCTCCACTTCATGCTGCTTGTGCCCGCCTGCCAGCCATGCAGACCCATTCTGCCATGTGCGTGTGCGTCACTCATCCTCACTGCATGTCTGTGCTGTGTGGGCAGGTGTGGCCTGTCCTGCCAGGCGGGGGGCCATTGCCCAAGGTCACCAGTGGCCTTAGCAATGGGCACTGGAAGGTGTTATATGGCACCTCTTGCTGTGGAGGCTGAAGAGCCTCCCACATGCATTGTAGAGAGTAAAGCTGGAAGGGATTTTGGGAAAGGCGGCAAGCACAGGGAGAGACTATCTATCACTCAGGAGATATGAGCAGCTGCTTCCTGGGGCCCGAAGTTCAGTAGGCAGCTGTGTAATGAGAAGAACTAATGGTCGGCTTGTGACTCTAAACCTTGTTCTCCTGCGAAAAATCCCATTTTCCTGCTAGGTCCAGGGTTGTAGCCTGCCCACCCAGCCCTCAGGGGGAACAGCTACAGTGAGCATCTTTTCTCATGGAATGCTGGGCATGGGGAACCAGCAACCTAGTCATTATACCTACCATCCTTTATAACCACAGGTGTGGCACTTGTCTTATCTTGGAGTATTCTTCCCCTGCAAAGGTCTTAAGGTCAAACAGAGCTTTGTAAGCTGGGCACCCTTCTCCAGTCAGCCCCAACCAGGAAATCAGGAGAATTCTGCCCTCTGCTGTCTCAGGATAGGAACAGAAGATAGCAGTTGCTATGTTGTGTTTTGTTGGTGATGGGTTGCGGTTGCTGCTGTTGTTGTTAACATGGGAACTTCTTTCCAGCCGGTAGAATTCAGTAGCATCTTTATAGTGCTTGATGTTGACTCAAGATTCCATGCCTAGCCCGGGTTTTAAGAGCTCTCAGCCACTGACAGCAGCTGAGGTTATATAACTTAGATCTGGCCCATGAGGCCTCTAGACAAGAGGTAGAAGAGTCTGGATGCGGTCTGTGCAGAGAAGAAATGCATTCTGACCATCAGCACGTCTTCACTTACACTCTGAATAAAGGCACATAATGTTTGTCTCTGCCTGTGGAAGAAGTCACCTTGTGACGCTGCTCCTTCGTGGCTGTAACTACACTGGGACCCAGGGAGACTGAGTTAAACTGTTCAAGAAATCTGAAGAGGCAGAGCGCACTGGTGTGGGTCCCTGCACTGGAGATTGGCCTTCTTCCTTCCTCTCCAGCCCCTCACACTCTTTCTTGGCTGCGTCACTCTGTAATGTTTGAGAAAGCAAGGAATATCCCTGGTGGTCGAGTTGCCATTAGGAATATTGGCTTGCTGGGCGGCTTGTTCTTTCCTGGGAGCTGAGTGCTGGGACTGCAGCCACAACCACCGCTGAGAGTTGCCTGCCCTTCCCTGGGGCTGTGCCCTCACTTCCAGCTGCTCAAGTCCAGGACTTACCAGGTGGAAGATGAACAGCAGGGAGATCTGTGGCTACATTTTATACCCATGTTGAATTCCACCCCAAAGGCCAGGTGCTCGTGCTCATTTCCTTCCCCCTCTTCACATCAGGCTTGGGCTGTTGTCTTGAGAGGGGAAGGAAATGCAGGTGTCGGGGAAAGGGCAACAGGGGAGCCAAAGTTCCCAGTTTTTATTCTGCTTTAAGTCACCATCTTTCCCACCTGTAATGTGGGGAAAAAATCCTGAATTTCTTTGCATCTGGTGTGACTCTGTAGTGACGTGGCACCTGGAGTAAGCAGAAATTTCTGAAGAGATGCTTCGGCCAGTCCTGCAGGGAGGATGCCTTCAGAGCTAGGTCTCTGAGGCTCCCCAAATTGTCCATCTCTCTAACCATTGCTCCCACCCACACAGTGTTACAGTTGCCACCTCAGGCCTGGCACCTCCGCGCCAGACTGGGGACAAGGGAGGTCTGGGAGTCAAACCTGAGCAATTTTGGTGACTCTAGAGAACTAAATCATGTTTTCTTGTCTCAGCCACAGAGCAACAACAAAAACAGTCTCGTAAGCCCAGCCCAAGAGCCTGCGCCCTTGCAGACGGCCATGGTACCTCTGACTACGGCTTCTCCGCCTCTGCCCCTGGCTGCCTCCTGCCCCCTTTCTCCTCCTCTTCTTGTCTTACCTTCTTGGGCTCCTCAGCTTTGTCATTTCCCCATAGGGCAGACTGCTCTGTGTTACCCCGCAGGCCCCTGCCCTTCATCCCCTGCTTGGCAATGTTCCATCCCGCATGGCAGAACCACTGCTCCTGCTCCTTTCGCTGTTGGGGGAAAGAGTGATCAGGGCTGCCAGTTAGGCCTCCCACCCCCAAGCCTGACCCCTAGTGGGTCTGCTGTGGGGGCCAGGGAGGGGGGTGCTTTAAAAAGCACAGGGTAGGAGCTCTCTTGGTACCTAATCATTAGTTCTTAGAAGCCTACTTGTAAAACCTGCCTCAGCCTCTCCTTTGCATAGTTAAGAACAGGAGGGAGGACTGGGGTTCCCCAATCGCTCTCTGGTCCTGGGGAGCCCATCTGTTCAGTCCTCTCTGGGTTCCTTCAGCAGGTACAGCTATCGGAGCTCTCACTGTTAGTGCTGGCTAGCTGGTGAGCTAGCAGGAAGGGAAGAGGGGGACAAATGATCGTGCCTGTCATGATTTCTGTTTCCTGTGGACCCTCTTGTTAGTTTGTGGTGCCATAGGATCATCTAGGGAAGGCAGAAGGAAGGTGAAATGGGCACCTCCCTGAGCTCAGCTTGCCAAAGGGGCATCCTAGGTCTTACTGGGAGACTGTCTTTTCTGCTTTCCCTGTGTCCCTGTCTTCTGTGCACCCCTTGATGAACACTGTTGGCAGGGCCTGACCTGTGCTCAGAATCCCACAGCTCTTCTTGTAGATTTGCTCCATGGGGCTCCAATCTAGGAAGAACTCTCAGACCCAACAAACTTCAAGTACAGAGGCCCCTGTCCTCTCAGCTTCCTAAGAACCTTCCTCTTCCAAGCTTCTCCTTACCAGCCAGTGCTGTCAACTAAGTCCAGGGGTTCCTACCTCTCTGGGACCCTAGTTGAGCCAGTATATATTTTTCTTGTAGGGATGGCTGGTGGGCAGGCCTCAGTGGTCATCATAGGGTCTCTAAGGGTACTATGTAAGGGTGTGGGGATCTCTCAGGGGAGAGCTTAAGTCCCCAAATCAGGAGGATAATTTTTGTCTTCTCTCACAGGAACCACAAACCACCGTGGTACATAATGCTACAGATGGGATCAAGGTGAGTACCCACCAAGTCTGCTTTACTTTCTCACTCAGCAGAAAACAACTGGACTGAGTTTCTGGGGTCTGAGAGGTGTGTGACTGTTACAAGCAGGCTGCTCCCCAAAACAGAGGCGTTTATGGAGTCCAGGGCTGTTAGTCTAACCAAATTAACAAGTTCTGGGTTCAGCCAGAGACCTTGCCTCAGTAAGAAGAGTGGAGAACAATTGAAGGAAACAAACAGTACCAGTCTCTAACCTCCATACATGCACTCACACTCACACATACCATACATGCACTCATACTCATACATACATGCTCTCACACCCACACACACATGCACACCACACACCATGCATTCTTACACCCATACATACATGCACCATATATGCTTACACCCATATATACTTGCACCCCACACACTATATATGCTCTCACACCCATACACACCATACACACACTCCAAAAAAGCAAGAATATAGCCAGACCTTGCAATGTTCTCTTTAGTATAATTTCCCACTCCTGAATTTTTACTAACATTGCTAAATGTCATAGCTCTGCTTTATAAAGAGGACAAACCAGTTTTCATTGGGGGTGGGGGATGGAGGGCAAGACCCAGTGGATAACATACCAATAATCAAATAAGATAAAATCTAGTAGTGATAAGTGCCCTGAAGGAAGTGGTACAAAGTAAAGAGAGTGGACAGGGCCTTTAATTAAGCGGTCAGGGAATGGCCTCTTAGGAGGGGATATCTGAGCTAGAAATGGACACCAGTGGGAAGGAAGCAGACAGGCAGGCTGCCAGCAGAGGACACTCGCTGCAAGTGCAGAGACTTGGCCTGAAAGAACCAAGTGGGTCTGCGCTCAGGGAGCCTAAGGGGTGGAGTCAAGAAGTTGGAGAAGCAGGCAGAGTTTTCAGTCTAGCTTACTTTGTGCATGGGTGGGGGCATGGTGGTGTTTGTTTGCTTCAAGACAGGGTTTCTCCATATAACTTTGTAGCTGTCCTAGAACTCACTATGTAGACCAAGCAAACCTTGAATTGACAGAGATCTGCCTGCCTCTACCTCCTGATTGTTGTGATTAAAGGTTTGCACCACCTGTGCCTGGCAATTTATTCCTGCAACAAAAAGAACCTAGTTTTTATCAAGTCAGAAATAAAATCCAGTTGTATTTTATAAGTTCAGTGTGACCACATTATAGAGAGTGGTAGTGAGGCGAGCTGGGAGTTTGTAGCTAGCTATCATCTTGGACACATTGTAGCTAGAGATCAGCTTGGATACATTGTAGCTAGCTATATATATATATATATATATATACACATACATACATCTGACATGAAGAGTTGGGATTTATGTTAAAGGCACAATGCTGAATTTTGGGGAGGTTTGTTTGTTTGTTTGTTTGTTTGTTTGTTTGTTTTTGGTTTTTCAAGACAGGGTTTCTCTGTATAGCCCTGGCTGTCCTGGAACTCACTTTGTAGACCAGGCTGGCCTCAAACTCAGAAATCCGCTTGCCTCTGCCTCCCGAGTGCTGGGATTAAAGGCGTGTGCCACCACGCCTGGCTGGTATTTTAATTTTTAAAAATTGGATTTAAATTTTTAATTATTTGGAATTTAATTTTGGGCTGATGGGGATATAAGAGAAAGAGAAGAATGAAGGATGGCCAAAGCTTTAGCATGAATGACCAGGCAATGCCTTTTCCTGATAGAAAGCCTAGAAAGGTACACTGGGACGTGAAGAGTTTTCTAGTTAAGGAGCAAGGGTGGAGAACTTCTCGGATGGCTCTAGGCACTCTTGTAGGAACCCACTTGTTCCTGTTCCTCTGAGCTTCCAAGGGCTGATCACATACGTATTCTCTTCGGCTCACAGGGCTCCACAGAGAGCTGTAACACCACTACAGAAGACGAAGATCTCAAAGGTAGGTGCTGGCCCTTGGAGGGGAAGGGACCCCCACGTGACCTAGGTACCTCAGCATTGATGGGGCATCTGTCTTTTCTGTCCCTGGAACTGGGATTGGCACCTCCTTAAACTACAGGAGGGGTTAACCTAAAAGCTACTCTCCATGCACTGAGCTAGGAGATTCTTGTCTGGTGCTAGCAGACCAAGCAAAAACAGGCTTCTCCTTCTTCACCAAAGTCTAGAATAGCCAAATTAGCTGTTTCCAGGGCCAGAGCTTAGAGAGCCATTCCTGTGGTTGATAATGATGTAGCATCCCAGAACGGAGGCATCTTTAGAAATAGGTCCTGGTTTTCCCAAGACCAAGGTATGTCTTAGGTTGTAGAACTTTGAGTTTTAAAATGAGAACAAAGGGTTGTGGTTTAAGTCAATGGTCAATGATAGAACACCTGACTGGCTGTGCACCTCCCCCCTCAAAAAAAAGAAAAAACAAAAACAAAATCCCCAAGGACAGCCCCAGGTTGACTGGGATGAGTTGGCCACTCTGGCCAGGAATGCTAGAATTGGAGCTTACCTGTTGTCTGAAGCCACATTCAGCCGCCTTTGCAGGCCGATGGTGACCACTAGCCTAAACTTGGGGCTGGCCAGGATGCCAGGGGCTATAAGGAGCATGGAGGCCAAACCAGGGTCTCTGTCCTCCTGTTCTTTGGGTTAGCCTCTTAGAATCTCTGCCTATGCTTTCCGTAAGCGACCTTCGGCTAGGCCATCAGAAAAGATAGGATGTAGGGCAGCACCATATCGTTGGGAGGCAAAACCATGGAACGCAGACGTATAAGTCAGTGGGAGCAGTGCTTTCAGGGCTGCTGGGAGTGAGGTCAGAGCCGTCTGATGCCGACAGGGTAAGAGGTGTCTTCACTGCTGGACTTGTGGCCCGATGGCCGAGCCCCTCTTGGATGTCTTATCTGGGAGCAGGGGTCCTTGTGTAGTTGTTTTAAGACTCCTTTGGAGGCTGCAAGCCTAGATCTGCTCACCTTTGTAGCGTTCCCAGACGGGAGGCCTCTCTGGCAGAGGTAGCTGAGTGGGATGTGGTCCAGTGTCCACAGCAGCCCCAGGCCTCACCTCGCCCCGGCTCTGCAGTGCCAGTGGCTTGGGTCCTGTCCGGCTTGCTCGCTCACCTGCCTTATTCTGTTTGTTTTGGCTGCTCTGCCTTGCCCTGCCCTGCCCTGGCTGGCTAGCTGCCCCACTCCGCACTGGGAATGGCAGCTTGGTGCCTGAAGGACGGAGCCCCCGGGACAGAACAGCCCCCTCTGCAGGCATGCAGCCCCAGCCTTCTCTCTGCTCCTCAGCCAGTAAGTGTGAGGGAGGCACATTCTGGCTTCCAACTCCCTGGCTCTTCCTGAAGCCCCTCAGGGATTCCCCCAAGAGCAGTCAGCCTAGCCCAGCTGCCTGTCAGTCAGCTTTAGGGGCGTGGTGTCTGCCAGGGGCGGGGGCCAGCTGGAGGCACTAGTCCCAGGCAGGCCTGAATTTGGAGACCAGGAAAGAGAAGAGTGGGTGGGAAACCACGGTGTGGAAGTGGGACATAGAAGGCCACTGGGGTGTGTAGCAGGCTTTGATTTGACAACAGCCAGGAAGAACGATGAGAAGTCAGGTCCATGAGGTGGGAATAGGGCAAGGGCACATTGCAACAGCCTAGGAATTGTGCTGGGGTTAGAGTTTTCTGTGGTTCAGCCATCTTAAGAGCATTGGCTCTGAATGAGACAGCCCTGATTTTGAATCTTAGCTAAGTGTGGTGGTACACAGTTATACTCCTAGCACTCAGGCGCCTGAGGCTGAAGCCTAAGGGTCTCCGTTTTGTTCAGGGCCAGTCTAACTACACAGTGAGACCTGTCCCCAAAGGAAACATAAATCCCAGCTATGCTACTTTCAACAGTCTGTCAAGTGCCTTAGCTTCCAAGAGCCTCAGTTTCCTTATCTGTTGGGGGTGAGGGGGTCCCCACCTCAAGCACAGTAGTAGCTGCCAGGGTTCCTAAGATTCAGGTTTATGTCTGTAGTTCTTTCTGTGTTAAAGTCACCTCTCTTGGTTTCGTTGCCCCACACTGTCTATCCTAAATCCAATCTTCATCACCCACAGGCCCCAAGTCAGGTCCCCCAGATAAGTTTGATGGAACTCATAGGGAAGTGTTGTGTAGACATACCTGCTTGCTTCTCTGGACAAAGGACAGAGCTTATCTCCCTAAGCCCCTGCTTATCCATTCAGGCTGCCCACCTGTCAGTGGTCTCTGTGGAAGTCCCTCCTGGCTTCACCTTTAGCTATGCTGCCCCCACCCCCCATACTGCCCTCAGCTGTGCTGGCCCAGCTACGTCATGCTGGTACTGTTCTAATGCTCACATTTGTCTGTCTTGCAGCCTCTTGCGCCTGTGAGGAAAGGCTTGTGGCCTGGACCAGCCTGGGGCTCCAGTTACAGTTAGGGTTAGCCTGAACTCAGCCCAAGCTCACCCTACGTTAGAGACACCCCCTGCTAATAGTGGCTCTCGTTCTGTAAGTGAGCTAACCCTGAGAGCAAAGATGTCACCACGTGCCCCTTGGGTAGGGAAGGAGGGTATCAACTTACCTCCCTCTCAGTCTTGTCTTGATTTTCTATAGGAACGCATCCTGATGCGAGAGCTGGTATAGGTTTCTAGTCTCTCATGAAGCTTATTCATGAGATGAAAGAAGCTGTCAAAGGTTTCCAAGTCCCAAGATCCCTTATCCCAGAAAAGCCTCATGGGAGAGATGAGTGTTATAAAAAGATCCACGCAGCAAACCTAGCTCTCTGGTCATCCTTTTGAAACTTTATCTCTAGGTTGATTTTGTTCTCAGGCAGACTAAGCTCTGGACCACTGAATAAGGGCTACAAGTGCAGTAATTTTTGCAGCCTGAATGAGCCCTTTCTGGTGTAAGAAGTGGTTAGAACAGCCGTATCTAGAGTTGCTAGCCCTGCTAATACACAGACTCTGACTAGAGGGAGGGTTAATGACATCACAGGCTCCTAGCTGCTAAACAATTAGATGTTTTCTGCAACCCGGTTGTTGATGGAGAGGAGGCAGAGGTCACAGGTCCATAACTACTGGGTGGGCGTAGGAAGGAGGCAGTCCTTAACTCTTCAGATGCCAAAGAGGGGGCGAGAAGGGTGGGCTTCCTCCTCCTACACAGGGCCTTAAGAGACAGAGAAGGAGGACGTCTTTGACAAAGATCACAAGGGATCCCTGAAGGACAGAGGAGGGCTCTTTTGCCCCTTGGGAAGTTGCCCAGCAGGTAAATTGGTGGATTTTTCCTCCCAACAGTGAGAAAACAAGAAATCATTAAGATCACAGAACAACTGATCGAAGCCATCAACAATGGGGACTTTGAGGCCTACACGTGAGTAAAAACCCATAGCCCTCAGATTGTCTCCCAAGTCTACCTCTATTTCCCCAAAAAAAAAAGTGTCTCTGATCCTGTGGCAAGTGTAGTCTGGACCTTAATCCCTGCCTGAATCAAACCCTGCGTCCATAGGCTCGCTCCCTCGCTCGGATTCCTTCTAGGTAGACTCCCCACAACTGAGCCTGCCTGCCTGCTTGCCTGCCCTGTCGTCCTGACTCTGGGTGGGAGAGGAGGACTGCTAATGGCTCCGCAGTCAAACCTGAGGAGTGTTGTCTTGTCAGCTGTAGCTCAACCCAACTGACGAACAAGACCTGTAGTCCCATAGAGGCCTGACAGGCTGTTTTTACCCTCCACCCGACCCTCGGCCCTCTTTTTTGCAGGAAGATTTGTGACCCGGGCCTCACATCCTTTGAGCCAGAAGCCCTTGGTAACCTCGTGGAAGGAATGGATTTCCATAAGTTTTACTTTGAGAATCGTGAGTGGGTTCGTGCTGCTGATAAACTCCTGCCTGCCCCTCTACCCCTGCCTCTGTCCCTACCCACCCTTGACCCTAGTTACCTCTCTTTGCCTTATCTGACCTTCCCGCTGCATCCTGCTCTGTTCGCTCGCTTCCTTGTCCCTGGTGGCTTTTAACTGGCACTGCTCAAAAGCTGAGTGCCCGTTCACTTGGCAGCTGTATCAGGCGCTGGTGAGCATCACCATTAGGGTCACTGTATTTCTTTAAGCAGCACCTGTCTCCAAGACAGACTGTAAACTCTTCAAGATTAATTCAAGATGATCTCAGCAAGTAATAATGAAGGTCTGTGTCTGCAGGGTTCACAATAAAGGAAATTGCGAACAGGATAAGAATGTGTAAGCCAGTAACAGAGCAGTAATGGTGAACTGTGAGGTCAGAGATTGTGGCAAGGATGCCCTGGACACGGAGGGGGCCGAGCATCTGGATAGGGGAGGTCTATAAGCTCCTGCAAGTGCCAGAACGGAATCATCACGCCCTCCATCTCTACCCTCATTCTTCAGTTTCCCATCTTCTTGTCCACTTTATCCCTCGTGTCTCTGCTCTGCCCTGGGTTTTATGTTGTGGCTGTTTTCCCCCACTGACTCTGTGCATGTGATTGTCCCACACTGTAGCTGCCTTCGTAATCCCTTAGCTATCTAAGTAACGCTAGTAGTCAGAGCAGTGTTTATCTTCGTTCTAGGGGAGGTCTCTTGCAGCCGCTGTAGTACTGGAATGAACTAAAGGGAATCAGACATATGCTGAAGTGCCAGTCCAGCTCCAGAGAACCCTGGGAACTTGGGGGGATCCTGAGCTGGGCGCTTTGGAGATTTCAAACTTTGATGTGCCTTTTCTTTTTAAGTCACAAATTGATTTTGAATGTATGGCTCTTATGATTTTTCTCTTCTAGCCTTAGCTAGGGGCAAAATAAGTTTAGAACTTTGAAACACCAGCCTAACCAAGTAGAAAAACCACAGGTTTTATTAGAGCCACATGGTCCTTAGTTTAAATATCTTATTTGATTTGAGTCTTTTTTTCCCTTCATATAGTGAAGAAAATATCAGTAAAAAATTACATTTCTCTTGCATGTAAAACCTCCGCATAATACCTGATGAAGTGTGGTTGCTAGACTTGTTACCCACATTCTCTTCCTTTTGGATGAAACTAATGCAATGGAGGATCGTGGCCTCTGTGGGGCGATGTTGGGGTACTTGGGGATTCTAGAAATGGCTGCTGGAGCTAGAGTCAAGAAGGTGCAGCCTGGCAGAAAGGTGAGTGTCCAAGCCTAATGCCTGATACCTCCCCTTCCTTGCCCTGCCCCCTGCAGTCCTGTCCAAGAACAGCAAGCCTATCCACACCACCATCCTAAACCCTCACGTCCACGTGATTGGGGAGGACGCAGCTTGCATCGCCTATATCCGGCTCACTCAGTACATCGACGGGCAGGGTCGGCCTCGCACCAGTCAGTCAGAGGAGACCCGGGTGTGGCACCGCCGGGATGGCAAGTGGCTCAATGTCCACTATCACTGCTCAGGGGCCCCTGCCGCACCGCTACAGTGAGCTCAGCCACAGGTGCTCCTTGTTGGGGAGAAGGGACTGGGAAGGGGAGAGATGGCTTGAATAGCTGAAGGGTAGGAGGTGGCTCTCTAGGAAGAAGTACGGGCCCTCCCAGAGGGGTGGGACAGACTGGGCAATGTAGTTTTGATAAGCTATGCTCTGTAATCAGACAGACTCCAGATTTGGTGCAAGCGTTCTTCCCCTGCTGAGCCTTAGTTTCTTTACTTATCAAAGGATGGATGGTAAGGATTAAGATACCATATTAAAGCACTGAGTAGGCCCTCAAATGTGAGAGTGCTGTGTTTAAACGTTAGCCTCTCCTGTACCAGTCCTCTCAAGGACACAGCCAAGTGTGTGCTGTGAATTACCTGTGTTCTCACCGTCCTCTTCTGTCTGTCCCACCTCCTCTTCTGTTTGACAGGGGCATTAGGAGACTCCAGCTGGAGGTTGAACCTTCGCAGCCAGTGACTCTGGAGGGCCTGAGTGACAGCGGCGGTCCTGTTCGTTTGAGGTTTAAAACAATTCAATTACAAAGCGGCAGCAGCCAATGCACGCCCCTGCATGCAGCCCTCCCGCCCGCCCTTCGTGTCTGTCTCTGCTGTACCGAGGTGTTTTTTACATTTAAGAAAAAAAAAAAAAGAAAATAAGATTGTTTAAAAAAACGGAATTCATACCATGATGCGTTTTAAAACAACTGATAGCCCTTGGCTTGCAAGGAGACAGGAGTTTGTGTGATGCTCATCCAGGCATGAACAGTGGGCTCACCCACCAGTATTGAAGAGGTGAGCTTGGCCTCAGGCCCCCATGGATTCAGGGGGACCAGGCAAGGACTCTTGACAGAGCTTTGGTCATGGACAAAGCCATGGTGTGGTTGCAGCCCCAGAGGTGGCCTGATCACCCCAGTTCTAGGAGTGGACTTCGTCAGACCATGCATTGACACCTAGTATGAGAAAGACGCAAACACCGTGGCCGCTGGACCTACATTGGAGAGAATGCAGCACTGCCAGCCTGCTGTGTGTGGAGGCAGCTGTGAGGCGTGGCCTCAGGACTGAAAGCCTGGACTTTGCTGTACCGGTCCAGTTAGCGTAGACAGGAAGAGAATTGGTGCTGCAGAAGTGTGTCCGCCAATGAGAAACCTCGAGTTCGTCTGACATGCACTTAACTCATCCATTTCTAGAGGATGCACAATGCACGTGGGCCTGAGACTGAGGCCCGATTTCTGCTGGTGGAAAGGGGGAGGGATTGCTACTTTGTTTCCTGTTGGTTTTCCTGACATAACAAGGAGAGATCCAGAAGTCGTTGGCCAGGGCTCCTTTTGCCACTTTTGGCAGTTGTTTGTGTGCTGATCTGGACCATCTTTGTCTTGTATTTTCATGGTGGTGGTCCCCATGCTGACCCTCATCTAGGCCTGGGCCCTCTGCCAAGTGCCCCTGTGGGATGGGAGGAGTGAGGCAGTGGGTAAGAGTTGGTGGTTGTTTCTATGCATTCTGGCTGCCCTCTGGGCTGCCTCCCTTCTTCCCATGCTGCACGCCCAACTCTTTCCCTGGGTTTGAGATCGAACTGACTGCTTGGGTGAGAAGTGTCCTCTTTAAAGAGGCTCTTTATTGACCAACCGAAGTATAGACTTTTCTGCTGGACAATCTGCATGGGCATCACCCCCTCGCCTGCATGTACCCACAAAGGGGTCCAGAGCCAAGGCTCCTGCATTCATTGTCCCTCTCTGTGCTCAAGGAGGTCCATTCCAGGAAGAAAAGGTCTGTACCTTAGGCAGATAACAGAGAAGATAATGGAAGAGGCAATTGGTCATAGTCTTGGTTCCCTCCCACCAAACAACTGCACATTATCTGCATTGGGGGGGGGGGTAGATTTCAGCTCCTTGGGTGACCTTCAGGAGGCACAGGAGCTGGGAAAAGAGAACTACAGAGTATGGAGCCAGCTGAGAAGAGAACAAACGCATGGGTGCTGGTGCTTGAATTTAGCCAGGCTCCTCAAGCACTTGTGCATGCCTCAGACCCTGGACCCTAGACCCTTCCTGCCCTGCAGCCTGCAGTGCCAGCCAACAGATACCTTCATCACAGGGTTTGGTTTTGCTGGCTTGAAGACAACAAATGGTCTTAGAGCTCTTTGAGACCCATAGCTTCATGTGGCTGCTCCAGCCCCACTTCTTAGCGTTCTTACTCCACTTCTGGGGCTAATGTCAGCATCTATAGACTATTAATAGACTATTTAAAAAACAAACCACCTTTTAAACAGGAAATGGAAGGCATTTGATGCAGAACTTTTGCATGATGACATAGAAATAATTTAAAATAGTGTTTGTTCTGAATGTTGGTAGTCCCTTCATAGCTTTGTTACAATGAAACCTTGAAGATATTTAATAAAATAACCTTTAAACAGTCCATTGTGTTATTGCTGTTGGAGGCTCGTAGCCGTGGGCTTAGATTTTAGCAGCCTGCGTGACAAGGCTTCACTAGGAGACGAACATCTTTTTGCCCATTCCCTTGGGGAGCAAGGAAGAAAACTTCTCATAAACTCAGCCTGGGCTGCTGTATTGGGGGGTGGCAGGGAGGAAGTAGCCTCTTAGGCGGTGGGCCGAGTCTTCGCCCCGCCCCAGGCGGAGGTGGCCCCGCCCTTGGTACGCGGGCTCCCTCCTCCGCGGGTCTGAGTGGACAGGCCTGGGCCCTGGGCCCGCCCCGACGCTCCGCAGACTGTGCCACCCGGCGTGGAGGACGGGGTCCACCCTGGTGGGCTGAGCGCGAGGCCGGAGGGCTGGGAGGCTGCGGCTGGGCTGAGCACTGCGGAGGGCCGTCGGCTTATCCCAGGTCCCGGTCACGCAGCGGCCACGCTCGGGGAGCGCGCGGACCTGAGCGGGCACCACGAGCCGCAGCGCGCCGCCTCCCCCTGGTGGGAGCGGTACTTGAGCCCGACTGCGGCGGAGCGTTCGCTCGGAGATGGCGGAGCCGCCGCGACGCGGCCCGAGGCCCCGCGAGCAGGGAAGCCGGGCAGCCCCGGGACGCGGCAGGGCCCGGGGACAGCGGGGACGCCGCCCACTCCACCGGGTGAGCCATCTTTGAGAGCAGTCTCCCGTCCACGGTCGCCCTCGGTTTTCGCGATCAGACTTCCTGCGAGTGTCGCCACCGAAACCACCCGCAGGGTCGTCCTGGGCGACCACCCATCTGGCCCTGTGCACCCTGCCCCGAGTCCCAGCCGCTGGCCTCCCCTCAGTTGCCTTATTCTGGCCACTCCGCCCAGGGCACACGGGGTTCTTAAACCCAGTGCCTGTCTGGATGCCAACTCTCGGCCGCACCCCTGCCCCTTTCCCTCCAGCTCCCCCACCTGTGGGCTCCCCATTTCCCGTAGTTCCCGCAGGAGGGTCCTTCTATCCTCAAGGTCAGGTCCTTCCTCCCACAGCGTGGCCCCTGTTGTTTATTCCAGTGGTGGGCCCACACCTCCAGCCCACCCTGACCCTGTATTTGCTGCCCACTTTGGCAGACGACCCTTAGGTTTCTCCTTCCTCAGAAACTTTCCACTGCCACACACATGTTCTTCCTCCAACTTAGTCATCCCACTGCTCCCCCACCAAAAGTTCTCACATGATCCCCTCTCTAAATCTCACTGGCTTCCTCTAGGTATGAAGCTAAAATACAGTGGTTACAACACAGGAGGTTGACAGGCCTGACCTTTGAATCCCAGTTCATCCACAAACGGAGCTTTGTAATCTCGGGTAAGTTACTAAACTTCTCTGGGCCAGAAATTATGCGTGTGTAAAATGGAACTACTACTAGTTATATGTGTTTTCATAACTGTTAGAGCTGACATTAAATACAGGTGCTTCTTGCATTTACTGATAAACTTTTAAGATATCCTAAACTACTGACCACAAGAGCTTATCAGTTTGTGCCCTCTGCTCAGTGACGCCAGTTGCTTCACCTTCTGTTTGTGTGGCTGAGCAAGTACTTGCAGTGTGTCTCAAATGAAAAGTATTGTTGGGGCTGGAGAGGTAGCTTAGTGGTTCCAAACTTCCAAAGGCCCTGAGTTCAGTCCTCAGCACCCACATGGTGGCCTACAATCTGATGCTGTCTTCTGGTGTGCAGATGTACATGTAGACAAAGTACCTATATCCATAAAGTACATAAGTAAAAATAAACAAGAGAGAGAGAGAGCCGGGCGTGGTGGCACACACCTTTAATCCTAGCACTCGGGAGGCAGAGGCAGGTGGATTTCTGAGTTCGAGGCAGCCTGGTCTACAGAGTGAGTTCCAGGACAGCCAGGGCTACACAGAGAAACCCTGTCTCAAAAAACCAAAAGAAGAAGAGGAAGAGGAGGAGGGGGAGGGGAAGAAAGAAAGAAATAAAGAAAAGAAGAGAAGAGAAGAGAAGAACAACAACTACTACTACTACTACTACGGTGTCTGCAAATCCACTCCCTTAGGAAAGGATTAAAACTCTAGGACCTGAGGTTGGAACTCCTGGGAGAGCACGTGCCTAGCCTGTGCAAGACCACATATCCCATCACTGGCACTGAAAACCAAAACCCACAACCATTTGAAGTCTCCTTTAAGTGTTTACCATTTGCACATTGGTTTTGTCGTTGGTTGGTAGTGGTGGTTTGGTTTGGTTTGGTTTTTTTTTAAGAAAGTGCTCCTCCATGTAGCCCTGGCTGTCCTAGAACTCGCCCTATAGACCAGACTGGCCTCAAACTCAGAGATCGTCCTGCCTCTGCCTTCTAAGGGCTTATATTAAAGACGTGCGCCATCACCTCCCAGCTTCATTTGCAGATTGTAATAAGTCAGAATCAGGTCTGTCTGTATATGCAAAGCTCTAGAAGGACACCCAACAAGTAAAGTAGTAAGCGCTCAGTATATACTGTTATTAAACCAGTGTTACATGTGAAGTATAGCTTGCTTTCCTTGAATTCTCACTACTGTTATCCCTGTTATAATTTAGCTGTTCCTGCCAGGCAGTGGTGGTGCATGCCTTTGATCCTGCACTCAGGAGATGGAGGCAGGCAGAATCGGAGGCTAGCCTGGTCTATATGGTAGCCAGGGCTACACAAAGAAACCCCTTTCTATAAAAACAAACGAAAGAATTCAGTTCTTCCCGTGATCTACACCTCTTCCTCCTACTTCCACTCTCTACCCTGTCTTCCCATCCCCCCTCCCCTGCATTTAGAGCGTCATACACTATACGCATGGGTTTTGCCCCATCACAGCTTTTCTTTTAATTTATTTGTATTTCATGTGTATTATGTTTTGCCTGCATGTATGTCTGTGTCAGATGCCCTGGAACCAGAGTTATAGACAACTATGATCTACCATGTGGGTGCTGGGAATTGAACCCGTCCTCTGGAAGAGCAGCCAGTGCTCTTAACCACTGGGCCGTCTCCAGCCCCCATCAGCTTTTCTTCTCTGTCCCAGCTCTCTTAATTAGTTTTACCAAGATCAGAGTGAACCCTATATAAACAGTCATAAATCATCTCTCTGGATTCTGAAGGACCTTGTTTCTGCCTAAGGGCCACTGAGGTGCGTGTACTAGAGTGGGAGGTAGAGTAGGATTGCCAGCTACTAACCTTTCTGAGATTGGCTAAAATAAAAAGGGACTGTAAACTTGCAGCAGTCTTTTTTAAGAAAAAGAAACTGTCAGGTTAGATCTCCTTAGAGCTGTTTTCTGGTCACCTGACCCTCAAGTCACTTTCTGTCCCTAGACCCCATCCCTCATGTCCCTCCAGTCTGTTGCCCAGCAGCTCCTGTGCTGTGCTGGGATGAGGATATAGCAGCGCCTCAGTTAGTTTCGAAAGGAGAAGCGGAAGGGGAAGGGAAAGACTCTGGAGTCAGCTTTCTGGGTTTCTTTGGTGCTAGTGATGACATGCCCTGCCCTGGGTGTGCACTTTCTCTTCTCTGCAGATTCTACTGTGGGTGGAGAGAGAGTATGGGGTAATTTTTTATAAGTATTGGAGAGGAAAGCTTCCCAAGTTCTGGGCTCAGAAGCTAATAGTGTGATTAGCTTTCCCCGTTCCTCAGGTTCCCCCACCATAGTGTGCACATGACTGCGAGTTCGTTAGTACTGTTGGCTGTGGTGATGGATGTGATTGATGTAGGAGATTAAGACTCAGGAGGCTTCACTTATCTGATGTTTCGTTGGATCATGAGACTTCTAAGATGTGCCATCCACTTGTTATCGAGAGCCCACCAGAGCTCCTGCTCATTGGCAGACACAGGATGGGAATCTCTTTCAGAGTAGAGCTCTGTTCACCCCCTGGCTGTTTGGTCTCTGTGGATAGGCTCTTTCACAGCTTGAGTTACTGCCCCAGCTTGAACATAGAGGAATTTGGATGTTCCCTAAGAAAGTGAACGAGCTATGAAGCCAAGGTATGGGATCCAACTATGTTCTTCTACCTAAGCTTCACTCCTTTCTAAAGAACAAAGTGTGTGGGCTGGGGAGAGAACTTAGTGCGGAGAGTGTCTGCTGTGCCAGCGTGGGGGATCTGGGTTTAGATTCCCAGGCCCCATGGAAACCCACACATCCCCAGCACAGAGAAGCAAGACCCAGGGTTTGCTAGCCAGCCATTCTAACTGGAACAGAGAGCTTCAGGTTCAGTGAGAGACGGTCTCAAAAGTATGAGAGCAGTAAAGGAAGACACTGATAGCAGCCTCTGGCTCTGTATGCACTCACGCACACACACATACACGCACAGAAGAGATTATCACATATACATGGGGTAAGAGATGGGACAAGGAGAGTGGCTAATGACAGACTTTCAAAGGAAGAAGTAACCCACCAATTTCTCTGCTTTACAGATTGTAAGGGCCAAGCTTGTGGACTTTAGTGACTTCTGATCTAAGAACCTCCACCAGGGCTGAGGGAGCTCAAGTTTCAGCCTGAGGCATGGGCCAGGAGGCCATGGTGACCTGAGACCCGTGGATTCTGTCCAGTACACCCTGTTGCTCCTTCTGCCTCCCCTCTCCTGTATTGAAAGCGTTTGTGTTCATCTTATCAGGGACCTGACCCTAAGAGAATCCTTCCCCTGCCAAGGCAGTTCCAGCCCCCAGAACTCATCACCCCATCTCCTGAGGTGGTTCCTATCCTCCCTCTCTTCTCCTCGCCATGCTCCAGCTGTGGAAGGTGGTGCGCCCTGCTCGGCAACTGGAACTGCACCGCCTCATACTGCTGCTGATTGGTTTCAGTCTTGTCTCCATGGGATTCCTGGCTTACTACGTGTCCACCAGCCCCAAGGCCAAGGAACCCTTGCCTCTGCCCTTGGGAGACTGTAGTAGCAGTGGGGCAGCTGGCCCTGGCCCTGCACGGCCACCAGTCCCACCTCGACCCCAAAGGCCTCCAGAAACAACTCGAACGGAACCTGTGGTCCTTGTGTTTGTGGAAAGTGCATACTCACAACTGGGGCAGGAGATTGTGGCCATCTTGGAATCTAGTCGCTTTCGTTATAGCACTGAGCTAGCACCTGGCCGAGGGGATATGCCCACACTGACTGATCATACCCATGGCCGCTATGTCTTAGTCATCTATGAGAACCTTCTAAAGTATGTGAACTTAGATGCCTGGAGCCGGGAACTGCTGGACCGGTACTGTGTGGAGTATGGCGTGGGTATCATTGGCTTTTTCCGAGCCCGCGAGCACAGCCTGCTGAGTGCCCAGCTCAAGGGCTTTCCCCTTTTCCTACACTCAAACCTGGGGCTCCGGGACTACCAAGTGAATCCTTCCGCCCCTCTACTACATCTCACCCGCCCTAGCCGCCTGGAGCCAGGACCACTGCCTGGTGATGACTGGACCATCTTCCAGTCCAATCACAGCACTTATGAGCCCGTGCTTATTGCCAGCCATCGGCCAGCCGAGCTCTCCATGCCAGGACCAGTTCTTCGGCGGGCCCGGCTCCCCACCGTGGTGCAGGACTTGGGGCTTCATGATGGCATACAGCGGGTGCTGTTTGGACATGGCCTTTCTTTTTGGCTTCACAAACTTGTTTTTGTTGATGCTGTTGCATACCTCACCGGGAAGCGCCTCTGCCTGGACCTTGACCGCTACATCTTAGTAGATATCGATGACATCTTTGTGGGCAAAGAAGGTACTCGCATGAAGGTGGCTGATGTTGAGGTCAGTTGTTTTTGTTTTTGTTTTTTTCTCTTCTGTTCATTTTACTAGAAAATTTACCACCTCTGGCTATCAGATTCCCTGCTTTGATTCTAAGATGAGCATAGATACATTCTCTACTTTTTATAGTTGGAAATAAAGCTACTTACGGTATATTTCTCAGTCTGTCTTCTCCTGATTTGGCATTTCTCTACTATTTTTCCAGGCTTTGTTGACCACTCAGAACAAACTCAGGACCTTAGTCCCCAACTTCACCTTCAACTTGGGCTTCTCGGGCAAGTTCTATCATACCGGTGAGTTCATTTCCCCTGGTCTTAGCCATTGTAGTGTGATCTGTCTCTTTAGTATTGACTCTGAAAGGGACAGAGTTCAGTGATGAGCTAGTGATAGACCAGGATTAGCACAGGTGGCTGAAAAACACTCAGGCAGTGGAGCAAACAGAAAACCTCAGGCCCTGGGCAGAGTCAGTAATGACCAAAGGATTTCCATCATGGTCAGAGTTGTTACAAAACGAAGGGCATAGGGCTGACTGGCTGTGACCAGCAGTCAGTGTGTGATCACAGGGACAGAAGAGGAGGATGCTGGGGACGACATGCTGCTGAAGCACCGCAGGGAGTTCTGGTGGTTCCCTCACATGTGGAGCCACATGCAGCCACACCTCTTCCACAACCGCTCTGTGCTAGCTGACCAGATGAGGCTCAACAAACAGTTTGCTTTGGTGAGACCCTTGAATCTCTTCCGCATACTTTCTCCCAGAGATAATGTTTCCTTTTTAACCCCCTGCCCCCACCATGGATCCCCTGTTCCTTACCTTCCCAGTTTTCTTTCTTTGGAGGCATCCCCACCCTCTTTACCCTCTACTCCCCAAACTCCACCAGGTCCTGGTGAGAGTCTATGCCGTTCCCAGGAGCATGGGATTCCTACGGATCTGGGGTATGCTGTGGCCCCCCACCACTCTGGCGTGTACCCCATCCACTCGCAGCTCTATGAGGCCTGGAAATCTGTCTGGGGCATCCAGGTGACCAGCACTGAGGAGTACCCCCATCTGCGTCCTGCTCGCTACCGCCGTGGCTTCATTCACAATGGCATCATGGTGAGGGAGTCCCACTACACATTTCCCACTACAGATCAAAGTTTGACATTTAGACAGCCTTCAATCAGGAGTGACTTGTGGCTTGTCATCCGCCAGCCCAAGGTATCCACAAAAAATGCTAAGGCATATAGTAAAAAAATTTTTAAAGATTTGATTATGTGTGTGTACTCTATCTGCATGTACACCTGCGTGCTAGAAGAGGGCATCAGATCCCATTACAGATGGTTGTGGGCCACCTTGTGGTTGCTGGGGATTGAACTCAGGAAGAGCAGCAATAAAGCAGTGCTCTTAACTGCTGAGCCATCTTTCCAGCCCTGCATATAGTAAATTTTCTTACTATGACTTCAAACCAGGCCTCTCTGAAGCCAGGGAACTCCAGTGCGTCCTGACGTTGGTCCATATCTGCTCTCCATCTTACCATTCACATCGCATCTATCCCTGTATCTTCTTTTCCTCTCAGGTGCTCCCCCGGCAAACATGTGGCCTCTTCACCCACACGATCTTCTATAATGAGTATCCTGGAGGTTCTCGTGAACTAGATCGAAGCATCCGAGGTGGAGAGCTCTTTCTGACAGTGCTGCTTAATCCGGTAAGGTGCCAAAAGGAAACCAGAAGACTAGAAAGCCAAAGTGTTGTCAAGCCAGAGCCTTTGTGCACCAATGCTGGTTCTGGGACAGGGGTTCTCTAAGTCTCACAGGTAAGCATCCTCTTGCAGATCAGTGTCTTTATGACCCATCTGTCAAACTATGGAAATGACCGGCTGGGCCTGTACACCTTTGAGAGCCTGGTGCGCTTCCTCCAGTGCTGGACACGACTGCGCCTACAGACCCTTCCTCCTGTCCCTCTTGCACAAAAGTACTTTGAACTTTTTCCTCAGGAACGAAGCCCCCTGTGGCAGGTAAGGCTGGAGCTCAGGCTGACCTGATCTGAGTGGGGGTCAGGGTTAGAGGATTAGTCCTTATCAGACTCGTGGCCTAACCTTCAGAATCCCTGTGATGACAAGAGGCACAAAGATATCTGGTCCAAGGAGAAAACCTGTGATCGACTCCCCAAGTTCCTCATTGTGGGACCACAGAAGACAGGTAAATTGTCCACAGTTTATCTTATGCTGCCTTCTCATACCTACTTCTCATTATTCAAGTCTCTTGAGGAAAGGATTTATTTTTTTAATTATTATTTAGTGTGCTTGCATATATATATATACACATACACACACATATATGTATGTATGTATGTATACACATGTGCAGGACAGCTTGAGAGAATCAGTTATTTTCACTGTGTTTTGTTTTGTTTGGGTTTTGGTTTTCTTGGGTTTTACTGTGTAGTTTTGGCTATCCTGGAACTCCTCAAACTCCCAGAGATCTTTGCCTGTCTCTGCCTCCCAAGTGCTGGGAATAAAGGTTGCACTACAATGTATATATTTTTAATTTTGTGTTTTTTATTTGTTTAGATTTTTTTTTGTTGTTGGTTTTTTGTTTTTGTTTTTATTTGTTTGTTTGTTTGGTTTGGTTTTTTGAGACAGGGTTTCTCTGTGTAGCCCTGGCTGTCCTGGAACTCACTCTGTAGACCAGGCTGGCCTCGAACTCAGAAATCCACCTGCCTCTGCCTCCTGAGTGCTGGGATTAAAGGCGTGCACCACCACGCCTGGCTCTGTTTGTTTAGTTTTTGAAACAGGGTCTCGTTGCCCAAGCCAACCCCAATCCTCTGATCTCTTTGCTTCAGTTTTCCAAGTACTGTAATTACATTTGTAAGCCACTTACCTGGTTCTGTCACAGAGTTTAAAAGATAGATAAATAGAGGCTGGGGTATTTGCTGATCATGTACAGAGCCCTGGATTCCAGCCCCATCATAAAGCTAGTATAGTAGGGCAGGGAGGATCAGAAGCCCTCACTTGCTATATATACAGGAAGTGAGGCCAGCGTAGGCCACATAAGATCCTGTCTCAAAAGTCAATTAGATAGCAAGACGTGGTTGTAAAGGCTGTAGTCCCAGCACTCTGGGAAGCACAGGCAGGCGAGTGTGAGCTTTAGCCTCTGCCTGGACAGAGTGTATTCAAGGATGCCTGGCAATTTAGTAAGACCTAACCTCAAAATAAGAAAAGCAAAGAGGTCAGAAGCCACAGCTCTATGGCAAAGCATTTTTAAAGGCCTAGAGTCAGTCCTGAGTGCTAGGGAGGGGGAGTCTACAAGCGCTTCAGATAAGGCGGAGGGTGAGAGCCACTGGCCCCATCCTGGGCCTCTCAGACTTGCTTTCTCTCCCTTTGCTTTGGCTGAAGGGAGTTTTACAACCCACAAGTGAGTATTTCCTTACTTCCTTCAAGCTCCTGCTGTTGGGCAGGCTGCTTTTGGACCAGGCTGACCTTTCTCTTCCTGCAGGCACCACGGCTATTCACTTCTTCCTGAGCCTGCACCCAGCTGTCACAAGCAGTTTTCCCAGCCCCAGCACCTTTGAGGAGATTCAGTTCTTCAATGGCCCTAATTACCACAAGGGGATCGACTGGTGAGCCTGGGTCCCCTTGCTTGTTCCTCAGAGCTGCACAGCCTTCTCCAGCAGATAGCCAGCCTCGCCAGCTCGCCTCTGGGCTTGCCACTGAGATCTCTTTCCTCTGCTTCTCTCTAGGTACATGGACTTCTTCCCTGTTCCTTCCAATGCCAGCACTGACTTCCTGTTTGAAAAAAGTGCCACCTACTTTGACTCGGAGGTCGTACCACGGCGGGGGGCTGCCCTTCTGCCAAGAGCCAAGATAATCACTGTGCTTATCAACCCTGCTGACAGGGCCTACTCCTGGTACCAGGTGTGTCTCAAGTGAGGGGCATTGGGCCTTCAGGGAGAGGTGGAGAAGGTAGTTCCTGCTAGAGACACAGAAAGGAATGAGAGTCGGGAAACTAAACTAGCCCTTAAGGAGAGGTACCAATGCTGTTGTCACCAGACAAGAGTATGGCCAGAGCCATTGTCAAATGAGCACCTTATCCCTTTGTATTTTCTGTCCTGCAGCACCAGCGAGCACATGGAGACCCCATTGCTCTGAACTACACCTTCTACCAAGTGATTTCAGCTTCTTCTCAGGCCCCTCTGCTACTTCGCTCCTTGCAGAACCGTTGTCTTGTTCCTGGCTACTATTCTACCCATCTTCAACGCTGGCTGACTTACTATCCCTCTGGACAGGTACGACAAAAGCCGTTATTAGGGCATCCCATCCCTCATCCCAGTCTTCTTAACAACTGAAAGGGAACCGCATCCCTGTCCCTTCAGTTGCTGATTATGGATGGGCAGGAGCTTCGTGTCAACCCGGCAGCCTCAATGGAGATCATCCAGAAGTTCCTGGGTATCACCCCCTTTCTGAACTACACGAGGACCCTCAGGTGGGAGAGCATAAGCCAAGGGAAGGAAGGTTTTATGGGGAAAGGGAAAGAGGTTCTGTTTGGAAGAGACATCTCTCCCTGGGCAAGGAGGGTCGGTGCCTTGAGTACCCTTCTTGCTGACACCTGACGGCCTGCTCCTTTGAGTAGGTTTGATGAAGATAAAGGATTTTGGTGCCAGGGCCTTGAAGGTGGTAAGACTCGCTGTCTTGGGAGAAGCAAAGGCCGGAGGTACCCAGACATGGACATGGAGGTAAGTGGAACCTGGGTTACAGCTGCCACTCCACCTCCAGGGTCTGACCTTGCTGTATCTTTTACTATTTGTTTCTCCTCTCACTTTTTTCTCCCATCAGTCTCGCCTTTTCCTTACGGATTTTTTCCGGAACCATAATTTGGAGCTATCAAAGCTGCTGAGTCGGCTTGGCCAGCCAGCCCCCTTGTGGCTTCGGGAAGAATTGCAACATTCCAGTGTGGGCTGATGCCCCAGTCTTTCTTTACCAGCAAAAAGCCTGCTAACTTCACTGAGGGGCAAGTCTTAGAGCAGAACCCACAGGGGGATTAACATGGCCCCTTACCCCTCTACCTCAGTGGCCCCCAGGATTGGAATGGCTGAAAAGGGAGGGGATCCATCTCTTTCCCATAGTTTTGGGACCTAATAAAGGGGCTTCCCTTGGCATCCCCCCATGGTACTAGGTACCTTTGACCTATGAACCTGGGAGGTGAGGAAGAGGGTCCTGGGAAGGGGTAAGAAGACCATATTCAGTGGTTTCCTTCCTCGTGCCCAGCAGTTTACCTGTCAATGCCTACCCCTGAGAGGCCCCTTCGCTATGGCCTCTTTAGTCAAGACAGTGGGATCTACCTGTGGCCTGGCCTCTCTAATGTCATTCACATTGAATGGGGATGAGGTCAGACAGTTGCTCATAGAGCCATATATGAGCCCTAGCTGTGGGCTAGAAATGTCCTTAATAAACATCCTTATTTTTCTGTTTTGTCTGCTTCATTGCAGTAGGGGAAAACAAACCCTAAACTACAGCAGGTATCAGCTGTCTTTTCACAGCTCTTCTACACAAGGAAGAAGGCAAAGACCCAGAAAATAGAGTAAAAAAGGAGTTTATATATTTATAAATGCCAAATAAATACCAGAGGCCACCCAACGCCCTCTCCCAGACAAAGCTGTCTCCCCCAACCCTAGACTTCTAAGGTCTGAGACATCTTGGCCCCAAGCTACAGCCCAAGAGCAGCTGCCAGTCTGGGCTACAAGGGAATTGAGTGGGGATGATCTGTCCAGCCAAGAGTCGCCTGACCCTCTGTGTGAGGGCTCCCCATAGCCACAGGCCTGTGTCCCTAAATAGGGCCCTCCAGGGACCAGACTCAGGGGGAGAAGGTGGTTATCTCCAGAGAGACCCGCTGCCACAACTCCTTGGTCTGTTTGCTGCGTTTGAGGTTCTGTAGGATGTCGTTGAACTGCATCATGCCCATGGGTGTCAGGCAGAAGGCGCTGCGAGCGCTGCGGATTGCATTCACAAAGTCGTCGTAGTCGGCAGGAGTCAGGTGAATTAAGCGGTGATGGATGTACTGGAGGGTGGGTTGGAGGGGAATCAGCACAAAGCACATACAACCGGGGCCCCACTTCCCTTACATGCTGAGGGATCTGATCCAACTGCCCAGGAGGTGTTCCACCTTTCTCCATACTTCCTGAGTTATCACCTGCATGTATGCCTGCTGACAGCGCTGCACCAGTTGGTGGAAGGCCGGGGCTCGAAGGTGGTTGTGGGCATGAATGGGGTTCAGCCGCTGCAGCGTCTCCATGACGATCTCCTGCAGCACAAACGGGCTCAGCACCCCCTTGGCTGCCCCCACACAGAACTGGTGCACGTAGTTCACTCCTGAGGGGCAGGGGAGGGGCATGAGACGGGGGTGGCCACCTCTGCCCTAGGGACCCACTCATATATCTCAGCTCTAGCCCTACAGAGATCCACCCTCCACCCCAGGAGCTGAGGTAATCCTCCACCCCCCTGCGCTCGCACACATACCCGACCAAGGCCTCAACTCTGAGTAAGAGCTAGGAAGGAGGTCTGGGATAGGAAGGGAAGGGAAACAGGGGGACAATGGTCCTGAGGAGGGGAGGTGTTACCCAGCTTTGCTGCCAGCCCCAGCAACCATTTGACATCATCAGTGTAAGGGGGGGAGCGGGAAAAGTTGTTGGGGTGATCGTTGTGTGCCCGGCGACCTAGCATCTCCAGTGCCAGCATCCCTAGGAAACACAGATGGGCACACAATCGGATATATACCCTTCACCTTCTCCCCCATCCTGGTACCTGACCCACAGTAAACAAATGAAGAGCCCCTCACTTCACTCAGCTGTAGGTAGGAGTACAGAAAGGGACTTCTTACCAACACGGTAAGCAGCATGCAGATGGTGCAGGCTATGTGGATTGACCGGTTGACTGTGTGTCTCCTCTTCGGGTGGTGGAAAACCCCCGCTTACCAGAGGGCTGGGCTGTGTGGTCAGAGCAGGCAGTGAGGCACCCTGGATGGCTGGAAACGTAGATGCTGGATGGACACTGCTCACTGAGGGGAGATGGAAAGCCATGTGAGAGAAGAGGTGCAGGAGATGCCCTCCCTCCCTCCCATGTTCAGCGCACCTCCCCTCCATTCACCTGCTCCCTGTCCCCGAAACTCACAGGCCACACTGGTGGGCAGTGGGAGCCCTGGTTCTGTGTGGTAAGGATGGACTGTGATGGGAGCCATGGAAGGGACAGGGAAAGATACAGCTGTGGCAGCAAGCGAGGGAGGAGTCACTGAGTAAGGGTATTGCGCCCCCAGGAATGCAGGATGCACACCCTATAGTAGATGGCAAAAGGAGAGCAGATACTAAGCCTGGTTAGGTAACAAACAGGCATTCTTACATTTCTTACTTAGTTGCCTTGGTCTCCCATTTCCCACCACCTTACCAGGGCTCCTGGACAGCCCTAGTACACACCCAAAGTACTGCAACCCTATGAACTAGTGTTCTCCACATGCCTCACACCATCTGTGAAACACCAGACTCACCTGTGGGTATGCAGAGCTGGGCACAGGGAAGACGGCAGGCCGGGGCATATGAGGCATAGGGTGGGCAGGGTGAGCTGGGTGGGTGAGGTACTGAGGGCTGCAGGGCAAGTGGGGCTGGAGAGCAGTGTAGGGGTGCAGGCCAGGGGAGTGGCCATGCCCCAGTCCTGGACCTGGATATAAACTGGACCCCACTGAGATGACCGGAACCACTGTGGCTGCTGCTGTCACTGCTGCCGCAGCCACTGTAACAGGTTCAGTCCCTGGGGCACCCCTACCCTCAGGGAGTCCCCGCCCAGCCTCCCCAGCGGCCCTCATCCCACTGCCACTACAGCTTGTAGCCCCTTCACGAGCTGTGGACGAGCCGCCTGCTGTCTCCTCATAAAGCCAGAACCACTGATGAGCAACCTCAAACAGCACTTCAGGGTATACGCCCCCACCCTTGGCTGCCTCTTCCACGGCCATGCAGGCCTTCTCCAACATCAGGTTATCCTGGAAAGGAGCAAAGCATTAGGGGGAGAGGCCCTACCCAGGAAGGAGGACTGGTTGAGGGGCATCAGAGGGCAAAGCACTGACTGACTCACTGACTAACAGCAGTGAGAACTTCACACAGGCACCAAACAAATAATTGTTCCCTCGTGCACACCCAAAGCTCATCATACTCAGGAATCAGCCTGAGCCCTGAGTAGTCAGCCTTCTATTTGCTTGTGTGTTGTGATGGAATTGATCCTAGCTTTAGGATTATAGCAGAACGCATGCATGCATACACACACACACACACACACACACACACACACACACACACACAATAGAATACAACACATAGTATGTATTCCTAATTTGAAAATGGAAAACACTAAAATCAGAAACTTTTTGAATGGCAAGGCTCATTGATACCTCAAGAGGAAAATACCATGAAATATGCCTTCGTGCACAAACAAGGCTGGAGACTAAGTCAGTTGGTTGCCTGGTCTGCATGAGGCCCTGGATCCAATTCCTATGCATGCATACATACATACATACATACACGAGAAAGAGGCCAAGAGACACAAGATTATCTCTAGGATGTGTACGTAATTAACATATGAAATAAAAATTTCAAACCTAGTTTTGGGTCCCATCCCCAAGATCACTCAGGTTTAAGAAAATACTCTGAAAACCTAAAATCCAAAACACTTCTAATCTTGAACCTAACAGATACTCAACCTGCAATATGTGAAATGTTACAATGAGAGAAAAAATTAGATTCTTCATAAACTCCTGCATCTGACGGAATCAAGGGAAGGTCCCTAACCCGCAAATAATAGATGTCCCAGCTACTCAGAAAGCTGAAGCCGAATTGTAAGTTCAAGCTCCGCATAGAAACTTAGACCTCTTGGAAGAGAGCGAGGGAGAGGAGGAGGGAGGGCAGGCTGCCAAGTCTGACAACTTGAGTTTGATTCCTAGGATCCACATGGTATAAGGAGAGAACAAACTTGAACAAGCTGTCCTCTGACCTCCGCATACAATGTGGCACATACCCCCACTCCATCATGTACACACACGTACACACACACAAACACATTTTTAGAGGAAAAATGTTCGGTGATGTTCCCCCATGCCCGGAGGGCTGAAATCTGGAAGTACCTGTTCCTTGCACTGCACCAAGGCCCGCTGAATCTCATTGGGGTTCAGTGCGTGGGCATGAGGCAGGCAGCTTAGAGCCAGCTCTGCCGCTGCCCTCACCATGTTGGAGTCTCGTGCCCGTGACGCTCTGTCGGCCAGCGATGCAACCTCAGGGGGTGTCAGGTGCCCATCCCAGCATTCTACCAGTATAGTCAAGGCTGCACTGCCAATCTCCATGGCCTGCCCTTCAGAGAGAAGAACAAGGAGCACAGTGGGCACCTCTGGAGGTCTGGGGATGAGATCTTTCATCAGATCAGCAATGTCACCAAGACACAGCCTTCCTAGTCACCTCCATCCTGTATGCAAATCATGACATTGGATTTACCTGTAATCCAGGATACATGGGAAGAATAGGTACGAGAGAGCCAGTTAGGAGAAACAAAGTTATGCAGGCCTAGGGCATAAAGCCCAATCTCAAAGGCGCAAAGGTGCAGGTTGCGGTGAGGACCCTGGTGGCCTCCTGAGGAAGATGGATGTGTGAAAATGGAGGTGCTGCTGTTGCCCCCTGCCTTGATCAGAACTGTCTTCGCCAATTCGAAGTAGAAGTGTGCAGCTGCCTCTGACGGCTGATTGGGTACGTGGGGGGCATGACTCTCAGGGCGGCGGCCTTTGTAACACCTGACGGAGCAATGGGGTATGGACAGGGTTGGAGTCCCTTCAGAATGGAGTCCAACTAGGTTAGGTGGGACCAGGGTAAGTAAGGCTGTTGGGGGACAACAGTTGGGTCACACTAGGAATATGGTTGTAAGGACGGGTCTTTCTCCGTACTGACCTGCCAACGTCAACTGTCTTTGCCCGGGCCCCTCCACTGGCACTAGCCCGGCGGCTTCCACTGGAGGATGAAGAGCCCAGAGAGTCTGAGGAAGAGCTGCTAATGCTGTCACTGTCTTGTCCTCGACCCCAAGAAGTAGGGGCCCAGCCCCCTCGAAGTGGCCGTCGGCTTAAGGTAGGAGAGCTGTCCGATGTGGTTTCAGGGGCACTGCTGTCAATGCTGGCCATGCCTAGTACCCCCAAAATGAAGTCAGTCTCCAGCCTCCAGGACTAGCATTCCCTCCATGCCTTCCCATAGACTGTTGTACCTGTGTGTTTCTTTTTGGGCCGCCCTGGAGAGCCCCAACCTCGACCATTATAACCTCCACGACTGCCAAGTGCTAGGCGGCTAGGAACCTTCCCCTCCGGCCGTGGAGTCAAAGCTGCCTCAGGTGGGAGACCTTCACAGGGGGAATGTGGGGAACTTTCTGAAGGAGAAGATAGAACACTGGGGTGAGCCCAGGAAAGGGCACAACCTGACTGGACCACCTACCCGCCCTACCCAGTTCCCCCACCTCACCGGGTACATTCTTCTCTGTGAAGCCCTCAGTGGGACCTGGCCCAGCCCCTGCCACATTCCCTGGCTGAGCAGGCCCTGCAGAGCTTGAAGTCAGTGGCTGCAGGGCCCCGGGAGCAGATGGGGCCCCGTGCTTTGAAGGAGATCTCTGGTTGGCTGTGGCCGGCCGGCTGGATGAGTAGAAAGAACTCAGGGTCTGTGGCTTATGTGTCTGGCTTTCTCGGTCCAAGAGTTTGTCTAGGATCTGGAGAAGAGACAAGCAGTAACATGACGTCCTTTATTTCCTGAATTTTGTTATCTTCCTTTCTTCTTGAAGCAGCCTAATGCTACCTCCTCAGAAAGTCTTCCCCAGCTGTAACTACAGGATAACCTCCCAGCTTCCATGTCTTGGAATCTTCCGTAACACTTACCTGAGGACTGAACACACTGATAGTCAATACACATTGAAATAAATGACTCATTGACTTTATGCTCTCTGCTTCTCTTCTTCCACCTCATGCCCAAGCACACCTATAAGAACCATTGGTCTCTTGTTCTTTATGAGAAGTCTCCAAAATTCCCTACTTACCTCCTACACACAGACCAGTACTTTGGTCATTGTACTGGAAACTTGTGAGAAAGATTGTAACATTTTGCTCACTCGCTGCCTGGCAAAACCCCAGTATCTCAGTCCCTTACCTTCTTGAGCTTGGCCTGGTCATCCTTGTAGGTGATCATGAGTGCTAAGGCCAGGTCACCCTTCTCCCGACGTGTGCCTTCACATAGGAGGGGATGTTCTGCCTCACTCACTGTTGTCTTCATGCCTGTGAGGAAGGCCTCTTGGGGATTAGTGTTTATAGCTCCAACGACACCAAAAACACACAAGCCAGGGCCAGCTACCAGTTCATGAGAAAAAGTCCCCACTGCCTACATCCAACCCTTTCAAGACCTTTGCAACCTGTTGTTCTATTCCACTGGAATTAAAGGTGTGTCTTACACACCAGGCTCATCTAATGTCTTGTTTGATTGCTTGCTTTTGTTGTTGTTGATGATGATGTTTTTGAGGCAAGATCTCATGTAGCACAGGCTGGCCTCAAACTTGCTATGTAGCCAAGTATGAAAATGAACTACTGATCCTACTGCCTCCACTTCCCAAGTACTGGGATTATAGGCATAACTATCATATCTGGTCTTAGAACTGAGTGTGTGCCTGACAATTTCCTCTCTATAGCTTCCCGATCTTTTAGTCAACATTACATAATCGGTAACCTCCCTGAGGCCTTCCTTTAGATTTTTGATTTGCTGTCCTTTAAAACACCCACCACATGTAACACATACACACATTTAAGTTTTAGTTATTTTTATGTATGTATGTGTTTCGCTTACATGCATGTGTGTACCATGTGCTTAATGTGCCCATGGAAGGCAGAAGAGGTCACTGCATCCCTTGGAAATTGGGATTACTTATAGTTAGCTATCCTGAGGGTCCTGGGAGCTAACCTGGGATCCTTTACAACAGCAGTAAGTGCTGTTAGCTGCTGAGCAGTTCCAGACCCTCTCTAGATACTGACTGTGTAATAAGCGATGGCCCGTTGCTTCCCACATGTCATCTTGACTTTCCCATCACAGCTCAAGGCCTGGACCAGGCTTTGTTCATGAACGTGGTCAAGACAAGACACGTACCCAAGGCAGCAACTGCTGCTTCAAATCCTAGCTCCTCATCTCCAGGCATCTCGTTAGTCCAGTTTCGACTTGGGGGCCGGGAACCCGTGAGAGAAACCACTAGATGGAAATTGGGTTAAGTCAAGCAAACCAAAGTACCTCAGAAAAAACTGCAAAGGAATCTAAGACTGTCATCATCCAAGACCTACCCAGGAAGCTGCCTGGTGGGTCCTAAAGATGACTCTGATAGAACCTTAGAACTTAGTTTTCCTTTAAAAACAAAACAAAACAACAACAAAAACCCTCCCCTATCCCCCAAGTTCTCCACTTACTGTAGGGCATTATACCTGGAGCACAGAGAACATCAAAGATGAAACTGGCCAACATGAGGGGCAAGACAGGCCGATAGTCACACAGTGTACCCTCCCGAAGTTCTTCTGCCCGGCATCGAATGGTACTCATTTCACTGGGGCCCCGAGGGATCTTCTTGAGCAGAGCAGCTACCTCAGATTCCTGATATGCCAATTTTACCTGAGAGTACAGGAAGCACTCAGACCTCCTATACCTCCATGGAGATCAAGGCATAAGACTCTGAAATGATTAAGGAGAAGACAAATGACCCTCTGACCTCCAAGGCCTTGGTTGAAGCAGGAGGCCGCTGTAGCTCCAGCGCAAACATGCCAACTCGGAAGGCCAGGCTGTGGTGCTCAGGGCGCTCACTAAGCACTGTCAACAGGAAGGCTGCTTTGGTCAGAGTGTTGGTAGCCACCCAGGTCTGACGGCTTGTGGACACCTTGTTTTTCTTGCCCTACATGGGAAGTGCAAAGAGTTGGACAAATGAGACTGTTTTACCTCAGTGGAGATAGAAGGAAGCTCTCACTTGGGGTGGGGAATAGGAGCAAGGATAAGTGGGGCCCGGAAAGCAGAGGAAGGAGCTCTCTCTCACCTTGGCAGGGGGCGGCTCTACCTTGAGGTCAGGTGGGTTGGCTAGCAGGTCCTGGGCAAGCTCCACAGTGAGGCGGGAGGCCTCATTGCTGTAGCCATGGGCATGCAGGGCCTCAGCGCAGGCAAACAACACCTACAGGATACGGGACCGAGACTGTAAGCCTTCGCTTGAAGTACATTATACTTGATTACATAGCACAATATTCCTAAAGCACTGGGTGCCATGGTGATCCTGAGCATACCATAGGAATTCAGTCTGGTTACAGACACCACTATCATTCAACATGGCATAACAAGTATTGCTGAAAAAGGCCAAAAGAGGGAGCAAACGAATAGGATAACTCATAGGGACTTGGGACAGAAGGGCACTGCTACGCTTATCTGTGAAAGTGGGGGTTATCTCAGGTACACTAGGCTAGGAAAGCCAGCAGAGGCTGTGGGGAGCTAAGAGAGAGACTTTTTTTTTTTTTTTTGGTTTTTCGAGACAGGGTTTCTCTGTATAGCCCTGGCTGGAACTCACTCTGTAGACCAGGCTGGGCCTCTGCCTCCCAAGTGCTGGGATTAAAGGCGTGCGTCACCACTGCCCAGCAAGAGAAAGACTTCTAAGAAGACAAGGTCTGTTTTATTTGAGGCAGGGTCTCACTATGTAACTCAAGCTAGCCTCTAACTTGAGATTCTCCTACGTCAGCCTCCAGAGTGCTGTGATAAGAGGCATCTGCCACCACACGTGGCAGGGAGGGATTCTAAGTTCACCAATCTTGTGCCCCTATCTCTCAGAACTTTACGGTCTCTGAGAGCTAACCAAGCCTGGTGAGAAGATTGTTCCAGGCAGAAAGGCCAATCTGTACAAGTATGTAAGCAGGAGGGAGCATGGCAAACCCCAGGAATAAGTGAAGTACAGAGAGGAGGAAAGACAAAGTCAAATAACACTGGAGAGGCTGGCAAAGATCAGACAGGGTGGAGCCCACAGGCCACACCAGGGACCTTCAGTTTTACTCTAAGGACAGCAAGCGACCACTGAGGACTCTGAAGTAGCACACTGACACAACAGCTGAGAAGTACCCACTAGAGAGGGCAACCGTGGACCAGGAGGTTATGATACCCTACAGAATGTAAAGTCATGCTAACGATCTGGACACTTCCGGCCAGATCCATGGGGCCCCTCTTAGTCATTTGAAAAGAACACCCCACAGTCCCTCTCTTCTTCAGCCCCTCACCTCCATTCGGCTCTCCTGTTCCAGTGGCTTCAAACCAGCAAACAGGTCATGCTCCTCCCCAGTCCCGCCCTCCGCCTTCTCCTCCTCGCCTCCAGCCCCATCCTGGGCATTCAGGTAATATGCTTGGTAGTCGTCATCCTCCTCTCCAACTGCAGGAGCTGCTTCTTTGGTTTTGTGTAGCCCACTGCCACTGTCGTCTGTGGAAGGGAGGTCATCTCGGGTACAGACCTCCCCAGGCAGCAGACCAGGGTGGTCTGCAGAGGCTGTGGGAGGCTCAGGTCCTTCTGAAAAGTACACACCAGCATCTTCCTCATAAGTATCTGGGGGCTCAGGAAGGAAGGTGGAAGGTCCTCTGGAGCCAACCGAGGAAGGACAGGGTGGAGGGCTCTCAGGGAATCCACCAAAGGTGCTGGCCTCTGCACCCAGGGCCAGGCTGCTGTCATCCAGGCTCATCTCTGCCAGGTCTGGTTCCAGGGAGCTGTCTTCACTGCTTAGCCGCCGTTTGCTCCCACTGCCTGCTGAGCTCTTGCCCCCGCTGCCAGTCCCACCCAGTACCTTGGCTTTGCCCCCACTTGGACCCATCTTATGCAGAGCCTTATCTCCTCCTTCGGCAGAGAGGCGGCGGGGGCCCCGCTGTGAGGAGATCCCCTCACCCAATCCTTTGCGTTTGGCCCCAGGTTCCTTGGGCCTCACAGCTGGCTCAGTAGGAAGAGGTCGGGGCCGGGACTCTTCCAGGCCCCCAGATCTAGAGGCTCCTGGCCTGGCAGGCAGGGCCCGGGCCCAGCACAGGGCTAGCTTCCGGTCAGTGCCACTGTAGGTAACACCAGGAAGAGGATAAGCCTCTTCCCAGTTAAAGTAGCAGGCCTCCACAGCTGGCCGGAAGCCAGGGAAGAGCCTCTCTAGGGTCTTCTTGTGCTGGCCCCGCTTGACATTCTCAATCACCTTCAGTTGCCACTGACGCAGCTGTGCACACAGTTCCCGGCGGCTGTGGGAACAAAGGGCAGGAGGCTGTTAGAGGGACGACAAGCAGTCTGCACTGAGAGTGGGAAGAAGGAGATAAGCAGGAATTCTCCCTCAAAGAAAGATATAAGCAAGGGCACAGTGAGGAGGGCCTGCTCTTTTTGAGCCAGCACTATAAGACAGTCCAACAGTCATGGAGTTTGGAAAGTGAATCCTTTTTAGGGAAGGGGAAGAAGAAAGCCTGTTAGAAACAGGATTTACAAACCTCTAGTAGTCACCTCAGTGCTCAGCACTTCCCATTCCCCTAGGTGAGAGAAAGCCCTATACTCAGGCAGACTGTTCAGTGTGCAAGCTGTCCTGGGCTGTCCTTGTCAGAACACAGTACTCCTGGGGAGGACTCACCGCTGAGGGCTGAGGGCAGGGTCCAGCACAGCCAGCCTCCAGAGGGTAACCATCTCGTCGCACATACTTGCACATGCATGGGCTGCTACCTCTGACTGCCCATTGCTACGGCCTGTGTGACCACTGGCACTGCTGTGTGAAGCTGAGGTGCGCACACTATACCACCAGCCTGTTATCTGGAGGCAAAGAGAGATGTAAGGTACATAAAAGCTCAGAAAAATCTAAAAAGCCCTTACCCTCCTCTATGTTCCTGTCAGAATAAAAAGAGAATAAGATGAGAGAGGGAAAGAAGGAACCACCACAAAGCTCCCCCATCCTGAGGTGTTACCTGTTCATAGGTGAGGCACTGGTCAGTGAGTATTTCCAGCAAGGGGGCAGCATTGCTGTCCCTTCGCTTGAACATCTCTCGAACAATGCTAAGCAGGTTCCAGACACCCTCAGGCTCTCGACCCCTCAGAGGCCGCAGCAGACATGCCCACTCAGCAGCAGCAGGAGGTTCCGTGGAAGAGAGATACATAGAGTTTACATCACTGTAAAAGGAACAGAGAAGAAGGTGACTAAGGTGGGGCTGCTGACTGAAGGAGGTAAAAACAGCAGGGCTTTGACCTAAAGGGGATCCTGACCCAGAATACAGAGTAGAGGGGGAAAGACAAAATCCTTCTTCACCTTTCTCTGCATCTGTGTCAGTATGATCAGCCAAAGGAAGAAAAATAACTCTGGCTCTACGCAAATAGGAAATCACTGACTGTCCAAGATCATCATCAACCACTGAGTCATCACTGAAGCCCATGCGCAGGTACCGTGCCCATCACTGATGCCCATGCGTAGGTACCGTGCCCATCACTGATGCCCATGCGCAGGTACCGTGCCCATCACTGATGCCCATGCGCAGGTACCGTGCCCATCACTGATGCCCATGCGCAGGTACCGTGCCCATCACTGAAGCCCATGCGCAGGTACCGTGCCCATCACTGATGCCCATGCGCAGGTACCGTGCCCATCACTGATGCCCATGCGCAGGTACCGTGCCCATCACTGATGCCCATGCGCAGGTACCGTGCCAGTGCAGTAATGAGATGGAAGAAAGGTTACCAGTGGCTTAAGGAAGGTATGTACTCACCACAGATTTAGTATGCAATTTACCTGAAGACCACAGGGGAGGGGCCACAGAACTTATGTAGTGTCTTCTTTATGTTGTCAGTGAGTGTTGACTCATCCAAATACCAAGTGCTCTGGTCTGAAGCTGAGGGCCCTGCTGTAGGGTCTGCGGATGACAGGCAATCAGTTATCTATTGCTAAGGACCCAGACTCACCTAACAACAGGGAGCCATTAGGAAGTGATCCCCTGTGCTGGCAGCTCCCCTGCTTTCCATCTCAACACACTCACCCGGAGCCCCACACACTGTGTTGATGGCTGTGGACTGGGAGGAAAGGAGCTCGTCTAGAAGACGCTGGGCTGTGGGGAGAATCTGAGGGTGAAAGGACAAAGGCACAGAGAACAAGGCACAGGTGAATCCAAAGAGTCCAGGGTGAAGCAAGAAAGCTGAGAAGAAGGCTGAGGCTAAGCCTGAAAGCCAGCAGTGAGAAGATGTCCCAGCCTCACCCACCTGCTGAGGAAGCTCACTGATAAGGTACTGAGCAAATTTTTGAAGCTGGTCCCTTTGTAGCCGAGACAGGGACTCTGAGACTGGAGCCCGCAGGCAGACTGCAGATGCCTGAAGGAGCAAAGAACCATCTGAGGAAAGGTTTTGGAGCTGAAGCTGGGGAGAGATGGGCAGAGGGGAGGTAAAGGGGCTCACATTGTGGCCAGGCATGCAGCAGAGAAGGGAGGAATGGAGCGTAGGGTAGGGCCAGGATAAATTGGGAGGGCCTCACGTTGTGAATGCGGAAGAGGCAGAGTGCCACGACATGGGTGCACCATTTGGCCCCGGCCCCACAGGTACAGCTACAAGAAGTGACCCGGCAGCGGTCAAACATCACAGCTACATTGTAGGCCCCCTTGGGTGGGACCATTTGCGGTGGTACCACTGTGGCGCTCAGATGGAACCCTGGGGAGAAACAAGGGCAAGGTCAGAAGTAGCTGGCCAAGACCAAAGTCTCTGCTCTCCTCCCTAGACCCATATTGAATTACACAATCCACTCCACATGGGGTTTATTTTTGTTTGTTTGTTTGTTTTGTTTTGTTTTGTTTTGTTTTGTTTTGTTTTAAGACAGGGTCTCTCTGTTACCTTGGCTGTCTTAGAACTCACTATGGAGACCAGGCTGGCCTTTGCCTCCTGAGTGCTAGGATTAAAGACATGTGCGACCTTGCCCAGCCGCAAAGGTCCTAATCTTCACCCAGTGATGGAAGGAGAGGTTACTCCAGGCATGTCGGAACTCTTACCTATCTGCAGCGGGTCTTTCACAGCCCTCATTCGGAACAGCTGATCCCCTCGCTGAAACTCATCCGCACTGCCATTGGCTAGGCATGAATACAGACTGGGGGAAGAAGAGGACTTGGCCACAACCCCGCAAATAACCTTCCACAGACACTGAGAGACTACCATGCTCTAGGCAACTCTGTTAGCACTCCTTAGGAGAAAGCCGGGCACTTTCCCGCCTCCCTTATCTTCCTCTTAGCAGTTCCAACTACAGTATCTCTTTTGTTCTGCAGAAAGCCCAGCAGCCAGTGTGAGATCTTAGAACTCCATGCCCATTATCAGTACTTGGACTCACCGAATGTCCTCTTCATTCTCAGGGAAGCTCCAAAAAGCAATTCGGAGTTGGAGTTGTTCTGGCACTGGAGGATAAACTTTCTCTACCACTTCAAATGGGATGTGAAATGCCACCTGCTTTGCTGACAGCTCCACCAATGGGATTACCAATCCATCTTCCAAAACACAGATTGGGATGGTGGAAGAGAAAGGGACAGAATTATTTTGCAATAATTATTTGGAACCAGTGCCACACCCTGGGCACCTGTGCACGTGCGTACACACTCACACCCTCTTCTTGTAAATACACATACACACACATACATATATATTTGTTTGTTAACTTTTTTGTTTTTGTTCTTTAAGACAGGGTTTCTCTGTGTATACCTGACTGTCCTGGAACTCACTTGGTAGACCAGGCTAGCCTTGAACTCAAGAGATCAGCCTGCCTCTGCCTCCCGAGTGCTGGGACTAAAGGCATGTGCTATGACACCCAGCTATGTTCTTAAGTTTAAATGTTATATTTTTATTATATGTCTGTGTGTGACTTCGTGCGTGTGAGTATAGGAGCTCGTGGAGTGCAGAAGAAACTGTCAGATCCCCTGGAGCTGGGATTACAGGTGGTTGTCAGCCATCACACACGGGTGCTGGGAATTGAATGAAGGGCCAAGAAAAGAGCAGCCAGCACTCAGACCCCTTCTTGTTAGGTATAATGACCCTTAAAACTCCTTTTGGGAGAGGGGAGATGGGCATTCTCCAGCCGCACACAGTCAGGTGGCCAGCCCTGGCCCAGAACAGAAGATACCAGGGAGATTCTAGGAAACTTCTGGCCAGATAGGTGTGTTCTAGGACTCGAGTGGGTGTTCCATCTCCTCAGTACCAAGTTTCCCACATTCTCCGTTTGGATTCCTATTACACTGCACTGTCTCTTTGGCATTCACCTCTGGCTGCCTTTTTACTTATCACCTTTTCTCTCAATGACTGCAGGGCCCCCACTAAGGAGGAAAGATGAGCCAGAACTCAGAAAAATTAGGGGCCCCAAGAGGCAAAAGAGCCTACAAGGCCCACACAGCCTGACTTCTCATCCTCAGAGCCAGGGGGAGCTGAGTACCCTGGGGCACCTGGCTATTGTGCCTGAGCTCCCCTGGAACGGGAAGGAGTTAGCACTCGAGGTTTTTCTACACTATTTTAACAAAAAGCAGTAGTGATATAACAGACTACAGACCTCACAGCAAACAGTTACATTAGAAGACTGATTAAAAAAAAAATCACAGAACAGAAAAGAACCTTTTAAAAACAACAGCAACCTTTTTAAGAGCAAGCAACTGAAGGTGGCTGAGGAGGGCATGGGGAAGAAATGGTATATTCAGTCCAGATGTGAAGGTTGTTAAGGGAGGGTTAAGACCCTTCCAAGCTGTACAGCCAGATCCTCTCAAGAGGCTAGCAGGCAGGGAGGGAAGAGAGAGGGCAAAGATCTTAACCTATGCTGGACCGCACCAACATGGTGAAACTCTTTCCCTCCATGTTCTTAGTTACTTCCCCCAAAGTGAGAGAACCCACATTCTCACATATAAAAGAAGCAGGGAGATCACAAAAGATTCCCATTGACGCTGCTGTGACCTGCACATGTGTGTGCGCGCGCACACACACACACACACAGATGCTTTCTCTCCTAACAGAAGCTGAATACTACCCTCCCAGAAAGTGGCATAGGCGAATTCCTCTGGATCCTAAAGGGGCACCAGAAATCTCTGCAGCTTGCAGAACAGGTCTTTTGGAATGGCCTAGCTAAAACACATACATTAACCCTTTCAACTACTGAAGAAAGCCAACTTGCACCAAGGCCCAGGGCAAAACCTGCCTTGGGCTGAGTAGGGAAAAGATTCTAAGCCTCTGGGTTTCTTTCATCTTTACTCTCCTTTCTACCCGCTCCAAAAGCAAAATTCTCATAGCACTAACACATGACTTCACATGACGACCAAGAATGAAGGGAACACAAAGGAAAGGTGCTTCATGAGGACAGCCCTCCTCAGACCTCAGATATAGAAGTCCAAGGCTCCACCCACTGGTCCCAGACTTTGCTTCTAACAGATGCCAAGAGTCTGGTTTAACCCTATGAATTATAGCATCTCTTCTCACAGGCAAGTTCACTTCCACGTTCCTCTTGGTGGAATACTTTCTTGGTGCAGTTTATGAGGGGAGATTAACATCCTGGAAGCAAAGCAACCCATGCACCATCCCATAGAGTGACACACCTCACGTGATCACCTTTTAACAATCTGCGCCTAACCGCATTCTCTCCTGCCTACTTCTGGTATACTAAAGGCCAAATTCCGTTAAGCATTCTTAAAACAGAGAAGGGGTATTCTCCCGTATTTGGTCTCTAAGGCGTAACGGAATAACAAAAGATCTTTCTGGCCAAGCCAGGATGTTCTTTGCCACAACACAAGCTTATGTGAACGCGCGCCAGTGAGTGTATTCATTCTTCCTTCTCTCTCTCTGTCTCTCTCTCCTTCTCTCTCTCTCTCCTTCTCTCTCTCTCTCCTTTCCTCTCCTTTCTCCCCTCTATATCTTTCTACCCCCCACGCCCCGGCTCTGCTGTTAAGATGCCACCCCGTCCCTGGAAGGCCAGGGAAGCGAGTCCTGAAGTCTGCTCTAAGCTTGGGACAGCTCCCGGTCCGGACAGCTCCCAAGCAAGGCCCAAGCGGGACCAGCTTGCTCCCCTCCCCCTCGCAGTCTTCCCCGCTCATCCTCACCTCGCGTTCTGGTACCGCCACTGCCACCTCCGCCACCGCCTCCAGTGGGGGAATTGGGCCCCGCTGACTGTTTGCGCCATCCTCGCCAGTTCTGGCAAAGGCTCTCGGCCTCGGAAATGAACGAACAGAGTGAATCCTCCTCAAAGCGGTCGGAATCCTCAAACGAGAAGCGCTCGCCGTCCTCCCACTCCGCGAACATCAGCTCCATGGGGCCCGCACCCCCCGGGGCCGGGTCTCCCCCCGCGGATCCGGGGCCTGGGCCGCCGGCCGGGGACTGAGGGGAGGCCCGGGGCCTGAGGGGCGAGCCGGGGCTGGGGGTGGCCGGGGCGCTCAGGGCGGCCGTGCCGGGCAAGGATCTCGGGCCTGGGAGGGACACCGGGCCGGGCCTCACCCAACAGCGAGGTGCGAGCGGGGATTGTGGCCAGCCTGCGAGACTCGAGGCCGGGACGAAGCGCTGGGCGGCCAGGGCCTCTAGGCGGCTGCGGCGCCGCCTCCCCCATCAGCTGATCCGAACTTCCGGCCGCGCCGGCCATCACTACTTCCGCCCTCGCGTGCTCGAGGACTGGACCGCGTACGGGCGGGTGTAGGGGACATGTGTGTGCACTGCCTGCAGTTTTCTCGAGCCCACTCTCACACACAGCTCCCAAAGGAATAGGAACGGGTCACAGATTCCAGCAATTACTTGGTACCCATAGTGTCCCCAAAGAAGTGGACACCGTTCACATCGAGAATCGCTGGCTGTCAGGGGACCGTGCAGTGACCATTGGATAGGTTATTGTCACGCTTCGGGGCTAGGCCTAGGCCGCATTGCCTTCTGGGAGTTGCAGTCCAAAGCCTATAATCCAGCCACTTTAGCTTTCTAAAGGGGAGCGCCAGGAAAGAAAGCATTTGATTTCAGGAAATGGATGGATGTCCTTTTCCTCCGTACTGCTTTTGAATCTGGGGATTTTTAATCTGCGAGTGTGCGTGTGCGCACGCGATGAAGACCTTTTATCAGTATAGTGAAGTCCGTGGATGCCTTTCACCTTGCCTGATTGTTTATGAATTACACATTAATTGGGTTTAAATACAATTATTGAGACATATAAAACAAACGTGTTACGTAGTACTGTTTATTTATACATTAAAAGCCAAGATTGGCAGGGTATTTAACTCTTACATTTTTGGTTGTGAACCCAGCCTTTGTTGACTGAGCCACCTCTTCAGCCTCTGCAGGGTATTTAATTGATAATGTTTGCCTAGCATTTACAAGGCCCTGGGTTCTATGCCACCACCCTTGATTATTTTATATGGACACTAATGCTACTGTCGATTGTATCGTTTAACCCTGACTGAAATGCTAAATTTCAGCTATGGCTAGATATATTTCTCCTCATCCCAGTTGACAGACTTATTAGGCTAATGGGAATCTACTGACCCTCCTTAGTCTAAAGTATCCAAAACACTGAACTTCTTCATGTAACTAAAAGACCCAGCTTGCAGAACCAGGCAATTATAGTGGAATACACGACTATAGGGAAATCTAGCTATTGAGAGATGAGGAAAGACCCCTCTTCACTGCAGTAATTATCACACCTAGACCATGGAGAACTCTCATTTCTATACCACATTAATACTATAAGCTACTGCTGGGCAGCGGTGGTGCATGCCTTTAATCCCAGCACTTGGGAGGCAGAGGCAGGCAGATTTCTGAGTTCGAGGCCAGCCTGGTCTACAGAGTGAGTTCCAGGATAGCCAGAGCTAAATTTTAAACAGAGAAACCCTGTCTTGAAAAAAAAAAAAAAATTCTATCGGCTATTAAGAAAAGGCTAATTTGGTTGTGCCTGGAGGGGCAGAACATATATAAAATCTCACACAATTATTCCTACTACCAGAGGACAGTAAATACTATCAGCAAACCGGAGAATGTAAGAAAAAAAAAACAACAACAGTAATTTACAGTGAATTGCCCACCAAATCTTAGTCATACCACTTGGGAGAATTAAGTGGAAAGTCACTGAAATATTGAGACATGATAATCTACTCTACCTGATTATTTAATAGAAAAAGGAAATAGTTGCCAGAGGGGACAGGAAAAAAAATTACCTTCACATTTCTTAGGTAAAAGTTAATGACCAAATTTATAAATAGTACTGCTTACTTTTACATTAAGCAAGACTGGGCAGAGTATTTAAATCATTGGTAATTTTTACTTTTAATTTTCTTTGGGGGGGGGGGCGTTTCACTGTGACATGTTTTCACTGTGTAGTCCTTGCTGTCCTTGAACGCTTTTTAGACCAGGCTGGCTATAACCCGGAGACTTGCCAGCCTCTGTGCTGGATTAAAGGTGTGAGCCCACAACAACCAGGCTGTTTGCTTTTTTTTTTTAAAGCAACTCTTTTTTAAAAATGATTTTTGTTTTGTTTTGTTGAGGGTCTCTTTATGGCATTGCTCAGAGATCTGCCTGTCTGCCTGCCTGCCTGCCTTCTAAGCGTTGGGGGGAAAAGGCATGTACCAGTGTCTTAGTTAGGGTTTTCTGCTGTGAACAGACACCGTGACCAAGGCAACTCTTACAAGGACAAGATTTAACTGGAGCAGGCTTACTGGTTCACAGGTCCAGTCCATTATCAAGGCAGGAACTGGCAGCATCCAGGCAGGCATGGTGCAGGAGGAGCTGAGGATTCTACATCTTCATCTGAAGGCTACTAATGGAAGACTGACTTCCAGGCAGCTAGGATGAGAGTCTTAAGCCCACTCTGACAGTGACACACCTAATCCAACAAGGCCACATATCCATATATCCACATATCCACTCCCTGGGCACCTATACAAACAGAACCCACCATATCCAACAATTTTTTTTTTATCGTATATATCTGTCTCTAATTGCACTGCTATCAGGCTCCCTGGTACTAGTTGCAAGAAGCTGTGAGGCAGCTAGGATGGTCACTGTGGAACCCAATGTCAGTCCTCTACAAAAGTAGCAAGTACCCTTAAATGGAGTCAGCTCTCCAGCCCCTAAGTATATTAACTGTACAAATAAAATAATATGTATCTACAGAATCTCTGGGTATCAGTATATGCACTTGCTTCAGTAAGCACTTTGGACAGACTATTTGTGAAGTATGCCCTCACTGAATACAGCTGATGGCAAAAAGGCTCTGCATACACAGACTTCATTGCTACTTATGTATCTAAAAGCCAAAGGACTAAATGATGTAAAGGACTTGAAAGGCAACAAAAGACATTCAGACTTGCTCATCAAAAGCATATTTGGACTGGGCAGTGGTGGCGCATGCCTTTAATCCCAGCACTTGGGAGAAAGAGGCAGGCGATCTCGGAGTTTGCGACTGGCCTGGTCTACAGAGTGAGTTACAGGACAGCCAGGAATACACAGAGAAACTCTCTTTCAAAAAAGAAAAAGAAAAAAAACAAAAAAAAAACAAAAACAAAACAAAAGAAAGGAAATGAAGAGCATCCCAGGAATAAAGAACTTCCAGGGTTTGGGGAGATTATAGAGCCCAAGAAAGGACGTGCTCAGGTTGGCTCAGAGGTTGGGTGCTTGCCCAGTGAAGGGAAAGGCAGAGATATTCCTCTTCAGGATGGGGCTGGAGGTGTGAGGAGAAGCAGCTAATTAGAAGAAATGGCCAACTTCTTTTTAGAGGATTTTATTTCAAGACAGCATCCAGAATACGATTCATTCAAAAGAGCAAAATTAAGTATTTTGCCTCATTTTACCCTTCAAAAACTCGTAGCAATGCAAATGCAAACCGCAAACCTCCCAAACGTGCCTCTCTGTATAGCTTTTGGAAATGAGAGTTCATTGAAAATATTTCTCCATTTTCAGATGAGATGAGATTTGTTGGGAAATCTCTGTAACAACTTGGTCATCTTGTGGGGAGATAAACTCTCGGACTGTCCCAGAGACTCCTGGATTGATCTCATCTTCCTGGCTTCCTGAAAACACAACAGAAAACAGAAAACAAAAAACAAAGTCACAGTTCTTTAGCTTATTCTGACCTAGACCCATAATTTTTATAATATTCCAAACCCCAAGAGACCCTGCCTCAAGGAATAAAGTGGAAGAGGAATGGAGGAAAATTCCAGACGTTTACCTCAGGCCACCACACAGCACTGGTGCCCACAGATGTGTCCCTGCATTTTCAAGCACGCAAGCACTTACACACATACACACACACACACACACACACACACCCCAAACAAACAAACAAAAAACCCAAAGGAACAAAAAGGGGATTTAAAGGGATTGGGGATGTACAAATGATTGTTATCATCTCAAACTACTATTCTGGCTAGCAAATTAGTGAAGATCAACCTATGACAAAACTTAGCTTTTTCTCACTTTGGTGAGGGTGAGCCAGTCACAGATGAATGGGAGACTCTGTACATAATTTAACACAGGGCGGTGTGAACCATTTCTTTGCGTTTGGTTTTTTTTTTTTGGTTTTTCGAGACAGGGTTTCTCTGTGTAGCCCTGGCTGTCCTGGCACTCACTTTGTAGACCAGGCTGGCCTCGAACTCAGAAATCCACCTGCCTCTGCCTCCCAAGTGCTGGGATTAAAGGCGTGCGCCACCACGCCCGGCTTGAACCATTTCTTTGTATTCCCCTTTCTTTTCCCAAGAAGGCACGCTAGGAGCCAGACATCACCTGAGCCCTGGAAGAACAATCGAAGAAGTCCTGGATCTCTTTCCTGCACGCCTCGTCGCGGAATTCATTCTGCTTCCAGCAAGCCATCATCATCGACATCTCCGTGATACAGGTTGCCTCTGGAGGGGAAGAACTGGGAGACCTTCAGCCACAGGGCGACCTAACACCTCTCCCCCGAGATTACCTAGCCGCCCCCGCTCCAAGTGCTCACCTCCCTTTTCTCTACGTCGGTTCCCGACGCGGTTAGCTAAGATAAGAGGCTTGTTGGGTTTCAGTATAGGTTTTCCCGGGTTCGCAAACCGCGCCAGGCGGCCGCGTAGACTGGGCGTCGCCATTTTGCACAGCGTTCCCAGTAGGCTCCGCGGCGCCGTGCGTGACCCCTCTTGACCTCTACGCGCTTGGCGTGCGGACAACGGGCAGCTGTGCGCGCACTTTCCGGGTCTTGGCCTCACGGTGACACTGGATTCGAACCCCGTCGGGCCGGCAGCCGACAGCAGGTTAGGATGCTATAGGTTGTGCGCGCCCTTTGCGTGCTCGGGACCCGGCAGGATTCAGGGGCCCCGTGTCCGCGGCTGCCACTTATTTGTGAGTCGGTGTCTGCGTGTGGGCACCACGTGAGTGCCGCGTCCGTGGCGGCCAGGGGAAGGCGTTGGATCCCGTGGGGCTGGAGTTAAGGATTTTGGATTGCAAAGGACTTTTGTTTTAACAAGTCTGTGAGAATGATGATTCCTTTTGCCAGGCGGTGGTGACGCTCGCCTTTAAATCCCGGCACTGGGGAGGTGGGGAGGCGGGGAGGCGGGGAGGCAGGCGGATCTGAGTTTGAGGCCAGCCTGGTCTCCAGGACTGCCAGGGCTACACAGAGAAACTCTGTAGCAGAAAAACCAAAATAATAAAATGGTTGCTTTTTACAACTCTTACATGGACTGCTAGGTAGATACTGTTTACTCGTTTGGAATGATCGCACAGTAGGGTGAACGTTGTAACATTTACGTGTGACATACACAACATTTAATATTAGAGCAACTATATCACTTCTTTTTATAGACCTCCAGTTGTGATTTGTTGGACTTGAGTGTTTGACTTAACTGTTTACAAAACCGAATCAAAAGATGTGCTATATATAGATTCTTTGGTATTTGCAAATGAATTCAAGACATTTCTGCTAATGGAAGCGGAATCCAGCAGTCCTGTAGTTTATATGATGTCTACTTTAGAGCAAGGTATATTTGCTGACATTTTTTACCTCAGATGTTTGGAATTCTCCCTTGATAGCCTACGTGGATGCCTTTCTTCCGGAGTCACATAGCTAATTCAGGAGGGAAATTCCAGGAATGGGCCTGACCAAAAAGTCCATCTTTTGGTCAGTATTTAGTATCTAATAAAGCTTGCTTTAAATTTAGCCCAAAATGGTGGACTTCGTTTTTCTGGCGAATCCCAAGATTAACACTGGGTTCACATCAGAGGGGTTTTCCCTCTCTTACCACACCCTACCGGCAGCCATCAAGGCACCTTTTTTATTGTCACACACATTTATATTGTTTGTGACCTTATGTACCCCAACATCTACTTTGAAATCTTAGCTAGCTCAGGGTCTGGAGAGGTAGCTCCGTGCTTAAAGAGTGTTTTTAGCTCTTCCAGAGGACTGTTTGGTTTCCAGCATCCACGTTGCAGGGCTCATAATTACTTCTACCAACACCTCGAACGCACACATGGGTAAATTTCTTTTCTTTCCCAAACTTTAATTTGCATTTGCTAACAAATCTTTTTTATCCACTTTACAAAACTATGGAACACTTCACGAATTTGCGTGTCATCCTTGTGCAAGGGCCATGCTAATCTTCTCTGTATCGTCCCCGTTTTAGTATATAGGCTGCCAAAGCGAGCACGGAAAAATATTTTTAAATATCTCTTAAATGTTTAAAATGAGACGAGCCTTTGTGTATCTTGTTCATGCTAAAAATAGCTATGCCAGGCGTGGCATATGCCTACAATCCAAGCACTTGGGAAATTGAGGCAGGAGACAGATTAAAGAGTTTGAAACCAGCCTAAGTTACATATAATGAGTACTTGGCAAGCCAGGGCCATATAACATGACCCTGCCTTAATGAAACAAACAAAAAATAAATAAAATAATGAAATGAGAAAGGAAAAGTGTTTACCATTATTTTTTACAAGTCTCCAATTTTATCACCTCAATCCCCCAAAATAAGCAAATACAGGCCAGCAAAATGGCTCACTTGGTGAATAGAGGTGCTGCCACTAAGTCTGTTGAGTTTAGTCCTTGAGACCACATGGCAGAAAGAAAACTGACTCTTATGATATATACAAGTACAGGGTAGTACAAGCTACTACACACATACACATAATAAACAAATGTAATAAAGAAACCATGTAGAAGACACTGGAAAAATCAGTTTATTATATAAAATGAAACCTGAGATGATAAAATAAACACAGTAACACTTGTGTTCTAGCCATACTCTGGTAGTAAATAAAAGACTATTACAAACCTCTACCACGAGTACCCATGGGTACCATGAGTACCCATAACCTGCAGCAAGTGATGGTGCTGTATGCCTTGTAGCTGAGCCGCAAACCTGAAAAACTTCTTGTTGCTGTTTTTATATGACAGTAAAGCTTTTTCACTGGTATAGTACTGTGTGGTTATTCATAGTTCTTTCCCTTGTGGAAATGGAGCACCTGATTTGCCCTGGCCTTTTATGATTATTTATATAATGAGAGGGATAAAGGAGTCTGGCAAGCACTGAGCAAAAAGCAGGCCTCACTCTCCAGCAACAACCATTCGTGACCAGCACGCTCACTTTGCATAAAGGTCCTAGAGAGGTGAGTGTTCCAGTGAGGTGGTGGAATGGCCAGGACCCTGCACCTGCATAAGCGTCACTTACCCTTCCTGGTGCACAGCACACCTGAGTTCTGATTTAGGCTTGTACTTGTATAATACTTACTTTGCTGTAGAAATCAGCACTGCACTGAAATTGATGACTTGATTGGGAATCAGAGCTCTCTGACTTGTTTTATACTATGATATTTACGTTTATTTATATATTGAGATGGGGTCTCAACATAGAGCTCTGGTTAGCCTGGAACACTCCAGCTACCTGTCTCTGCCTCCCAGAGTGCTAGAATACTGAAACTGAAAGCATGCACAACCATGCCCATCTCTACTATAAAATTTTAACTTTTTTTTTTTGACAGTCTTGTTGTTGTAACACAAGTTGGCCTAGCACTCATGGACACCCCCCCCCCCTTTTTTTTAACACCTTGTTCTCTGCCCCCAAAAAAAAAAAAATCCAAAACAAACAAACAAAAATAGGTTAAGCAATTTCCATGCTACTACTGAAGGCATTTTTTACTAAAGAACAAAATAAAGATCTGGGGACATAACTCAGAGGCAGAGCCAGACAGAGCACATTCTTAGCATGCACAGAACCTTAGGATCCATCGCCAGCAACACACACAATGAAAAACAAAACTTTAGCAATGTAATTCCAACCTGGTCACATCCTTAGATATCACAGTATTAACCATGAAGCCTGGTTGCTTAAAGCATCTAACATGCATGTATGTATCTATCTGTATAGACATAGATTCAGAGATATCTGTAGTTTGCAATCAGATGCACTGATAAACCAAGAGACTTCTCAAGTGATAATTCATCAATACAATAAGCATAGCTCTAAGGCCTAAGGCATTCTTTCTGATCGCCCCAGAAAAAGCTCCTGGTAAGCAGTAGGCAGTTCATCTATATCTTCAAACCTACACTTTTGGTTGTGTGGATTTATATGGGAGTTTTGATTGAATATATATATGTAATACCCTTGCATCTGAAGTTACAGACAGTTGTCAGCTCTATGTGGATGCTAGGAATCAAACTTGGGTGGTCTGGAAGAGTAGCCAGTGCTCTTAAGAGTGGAGCCATCTCTCCAGCCTCAAATCTAAAGTTTTTATTTCGCTAAGCACTTAAGGGTGACTTAAATCCCTTGCTTTCTTCAATCTGTTTGAACTGGGGGCCTCGGGCTGTCTTTATTAAAAAACAAACACAAAAAAACCACATATATACACAAAACCCCTCAGTATTAGAGTTGAAGCTATAACTCAATTTATAGAATGCTTGCCTTCCCAGAACCACAAAACCAGTGACTCCGCACCATAAACGTTATCTGGAAGAACATGAGAGAATGTGGGTAGTGGACTGAATGGCGCTTTCCAGCCCTAGAACAAGGCAATACACTGAACTGATATCATGCCAATATTAGCTACTCAATCTGTTCGTAAGAGAAAGAATTCCAAATATACCTAAATAAGAAAACCACGCAGTAAGAATGATGTAAATGTTTGTCAGTCTTTCCAGTTTGTGGGAAATCGCCCAAAGCCAGAAAGAGCAAGCTACTTAAAAGACATCTGATATTAAAGACAGTGCAAGTATTTTTTTTTTAAAGTAACGTGAAGAGCTGAGCATAGTATTGTATACTTGCAGCCCCTGCTACTTAGCAGCTGAGGCAGGTACTGTCATTGAGGCCTAGGCTTTGGATGTTGGTTTGGGCCATGTAGTGAGACCTATCTCAAAAGGGAGAAAAAGGCAGAAAAACAGAACAACACACCCACACATAAGGCTTTGCCTCCCAACCAGTGTGCCGGCTGATAAGAGGAGGAATGGACACTATTTAAAGGTACTAAATTACGGAAGTTTTATAGATCATAGCCTGAACCATCCTGTCCATATTTAAAATGATGAAATGACTACAGACATGAGAAGTGTACTTGAGTCATCAAATGGGTGCTTCTGGCTTCTGCTTCTCTTTAAGGAGAAGCTATCTTACCACAGGCTGAGATACTAGCTCCATACCATTCAGGTGGAGAGGGCCTAGGGGTACTTGCCTGGTATTATCAGAACCCAAGGTTCCAATTCCCAATACAGGGCAAGAGAATCAGTGAAAACATCAATCATAGAGTATTCACTAAAGGTGGATGTGCCTCAGGTACCACAGTAACGCAGTCTTCCAAGTTAACAGCTCTTACATGAAGGCAGTTAGAGATTTTTATTCCGTTTCATGAAGATCTCATGTACATAATCCCAAAATTTCCTCTGCTGTGTCTCATTGTTGTGGATCATGGCAGTGAGAGCTTCCCCCTGATAGAGACCTTGCCAATAATCTTGTAGCCACATTTCCTTCCAGCTGAAATGACAAAACAGGAGGGGAGGCTGAGTTGGGGAGCCACAGCAGTAATAGACTGAGTGGTCCCAAAGAAATCATAAGTGGGGCCATGGTAGTGGCACACATATTTTTAATCTCAGCATCCGGGAGGCAGAGGCAGGGGGATCTCAGTTCCCGGACAGCCAAGGCGACACAGGAAATAACAAAACAAAAAACAACAAAGACAAACCCTGTCTTGAAAAACAAACAAACAAAAAATAAAGCAGATACTGGGCCTCTGGATAGGACAAGGCTCTGCTGTGAAGGAAAGAAGATGTGGAGTAAAACTAATCTCATCCAAGAGATAGGAAGGTGGTCACAAACATAGAGACATCATAGTTCTCCCAAGCAGCTGACACTGCAGGCTTGTCTCGCTCAAGTGTGGAGGCTGTGCCAAGGCTCCAGAGCCTGGAAATGATATTCTAGAGGAGAGCAAGGGAGCCTTTAGATGGTTTTAACCTTCACAGTTATTTGGAAATCTAAATAAAGGTACAGTGACATCTTGTGTGGAAAAGGCATAATCTGAATTATCTTTTTTTTTTTTTTTGGTTTTTCGAGACAGGGTTTCTCTGTAGCCCTGGCTGTCCTGGAACTCACTCTGTAGACCAGGCTGGCCTTGAACTCAGAAATCCACCTGCCTCTGCCTCCCAAGTGCTGGGATTAAAGGTGTGCGTCACCACGCCCGGCTTCTGAATTATCTTTTGTTAGTGGAACAGGGTCTCTAGTAGCCAGGCTGGCCTCAAATTCACTGTACGTGGCAAACTATGATCTTGAATTCCTGATACTCCTGCCTCTGTCTTCTTAGCATTAGACTTACAGATATGCACTACAATCCCTGGCTATTTCCCTAATGTTTTGATTTTTCTTCTAGTAAATCATATGTTCAGCATAAATGGACAAATTCTTAGTGAAAGATTCCACCACCAAGACCCTGTTGTGCCAGCAGCATATGTAAGCAGGCCTCTGCTGCCACCCACTGTTCAAGTCACTTTCTGTGAGCTATTCTAGTAATCCCTCTCCACATTAATTGTGCTGGCCTGTGTGGGTGGTTTCAACATTTCCCATTCTACCTCCCAAGCACACGCTCCCCACTGCAGGCATATCCTGCTCTCAGCTCTCTTCCCCTTTACCCACACTGACCCCCAGTGTTAATTATACACCTACTGAAAGCACTTCTTCAGTTCTATTTAGAGTGAACAAGTCAGACCGTATCAAAGTAAAAGGAGGGTTGGGGTCCAGCTCAATGCTAGAGGGCTTGCTTAGCATACTCAAAGCTCTGACCATCACACAAAAAAGATGCAAATGCTTCTCATGGGTATGGTGGCTCTCTCTGATCACCACAAGTTTGAGGTCAGCCTAGGCTACAGAGTGAGACTCTAGTTTGTCTGATTAGTTGATTACTGCAGATGGGGAAAATCCTTTCAAAATGCTCTTATTGGGCTGAGTGTGTGACTAGGTAGAAAAATATCCTCCTGGTATGCAGAAAGCCCTGGGTTTAATCACAGCACAACCAAAACTCATCTTTTGTTGTCCGGCTCCCCATCAAAGGTACTCAGCTCAGGTGCTGATCCTCACGTTGGCTTACAGGCTATTTATAGCCTGGCTCCACTTTATGTGCTCAAGTTTTCTAAACTTCCCCACACCTCTGGAATAACAGGTGTATCCACCACACCCAGCCCCCCAACTGCTACTGACAACTTAAAGCAAAGTGAGCCCAATGCGCTAAGAAAGCAAGCAGTTTGATTTGGCAGCTGCGGGACAACCCAGCAACCCCTTTACCTGTCATTCTCGGGAATCTCTTCGACTTTCCCAAAGCCAGGGGTAGGCACTGGACAGTTCATGTGCGACGACTGGGCAATGCGAGGCTCGGGGACAGGAATGTCCCCATGAGAGGATGCATGTGCTTTCTCGGCATTCAGCCGAGCCAGTTCATGGTCACAGACGAAACACTCAAAGCCATTGAGGTAATTAGGCAACATGGGATCGTTGACTCCCCACTCCCTGTGCTCCAGGTTATCCAGAAGAAACTGGTTGGTGATGCCTCCAGGCTGCTTGTATGCCAGGTATTTCATATACTCGTCATCATTTTTGTCCAGAAAGTCAATAAACTCTGCCAACTTTTGAGGGGACTCAAAGTCATCAATTAGGATGACAGAGTGATTATTGGGCATCCAGTCCCTCACAGAGGGTGATCCACGATACACGGGCACAGCACCCAGATGCATGGGGCGCCACAGTTTTTCTGTCATGTAATCATTGCAGATGGCATTCTCCAGAGCTAAGTGGAACTTATACCGGGACAAAAAGGCCATGAGTTCTGGATCCTCGGTGGTGGCCGTGGCTGTGTCCTGTAATCGCACGGTGGGCGGCTCGCGGTTCTGCAGGCACTTGCCATAGGAATCCACCTAAGCGAGTCAGAGCACGGCGGTCAGCAGGGTGGGGCGTTCGCCCGGCCCACCCCCGCCCCGCCCCGCCCCGCCGCTCTCTCACCCACCGGGATGTAGCGCATGAGCTCGCGTACGTATCGGTCCCGGTCGGAAGGCACATCGCAATGGGACTGCAAATAGAGCAACGGCGCGTATCCGCGGCGACGCCACTCGGCGCGCTCCCGGGGCGGAGGCGCGGGCCGGCGCAAATAGGCGGCCCCGGGCAGCCACTGCAGCGGCAGCGGATAATCCGAGTGGCGGCTGAAAGTGGCGGTGAGATTGAAGAGACGGATGCCCGGGCCGTGGCTCAGTAGGAAGTTATTGAGCGGCGACTCCTCGTGCAGGAGCGCCCAGCTCTGGTGCGCCAGGCGCGGCAGGGGCGCATCAGCCGCGCGGAAGTCCGTGCCGTAAAAGAGCAACGCGCGCGTCCGCGGGTCGGCGCGCGCCCGTCGATCCCGGGACGCCACGCACGCGCCGTGCGCACACTGTATGCGCTCCGAGTCACCTGGGAAGTGCGGAAACAGACCTGGGCTCCACCACAGCAACACTGGTAGGTCCACCGCCTCTCTGTTCCCTGGAGGCGGGGACCCGGGCCCGCGCGCTATCCCCACGGCGCCTAGGGCGGCGGGAGGCCGGAAAACCGCGCCATCCCACGGCTCCTCCCTCTCTGCCTCCCCGGAAGCCTCGGACCCGGAGCTGCTGGCCGAACAGACACTGAGCACCCCCAGGGCGGCCAGCACCGCCTCGGTACAGCGAGCAGCCATGTCCACACCGGACCCCCTCGGACAGCACGAAACCCCGCCCTGCGGCGGGTGGGGAGTGGACTAGGTCCTACGCCATAGGGGCACGCGGCGCATGCGTAACTCCTCTCAGCTGCAGGCAGGGTGGGGAAAAGTCGCGAGTAATGAGAGGGATACTGGTTACATCTTATTTTATTTCTTTACAAATTAAAGATGCATTGAAAAATAAACCAATGAAAAGAAATGAAAGGTCCATAGCAGGGGCATCCTGGGCTGGGAGCAGGCAGGCCTGACCACGGTCATTCCTAGCCCTTGTCCTGCCCAGCCAACTGGAGTTGGAAGATAACTTGTCAGCCACTCAGTCAATACCAAAGCCCAGTAACGTCCTGGCACCGGAAGACAGGGCTCCAGCCATATCTGCCTCTCCCCAACAACGTTTCTGGTGGAAGCTGAGTGGGATGTGGGCTGGCTCTGTGAGGTATTGCAAGTTGACCATCAGGCGCTCTACAGAACCATCCAGGATTGGGGCTTCTCCATCTGGAAAGGAGGCTGCTACTTCCCCAAGGTGTTAATATGTTTTGCAATTCTTACCCCAGGCTCATTCATCCACGAAGTGCTCACCAATCATTGCAGGGGAGAGAGAGCACGCGCAGTGGAAGTAGAGAGATTAGTCATCCATCCTCGGTAACTATGACTTTGCTACTGACCATCAGGCACCCAAAGGACCAACTATTTTACTCTCCACCACCTACGGCCTGTACCCCAGCTCTTGTGCACCTGTATATTTTGTCCCTAATATAGGAAGTTGTTGATGACACGGAGCTGAATTTGCCACCTCCTGTAATAACCCTGGGATTCCCACTTCTTCCTGCCTGCCCTTCCTCTTGGAGGCTCATCCAAAGGGACACACTGTTGCCAGGGCCCAGCTGCCTCCAAACCCCCAACACCGAATCATATACAGTGAACTGAGAAACTACATTCATTACAAGAGGATTAGCAGGAGAAAGGGTAGAGTAAGGGGCCTGAGGCACCTTCGATCAGCAGGACATGACAGAGTGGTAGTGTATTTGAGCCCAGAAAGACGGTGTCTCCTTATATCTCGCCCTCCCCCCAAAAGAAGTCAACTGAGGTCAGCTTACATGACTTATACGATATGGAACTGTCCCAATTTCTCTGTCATCCTGGGGTTCTTCCTGGAAGCTGGCCTGGGACCCTATGCCATTTACCCACTTGCTTTAGCTCAGTAGCTGCCGGATCTCCTTGTGCATATGACAGAGAAAGTCCACATAGGATGCACCTCCACTTAGGCTCTTGTCTTCCACCAGGAAGTGCTTGAACAGCATCTCCAGCTTGTCTTCCTGCTTGACCACGATAAGCTACAGGCAGAAGGCAGATGGTAAGGAAGGGCAAATGGTAAGGAAGAACGCATACACGCGTATGCTCCCTCCCCAGCTTCCTTCCTGATGACCTGACAAGAAATCCAGGACTCAGAGCAGGGCTACTGCGCTGAGCATAAGAGTACTTGTCTGGAGCTGGAGAGATGATGGCTCAGTGGGTAAGAGCACTGACTGCTCTTCCGAAGGTCCTGAGTTCAAATCCTAGCAACCACATGGTGGCTCACCACCATCCTTAATGAGAGCTGATGCCCTCTTCTGGTGTGTCTGAAGACAGCTACAGTGTACTTACATATAATTAATAAATAAATCTTTTTAAAAAAAAAAAAGAGTACTTGTCTGGCACAGAAGGTTCAATATCCAGCCCCACCACTGTGAAACATAGAACATCTGTGTTACCTTCATGTACCGCATTCTCTGTGCCCGTAAGCTATCGATGAGACCTCGAACTTTCTTAGACAGTGGATTATCCAGAACTGGCAGAACACTCTGGAACAAAAATGTATTCATTACTATGATAAAGTACTTTTAAGTCCATCCAAAGGGAACAACACAGATTTAGCTATCATCTGAAATAAGAAAACCAGAAAAACAGTGATAGCCGCTTCCCTCACCTAAGTGTTCTCTGATACATAATAAAGGGACCAGCATGACACTGACCCACTGTCAAATCACCAGAGTATTTCCCATACCCATCTCATCCTTGACACCCTGTTCTCACCAAGCCGCTGGTGATCTGACTGAAGGAGGACACGTTGAAAAGGCTCTGGACAACACCTTGTTGGACGCTTGCTCCCACCCAGACAAAGAGGTTGAGCCCATTTTCCAGCAAATATATATCGCCACTGCTTAGGCGCTCTTCAGAGGCTCGAACTGCTGGTGGTTCAGCGGTACTATCAAGGGGAGACTTTGTCTAGACAAAAGAAGAAAAAAACATCACCAAGAACAACATACTCCTTTATACACACAAACTAAGAAAGCTAAGTCTCTAGATAGTCATATGCAATGTACGTAAAAACAAATTTCTTAGTGTAAAGTAATCCACCCCCTCCTTCTTGGAGGCCCTGTGCTCAGTACAGTGTCTCACACTCTGATCCTCACTCGCACCAGTGGTAGGAGCCGAGGGTAGAAGAAGACATTGGTCTCAGCCACATCCATGGAGGAAACCAGCTGCCGAACATAGGCACGATCATCAGTAGTGACCTCAGCTCCAGGCTGCAGAACATCACTCTTCAACACACAGTTCAGGTAAACTGGGAGGAGCTTCATGCACTCAGGAAGAATCAACTGAGGGATTTATGGAAATAAAGTCAATGGTCATGAGAAGTCCTTCTAAAATGCAAAGTTTTGTTGAATCAATCGACACAGTTCACCCTGTAGTCAGTCTCCCTGCACCCCTTCCCTCTAAAAGCCACAGTAAAAACAAGGACGACAGTGACAATGACATAGCAGGTAGCACACAGAGTGCCTTATATATAATTATTTCATTCTGTAGATAAATCCTAGTTAGTAACATCCTTGCCCCACCTGTCCTGCAGAAGAAGGGCTGGCACAGTTCTTTCTATAACAGGCCAGGATCTGGGCACACTGGGTGATGAGAGTGTCACGGACAGTCTTCACAGGACTATTCAGAACAGCCCGGTATGCTGCATGGGAAGACGAGTCAGCAGTCATGGGTCTGCTTCCCATCACATGCATCTCCAACCAGCACACCTCCCCACGAGTGCTGAACTCTTAGCCATCCTGGACCTTCTCTCAGCCCCACTTCCACCTTGCCCTGCTTCTACTCTCACCAAACTTGGCCATGTAGTTGATGAGCGTGTCAGTCTCACAGTTTCGATACAGATCAGCCAGCTGGGTGCAGCAGTTTAGGGCCAAGTTGTGGATGCGGAGCCGACGCTGCCCTGCACAGCTGGTATAAAGCAGGGCACACTAGGGAAAGGGAGAAATGGGGAACTCACACCCCTCCCTCACAACTTTACCCAGCCCTTATCTTCCCATTGAATATACCCCAACTTCTGTCCCCTGCCCCTGTCTCCCGCCTGCCACCTGCAGTAGGGCTCCATTCTCTTCATTGAGCCGGTCATCATGCTTGAATTCCACAGTCACTGTCTTGTCTCCATCCAATCCAGCCAACTCCACATCTGTTGTATTGCTCATATAGAAAGCGCCAAAGAAATCTACAGCACGGATACCTGAGGCCATGGGGACAGGTCAGAGCTAAGGTAGGACCTATGCCTCAACCACATTTAACCTCAACCAGAACTCACCAGTACTTGTCCGAACCCGCATAACAGCATCAAAGCCAACCACCTTCTGTACATCCCGACGCAGGTCACTCAAGAACCGTTCCTGGTCATTTTCCACCTGCAGTCCATGCCCAAAGTCACATCACTGACCACACAGTTCACCCTGCAGTCAGTCTCCCTGCACCCCTTCCCTCTACAAGCCACAGGAAAAACAAGGACGACAGTGACAATGACATAGCAGGTAGCACACAGAGTGCCTTATATATAATTATTTCATTCTGTAGATAAATCCTAGTTAGTAAACTCTACTTTGCAGATGAAAGAACAAAAGATGAGCAATTGCGTATTCTAGGCCAGTAAGTGGGAACCTATCAACCCAGGACTGACTTTAAAACCTATAGTGGTTAGATAACCACTATATCCTGGGCTCAACTTCACACACCACTAAGTTAATCGCTAAAGAGCCACTCCACACATAAGCAGTTATTTTCACATCCAGAATCCTATACCTGGAAGCAGGCATATTTGTAGACAGAGCCTCCAGTGAGCTGGGGAACAACAGAGAGTGTGGCCACATCGACATATTGGTTAGGGAAGAGGAAGAGGTCCACACAGCAGCCTTGGGCCACACACTCTTTGGCCAGAGTCTGATAGGTACCTGTCTGAGGCTGAAACAGAGTCTGAAAGGGAAGAGAAGAAATGTCAAATAGCTTTGCCCACCTTGCATTTCTTTCTCTCCCTTTTCTTTTCTTTTCTTTTCTCTCTCTCTCTCTCTCTCTCTCTCTCTCTCTCTCTCTCTCTCTCTCTCTCTCTCCAGGGTTTCTCTCTCTCTCTCAACAGGGTTTCTCTGTATAGCCCTGGCTGTCCTGGAACTCACTTTGTAGACCAGGCTGGCCTTGAACTCAGAAATCCACCTGCCTCTGCCTCCCAAGTGCTGGGATTAAAGGCATGCACCACCACTGCCCAGCCTACCTTGCATTTCTAACAGTAGGAGAAAAGTTGGAAAGAAAAGGAAGAATAGAGGGGAAGGAGAAGGAAGGGAAAGAAAGAGAGAAAAGGAAAAGGTACAGGGTGTAATTGGGCACACCTATAATCCCAGCACACAGAAGGCAGAGACAAGATTACTACAGGTATGAGACCAGTCTGGACTACTTAGTGAGTTCCAGGTCAGCTTAGGGTACAGAGCTAGACCCATCTCAAGCAAAAAATGAGAGAAAACGGAAAGATTCTTGTCAAGTCAACCAAGAATTTTGTGATCAGGTTGGCAATAATGGGCAGAATGTAATCTCAGTCCACTCTGAAGAGCTGGCATGGGAAAGTCTTCCTCTATAATGAAATGCCCCTCCCATCTTGAGTCACACACCTTCTCCTTGTCTGTGTTGATCAACTTCCTATCATCTCTATTCTTCAGCTTCCCTGGGGCCTCTGCAATGGGCAAGGATGTGTGGAACAGAAACAGCTTTCCTGCACACTCAGCAGCCTAAGAACAAAGATAAACTACTCAGTTATTCCTCCCTTTATGTATCCATTATTCGTCATCTGTTTCTTTGTTGTTCATTAGGCACTAAGTGTGTGACACGGGTTGATAGTTCTCAATCCAGTAGATAACATGGTCAGAGGAAAGCGAGAGGAGGTTGCCAGGGACTTCTGCCTTACCTTCAGAGCTTCCATCCCGGCCTGGATAACTGGAGCAAACACTGTCTCTGTCTCTCTTGTATCTGCAAACATTTCTGGAATCTGATCCAATAAGCTGAAAAGACAGATGATAGCAGCCATCCAAAATTGCCACCCAGATTTTAGCTGCCTCTTATCTGGCTCCCAGACTGACACCTCTGGCCATCTACTAACCGCTCTGCAACTCCCTGGCCTCCTGCAGTTGTATCTCCCCACTCTCTCTTGTCTCCACCATCTGGCTCTTACCTGGTGATAACAGCCCGAGACTCACTGACATTGACTAGGAAGCCATCCAGCAGTGGCACAAACATGTCAGCTACATCAGATACAACCATCATCTGTGGCTGAGCCAAGGAGCTTTTCACATTGTAGAAGTGGAGCACTTTATTATAGGTGACAAAGCCAACTCGGATTGCTGACTCTTCTGCTCCACCCTCCCTGTGGAAGGTGACACTGTTACTCAGACTGTACCCAGACTGGCCACCTTCTTTACCTCCCACAATTCTATGACATAATGTTCCACTTGCTCAGTTAACCCAAACACCCACCATTAACCAAAAGGAAGCAGTACTTCCTCAACTCTCACCTAGGTAGGTAGTCTAAGAGTGACTTGAGCTCCTCACAGAGGAGCCGAACAAGACCAGTTCTGATGGCATTGTAGGAGACATCAATCATAAAGATGAAGGCAGGAGGACTAGGGAATTTATTGTTCTGTGGAGGAAAGAAATGTTGAGGGAACAGGGAAACAGCAAGCAGGCATTGAGCATCAAAGGGGACCGTGCCAGAGTAAGGAAAATGCTAACAGCTGATTTGGGCTTTTACAATGCTCCACCCACTGTTCCTCTCCAACTACCTTCCTTTACCTTACAGTAATCTACAGTAGCCAAGAATTCATAAGATCCCAGAGACAGCTCAGGACGGTCATAAGCATCCACACGTTTGCCGGTATGATCCAGATGTTGAAAATACTGGGGGGGAACTGTGGGGAGGATGCAGTATGTTATTCAAAATATTCATCTTCAACCCAAGTATGCCAGCTCCTAGCTAAGCCCCTTCACATCATTCCAATACCCGTCCTCGTTGTGCCTTCTTCCAGCTCCTGAGAAATGCTCCCTCATCTACCTAATGTGAAAGAGAACGATGTGGATGCGAGCCTTGTCCCAAAGCTCAGCCGTCACAACATACCATCATTGACACAACTGCAGAAGGAGCACTGGAAGCGCCTCCCTCCCTCGATGAATGTCATGAGAGGGCACATGTATGCTTTGCAGCGATTACAGCGCAGGGGGCCAGATTCTCCATGATCCACAACATACGGTGAAGCCTAAGGAACAAAGAGAAGAGACTGAGATGGAGGGAGGTTACAGAGGGATCAGACATATGGCAACATATGACACAGACTGGAGGGAGAAGCAGCATGGCTCAGGTATTCTGCCTGGGGAAGGAATTCAGTGGAAGGGAATGAGAACAACGGTAAGAACTGGAAAAAACTCCAGCTCGCTCTCTTCATTTTCTATCCCAAAATGCATTTCTTCTTACAAAGGAAGATGGCCTATGAAACTGGCCATAGCAAGCCGGAGTGTATGGAAAGAAAGCCAAAAATTCTACAGAATGGTTCCTCCTGTCCTGGAGATGACTTTTGCTTCCGTCCCTGTGTATCTATGATACTTTCCCCCATCACACACAAGAGAATTCTGTGGGATTTCTATGGGACACCTACTGTTGTCCCATAGATATCATCTTACAAACATAAGAACAGCATCCAACCGTCCTCACTAGCAATCCACACAGAAAATGAGAAGGCAGAACATATACTGTGCCTTGATGGTCCAGTTCTAGAAAACTCTTTTTAAGTACATTAGGTTGTCAAGACCTAAATAAACAGCTACCTAATTTTTAAAAAATATTTTTGCCAGGATTAGGGGCGCACGCCTTTAATCCCAGCACTTAGGAAGTGGAGGCAGGCAGATTTCTGATTTCCAGGCCAGCCTGGTCTACAGAGTGAGTCCCAGGAATAGGTGTACAGGAAGCCCTGTCTTGAAAAAACAAAAACAAAAATGCTAATTTTAGGTAATGGATTGACAGATGGGGGCCCAAGCCAGGTTAGGGATGGAGTACTGGATACAATAGTATTTATTTGCCTATACCCAAGCCATCAAAACTCAAGTTTAAACCCCCGCCCCCAAACACACACATACACAACAGAATAGCAGACTTGTCATCATCCAGAGATGTGACCACACAATGAGAAGTTCCTACATCCAGCTGTCTTGCCTGTAGAAATTAGGTTGGCCCTACCTGTTTTGTTTTAAGACAGGGTGTTTCATGATATAGCCCTGGCTGGCTTCATCACAGAGATCTGCCTACCTCTGCTTCATGAATACCAGGACTAACTCTTTGAGATGGAGTTTACTATGTGGGTAGGCTGTGCTGGGATTTTCCTAAGGGCTTCAATTACAGGTGTAAACCTCCACACACAGTAGGCTCTGGTTCTTTTCATTTGTTCCTTCTATGAACCCTGGTCTCACAAAGTAGCTTGTTGGCCTTTGCTTTCATCCTAACCACTGCTACCAGGTTTGGGCCCTGGGAAAGAAAGATATCAAAGATAATGTCTGTCCCCCTCCTGCCCAACCAAGATGTCTTCCATGCCAGCCAGAATCCCATCTAGAAAGAAACCGCATCCTCCCCACCCCCTTTCATTGTATTCTACCCCCTTCCCAGACTTACCTCCTCTGGAGGCAGCCTTGCCAGTGGTTTAATGACAGCGGCCAGAGGCACCTGAGCCTGTTTAGCCATGTCAGAAGTACAAGGGATATTATAGGATGTGCATCGAATGTAGCGGGGACTTGCATTCCCTGAAAAAGGTGGGAGGTTTGAGTCACATCACAGAAGCCTTGTTGATACCAGCTCTTCATTGGTGAGTCACTCCACCTCCACAAATGCTAAGAGTTGGCAGTAGCTTTTAGACCCTGAAGGACTGAGGTAGGGGGGAGGGACTGGTCTCTTAAGACAGACAAAAACATGATCCATAGCTGATAGCCTTAGAAAATTAACTGCCATAAGGAAACAGACATTAAAGTTCCTCTCACCTTGGTCTTTCACCAGGAAATTGGTGGTGACTAAAGGTGGCACCTGTCCCCGTACACCAGTAACAAATGGCTCTGAACCCCGGTTGTTTCTATCATCTTCAATAACCTGAATCTGTAGGAAAGAAGTGAACTGAGTGGGTGGTAAAACAGGTACCGGACAAAAGCAGGCCACAGCAGGTAGCACACGAACAGGTAACTTGCCAAAAACCACTCCATGCACCAGGCATGCTCTCCTTTTGGAGACCTTATCAGATGCCACAATACTGACCTTCCACTTTGCAGCAGCTAGCAGGAGATGCTGGGTAGGTCTTGGTGAGAATGGACTTTCTCATAAGCCACCCCCTGGCCTCCGATCATTTGTGAGTACCCTTTTATTTGTTTCACTCCAGGAAAGCTTATCATGATAAGACATGATTGGATTCCATCCTCCGTCAAACCTTTCCCTCCCTTCCTCTCCATAAGATACATTGAGTCAGAGCAAAGAGAACAGAAGACAGGAACCCATATAGAAATGAATCTACCCGGAATGGTTCTAAACTCAATGAAATTAACAAGGAACACAGGGAGGAGAGAATTAAACAGGCAGAAATGATCAGGTAAGGAAGGAAGCAAATGCTGCCTTCCTTTCAGGTGAGCATCAATGGGTCCATACAGGAAAGGATGAGTGCCCGATCCTTATGGCCCAGTCCTCAAACCTCTACTTGTGACAAGACATTGAGGAGAACAAACACAAAAAGGATATGCAAAGCTGGTAGTCAGACCCTTGTTCAGGCTGGCGACCTTTGGTCATTTACTTCAAGATGAGTTTGATAAAACCAGAAAAAGTGAAGGGCAAATAAGACTATACCCCGCAGCAGAAAGAGTTGAAGCTTACAGATAAACCAAAGTCTAAAACTCCTCAAATGAGAAGGCAGCCCGCACTCTCCCAAAGCAAGAAATCTCTTCCCCTGTAAGAAATGCTATGAACCTACATGTTCATAGCCACCCATCACATTTCTCCTCATAACAAACTGGAAGAATCTGCTGCTCAACTCTGTCTGGTTCCATCATATGCCACACACAAGCTCCTGGAGGAGCCAGCAGGACTAAAACCAAAGCGTAACATGCTCCAGGGCTGGCCATCCACCACCCAGACTCCAGGCACTGCTAACAGTTCGCTATTCCTTCCGGACATTGTGAGTTGGGGCATGCATATCCTTCAGCTTATAAAAGCAAGGATCTAGAAGTGCTCATGGAGGAGAATGGAAGGGATGGACATGGTGGATGAGGTGAAGTCACAGGCATGCATGAGTGACACTAACACAGGGTGACAAGCACGGACTCCCACCCCCTGCACTTACTGGACTAGGAATGGCATCAGGATCTATTCTGTGCCTGGTTTTCTGCTGAGGAGGCAGCTCATTAAGTTGCTTTTAGTGTTTTAATAATAAAGGCAGCAGAGATACACAGGGAGGGAGACAAAAGAACAAGAGGCAGATGTTACTTCTCTAACCCTGGTGAATCAGACATGGAGAGCTGGAGCCTAGCTCAGAATGAAGAAGTCAGGGACCCAGTGGATCTGGAATTCCAAGTCTCTCTAGCCCAACAGAGGCCTCACAAGGTGGCCTCAGTGACTCAGACAACAGCAGAGCAAGAAAAGCTCAGGTGCAACAAGCAGGAGGCAAGCAGGACTCTCCAAGGAGGCCCTAATGGGAAAAACCTTGAGGAACAGAGGGTTCCCTGGAAGGTCAAACCTATACCTAAGGACTTCCGTGCTGGGAGATGCCTCGGCTATCCAGCTAGACTTTCCTTCCTACCGTGGAAGAGAGAAGTGGAGTTGGGGAGGGAAGAACCTGTCAGTCCTCCTGGGTTCCCCCTTAGACAATAGGCTTCCTCACCATGGTAGTTCCTCAAAGGAAGAGGGAAGAGAACGAATGGAATATGACAATGACTAAGTATGAAGAGGTAACTGACATCAATGTTACAGACAGGATATAAAGCAGGCCCTATGTGAAAGAACTACTCTACCTGCGTCTGATAAGGAAGGGGGTGTATTCCAGCAGCTCTACGGGACAAACCTCATTGGACTTTATATGCACCCTGCCTTTTATGCTGTGATTGGGACCTGCCAGTCAATAGTACTGGGGTGGGGGTGGGGGGAGGCATCATCCTACAACACTGCCTACATAGGAGCAAAGAGAGACCAGTGAGACTCTCCTGCTCTGATTACCTAACAGCAGAGAGCTCCTGCCTGCTCTGCGGAGCAGCAGAATGATGCCCTACTAGATCTAAGGGAGTGAGACATGGCCACTACTCCACAGAAGGACAAAGATGACCATGTTATTGTTTATTATTATTATGTCTAAGAGCCACAGAACAATGCCCTCGACCCAAAGCTCTATCACCACCCTGATCACTCTTGGTTTCTTTCTTCCCTGTATTAAGGCAGTTGAGTTAAACTGCCTTAAAGACTTTGGGAACTTCAAGTCCACTTCAAATGCTTAGACTAAGAAGATGGTTGAAAATGAAATGTCAAAAATGCCAAGCAAACGTGTCATCTAGGTCAGTCTGCTCCTCTGATCCACAACGTATCTTCCCAAGACCATGAACCCCTACTTACAGGGCTGGGGATGGCATCAGGGTCCAGACGCTTAGGAGGCAATGGCTGGGGAGGCCCAGGCTGACTGCCAAAGGTAGGTGCTCCAGGGTATGGGCTCTCATAATTAGGTTGAGGGCCTCGAGCTGGTCCAAAGGAACCTGAGAAACAATGACAAACACAAAATCCCTTCCCTATCTCTTCTTAAAGCCTCAAGAAAATAACTGGGCCAGACAGTGGTGGCGCACGCCTTTAATATCAGCACTTGGGAGGCAGAGGCAGGTGGATTTCTGAGTGCTACACAGAGAAACCCTGCCTGGGGGGGGGGGGGGGAAGAAAAGAAAGAAAAAAGAAAATAACTGGACCCTTTGAAACAGATTATGAGGTCTAGTAGTGCCTGAGGAAGCCACTCAAAGAAAGGCCACGCTATCTGAATGAACTTAGAAGCATGAAAAATGTCTTATAAATCTCACACCCTAGCAATAGCTATCCCATCTGGTTTACTTAGCAAGCAGTACCAAAACAAAAACTCTCAATAGCTGGACAAAGCTTGACTTCTAGCCAGATGCTGGGAAAAACTCACCATTTTGCTGCAGCTGATAACCAGGCTGCTGAGGGGAGTGCATAGGTGGTGGCGGTGGTACTGGGGGCCCAGTCATCTGGGTGCCCGGGGGCAGAGCAGGAGCAGGAGGTGAGGACACGTGGTTAGCCTGGTTCACTGGAAGACTCCCAAAGCCCTGTCCAGGCGGGAGTAGTCCAGTCATGGAAGGCATCTGAGGACCACCTGAAGCTGGGGACGTGAAGCTGGAAGCCAGAGGTGGGGCAGATCGAAGGGGAGGCTGGACTCCAGGATGACCTTGAGCCTGGCTAAGGGGAGGAGCCTGGCTCTGAGGATAGGAGCCGTATGGACCAGAATTAGGGAAATTTCCTGAGGCTGAGGCCAATGATGTTGGTGGACCTGAGAGACAGAAGAAGTAGAGGTGGAGGCCAAGTCATTCCGCCCCATTTGGTAGTTTCTGCTCCCACCAACAAAATAACAAACAAACAAACAAACAAAAACAAATCAAAAACAAACAAAAAACAAATCAAAAGACTGTCCCTGCATCTGGGGTTCAAAGGTGAAAGAAATAAAAATTTCTAGGACCCAAATTTCTGAAAAGTGGATGATAGTGTCCTGGTCCCACAACTACTTACCATAGCCCAACCCAGAAGGGGGAGGGGCCTGGGCCACAGCACCACTGATCTGCATTCCGGCCAGCTGTGCAGTCACCTGTGTACTTGTGGGGGGAGGGCCATAGGGCTGAAGCACAGCTGGCTGGCTGACCACAGGGGCCAATGGAGGACCAAACTGCTGAGAACCAGGGACCCTGTAAAGAGAGTGAAAGCAGAGGTGACTTGAAGGTGAGATGTCTGCCAAAGCTGGCAGTGTTCCACACCACAACAGGAAGCTACACTGTGTTCCGGCATTTAGGTTCATCCGGGGCTGAGAGCTTCATACATGTACAGCTGTGGCAAAGTCAACTTTCCACTAAGCTCACTCCAACACACCAAGCACTCTCAAGTCAAATACTATTGATTTTGATAGACAAGTTACCATCTCCTGAGCTTCAATCCTAGATCAGTTTTGTGAGAAAGTTGAAATAAAAGGCAGACAAAAACAGACTTACAGCAAGTGCTCGCAAATGTGAGACTGAAAAATACAGATGGATTGTTGGTTGAATATTTGGTTTTTTGTTTTCCAAGACAGACTTTCTCTATGTAACCCTGGCTGCCCTGGAACTTGTTCTGTAGACCAGGCTGGCTTCAAACTCACAGAGATCCACCTGCCTTTGCCTCCAGAGTGCTGTGTGTGTGTGCATGCCCACATACATGCCAAGATTAGTGAATGTGTGGAGGTCAGAGAACAAGCTTCAAACATCAGTTCTCCACTTCTACCACGTTGAAGCAGCCTTTCTAGTTTCTGCTGCACAGCATACTCCAGGATAGCTGAACCTCCTGTCTACACATCCCATCTCATTGCAAGAGTGCTGGGATTACAGATGTGCACCATGCATCTGGAATTGGTTGTGGTACTTAAATTAAGGTTATCAGGCACTATTTCTGAGACAAGAAAGATGACTCAGCAGTTATGTATGTATATCTTTCTTGCAGAGGACCTGAGTTCAGTTCTCAGCACCCACATAGGATGGCTCATAACTTCTTCCCCCTGCCCACCAGCCCCGTTCACTCTGGCCCCCCTCCAGCCATATTTATTTCATATATGTGGGAACACTATTGCTGTCTTCAGACCATTACAAATGGTTGTGAGCCACCATGTGGTTGCTGGGAATTGAACTCAGGACCTCTGCAAGAGCAGCTAGTGCTCTTAACCACTGAGCCACCTCTCCAGCCCTAGGCCCATAACTTCTTGTAACTCTAGCTCCAGGAGGATCCAATGCCCCCCATGAATACCTGTACCACCACACATACACAATTTAAAAATGAATCTTAAAATAATAATAACAATGCTGCTTTGGAGATTATACATTTAACTTGCATATATAGGTATAGTCTTTGCTTGATTTTTTTTTTTTTTTTTTGGTTTTGACACAGGGTCTCACTTATAGCCACACTGGCCTTGAACTCACAGAGATCTGCCTGCTTCTGCCTCTAAGTACTAGGATTAAAGATGTGTGCTGCCATACACAGCCTGAGTTTTTCTTTGAGACCAGACCTTCCTATGTTGCCAAAATGGCATCAAACTCTTGCACTCAAGGAACCCACTGCCTTAGCTTCCCTGCTAGCTGAGTCTACAGGCATGTGCCACCATGTGGCTTCGCCTAGATCTGTTCAGAAGGGTTGTTGGTACTGTTATTTGTTTGTTTGAAATCATCTCCAATGTGTAGCCCAAGCTGGCCTCAAACATGTGATTCTCCTGCCTCAGCCTCCCAAGAACTAGGGTAGGTCACCACACTAGGCTTATACCACTTTTATTATTCCAAAATGTTCCCTTCCCTCCCTGATTACCAACAACCAACCTGAACAAAGCAGTGCCCCTCATTTTGTCTGACAGTGCTCCTCATTCCTTCGGACAGTGCTCAGAGACTGTTTCTGCAGGTACTGTCCAAAATCAGTCTTGATTCCCAGCACCTAGTGGGAAAGTGCAAGGACTCACTTCCTATCGCTAGCACCTGCTTGAGTTTAAGACCCTGGCTTCTTGGGTTGATGATTTCCACCTAATGAGCACTCTGACCTCAAATCTCACTTAGTCTCTGGCCTGTGAGGCTTTCATTTTCTTTCTAACGGCCTAATTTTCAGTTGGGGGGTAAATTTTTTTTCTTAAAAATACTATTTCATCTCTCTTTTCCAGAGTACTTCAACAAAACAGTTTTCAGGTTATAACAATATTCTACCCCTAGCTGAAGCCTTTGGTCTGCTGTGTACTGCAGTAGCAATATACCCCTCTAATCCCAGCATTCAGGAGACAGAGGCAGGTGGATCTCTTGTGAGTTTGAGGTCCAACCTGGTCTACAGAATGAGTTCCAGGACTGCCAGAGCTACACAGTGAAACCATACTGAAAATCTGCCCACTTCTCCAATTTCTTGACTCTGCAATTTGCCTGTCTATTATCATGAATTGTGTCCCCAGTTTGCCTTATCTAAGACTTACACTCCGTGCTAATATATGGATACAAGACACTTGGTAAGTGCCAGGAATCATTTTTCCATTTCCATATCCACTACCTGGTTATATTTTTTTCATCTGCTACCAGAACCCAAACAACATCCTGAGACAGGACCTCCCTCCTTTCATGGACTCTGATGCAAAGAGAACTTTATCAGGTTCTCATTATGCAGCTTTCCTTCTGAGTCTGTTCATTTCAGAACTGGCTGTGTACAAATTTAGCCAGTCAGCCCTACTAAGTGCCTGGCCTAGTGAAAAGGGAGACAGATACAGGCAGCTCTGAGCTCCTTCCCGTTTCCTCCTTAGCATAAACTCATGAGGACTGGAACCACTGTGGGAATAGATATCTGGAAAAGTGGGGGGAACTCCAGGTTTGCAAAAAGATAATATGGAAAAGAACCCAGGTACTAAGATGGGTCCACAAAAGAGCAGGACATTAGTAGTACCTGTAACCTGGGAAGGCTGGCAACATGGCACAGTGGGTAAAGATGCTTGCTGTCAAGTCTAAAGACTTTTGAGTTTGATTCCCAGAACCCAAACACTGGGAGAGAACTGATTACTACACGTTGTCCTGACTCTCCATACATGCCCACACACATATCACTCACACATACAAAATAAATCAATGTAATAGGAGAGATAAAAGAAAAAAAATAGACCCTCATACTATTCCTAACCTACTTTCATCACATTGATTTCAGGCTCACCTAGTACATACCTTTGCATCTGAGCTGTGGAACTCGGCCCATTCTGTATATCACCTTGGCCAAACTGGCCATATGTAGTCTGACCACAAGGGACCTGTGCTGCAGAGGCTGGAGGTGCCCCTGAGGAAGGTGGGGCTCTTGGCACACCTAAGGGTAAAGAACAGAAACTAAATGCATGGGAAATAACTTTCTCCTCCATCTTGAGGCAAGAATGCAAAACAAGAATCAGTAAGAGAAACCTTCACTGACCTCACAGCAAAACGGATACCACGCCACTCTCATCTGGCATGTGAATGTCCAACAAACAGGCTACTTGTTCTGACTCTGAAGCTGATCAGAACAACACAACGTGGGACCTTCCTCTCACTAACACACACTTTCTCATTCAATCTAAGACAGCCTTCAACCTTTTTCAGGAAAACATCTTACTCCACAACTTAGAAACTTGGATACATGTAGAGGGTGATGTAGAAGATGATGAGCAAGAATATAGTGAACTATTCTATAAGAACGTAGGGCTTGGCAGGCAGTGGTGGCGCACGCCTTTAATCCCAACACTTGGAAGGCAGAGGCAGGCAGATCTCTGAATTTGAGGCCAGCCTGGTCTACAGAGTGAGTTCCAGGACAGCCAGAGCTACACAGAGAAGTCCTATCTTTAAAAAAACAAAAGAAGGAGAGAGAGGCAGAGAGAAAGAGACACAGAGAGAGAGAGAGAAATTATGGAACCCAGGATGTAGTCAGTTACTTGCCTAGTGTGAAGCCTTGGATTCAACCCCCAGCACCTGCCAGGGCCTGGAAAGATGGCTCAGTAGTTTAAGACCTGGGTTCTAGTTGCAGAGGATCTATGCTCCATTCCTAGATGGTTCACAACCTTCGCTAACTCCATTTCTAGAGAATCGGAGCCCTTCTTCTGATTTCTGAATCCATACATGCAGGCAAAACAGTCTCACCAGTAAAAAAATAAAATAAAAATAAAAATGTAGTGAATCTAAAATAAACTACATGGGGGTACACACCTATAATCCTAGCATTTGGGAGTCAAGAGGACCAGAAATTCACGAAACAGAGCGTGGAAGTGGGGTATGTTTGCATGTTTGTTTTGTTTTGCTGGGGCCTGAATCCAGGGTCTCATGCATGCTTGGTTAGTGTTCCTTCACTGAGCTATGCCGGCCACCAGAAAGGCTGCTCAGACCCCGCTTTGTACACTTCTTATATCCTATGCACACTCTTCTTGCCCACTTCCATGTTCAGGAGAGTTCTCACAAGTTGGAGACCTTGTTTTTTCCTCCAAGAGTTCTGCAGGACAGTCGGCTTATCCCATTGTTAATGCCGTTACCTACATTCTCACAAAAGCTGGGCTCTGTCCTTTCTCTGATCACACCTCCCCTCAGCACTGCTTCCACTGAGCTTAGGCACGCTTTGAAAATGTCCTGGCCATAGGAGAAGTCAGATTCACAAGCTGAACTTTTCACTAACCGTAACAGCCCGACAGATGTCCTTCAATAACAAGCCTCTTTCAAAAGAGAACGACAGACTACATTCTGAGAAGTCAAACATAACAGAGCAAAAATGGACTCTGTCCAGTCAAAGTTCCACTCCAGATCAGGGCACTTCTAAAAGAACCAAGACCTAATTTTACTACTTCACCATTTGCTTTTGACAGTGATTAAAGTTCATTCATTTTCAAAACCTACCCATGCCTTGCCTGCCTGATACTTCCCTTCTTTATTAATATACTCCCTTCAAGTTTTCCTATGTATTTATTTAGATGTGAGTGTGTACTTTATTTGTATGTGTAAGAGTGCTCTGCTCACATGGATGGCTGTGCATTACATGCATGATTGGCGCCTGCAGTGGTCAAAGAGGGTATTGGATCCCTTGAAACTGGAGTTATGGGTGGTTTGAGCTGCCATTTGGGTCCTGGAAATTGAACCTGAATCATCTCCAAAACTAAGAAGTGCTCTTGCTGGGCGTGGTGGCGCACACCTTTGATCCCAGCACTCGGGAGGCAGAGGCAGGCGGATTTCTGAGTTCAAGGCCAGCCTGGTCTACAAAGTGAGTTCCAGGACAGCCAGGGCTACACAGAAAAACCCTGTCTCAAAAACAAAACAAAAAAAAAAAAGTGCCACTAAGCCCTCTCTCTAACCCCCATAAAATGATATTATGTTTTTATTGCATGAGATCAGAAGTCAATTGTTCTCTCCTTCCACGCACGGTATGTATCTCAGGGATTGAACTTAGGTCATTATGCTTAGTGGCAAACACCTTTACCTGCTGAACTATCTCAAGTCTCTAAAAACACCCCACCCACATCATTCATTCATTCATTCATTCATGGTTCTGGGGATTGAGGCTAGAATCTCATACTTGTTAGGCAAGTACTTTGCTAATAATTTATAACTTCTTTTTTTCATTTTTATTTTTAAACAGACTCTTACTCTGTTCCCTAAATTGGATTTGGACTCACTCTACAGCCCAGGCAAGCCTTGAGGTTCCTCCTACTGCACCCTCCCTTATAACTGGAATTACAGGCCTGTGACAGTAGGCCTGGTGGAATCTACTCCCAAACATAGGGTTTGGTTGCTGGGCAGTGGTGGTGCACACCTTTAATCCCAGCACTGGGGAGGCAGAGGCAGGCTGATCTCTGAGTTCCAGGCCAGTGTGGTCTACAGAGAGAGTTTCAGGATGGCCAGGGATATCCAGAGAAATCCTGTCTGGAAAACAACAACAAAAGACTCACAGAGTTTGGCATCCTCTACCTCTTCAGCCAGCACAACCAAAAGTCTACTATTAATAACTTTATAAGATGTGCCAGGTTAGCATGTGGAGGGCCAGCTACCTTTCTTGGAAAAGTAATATCAAACAAAGCTGAGGACTGGCAGCAGCGTAGCTCAACACTAAAGCATATATACACGGGGCCGACATTCAACTCCTCCCCAAGAGATACACAGAGAATCTAATGCAACACAAGAGTCTCTTATTTCACTCACATCACACAACATTCAAGAAGAGGAAACCCAAGCAAAGGAAAATAAAGACAGTAAAAGATCCAGGGAGTACCCTATGTCAAGCATACAAAAACACTTTTACACTCAGATTCATTTACACACATATGTGTCCCAGAGTAGTATTATAGTAAGAACCAGAAGTCAAATAAGAGGCATTTTCAACACATATGAGGAACAAGTGACTTCAGGGAGACAAAGTCAACAGGCAACACAAGAGCTATGACCACAACCCTTCCATCCAGCTCTCAGTAATACAGTAACAGTAATGATGCTGTCCAGGGTGACACCCACCAAAGTGAGCTGTTGCTGAATCTGGAAGATGCATTCTTCCTAGGTGGCTTAGGTAGAACAGTCACATGTAAAAACGAGGCGAGACAAGACTATTCCCAGGGCCTTCATTTTCAAAGAGTCAGACTCATGTTCCTCAGTCACAGGACCTAAGCAGCTTTGTTAAAGCAACACAATCGAACCTGAAGACTGCTCATTCCCTTCCCTAGCTCAAAACATACCTTGAGGAGGTGCCTGCTGATAACCTGGCACTGGGCCATTGTAGGCTCCATAGGGAGTAGCAGGGGCTGCAGGTCCTGGTTGCCCACCATAACTCGACTGATGATACCCTGGGTAGATGGGCTGGTTCTGCCCATATGGTGGAACAGGTGGAGCTGACTGGTTGACATTCATTATGAGAGCATCCCCGATTTGATCTCACCTATTGAATGAAGGAAAAGAACGAAATCAGTCAAAACAAACTTTCTACGGAGGGAGCAACTATTCAGGGAAGGAAGGAAGAGATGAAAAGGGATTGACCTTATCAGGCTGTGATCAGTTGAACTATTCCCACACTACTACAGGATCTCAGAAACTTCCTGCCCCGCCAGTATGCAGTCACTTTCTTCAAAGCAAGGGTTTTGTTACTGTGAACCCCATGTTGTGTCACTGCCAAGAAGGTATAAATTTCAACTTCAGACAGACTTAATGGAACAGAACAGCAGCAGCCATTCTCCAGTGGTATGACTTTCAGTGTCCAGGCAGTCACACAGAGTCCTCTGCCTGATAACTACCATGATGTTACAGGTAAATAAAGCAATGTTTCCACTTTCCATTCATTGTATCTACCACCAAGTCATCCATTCATCCCCCAAAACAGAATAACTTCAAATGTACTAGGTTTTGTTCAAACACACACACACACACACACACACACACACACACACACACACAAAGAAAAACTGTAAAGTAGCTATTTGGGAGAAACAGTATTCTTTGTCTGACCTACAATAATCCAAATGTTACTCTGACCCCAGTCTTTCCATGAACAGAATGTATTAACCTCACAAATGAAACATTTAAGATAAAAAAAAAGTAGCAATATTCCATGGCAAAGGTCATTCATCTCATGTCTCAAGCAGAGGACTATGGGTATTCTACATCCAAGAGCATGCCTGTAATTGTTTCTGTTCTAAGGTTTGTTTGATAGGTCGCTATCAAACTATTGCAATCTTGCCCAGGAACAGAAGGATGAGTTGGAGGTCCTTTTCAGGGGTCATTCCAACAAGGGGACTGGAGATCTAAACATCCTTCTAGTTATTATACAGGCAGAAGAGGCCCAGGAAGAGTGAGACCTCCTTTCAGGTGCTGCAGTAGAACAATAGGTTTCTCTTTGCTAGGAGAGCCCAGAAGCTAAACCGCTGCCGGACTGAAAACTCTGTAAAGTCAAAGCCATTTTAGAACAGTCCTTCCAAACGCTAAACGTTGCACATGCCACCAACATCAAGCCTGGGAAACGTCCCTCTCCCTTTAATTTCCTGAAGGAGGCTGAGGGACCGAATAAGCTCAGAGTCAAACTCCAATCTTGACTCCATTCTAGGGGGATAGCCGAGGGTGACAACCGAAAGGGGCGGGGCAAGCTTCCTAGAACTCTGAAAGTACCCGAGATGCGGAGGCTTGAGCGCTCCAGAGATCGAGATCCGGAAGCCAAGCCAGCCTCTAGGGCCACGAAGAGGGCCGGTTCACTAAGCAGTAAAGACCAATCCTCTAATGCCCTTCAACATGCTGGGAGGGCGAAGCGAGCCGGAACCTGGGCCAGGAGGTGAAGGGAGGGGTCCGGGGACCTAAGACCGATCGCCGGCCACAGATGCGAGAGGTGAGGGTCTCTTTCTAGGCCCCGCCTCCAGGCTCCTCCCTTTCCTCTAAAACCGGACAGCGATCAGGCCAAAAATACCCTGGCCTCTCCTCAGCATTCCTCCCCACCACGCAACCTCGCGATGCCACTCCTCACCCGGCTCCAGATCCAGGTTCGACTTCGTTCCTAACGTCAAGGCTCCCAGGCTCAACTTCCGGTTCCGAGGGGGGGGGGGCTGGCGTGCCGTCCCCGGAAGTTCCGCCCCATGCTCTAGGGCTAGGCCACTCCTTCTGCCACGTCGGCCTTAGGCACGCTTCCGGAAACCCGGATGTTGCGCATGCGTATGTGGTGTATCCCGTCATGGACGCAGTCTGTAAAGTATTGCTGAGTTTCATGCTTTTTTTTTTTTTTTTTTTTTTCTTTCCTTTCCAGATTTTTCCACATTTTCCAGACTTTTTTTATGGCTTTACCAGCTGAGAGGGTATTGAGAAAACTAGGTCAGATTATTTTTAGTAACGCTCCCTTCGTCGTGTGTTGACTTTAAGGACAGCTAGTCTTGTATCCACTTCCTGTTAACCTTTCACCCCGTTGATTTGCGTCCCTACGGTAGAGCTCACCCTGACCTTTGAGCCACACGTGGTAGTGGTAGGGTGGGTTCTAACCCTCGACTTTGGGCCGATTAGTTCAATGTTTGGACAACTTCTGCCCCGGTTTACTTCTTTAATGAAAAGAATTCGTGTCGAACAGTGAATTGGGATGAATTTAGAGACGTTTCCTAAGATTGTTCAGTATAATGTTTATTCAATAAAGATTAGTTACCATTTTATGCCTTGCCCTTTTTTTAATAGAGGTAACTCTACCAGAATATAAAGACCTCCCTGCTCTCTGTTAAAAGAGCTACAATTCTTTCAGTAATCATAAGACTCTTCAGAGAACAATGTTAACTAATAAATGATTATTGCTCTTTTATCCTCTAATCAGTTTTTTGAGACTGGATCTCAATTTATAGGCAGACTATCCTGAAACTGGATATATAACCCATGATCACCGTGAACTCCCACTTTTTATGCTTCCAACCTCTCCGTTGCATGCATTGGAATTCTTTCTGTGCTGTTATGCTTTAAGCACTTCTTTGGGCCAACTTAGGTTCATGAATAGAGTAGGCAAACTGTTTTGTGGGGTTTTTTCCTACGTAATGGTAGTTACACAGTAATGCATGCTTAGAGAAAAATGGGCATTTAAGTTTGCATGTCAGTTACTAACCAGTCAGTTGTTTCTGTCTAGCTTGTTTTAAAATGTCTTATGTATGGGTGTTTTGCCTGAATGTGTATCTGTGCACTTTGTGACTACAGTACCTGCAGAGGCCAGAAGAGGGCACTGGATCCCCTGGAACTGGAGTTAACAAATCTTGTAAGATACATGGATGCTGGAAATCAAACCCAAGTCACCTGGAAAAGCAGCCAGTGTTCTTTGTCACCAGCCCTGTTTCTATCCACTTTTAAAATACTGTCCGTGGATCCTAGTATCAGTATCAGCTGAGACTTGTTAGAAATGTAAATTAATATCTTTCCTATTTATTTGGGATTTTTTTTTTTTTTTCAGAGACAGGTTTTCTCTGTGTAGCCCTGGCTGTCCTGGAACTCACTCTGTAGACCAGGTTGATCTTGAACTCAGAAATTCACCTGCCTCTGCCTCGCAAGTGCTGGGATTAAAGGGTACATTACCACCACCACTTTTATCCACTCTTATGACTCTCTCTCTCTCTCTCTCTCTCTCTCTCTCTCTCTCATAGGAGGTCTCACTGTATAACCCTCCTGAATTCATTGTGTGGATCCAGCCGGTCTCCAATTCACAGAGATCCTTCTGCTTCTGCCCCCAGCGAGCTGCGATTAAAAGCATATGCTACCAAAGCTGACTAGAAATGTGCTCTAATTCACCTACATGTAGTTCAGTTTTGGGGACGGGGCTCAGCAAACAGTACTCCATTACACCAAGCTTGACAAATGACTCCCTCCTGGTTGATTCTCTTGCTGACTAACAGTTGTCAGTTTAAGAATTTGCCAAATGCAGATAACATTTGTTGAGCACTTGAGCTGCCCGAGCTTGAGCCCTCCCTCACCTTAGCATTTCACATGATTTATCCCATTCATATTTCATCACACCATAAGGAGGCAGATATAATCTGTCTTGCTTAAAGTTATGCACTCCTAATAAGAGCTAAGATTCACAGCTTAAAGATGGAGGCTATAAATTGCATTTTAAATTTTCCTATAACTCAACTTTGCACTTAGAATGGAGGCAGAGACAGGAAGATCAGAACCTCAGGCACACCTTGTTTATCACAAGTTCAAGGCCAGATTAGGCTATATAAGACCCTGTCTTTTTTTTTTTTTTTTAGATTTATTTATTTTATGTATGAGTACACTGTAGCCATCTTCAGACACACCAGAAGAGGGCATCAGATCCCATTACTGATGATTGTGAGTTACCATGTGGTTGCTGGGAATTGAACTCAGGATCTTTGGAAGAGCAGTCAGTGCTCTTAATCTCTGAGCCATCTCTCCAGCCCCAGACCCTATCTTTAAAAACAAAGTTCAAGTTTAGCTTGGGCTGTGTAGTGAGAGCTTGTCTCAAAAAGGTAAATAAATAAAGAGAAAAAACTGTAGGTGTAGATGGAGGCCAGTATAGGGTGCTTGCCTGGTGATTGTTCAGTTACTACCTAGTAGGTGTAGACCAGTAATGAGGGGTTGTGTGTGTGTGTGTGTGTGTGTGTGTGTGTGTGTGTGTGTGTTATTTTAGGTGTGTGTGTGTGTGTGTGTGTGTGTGATTTTAGGTGAACCCATAGCTGTCAAAGTGTTGTGGGTGTGGGGCTGGAGAGATAGGTCTGCAGTTAAGAGCACTGGCTAGGAGCTGGGCGTGGTGGCACACGCCTTTGATCCCAGCACTCAGGAGGCAGAGGCAGGTGGATTTCTGAGTTTGAGGCCAGCCTGGTCTCTAGAGTGAGTTCCAGGACAGCCAGGGCCATACAGAGAAACCCTGTCTCAAAAAACCAAAAAAAAAAAAAAAAAAAAAAGTAAAACTAAGGGACAGGCAAAGGTGGCTCTTGCAAAAGAGCCATTTGTTCCCCAGGACTTACACTGAGAGGTTTGTAACTGCCTGTGACTCCAGCTCCGGGAGATAGAATGCTCTCTTGCGACTCCAGTCACTTGCAGTCACATGCACACGCAACCCGCACACAAACATGTGACTAAGCAGAGAAGGGAGAGCCAGATGCTTTTTGTTACTGGTAAAGTCAAGCAACTTTGTGAAATCACACTAATAACAAGGTAACAAGAACTCAGATACTGTTTTTCTAACTCTAAATTCTGATTTTTATAACTTTGTCATAGTTAGGATTTATCACAAACCTGCAGAACTGTAGTGGATTGGTCTGGTACTGCTTTTATTCAAATGCTAATTCTGCACCCTAAGATCTGGCTGCTCCAAGACCGTCACATATACCAGTTTTTGTTATATAAATCTCGCTCCCCAAATTATCTGTGATTGGTTAATAAAGATGTCTACAGCCTGTAGCTGGGCAGAAGAGTGGTAGGTAGGGCTTTGTTTCCTGGGCTTAGGGTCTGAGACAAGGACCATAAGAGTGTGGAAATATAGGAAGAAGAAGGAATAAGTCGCCACGGGGAAGGAGGATCATAATAAGTACATGGCCATGAGGGCCAGCCTCTTGAAGTAGGAGTGGCCCAGGTGGAACATGGCAAGTGCTATCTCAGGGTTACTGACAGGGAAGTAGACAGACTAGCATAGAGGGTTCACATCCACCCAGCTCTAGTGCTATAAGAATTATAAAGGTTTTGTGTCCTTTATTTGGCAACTAAATGATCTAAGGTGGTGTAGAAATCCCCAATTAATATTTACTACTGGGAGGCTTACAATCATCTGAGTCCAGCTCCAGGACATAAAATGCCCTCTTCTTGTCCCTAGTCACTTGAAGTCACATGCATAAACCCTATCCACTGATGACCAGCTACCACCTGAGAATGTTATGTTTTGTTTCAGAAAGGTGGTTTTTTTTTTAGATTTATTTATATCATATGTAAGTACACTGTAGCTGTCTTCAGACACACCAGAAGAGGGAGTCAGATCTTGTTACGAATGGTTGTACCATGTGGTTGCTGGGATTTGAACTCTGGACCTTCGGAAGAGCAGTCAGGTGCTCTTACCCACTGAGCCATCTCACCAACCCCAGAAAGGTGTTTTATAATGTGGGACACATTTGTAAAATGGAAACCTAGAAACAAGTAGAGGTTTTATTAATATCAACAGTCTCCTGTTTATATACACATCTCTGTATCCATGTTTTCATGACCCCAGCCCTGCTTTACATTGTGATAGTAATTTAGTTCAGCAAACGTTCACTGGTAACAAGCTGAGATACAGAATATGATAAAGTGCAGCCTGTGGCTTGGGAGGTAGAGAAAGGAAGATCAGGAGTTACATGAGACTGCCTCAAAAGAAAAACAAAACAAATCAGACTGTGGACCACAGCAGACATTCCTTGCCTTCAACTTTTAATTGTCTGGGAGACATATAAATAATCTACGTGACCAGCTGACATATAGATAATCTACATGATCAGCTGAAAAATAAAAGTCTGCCCAAGGAAGGAGGAGCTAGGAGATGATCAGAAAATGCTTTAAGGAAGAGGCATCCAAACAACTGAATCAGAGGTAATTAAACTTCTCCACAGTACCCAGTCTTGCAGTAGACGATAGATTTCCAATAGTAATGGGAGCACACCTGCATCAGCCCCCTTGAATCATTTACTTGACTCTAATTTAAAAATGCATTATTGTCGGGGGGTGGTGGCACACGCCTTTAATCCCAGAACTCGGGAGGCAGAGGTAGGTTCATTTCTGAGTTTGAGGCCAGCCTGGTCTACAAAGTGAGTTCCAGGACAGCCAGGGATATAGAGAGAAACCCTGTCTCGAAAAAAAAAAAAAAGTGTATTACTGTGTGTGATATGTGTATAGGAGTGTGCAAAGCATTCTGATATGTGGGTCATAATGACAGTTGTGTGGGGTGCTTCCCCTTCAGTGGCTTGGAGACTGCTTTTGTTAAAAACTGACTTTTCACTTGGACCCCTGCAAGTGTCCAATGAGTGACATCTTGCTCACACACACACACTCACACACACACACACACACACACACACACACCATATCTGACAGAGAGCTATGCAGGCTGGGGATATAGCCCAAAACTCCATCTTTTTTGTACCATGCACAAAGCCTGATTCTATCCCTAGCATCACAGGAGGAAACATGTAAAAATGATCTGTGTGCAGAGCACCCATCGATTGCTTCACCACCAAATACCTTTCCCCAACCGTAGACCACCCTACTGCTGTTTTTTGAACACTCCAAGGTACATGTGGAGTCAGTTTCTTCCTTCTCCCATGTGGGTACCAGGGATAAAACTTAGGTCAGGCATCAGTCTTGAAGTGATGAGACATCTTATGCATATTCTTTAACTGTACCCTCTGGAGGAGGCTTGGATCTGTCACTTCTGACCACTTGATGCATAAACTCTTATTCATCCATGTATGTAGATAGGTAGATAGGTAGGTAGGTTGGTAGGTAGATAGGTAGGTAGGTATTTTAGATTTTTCTGTGTAGCCCTGGCTGTTCTGGAACTTGCTCTATAGACCAGGCTAGCCTTGAATTCAGATCTGACTGCCTCTGTTTCCCAAGTGCTAGGATTAAACTCCTATTCTTTCACAAAACTCATCCTTTCAATGACCGTGGCAAAGTGCACAAGTTGTTCCTGGTTCAAAGAGCAAAGTGCACTCTTCCCTGAGGAGCTTGTGGGAGCGAACCTCATCATTTCTTAGAAACTCTGAGACTGAAGTCTCTGTTGATGTCACTTTCCGATGGACTTTGGCCAAAAGCAGTTAGGTTCATGATCCTTGGAGGAAGGCATGGTGCCTGATAGATCACTTAGTTAAAAAACCCAGAGATCTGATACTGAGTCCTGACTAAAAGGTCCATGCAGTAAAAGGGACATGGAAGGCAGAAATTTGTACTATAATTAGTTCTAGGAGTAACACAGTTGGGGGAGGGAAAATGCAGCCAGCAACTATTTTGAGCAAGTTGTGATTGACAAGACATGTGTACTGGACTGTACCGATCCCAGGGCCAAGTTGCCTGCCTGTGGTGGTGGGGGGTTGGGAGTAGGCCTGGGTTGGCAGGAGCAGGACAGCCGGACAGGCAGGCTGGACGGGGTACCAGCACCTCAACTTCTCTCTCAGGGACACTGTCCAAACTCCGGGGGCCACAGGCTAAGCTGTGCGATGGGTGCTGAGGAGGAGGTGCAGGTCACATTAGCAGGGGGAGCACCCTGGGGCTTCCGACTTCAGGGGGGGACCGAACAGAGGAAACCTTTACAGGTATCTAAGGTAAGGGAGAGCCCCCTGAAATGATGTCTCATGGAGAAGGGAACCCAAGGGAAGTTGGGAGAGTCTTGTGGTAGCCTTCTGGGCCCGGGGGTGGGGGGGTGGGCAGAGTGGGGTTTTGTGAAGAAGAGGTGGTGGGCAGGTGGGCAGGTAAGCATGCTCAAGGGTATAGGGGGGCAGACTGCGACCATAAGCTCCTGGAGGACTATTAGCAAAGCCATTTCTAGTTTCAGGGAGCAGAGCAAAAAGAAGGCCCTGCTTCACTCAGTACTGCAGGAAAAGAGGCTGGGTCTGGTCATGCAGGATTTGCTCCCCTAAGTGTGTGAGCCTCTCTACTCCAAACCCCAGGAATGTAGGGAAGGTTCTAATTTCTCTCTGACTAAACTAATATGTGACATGCTGAAACAGTCTCTCCCAACCTAGCCCAACCCTGTCTGCCCTGCCCTGCCCTGCCCTACCCTGCCAATGCCTTCAGTGTTATTCTTTCTCTAAGCCATATGCATTCTCTTACTGGCAAGACTAGGTGTTAGACTCTCTTAGGAAGCCACTAGCCTATAGCTTCACCCTATAGACTTAGTTTTATGCGCTGTGAATGTGGGTAGCCAAAGTGTCAATTTTATAAACCATTCTAAGAATTAGGTGCAGTATTTCATACAGTGCAGTGAGAACTCTGATAGCCTGGCATCACAGTCTCCCAGAATATAGCTGGGTTACCTCAGTCTGGAATACCATTCTAAAATGTCAACACACAACAGCACCTGGGATTTCTTCCTTTTTTTTTTTAAGATTTACTTATTTTATATATGTGAGTACACTGTCAATGTCTTCAGACACATCAGAAGAGGGCATCAGATCCCCATTACAGATGATAGTGAGCCACCATGTGGTTGCTGGGAATTGAATTCAGGACCTCTGGAAGAGCAGTCAGTGCTCTTAACCTCTGAGCCATCTCTTCAGCACCAAGGCACCTGGGATTTCAAAACCTAGAAAAGAACTGGCCAGTAGGGATACTGTCCTTGGAAGAAAATACTGGGGACTCACCATTTCTTAGATCTCAGCCATGGAGTTTTCTCCATCCCTGTTGCAGTCAGTGATTACCCTACTGCCTCCCTCTAGACCTATCCCTTACCTCTAGACAGGCCTCCCTGCTAGCACCCCAGACATCTCCCTACCCTTTTTTACCGCTCCCACCCTCAGATTGTCAAAAGTCAAAAACCTCTCACGTGGGTCCTTTTTGTTACTCCATCCCTACTGGAGTTCTCCATGATCCTCAATCTCTCCTTCAACACCTCAGATCCGAAGACGGAGCCAGGCTGGCAGAGCAGGACTCCGGGAGAGGGACCAGCTCTTAGCGATCAACGGGGTTTCTTGCACCAACTTCTCCCATGCCAGTGCCATGACCCTCATCGACGCCTCAGGGCGTCAACTTGTCCTTACTGTGAGGAGGTATGGAGTTCTCCGGTCCTTTTTCCTCTGGCCTAGCTCTCTCCTTGTCGGTCTCAGCTCTGTCTCACTGGCCTGGCTTCAGTAACTAACGAGCACCTCTTCTGATTATGTTTTTCTGGGGAGAATGTTTGTATGTACCTCCTAATGAAATGTATCTGCAACCCAGGGATGGGAGCAGGCATTAGAATGACTATTGGACTTCAATCCTTTGCCTGTCTCCTCTTTATCATGTCTTCCTCAAAGCTTTCAGACCTCCCCTCTTCCTAGTCTACCTACTCCACCTGTGTCCTGGTCCCTTCTGTCTCCATCGCCTTGCCTCTTCATCCCCTCCAGAGCTGTTAGTTCTGTGGCTCCCTCTTTCAAACTCTGTCCTCGTTTCCATCCTCCAGGGTAACAGATGAAGGGTCTGTGAGATCCCCATCCCCCGGAGAGCTACAGGTGCTATCACCCTTATCTCCACTGAGTCCTGAGCCCCCAGGTGCTCCTGTTTCCCAGGCTCTTCAGCCCACAAGCCTTCGTTCACCCCCTGACAGCGAAGCTTACTATGGAGAGACAGATAGTGATGTTGATGGCCCTGCCACACAAGAGAAGCCACGCCGAACCCGCCGCAGAGGTCCTGCAAGGCCTTCCCTTCCAGGAGCCCCACCTGATGAGGTGTACCTGTCTGACAGCCCTGCAGAACCAGCACCTGTTAAAACTGGCTCTCCCAGCCAGGGCGACAGCCGTGTAAGCTCCCCATCTTGGGAGGAAGGGGCAGCCCTTCAGCCCCCACCAGCAGAGGCACTTCTGTTACCCCATGGTCCACTCCGGCCTGGCCCTCATCTCATCCCTATGGTGGGCCCTGTCCCCCACCCAGTGGCAGAAGATCTCACTACCACCTACACCCAGAAGGCCAAGCAAGCCAGTGAGTGCCTGAATCCATTTGTTTTCCATCAGGATCTGAGCCCTAAATCTGTGCCTTCGTATCCACACATTCTACCTACCTCATGTTCCCTGGAAAACAGTGTTTGGGACAGATTGAGAAGAGTAATGGAGGAGAGGAGAATAATTTTATTCATGGTCCCTAGTTATCTTTGCTATAAGATAACCATTATCTTATAACTATCTTGTACAGTGAGTGGCCCAATCCAAACTAAGAACAGACAACGGGGGGGAGGGGGGGGATGGGGAAGGGGTCAGACTGAAGTTTTCTTGGGGGTGGTTTTGCCAGATGTCAGGGCGGAGAGTGAAGAAACACCTGGAGGCAGGGTGAGGCACCGGGGTCCTTCACAGCGTTACTTGTAGGCACCACATGAATACCACCTGTAAGTTCATTTGGGATTCCTGGGGACTAGCAAAATAGCAAGTGGGAAAGGGAAGGATCTTTGGTTTCTTATTTCGGGTTAGAATGTGGAGGTGGGAGGAACAGGCCAGGTCCGGACCCACTTATAACAGGCTCACTGCTATCCTGATGTGAATTCCAGAGCAGGCTTTAGTGAAGTCTCTCTCGCCCTGACCCTCCCATGTCCCTTCTATAGACTCCCTTCCTTCCTTCCTTCCTTCCTTCCTTCCTTCCTTCCTTCCTTCCTTCCCTTTCTTTCTTTCTTTCTTTCTTTCTTTCTTTCTTTCTTTCTTCCTTCCTTCCTTCCTTTCTTTCTTTCTTTCTTTCTTTTTTTTTTTTTTTGCCACTTTTAAGATCTCAGGAGTCATTCTCTCTGGTAATTTTTCTTCTCTTCCACTATTCTGATTCTTACTTTGGAAAGTTTTATGTCTGAATTTGCAGAGGCTAAAAGCATAAGAGTTTATAGTTTGCCACCCTGGGAGTGTCCCGTATCCTACAGAAAATTCCAGCTGCATGCTTAAGATCCCACACTTACCCCCCAATTCTCATTTTAGCACCCCCCCTCCCTTCGCATCATGCTGGGCAAGAGTCTATGCAATGGCTCAGGTTTATTTTTAGCCAGGCAGACCTCACAGTTGAGAGGGGGTGGGGTGAGGGGAAGGGGAGGCAGGTGCTCGTGTCTATCACACCAAGAGTTGTGGGACAGGGAAAGAAGGGAGGGGGGCATGTTCTAAAAACAGCCCAGTGAGCTCATTCAGCTGCCAGCTCTGGGGACAAAGGGGCTTTAAAGGGCCTTGGGGGTAGCTCAAGCTGGTCCTGCTCCAGCCAGCACCACCTTTCTCAGCATGGAGACCACCATCCAAGAGCCCCTCGGCCAAGCCAGCTGTGACAAAGCCCCAGCTCCTGAGCTCCAAGACCCGTTCTATGCAGGTACTACCCTATCCCACTCGAGAGAGTGCTGGGGGCCAGAGTGGGGGCAATGTCACAGCAGTGGGAGAAGGGTGGTCTTTGGGGAAGGCCACTCTCCTGTACTCTCTGTTTTGCCATCCTTCCCCTTGTTCTTTCAGGAAAGTGTCACCTCCCCTTTCTCAGGATGGGTTGATGCTAAGACCACATGGCAAGGGGATTAATGGCCACATGAGCTGTGGGAAGCTCACGGGACAAGAGTGAGAAGTGAGAGTACACTGTGAACACATGGAGACATGTGTGTGTGAGATCTGGGAGAAGATATGTAAGAACAAGAATATGTTGTGGCATTACACTGTGGGCAGCTTCCATCAAGAAAGCATAATAGATGCTCCCAGTGGGCCTAGGCAGCGTGTTAAATGCTTTGTGACTTATCTCACTGTGTTCATGTGATCTTATGAAGAGGTAGACATTCTCATCTTCATGAAGTAATTCTCCCAGAACTGAATCCTGACTCTGGTGTCTATTCTCTCATGGACAGTACTATTTAGCGTTACACACATGGGGACAAAAGGAATGAGGGCCCTAATTAGAAAGCAGCTTGAAAGGAAAAGTAGATGGAATGTCAGGAATCTTCCAGGAGGAACTGGGGACCATAGACAAGAAAGAATCCATGTCCAGGGCAGGGCAGCCCTTCCCACTTCCTGGCCCCACCTACCCAGGCCCCACAAAGTATAGGAACTCCTGCGTTGTTCAGCACATAGACCCTCTCATGCCCACCTGATGGGGCTGCCCTGTTGAGTTCTCTACTTGAAAGACAGGACAAATGGGAGAGGAAACTGTGCTAGCCTCCCAAGCCATCTTCCCAGTGCCAGCAGCAGCTTGTGAGAAAGAGAATGTATTTACCTGGTGACCTTGAAACCTCCTAAAGGCTTAGGGGGTTGACTTGGAGAGTGGCACTCTGCCTTTTCTTGCATCTTGGACCCAAGATTATCCCTGGATGTGAGGAGCAGAGGTATGAAGGAATGTTCTAGCAGTTGGGAGGGCTAAGATCGGTTCTGAAATCCTGTCTATATGATACCAGAACCTCTACAGGGAAATCTCTGGGAAGAACTACCTGAAGCATGCTGGTATGCAAATGCATTTGACTTGGACAACACTGTGTTTGTATATGTGAACTGATGTGTGTATAAGCTGGAACACGTGAATAAGAAAAGTAGAATGGAGAAATTGCGCCCATAGCCGGCTTTCAGGAGACTGATGTTATAGCAAGGTGTGTGGGGAGTTGTTTCTGTGAGTGTTTATGATGTGTGGAAATGAACAACTTGATGAGTGGAACTGTGAATGAAGAAACTCATGTTAAGAATCTGTATGTTGGGCCAGGTGTGGTAATGCATGCCTTTAATTCCAGCATTTGAGAGACAGCAGCAGTTGGATCTCTGTGAGTTCAAGGCCAGCCTGGTCTACATAGCGAATTCCAGGACAGTCAGGGCTATACAGAGAGATCCTGTTACAAAAAGAGTCTGTGTGTCCTAGTTATAGGGGTAACAGGTGGGAAGTGGGGGGAAGGTCCGAGCTCTGTGAGGAGCCCGCTTACAAAGAATGGTAGGAGAAAAGCACTCCTTATCTCTTCTCTCTCATGGCTGTGTCTGATTTTCCTGCCAGTCAAGAATGGGAGGCAGGTGAAGAATGTGTGAAGTGGATAAGGCTCATCTCCTGGAAAGTAGGAATGCAATCCAGGGAAGACAGGACAGAAGGGATGTGGTGTGGCAGTGTCTCTGTCCTTGGTTTCACCTTTCCCCTTCCATTCTGTCTCTAACTCAGAGGACTTGGTCACAGGCAAGAGACATTGTGGGTCCTTTCAGTGAAAAAACAGGAGGTAGGAGCGTTGGGGAGCAGGATTAGAACAGGCCGTGAAGCCCCCTGATTGATCATCCACCTCTTCATCTCCGCAGAACTGCAACGCGCAGAAAGCCTCCAGGAGAAAAGCGTAAAGGAGGCAAGAACCAAATGCCGGACCATTGCATCCCTGCTAACAGCAGCCCCCAACCCTCACTCCAAGGGGGTGCTTATGTTTAAGAAGCGGCGGCAGAGAGCCAAGAAGTACACCCTAGTGAGTTTTGGGGCCGCAGCTGGGACAGGAACAGAGGAGGAGGACGGCATCCCCCCAACGAGTGAGTCGGAGCTGGACGAGGAGACCTTCTCAGACGCCCGCAGCCTTACTAATCAATCCGACTGGGACAGCCCCTATCTAGACATGGAGCTGGCTAGGGCTGGCTTAGGCACAGCAGAGAGTCAGAACTCTGGACTGGGAGGGCAGCTAAGTGAGGTCTCTGGGCGAGGGGTCCAGCTCTTTGAACAGCAGCGCCAGCGGGTAGCCTCCAGCTCCCAGGAGCTGGCTCAGGTGGGCCCAGCAGCTATGCTTAATGGGCAGAGTCTGCAGTCCCCACCTCGAGCACAGAGTGCTCCCCCAGAGGCAGCTGTGCTCCCACTCAGCCCTTTGTCGGTCCCTGCAGTCAGCCCTACCCCCTTCTTCCCGGATGGTGGAGCCCCCATCCCTGCACCAAGTATCTTTAACAGGTCAGCGAGGCCTTTTACCCCAGGTTTACAAGGGCAAAGGTCAGGTACCACCTCAGTGATTTTCCGGCCCTTGGCCCCTAAGAAGGTGAATGAAGGCTTGGGGAGCACTAGCCCCGCCCCGTCCCCCTTCGCAGCCCCTCCACAGGGGCCCACCCCTCTGCCCAGCTTCACCACAGTGGTTCCCAGCCACACGCCGGTCTCTGGGGCTTCTAGCAGCACCCAACGCTCCTCTGGTCCTGTGACCGCTACCAGTTCCTTGTACATCCCAGCCCCAAGCCGGCCTGTTACACCAGGAGGCGCCCCAGAACCGCCCACTCCTCCTAGCGCTGCTGCCATGACCTCCACCGCTTCCATCTTCTTGTCCACTCCACTAAGAAACTCTGCGCGCCCGGAGGCGCCGGGCCCCGCGGTCCCCGAGCCTGCCAGCGTTCGGGAGCAGCGCATCTCTGTGCCGGCTGCCCGCACCGGCATCCTGCAGGAGGCTAGGCGCCGGGGCACCCGCAAGCAGATGTTCCGGCCTGGGAAGGAAGAGACGAAGAACTCGCCCAACCCGGAGCTGCTGTCACTAGTGCAGAACCTGGATGAAAAACCTCGGGCGGGCGGTGCGGAATCTGGTCCGGAGGAGGACGCTTTAAGCCTCGGGGCTGAAGCCTGTAACTTCATGCAGCCACTAGGGGGCAGGAGTTACAAGACCTTGCCTCAAGTATCACCGAAAACCCCGCCTCCAATGGCTCCCAAAACTCCACCCCCTACAACGCCTAAGACTCCACCTCCCGTGGCTCCTAAACCTGGGTCGCGAGGGCTCCTTGATGGGCTAGTGAATGGATCGACCCCGATGGTGGGAATCCCTGAGCCGCCAAGGCTGCAAGGGAGGGGCGGGGAGCTATTTGCCAAACGGCAGAGCCGTGCCGATAGGTACGTGGTGGAAGCTACATCTGGCTCTAGCCTTAATCCAGGCCTTCGCCCTAGAAGTCCTTCTCCCACACCCTCACTGCCCCCATCCTGGAAATACTCACCCAACATCCGTGCCCCACCTCCTATTGCTTACAACCCACTTCTCTCACCCTTTTTTCCCCAAGCTGCCCGAACTCTCCCCAATAAGGCTCAATCCCAGGGGCCTCGGGTGACCCCTAAGCAGGGTATCAAGGCCCTGGATTTCATGCGACATCAGCCATACCAACTTAAAACGGCCATGTTTTGTTTTGATGAGGGTTCTTCAACTCCTGGCCCCACTTCAGGGCCTCCCAAAACTGCCCGAGTTCAGGAGATCCGCAGATTTTCCACTCCTGCACCCCAGCCCACTGCAGAGCCCTTGGCTCCCACTGTGCTTGTCCCCAGAGCGGCTACCACCTTGGACGAACCCATTTGGAGGGCAGAGCTGGCCTCAACCCCTGTCCCTAACCCAGACCATCAAGAGTCTCTCAGGAGCTTTGCTGCCGCTCCCAGTTCCTGTGGTTTCCAAGTAGCCAGGCCCCGGTTCTCAGCCACCAGAACAGGGTTGCAGGCCCATGTCTGGAGGCCTGGGGCAGGGCACCAGTGAGCAGGGAATAGGTCCCAGGACCAAGTAATGGAACTTAGATTCCCAGAAGTTTCTTCTGCTTTGTCCTACCTAGGCTTTCTCCCCACATCTGAGGCCAATTGCCGATTGCCAGAGATAGTGTTTCCCTCAGCCTCCTCAGCTCTCTGCTGGTGTTTTAAGGCCCTTACCTCTCTGCTTTGCAATCTTCTCTATATTTCCTTGCCTCTCTGGCTTCTCCACCCAGAGGTCTCAGCAGGTCTCTGTTTTCCTTTTGCATTTGTGTTTCTCTCTGTGGGCAGCACTTTAGTGTTAGGTAAAAAGCACACTGTAAAGTGACCACTGAGATCTCAGGCAAAATGGTCACTCACTGTAAGGCAAGCTTCTAAGAGGCTGAACTGTGTCCCAAGCCCCTCCATCCTCCTCACTCCGCTTTCCCTAGGTTAGTTGGCATACGCCTAGGGGTGTGTGTGTGTGTGTGTATGTGTGTGTGTGTGTCTGTGTCTGTGTGTGTGTGCGCGCGCGCATGCGTGCTTTCACAAATATGTGTGGTTAGGATCTGCTCTAGAAAGACATCAAATACACATACATGTGTGCTTCTCTTGAGGCAAAGGTAAGAGAGGTTTTTTCCCCTTCTACTGAAAGGGTCAGATAGCTTCAGAAAGACCTGTGGGGGTCAAGAGCTACTACAGAAAAACTCCTGAGAGAGGAGTGCCTGTAGCATGTAGAGATATGTGCACAGCATCTTGTGAAATCAACGTGTCTGACAAGACTGGGAGACAGGGACAATTTCATGGGCCTGAGTTATACAAGCTAGACCCATAATAAAACTAAGAATTCTATTTCCTTGGATTACAGGAAGTTAGCAACCAGGGCCCTGTGCTGAGCACATCAGAATCCAGAAAGTAAAAAAGAAATTTTCTTCTGAACTGCTTAATGAGTGTAAGACAGAAAGGATGGTGAAGAGAGCCAGAGTGGATGGCGGGGAGAGCAAGGCAAAAGCCAGGAACAAGGCTGGAATGAGTGAAAGTGACCAAGGAGAGAGGAAAGTTGGCTAACAAGAAACTATGTAGCCAGGTGGTGGTGGCTCACGCCTTTAATTCCAGCACTTGAGAGGCAGAGGCAGGCGGATTTCTGAGTTCAAGGCCAGAAGGGCAAGGATGGGTCTTTTCTACCCTACCCGTATAAGCCCAGTGCTTTGCAGATTCAGGCCCTCATGTCTGATCCCAGAAGGGCAAGGACTGTCCTTCCGTGAAGACCACCACCAGCCATGCTTGCTGTTTGACCTGGAAACCAATCTTTTCCTTTGCAGTATTTTGCAGTATTGGGTGTCATAATTCTTTGGTTTGTGCACAAGAATAAACGTATGCCCACACCACACTGTCTGCGTCTGTCATCTCTTCTGGTTTTATACCCAGTCCTGACTTCTTTATGGTCTTTTCTAGCCCATTGTGCTCATCTGATCCAAGCTCCTTGCCTCTCTTCCTGGCCTCCCCTCCTGCCCTGCCAATGGTCTTGCTTTGATCTCATCTCCCTCATCACTCCTCTGGTTACCTCATCCTGCAGTCTCTCCACGGAGAGCCTCTCCTTCTTCAGAAGCTCATTACTCAGAGTAATGGGAAAGGCTCCCTGATCCCTTTGTCATGGGCATTTCCTGGCTCCCAGAGGAAGTAGCTATGTTAATCATTCTCTGGGGATCACAAGATAGGAATACAGTGGCAGGTATGAGTGGCAGACAGAGAGAGTGTGGAGTGAGACTAAAGAATTTGGGGACTGACTGGAAAGATGGAGAAGGAAAGTGTCACTACTTAACTTACCAGCAGGGGGCATATTTGTGGCAATGACCAGATGCTCCCAAGTGCAGTCTAAGAATTCCAAAGAAAGGTCTAAGACATCATAGGCTCAATAGCATGTCTTTATATATTTTACTTCTGGTATTTGGTCATAGGAGATCAGACCTTAAGGGTTTTTTTGTTTGTTTGTTTTTTTCCTTTTGGACAGGATTGATTGTAGTAGTAATAACAAGTTACCTTTCACTACTTATGTTTTTTTCCCCCGTTTCCTTGGTTTAGGAGGAAATGTGCCAAAGATGATATATCTGGGCAGCAGCCATCTGCTGTGTGTGTGGGGAGGACTTTCAGCCCCCAGTATAAATAAGGCAAGAATAGGGTGGAAGAAGGGTGTGGCCAGGAAGATGGGGATAGATCAGGGAGTTCACAGAGGGCAGGGCTCATTCTGGAAGCCTCAGAAGCTGCTTCCTGTGAAGAATGGGAGCAAGGAAGGGTTGTGAGTGTGAGTGTGAACAATCCAATGGCACATGTGTAAAAATGTCATAAGGATTTTTGAGACAAGGTTTTCCTGTATAGCTCTGGGACTTAAGAGATCCACCTGCCGGTGCTTTAGGGGTGTTGAGATTAAAGGCATACATCACTATGCTGGGCTCAAGAAACCTATAGTTTCATATGTTTACTAAATTACACCCATGCCCACCCACCCCCAAAAGCCAATTCCTTAGGCAGCCGTATAAGAGTAAAAGGTACAGGAGCAAGCTGGTTTCAGGACATGAGTGGGAGATGAGGGAGGATCCAGGGTATTGCTTCAGCTCTCACCCTTCCTAATGCTGTGACCTTTGAATACAGTACCTCATGTTGTGTTGACCTGCAACCATAAAATTACTGCTATCATCATCATTTTAAAAATTTATTTATAGTATGTATATGAGTACACCATTGCTCTCCTTGGACACACCAGAAGAGGGCATCAGACCCCATTGCAGATGGTTGTGAGCCATCATGTGGTTGCTGGGAATTGAACTCAAGACCTCTGGAAGAGCATTCAGTGCTCTTAACCACTAAGCCATCTCTCCAGCCCCTATTATTATTATTATTAGTAGTAGTAGTAGTAGTAATTATTATTATTATTATTATTATTATTATTATTATTATTATTATTATTTTGAGACAGGGTTTCTCTGTGTAGCCTTGGCTGTCTTGGAACTCACTTTGTAGACCAGGCTAGCCTGGAACTCAGGGATCTACCTGTCTCTACCTCTCAAGTGCTAGGATTAAAGGTGTGCACCACCCACCATGCTTGGCATCATAAAATTATTTTTGTTGCTACTTCATAACTGTAATTTTGCTACTGTTATGAATTATAATGTAAATATCTATATTTGAGATATCTGACATTGACCCCTATGAAAGGGTTGTTTGACCCCCCATGGGGGTCAGGACCCACAGGTTGAGAGTACCCACGGGCCTTTGTAAGATCATCTGCACTAGGGTTCACTAAGTTGGTTCCTCACCCTGTCAAGATCTAACCCTCTTAGACAGAAAGCCAACCTATTCAGGAAGTTAGAAGCAATGCCACTGTGAAAATTTCCATCCTATCTTCAACTTAGGGCTTTAATCCCTCCCACCCACAAATACACTCATGGGTCCCCTCCAGCCCTGGCCTGGAATGGCCCTGAGTAGCCCACAATTCATGTTTTCTGTTTTGTTTTTTCCTATACCTACTCTTAATTCTTACCCACCACTATCTGCTCCCTCTCGGCCTCCTGAAATGCTTCTTTGGAGAAAGAAGGCAAGGAGGAGGCACACCCCTTCGGCTGACTGATCCCTGGCTCAGACAGTCTGGTGGGAACATTTTGTAGCCCTGTTTCCCTCTTCCTGAACCTCAGGCAAAGAGGGCAGGCTCTCGGTTCCAGGGTCTCAGTACCCCCTGTGCCATTTGAGCTGCTTGTGTTCATCAACTCTATTAATAACCTCCTCCCTCCCCCACTGCCGGTGCTGCCCCTACGCTCGCTCGCCCCGGCTCAGGTTCTCTAGTCACTGCAGCTTAGTCCTCCGAAGCTGCTGGACCCCGGGGAGAGCCGACCACCAACTGAGCAGCTGGTAAGTCTATGGTTCTATCTACCGGAAGAAGGGGCTGGAGCCCACTCTTCTGAGCTCCTTGTTTGCAACTGTGATTCTCCATCCTCAGGGAATGGTCTCTCTTCTCATCTCTGCTCAGCTGCCAACAGTCCAGTTGGAGTTACAGAGTTGGAAAGAAAGGGACCTAAGGAGTTGGGAGGAATTAAGATATGTGGGGAGGTACCTGACAGATGGGAAAGGGTGCTTTGGAATGCCACTAAGTTGGTAGAGTGTGGTTGTGTTTGTGAGACAGGACACCACGGAAAATAGCAGGGCTGTTAGGGAGAGGATGGTGTGCATACATTTTCTTATCTTGTCGCCATCCACGGCCAGATCTTATTCCTGTGTTTCTGTTCCCCCCACAATTCTCTACTTCCACGTACTATATTGCTGAGCTGACATCTGCCACAGCTCAAATGCCCTTAGCTAGCTCTCTGCTCCAGCCCTGAACCTTGGGATCGGAGTGCCTGAAGGAACAAGGAACATACCCATGACCTCTCGGGCCACGTTCCAGCTGGCCTCCTGGAAGATCAACAACCTCTCCTTCCTATGGAGAAGGTTTCGTCTGAATCTCAACACTAATTAGCAGAACATTGCTTTACGCCCATGGACCCCAAGGGAAGCCTAAGGAGGAGACTAGAGTCTGGAGCCACAGTTGTAGTCTGATATCCCGATACAAATAAGGACTTTAAGTCACGCCAGGCCCAGGAAGCCTGAGTGCATTGCTCTGCCAGTGTTGCTTTTGAAACCCCCTTCGGCCCTAGCTGTATTTCCGATGCCCACACAGGAGCTATGGAAAGTGGACACAGCCCTTGGTAAGAGATAAGGAAAGGGTACAGTTCTTCCTCCTGTCCTGCTTCCAAAGAAAACAGAAGACTGTGACAGTTTACGTTCTGGGGAATACTAATTTCTGTAAAGACGTATGCATGCGTGCACACACACATGCAAACATGCACATGGAAAAAAAACTGAAGAAATTTTGTCCTTAATCCCAAGTGTACGGCTGTAGTGCGGATGCTCATTCTCCCACTCCATCTCTCCTTCCAGGTCAGATCCACCTCCACCATGCCACTCTCAGGAACCCCGGCCCCTAACAAGAGGAGGAAGTCAAGCAAACTGATTATGGAGCTCACTGGAGGTAGGGTGTGCGTGCTTGTAGAGCCCCAATGCAGGACTTTTAAGAGCATGCCTGACTCAAGAGTCCCAGAAATGATGTAAGACAGGATATAAGTCAGAGTGAAAAAAAAAAAAAAAAAAAAAAACAAGAGGAATTGCAGCTGTAGAGGGTGTGGGAGACGGGATGATGGGAGGGGTGAGAAGGGGCAGGAGAAAGACACAGGAAGAACTCAGCATCCACTCTGCATCCTCCCATCCTTCCCATTGATTACTCTGAGACAACACCCTGCTAAGATACTGGACATTTTAGCAGGACCCATAGTCAGTCAAGTCCTGTGAGAACACAGGCTAGGCCTCACCAAATGGTTAACTTCCTTATTTCTTTCTAAGTGTTAGGGAACTTGTGTAAGCATTTAAAATAGGAAACTACACAGCCACACTCCCTGGGGATGCGCACGAGTTGCCAAGTGTGAAGTTCCCCTGATACCTTTGGAGTGAGAGTTCACTGAAGAAAAAAAGAAAGGAAAGAAGAGCAGGATCTGTGTTTAGAGGTGTGAAGCTGCACGTGGGATTGGCCTATCAGCTTTCCCGGCCCAGGGTGTAATTTCTCCCTTGGCTACTGTCTGTGGTGTTCTCTTATTCTTGTTCTCCTTCACTCCACGCCCATGCCCCTTGGCTGGGTCACCTCTTCACTGAAGTATTCCAACCCTATATGTCATTCCCTTTGTTCCCCTGTACTGTCTCTACCTCCAAGCCAGGAAATCAAAACAAAACAAAACCACTTCTTATGGGCTACGAATGGTAGTGCATGCCTTTAATCCTAGCACTTAGGAGGTGGCAGAAGGAGCCGGGGCAGGGGGCAGGGGCAGGGGCAGGGGCAGGGGTAGGGAACAGGGGACAGAGGCAGGGGGAAGGGGGAAGGTGCAGAGGGAAGGGGACAGTGGGCAGGGAGATCTTGTGAGTTCAAGGCCAAATCAGTCTAATAGTGAATTCCAGGCCAGTCAGTGCTACATAATAAGACCTTGTCTCAAATACACACTCACTTACACACACACACACACACACACACACACACACACACACACACACTCTGAAGAGATGGTGAGATGACTCAGTGGTTAAGAACACTTGCTGCTCTTGCAGAGGATCCAGGTTCAGTCCCCAGCACATACAAGGTGGCTCGCAACCACCAGTAACTCCAGTGCCAGGGCATCTGAACCGTCTTCTCACCTCTATGGGCACTAGGCATGTATTTGGTACACATATATACATGCAGGCAAAACAGTCATAATATAAAACATAAATAGATTTTTGAAAAATCTTTTAAAAGACACACAAGACTAACAAAAACTTGTAAACCATACAGACCCGGTCAGCATCCGCTCCCTAAATGGTCTCTTTTAGAATATACTCAGCTGTGGGGGATGCTTCCCTTCCCAGTCCAGAAAGCCCTCATTTCCTCTTTCTATTGATTCTTCTCTACCTCCTGGATAAGGTGGCCGGGAGAGCTCAGGCCTGAACCTGGGCAAGAAGATCAGTGTCCCAAGGGATGTGATGTTGGAGGAGCTGTCCCTTCTTACCAACCGAGGCTCCAAGATGTTCAAGCTACGGCAGATGCGGGTGGAGAAATTTATCTATGAGAATCACCCCGATGTTTTCTCTGACAGCTCAATGGTGAGTATGGACGTCAACCACTCTTGGCAAAGCCCGGTGTCTTTCCCGGCAACTTCTCAGTAGCCCCCCAAATTCCCCAAATACCACCAACCTTCTCTCCATGAGAACTGAGGAGCTCTTTATAAGCTGCTACATATATTACATTCCCAACCAGTCTAGGGTGGGTAACAGTCCATTTCTGAAGCTTAGTCCTCATCCTAGAGCACGTGCAGGCATGAGGACCATACCCATAGGGAGAAAATTCCTTCCCAGTGTGGCTACGTGTTAAAATAGTGTCGCCAGATAAAACACGGGACACTCAGTCCTATATTTTGACGCTAAGATACACAATTAGTAACGTTCTACTAAAATGTGTTCTTTTCTTTGTATTACTGGGGACATAAAACAAGAATTAAGACCTACAGAATCAGCCGGGCGTGGTGGCGCACGCCTTGAATCCCAGCACTCGGGAGGCAGAGGCAGGCTGATTTCTGAGTTCGAGGCCAGCCTGGTCTACAAAGTGAGGTCCAGGACAGCCAGGGCTATATAGAGAAACCCTGTCTCGAAAAACCAAAAAAAAAAAAAAAAAAAAAAAAAGACCTCCAGAGTCTTGGTGCTGACTGTACAACTGAGGGGCAGGGCAGGTGCTCAGAGTGCTTGGGGTCCTAGGTTTCATTTCCAGTAACGCCTCTTCCCCACCCCCCAAATCAAACAGTAAACAAGCAAAAGTCCAAAGAGTACGCAGTTAAATTTGACCTCCAGATTTACCCAATGAGCATGGTTTCTGAGGAGGTCATGGGAGGAGGACTGCTTGGAGTTGGAGAAAAGTTTTTTACAATGAATAGTTGTTAAATATGTTACCTATACTGTGTAACTTTTTGGATTTAAAAACAATATAAGATGTAAATAATAAAAATTAGGGTTTTGTTGTTGTTCTTGTTGTTGTTCTCAGAATCTTATCATGTAAATCTGGTTAGCATGGAACCATGTGGACCAGGCTGGTCTCAAACTCACAGAGCTCTGCCTGCCTCTGTCTCCTGATTTCCAGGGTTAAAGATGTGCTTGCTATATTTTAAATTTAAATACACAACATTTTTTTTTTTATATTTTGGGTCTTGTTTTATGGAGACAGGATTTCTCTGTGCAGCTCTGTCTTGTCCTGGACCTCTCTTTGTAGACCAGGCTGGCTTTGAACTCACAGAGATTCTCCTGCCTCTTCCTTCTGAGAGCTAGGATGAAAGGTGTGTGCCACCTTTCAATTACAAATACAAATACTTTCTTAATGTAAACATGTCCCATTAAATATTTAAAACATATTTTATACTAAAAATATTACATGGATGAACATTAAATTTGAGTGATTATAATTTACTTGGTAAACCTCAGGATGTTAGAAGGAGATCACTGAGGTTTTAGAGCCCTCTTCATTTTGAAAGATGCCTGATGGAGGAACTAAAATCTTCCTTCTTTAAGGTCACACATCTTCTAGTCAGGCTTCTCCAAGAAAGGAAAAATAGTGATTGGAGAGAGGCCAGGCACAGGATGTTACCACAGAGGAGATGGAGACTGGCTCCCTGTCCTCGCTTCCTCCTCCACCTTCTCTGGGTGGTTGGGGGGGCAGTGGAAACAGATGCCTACATGGACGTGGCCAAGGAGGAGTGTCTGTCACTAGCCCTTCTGCAGGATCAGAGTAAAAGTGCTGAGTGGGTCATAGCTAACTTTAGGAGGCCAAAAGCCCTCCTCCGTGCCGGGTCTGGTTACACTGGGTGGAGTGTGGGGGACACAGGGTAAGGTGTCCAGGAGGGCCTCCTCAAGGAGTTGGTGGGGCTATTTTTAGGCTTTGGAGCCCAAACTGGTGCTGCCCTTTTGGCCTCCTCCCTGCTTCACCTGCTATAGTTTCACTGTAAGAAAGCTCTGGCCTGATGGTCATCAGGAGGAAGAGAGAGGCCTGAGCAGGGAAGAGAGCTCTCCCTGCGGGGCAAACTGAGAAGGGGAGGGACAGAGGTGGGTTTTTGTTGTGCTTTTTGATTCTTTTTGTTTTTCTTTCAAATGGAAATTGGATTTTTCCTGGAAACTGACCCTTGCAGTTTCTAGTTGAGGAGATGTCTTGGCTTGCTTTGTCTTGCCAAGATAGGATTGGGAGTGGAAAATGAGCCACCTTACCCTGAGGTATAATCAGGGAATTACACATCTCCCAGAAAGTAGTTCCCTCAGGCTGACAATCTTCCTATGCATTCATTAGTGGGGATTTCTCAGAGCCTTGGGGTCTTCTGGCTGGCCCTTAGCTGTCACCCCACTCCTTGTGTATACACCTCTGTTTCTGTGCCTTTTCCACATCCATTGCTAATCTTCCTCTTGCTTTGTACTCTCTTTTCAGGATCACTTCCAGAAGTTTCTTCCCACAGTGGGAGGACAGCTGGAGACAGCTGGTCAGGGCTTCTCATATGGCAAGGGCAGCAGTGGAGGCCAGGCTGGCAGCAGTGGCTCTGCTGGACAGTATGGCTCTGACCGTCATCAGCAGGGCTCTGGGTTTGGAGCTGGGGGTTCAGGTGGTCCTGGGGGCCAGGCTGGTGGAGGAGGAGCTCCTGGCACAGTAGGGCTTGGAGAGCCCGGATCAGGCAAGTATTCTCACCAGAAGTAATGTGTCTGATCCCCACGGCAGACATGTCCCTAGGGATGAGGCCTAGTTGAGATGTGGGAAGAGGGAGACCGAGGTGTCTTGGACCCAGAAGGTATCCAGGATACAGCAATGTTCCACTCCACCCACAGCCTTATCCTTTAGTCCCCCACACCCCCACCTGTCCCCCACAATTTCTCAGATTCACTCACAAATCTCACCCAGGCTACCATTATGTTACAAACCATATACAATTCCCAGACTAGGCCTAGACTCAGCTACTTCCTTAGTGGTAGGATATGGGATTAGCTTTCATTAGCTATTAATAATAGCTGCTATTATTTGTTTTACACTTCTCTTTTATGGCTACCAGGTGACCAGGCAGGTGGAGATGGAAAACATGTCACTGTGTTCAAGACTTATATTTCCCCATGGGATCGGGCCATGGGGGTTGATCCTCAGCAAAAAGTGGAACTTGGCATTGACCTACTGGCATACGGTGCCAAAGCTGAACTCCCCAAATATAAGTCCTTCAACAGGTAGGACAGAGGGGAATGCACCAGATGTGTTCCACTGTGTGATCTGTTGCTTGACTTGGGATGTGGTTTTAGTTCAAATGTTTCAGAAGGAGGCTTAGGTGTAACGGCAGGAATATGGGACCCTCTTGGAGGCTCTGCCGCTTGCCTCTCATAGCAGGGTGGTAAAGGACAAGACTTGTTGGGAACCAAGATCTCTATGTTAGTTCACTGATCAGCAGTTAGGCACTGATTCTTTTCAGCATGGGTTTTTTTGAAGGTAAAATGGGGATTCTACACTTTATGGTTGGAGGCATATCCTGGCTCCCTCCCATTCAAGGTAATGATGCCGTTACTCTCCCTATAGGATGATTCTTTCTTTATGCCCTGCTCCAAGTTTCCATTGTTTTAGAATTGGGCGTTGTAGAGTGTGGATAGGAGGTCTGTGTAAGAGCAGGTTGAGGAAGGTCTACAGAAGTGCTTTTGCATTTGATGGTTAAGTCTTCCAGCCACTATCTGTTTGAGATGACCTTAGAGTTGGAGTTGTAAGTTACAATATACATTGTATACATTTAGGGCAGTCTGTAAGTTACAGTATACATTTTAACTTAGGACGATCTCATACTCTTGGCTCTATAGTATTTGGGGCCAAAATGCTGGTGTATGTCACACCTGTCCATGGGAGCATGTAGTTTACTAGACTCCTCTCATCACTAACTTTGGATACAAGAACAAGCCAGGTAAATGAGTGTTAAGGGAGAAGGAGAACTAGAAGCATGGAAGCAATCGCTATGATTTATACACTCTCCTCCCTTACAACAGGGCAACAGCTCATTGATAAGTACTTTCTCTTGCATTCTGATTTTTAACTATGTAACATGCCTGCCCCCCCTCCCCCATCAGGACAGCAATGCCCTACGGTGGATATGAGAAGGCCTCCAAACGCATGACCTTCCAGATGCCCAAGTTTGACCTGGGGCCTCTGCTGAGTGAACCCCTGGTCCTCTACAACCAGAACCTCTCCAACAGGCCTTCTTTCAATCGAACCCCTATTCCCTGGTTGAGCTCTGGGGAGCATGTAGACTACAACGTGGATGTTGGTATCCCCTTGGATGGAGAGACAGAGGAGCTGTGAAGTGCCTCCTCCTGTCATGTGCATCATTTCCCTTCTCTGGTTCCAATTTGAGAGTGGATGCTGGACAGGATGCCCCAACTGTTAATCCAGTATTCTTGTGGCAATGGAGGGTAAAGGGTGGGGTCCGTTGCCTTTCCACCCTTCAAGTTCCTGCTCCGAAGCATCCCTCCTCACCAGCTCAGAGCTCCCATCCTGCTGTACCATATGGAATCTGCTCTTTTATGGAATTTTCTCTGCCACCGGTAACAGTCAATAAACTTCAAGGAAATGAGCGCACTCTTCCTCTGGTGTGTGAAGGCAGGCAGCTGAGAGCTGAGGAGGACGAGGTACAAAGGCTGATTAGAGCAAAGGACTGAACACTCTTTGTCCAGACTTTAGGACCATATGTGAGCTCTGGTTGCTTACATACCCACACCTGAATCAATACCCACAAACACATTCATCAGCTATAAACAAAGAATATATTCAGTATTGCATGAGATAAAGTCTTGTGTGTAAACCCACATACTGGCCCATGTGTGTATAAAACTTAGAAGCTATTGTACATTGATTAGGAAATAAGTATTGGTAACACTTAATGTTATCTTGTGTAGCCAGTTAGAAGCTGGGAAACACCAGGAAAGGAAAAATGGGTGTTAAGAAAGTGAAGGTTCCTTTGATTTTTCAGGAAGCAAGATCATGTTTAAAGTTACTGGACGAGCTGAAGAGATGGCTCAGAAGTTTAAGTACTTATTGGTCTTCAAAAGGACCAGTCATAATGGGCTGCTTACAACCATTTATAATCCCAGTTCCAGGGAATATGTTACCATCTTCAGGCTTCCTAGAGCGTCAGGCACGAGTATAGTGCACACACATACATGCAGACAAAACACTCATACACATAAAATAAAAATAAGTAAATCTGAAGTTTCTAGAAACCAGAGTAAGCTTGGAAATATAAAAGCTTATATGGGGCTGGAGATATGGCTCAGAAGTTAAAACACTTGCTGCTCTTGCAGAAGACTGGAGTTTAGTTAGTTCTAAGCAGCCACATTGTGGTTCAAAACTCCCTGTACTTCCATAGGCACCCTGCACCAGTGAGGTGCATATACACACATGTAGGCAGAGCAGTCATAGACATAAAAGGACTAAACAGGAGACCAGACAGAATGTAGAAAGAAGTAGAAGAAACCCTCTATAGTGACAGTGTGCTTGGTTCTGTGAGTACAACAAGAAATGACCTAAAGCTTCCAGGAGATCAGTGATGTTCAAAAAGTACAGTGCCAGCAGGGCGTGGTGGCTCACGCCTTTAATCCCAGCACTCGGGAGGCAGAGGCAGGTGAACTTCTAAGTTCGAGGCCAGCCTGGTCTACAAAGTGAGTTCCAGGACATCCAGGGCTGCACACAGAAACCTTGTCTTGAAAAACCAAAAACCAAACAACCAACCAACCAAACAAACAAAAACCCCAAAAAGTACAGTGCTTGAAGAAACCATGAAAGCACAATAGGAATGAGTGACAATACCCCTATATTGGTTTCCACCTTCCGGGCCTGGAATTCATTATGTAGACCAAGCTGGCCTTGAACTCATAGAAATATGCCTGCCTCTGTCTCTTCAGTGCTGGAATTAAAGTTTAATTTTTAGAATTGTTTTGACTACTAAAATCTTTTTCTTTTTAGAGACCAGCCTGGGCTACTTGAGATACTATCCCAAGAGGAAACTGGGGTGGGGGGTGGGGTGGAAGGGGGGAGAGAGGGGGAGAGAGAGAGAGAGACAGAGAGAGAGACAGACATTGAGAGACAGACAGAGAGACAGAGAGAGACAGAGAGACAGAGAGAACAGCTCTTTTGGAGAATTTTTATGTTCTTTAAATATCTAAGCAAAACTCTGTATGTGCATTTTCCTAAAAAGGTTTGCAAGTTTGGATGCTTCCTCAAAGTACCTAAAACAAGGTTTACATGGAGACAGTGCATTTGGAAGTGAAACCCCAGTGGCATAAGGGAGTGAGGAGAGAGCCAGTAACAGGTACTTTGGGTAATGGCTGAGTCCCACTGGAAATCTCAGACAGCCATGCTACTTCAAAAGTGACCCATGACTGGCAGAAGCAGTATCTGGGGAGCTCAAAAGTGGGCATGGGGGCTTGCATTTGGCCCTGTGGTGGGCATTTGGGAGGCACAGGAGGATCATGGGAAATTTGAGGCCAGCCTATGTACAGTGAATTCTAGGCTAGTCAGGGAGGGCTACACAGCAAACCTCTGTCTCAAACAATAACAGCAAACTCCAAAGAAACAAAAACTGAAACGCAGATGGATGTGGTGGCTCGGGCCTATGTCTACAGTACTCAGTGCTGAAGCAGATCGGCCATCTTGAGTTCAAGACCTGCATGAACTACAAAAAGAACTTCAGGACTGGGGCTTGGGAGGCTGAAGAAAAAGGGGGGGAATAAATGCAAATTTGGGTTAAGGACCTGCTTCATTACTTTCTTCAGGTGATCTCTGTGTGCTGGAAAATCCTGAGAAGTGTTACAATAAAACATACCTCCGGCTGGGCAGTGGTGGCACCCCTAATCCCAGCACTTGGGAGGCAGAGGCAGGTGGATTTCTGAGTTGGAGGCCAGCCTGGTCTACAGAGTGAGTTCCAGGACAGCCAGGGCTACACAGAGAAACCCTGTCTCAAAAAAACAAAACAAAACAGAAAAAAAACCCAAACAAACTCAAAAACATACCTCAGGCTGGGTGATAGGGGTGTATCCCTTTAAAACACACACACACACACACACACACACATGATATGTCAGGCACTGGCAGAGCCACTCAGGAGACAGCTTTATCAGGCTCCTTCCTGTCAGCAGGCACTTGTTGGCATCCACAGCAGTTTCTGGGTTTGGTGATTGTATATGGGATGGATCCCCAGATAAGTTGGTCTCTGGATGGTCATTTCTTCAGTCTCTACTCCACAGCATCCCTTTACCTTAACCCCAGCACTCTGGAGGCAGAGACAGGTAGATCTTTGAGTTCCAGACCAGCCTGGCCTATAGAGTGAGTTCCAGGACAGCCTGGGCTACACAGAGAAACCCTGTTCAAAACAACCTCCCCCGGAAACAAAAATCCCAGAAAGCAAATCACAACTAAACAACAACAACAATGAACCAACCAAATAACAACATACTTCAGAACTGGCCCTTCAAGAGTACAAAAATGGAGTATTTAGCCACTAAATCTTGCTCTGTTTGCTGATGTTACGTTGGTGCTCCTATAGAAAGAAAGGTAATAGAACATACTTGTACTCCAGAAATTCTAAATATAAAATTTCAGATTTTTTTTTCTGTTTTTGATTTCAAGACATGGTTTCTCTGTGCAGTCCTGGCTGTCCTGGGACTTGCTTTATAGACTAGGCTGGCCTTGAACTCTGTGATCCTCCTCCTTCTGCCTCCAAAGTGCTGGGATCAAAGGCATGCACTATCACACCCGGCAGAAAAGATGTATTTTAAAAGGTTTATTTTATTTTATGTGTGTGTGTGTGTGTTTGTATATGCAGCATGTTCATGCAGTGCCTGAGGTCAGAGGAGGGGTCAGATGCCCCTGAACTGGACTTATAGTTAGCTGGGAACTGAACTCAGATTGCAAAGGCAACTGTCGCATGCTGGGAAGTATGCTGACCTCTGCTGTTTCTTTTGTGTAGCGTATCCAGGCTCCAAGGCTCTCCTCTCATTAGGACTCATCTTAGAGTAGTGCTGTGTTCTTAGCCTAATCATTTGGCATATTGCTATAATTGTTGTATCTTATCAATTCTTGCTGATCTCCTTAAAAATAAAGTTAAACTTTAGTTACTTTGTGGTATTGAGGATCAAACTTAAGGTCTCATGGATGTTAAACAAGTGCTCTACCATAAGCTATACCACCAGCTCTATAAATTAAAACTATCATCCACATGCAAATATATAAAAAAAACATAGTATGTTCAGAGTTTGGCATTATCTGCAGTTTTAGGCATATGGGCAGGTTCAGATCATATTCCCTTACAGAGGAAGGAAAAAGAATCCTATGTTCAGATATTCTGAGACGGGAAGTGCTGTGAGCTTGTCCCAAAGATGGAATATGCTGAGGTAACATAGTTAAGGCACACACAGGTTTGGAAAGAGTTCTTAGTTCCCACCAGATTCTCAGGCTTGAAGGTTGTAGGATCTCCCTGCTAGAGGTTGAGAACTGTAGTCTTTATTCTGTTTTCTTGTGACAGGGTCATGTGTATCCCAGCTGGCCTTGAATTTTTGACCCTCCTGCTTCTATCTCTCAAGTGCTGATTGCAGGGATGCCTGCATCACTGATCTGTTCATGCTAGGGAGGAAAGCCAGGGCTTGTGCCTGTCAGCTCTACCCACTGAGCAACATTCCTTTTTTTTTCTTCAAAGATTTATTCATTTTATGTATAAGAGTACACACTTTAGTTGTACAGATGGTTGTGAGCCTTCATGTGATTGTTGGGAATTGAACTTAGGACCTCTGCTTGCTCAGGCCAACCCCACTTGCTCCGGCCAAAGATTTATTAGTATAAGTTCACTGTAGCTGTCTTCAAACGCACCAGAAGAAGGTATCAGATCTCATTATGGGTGGTTGTGAGCCACCTTGTGATTGCTGGGATTTGAACTCAGTACCTTTGGAAGAGCAGTCAGTGCTCTTACCCACTGAACCATCTCACCAGCCCCTGAGCAACATTCCTACACTCGCATATTGTTTTGGATGCAGGGTTCACACATTCTAGGTGACTTGCTCTGCCACACAGCTGAGTCCTCAGGCCCATCTATGGTCATCATTTATTAGTTCTTTTCAAAAAGTTGTACAATTATATTCACTTTCCTTTCCAAACACTTCTAAGATCCACCTCCTTCTCTACCCACCTTTGTCTTTTTTCATTTTTTTCTCTATCAAGGCCCCGTTATACTGCACAAATAATATTGGATGAGTGGCTTTCCACTAAGAAAACTGACTTCCCCTCTCCCAGAAGCTGACAAGGCCAGTAGCTCCTTAGTTAGGGGTGGGACTTTCTGTCAAACTCCACTCTGTGCTGGGATGTGGTCTAGCTTGGGCTAACACAGCCCGTCTGCATGCTGTCTTAACTACTATAAGTTTATTTGTGCAGCAGCCTCAATGTGTCCAGAAGACAGGGTTACTTTGTAGATATCCCCTGCCTCTGGCTTACACTTTTTATGCCTCCTCTTCTGAAATGATCCCTCAGCCTTCGGAAGAGGGAGTGTGTTCCTTTTAAAATAAAATTATGTGTACATGTCTATGCGTTGTTGTGAACTCAGACATGGTGGCACATACCCTTAACCTCCACATTAAGGAGACAGAGGCAGGTGTATCTTTTTATTTTTAATTTTTTTAATTAGGTATTTTCTTCATTTACATTTCCAATGCTACCCCAAAAGTCCCCCAAACCATCCCCCGACTCCCACTTCTTGGCCCTGGCATAGGCAGGTATATCTTTATGAGTTCTAGGTTAGCCTGGTTTATATTATTCCAGACCAACTAGGGCTACACATTGAGACCCTGTTCCAAAACAAAAACCACAAACAAACAAGCAAAAACCTAAAGGCTGGTGAGATGGTTTAGTGGATACAGGTGTCTGCTTTTAAGCCTGGTGACTTGAGTTCCATCCTTGGGGTCCACAGTGGAAAAAGAAACCTGACCTCTGCAGGTTGTCTATGTTACATCCCCAAGTAACTGCAATAGATTCTTCATTGATAAAAGTTTAACAAAAAAGAAAAAACAGAACATAAAATGAACAACTCATGTCTGAGTATGTAATAGATCAGCAACACCTCAATACAGTTCCTCATGTTGTGTGGCCCCCAACCATAACATTATTGTGTTGCTACTTCATAACTGTAATGGTGCTACTGTTATAAATTGTAATGTAGACATCTGATATGCAGGATATCTGATCTGTAAACCTGGAGAAAGGGTCACTTGATGATCTGTAAGCCTTAGGACCCACAGGTTGAGAACCTCTGCAATAGTGTGGTGCAGGGCTTCACTAGGGAAGACGCCTTAGGTTCCATTTCCTAGCATCATGAGAAAAGTGTTCTCTTCTTCAGTGTCTTCTGTCTGCCATCATTCATATATATATATATTCTCTTTTGAAGAGTCTGTGTATCTCTGGATAGACTGCAAGTCTTTTTTTTTTTTTTTTTTTCCTTTTTGGTTTTTCAAGACAGGGTTTCTCTGTGTAGCCTTGACTGTCCTGGAACTCACTCTGTAGACCAGACTGGCCTCAAACTCAGAAATCCGTGTGCCTCTGCCTTCCGAGTACTAGGATTAGAGGCATGCGCCACCACGCCTGGCTTGTGTGGAACAGGCTAGCACAGACCTTGTAGTGATTCTCCGGACTCTGCCACTACACCCATCCTACTATCTTTATTTTTACTGCAGTGTTGGGGATTGAATTTAAGCCCCAGATACATTACTCTGTTTTAAAATTCAGGAGTAGGAAGGTATGGGTGGTGCATGCCTTTAGTCTCAGCACTTGAGAGACAGAGGCAGGTGGATCTCTGAGTTCAAGGCCACTTTGATCTACAGAGTGAGTTCCAGGACAGCCAGAGCGACATAGTGAGACCTTGTCAACTCAAGAGAGTCCTTTCAGGTAAGAATTTGTGATTCTAGTGGGTTCTAGTACTCACTAGTTTTTATATTATACAAGACTAGCTTTTGTTATTCACCTAGCCCCTGCTGCCATTGAGTTAGCAATTTTAAAGGTCCCTCTTTTACAAATCACATAGCCAGAATATTACTCTCTGGCTCTCGGAGAGTGCTCATTCATTCGATACTATGGAGACAAAGTCTATGCTGCACAATATTGTACTTATTAGCAAGCTGCATGTGATTTCTGAGTTCATTAAACATTTCTGGTTGACTGAAATGTGGAATAAGTACAAAATAAGTATTTTAAAACTTTTATCTACTTTTATTTTTTACATCCTATGGATGTTTTGCCTGCATGTCTGTGCACCTCACGCATGCAGTGCCTGCAGAAGCTAGAATGCATTAGATCCTCCGTAGCTGGAGCTGTTAGTTGAACCCTGGTCCTGTCTAAGAGCTACACTCTCCACAAATACTCTTAACCGCTGAGATCTCTCTTCAGCCCCTAAACACTGGTTTCTGAAAAAGTAAGGGAAAACACCAATCTTGGATGAGTGTGGCATTTCAGGACTTTAATTCCTAGCACTTCGGAGGCAGAAGCAGGCGATCTCTGGGAGTTCAGGCATGTCAGGGTGACAGAGTGAAACCATGTCTTAAAAATGAAATGGATTAATATCGATTACAAATTATTTTCTAAAATTAATGAATTTTTAGAGACATGTCCTGGAATTCACTATGTAGATCTGGGTGGCCTTGCAAGAGATCTACTTCTCTCTGCCTACCAAGTTCTGGGACTAAAGGCATGAGCCACCACACCTGGCCTGATTTGAAACTGATGCGGTTAAAAATACCAGTGAAATCAATTTTGTTAATAATGTAGCAAGTGGAACATTTAAGTTGTACACTGTAGTTAGCCATATATGTTTTTACTTGACAGAACTGAATGCACCTCACGAAAATTTCTCAAGGGCTTCGAGAGGTAAACATTCTTCCCAATTCTATTGTCCTGCTCATCCCTTGTGTTTCATTCCTCCTTGTTGACCAGGATTCGGTAAATCCTTCTGCTTCATTGCCATAGAGCAGAGACACCCCTGGAAGTCCAGATTCTGAGGATGTAAGCAGAGGCCCGCGACCAGCAAGTGCAAATCCTACTCCTGTGAGATTCCAGTTGCATGCCACAGCTAAACACCTTAGGTCTGTCTTTTTTCGCTCTCTTTTTTCCTCTCTCTCTCTCTTTCTTTCTTTCTTGTTTGTGCGTGGGCCTGTGACTTATTTCCTATTTTGGTCTCGAAAATTGATGGGGCGGGGCACCCGGGATAAACTTTTCCGAGGAAGCAAAGTAAGTTTGGCAGACGGTAGAACGGATGAAAAAATTCCTGAAGGTAACCTGGAGGTGAGGAGGTCAATTTCGGGCCTACCCACTCCATCTCCAGCAATTCGACACGAGGGGAAAATGTCAGGGAAACGGAACCTGAGGTAAGCGGTTCTCGGTGCGAGGAGGAAGGAGCGAGCGCACAGCCCAAGTTTAGTTCAGCAGAGAGTCTGCCATAATAACTGTCCCCGGCGGGAGCAGACCACCGGCTGGCCGGCGTTCTTCGACTCCATCAGAACAGTTGGCCTTCGCCCGGGTCTTTCCCGGCTCACCCTGAGCCGCGCCGCCGCCGCCGCCGCCATCTTACACACGATTATCGCGATACGTCCTCAGCCGTCAGTCGCCAGGCTCATTTTCCAGCGAGTCTCTTTTCCACGGTTCTCGTCGGCGCCGAGGGAGGTATCGCGAGAGTTGGTTGCCTTGGCTCCCTGTAGCTATAGCAGCCGCGGCGGTTGAGGATGCGACGGCGGGAGCGGTGAGTGCGACACTCTCAGGGGGGCGGGGCCGGCGGAAACGGGGTGCAGGGGTAGCGCAGGGGGAGGGGGTGCGGAAGGTCGGGTCTCGGGGGACCTGCACCCCGGGGTGACGCGTTAGGAGGCACTCGCGTTCCGTACGCAGCGGGACCGGGCGTCTTTCTGAGCTGGGGCAGCAGGGGAGGGTTGGCGCTGCTCGGAGGTCCGGGGACAGGGGGCAGGGAGACTCGGGTAGCATTGGGCTCCAGGGGGGCAGGTGTGGGAGCGGAGAGGCATGCGAGTGATGGAAGCTAGGAGGTTAAGGGGACCCAGAACGGGAGAAAAGGAGACAAGCTGCATCCGAAAGAAGTGGGAAGAAAATGGGGGTAATGTGCAGAAGAGGGTATGTTGAATGGGAGCAAAGAGTTGGGCCCACGTTGTTTTCCAACTGTTGAGGGTGGGGTAGGAGTGCGGAAAAGAGGGAGGGTCAGATTTTTTTGCAAACACCGATTCCCTCCCTGCTCCACCTAAGGCAGGGCTGGGCCACAGGGCCAGCACCTGACTCCTAAATGATGTGGCGGGAATGGTGGCGTCCTGGAGCCTTCCAGCTTCCCAGTTCTCCTAGCCAAAGAAATAATCCAACGAACCAACACTCTGGACTTGTGAAAGGAGAAGTCTTGGTAAACTAGTATTAGTTGGAGAGGATCTTTTTAGCGTAGAGACTGTGAGTAGGATAGTGATAGATTGCTGCTCTAAAATAAAGCGTGGGGTGGGGGCAGGAGAGAGACATTCTTGAGGGGGAATCCCCTCCGCCCCCCCACAAACCATGAGGTGTGCTTCCTCTGGAGCGTTTGTGAGCCGAAAGAAGAGGGTGTGTGTTCACAGCACGTTTCTTCCCAGATTCATTCAAGTGTAGAATTCCTTTACGCTGTGCCCATGAAATTATATATGCAGTGTAAAATCAGAAGAGACGATATGACAAAAGAATGTACAGTAAGACACTCAAACCTTTCACAAATAGAGCTTAAAATAAGAAAGTGTTTATGTTGTAGCAGGAGGTTGAACACTCAATCTAGGGATAGTTTAGTACCTTGCATAGAAACCATACTGTTTCCACAGTATGCCCATTCAGATTATCTCTGAAGAAATAGATGAAGTTTTATTTTAAGAGACAGAATAAAATTTGAATATCTAGAAATAAAAGCAATCTATTTTTTTTCTTTTTTTTTCCCGAGACAGGGTTTCTCTGTAAAGCCCTGGCTGTCCTGAAACTCACTTTGTAGACCAGGCTGGCCTCAAACTCAGAAATCCGCCTGCCTCTGCCTCACAAGTGCTGGGATTAAAGGCGTGTGCCACTACGGCCCGGCAAATAAAAGCAATCTTAAGGAATTAAAATTACCGAAAGAAAAATGATTTATTCTCTGAATCTCAAGAGCTGTTTTCTGGAGTTGATTTTGGACTTTTTGTCTGGTTAATTCATTTCTAGTGGAAATCATGGCTTCATGTCAGGGGTAAAGATACAAGCTTTCCAAAAATGTTTCTATTTTATAGGTATAAATTTACAAAGGGTAACTTCTTTTGATTATATAACCGGATTTTGCCATATTGAGATTCATAGATTCATTAATTAGAATAATGGCTTTTAAATCCTTGAGCTAGCTTAAATATAGTCATGGGACCCACTTATTTGATGTGTATTAGAGGAAAACTTAGTTTGTGGTGTGTGTAACTGAACTTAGTGCCTTTCTGGGACAAGGAAAAGCTTTATGTGGAAGTTGAAGTTTTCTGTAAGAGTTCAACAGCAAGCTGTATGGAACCCCTGTTGTGTAGAACATTATGTAGGTTTTGAAGGGAAAGGGTTATGTCGTAGATCCACTCAACAAACATTTATTGAGACTATTTTGTATGGAAGACCTCAGAGTATAAACATAAAAGGTATAAGGTTCTGTGTCTTTAATTGCTTAGAACCCACGTGGGAGACAATAATGAGACATAAGCGTGACATAATAAATGTACCAGGCTGGCCTCGAACTCAGAAATCCACCTGCCTCTGCCTCCCAAGTGCTGGGATTAAAGGCGTGAGCCACCACACCCGGCAAGGAAGGGGTATCTCTTAATAGGGTTTCCTTCCTCATATATTTATACTACACATGAGAATCTAATTTGAATATTAGCATGATGTTAAATTTGAGGGTTTATATTGTTATACAGGGACTTGAATAAATTATAATATTCATGCTGTGTATAATTGTATAGGGAACTAGTCTTGGGAAAATAGTTGTAACAAGAAATAATTAACATTTGCAAGCTCTCAGAAAATGTTTTAGTAGTGGAAATGGTTATTTATTTTATTTATATTCATATATGAGGCAAATGATACTTTTTAAAAATTTAATTTTGTGTGTATGAATGTTTTGCCTGCTACTATGTGTTTCTATTACATGAGTGCCTGGTGCCTGTGGGAACTAGAAGAGAGTTATAGACACTTGTGAACAGATTTAGGTCCTGGGCACTAAACCTGGCCCCTCTGTAAGAGCAACAAGTACTTTTAACTGCTGAGTCATCTCTTTAGTCCCAAATGTTACTTTTCATTTGATACTCTTCAGTAATAGTTAGTGTTAAATGAGATAGACTCTTCTTTAGCCTAAGATGCCCTTTGTAGCTGAGGATGCCATGAACTCTTGATCTTCCTGTCTCCACGACCATGGCTCAAGTCCTTGAGATAACAAGTATGTTGCACAATGCTGGCAAAAATTAAATTTTGTTTTTATCTTTTAAAGTTTTTGTTTGTTTTTATTTTTTGAGACTGGGTTTCCCTATGTAACCTTGGCTGTCCTGGAACTTTCTCTGTAGACCAGGCTGACCTTGAACTCAAAGAGATCCACCTACCTTTGCCTTGAGTTCCAAAGGCATGTGCTACTACTGCTGGGCTTATTTTTTTTCAACTTTAAAAATTAAAAATGTGGGCTGGAGAGATGGCTCACAGGTTAAGAGCACTGACTGCTCTTCCAGAGGTCCTGAGTTCAATCCCAGCAACCACATCGTGGCTCACAGCCATCTGTAATGAGATCTGATGCCTTCCTCTGGTGTGTATGAAGACAGCACAGTGTACTCATGTTAAAAAACAAACAAACAAACAACCCAAAACTTTAAAAACATTAGAAATGTATCTATTAATTGTGTGAATTGCATGTCTGTGTGTGTGAGCATGTAGGTGTCATAGGACTATGGGAGTTGTAACCTTGTGGGATCTGGGATAAAAGCAAGTAATCTAGTCCTGCAGGAAAGGGCCTCTGCCCTCTGAGCTCTCACTGGGCCGATTTTGTTTTTTGTTTTATGGTTTTTTGTTTTTTTTGTTTTTTTTTTTTGAGGAAGGATCTCAGATAAACAGGCTTCCCTGAATTTAAAAAGGAGTTGAAGTTGGCTTTGAACCCGATCCTCCTGCTTCTGTCTCCCAATGCTGGGATTACAGGGAATCACTATCATCCCTGCCTCTGGGGAATGGTATTAGACTCTAAGGTAGTTAACTAAATATTTTTATATGGCAGTGTTTCCTTCTTGGTATACTGTCACAAATTTATTTTTTATTTTTTAATTTTTTTAAAAGATTTATTTATTATATGTAAGTACACTGTGGCTGTCTTCAGACACACCAGAAGAGGGCATCAGATCTTGTTACAGGTGGTTGTGAGCCACCATAAGGTTGGTGGGATTTGAACTCATGACCTTCGGAAGAGCAGTCGGTGCTTTTACCCGTTGAGCCATCTCACCAGCCCCTGACTGTCACAAATTTATGCATACATATATACAGAGAGATAGACACATACATATACACACAGATCTGCTTTCATGGTTTTTACATTATTTTTTGTTAATGTATATGGGTTTCATGTAGAGATCAGAGGACAACTTGTGGAATTGCTTCTTTTTCTTCTATCATGTGGCTTCTGGGGTTCACACTCAGGTGATAGCTTTAGTGGGAAGCGCCTTTACCTGCTGAGTAAAGTACATCTTACTTGAAATTTTTGGTTAAAATTAAACACGCACACACACTATTTTTAAAGATTTATGTGTATGGATGTTTATCTATAGATAAATATATATACCACATGTGTCCCTAGTGAGGTTAGAAGAGGGCATTGGATCTCCTGGAACTAGAGTTACTTATGGTTGTGAGGCACCAAGTGAAGCCTGGGAATAGAACTTGTCCTTTTGCAAGAGCAGCAAGTACTCTAACCTGCTAAGCCATCTCTCCAGCCCATACATATACATACATACATATATATGTACATATACATACACACACACACACACATATATATATGAGATTTATTTACTTATTTTATGTATGTGAGTACACTGTCACTTTCTTCAGACAAACCAGAAGAGGGCATTGGATCCCATCACAGTTGGTCATGAGCTGCTATGTGATTGTGGATGCTGGAAAATGAACTCAGGACCTCTGGAAGAGCAGTCAGTGCTCTTAATCCCTGAGGTGTCTCTCCAGCCCTAATTGGTTTGTTTGTTGTTTTGTTTTGTTTTTTCAAGACAGGGTTTCTCTGTGTAGCCCTGGCTGTTCTGGAACTCACTCTGTAGACCAGACTGGCCTCAAACTCAGAAATCCTCCTGCCTCTGCCTCCCAAGTGCTGGAATTAAAAGTGTGCGCCACCACTGCCCAGATAATTGTATTTTTAAAATACATTTATTAGTGAATGTTTGTGAGTGGGTATATGCATGCCATGGTGTGTTTGGAGAAAGTCAAAAGACAACTTGCAGGACTCAGTTCTTTCCACCGTGTAAGTTCGGGCATTGAACTCAGGTCCTTGGGTTTGGCAGTAAGTGTATTTGTACTCTGAGCTATCTGGTTGGCCAGAAATGAAAGTTTTATGTATCTGTAAATAGCTTTTTTGTTTTGTTTTTTGTTTTTTTGAAACAGAGTTTCTCTTTGTAACAACCCTGGTTGACAGAGAGCTTGCTTTGTAGCTCAGGCTGGCCTTGAACTCACAGAGACCCACCTACCTCTCCCTTTTGAGTGTTGGGATTAAAGATGTGTGCCATCATGCCTCCTACCCATTTTGTTTTTTAAATTATTTTAATACACTGAGTCTGACTGGGGCCTGGCCACATACTCACGGGTGTCGGCCTATCCAGTGGAGTGCAAGTTTACCTAGCAGGGCCACACCCTTAAAGGAAACTGACCTCCTTCCCACAGAAGCCATCAACAGTCAAGAGTTTCTGGTCAGTAGTGGGGCATGGTGAGTCCCTACCTCTTCCAAGCTGGAATGTCAGCTGACTTGGTCTTGTGCTACTCTTGTGTAGGCAACCACAGCTCCCTCAAGTTTGTGAATGCAGGGGTGCTGTCCTGTCCAGAAGACAGCTTTCTCTGTGATATTCCCCGTGTCTGTCTCTTAGAGTCTCAGTGGCCTGAGCCTTGTGGGGTGGGAGTGAGGCAGATGTCCGTTTGTGGCTGAGCCTTGTGGAGTGGGAGTAAGGTGGATGTCCATTTGTGGCTGACTTCTGGGCAGATACTTATTCTCTACCTTTTCCATAGTTTTTATGGAACACTGACTGCTCTTCCAGAGGTGCTGAGTTCAAATTCCAGCAACCACATGGTTGCTCACAGCCATCTGTAATGAGATCTCATACCCTCTTGTGGTGTGTCTGAAGACAGCTACAGTGTACTTAAATAAACTAAATAAATAAATCTTGAAAAAAATGTTTTAAAAAGACAAAGTACAAACTTACTACTGACTTCCCTTATATTGTATTTATACATCCTACATAGGATAAATGCATTCAGATAATGTATCTAAGTGCCTTTTATATCTGGTGTGTGTGTGTATACACTACTGGGTCATTTTTTCTTTTTTCTTTTTAAGTGGGGGTTACAGATTTAGCTGGGCAAGGTGGTACATACCTTTAATTCCAAGACTTAGAAGACAGGGTCAGGTAGATCTGAGTTCGTTCTACAAAGGGAGTTCCAGAACACCCAGGGTTACACAGAGAAACCCTGTCTTGGGAGGAGGGGGTGGGTGGAGAGGGTTCCCCTCCCCCAACACTTTTCTTTCTTTCTTTCTTTCTTTCTTTCTTTCTTTCTTTCTTTCTTTCTTTCTTTCTTTCTTTCTAGATTTATTTATTATTACACATAAGAATACTGTAGCTATCTTCCAACACACAAGAAGAGGGCACCAGATCTCATTACAGATGGTTGTGAGCCACCATGTGGTTTCTGGGATTTGAACTCAGGACCTTCAGAAGAGCAGTCAGTGCTCTTAACTGCTCAGCCATCTCACCAGCCCCCCTCCAACACTTCTTTATCTAAGTGGGTACCCATTACCCACTTAGTCAAGGCCAGCCTGGACTCTAAAGCAAGTCCCAGGACAGCCAGGGCTGTTACACAGAGAAACTCTGTCTGGAAAACACTCACATGTTTTTGTGAGTTATTTTTGAGACATTGAGACATATTTCCAAGAAAAGTTTTGAGCAAAAGAATAAGCAGATACACAAATCCTTGAGAACTGAAAGAGAAACTTGTCCAGAAGATGGAGAGATGCTTGGCAGGGTTCAGTGATACATGGAATGGTCTGGAAGTGGTCCTCCCCTCTCACCCTGCTCAGGACAGCCTAGATGTACTTCTTTTCATTGAAACAGTCTTCTTTTGTTGTTTTGGAAGTCTGAATTTGCTTCTGCTCCTCCAGGGACTATAAAAGTACTAATTTTACACCATTTATTATTAACAGGAACAAACTGAAAACAGGTAACCATACATGGTAGATAAAGATGATGATTTCATTTAAAGTTTAGTTTCTTCATATTGAATTTGGACAGTTTTCTCCCCCCCCCCCCCCCCCCCGTCGTCTCTGTCTCCGTTTCTGTTCACCCCCATCCCTACCTCAGGAGATAAGGTCTCTCTACATAGCCCTGACTGTCCAGGAACCCACTATGTAGACGGGGTTGGTCTCGAACTCACAGATTTCACCTGTCTCTGCCTCCCAAGTGCTGGGTTAAATGTGTGCACCATTATGCCCAGCACAAAAAGTATTCTTAATGGTGTGCTATGTTGTATCAATTTTATTATGAGTGTCCTTTCCCTACTGGTTAGTATTCTGAGATGCTCTTTGGTCATTTGTATATCTTACTTGATAAAATTTCCATTTAGGCCCTTGTTCATCCTCCTTTTATCCCTTCTTTCCTATAATCATATACTTTTGGGGTTTTCCTTCCTCCCTCCCTCCCTCCCTCCCTCCCTCCTTTCCTTCCTTCCCTTCTTTCTTCCTTTCCTTCATTTATTTAAGATAGGGTTTCCCCATGTAGTCCTGGCTGTCCTGGAACTCTGTAGATCAGGCTGGCCTCGAACTCAAAAAGATCCACTCGCCTCTGCTTCCTTAGTTCTGGGATTAAAGGAATGCATCACTACCCAGCTTTATTTTTGAGGTTTAAAAACATGTATTCATTAATTTTATGTGCATTTGTGTGCCTGAGTGTATATATGTGAGTCATATACACACAGGAGCCTGTGAAGGTTGGAAGCATCTAATACTTTGGGACTACAGTTACAGTTGTGAACTACCACAACTTGGTTGTGAGTACTGAGGACTGAACCCTGGTTCTCTCTAAGAGTAGTAGGTGCTCATAACCACTGAGCCCTTTCTCCAACCCTTCTTGTCCATTTTCTTTGTTATGTTTTGTTGTAGAGTTGTAAGTTCTCCACATGTTATACATGGTAATCACTTTTTTTTTAACATTTTAAATTATTTTATTAATATATGTAAGTACACTGTAGCTGTCTTCAGACACTCCAGAAGAGGGAGTCAGATCTTGTTGTGGATGGTTGTGAGCCACCATGTGGTTGCTGGGATTTGAACTCTGGACCTTCGGAAGAGCAGTCGGGTGCTCTTAACCACTAAGCCATCTCACCAGCCCGGTAATCACTTTTGTTGCTATTGTTTATTGTTTTGTTATATGGAGACAGGGTCTCATTTAATAGCTTACACTGGCCTGGCAGTCACTGTATGGTCCAGGATGTCCTTGAACTCATTATGATATTTCTTCCTCAACCTCCTAAGTGCTGGATTTATAGATATGTGCTATTGCACATGGCTGAATATAACCTTTTACCACGTAAATTATTTGTAAATAATAGCTTTTATTTTATTGGCTACTTTTTAAATCTTTTGTTTAATCTGTTATGCCCTTTGTATAGAAACTCATTTTTTGTTTTTTAATATTTTACATATTAAAGACATGTAAAAAGAACCCTACAATAAGGATCCTTATATACACTATCTAGTGTGTAAATACTTAGTTGCTCTACTGATTACAAATCCTTTTTTGTCTCTCAAAGATAATAAAGGCTGTTGGTGCACATTTCACATCCCAGCACTCTAGAGGTTAAGGCCAGAAGGTAGGGAGTTGTCAGATCTTGTCTGAAACAATCAAATGATAATTAGTAGTGAATATGATATTACTCTAGCTACTTTTATTCTTTAGATGGGCTGTTAGCCTGTTAGAAGTTTCCTGGCTGAAGTAAAATGTTAAGAGGTCTTGTGAGGAGGGCTAAGTTGAGAATGGTTCTTGTTTTGTTTCAGGTTCAGAGTGTAGTCAGCAAGCACCACCCAGAGGCCTTTGTACATAATAGGGATGTAGATAGATCAGTTATTTGCTCGCCAATACTTCTGACTGAAGTTATTTGATACCACTGTTAGAGAATTTTGAAATGAAATCAACTCTACTTATCTTTGGGCTAGGATTGTTCTGTTTTGTCACTAAAGAATGGGCATGACAGTAAATACTTAAAGATGGTAAAACTTAGAGAAAACCTGTATTTAGTTTTCACTGCATGTAGCACATTTAGCTGCCTTGGCTACTTTAGATTTGTGAACAGAGCAAATGGATGAATATGTAGTGGGGTTGGGAATGTGGCTCACTTTCTAGAATGTTTGTCTAGCATACAAGGCCAGGGTTGGCTGCCCAGCACTACCTTTATCCCTAGCACTTGGTGGAAGCAGGAAGATCAGGAGCTAAAGTTGTGTTGTACATCTTGAGTTCAAGGTTAGGTGGGATACGGGAGACTTGTTGGAAGAAAAGGGAAAGAAAATATAGAAGAGCTGTAATTCCCTCTGGAAATTTTTTTTGTAAAATCTGTAAGAAGCAGTGTTTTTTTTTTTTTTTTTTTTTTTTTTTTTTTTTTTTTTTTTTTTTTTTTAAAGTAAAGTCCAATTATGGGACAAACTGTTGAAATAAGTAGTACTATTTCCAGGATAATGGTGGTAGACCCAACTTAATTGTAGCTGAATGAGAAGTTTTCTTGTGAGCCTGTAGTAGCTGCAGCAGAGGCAGTCACTGCTGTCATTGGTCCCTTAAGTGTCGAGAGCAGGAAATGATCCATGTCACTAGGCCTGTGTCAGGAAGAACTTGTGGCTCTAGCCACGTTGCTCCACGGGTTGTGGATGTTGCTTTAAGCATACAGAGCCTGGCTTACTGGAGGAGGAACATTCCTAAGGACCAGGTGTGAATCTGAAGTGATGACCTCATCATTGCAGCCAGACCTGCCCTAGACGCTGAGTGGATGCTTTTCTTATTACATGTCCTGCAGCTGGAGAAGCAGGCTATGATTGAAACTTCAAGCAGCTTGTGAGTAGGGGGCAAAAAACAGTTGGGGGAAACTTTGAAATATGTGGATGTGAATGTGAATGTCAAACTGAGAGTGACACACACTTAGACTTTCTCTAATCTGAGGACTGTGGGAAAGTGCATGAGAGATTGAGAAAAGCTTTGGTGCCTCTAACTTTTTTTCTAGTGGTCCTGTCTGTCTGTCTGTCTATCGACAGACTCTCACTATCTAGCACTTGGTTAGCTTGGAACTTGCTATGTAGACCAGGCCATCCTCAAACTACCTTCCTCTATGCTGGGATTAAAGGTGTGTGTCATCAGCCCAGATTTAGTGACTTTAAATATTTGTGTGTGAGCGCGCAGTCTCTCATGCCATTGTGTGTATGCAGAGGTCACAGGATAACTTTGTAGAGTCACTTCTCTCCTTATTTTATGTGGGTCTGGGAATCTAACTCAGGCTATATGGCTAGCACTTTACCTGACACTGAGCCATTCCATTGGCTTCTTTTGGAAGTAACTGTTTTTTTTTTCTTTCTTGGTGTTAGGAAAGAATTAAATCTCTGTCTCTTTCTCTCTCTCTCTTTCTCTCTCTCTCTCTCTTTCTCTCTCTGTCTCTCACACACACACACACACACAAACACATAAATTTAAAAGTTCAAAAATGTTAGTAAAATGTGTAAGTATTGTAAAACTTCAGGGGATTTGTTATATAGAATAAAATTTTAAAAATTACAGGGAGTAATTTACTCTTAAATTATTAGTGTGTGTGCGCATGTGCGTGTGTGCGCATGCCATGTAGTGCTGGTGTAGGTTATGATAACTTGTGGAGTTGATGTTCTCTATCTTTATGTGGACTCTAGAGATTGAATTAGGCCATCAGGCTTGTGTAGCAAGTGCTTTCACCAGTTGAGCCATCTTACTGGCCTAACTCTAATATTACTTTTAGAAGCTCAAGTAGGCCTGATAGAGATTTGTAGTCCTAGTTATTCTGGAGACTGAAAGTTCAAGATCTGAATGGCCTACATAGTTAATTTCAAGAAGGGCCTGGGTGTTGTAGTAGCACCCTGTCTCAAAATTAAAAGTCGGGGCTTAGAAAGTTGGCGAAGTGGTTAAGAGAACTTACCTGCTCTTGCAGAAGGCCTGAGTTTTGTTCCCAGGACCTCTGTTGGACTGCTCATAACCACCTTTAACTCCAGCTCCAGGGGGATTTGACTTTGAGGACACCAGTACCCAGGAGCACATTCTCACATGCACACACATCATGTACACAGAATTTAAAATAATGAAAATAATAATATAAAAATAAGTAAATAAATAGTAGGCAGAGACAGGTGGATCTCTGTGAGTTCAAGGACAGCCTGGTCTACAAAGCGACTGTAGGACAGCCAGGTTCATAGATAAACCCTGTCTGGAAAAACAAAAAACCAAAGCAAAACAAAAGTAAATTTAAAAAAGTAAATAAAAAGTAAAAGATGCTAAGGATGCCATCTCAGTGTTAAAGTGCTTGTTAGCATAGGCGAGGCCTCAAATTCACTTCCCAGAACTGTTCTCCTCCTGTCCTAAAAAGTAAAAAGTCAAGATTGCAAACACACAAGAAGGATGAAGGTAGTAGTTGGTGTGCACAGTGTCTGGGAAGTTGGAATTGGTGAGCCACGGGTGTACTGATCCCGCCCGCCCGCTCCCCATGGTTAGTCAGAGCTGCTCCTGCTCTGGGGCTGCTGAAAACACCTTCAATTGCATTCCAGGAATTTATTAAGGTGACATAAGTATTAGACCCTATGTATTTTTTGCTTCTAGGTTAGAAACATCTGAAGCCGGGCAGTGGTGGCCCACGCCTTTGATCCCAGCACTCAGGAGGCAGAGGCAGGTGGATTTCTGAGTTCGAGGCCAGCCTGGTCTACAGAGTGAATTCCAGGACAGCCAGGGATGTACAGAGAAACCCTTTCTCGAAAACAAAAAAACAAACAAAAAACAAAAAGAACCCAAACCAACAACAACAACAACAAATATATATATATTATTTATTAAAAAAAAAGAAGCATATCTGAGTGCTGGCATAAATGAATACTGACAAACTTAAGAGCATTCCAAGGAAGGTAGACAGATTCATAAGTAGTTTGAAAACCATTTAGATAGGAAACATAGGATTTGTGATAGAGGTGGTAGTGAAAAAATTTAAAACTACAAAAAATAGCATAACATCTGTATCCCTCCACCCACAATTAACTATCTATCACCATCATTTCATTTAATTTAATTTCTGAGACAGTCTGTTGGTAGAGTACCTGCTGGGAATTGAAACCAGTCTTTGTACATTCTGGGCAAGCACTTTATCAGCTGAGACTAGCTCCACCTCTAGTTGGTAATTTCTTAACTTTTTTTTTTTCAAGCCTTTTAACACTTGATAGATAATATTTTGAATTTCTTGTTCTATAACTGTAAAATATGACTTCTCAAGAGACATGTTTGCTTTTTCGAGACAGGGTTTCTCTGTATAGCCCTGGCTGTCCTGGAACTCACTTTGTAGACCAGGCTGGTGTCAAACTCATAAATCCACCTGCCTCTGCCTCCCAAGTTCTGGGATCAAAAGTGTGCACCACCATGCCTGGCTTAAGAGACATGTTTTAAGAATTTTAAAGTTTTTTTTTAAAGATGTATTTATTTATTACATGTAAGTATAATGTAGCTGTCTTCAGACACACTAGAAGAGGCTGTGAGATCTCATTATGGATGGTTGTGAGCCACCATGTGGTTGCTGGGATTTGAACTCAGAACCTTTAGAAGAGCAGACAGTGCTCTTTACCCCTGAGCCATTTCTCCAGCTCCAATTTTAAAGTTTTTAAAGCTGCACACGGTCATATAAGACTTCAATCTCAGCACTTGGGTGGTAGAGGCTGGCAGATCTCTGAGGATTCTGAGGCAAACATGGTCAATGTATTTAATGGACACATAGTAATTGTACATATTTGTGGGCACAGTATATACACACAGTCTATGACAATCAGGTCAGGGTAATTGGCCTATCTGTCATCTCAAATATATATCATTACTTTGTGCTGGTTAACTGAGCCCTACCATGTGTGGCAGGCACTGTTCGTTTTTTTTCGAATAAGGTCTCACTTACTATGTAATCCAGGGTGGTTCCAAACTTAGAATCTGTCTCCCAACTTTTCTATTATAGATACAATACATCAGGTACAAATCTTATTTCCTACTCACTTCTCTAGAGTGTTTGTATTGCCAATCTGATATGAACCCTGCCTTAGCTCGAAGTCCACAAGGGTATTGTCCTCCACAAGATCACCCTCATTGTAGATACAAGCTGAAAATTTGACTTCCCAGGTCTCAAGACCTGAACTGACCAAGGTGATATAAATTTTGGGATTTATATGACCTCTTTTAAGTTTGATAATCGACTAGAATAACTCAATGAACTCAAGATAGAATTTTTTCAAATGCTTCTGGCTTTATTTTAGCAAAAAGGTACAAATCTGATACCTCATGCAGAGGATGAAGTCTGAGAGGGTTCTAAAGGCTAAGAACCTCTGTCCTGACAACCCCAGAAGGTCCATGTCCATTGTCATTAGGTAAAGACAGAGGCATGGGGCAAGAAAGAACTTTATTGACAGCAAACTGCAGGGAAAAGATGAATCTTTCACACAAATTCTATCTCAGGTGTGAGCCTGAGCAGCAGAGGCTTTCCATGGAAATCTCGGGCCAGGCCAGTGGGAAAGGGGAGCAAATGCAGGCAGGGATGGGAAGTCACTCCCCTGCTTCCACTCTGTCAGTCGGCTCTATCTCCTTCTCTGCCTTGGCGCCCTGCACTGAGTGAGTCCGAAGCCGACTAGCCAGTGAGGAGTGCGGCAGGGCCTTCAGGCGGCGCTTCTGGAGAGCAGATCTTTTCCCAAGTGTTACAGCTCTTAGGACAAAGGCTTGGACTACTGAGTAGTTCTCGCACACCTTTTATTCCCTGGATAGGACTTATATACATATAGTTTTGGGGATGATTCAGGGTTTGGCAGCAGGTACTTCCCATTGGCTTGGACTGAGAATTTGGGAAACCTTATTTGCATGTGGGAGGGCTTGGTGCAGCTACTACTACATAGATGCCCATACCTCTCAGCAGGGGGGCTGTGGGAGGCTTGTAGCTATGTGACAGGAGCCTGGTGCCCAGGAGGCGTGGCTGAACGCCATCTGTCCCATGGGTGGAAATCACTCTCCACGGGGCTCCAGGGTTCCAGACCTTTGCTTGACCAGGGACCAGGCTGTCTGTGCACAGCCCACCACCCCACACTCAGGCACAAGGAAAGTCTAATTCATACCAGACTCAGTTGGGCTCTGTAATGACCACTAATTCTTCAAACAGCTAATCCCCTTGATTTGGTTTCCACGTTGACTCCTGGGCATCAGACATTCTAGATGTCCCTGCCTCTTGTAAACTTAAAGGACAAGTAGAGATTGAATTGTTCTTTCAAAGTTTTATATTATTATTCTAATCAGGCAAAATTGCCTTTTGGCTATTTAAAGGGTGAGAAAAGACAGAAACAGACTTAATGATGCTGGGTGACGATTGTCCATTCATTAACTTTGTCCTTAGAACATGTTGTCTTCCTGTCATGTGAGTGTATACTACCAGCCTAGGAAGTTCACTGTCTCAGAGTACAGCTTTTATCTGAGCCTCATTTTGTGACCAGGATTAGATTGGCTGGCCACATGGAGGTTATATTTATTAGTGTCTCAACTTCTCTAAGTCCCAAGGTTGATATGTGGGTCAAAGCTACAACCACATGATTGCTCTTTTCCATTATTGCCAGCTGTAACGTTGAAGTTGGTGAGGTGCACATGTGAGTCAGTTGGTCAGCATAAATTCAGTGGATTCTACAAAAACAAGAACAAAACAGCCCTAGATACTCGAATCATTGGGAAAATTCCACAAATTTAGAGTTTTTCTTCTAGGAATGAGTAATAAAGACAAATAAGGTTCTTTTATTATATAGTAGCGTTGGGATGAGTTCAGATACTACTTCTTTCAAAATTTTTTATAGATTTTCAAAGGCACTTCATTCCTATCTCTAGTCTACTTTTCATTAGTGAATCTTGAAAGTCTTTGTTTCTTAGATATTGACACTATTCTTGGCTTTTAGTATCTGTTCAGTAAACATTTAATGAATTAAATATTTAAGATTGGGCTGGCAAGATGGCACAGTGGGTAAAAGCTTGTAGTCAAGCCTGATGACCCAAGTTGATTCCCAGAACCCATGTAGTAGAAGAAGAGAAGTCCTCTGAACTCCACATGTACACCATGACATGTGTGCGTGCACACACATACACATCTGATAACATGTTTAAGACATTTAATGGATAGATGGAAAGTTCAGCATTGGATTGTCTTAGAGGTTTTTTGTTTGTTTTCGAGACAGCATCTTTCTTGTGTAGCCTTGGCTGTCTGGAACTCTCTATGGTAGACCAGGCTGGCTCTGAACTCATTGAGATCTGCCTGCCTTTGTGTCGTCCCCCCACCCCCACCCCCAAGTGCTAGGATAGAGCTGTTTTAAAATCACACAGAATCAGTAGTTGCGCCTTGCCTCCTCCTGGATGGGTCTTAGGATAGCTATCAGACATCTACTACTTCTGAAGTGAAAGAAAATAGTTTCATTATAGAAGAGAAATATGACAGGCTATTGTATTGTCAGGACAGCAACAAAAAAGTGGATTTCAGTTTTTGGGGGAGGGTATTTAAGTCTTTTCTGGGAAAAGTTTAAATACTCAAATTTTTTTCTAGGAAAGTCTCAGCAGGCATGCTTCACTTGTACATGGCTCAAAATACACCTTTGTAGGTATTGTAGGGCCTGCTATGTGCAGAGAGCTGACTATTACAATGTAGGCATCCCAAGGTTGAAGAACAGCCCTGGGTCAATCTCTTGGTGGTTGTTGCTATTAATCACTTATGTAGTTCTCTGTTTTTATGCTGGCTTCTTGATGACCACTTGTCACAAGGAGTGTAGTGGATTGTTTTCTGCTGTTTCAACCTTAGTCTTTTTTTAATCCTCACTTACACTTCAAAATTTTTATATGTATTTAAAACATTTTTTTGAGATATAGTCTTACTATTTAGTCCCATCTGGCTTTGAATTTATGATGCTTTGGACGAAACCTTTAAGCTCTAGGATTACTTGTGTGCCCTACCACAGTCTATTCACTTTATTTGTTTATTTTTTCTTTAAAAATATCTTGGAGCTGGAGAGATAGCTCAGTGGTTAAGAACACTGACTGTTCTTCCAGAGGTACTGAGTTCAAATCCCAGCAACCAAATGGTGGCTCACAACCATCTATAATTGGATCTGATGCCCTCTTCTGGTGTATCAGCAACAGCATGCTCACATATAAACAAGCAAGCAAACAAACCTTTAAAAAATTTCTTTATTGGGGCTGTAGAGATGGCTCAGTGGTTAAGAGCACCAGCTGTGCTTGCAGAAGATCCAGGTTCAATTCCCAGCACTTGCATTGATAGCTCACAACTGTTTGAAACTCCAATTCCAGGGAATCTGACATCCTCACACAGATAAGTGTATAGGCAAAACACCAATGCACATAAAATAAAAATAAAATAAATTGTAAAAAAACCTATTGTTTTATTATTTTTTTTTATTTATTTGTGTGTGTGTGTGTGTGTGTGTGTGTGTACTGGGCACACATGCTGCAGAATCTGTATGGAGGTTAGTAAACAGCTTGCTAGGCTTGATTCTATTTCTATCATATGGGCTCTAAATATTGAACTTAGGTCAGCAGGCTTAGGAGCAAGTGCCTTTTCACAAGTCACCTTACTGACACCTCTTTCGCTCTCTTTTCCTTTACTTTCTTATTTGAGACTATGTCCCATATATGGCTATGTATGAGCTTGGTATGTAGCTGAGGCTGACCTCAATCTCCTTATCTTCCTGTTTCTACCTCCCACTAGTTGGCATTATACTTTAAAAAGAGTATGGGTATCATATTTATAAAAGAAAATGAAGATGGAAATTTGTTTTTTCTGTTTTTGTTTTTTCTATTTTTTTGAGATTATAATTACATCAAATCCTCCTTGCCCTTTCCTCCCCCCCAAACTTTCCCAATGTACCTCCTTGTTCTCTTTGAAAAGTGCCTCTTTGTTATATACATACATGAGTGTATGTGTGTGTCTATGATAGCATATGATATGTATGATATTTATATGCTTTCAGGACTGAAGATTTGGTATTGGATAACTAATTGGTGTGCTCTTCCCTGGGAAAGAGTATTTCTCCCACTATCAGCATTCCTTATTGGTGCTTTGCCTGCATGTATGTCTGTGTTAGGGTGTCAGTTGTAAGCTGCCATGTGGGTGCTGGGAAGTGAGCCTGGGTCCTCCAGAAGAGCAGCTAGTGTTCTTAATGACTGAGCCCTTTCCTCTTCCTGTAGTTCTTTGTGTAGGGTTCAGTTCCTGCCCTGTTCACATTAGAGTGTCTCTTGGTGTTCTTTTTTTTTTTTTTTTTTTTTTAAATTTATTTATTTATTATATGTAAGTACACTGTAGCTGTCTTCAGACACTCCAGAAGAGGGCTTCAGATCTCGTTATGGATGGTTGTGAGCCACCATGTGGTTGCTGGGATTTGAACTCCTGACCTTCGGAAGAGCAGTCGGGTGCTCTTACCCACTGAGCCATCTCACCAGCCCATCTCTTGGTGTTCTTGCTCAGCTCCTGTTTATGCAGTCATGTTGGTAAGACTTCATAGGTGTAGTTGCTTCTGCCATTTCTCGGAAACACTGTTTCACAGCATACTCCTGATCCTTTGGCTTTTACAATGTTTCCAAAATAATTCATTAAGGGAAACAATGAGGTGGCTCAGCAGGTGTGCTTGGTGTTGCCACCAAGCCTGATGATTGACTGCCTGGATGCATGTGGTGGATTGAGAGAACCTATCCTTGTCCTCTGATTCCCACATGTGCACACATACACAACAAATAAATAAATAGATAAATAAAATTGAAGATGAAATTAATATTCAATTTAAAAAAGATTTTTATTTAAAGAGTCTACTGTAGCTATCTTTAGACACACCAGAAGTGGGCATTGGATCCCATTACAGACGGTTGTGAGCCACCGTGTGGTTGCTGGGATTTGAACTCACTACCTCTGGAAGAACAGTCAGTGCTCTTAACCACTGAGCTATCTCTCCAACCCCTAGTGTTTGATTTTTAATATCAAGGTTTCCAATGTGCTGCAAAGAACTAGAATATTTTTTATACACAATTTGTAAAGATTACATTTATCTGATTGTGTAAGCCTTATAGTGTTTAACCTCATGGAACCCCAGAATTTAATTAATTAATTAATTAATTAAAAAGAATAGAAGCCAGTGAGATGGCTTAACAAGGAAAGGTGCTTGATGTCGAAGCTCACAATCTGAGTTCCATCCCTGGAATCTACCAAGGTGGAAGGAGAGAACTGACTCCAGCAAATTGTGTTGTGACCTCTGTTTATCTGCCGTGACTCTCTCTCTCTAGTGCTCATTCTGTCTTTCTGTCTGTCTGTCTCACACACACACAATTTAAGAAAAAGAGTGCATACATTTTACTTTCTTCTCCCCCCCCTCCTTTTTTTCCCCCTCCCGCATTCTCTTTCTTAGTCTTGCTAGGTAGTCTGGCCTCACCATCTCCCGGCCTGTGTCCCAGGAGCCAGTTATGCCACACCCAGCTCTACTGCTCTTCAGCTCTGTTTTCTGCCAGCCTGGAGGTGGTCAGATTGTTTATCAGGTGGTTTTCATTTGCCTCTCAGGACTCTAGGAAAATACTCTCAATAAATAAGAGGAAGTTTTTACAAACATAAAGTGGAGTGTTTGTAATTATTGAGCAGGGTATATCTAGCAAGCATCACTCAACCTGCCTTGTCCATCTGTTCCACCTCAACCTAAGACGAGTCTGACGGTCTCTGCTGTACCTGTTCCGTGTGTTCAGCTGGTTTTAAAGTCAGAGTGGATGATTCCCTTTAGCCATCATGGACTGTGTGTGTAGTAAGTGGTAGTGGTGCTGACTTCTTGGCTAGAGAGATGATGATTGCATTCTCTTCTGATTTAAATGACAATAGCAAAGTAAGAATGCACAGTCTGATTTGCCTACATAGTCTTTAAAAAATTTTGAAATTGGCACACACACAAACAGAACTAGTTTGCCATACACAGTTGTTTGCCAAGTATTTGAAGCCATCCAGTTTTACCAGGTGGCAGCTGCTGTTGTTTCTGGAGATCTAATTTAATCCACAGACATGAAACAAAGAGTACCTTTTATTGCAAAAAGGAAAACTCTTGGAGGGGAAAAAAAAGCCGCTTTATTGAGATATAATTCACATGTTATATAATGCACACGTTTAAAGTGTACAGTTCAGTGGTTTTCATATATTCATAATGGCTGTTCCCACAATCACTTTTTAGAATAATTTCATTTCTGTACAATGAAATGCTGCACATATTATTAGCAGTTTGTTTCCTTCACAGACTCTAACTGCTATAGACAACTAGTAATCTTTCAATGTATATATATTTATCTATTCTGAATATTTCATATGAATGTTGTCTATAATATGCGATCTGCATTCTTTTACTTAGAAGTGTGCATTCTTCACTTAGTAGGTTCATTTTGGTAGCATTTCTATAGTGACTGAAAAATATTTATTTCATTAATATACTATTTTTGCTTGACAGATTTATTTATTCATCCACCATCTATCTAAGTATCTATCTGTCTATCCAACTATCTATTTTGAGATAAGGTCTCTTTTTTTTAAATATTTATTTATTATATCTTAAGTACACTGTAGCTGACTTCAGACACACCAGAAGAGGGCATCAGATTTCATTACAGATGGTTGTGAGCCACCATGTGGTTGCTGGGATTTGAGCTCAGGACCTCTGGAAGACCAGTCAGTGTTCTTAGCTGCTGAGCCATCTCTCCAGCCCCGAGATAAGGTCTCTTGATGAGCCCTGGCTGTCCTGGAACTCATTGTGTAACTGGGCTGGTCTTGAACTCAGAGAGACCGGCTTGCTTTGCCTTTGGCCTCCTAAGTGCTGGGATTAATAGTTTTAATTTTAAAGAGTTTCTTTTTTTAATTATGTGTATGTGTGTGAGTGTGTGTGTGTGTGTGAGAGTGTGTGTATGTGCTATGTGTGAGCTAGTGCAAGTGCTCTTGGAAGCCACAAGAGGGTGTTGGCAGTCTGATTCTCAACCTTTCTAGTGCTGCAACACTTCAATACAGTTCTTAACGATGTTGTGATCCCAACCATAGGATCGTCTCATTGCTAAGTCATAGCTGTAATTTTGCTACTGTTAGGAATCCTAGTGCAAATATTTGATATGCAGGATATCTGATATGCATCTCCCACATGGGTTGAAGCCCTCGGGTTGAGAGCTGATGTTAGAGTTACTGGTGGATGTAAGATGACAGACATGAGTGCTGGGAACCAAACTTGGGTCCTCTGTAAGAATAGTGTACTATTTTAACTGTGGAGCTATCTCTTCAATCCCAAGCTTTAATTTTGATGAAATTAAGCTTATCTAATTTTATTCTTTGTCATTTGCGTGTTTTCTTTCATTAGACAAAAATCATAGCAGCTTAAAGATTTTGTCCTCTTTTTGTACCTCTAGAATCAAGCAACACTTCAATCACAAATGTCGTCGTCGTCATCACCATCATCTTCTTCACTGAGTGTTACATCTTTGAATAGTTTGCATTCTCCTTCCATTATGACTTCTCTTTCCATCATAACTCAGGTTATCCAACTTGTGTCACAAGTGACTGACTGTACCCCCTGAGCCATATGGGTGGCTGCAGGCAGCACTTTATTCTATAAAATAGAATTTTAGTTTTATGAACATTAGAAACAAGAATAAAGAAACACTGAAGAAAAGACCCTACTAAACCCACTAGGCAATTCCTAAATCCACTAGGCCTACCTACCAAGTAATGGAAATTCCTGCATGGTCAGTGCCCTTCCTTCCTTAGTATTCTGTTCTGAGCATTGATCTTGGGGGTTCTTCAAGGGTGGGACCCACACCCCTAGCTATAGCTCTATACCATTTTTTAATAAATGAACACAGAGTCTTGCTATGTTAGCTGGACGGGAAAGCACTATCTATCTGCCTGCTTCTGTTTCCCCAAGTGCTGGGGTTAAAGGTGGGGGCCACCATGCTGGGCTCTATATACTATATCATAATGACTTTGAAGGGCTACCTTTTTTTTTTCGGTAGTTAATATATTTTTAAAATTAATCTTTATTTAATTTCAGGTACACAGATGTTTAGCTTATATGTGTATGTATATGTCCTATTAGTCCATTGCCTTCTTGTCTGTATAGGCTAGAAGAGGGTGTCAGATCCCCAGAGAATGGAATTACAGATGGTTCTGAGTTGCCATGTGTATGCTAGGAATTGAACCCAGGTCCTCTGGAAGAGCAGCCAGGGCTCTTAACCACTGAGCCATCTCTCCAACCTCTAATATTTTATCTTAATTGTCAACCTGTCTGGATTTAGAATTACCATTGAAATTGCATACCTAAAGGTATGTCTATGACTGTTTTCAGAAAGGTCTAAAAGGCAGTACCACTCTGAATGTGAGTAGCACTACGGCTTGGGAGCCTGGATTGACTTGAAAAAGTATGAGGAAGGCCAGCCCGAGTTGCTCGTTCTCTGCTTCTTGACTACCACTGCAGGGTGACCAGTTGTCCGGGCTTCTTCCGCTAAGCCTTTCCTGCTGTGAGCCAAAGTAATTTTTTCTCAATTTGCTTTGTTAAATATTTTCTCATAGAGAAAAGACCAAGTACAATTTGGGCATCTTTCTTTCCATTTAGTACTGATCAGTAGAAGTCTGTGCTTTTGCCTTGGTGTGGCACTTCTGTGCCTTGGCACTATGTATTAGAAGACTTGGTTGGAATACTGATAGTGAGCAAGAGAACCAATAGCTTTCTTCTTTTAAACTTGGCACTTGCTTTGCTGCCAAAGGACTGCTTTACTTTTAAGCATATTGTTAAAATGTAAGCTTAATTAGTTTTGGACAGTGTCCATGGTTGTTTAATTTCACCAATAAACTTTAATTAAATCTTTTTTTAGTGACCAAGGATTTTCTCTCAAGGTTTAGAAATAAAGCCAACTTTCATAAATGGCAAGAATTTTGCTGATGAGTTTTTTCCTCAGTATGCTTATAAAACAACTCATTTCAATAAAGCTGTTTAATAAGCAGAGTGATACACAGATACATGTGTGTTGGTCTTCTTGGCCTTTATGCCCTGCCTGCAAATGCAAGTTCTGTTTGACTGATCACATGTTTTAGGGTGGGATCCAACTGCAGCTCCCTAAAGAGGTGTGGAGATCTTGGCTGGAAGAACCTTTAGAGTCAGTTCTTGTTTTAAATCGACTGGCAACCCCAGCAGCTTGGTTTACATAATTTCTATTCATACAGTTTCCTAATTTCTTTAATAGCATGGCCCATTTTAGTGTTTAAGACGGAAGACTTTTGCCCATTACAATGGTTTCACTGCAGATAGTCTTGGGACTTTGAATTGACTCAGACAGCATTGTTTTTGGTGGTTCTCTAGGGCACTGCAAAGGTGTCTTCTCACAGACACCACACAAAGAGTTCTTTTAGGACCAGCCCTTTGGAAGCAGCTGCCACCCTGCAAACCTTACTTTCCGATGACCTTGCCTTCAGGAGTGCCTCTGGATGAAGCAGCCTCTCATATAGTTGTTGTAAACCTCCTGTGACGTTCGTCATAAGTCTTTCCCAGAGTTCTGGTTAGTTCCTTCAGTTTTAGCTTCTCAATGAATTGTTCCTGGTAGTTGGCAAAAAAATTGTTTTATCCCTGACATCCTGTTGTGTGCCTTTGTGGTTAGATGAACAGTTTCCCACTGTTGCTCCTTGCGCTTGTCTCCTCCCTCTGTACCCTAGCCTCTGTTCCGGTCTGTGTCACTGCCCCACAGATGCCCTTGTGAGTGCTTGCAGTTTTTTCCTGAGCTCGAATGGGTTGTCTGGTAAGCATTGTAGTTGTATTAAAACTGTGTAGAGGGAGGATACCATGACTGAGTAGTGTTTGTGAAGTTATTCCAGCCCACCCCACCCTCACCCCTCTAATAGCTTACTTTGAAATTGAGTTTTGAACTCAATTTTCAGGAGATTTTTTTATGTTGTCTTTTTTTTTTTTCTTTCTCCAACCAGATGTTAAATTTGTGAATTTTATTTTCTTCCTCTAACATATATTGTATATATGAACTTGTTAGAATTAAAGGGGAGATTTACAAGTTTAAAGAAAAGAGTTGTAGGTTTAGTGTTTTGAATTTCCTTAAAACAAGTTATTTGTTAGAAGGTTGTATTCTTTGTATTTATTTTTCAAACTCAATATATGGGCTAAGGAAGTAACAGAGGTCCTGTTTTTTGGCTAACCTGTGCAGTAACATTACTTTCAGACGCAGAGTGATGTCCTTTTCCATCACCAGAATGTTCTTGGTAAAATTCATTTAGATTTTGACAGTATGTTTTCATTCTGGGAAGTGGTTTGCTGAGTATTTCAGAGTGGCAGATGCTTGCTTCTAGAGAGTACTTTAGGAAGTTAGATTTGGTCATTAGACCTTTTCCCTTCTGGTATGAGGTATTTTGATCCTTTGAAAATAAAATGTTTTATATTTGATGCTCAGGTTATTCCAATGCCATTTGAACAGTATTTCATAATGCTATTATTTTCTTGGATTGTATATTTTGACCTTCATCTAAGAAATAGTGGGGTGCATGCATGTGTGTGTGTGTGCGCTTGCACTCACATTTTTTAAAAGCTTTGGGTTCTGTAGAACTGCTACTAACAATATGAGGAAAATTTACTGAGATTTTATTGCTGTTTAGTTGAATCTGCTTTATAAGTGGAGGTTGTGCTTGTACAATAATAATTTCTTGATCTCCTAGGTTCTATGCTAAATGCTACACATATATTTCTAATTTTCACTACAACCCTGACAAGTAGATAGTATTTTTCCTTATCATGCATAGGTAGAACTTCTCCCTGTCCTCTTCAGACCCTTGCAGTATGAGAATGACTCCCACCTTTTAAGAGCTAAGGACACCCAAGGAGCTGAAGGGGTCTGCAACCCAATAGGTGGAACAACACTGAACTAACCAGTACCCCCAGAGCTCTTGTCTCCAGCTGCATATGTAGCAGAAGATGGCCTAGTTAGCCATCATTGGGAAGATAGGCCCCTTGATATTGCAAACTTTATATGCCCCAGCACAGGGGAACGCCAGGGCCGAGAAGCGGGAGTGGGGGTGGGGGAGGCTAGGGGAGCAGGGTGGGGGAAGGGTATAGGGAACTTTCGGGATAGCATTTGAAATGTATATAAAGAAAATATCTAATAAAAAAAAAGAGCTAAGGACATGCTGTGTGTCCAGTAATGTTCATTTGAGTAGTTGCTACCATTATTACAAGTTTCCAGTGAAAGAGCAGTATGGAAGGCCACCCCCACTCCCTTGTAAGTGGTAGGGTTAACATTTGAACTGACTCAAAGGCTGGAGTTCAGTAGCTTTTGAGAATATGAAAGACTTTTAGGATAGATTTCAGTACCTCCTGGTTTTTACTGCTCTCACTGAAGAGAGCTTTGTTTGTGTTCTTTCTGATTCCTTGCTTTGTACTCTCTGTCACCTCCCTTCCCAGTCACGTGCTTGCTTTCTCACACTGGAGTTGCTCGTACCATTCTGTGCCAGTGTTCTCCTGACAGAAATGAGTCAAGATGCTGTTATCATTGGCTTCCTCTGCAATTTTCCTCTTAGTGTTACTGTCAATGTATTTTCATAATTGTGCAAAATAGCCCAGGTACTAATGTGTTTATAATGATTGTAAAATAATTCATAGTTGTAATCAAGTATCTAAATTATAAAAGCATTCCTTAGTGATTTAAAAAATTAGGAAGGAAAAAACATCTTTGGTTCTTAGTGATTTAACAAGAAGGTTATATAGGGTTTCTTTTCTTTTCTTTTCGTTTTTTTTTTTTTTTTTTTCTTTCCAGGGGCCAAATAAATTGCCTGAAACTTTCTTTTCTCACCCTACCACTAGTTTGCTACTATTGGCAGTGTGGTTAGGAAAGAACATTGTATTTGTCTAACTGGCCAGAATATCTTTCCTTCATAGACTTGTTGGAAACATAAGATGAAATTGAAGTGTGATATGATTTAGGTTGGAGTCTTGGGGAAGAGCTAAAGAGTTGATTGGTCATATCTGTCACTGAGTTATCTCTAAACAGGAAGAAGTTTTGTGTGTTTTAAAAGATTTTGTCAAACACACACATAGGGTTTCTCTGTGGAGCCCTGGCTGTCCTGAAACTCACTCTGTAGACCAGGTTGCCCTTGAACTTAGAGATTCAACTGCCTCTGCCTCCTGAATCCTGGGGTAAAAGGCGTGTACTACCATTGCCCAGTTCATTAACTTTTTTTCAACAAGTATTTAGTAAGCATCTGGCTGCCCTGGAACTCTCTATACAGACCAGACTGATCGCAAACTCCCAGAGATCTGCCTGCCTCTTTCTCTTGAGTGCTGAGATTAAAGGTGTACACCACCATTCCTGGGAAAAATTTTTATTAGTATATATATTAATCACACATAATGGGTTTCGTCGTGACACCTTGATACACGAGTATAATTGTGTTTTGATCATATTCATCCTGCCCTACTCCCCTCCCACTGATCTTCCCCTTCCCGATTGGCCCCAAGAATGTGACTGAATCTAAGTGACTACTGTTTATAAGATGTGACCATCATTAGACCCTGTCAGAATGAGTTGCTGCTTCCAAATGATGCTGGTATTAGGTAGGAGGACTTGGAAGATGGGTATGGGAAGAGAACAGTCAGGCAAATACTGGGCATATCTGCAGAATAATTTTTAAAAACTTTTTTCTTGGTTTATTAGGCAGGGTCTTGCCTATCCCTGACTGGCATGGAACTTGCTATGGCAGATCAGGCTGGCCTTGAATTTACTGTTATCTTCTTGCTTCTACCTCTTAAGTACTGAGATGATAGGCATGTGCAACCATACCCAGTTTTCTTGGAATTTTTTTCTTATAGGTGTGTGTGTATGAGATATAGTCATAGCTATTATTTGTGGAACTATTTTTTTTACTGAGCTCTTAAGTGTTTTGTACATATTATTGAGTTGAATATACATGTATTATATTATATTATTTTATATTGTATTTGTATGTGTGTGGCGCGTGGGATGGATGAAGAGATCTCTCATATAGCCCAGGCTGAGCTTGAACTTGCTATATAGGTGAGAATGACCTTGAACTCCTAATTTTCCTCTGTCACAGGTGCTAGTATTACAAGGCTCATACTACCTCACCTGGTGTAGAACCTACAGTTTTTTTCCATACAGGTTTTATCTGTGCAGTCCTGGCTGTCCTAGTGCTCACTGTAGACTATGCTGACTTCAAACCCAGTTAGCGTGCCTCTGCCTCCCAAGTGCTGGGATCAGTGGTGTGCATCACCCCTGTCAAGCTGAACCTGCACTTTAAAGAAAGATCTTTACTGTTCCATTTCATTCCTGTATTGCATGTGTGTATGTATGTCTGGGTATGTGTCTTGGCGCCCTAGTGGAGGTCAGAGGACAGCTTGTGGGAATCTTGTGGGTTCTGGGATAGAACTCAGGTTGTCAGGCTTGGTGGCAAGAGTTTTAATTCACTGAGCTTTCTTGCTTGGTGATTTGGCTAGACCAGCTGGTTGGCTGGCTGCTGAATTCCTGGGACCTGTCTGTCTCTGCTGCTTGGTGCTGGGGCTTCAGGCTTGTGAGGCCAGGCCTGACTTTGTTATGTAGGTGTTGGGGATTCAGACTCAGATCCTTAGGTTTGCAGAGCAAACACTGTTATTTACTGAGCTGTAAACCTAGCCCCAGTACTTGTACTGAAACTACTCTCCTCTTTGTACTTAACTATCTTCCAAAGAGGTTGGGAAATTATCTGTGGAACTTTGAATCTTTATAGAAAAGAGCTAAATAGCCTACCTATATCTCTCTGCCTATAACAAAGTGAAACATATTTTCTTGTCTGTTTATTTTCTTTTTAGCTGGCTTTAGACAAATTGCTTGAAAGTGACAGTTAGGTTCTTACAAAAACATGTTTTTCTGTATTTTAACACTGTATAATTCTTCCTTTTGTACATGATGTACTAATTTGATGCCAAAGTTCAGCCCTCAGGATATTGTTCAGTGGGGTACTGTTCACTCAGGAGTTTCAGATAACCAGTCTATAACTAACAAATAGTTGACCTTTTAGAAATGGTTGTAGATGCTTATCTGTATTTTCAAGCTCAAGTTAGAAGGGAATAAATATTTGATTATGTTTAAAGTTTTTATTTTAAAAATCACCTGTATCTCTTATTTCAGATATGGATTTTAGTGATTTATTTAAAGAGAATCAGCATTTAAAAAGATTCTGGAATTGGTTGTTATAGTTATATTTTCTATTTCAATTAAACGTTTAGTGATTTCATACATATTATCTCCAACTCTATAGAATAAATTCCATGTACTGCAATCTGTGTTCAGAAATACCTAACATGAAGGAATATGGGATGGGGTGGTGGTAGGGGTTTCTGTGACCATCATAGCAGGCAGAATAATGATTCATGAGTGGCAAGAAGTTTGGCTCAGCCAGGCGTGGTGGCACACACCTTTAATCCCAGCACTTGGGAGGCAGAGTCAGGAGAATTTCTAAGTTTGAGGCCAGCCTGGTCTACAGAGTGAGTTCCAGGACAGCCAGGGCTATACAGAGAAACCCTGTCTCGAAAAGCCAAAAAAAAAAAAAAAAAGAAGAAGAAGAAGTTTGGCTCAGTACAACTAAGTAGCCAATATTGGTTCAAACTTTGGAAATCTGACCCCAAATTTAAGCACAACACAATTTGGAGAAAATTTTCCTGGTGATAATTAACTCAGTTCCATATGCACAATAAAGCTTAAGGCATGACTGCGTCAGAACTCTTTGTAAAGTTCATGTGATATCTTCCATAAAGATGGGTTCTATAGATTGACTGTATGTGACACCTTCTATAAAGATGGTTCTATAGATTGAGAAGCTCATGATAGATAAGGGGGGGGGGGCATCTGGTGAGGTCTTATCCACACTGCACAAAAGGGACCAGGCCATTAACCACCTCAGCCCAGCCTTTGGAGCAGGTAACAGGTCACTCATCCCTTCCTTTGAAGGAACAACCTGTGTGTTTAGCATTTCTGGTTCCCTTAGTGCTTACATGTGAGCACAAGATCCTCTGTGCCCTGCGGGGTAAGAGTGTGGATGTTGTGATCCAAGTTCCTGAGAGCATAAAGGAGGTTGAAGTACATTAGGAGACTGGAAAGGAGACAAGATAGGACTAGTCATGTGTCTCCTTTTTTCCATCCTCTCTCTTTATATACATGTATACACATAGACTATAGATCATCTGTGTATACTATATAACATGTGGTATGTACATGCTAACTGTTATTTTCCTCTATGTCATTTGCAACTATTTCTTCTAATCCTTGGCTTGTCTTAATCCTCTTGTCCATTTTCTTCTCTTTGAAAGAGCGGAAGTTCTTAATTATGAAGTGCAAGTCTACAATATTTGTTTTCAATCAATGTAATTTTTCTTGCCTTATTTGCACAGGCTACTTTCTTCAGAATAATGCTGAGTAGGAATGATTCCGTTAAGACATCATTACCTTGCTTGAGACTTAGGAAAGTAGGAGTGATCCTTGTTAAAGAAAAATCTATTTTGGGGGCAAGTGAGATTGCTTAGTTGGTTTATGTATATACCACCAAGCCTGACAACCCAAGGTCAATCCCTAGACCCCATATGGTGGAGAGAGCTAACTTACACACTGGTGGCCTCTATATTTGTACATATACATATATATATAATTTCACAGTAAACACCAGTAACAAATAAATGTAGTGGAGTTGGGTGTGGTGGTGTATACTTCTAATCCCAGCTCTCCTAGGGCACAAGATGAAAAGACAGCATTTGAAGGCTAGCTTTAGCTATGAGACCAGCCTCTTGCAAGACAAAGCAAATCTATTTTAGAAATATATGTAATGCCACAAACTCTACTGAGGGTGGAGAGCCAAGGAAGATCAGGAATTTAGAGTCGTTGGCACTTGATTTGAGTCAGGTTCTAGGATCTGAGGAGATAGCTTAGTGGATTTAGGGCTTGCCATGGGAACACGAAGACCTGAGTTTCGATCCATCATAGCCATGTAAAAATTTGGGCACAACAACAAACACCTGAAGCTCCATTGCCAAGGAGACAGAAGCAGGAGGATCACTGAGCCTGGATGGCCAGGTAGTCTAGGTGAATTGGTGATCGCCAGGTTTAGTTGAGAGATCTTGTCTCAGAAAACAAAGTGGAGAGTGATTAAAGAAGACATGAAGTGTCAACCCATGGTCTCTACATGCATGTGTGCACATGTAACACATACGAACATGTACACACACGTATTTCTTTAATCATTGATAGGTTAGTATAGTTTACTTTGTAGATCTTTAAAAAGGATCTATTATTTAAGTTGTGTATATTTGTGTGGGGACATTATTTTGTAAAATGTGTGTTTGTATGTGGGTGTGAGTATTGGTGCCTGCAGAGGCCAAAGACATTGGATTATCCTGGAGCTATAGTTATAGGTGGTTGTGAGCCACCTGATTGATATGGGTGCTGGGAATCCAATTCAGGTCCTATGCAAGAGCAATATATGCTCTTAACCTCTAAGCCATATATCTTCTTTGCAGACCCTCTTAAGTATACTCCTTTTTCTCTTTTCTTTTCTCTCTTTCTTTCTTTCTTTCTTTCTTTCTTTTTTTTTTTTTTTGAGACAGTATTTCTCAGTGTAGCCGTGGCTGTCCTGGAACGCTCTGTAGATCAGGATTGCCTTGAACTCAGAGATCTGTCTGCCTCTGACTCCCAAGCACTGGCATTAAAGGCATGCGCCATCACACTTGGACTAAGTGTACATTTATTGCTTGCAACAGACAATAGACTTAATTATTTGGGCTAATTTAAACTACTTTTTTTAGAATAATCATGAAGTTCAAATTTTTCTTCTATTATTATATAGTTTGTTCTTTGTGTGTGTGTGTGTGCATGCATGCATGCACGTGTGTATCTTGGTTTTTTTTTTTTTTTTTTTTTGAGACAGGGTTTTTCTGTGTAGCCTTGGTTGATCTGGAGCTTGTTCCATAGACCAGGCTGGCCTTGAACTCACAGAGATTCACCTGCCTTTGCCTCCTGAGTGCTGGGATTAAAGGTGTGCACCATCACTGCCCAGCTTGTTTTGGTTAAAAATAAGTGTAAGTGTATGTGTGTGTGTATATGTATGTATATTCATTTTATTTTATTTTTTGGTTTTTGGGGTTTTTTTCAAGATAGGGTTTCTCTGTGTAGCCTTGGCTGTCCTGGAACTCACTTTGTAGAACAGGCTGGCCTCAAGCTCAGAAATCCTCCTGCCTCTGCCTCCCAAGTGCTGGGAACTAAAGGCGTGAGCCGCCACCGCCCAGCTCCTAACCTATTTTTTTTTTTTTTATCTTTAAAAACAGATTATTAGAGCCATGCAGCTCGGAATACCATTTCTATTCTCATGTATCTTCAGTAGATGACACTAGAGAATGATTGTGGGAGTCAGTGCTGGACCTAGAAGCCAGCATTTCGTGTGGAGTTGAGTGTTTTTGCAATCAGTATTTGCCTGAACCATTTCAACTGCCTCTCTTGTCTTTGCTGTTTTCTGGCCGTCACTTTAGTTTCTGACATACCTAGCTAGTGTGAGAACTTACTGCTTTCCCCACATAATGCTGCGTTCAGAGCCCGTGACTCCTTTCTGCCACTGTGTGTCTTGTCTTTGCTGTCTGTGCTTGGGCATGTGTCATAGGGCAGGCAGGGCTTCAGTGAGTGCCTCATGTGGATACTAAAACCCCACCCACCTGCCAAGTCCTTTCTGCTGTGAGCCAAGTGGAGGCTTGCTACTTGTCATTCCTTTACAGCAGTTGAGCTGAAGGAATGCTGCACGGCTTGTTGGAAGTTCCTCAGTGGCCTTGAATATGCAGTTCATGAGGGATATGTAGAGAAGTAGGGGTCTTACAGTCTTTGTTGGAGATGTGGGTTCCTCCTGGTTCTACATTCATCAACAGGTATTGATAGTTTATGACCATCACTGTGATGGATGGGGGCTTTGGGAATACTATAATAAGATACATAATTAGGTGACAAGTATCATAGCTACCTAGTTCCAGCTCTGCCACATACCAGTTAGGCAGGTTGATGTCTTTAAGTCCCAGGTTATTCTTCTGTAAAGCTGAACTAATAGTTTCTACCTGATAGGCTGTTGTGAAGATTAAATAAAGAATGTCAGTATAGTGTCATCATATGCTTGATACTAGATAGCATTTTATTTTATACAGTCATATGATACATGACGGATACTATATAAAACAAAAAGAGAGTAATAAAAACAGTAAATAAAATGACCATACAATGTCTAAGTAAATACTTTACTTGTGACGTGTAGGTTATGAAGATTATAAATAGCCCAGGAATGTAGAGAAGGGAAGAAGAGTTATGCAACCAGCTAATATTCCTGCACCTCAGCTCTCCACTGGACACACCGAGGACAGAGTCAGATGTTTTCTAGACAATGATTAAAACCTCAAAGAATTTTTGCTTTTTGTTGGTTTGATTGAAACAGGGTTTTGATATGTAGTCTAGGCTGTCAGGAGCTCACAGTCCCTCACCTCCAGTTAGGGAGGTCACCATGCCTCCAATTTTAGTTTTTGTTGTTATTGGGTTTTTTTGTTTGTTTGTTTTTGTTTATGCAGGGTCTCACTATGTAGCCCTAGCTGGCCATACTATGTGGACCAGGTTGGCCTTTATCTCACAGAGCTCTGCCTGCCCCAGCTCCTAAGTGGCGGGATTAAAGATGGATGTATTGAGTATTTTCTTTTTAATTTTAAAAACTTTTTAGATAGCCTTGCTATTTAGCCTAGGTTGCCTTAGAGTTACAATACCTCTCTGCTTTTGCCTCTTGGATACTGGGATAGTGGCACCTGCAATAACACCTGGCCTATTTTTGATTTTCTAAATTGTGTGTGTGTGTGTGTGTGTGTGTGTGTGTGTGTGTATACATACACACACACACACACACATATACATATATATGATATTAACTAAAGGGAGGCTTGAGATATTTGAATTCTAGCACTTCGGCCAGGTGTGGTTACACATACCTATACTGTGAGCACTTTGGCAAGAAGGAGGATTGCTGGAGGTTTGAGGTCATCCTGGTCTGTGTTGTAAGTTCCAGGCCAGCCCGGGCTCTATAGTAAGACCCCATCTCAATAGAAATGTGGGCTATTGAGATGACTCAGAGGGTAAAGGCATTTGCTGTCCAACCTAATGCCCTGGGTTTGCTACCAGGAGCTTACATGGTGGAAGGAGAGAACTGACCCCTGAAAGCTGTGCTGGATGTAGCTGACTCACACCTTTAAGCCTCGCACTCTGAGTTTGAGGCCAGCCAGGTCTACATAGAGTTCCAGGACAGTATGGTGAGACCCTGTCTCTCAGCTGCTTCCTTCCAGGAATGCTGCTTGATTTGATACTACTTTGTCTCACAGACAGACATTTTGGTGAGTTGAAGCCAAAAGTTGGTCAGTGGATGATGGCCTCTCATTCCAGGCCCCTCGAGATAATTTCAAGATTTAAGTGATTTATAACTCAAATTATTTCTCTGATTCTCTGGCAAAATATTGACTAAACAAATCAGTCAAACAAGGCAAAAGATAAGCCATAAAAGCTTGTCTTTTGGACTAGATATTGAGGACATGTGGTCTAATGACCACGAGGGATTCTCTGGGATGGAGCCTCATTTTCCTAGAATGGAATCCAAACTGCTGATGTGCCCCCCACCTGTAACCAGGATTTCATAACTGTGCTTGGAAGGCAGCTTTAGAAAAGTACTTTAATAACAACACCCAGAGGACAGACTTCCTTGCTTGGTGTTTGCTATCTTACTGATTTTTGTTGTTTTTGTTCTTTCTTAGCTTCATTCTAGAAAGTTTGTGTTTGGTTTTTATTTTAGACTAGTTCAGCTTTCATCTTCAAAGTTAAGAGTTTTCCATGAAAGTGAAGCTGCCCACATTTCTTTTTTTTCTTTCGTTTGGCATTTCCCTTTTTTTGTTTCTGATAGTCTCTCTCTCTCTCTCTCTCTCTCTCTCTCTCTCTCTCTCTCTCTCTCTCTCTCAGCATTGTTTGTCAAGGTTTCAAGTTTATGCTGAGAGGTGAGGCAACATTGTTCTTGGCAGAACAGTGCAAAGCCAGTAGAGTCATTAAATGACGTAAGCTTTTGATTTTTTTTTTCTTTCTGTTAAAGCTCTCTGGCACAGCTGGCTATTCTCATCTCAGAAGAAAGGAGAAGAGACTTTCTGAAGATCTGGTAGAGAAGATAGAAGAAATTTGGAATACAACCAAAAGGTACAGCAAGGAACATCAACAGCAGCCCTACCGAGAACGCAGACAAACTTCTCGGCTTGTGGTGTCTCCTCAGTTGTTCAGAGCTTGAGTTTTGCTCGAGGATGATGAGACAAGGCACTAAGAGGGCAAGGAGGAGTGTGCTAGGTTCCTGCCACTTCCTCCGGGCTTCAGTCCACAAGAAGCATTGTAAGAAGGGCTGAAGAACAAGCTGTGCTTGGTCCTGAATACTGTTGACTTGAGGATTCCATCTGTTTCACCAGGCGTGTAGGGAGGCCGTTTTAGCAACATAGCTTCCTTAGCAGTACTTAAAGACTTTTCTCTGCATTGGTCATGTGCCAAGTTACATTTTGAACATTGGGGCAGGTGAAGGAAGGACAGCTTTGGCACCTGGATCTAAGGAGACACCTGAATTCCCCGAGCTTACAGATGTGATGTTTGGGAAGATCTAAACTCAGCCTTTAATTGGAACAATTTTCTGGATTTTTTTTTTTTTTAAAGACTTCAAAAGGCACAGTTCCTTGCCTATCAAAAAGACATAAAGCCCCCCTTTCCCCCTTTGGGCTAATGTGAACAATAATGTCTTGGAAAAGAAATTACTTTTCTGGAAGCCGAGGTAGTGTTCAAGGGATGTTCGCACCTCGGAGCTCAATGTCCATTGCCCCCAGCAAAGGCCTCAGCAATGAGCCAGGGCAAAACAGCTGCTTCCTCAACAGTGCCCTGCAGGTAAGCCCACCTCCTTCTTTGTGTTGGTAGTGTTGTTTGCAGATTTTCAGATGTGATACTTGATGGCTCCCAAGATCATATATTGTGTTTATCTGGGTGATTTTAGGCAAAGCTTTTTATCTTTTCAAATGTCAGTTACCTAATTTGTAGAATTGGACATTAATAATGATAAAAAGCATTGTTAATCTGTTTCAGAATTCTTAGACTATGTCTTGAGAGTAGTATCTCTCTCTCTCTCTCTCTTCATGCCTATGGTCTGGGGTGTGTGGGTGCACATGTGAATGTCATCTTGCTTTGGCGATCTTCCACCTCTGCCTACCCAACACTGAGATCATAGGCAGGGTTGCCATGCCCACCCAACATTTACTGGGTACCGGGATCTGAACGCTGGTCCTCTTGCTTATGCAGCAAGTGATTGGCTAACTGAGATATCTCTCAGCTCCAAGGATAGTGTTGTTTTCAGGTTGTAGAAACTCTAGGTGTGCTGTGGCCTAATTTTCCAGAGCAGTTTTATTATTGTTTTCTTCAAAAAAGATTATTTTTATTAAACTGTGTATAGGCATGTGTGTCTGCATGTGTTCATGGAGACCAGGGGTCTCCTGAATTATATAGAAGTTGTAAGCTGTCACGTGGGTGCTGGGAATTGAATCTGGGTCCTCCAGAAGAGTGGCAAATGCTTTTAAGTACTGCCATCTTTCCAGACACACCCCCACCCCCTTATAAAGGTAGCATCTCACTGTATATCCCTGTTGGTCTAGAACTATATGTAGACCAGACTGGCCTTGAACTCACAGAGATCTAACTGCCTTTGCCTTCCAAATTCTGGGATGAAAGCTGTCTGCTCCTATAACTGACTCTTTGTTCTTTTACCTTTTTTTGGTTTGTCTTTATACGTATAATATATATTATATATAATATGTATATATTATATATTTTGTTTTTAATTTATGTTCATTGGTGTTTTGCCTGCTTTGTGTCTGTGTGAGAGTATCAGATCCCCTGGAACTGGAGATACAGATTTGAGCTGCCAGGTGGGTGCTGGGAATTGAATCTGGGTCCTCTGGAAGAGTAGCCAGTGCTCTTGAACTGCAGAGCTATATCTTTAGCCCCTCCTTTTTGGTTTTTCGACACAGGGTTTTTCTGTGTAGCCCTGGCTGTCCTGAAACTCTCTGTGTAGATCAGACTGGCCTCAGTGGCTACTGAGTGCAGGGATGAAAAGTGAGCACCACACTGCTTGGCTATTTCTTTATTTCTTTATTTGATGTATTGTGCCATTTTTTTCTAGCAAGGAAAACTTTCTTAGACATTAGGGTTATTTTATTTAAGAAAAATTTTTTTGTTAACTCATTTTTATGTGTATGGATGCTTTGCCTGCCTGTATGTGTGTGCACCACATAAGATACAAAGTCTGTGGAGACCAGAAGAGGGTGTTTGATTGCTGGGACTGGCATTATAAACAATTGTGAGCTGTCTTTTGGGTGTGGGAAGAGAACTTGGGTAGGTCCTCTGTAGCCAGTTCTTAATTGTTGAGTCATCTCTACAACCCCAATATCATTTAATTTAAAAAAAACCTATTTTTATTACATTTATTTGTTTATTTATGTGTGTGTTGTATGGTATAAGTGTACTTATGTGTTTGTGTGTGCACCCATATAGGTGTACATGGAGGCCAGGGGAGACATTAGTGTCATCCTCTATTGCTCTGTACCTTCTGTGCTTATGACAAGGTTGCTTGGTTAACCTGGAGCTTTCTGTTTCAGTTAGGCTAGTTAGCCAGAGAGCTCAGCACTCAGTTCATGAGCATGGGAGCCATGCCTAGCTTTTATGTGGGTACTAGGGATTTGAACTCAGGCCCTCTTGATTTCATACAAAGTGCTCTTACCCACTGAGCCATCTCCTTAGTCCTATAATATTACAGAGAGAGAGAGACAGACAGACAGACAGACAGACAAACAGACAGACAGAGACCGAGAGAGACCGAGAGACTGGATCTTGCTGTGTAGCTCTGGCGGGCCTGGAACTTGGTATGTATCTACTTGACTCTTAGAGGTTATTGTCACATAACCAACAGCCCACTATTACTTTTTATCCTATTGACTTAAGGAATTGTCACAAAGGTAAAATTTTTACATTATGGTTCAAACTTCTAATACAAACTTAAAGGTATATTCGTCCTTTTCTTTTTCTTTTTCTTTTTCTTTTTTCTTTCTTTCTTTTTTTTTTTTTTTTTGGTTTTTCGAGACAGGGTTTCTCTGTATAGCTCTGGCTGTCCTGGAACTCACTTTGTAGACCAGGCTGGCCTCGAACTCAGAAATCCACCTGCCTCTGCCTCCCGAGTGCTGGGATTAAAGGCGTGTGCCACCACACTCGGCAATTCTATAGTTTTTAATCCCTAAATTTCTTCTTTAACATCACATTTGATTTTTGTCATAGGATATTTTCACCGGGTGACTTTTATTTCCTGTTCAAATGAATGACTTTTCTAGAATATGTTCATTTTTCATTCTTGTTAGTTACTATATTCCAGTTTGCTCCTTTGATTTAAAAGCGTTTTAAAAGTTCTTTGTGTGTGTGTGTGTGTGTGTGTGTGTGTGTGTGTCTATGTGTGTCTGTGTCTGTGTGTCTGTGTATGGGTTTGTACACATGAATGCAGTGTGCCTGGGAGCTGGAGTTGTAGGTTGCTGTGAGCCATCTTCTGCAGGTGCTAGAAACTAACCTTTGCAAGAGTAGTGTATGCTCTTCTCTTAACCACTGAGCCTTCTCCAGCCCTGATGCTTCACTTTTTTACCTTTTTGAGATTGGTTTTAATATTATAAAAATGATCTTTTGTTCTGAGAATAAATTTTTTTTTCTGCAGTCAATCCCTGTTTGCTTGAATTCTTGACTTTAAAGTTAAAGGCTGTTTGTAGGATAATGAGTTTCCCCCTTTTTTGGAAGGTTTTGTGGCACTTGGACATCTTCCGCCGTAGCTTTCGGCAGCTTACAACTCACAAGTGCATGGGTGATTCCTGCATCTTCTGTGCTCTCAAGGTAAGCGCCATAACGTCGTCTCTTCTCAGCATCTTAGGTTGTCAGATTGCTACTATTGAGGGTATTTGGTTGATTACCGCAATTCTTCTTTTTTAAGATTTATTTACTTGTTTTATGCATATAAGTACACTGTAGCTGTCTTCAGACACACCAGACGAGGGCAACAGATCCCATTACAGATGGTTGTGAGCTACCATGTGGTTGCTGGGAATTGAACTCAGGACCTCTGGAAGAGCAGTCAGTGCTCTTAACTGCTGAGCCATCTCTCCAGCCCCGATTAGGGCAATTCTTAAGAACTTGTTACTGAATTATCTTTTTGCCATTTTTAGCAAAAATGAATGTGATTATTTGGTTTTGAAATATTATTATGCAGCTAGTATTCCATTCTGAGACAGCTTGCCCGAAAACTTCTCTGTGATGTGATGTGACAACATACTGATCAAGTGTGCTTCTGCTTCACCTATTTGCTTCCAAAGCTAATCCTGAGTTTGCCTTTTGAAAGTACAAACAATTTTTAATGGAATCAGCTATTATTGTTAAAACTAAATTTAAGAAATGTATTAGCCGGGCGGTGGTGGCGCACGCTTTTAATCCCAACACTTGGGAGGCAGAGGCAGGCGGATTTCTGAGTTTGAGGCCAGCCTGGTCTACAGAGTGAGTTCCAGGACAGCCAGGGCTACACAGAGAAACCCTGTCTCGGACCCCCCTCCCCCAAAAAAAGGAAATTTATTGTTTCATAATGTTTCCCATTACATTTTCAAAAACTAAATTTTATTTGTTTTGTGTGAGTATGTGCCATGACACTTGTATGTCAGAGGACAACTTTCAAGAGTCCGTTCTCTCCACTGTGTGAGGCTGGCGAAGGAAGGCAGTGAGGTCATCAGGCTTTGAGGCAAATGGCTTTACAAATGGCTGAACCATCTCAGCCCCCATTTGATCCCTCTTTCCTTTCCTTTCCCTTCCCCTTCCCCTTCTTCCCCTTCTTCCCCTTCCCCTTCTTCCCCTTCTTCCCCTTCTTCCCCTTCCCCTTCCCCTTCTTCCCCTTCCCCTTCCCCTTCTTCCCCTTCCCCTTCCCCTTCTTCCCCTTCCCCTTCCCCTTTTTCCCCTTCTCCTCCCCCTCCCCTCCCTTCCCCTCCCCTCCCTTCCCCTCCCCTCCCCTCCCCCTCCCCCCTCTCCCTCCCCTTCCCTCCCCTCCCTGTATAGCTTTGGCCATCCTGGAACTTGTTTTCTAGACCAGGCTAGCTACAGGGATCCACCTTTCTGTGCCTCCCAACTAGTGCTGGGATTAAAGGTACACACCACCATGCCTGGTTTCCCATTCAATTTTTTTCTATCAGTTCTCTATCTCATATTTTCATGCTATGAGTAAAATAAGTCTGGGCATTTGTATAGACACAAAAAAAATGAGAGAGATTTCACAAAGAAAAACAAACATGATGGTTCTTGTTGGTGCCTTATCCTTGACTGATGTGTTGGTTCTCCTGTGGTGTTGGTTCAGACGTGCAATAGATTAGTTGTGCCTGAGTAAGTCTGTAGCATCCATTGGAGTTCAGAGCAAGATTCTAGGCTCATTATTTTGTTCATGAAGGTTGAATTTTTTTGTTTGTTTGGTTTTTTTGAGACTGGATTTCTCTCTGTAAAAGCCCTGGTTGCCCTGCAACTTACTTTGTAGACTGGGCTGGCCTTGAATTCATCTCCTGAGTGTTGGGATGCACAACCACACCTAGCCCGACGTCTGAATTCTTAGTTTTTTTCATGACTGCCTAGGTGTAATTTAGTTTCCTTTTAGCTTAAAGTAGAAATTATGAGCTAAATAGTCTTGAATGTTCTAATTTGCATTAATTATATGCAATAGTTAGGTTTTTTTTTTTTTTTTTTTGATAGTTTCTTTTGTTGTCAAGATTAGCCTAGACTGGCCTTGAATTCATTACTTAGCTGAGGATGCTTCTCTGGACGATACCTCCGTTGTATGCGGGGTTGCAGGCATTCACTATTAAACAGTTTTATTTGATGCTGGGGTCAAACCTAGTGCTCTGTGGATGACAGGCGAGCACTTTACCAACAGAGCTACCCAGCCTTTACTTGCTATTGTTTTGGAAGCATTTTGGTTTTTTTGTTTTGTTATTTATGCTTCCCTGGCTAATCTTGGATTTGCTATGTTCTAGGCTGGCTTTGAACTTGGCTGTGATTCTTTGGTACCTAGTTTTCACGTTCTGGTCTAACTACCATGATAGAATCTTGGGAAGTGTTATATAAGTCCTCTGAACTTTCTGTTATTTGGGTCACAGAAATCTTTTTTTCTACACTTTATTTATAACTACTATAACTTGTAACAAAATAGTATAAATAATGAGGGGGTATATAATCAAAATATGTGCATATGTGAAATTATAAAAATAAACATTATTAGCCAGTCATTTTAAATATAAAATTTAAAAATTATTTATTTTTGTTTAATGTGTATTAGTGTTTTGTCTGAATGTATGTGTGAGGTTATCAGATCCTCTGCACCTGGAGTTACAGACAGCTATGAGCTGCCATGTGGGTGCTAGGAATTAAACCCTGGTTCCCTGGAAGACCAGACCGTGCTCTTATCTCTCTAGCCCCTTCTATAAGTTTTAATATTCTAAATTTTAGAATAAGTTTATTATAAGTTTTAATAAATTGATTGTAACATTTTCTACAAGGCCCATTTAAAAAATATCCATCCATTTAAAAGAACATTTTACTTTTTTTTTTTTTTTTTGAGACATGGTTTCTCTGTGTAGCCCTGGCTGTCCTGGAACTCACTCTGTAGCCCAGCATTTTACCTAATTTTATGAATGACATTTTTAGATCAATATAGTGCCTGCTTGGTCAGTAAGTTCAAAAACCATTCTAGGCAGATATTGCTAAGGAAATACTAATCTTGGAGAGATTCTGGGTAGAATAGTCTCCTGAAACTAGAAACTCTTATCTGTACTAAGAATGGATAATTAAACTTGTGAGACTTCTCATACGTACTGACCGGCTGGGATTTTACTGTACTATTTATTTATTTGAAATGGGGTCTCACACTGTAAAACTCCCCTCTTTCAGCTCCTCAGTGCTGGGTTGCAGGTGTGAGCTACTATGTCTGGATGTATACTATTTATTGACTTAGGAGGGACTCTGGAGAACCAACTACTATACTTTTGTTAAGTTAGTAGAAACTATAATGACTTAGGCTCTCAGGCTCTGTAGGGAACTAACTTCATGTCATTTTGATTTTTTGCCCAGCAGGTGATTCTGGCATGTGTTCCAAATGTGCTTGTGCACACACACACACACACACACACACACACACACACACACACACCACAGACACACAGACACACAGACAGAGTAAATATAGACATTAAAATAGCCATATATTGTGTGTGGCATGTTTATACTTTTGGAGAAAGCCTAAGTGTATTCCAATTGGCCACAGGCTACCTGTGTCAAGTTTAGTTCATAAATACTTTGTTCTTCTGTTTTGGTGCCTGAGCATCCTCCAGTTTTGCTGTCACCTTCCCTCCCTCCCTCCCTCCGTCCCTCTCTCCCTCCTTCCCTTCCTGCCTCCAGGGTCTCACTATGCAGCTCTGTCTGGCCTGGAGCTCACTGTGTAGACCAGGTTGGCCTCTAGAGGTCTTCATGCTTCTCTTTCTCCTCTGTGTTGGGGTTAAAGGCGCTCACCATCACACTCAGTTACATTTCTTTCTTAATCTGGGGTTTGTCTGCCCTTTCTTTGGTCTCTGCAAAAGTAAAGGGATGGAATTTTTGTCAGAAAAATAGCCATTTAGTATTCAGAGATTTAAGTAGTATGTTATTTTGTGGTTCCATGTTACTTTATAGAGAGAATTCTTTATTTTTAAATCCCCTCCTCACATTGTTTCCTATTTTAAAGTTAGAGGACTGTTTGGTGCTGTTAATAAGAACTCATTTTTTGCTAGTTATTAATAACATATTAGTATTCTTTAATGTTTTATCCTATTAAGTTTAGCATGCAAAATTCTTATCTCATATTTTTTTTTCAAGACAGGAAAGTCCAAAGTTCCCTTTGAAGTATGCTTTAACATCCTGAAAATTCTGTGAAGTCAGAGTTAATTGTGTTGGAATGTAATTGTTCACTGTCACACACAGACACCGAGACACAAAATAACCTCACTAACATGTTCCTAGATGTGTTAAAGCCAGCCAGCTCCATATGCCATATTTAGATGAAGGATTCTTCCTCTTATCATCGCTGGGCTGTGCACCCTGTTTTCCTCTGGGTAAAGAATTTTATCTTTCACCACCTCAAGTGCTCTTGCCATGGCCTTAGGTGGGAGGCTTTAGTAGATATCTTTATTATTTTTGTTTTCTCAGCATCTGTCAAGAGTTCTTGGGTCTCTTGAGTTCATTATATCTATTGTATCCAGTGCTTCCAATTGCTTTATGGTGGTTTCTATATAATACTTATAGTCTTTTTTTTTTTTTTTTGGTACAGTGAAATATACTATTTTCTCCTGTGTTAATTGGTATTACATGCATATATTAATTTCAACCTTTAGTTCTAGTGTGCAAATACCTGGTAATGATTTTTGTTTGTGTCAGGAAGAGACTCAGTGGGGAAGGAGAAATGAGCTGTCCCAAGTTGTCCTCTGACCTCCACACATATGCGGTGGTACATGTGTACCTACATGCACATACACACACATATAAAAAGAAATAATTAGTGTCACTGTATCATTTTGCTTACTCTGAACCTTGATGCCTGTCAAGTTTGATTTAACAAATTGATTGTGTCATACCAATAATTGTTTCTTTTTAAAACCCAACCTATTCCCATGTATTATGATTAAATGATTTTTCCTGACCTAAGCTGTCATCACCCAGAGTTTTATTGTTCATGTTGGATTGCTCTTGTACCCCCTTTCCACAGGGGATAGCTTTACTTTGGTGTTGGCGTATTCATTTGTTGCTGTTCTGGACAGGAAATCCGTCCTCTGTACTTACGATGCTACGGAGATTTTGTTCTTCTTCCAGGGATTGTACTGGAGGTTTTACAGGGCCAGCATGTTGGACAGAGTACTTTTTGTTATTGGCAAAGAAGAATGCTACTTTTGATTGATTAAATTTAATTTTCTTCAATTAGTGACTTAAAAGAAAGAATCCTACAATATACCATAAGAACTGGAGGATAGTGCTTAGTGGGGTGGGTGCTAGGAAGAAGCGGGTTTTGTATTTTAAGATGTCCGGAAACCTCTGTATTTAGAGAGCAGTTGGACTGTTTAGCTGAGGCAATTTTGAGAATTTAGGGAAAAGACAATCCTTTACTATCTTTTGAGGGGTACCATGTGGCTATTTCCTTTTGAGTACTGAAAGATTAGCACATGGAATAAAGTTATCTTTATTCCTAGTCTTTTCTAGACTATAGCAATAGAAGGTTTCTCATTATCCTTTGTGGCAAACATCAGAGAGAAAATCTATTATCTGATACTACTTAAAGGAGAAAATTAGTCTTCTAGTATGCTCCCTAGAAATTTTATCTAATAAGTAAGTGTCTACACATAAGGAAGTAAGTCTTTACGTGTATTCAAATCTTATGTGTTTGTGTTGAGCTTCCTTCTTTTGATTACTCAAGAATAGGTGTCTTGGTTCTAAAGTCCTCCTAGGCTGTGGGTAACCCTCATCCTTTTTAGAATTTGGAGTTCGGATTGCACATTAATCAAATAGAAGGGTTTAACTATGAGGAAAAAAAAAAAGAAATCATGATTAACTCTTTCCTTTCCAGAATTTATGGCAGTCTAAAATTCAATCCAGACTTAGACTGTTTGTGCATAGCCACACGATCCGTTCATTCTCCCAGTGCAGTGAGTGGATACGGTATTGATTCTAGTAATGTCAGCGATCTGTGATGTCAGCGATCTGTGATGTCAGCGATCTGTGATGTCAGCGATCTGTGATGTCCGCGATCTGTGATGCTGTGATGCATAACAAAACCCTCGTGTTCTGTTATGGCAAAGTTAGGAAAGTGCTCATTGTAGTGTATAAAATATCAATATTAGTTTATGATTTTTTTACTACAAGTAGTATTCTGTTCTGGCCCATCTTTGTCTGTATTCATTGTTTTGAAGTTTTGTCTCTCTCTACCTCTACCTTTGAAAGTATGGAAATGTCTTTCTTTCAATGAATAGAAGCAGGAATAAGTGTGATAAGTAACTTTATTGTTCTTTATCCTTATGATTCTAAGACCAAATGATCAGGTTATTAACTGAGTATAAATAAAGACTTAAATTTACCAGTAGATATGATATTGATAACAATTTAAAAACAACAATGTAGGATATGTGGATGCTTTTATAATTAAGAAGTCTAAAGGCAGGCTCTTTTTAGTCATAAGGGAAGAGAATCCCAAGGGAAACAATAGACAGTTGTTCTTTGTGTTCTCTAACGTTGGATCAAATGTTTGTATACTTGGGCCTGATGGTACATGCTTGTAACTCCATCATTCAGAGGCTTAGGAAGGAACATAGCTGTGAGTTTGAGATCAACTTGATTATGTAGTGAGTTGGAAGTTATCTTGGGTTACATAGTAAAAAGACAATGCTCCTCCCCCCACTCCGCCCCAGCTTCTACTAAACTGGATGGTTTTCTGATGATATTAAGGCATTATTATTACCTGTTTGGAGGATGGTACAGGCAGTCTTTAGATAAAAAGAGTTCTTATTTTTTTAGAGTTCTATTCTGGAATATGCATAGGCATATTCCAAATGTCTGGCATGTGCCTCAAACGATTGGGAGTAGGATAAATAATACAGGAAATCAACAGAACAGGAATTAAATTAACCATAAACTGGTAACTGTTGGTTTGGATTATGGACACATAGAAGCTGGTCATCCTACTCTGTCTGCTCTTGATGGAGCTAAGATTTTTCTGTAACAAAATGTGAAAATCTTTTGCTAGCATATCTGCTGGTACGTGGTTATTATGCACACGGCCTTGCCTTGTCTTGAAGAACTCTCAGCATTCTTACACCACACAAAACCAATGAAAGGTTTTGGGTTTTTCCCCCCAGCCATTGGCAGGTCTCAAGGACTAACTCCCTTACCTCTAGAGGCTTATATTTACAGACTAGATTGTCTACATTTAAGTATAGGGAAGGAATGATTATGAGAGTCAAAATACTAAACAAATTGGGAAGCCCGGAAGAGATAGGGAATCCTGAAGAGCTGAGCAGATAGCAGGCATGGAGCACACGATGCCTTTGCAGGAGGTATTGCTGGCCTGTGAGAGGTGGGAGCTGGACTGCTCTCTGGAAGACATTCTGATATCTTGGGCACTTAAATTATTGGAATCAGTGAGAACATTTTCTTCCTGAACCTCACTGTCTCTAATACTTATGAATTATTTTAGATGTAAAGCTAAGATATTCAGAGAGAGAGAAATAAAAAGCTGTTCTCTGCTTAAAAGCAAGGGTATGTGTTTTAGGGGAAAAAAGAAAAGTTTTAAGGAACAGCTGCATTTGCAGATGCCAAAACACAAAGATGTTCTGTCTTCATGGCAGTTCTGTCTTATTTCCTTGGCTTTTGCTAATCCAAATAGTGATGTGCTCACACGGACAGAACTGTCTGCTGCTGGATCCAAGAGACATGGTGGGGAAACACCTGCTTCTACTCATTAAAGTCTTGTTGCTCTTGTACTGCATCCAGGAAAATAGTGAACAGATAAAGGTAACTTACGATTTCATGATTGATAAGGACCTTTAGTTTCCTCAAGGGAGGAAGTGTAAACAGAAATCTGAAAGGTGTTGTGGTGTTTTGGCTTATCAAAATAGAATTGTTAGGAACACACGAGGAAAGATGGCTCCTAGGTTTGAGTCCTTTCTGTCCTTTCTCTCTCCCTACTGTAGAACTCAGCAATTGGAATAATACCAGGTTTTGTTCCTTATTGGTAATGCCACCTGTTCTTACTGCTGAACTAAATGTTCTTGGCTTTCTTTGGTGTGAACAGGATCTCCCTCTGGGAAAGGTGGGAGGAGGGTGAAAAAGAGAACAGGAGGAGGCCCGTTGCAGCCCCTGTGCAGCCTCATGTGAGAGGGAGGGACACACAAGGGTTAGTGTGCTGCTCTAACAGAGGGGCTTTGTGCTTCAGCTTCTCGCAGTTACAACTCCACAGATGCAAGCTAGGAAGGCTTAGGCTGCTCATCCCTAATACAGTTCTTCCTAGCGATAGCAGAGCAAGACTCATGCTAATTTAAGTAAGAAAATAGAGGATTCAGTCAAAGTGGATGGGGGAAGGATGCCTCTAATTAGTTAAGGGATGAGAAAAGAATACAGCATGGAGGTGCTACTGGATACAAGAGCCAGATCTGTTGTTGCCTATTCACCGGGTGCAGACAGAGCCTGACCTTAGGCCTTTTCTTTCTGTGCCCAAACCCTAGTTACTTAAGGTCACGGGAAACCTGCTTTTCTTTTTTTCCCTTTTCTTTTAAAATTTATTTATGAATGTTTGAGACATTGTCTTCACATTGTGGCCCAGGCTGGCCTCAAATTAATGGCACTCCTCCTATACCAGCTTCTAGAGTACTAGGACTATGCGTACCAGCCACCAAACCAGGGCCCAGATGACTTGCTGTACAGTTTCTGCTATGCATTGGACAGAATGTAATTTCAGTAGGAATGCTTTACAAATAGTAGGGCTTAATTTCCAAGGAAACTCAACCAAGACTAAAGGGGTTGAAATTTGCAAATGTCTAATTTGTACGGCATTATTCTAGAAATAATTTCCTAGTTATTTTAGAATTAGTTTTAGAAACTTAGGAGATAGCTCAGTAGGTAAACTGATTTCTGCTTAAGCAGGAGGATCCGAGTTTAGATTCCCAGCACCTTCATAAAAAGCCAGTCATGGTAGTAAATGCCTTTAATCCCAGTGCATGGAGGCTGACACAGGAGGATCCCTGGGAGTTTGCTGGCCAGACAGTCTAGCTGAGTCTGTGAGATCCAGGTTCAGTGAGATGCCTGTCTTAATAAAAACTACGAAGGAGAGCAATTAATGAGGGTGTCAGGCATGCAGACCAGTTTAGACCCCAAACAAAGGCCCTGATGTCATTGGCCCTTAGTCTGGAGGTAGAGATTTGTCAGCACTGTGCCTTATCAGTAACAGCTGAGATGAGCCAGCTGCTGATCACAAGTCTTGTCAAACTGGTGATATCCATCCATCCATCCATCTATCCATCTACCAACCTATCTATGTTTATTGGTTTTTTTTTTTTCCAGAAATCAGCAGCTGTCAGGCCCAAGCCACCACCTATGTGATTTGTAGCAGTTGTCATTGCTTTCCCATTTTTCTTTTCCCTTGTTTCTCTTCATTCTTACAAATTTTCAGTCTATAGGGTAGATATCCCATTGTTAAACTGCAGACCTCCATCTAGTTTAAGGTGGTCTAGTTTAAGTGCTTTCTTGTAGGCACACTTAGTCTTCAGCAACAAACTACAGAGCAGCTAGCTATGCCTTCACCTAACTTTATAATAGAGATGCAAGTAGATCCTAAACTGCTCCAAAATAACTTGGAATAATTATAGTAGATTTTCCTCAGAATTTATTAATTGATACTGAGTATGTCTTTTGGCCCTGCCTCCCCACCACATTGGACTCATGTGTAAGTTACATACATACTTACATAGTAAGTTACATGGCAACTGTACTTGAGTGGCTTTGGAGTAGTTAACATGGATGAACAGCAGCGATGCCAGTGAGAGGGAAATGAGGAAAACGATTTTAACTTGAGAATGAGCAGAGCCAGACTTAGTTTCAGTTTGCTTTAACAACTTACATTACCTCAAGGGTTTCAGCTTTTCTGTGTGATTTCAGTATTTTCTTATAGTTTGTTTTTAATTTATGTTTATTGATGTTTGCCTGTGAGTGTGTGTGTGTGTGTGTGTGTGTGTGTGTGTGTGTGTGTGTGTCTGGAGTTAGGACAGGTGTGAACGTCCATGTGGATGCTGGGAATTGAACCTAAGTGCTCTGGAAGAGCAGCCAGTGCTCTTAACTGCTGACCCATCTCTCTAGTCTAATTTTCTGTATTTTTTTTAAAGGAGAGAGGAGAAAGTTCCTTTAATATTCTTCTTTCATGAGATCTTCCCATATCACATGATTGATTGAATCAGTTACTTAAAACATGCATTTCTGTTGCCTTTTATATAATAGTGTTATTTTAGACCATGAGAGCATATCAAACAATAAAAGAGCAAAACTTATTTTTTCTCATTTCTATATTTTAGGAAATAGAGGTAGATAATAACTAAAATATGTTAATATTAAGTGCTATAGGAAAAATAGGCAATGGTGGAGATTTAGGAAAAGAAAAGAGAGTTTGTATTTTTCTTTCTTTCCATCTTTTCCTTCTTTCTTTACTGTTTTTCAAGTTAGGATTTCTTTGTATAGCCTCTGGCTGCCCTGGACCCCACTTACTCACTTCTCCTCTTCCCCTTCCTCTCCCTCCTTCTCTTCTTTTTTTAAAGATTTATTTATTTTTGTTTTATGTGCATTGGTAGTTTGCTTGCATGAATGTCTGTGAAGGCCCCAGACCCCTGAAATTGGGGCTACAGAGAGTTGTGAGCTGCCATGTGGGTGCTGAGAACTGAACCCAAGTCCTCTAGAAGAGCAGCCAGTGCACTTACACTGCTGAGCCATCTCACCAGCCCTGAGGAGCTCACTCTTTAGACTAGGTTGGCCTCAAACTCAGGAATCTGCCTTCCTCTCCCTCCAGGGTGCCGGGATTAAAGGCGTGCATGCCCAGCAGAGAGCTGGCAGTTTAAGTAGGTTGATCTAGAGTTACTATACTGAGAAGTGATGCATAAAATTTTGCAGGATATAAGTGATCAAGTTGCACACCGAGAGAAAAAGTGATTCAAGTAAGGAATGCAATATAAAGCCCCTGGTCTAGAGCATGCATAGTAGTTGTGGGACATATGAGAGGCCCATATGGCTGGTGTGCTGAATCACAATTGGACCAGTTGGCCAAATAGCATATAGCATTTTCATTTTGACTTTTACTGCACATTTGATGGAAAATTTTTGAAAGGGTTTCAGCAGAAGAATGACATTAGATTCTATTTTTTTTCTTAAGTAGCCTATTCTGACCTTAAACTTGCTATGTAGCCAAGGCTTACATTGAGTTTCTGATCTTCCTGCCTGTCTATCTGGAGTGGTGGCATTATAGGTATGTGCTGCATATGCTGATCTGTGCAATGCTGAGGTCTAACCAAGGACTTTGTGCATGTTAGCCAAGCTCTCTATCAACTAATTTTATTTCATGTTAAAAAATTATTTGATGACTATTTTGAACATACTGTGTATTTCCTTGGAGATACGGTTCAGTTAAGAAATGGTTGCAGTTGGGTTGAAAAGATGGTCCAGTGGTTCTTCCAGAGGACCCAAGTTCAGTTAGTTCCCTGAACCTATTTCAGGAGTCTTAGAACTGACTGTAACTCCAGCTTCAAGCTTCTAAAACCTTTGGCCTCCACTGTACATATCTTTGGACATACCCACACTCTATATAAAAACAATAAAAATTAAATCTTAAAAAAAAAAAAAGAAATAGGTGACAATTATCCAGTGAAGAGGGTAGTGGACACCAGGCGAGGTGGCGAGCAATATGAAGTCTGAACATGTTTTGAGTGTAGAAGTATGATTGACAGGATGTGAGTTCTGGGACCAGGAGAGTTCAATCATAATTTTCAAGGTTTTTGGCCTGTGACCTACAAGGTAGTAACTGGAAGTAAACAGACCGGAGTGCTTATTTCTGGGGGCTTGGTGGGGGTGTGTGTGTGACACACAGAGCTTTCTATTGTTTCTTCTTCTCCTCTTCTTCCTCCTTTCTTCCTCCTCCTCCTTTGTTTTTTCTTCTTCCTTTTTCATCTTGTATTACTGAAGGAATATGTGTGGTGAGTAACATCTAAAGGTATCCACTACCACACGCAGATGGCTTCAAATTTTTGACTTTTCTGCCTCCGTCTCTTAGGTGCTGGGATTATGGACACTTGACTTGGTATATTCTTTGTAAGTTTGTGAATCTTATATTATCTGAAAAATACAAGAGAGGCCTAAGTTTCATAGGAGGATGCTTCCAAAGAACAATTGCCAACTCATTTGCATGTAGCTTAATTCTAGAAGCTTCTACTACTTTTCTGTCTCATAGGAAGTATTGTAACTACATTATATCTCATCATGACAATGGGCTCTCTTAGTGTGTTCTTGGCAGCATGACACTCAGATGCAAGATCTACAGCAGAGATACTCTTCCCATCCTGATTTTTCGTCTGTATTTTTTTAAAATTACTAGCTGAATATATCTTGTTTCCATGACTGTCATCATAAGGATGACAGACTAGGGTGGACAGAAGCTTAATAACAGCATTGTGCTTTTCCTCTTGTTTAACTTCTTCCCTACAGGGCATCTTTAACCAGTTTCAGTGTAGTAGTGAAAAAGTGCTTCCTTCCGACACTCTCCGCAGTGCTCTGGCAAAGACTTTCCAAGATGAACAACGCTTCCAGCTGGGGATTATGGATGATGCTGCAGAATGCTTTGTAGGTACACCCTCTTGTCCTCGTTGATATGGAGTAGAATTGTTCATCAGCGACTATTTTATGATGGCATTTACTATGTCCTGGTCTCTGCATAGGAACTGGCACTTACTTCCTTTCTCTTTCTTTCTTTCTCTCTTTCTCTCTCTCTCTCTCTCTCTCTCTCTCTCTTTCTCTCTTTCTCTCTTTCTCTCTTTCTCTCTTTCTCTCTTTCTCTCTTTCTTTCTTTCTCTCTCTCTTTCTTTCTTTCTTTCTTTCTTTCTTTCTTTCTTTCTTTCTTTCTTTCTTTCTTTCTTTCTTTAAGATATATTTGTTTACTATAGTTAAGTACATTGTAGCTGTTTTCAGACACACCAGAAGAGGGCATCAGGTCTCATCACAGATGGTTGTGAGCCACCATATCGTTGCTGGGATTTGAACTCAGGACCTTCAGAAGAGCAGCCAGTGCTCTTAACCACTGAGCCATCTCTCCAGCCCTAAACTGGGACTTTCTTAACTGTCTCAGAGTTGCAGAGTCTACTACTACAACATGAATTCTCTAGTGTTCTTTATGACTTTCTTTCCTTCAGGTTTAGGGTAACTTAATGCTTTTCACTGTATAAAACAGTGGCTTTCTACCTTCAGAGAAACCAAGGCATGTTGAAGTACAAATTATAGTTCCAGAGCCTCGGATTCAATAATCTGGGGTAGGACCACGCCGTATTGATGCTGCTGCTCTGGAGGACCTATATTTTGAGCTTCTCTGTTTCTAACAATATTAAATGGAAACTATCTTGTTCTATATAAACAGTAACATTGCTCTAGTGACTTTAATCCTTGTTCTCCCACCTTCCAAGTGCTAAATGCATGTGCCAACGCACAGAGTGTAATAGATAATCTTTTGAAGTTGCATCAGTAGAACAGAGTACAGAAGAGTTGGGGTCATTGGCTAGTTTTCATAGTGAATTTATTTTTCTGTTTATTTCTTTTTGAGATTGGGTCTTACAGTAGAGTCCTTGTAGGACTGGAGTCCTACCTCAAAAATCAAAAAGATGGTTGTAAAGGATTAATATTGAATGAAAATATAATATCAAAAGCTTATTTACTGGGGTTGAGGATGTAGCTCAGTTGGTAAGAGTACTTGCTTAATGTGCTTATATCTTTGAGTCTAATCCCTAATGTATAAATTGGGCATAGTGATACACACTTGGAATTCCAGCACTCATGAAATGGAAGCAGGAGTATTAGAAGTTCAGGGTCATCCCAGGCTACATAGTGAATTCAGAGTTAGCCTAGGATACAGGAGACCCTGTTCAAAAAGAAAATTATGAGCTATGTGCTACCATTTTTATAATATTCTTTAGTATTGTTGAAATGACAATGATAAATATGGAGGAGTAGACTAGTGGTTGCTGGGAGTTAGAAGTATAGATAGGTGAGGCGATAAAGAGGTAGGGTGGAGGAGCTCTGTGGTGATGAAACTCTTCTGTATCTTTTTTTTTTTTTAAAAAGATTTACTTTAAATTTATATATATGAAGTGTTTTGCCTGCATGCTGTCTCTGCACCACATGCATGTTTGATGCCCACAGAAATCAGAAGAGAACATCAGAGTCCCTGGACCTGGAGTTACAGGCAGTTGTGAGCTACTATGTGGGTGCTGGGAATCAAACCCAGGTAGGTCCTCTGGAAGAGCATCATGTGCTTTTAACCACTGAGCTATCTCTCCAGCACCACTCTTTGGTGTCTTGATGGTGGAAGTGGTTACATGACTGTATATGATGAAATTGCATTGAGATACATATGAACACAAGATCATATAAAACTGCTAAAATCGGAATGCTCTATGTGTTATATTAATTCCATTTATCTGTCTATCATATATTTAGTCTTTAAAAAAGATTAAATATATTTAGAGATATTTCTGCTTTCCAGGAAGGTTGCTGTGTCTTGGTGAGTTGCTTCCCACTTTGCTGGTTTGGGATTTAAGTGTAGTGCTTTTGTGTTTTCCTGTCAGGAAAACCTCCTGATGAGAATTCACTTCCATATTGCTGATGAAACCAAAGAGGATATATGTACTGCTCAACACTGCATATCCCACCAGAAATTTGCAATGACATTGTTTGAGCAGGTAAATCTATACCTTGGACTTTTTCTTTAAGAATATTTTATCTGAGGATGTAAAGTTTCAAAACAGTTCATGACTGGCTGCTTAGTGTCCCTTTCCCTCTGGCCCAGTGTGTGTGCAGCAGCTGTGGCGCCACGTCCGACCCGCTGCCCTTTATCCAGATGGTGCACTACATCTCCACCACTGCCCTCTGGTGAGTTCTAGGCAGGTTTTTTTTTTTTTTTCCTTTAAGGCTTAAATATTTTTATTTTATATGTATGAATGTTTTATCTGTATGTATGTTTGAACACTATGCTTATGCCTGGTGCCTGCAGTGATCAGGGAGAGTGTTGGAGGATCCCCTGGAACTGGGGTTATAGATAGCCATGAGCTTACATGTGGTGCTAGGAACTGAACCTGGGTCCTCTGCAAGAACAGCTAGTACTTTTACTTGTTACTTGAACCATTTTTCCAGATCATTCTTACAGAATTTGTCCTGTTAGGCATTCCTCCAGTTGAATGGGTTTTAACTGAAGGCTACCAAATAGCATATATCTTTATTGCTGAATTTGTGTTGTAAACTTCAGAATTTGTAGGCTTATTTGTGGATAGCAAAATACAAAGAGAAATGGGGATTCTGTGGGTTTTGAATTTGGGAACTGTGTTTGTAGGGCACTGAGACTAGTCAGGACAGAGTAAATGAAAAAAATCACACATACCCACACCTTTAATCCCAGTCCTTTGGAGGCAGAGGCTGGTGTATCTCTGTGTGTTGGAGGCCAGACTGAGACTGGTCTACATAGCAAGTTCCAAGACAGCCAGAGAGAGCTACACAATGAGGCCCTGTCTTAAAGAAAGAAGTGAGTTAGGGGTTTGTATGAATGATTTTATTTTTTAGTTGAGCCATAATTTGGAATAACACCTACTACCATTACCTTCCTCCTTTCCCCATCTTGAAGTAACCAGGCTATTTGTATGCTGGAAAAGCGAGAGAAACCCTCACCAAGTATGTTTGGTGAGCTGCTTCAGAATGCCAGCACCATGGGGGACCTGCGGAACTGTCCGGTGAGTTAATGCTATGGAATTTAGGATAAGGAGGAGAACCCTGGCTTTGGCTTGTAGCATTGTTGCAGAGCAGGTAGGAATGTCTGACCTAGTGCTGTGTGTGTATTTCAGAGCAACTGTGGGGAGAGAATCCGGATCCGCCGTGTCTTGATGAATGCACCACAGATTATCACGATTGGTCTGGTTTGGGACTCAGAGCATTCAGACTTGGCAGAGGACGTCATCCACAGCCTGGGCACCTGCCTTAAGCTGGGTGATGTATGTATTAGTTATCTTTACTTCTGTATTGTTCAAGTACTGAACAGATAGTTATGTTCTATGTGACAATTAAAGCATTTTGGTCAGCTCTTCTTGTGTTTCTGTGTGCAAGTTCATGAGCCTCATCAGATATGCTTCATATCACTTTTGTGAGGGTGGTGGAACCCCTTCGGAAAAAGTGGCACAATTTTACGTTGATGAGCAGGATGGGCAGAACTTAGATACTGGGAAAGAAAAAAAAGGATCAGTTTCTAAGGGATGCTCATTTTTATACCAGGATGGTGTAGAGAAGTATATTCAACCATGAGGAATAGTACGGTTAAAGGAACAAGCTTTCCTGACTTTGGCAACTGCACGAGGTACAAGTTGCTGGCCTGAGCTCACGAGTAGGAGATGAGGAAGCACTATCTGCTGAGGTGATTTCGTATGAGGACTCTGTAAAGAAACCACTGATAAGGCCACTCCCTTGTGAAGGGTGAGGTTTCTATTGTAGATGGGGAGAGCGGGGCTGACAGGCAAGACCTGGGGGAGTCTGCCTGGGCTACCTCTGGACAGAGAGGAACATAGAAAAGGCAGGGAGAGAGGCACACTGGCAATTGTCAGGGCTACAGGAACATTACAGTAGACAGCAAAAGACAAATCCTCAACAGGACTTGCAGGAATGAAATGGGTTAGATGATAAGTTAGTATTTTAGGGTTTTAAAAATGTATTTATTTTGGGGAAATGGGGAAAAATGTGAGAATAGATCCCATTCTTATCAGTTCCATGTCCTAAGGTAGGGACAGCCAGTGTTTTCCTTCCATTCAAGGAGAACCAGAAAGTCCTGTTTCTTTTGTGCTAGTTTCTGTCTGAGATAGTCCTGTGAGTAAGGAGAGTCTGTTCTTGTTTTAAATAGCCACTCTTGAGAATAAATGGTCTGGAGTCACATTTTGGGTCTCCGTCTCAAGGAATCTAACTGAAACACGTTGTGCACACTAAAATCTTAAAAATAGTCTTTTTTTTTTTTTGGTAGTTTATATATTCTGTTTATTTCTGGCTTGGAGTCAGAGAATCTCATATACCCCAAGATGGACAGCAGTGAGATCTGTAGCCTCATTTACCCTTGAACTACTCCTTTGCCTCTATCCCCTTTAGCCTTTACATAAAGGACAAAGGATTACAGGTGTGTGCTATCATGCCTGATTTTGACTTAATTATTTTGATTATTTTCTCAACTAGGTAACTTTTTAGGTCAGAATCTCTTAACACTTGAGACAGATCTGAATACCTAGATATTGAAAAAATTTGAAACTTGAGAGCTGTTTTTTGTTTGTTTTGAAATTGTTCTGGCTTCTTTTATACCTCAGAAAGAAAATATTGACTCATCTGTGGCACACAGGCTAGCTTAAGGCCTTTTCTGCCATAGCCTTTCAGTGTTGGGATTATAGATATGTTCCACAATGTGTACATTTTTAGTTCATTTCTAATGAATAATCTGGACTAGAAAAAATATTTCAGCTTGAAGCAAATTACTACCATCATTAAGAAATGTTGGTGACCACTGACATGGTAGTACACATCTGTAATCCAGCGCTTGAGAACACAAGTAGAGGATCAGGAGTCCAGTCATCTCTGGCTATTCAGTGAATTCAAAGGCAGTCTGTGCTGCATGAGGCTGTATCTCAATAAAACAACAAATGCTGATGGAAGAGCTAGGCGTGGTAGTGCATGCCTGTAGTCTCAGCACTCAGAAGTCTGAGGCTTAAGCATCACCATGTTTGAGGCTAGACGAGCCTACATAGTGAACATCTCCAGCAAGGGCTACACAGTGTGGTCTTGTTCAGGTTTGGGGGAAGGAAGATAAGTGTTGGTGGAGTCTGCTGAAGGATTATGTGAGATGGTCGACCGTGTGATGGATTTTCCCTTCTCTTTTTCCTTCCCAAAGCTGTTTTTCAGAGTGACAGATGACCGGGCCAAGCAGTCTGAACTATACTTAGTAGGAATGATCTGTTACTATGGCAAGCATTATTCTACATTCTTTTTTCAAACAAAGATCCGCAAATGGATGTATTTTGATGATGCTCATGTCAAGGAGGTATGAATATGCAAGGATCTTGAAGTATTTGGTGACTGAAATAAAAATAAAATCACATTTATTTGTCTTCAGTTTTATTTTGATAATTTTGAATGGTTGTTACAGTGTTGGTAAGGCATACATACTTTGTGACTGCATTGGTTGTTTTTATTTTTCTTAGAAGTGATTTAATTTTATTATTTTAAAAGCTGTGTCTGTGTGTGTGTGCACATTTGTGCTTGCCCACTTATGTGGGTATGTGCATATGAGTGCAAGTGCCCACAGAGTCCAGAGGAGTCAGCTCTCCCTCCCTGGGCCTGAAATTACAGGCGTTTGTGAGCCACTTGACATGGGTGTTGGGAACTGAACTCCCGTCATGTTGAGAACATTAAGCAGTCTTAACTGTTGAGCCATCTCTCCAACCCCCAGTTTGTTCTTTTTCTGAATCAGGGTCCTGGTCTGTAGTCCAGGCTGGCCTGGAACTGACAATGTAGTCCAGGCTATCCTCAATTGTAGATGATCACATTACAGATAAGAGCTCTTACACTTGGCCTTTATCTGCTAAATGTAAGTGCATTTATTGTAAATTCTGTAATGGATAAGAACAGGATATGCTTTATTATTTTCTCAGTCTCCTTTCTAGGCATTCAATATAGTTTTGCTTTTTATTTTGTTTTGTTTTTAAGACATTTACTTATTTTATGTATATGAGTACACTGTAGCTGTCTTCAGACACACCAGAAGAGGGCATCTGATCCCATTACAGATGGTTGTGAGCCACCATGTGGTTGCTGGGAATTGAACTCAGGACCTCTGGAAGAGCAGTCAGTGCTCTTAACTGCTGAGCCATCTCTCCAGCCCTTGTTCTGTTTTTATAGTTGACAAATCATCATTATTAAATGATTGATTTGAATGGGAACATGTAATACAACTAATTAATATGATTAACACAGAGTTGAGGATTTTAAACCTAGCATTATCTGTAGGTGATACTTTGTTTCAAGGCTATTCAAGATTATTCTCTGCTGGCAGTGGTGGTGTATGCCTTTAGTCCCAACACTCAGGAGGCAGAGGTATAGAGAGATAGAGGCAGGTGTATCTCTGTGAGTTCGAGGCCAGCCTTATCTACAAAGCGAGTTCCAGCATAGCCAGGGGTGCACAGAGAGACCCTGTCTCGAAAAACAAACAAATAAAAAAGACTTATCTTTAAGTCACATTTCCCTATAATGACTCATTAGATGTTAACATGTTTTGGGGTAGATATGAAACATGGGGTTACAGTGACACTTACAGCAAGAAACTTCTTGTCAAAAGCAGACTATATGGATAAAATGTGTCTGAAACAATTAGGAAGCTGCTAGTTATAAAATCAGCAGCTATGAAGATTGTTGACTATATCAGTCTGTAGGTTTCAAATGAAATCTTCCATTAACAAAGCTTTTTTTCAGTTTCCCATATTCTCCTTTTTTAGGGGGTAACAATTTATTTGAACATTAGTTTTTTTTTAACCTGAAAAGTATTCTTATAAAATATTAAATAAGATTGATATGTGAAAACATAAATTATGCTTCAATTAAAATAATGGCAACTCACTTTAAGTTTACTAAATGTCTGTTATGAGTAAACTATCATACTAGCTGTCTAATTGGAAAGCCGTAGCTTATCCCTCTTATGTGTCTGGTTCACACTTGAGAAGGGGTGAGTCTAGGGGTTGATAAATTGTTGTTTCTGTGGCTGTTATATTACCTACCCTTCCTCTGCGACAGCTGAGCTGAGTCCAGCACAAGTCTAAGAGTGAGAAGCTCAAACTGTCTGTCCTAGACACTTTGACATTTTATGTCCTGCCAGGTTTGAGCTCTGAAATTGAATATTGTTTCTTCTAAGGCCCTCTGGAAGACAGTTCCTATTTTGCCTTTCTACTTTGTTAAGGTGATTTTAATATTTAGGAGAAAATTGTGGAGATGAAAATTGGAACTGAGCTCTTAAGTCTAGTGTCTGTGAAAAGAAGTTGATCAGCAAAGCAACTTAGACTGCATATAGCACATCCACCTTTTTGAGGTTTTATGTATATTTCCAAACTGAATTGATGTTTCACAGAGATAAAACTATTTACATTCATTTTTAATACATAATTTTATTTTATTTTTTAGATTTATTTTATTTATACAAGTACACTGTAGCTGTCTTCAGACACACCAGAAGAGGGCATTGGATCTCATTGCAGATGGCTGAGAGCCACCATGTGGTTGCTGGGAATTGTATTCAGGACCTTTAGAAGAGCAGTCAGTGCTCTTAACCTCTGAGCCATCTCTCCAGCCCTACAGTCATTGTTCTTTGCTCTGATACTATTTTAAATATCTTTTTTTAATAAAAGGGTCATTAAGTTTATATTTCAGATCTTTTGTTTGTTTATTTTCTTTTTTTTCCCACCTAATTCTAATTGTAAGAAAACTACATTAGAAAAGGAGTTGTGTTTTGAATTGTGGATATGAAGTTTAATTGTCATGTTCTTCTGGTGTTTGTGGTTCAGATTGGTCCGAAGTGGAAGGATGTGGTCACCAAATGCATTAAAGGGCACTATCAACCCTTGCTGCTGCTCTATGCAGACCCCCAGGGTACTCCAGTGTCTGCCCAGGACCTGCCTCCCCACGCTCAGTTCCTGCCATACACCAAGACATGCTACGATAGTGAAGACTCAGGTGAGCAGCCTAGCTCTCCCACCCCTCCATATAGTCAGATGGTTGGGTCTCATACACAGGGTTAGCTCGTAGCTAGGAGAAAGAGGATCTATTACAGTAAGAAAGAAATGCCAACTTGTGCACAAGCTGATTAGCATCCAGCTTTGTTTTCTTGAGCTTTCAAGAGTATATTGCTCAAATCAGCTGGCCCAAATCAAAAGGGAGAAGGCTACTATGATTTTTGCATTGAGATACTAAAATACAGTTATAAGGGATGCCTCGGTAGCCTGGAAGATTCTTAAAGGCTATTGATTCCTATTAGCAGTGGTACAGTGGCTTGAGGCAATTCTGAAAAAGATATATATTTATTTTATTTTATGTGTGTGAGTGCTTTGCCTGTGTGTATGTTGCACTATGTTTATGCCCGGTGCCTACAGAATCCAGAAAAGCTCGTTTAATCCTCTGGAGCTGGAATTATGGATGGTTATGATGTACCATGTGGGTGTTGGAACCTGAACCCCAAGTTCTCTGCAAGAGCAGAAAGTGCTCTTAACCACTGAGTCGTCTCATCAGCCCCCAGCTTAAGTGAATTGTTAACAAACATTACATCACTACAATACTCATTCTTGGAGGTGGAAATGTTTAAATTCCAGATGCAGAGACGACGATTCTCCGTGTACCAATCACTTGTTTCAGTGTGATCCACTGTCTGGAACTACATAATGCCTTCTTATAGAATTAAAACTATCCCAGGATAGCGCACAGAGGCTGATAATATTTGAACTATTGCTCTCCTAGTTTGAGTTTGATTTCTGTAACGACACAGGATTTGAGATGGAGGGAGCATCCATCTCAAGTGACACATGAACAGATTCCTTAGTATAGTTTTGAAAGAGAAGGTACTTGCCCCATAATCTTTCCTCTTCCATCGCATCTCCTTCCTGTTTGGTCTGCTGTGTTTCTTCCTGCTGTTTTATTTTGATTTCGTTTGTTCTTGGAGACAGAGCCTCACTGTGTAGCACAGACCAGCCTGGAACTCACTGTGTAGCAGGTTGGCCTCTATTTCATGGTGATCCTCCTGCCTCAGTCTCTTGAACTCTGTGCTTATATCAGGTCCAGCTGCTCTTCCTGCTTTGTACTTCACCCAGGCCTGCCTTATTTCTTCCTTCAGCAAAGTGCTTGTTTGTCTGTGTGTTTATTTTAGCTGAGGGTCTGGGAAAAAGCCTTCTGCTGGGCATATTCACACTAAAGATTGAATAACTGCCCCATAACTTTTCAAAGATACTAAAAATGTGCATGTCAAGTTTTTAAAGCAATATGTGTGACAGTGTAGGAGAGAGCTTCTAAGATAGGTGGCCAGCTGGCATGTGTGGCAGGTTGGCCTGGGGCTTTCATCTATGTAGAGCTTACGTCTCACAACTTTTTCATTTCTTCCACTTTCCCCCATAGGTTTTCTAAAAACCCCACAGTTTTTCACAGTGGCAGGCAAAGTGAGGGCTTCAGCAAGGTAGGGACAGGGGTGGGAGGAATTGTATGTGTGTCTGGATTACCTGGAAGACGGGTGTTGGGAAGAATGGCTCTGTGGTGTATTCTTCTCACCCTTCCTTCTAGGAAGTTCTTGCTTATGGGTCTCTGTTGCATCTATCTCTTTTCCTCAGGGCTGTTGCTGTTCTCAATTTTCTTACTTTTGCATATGTATCTCCTCCTTCCTTCAGGGAGGGAGCCTTCCATCTCAAGTGACACTCGAACAGATTCCTCAACGGAGAGCTATCCCTACAAACATTTTCACCTTGAGTCTGTGGTCAGTCACTTCTCTTCAGATTCTCAGGGGACAGTCATCTATAATGTGGAGAATGATTCCGTGTCTCAGAGCAGTCGGGACACAGGTAGGGACTTACACATAGAACCCTGCTGGTCTGATTCAATTCCTACATAGAAAGTCTCCCAAGAAAAAGAAACCAGGGCGAGTAGTAAATGACATGCAAAGTACAGAATTTGGGTAATTGAGAAGGATATAAAGAAACAAGATAGTTCTGAGATATGATGCTCCATAGCACACAGCAGTGCATCAGTAAGGAGCATGTGATATGATTGTCAATGTCATGTTTTTAAGTCTACCTTTGTCCTGATGTCCTTTTGATTCCATAATATCTCATTAAACACCTTTTGCCTTGTCTTCCACCTGGTCGTTTCACTCCGTGGTTTTGAATGAAGGGCTTCAAGAGAAGGTATATTTATGGGTGGTGAATACCTACTTACCCTAACCCATGGTTTTTGAAGGACAGAGGTGCAAATAAAGAAAAAATGGCCGTCTTATTATTGTATATTACTTACATAACAATTCTTAAATTGTTTTTAAGTCTGTGCTTAAATATCAGTGGAAGAAGTCATTATAGGGCACAGGAGAAATAATGTTGAGTAACTACTGAAACGAAAAGTTTTGAGAAATAGCACAACTAAGGCATGAACTATGTCTGCTTGCTTAAGGGCTTTGAGGATGAGTGAAGCTCGTGGCTTCCTATCAGGCTTTATACTCTTTGTGTTTTTGGTTTTGTTTTTAAATATTTTTACATGGATGGGTGTTTTGCCTGTGTGCGTATCAGTGCACCATGTGTGTGCCTAGTACCCACAGAGACCAAAAGAGGTCATTGGGTCCCTGGAGCTGGAGCTACAGACAGCTGTGAGCTGCCATGTGGTTGCTAGGAATTGAATCCAAGTCCTCTGGAAGAGCACTCAGTGCTGTTAACCACTGGCCAGTCTTTCCGTTTCCTTGTTAGTAACAGAATGTCAAACATGTCTAAGTAGTCAGAATGCCTGTCTATGTATTTATCACCTAGTCTCAATAACTGTGACCCAAAAGTAATTAATTACCTATACTTTTACTGATGTCTTTTACTTCTCAATTATTTTGAAGCAAATCCAAGACATTATATTACTTTTTTCATAGATATTTTTTTAAAATGTTTTTTGGTTTTTTGAGACAGTGTTTCTCTGTATAGCCCTGGCTGTCCTGGAATTCACTCTGTAGACCAGGCTGGCCTCGAACTCAGAAATCCACCTGCCTCTGCCTCCCAAGTGCTAGGGTTAAAGGCGTGTGCCACCACTGCCCGCCAGATATTCTTATATATACTACAAAAATATAAATCATTTGTAAACATTTAAAAATAGTAATGAAGGTGGGGGATGTAGTTCAGTGGTTCCCTAAAATGTGCCAGTCTTTGTGTTTGATTCCTGCATGGGAACAAAAGGAAAGTAATTCTGCTTACAGTTGCTAAACCAGTAAGTGGTTTGCTATTGCAAGTGCTGTCTTTACTGGTTTGTATGTGTTTCCCAAAATCAAAAGAGGTCTATACATTTTGATGAGTCTTTTCTGTTATTTCATAATTTTCTTTGAATATTTATTTTATTGGGCTGAGGAGATGGCTCCATGGTTAAGAGCAGTGGCTGCTCTTCCAGAGGACCCAGATTCAATTTCCAGCCTGCACATGGCAGCTCACAATTATCTGTAACTCCAGTTTTAGGAGATCTGACACCCTCATACAGATAAACATGCAGGCAAAAAAACAATGCATACAAAGTAAAAATAAATAAAAATTTAAAATTATTATTTTATGTGTATGAGTGTTTTTCCTACATGAATGTATGTGCACCATGTATGTTCCTGGCGCTCTTATTGGTCAGAAGAGGGTATCAAATCCCCTGGAACTGGAGTTACAAATGGTTGTAAGCCATTTTAGGTTACTTCTAAATTTTACTTATTTATTTTGATTCTTGCATTTCTTGACAAGGTCTTGTTGGGTCTCATATTCAAGATACCCTTACTGCAGCCTCCCATGTTCTGGCATTGCAGGTGTGCTGTACTGCAGCTGGCTTTATTGATTTGTTTATTTTTTAAGATTTTGAGGTAGGGTCTTGGTATGTTGGCCTAGGCAGTTCTGAGACTCCTGAGCTCATGTGGGCCTCCTTCCCCAGGGTCTCCATTGGTAGACTACAGGTGCATGCCACTGCACAGAGGGTACTTTTAATGAGTAGGGGTTTTTTTTCTTCCACTTTTCCATGCAATTTATGGTTCAAAACTAGGTAATTTAACTTGTGTATTTCCCAGGTTCTGAATTTTGCTGACATCATCTTTTTGGTAATTGAGCATTTTCTTCCATCCTGGTTTTTGTTTTTGTTTTGTTTTGTGTTGTGTTTTGTTTTGAGAGAGGGTTTCTCTTTGTAGCCCCAACTATCTTGGAACTAGCTCTGTAGACTAGGCTGGCCTCAAATTCAGAGATTTCTGCTTGTCTCTGTTTAGTGAATGTCGGGACTAAAGTCATGTTAACGGTGCCCCCCACTGTCCAGTGAAGAATAGGTTTAATAGCCCCGAGACTTAGAGCATCACCCATGGATGATGCCAGGTTCATGGCCTCGGAGTTGACTGGATTCACTTGGGTTCTCTTGGAAACTGCTGTCTAGATGGTGTTCGGTGCAATTGATTTTTTTAAAGGCCATCTTTCTGGAATTGTGGGCCAGAGACCGGCCACTCGTGGGAGGGAGTGATGCCCATATGTTATGTTTGCAGTGAGGAGAATCCCTTGTGATTTAACCTTGGTATCATTTAGTTGCTACAGTTGATTTTTTTTTTCTTTCTGTAAATCTTTCAAATAAACAAAATGGTCACATTCCATTACTGACAACCTGGGTGCCTACAAGGCTCTGTGTATACCAACATGTGAAAATAAATTTGTTAAGTCTCATGCATTTGAGAATCTGGGCAGTTTCTCTCAGCTTGTTTTCAAACTTAATTCACCTTCTAGGTTCCAGCTGCTTGGCTGATTATATTTTTTACAGTCTGACCTTTCCTTTTAGTATAACTTAAGCTTATACATTTACATACTGTGGGCAGGATGGTGGGAAAGTTACACAAAATACAAAGCTCCCTTGGGGTTTCTCAGTGATTACTGTTAAAGAATTATGAATTACAGTATTTGAGTGAAGTCAGATTCGCTGAAGCATAGGTTGGAGAGGAGAATTAATGAACATAGAAATGTAATGTAAAATTCACATTTAAAGAGGATTTAGAACTGTGTCCTAAAGCCGTCATCATAGTGAGAAGTGTTGCCAAGTAAGTAGAAGCAAATTTTGTTTTCAGTTTATGAGAGTGAGAGGTAGTTGTAATGTTTACCTGTAATCTCAGTACTCAAGAGACAGAGGCAGGAAAATTACTGTGAGTTGGGGCCAGCCTGGAGAATATAAAATAAAAACATAACCCTAACAAAACAGTGCTTCAGTAAGATAAAATGAAACTCACCCACCTCAGATTTTAGAAATGGATGAAAGAATGAAAAATATGGGTTTATGACAATTTTAGATTAATTTTTAAAAGTTTGTTTCTTTTGCCTTTAAATATTACCCAGCTCTCGAGATGGAGCTCAGTGCCTGCTTGTTTTTGCAAGGGATGGGTTCCTCAGTACCACAGAAACACAGAGAAGTCATTAATCAGCCGCTTTAGTTCATAGGTCAGTTGGGAAATACGATGAGTGTGGTTTGAGTCTGATGGTTGTTCAGGATATGGTATAGATTTGGAAGGCTCCACTAACTCCCTGGGAGTCTAACACTTAGGTTGGATGGTTCTGACCCCTACAGTTTCTGATCCATGTATATAATAAGTTTGTGGCATTATTATTAGTCCCAAAGGGAGACTGGATTCTCAACTCAGGAGGGTAGGGGTTAGTTGCAGAAAGCAGCTTACTCCCATTTCCTTGTTCTTTCAGGACACCTGACTGATAGTGAATGTAATCAGAAACACACATCGAAGAAAGGGTCCCTGGTGGAGCGCAGGAGGAGCAGTGGCCGTGTTCGGAGAAAAGGCGATGAGCCACAGGCCTCAGGGTACCACAGCGAAGGCAAGCCATTTGCACTCCTATTTCCTCCATTCAACTTGTGGTTTTCTTGCCAAGTGGATTTTCCTTACTTTCTCTAGGATGAGGACATTTGTAATTAAAATAATAAACACCTTCATTTCTTTTATTCTCTCTTGATTTTTAGGAGAAACACTGAAAGAGAAGCAGGCTCCTAGGAATGCCTCTAAATCCAGCAGCAGCAGCAGGCTAAAGGATTTCAAAGAGACAGTCAGCAACATGATCCACAGCAGGCCTTCCCTGGCTTCTCAGACCAGTGCAGGATCTCCCTGTGTAGGTAGGGCAGGAGACCAGCTAGACAAGATACCACCAAGGAACTTCCCTTTACAGGCTCGGGGCTGGGAAACGGAGAGTACCAGTAGTGAGGCAAAATCCAGTTCTTCCAGCAAGTACCGCCCAACATGGAGACCTAAACGAGAATCTCTAAATATTGACAGCATTTTTAGTAAGGACAGAAGGAAGCATTGTGGCTACACCCAGCTTAGGACCTTTCCTGAAGATGCAGGTGAGCATAGAATAGTTGAACAAGTGGGCTTTCAAATACAATTGACTTACGTGTTTAAAAATCTTGCGTTTTTTAGTATAGCTGGCAAGGAACATTTTTCCTCTGATGTCATGTTTTTTTAAAGATATAACTCCAATGAGTAATGTCTAGAGGGAGGGTTTAGTTAGATTTTAATTTAGGCAAACACTAAATCTACTTCATTTTCTACACTTGTCCTTTGATTGGGGCAGCTAAAGAATTTACACCGGATGAAGTAAGCAAGCCAACTGCTAATGACATTAAAGATGGCGGATCAAGGTCACAGCATAAACTCTGGGGAACAGCTCGGCCAGGCTCTCATCTTTTAGAGCAGCATCCTCGCCTAATCCAGCGGATGGAATCTGGCTATGAGAGCAGTGAGAGGAACAGCAGCAGCCCTGTCAGTTTGGATGCTGCCCCGCCTGACAGCGTGAATGTCTACAGGTATTGTCTGGCCTTTTAATAGCAATAGTTCTTTGAAGCAATGTGAGTTTGCAGCTTTCAGCTATGGGTAGGGAAGTGAAGAGATAGGTTTTAGCACTGACCAGATTCTCTACCAGTTTTCCTGGAGCATCAGCGCCCTCTTTTGGGAGCTGGAATAAAGGCAGTGGCTTTTTATTTCAAGCATTAGCTGTGCAGTAAGAGTAGTTTAGTACATACTTAAAACATAACACGATAAAGTGGGAGTCATACAGAGAATGCTTGCAGGGGTGGTCTTGAATTCGTTCTGTAGCCCAGATTGACCTTAAACTTAAGCTGACTCTTTTGCCTCATTTCCGGATGCTGAGATGACAGGAGTGCCCTGCCATACACATGTGAATATTTACAGTATTACATTTGTATTTTAAAAATAGTTTAGGAGGTGCTGAAGAGATTACTTAGGAGTTAAAAGCACTTGTTGCTTTCGCAAAGGATTCAAATTTGGATCTCAGAACCCAGGTTAGGTAGCACACACATATACATAAATTAAAAGTAATTGTTTAGAAAATGTTTTTCAGTAAAAGAATGAGTTAGTGAATTAAAACCAGAGAAGACATCTAACTTGTAACTTTTTCTGCCTTGGTTTTGGGTTTCTGGGAAACAGATTATGAAAGCACTGATAACCCTGATCTTACAAGGTAATGATGGCAGTTCAGTAGAGCTCACTGTGCCCTGCTTAAAGGCTGCAGTTTCCTCCCAATGCATTGTTTTTATGAGTTGCCGTGGAAGCCGTGTTCTTAACCTTCTAGCTGTTTAGGAAAGAGTGATTATATCTTCTACCGGGATGTTGTCATCTGCTATTCTTCTGCACTGTTCTTGCCTGCCTACTGGACCCTGTTCAGTTTTATACATGAGAAAATGTTGCAAAGGTTTAATAAGTTGGGCTTCTATATAGCTCAGTGGGTAGAGTCCTTGTCCAGCATGGTAAGATTCCCAGTCTTGTCCTTCAAAATAAAAGACCTCAGTAACAAAGAGGAAGATAATACATATGAGAATATGTTCATCAATTCATGGCATAGATTTTGAATGTTTACTAGATCCCAGATACTATTAGATGTACCAGATGTCAAGGAAGTAAGATTTTAAAAAGTAGCTGTAGCAGAATGAGTGAGTTTATTAAATAAGCAAGCAAAAGATAAGAGAATGAACAGTGGGCAGCAAATATGCAGTAAGACATAATAAAATCTTATGTATGAAAACATTCAGAGATGACTGGAGGACCTCAGTTGAGAACACGAGCAGAAGGTCCCATCATCAATCTGGAGTCACAGACATTCAGCAGAGATTGGCAGGGGAGGCCTCCTGAAGCAGCCAGTGTGAAGTCCTGATCGAGAACCCTGAGCTGAGCTGAGCTGAGCTGAGCTGAGTATTCCTTGGCTGAGGCTTCTAAGTAAAAGAGCAAATGATGGCAAATAAATAACACCATCAAATTGGGGCTTACAATCCTCCAGCAGAAGTTGGCTGGAGAAGCTGTGCAGCCAACGGTAGCTGCCTCTGAGAGAGTCCACATAGAGGTTCTCTTCTGTCCTTCCTGTGGATGGCCTTCTAATTCCCATTCCTATTGGAGGCATTTGTACATTGTGGTGTAAACAATAATAGCTTTGGTTGGAGATAGGCTGCTACTTACTAGTTTTTAAGGATACAGTGTTTTATTTTGGTTTGTTTGGTTTTAGTTAAATTATGTTTTAAACATTTTATGTGTGGGGGGGGGCGGGGGGGTATCAGAGGAGAATTTGTGTAAGTTGGTTTCTCCCATCACTTGAGTTTCTTGGTTTGATATCAGGTCACCAGGCCATGAAGCAAGCACCTTTTACCTACTGAGCCATCTTACCAGTCAAAGGACACAGTGTTTTTAACTCTCTTAGAAGCTTGCTGTTTTTCTTTTTGCTAGAGTTTGTGAACCTGTCTGCCTAGGACAGGGAGTTTCAGGGAGACCAGCCAGGCCTCCTCACCCTCACAGTGTTCCCTCTTCTCTCCTCTTGTTCTTGTTCTTGTTCTTGTTCTTGTTCTTGTTCTTGTTCTTGTTCTTGTTCTTGTTCTTGTTCTTCTCCTTCTCCTTCTCCTTCTCCTTCTCCTTCTTCTTCTTCTTCTCTTTCTTTTTCTTTTCCTTTTTTGAGACATCATTTTTCTGTATAGTCTTAGTTGGCCTGGAACTCACTTTATAGACCAGGCTGGCCTTGAACTCACAAAGATCTACCTGCATTCTGGGATTAAAGACATTCTCCACCATATTCCTCCCCAGAGTCTTTAACAAGCATAAATAGAGAATTTACTGATCAGTACAATGTATATTACAGAAGCTGCCTCCCTCCCTCCCTCCCTCCCCATTCTGAGAGGAATTCTTATTGCTTAAGCCTGGTAACCCTAGGCTGAGTTCCCTGCCTCAGCCTCAGGAGTATATGCATTATGTTTTGATCCATGACCCTTGGTTCCCAAGCTTTTATAATGTTTGTTTTCTGTTTTGAATTTTAGTCTTAGAAATGTTGTTAGAAGCCACTGTTTAAAACTTTTTATACTTTGGATTCTCTTTTGAAGGGATCAAAGCACAAAGAGGCCTGTTGGGTTTGTCCCTTCTTGGCGTCATATTCCAAAGTCTCACAGCAGTAGCATCCTGGAGGTAGACTGTACAGCACCCATGACCAGCTGGACAAAGACTCAACCTCTCTCAGGTAAACAGGATTTGGGGAACTGGATTTGATCACCAGTTCTATTTGGGAATTAACATTATTGAGCATACTTCAACTAGTTGACAGTTGTTTGAGAATTCCATCAAAATGTAATGTGTGTTAGAGAGCTAGCTCAGTAAGTTAGTGCTTGGTTTTTGTTTGTTTGTTTGTTTTGTTTTGTTTTGTTTTGTTTTGTTTTGTGACAGGGTTTCTCTGTATAGCCCTGGCTGTCCTGGAGCTCACTCTGTAGACCAGGCTAGCTTTGAACTCAGAAATCCACCTGCCTCTGCCTCCCAAGTACTGGGATTAAAGGCACGCGCCACCACACCCTGCAAGTTAGTGCTTGTTAAACACCATGAAGACCCGAGTTCATTTGCCAGCATGCCTGGGAGGCATATTTCATGGAGCTCACTGGGTAGCCAGCCAGAGCTGGATCAGTAAGTATGAGCAAGTCTCCTACTGAGAGAACATGTTTTGAAAAGGAAAGCTGCTGTACCAAGGATAGTAGTCAAGTGTGACCCACATTTACCAATGAGTACATATACCCATCCAAGCATGCCCACCTGCAAGGGTAAATACGGAAGCTGTTCTGCTTCTTTCTCTCAGTTTTTCTAGTTTTTGTTTTCCATGGCTTGCCTGAATGTTTTAACATTGGAAAGAATTTTGTGGAAATGAGGAAGAATAGAAATAGAGTGCATGATGGTAAAAATGGTTCCATTCTTTAGAAGAATAAGTCCTAGGGCTTTCCTTCTTATAGGGCTTTTCTTCTTATTTCCTTCTTATTTATTTCTTGAGAAATAAATTCCTCATGATTTGTGTTGTGAACTGTGATACAGCGGAGACATGTGGGCAAAATTATGAATTAGCAATTCAAGTTTACTCACCCCTGCCTAGGTGTCATAGTCTCATTTACCAGTTGATTGATAGTTACTGAATGGTCCTGAGAGTTAGGTGGAGTATGCGAGAACAGTAATAAGGTTTGCACTTGCTTTCTCCATCTGTGGAGATTGAGAGTTTTGCTGGGTATAGTAGTCTGGGCTGATATCTGTGGGCTCTTGGGGTCTTTAAGGCCTCTGCCCAGGCCCTTCTAGCTTCCATAGTCTCAGATGAGAAATCAGATATAATTCTGATGAGTCTGCCTTTATATGCTACTTGACCTTTTCCCTGTGCTTTTATAATTCTTTCTTTGTTCTGTATATCTTGTGTTTTGATTATTATGTGGCAGGGAATGGATTTTCATTTCTAATCTAATCTTTTTGGTGTTCTGTAGGCTTCTTGTACCTTTATAGGCTTCTCTTTCTTTAGGTTAGGGAAATTTTCTTGTATGATTTTGTTGAGGATGTCTTCTGGGCCTTTGAGCTGGTAATCCTCTCCTCCTATTCCCAGATATGCCTCGTCCCACAGTGACCTGATGTGTTGGGTGTAGAGGGTATTGTGTTAGTGGGGGTGCCTTTGAGAAGGGGGAGGTGGAAGGTGGAATGTAGGGAGGACTTGCATGAGGGAGTACTGGGAGGGGAGGAAGTACTGATATTGGGTTGTAAAATGAATATAAACATACACACATATAGCTGAAGGCATGAATTGCTTAGGTATGTGTACTGACACTTGCTAGGCAGAGAAATGTATAGAAGCAGATAAGCTTGAAACATTGGTTAACTTAAAGTGAAGGACTGGCAGAAACTATGCCTGCTTCCTGGTTTCATTATATACTGTCTTATTGTTCACATTTAATGTATTTTATGTGGAGTAACATTGCTTTAAGAAACTTGTGAGTGTGGATGAGCTGACCACCTCTTCTCTCCTCTCCCCCTCCCCCTCCCCCTCCCCCTTCCACCTCCCCCTCCCCCTCTCCCTCTCCTCTTCAGAACCTTTTCAGGATAATAAAAATTAAGTCTCATTGTTTGCCCTGTTAGTCCTCAGTTCTGGATCAGCTGGAAAGAATTGAATCTTCTTATAGGATTTTTCAGCAGGCAAAAGATAATTTAACAAAATGATGACAACACTTTTTTAGTCACATATTCACATGTGAGGAAGTGTTTGTGTGTCCTTGTGAGCTTGTGCGTGTGCCCCCCACCCACTAAACTGAAAGATAAAGAAACCCAGCCATAGAAATAAATTTGTTCCAACAAACAATAACTGTCTTTTACCTCCTGAAACTGAATGAGCTGGTGTTAACACCACACACACACACACACACACACATATATAATATAAAACTATTAAAATTGAAGTCACAGCTGGGCGTGATGGCACATGCCTTTAGTCCCAGCACTTGGGAGGCAGAGGCAGGCGGATGTCTGAGTTCGAGGCCAGCCTGGTCTACAGAGTGAGTTCCAGGACAGCCAGGGCTATACAGAGAAACTCTGTCTCGGAAAAAAAAAAATTGAAGTCACACTTTTACTTGACTTATGTATATCATTCTCAATCTATTTGGAGTCATCAATAAACTCTTAAAATTTTTCACTATGGATATTTTACAAACTGATTTAAACAGATGGTGGAAATTAAAAGAGAGAGAAAAGTGACTAATTTTTTTTTTTTTTTTTTTTTTTTTTTTTTTTAGTACCAGGAATTGAACCGAGGAGTTTAGGGGTCATATATGTTAGGCAAGTGCTCTGTCACTGAGCTGTATCCTGGCCTCTTTTTTTGCTGTTGTTTTGGTTTTTGAGACAGGTTCTCTCTTTGTACTGGCCCGAAACTGAATATTATAGCGCAGTCAGGCCTTGAACTGATGGCATCCTTTGTTTTAGCCTCCCCAGTGCTGGCATCACAGATTAGTACCACATCTAGTGCTGTCTGAGCCAAGGTCTCCTGAAGTGGTCTAGGCTGGCTTTGAATTTTTTCTATAAACCATGTGGGTCTTGAGCTTTTTATCCTCATCCACCACCATCTGGAGTAGCTGGGGTCATGGGCCTGTGGCAACAGTCCCAGCTGAATTAACCTACTCGACTTGAAGTCAGCGCTACCATTTGCCATTTACGTTTCTGTTCTGCGTCTCAGTTTCCTTTTCTTCTAAAAAGGGTAACCCATGTCCCTTTCACCTTATCACTTGAGAGAAATAAATGAAGTAATATATGTAAAAATGTTTTTAAAATTGTTCTTAGTATATTGAAAATGCTTAAAACATATTAAGAGTTACACTGTTAGTATTCATGAGATATTGAAAATATACATGCTGTAAACACCGTCACTATTCGTGGCCTGTGCTGCTCTCTCTGTTTCTAATGAAAAGGGATCTGAAACAAACTGGAAAGCGAGAGCTCCAAGGGAAAATGGCATCGTGACCATAAGGTTAACAGATAATTCGCCTTGATTCTGGAGGTGTGGTAATTGATCTTCTTTGCTTCTATCTCAGATGGGGAGGTCACCTCTAGAAGTGAATTGGATGAACTACAGGAAGAAGTGGTCAGGCGAGCCCAGGAACAGGAGCTGCGGAAGAAACGGGAGAAGGAATTAGAGGCTGCTAAAGGCTTTAACCCTCATCCCAGCCGCTACATGGATTTGGATGAACTGCAGAATCAGGGTAATTGTGAGAATTAGGCTGTAGGTAATGGGGACAGAGAGAAAAGGCAAAACATAGGATCCACACTTGCAATATTTGATTTTATCTCAGTTCAACTACTGTAATGAGAGTTAAGTTTTGAATTGAGAAGCTTATTGATTAGAGATATCACTACTTCTATGAACATCCACTAAAAGCCTGAAGGTCAGTGGTTAGAGAGATGTCTTAGTAGTTAAGAGCACTCACTGATCTTCTAGAGGACCTGGGTTTGATTTCCAGCACCCATATGGTGCCTCACAACCATCTGCATTTCCAGTCCCAGGGCATCCAATGCCCTTTTCTGGCCTCCACAGGCACCAAAAACACACGAGGTACACAGACATATATGTACGCAAATACCTGTAATACACATAAAATTTTTTAAAAAAGTTTTAAGCCCGAAGGTTAGAGACAGTACATTATTGCATTATTCAGGGAAAATGTTTCCGTAACTTCTAGAAATTATGTAAGTAAAACAAGTCTTAGTTGCGGGAGCACAAAAGCATGGTCATCTCTTAACATAGTGCTACAGCCTGAGCTTGGGGCAATGTATGCCCAGGAGGCTCTGTCTGAGCTGGATTCCCAGCCGTAATATGCTAGTTTTGTTTTCATTTTTGGTTTTAGGGTTGGGGTTGTTTTCCAGCTGGGGTTCTCCCTTTGTTGCCCAGGCAGGCCTTGAACTCCTATCCTCCTGCCTTAGCCTCCCAAGTGACTGGGATGGCAGCTTTCTACCACCACACCCATCCATAAATAACTTTTTGATCCTATAACAGCTCATTCCTAAATAAATCTTAGATAATATACATAGACTTAAACTTCCCCAACTCCCTCATATTGGTTACTTACCCCAACCAAAAAACACAAAAGCAAATTAGTTTTAGATTGCCACTACTGCCAAGAGACTAGTCTTCGAGTTTAACAGCTTGAGGTAATCTTCTTTCTATAGGCTTTGAAAGATTTACCTAAGTTTTACTTTCTCTAAAATGAATGTATTGCTCTTATTACTCAGAATCTGCTGATCAAACAGCACGAAGTCATGAGCGAGTGCCCTGGACTGGCTGCTTTTTCTGAGCTCCTTCCATATTTAAAGCAACTTTTTTGGACTAAGTAGTCTCAGTTAAGGAAAGCTTTTCTTCTAACCTTACTATGGTCTTTTCTGTTCTTTTTTTTTTCTTTTTGTGATATTGGAGATGGAACTCAGGGCCTCACACTTGCCAGGGTCTCTATAGCTGAGCCACCCCAAACCCTCACCCCTCTGCCCTGACCTCACACTTGCCAGAGTCTCCTGAGCCACCCCAGCCCCTACCCTCACCCCACTGCCCTGACCTCATACTTACCAGGTCTCCTGAGCCACCCCAGCCCCCACCCTCACCCCACTGCCCTGACCTCACACTTGCCAGGGTCTCCTGAGCCACCCCAGCCCCCACCCTCACCCCACTGCCCTGACCTCACACTTGCCAGGGTCTCTATGGCTGAGCCAGTCACCTGCCCCCTACTTTCTTTTGATTCAGGACAATTTTTGCCTTCTATTTCTCACGTTATTTGTTGTGCTTGTTTCAAAATGAATTTTAAAGCTTGGTGTGGTGGCACAGACCTTTAGTTCCAGCACGTAGAAGGTAAGGCAGAGCAAGATCTCTGAGTTCAAGGCTAGTCTGGTTTACAGGACTAGTTCCAGGGGAGCCAGCGAAGAGAAACCCTGTCTCAAAACCAAACCAATCAACCAAGCAAACAGACAAAACCAAAAAGAAAAGGGCTTTAAAATTTCAATTCCTCTTAGCTGTTTCTATATTCAGTAATCGATTTTTCATTTTGAACTCAAGTCTTAATAGTTTGATGTTCCAGTTTTATATTGTTCCGTGTTTGTATGTTTGTATGTGTACAGGTGCACATGTATGTTTGAGTGCATGTGGAAACCAGAGGGCATCCTTAGATGTTGTATACCTTTTTTTCTTCATTTCCTGGGACATGTTCTTTATTCTAAGTGAGTGGCCAGTCTGGTTGGCTAGGGAACGTCAGGGCACATGTATCCCTGCTACCCCAGTGCTGGGTACAAGTGGACACGCCTACCTGCCTTTATTCAGTGTACTTGGGAATGAAACTCAGGCCCTCATGCTTGCAAGACAAATGCTTCATCACTCCAGCTTCCTCCTCATCCATTTTACCTCCTCCCCCCCTTTTTTTTTTGGAGACCAGATTTCATCACTCTTGAGCCTTGGCTGACCCAGAGCTCGCTTTGTAGATCAGGTTGTCCTCACATGTATGGTGAGATGACAGGCATGCGCCACTATTCCTTAGTTTAAAGTTTATATTTCTACTGAAAGAGGGATCTTGTCATCTTTGACCTTGTCCTTTCCTTTCTCTCTTAGTGACACCATGCATTAGAGTTGAACAGGAATCCTGATCATTGTGTTTCATTATCAGTTTTTGATAAGCTCTGGTATAGCCTCATCAAAGAGAGTACAGCCTGGAGTGCAGAGATTCTAGATGATTAAGATTTAAATATGCTATACTACTCAGTAACTATAATTTGCCTAGATCTTTGTAAAGTTGAGAACTTTTACATGCCTGGGCCTCAGAAGTGCTGGGATTATATGTGTATACCTCCATGCCTAGCCCTTCTTTTCTTTCAAGCTACCACCTCTAATTCTAGATGTTTAGACTCAGTTGATTACAATCATAATGAAAGAACTTTGGGTTCAGGGCTGGGGGAAATCAGAGATGTAGAGATGGGATAGAAATTGACTACCAAGGTTTTCAGAACCAACCTACTTTCCACTGTCTTTGCTTTCTAAAAGCTAACTGCTGTAGAAATTGAATTTGTTATGGTTCTGACAGAGCCTTTCTTACCATTGACGTCTGTAGGTGAATGAGGATAAAGCAAGGGTGTTGTGATGAAGAAAAATAACTCAGGCAGTGGTGGCGCACGCCTTTAATCCCAGCACCTGGGAGGCAGAGGCAGGCGGATTTCTGAGTTCGAGGCCAGACTGGTCTACAGAGTGAGTTCCAGGACAGCCAGGGCTACACAGAGAAACCCTGTCTCTAAAATCCAAAAACAAAAACAAACAAACAAAAAACCCCCAAACCTTAGACTTTTTATCCCAGTCATTTTATTTCTTTTCTGTTGTTTTGAGATTTTGAGATACAATCTCATTATGTAGCCATGAAGTATCTGGCTTCTACCTTGCTGTATAGCTCAGGGATCCTCCTCCTTCCACCTCCAGAGTAATGGGGATAACAGGCATGTGCCGTCATACCTGGCTTGACATTTCAATCTTGCAGCCCCTGTGACCATGTGAAAGCTCAATGTCAATTCCATTTGTAAGTGAAGTAACTTTATAACTTCCTACCAGCTTATGTTAGAGATGACTAGAAGGTGAGGCTCTCTGATGGTCCTTCACAAAGTGTCTTTACTGTACATCTTAGTCCATTCATCTGTCACTGTTCCTGGACTCCTCTTTTGTATCTCCTTTGACCCATGTGCACTTTGGGAGTTGGGGGGAATACTCTATGTTGTTATATGAGAAGTGGATCATCATCCTTTTAGAGATGGATACTTTTGGTGAGTGAGGCATGATCAAGGTAAAAACTTTTCATTGCTAAAGAAAGGCCAGTCCATGTAACAACAAATGAAGTTCAATGCTATGGTAGATTTATTGAAGTAGAAACTGTAGACCACCTCAAGCCCAAGAAGTGTACTGACAGCAGCGTGGTGAAGAGGGAATTGAAGCTATATTAGAAGTGGCAAGGGTGATGTTCCACAGAATCGTAAGCCATGCTTACAGCATGTAAGCAGTAAGTCTGGGGTAGCTGACATTTGACAAGGTATGTCCTGGTATTTTGTGGTGGCAGTTCAGTTCTAGGCACGAGAGTTCTGTTGCTACTATGGACAACACTTTGTTCTTTCCTTGAAAGGAGGTATTAGAGCTGGGATAGTAGTATGGCAGTCATGGTATTCCCACCCCCACCTTTTCCTGGCCTTGGTTAGATTTCAGTTAAGGCAAAAATGGATTCCTTAGTTGTTCTAAAGCCTTCTTAATAGCAATGGGCAGGTAGATAAAAAGTAGACCAGAGGCTTAACAACAAGGATCTGTGTCCCAAAGAGAAGAAGCAGTACAGAGGAGAAGTTGGAATTAACTATAATAAAAATGAAAGTGCTGGCCCTTTCAGGGAGGAGTGACGGCTTTGAAAGGTCCTTGCAAGAGGCAAATTCAATATTTGAAGAGTCGCTGCATCTGGAACAAAAGGGAGACTGTGCTGCAGCTCTGGCTCTGTGTAACGAAGCTATCTGTAAGTAACTCAACTGCTACTGGCTATGGCGTTTCCCGACTAACTCCACAATAGGAACTAGTGTTGTCATGCAGATGGCCATAGGGACAGTTTTTAATGTCTCTTGTGTTCCCGGGGAGGCCAATTAGCTATCTTTCCCCTTCAGATTTCAAAATGTACCTTGTGGTGCCACTGTGGTCTGTGGACATTTACTGGAACAACCTCAACAGGAAACCACAGATGAATTCTAACCCAAATAGTTAGACTTCAGATATGAGGTTAGCCTACTCTTTCTCTAGTCCCTGACTAATGAGTAGGCCAACTGAAGAAACTGGCTCTGACTCCCTAGGTAGTAACTTTTCATTGTAATACTCTATTCTTTTTGTTCTTCTCCTGCCTTTCTGGTATGCAGTACCATACTGTAACAGCAAGGGGTTCAGGCTAAGAATTGGTACCTGACTCTTAAATATGACTCCATGAAGCTGTGCTCTGTAAAGACGGGTGCAGGTTTGGACCTTATTTTTTTGTCATTGGCCATCAGAAAGGGGGAACTGGGAGCAGAGTGTGGAGACCGGAGTCAAACAGGTCAGTGAGAAGACGAGAGTGGCAACCTCACGTGCTAGTTTATCTTCCTGCTCTTTAAGTTTTGTTTGATTTTCTTTAGTGTTTTGTTTGTTTAAGTTTTAATTAATGTGTTTGGTCTCCTGGCTTTCATGAATGTTTCCTGAGCCAGAGCTGGTTCTGCGCTCTTGACAGCGCATGCACAGTCCATGCCTTGCATTCCTGCTGCTACATATTTTGTTTTACCGCCTATCTTTGCTTAGTTTTAGTTTAGTTTTTGTTCTTTTATTTTTGTTTGTATTTTGTGTTGTTTCTGCTATATTTTCTTTTGCATTTTAGCTAAACTAAGACTTACCCTGCATGATGCCAGCTCTAGCACGCACAGCAGAGCCCTAGTCGATAAGAAGTTGCAAATCAGTATTCGAAAAGCACGAAGCCTTCAGGATCGCATGCAGCAACAAGCATCATCGCAGCAGCCGGTGCAGCCCTCAGCCTCTCTCCCATCACAGGGGGGCGCCCTCCCTCAGCCGACAAGGTAGTGCTTGAGAACCACATTAGCTTACGGATAGCAGGGGAGGCAGTGTCCATGGGTACGCCATAGCACGAACTCTTCTCTTCTTCACTACCAGGGAAAAGAGAAAAACCTTATATGACTAAGGTTCTCTTCTCTAAGGTCAGACACACAAAAGCTCATTTCACAGATGGTCCTTTCATTAATAATTCCTAGAAAGATGCAAATAAGTACAAAATAACAAGCTATCCAAATTTCCTGGATTTGTGTAGCAATATGATTATTATAGTTGTATTTATTATGTTCTTAAACATGGAATCTGATTGTACCCTTCATGTTGTTGTAGTAACTGTTTAATTTGGGATTTCAATATTTACCATCCTCACAGAGAAAATAACCAGTTTTTCTTACTTTGATTAAACCGTAGGGAAGAGACACAAAGATTTTCTTTGTTTGCTTCTCTAAGGTCAGGACAAGGAGAAAGTCCCAAGAGGTACTGGGATAGTTCCCACATTTTAGGGGTATAAATATAACTATAATAAAAGTAGATAACTTTTTCTCTCTGCGTGTGTGTGTGTGTGTGTGTGTGTGTGTGTTTTCCTGGGAATAAAATCCAGGAACTTGTATATACTATACTACTAGGCAAGCGTTCTACTAGTAAGCTACACGTTCTCTGCCTCGTTTGTTGGTCTTTTAACTATTAGCTTCATTATGCTTGTTAAAATTTTTGAACATTTGCCTGGGTTCAGGTCAGAGGCAAGCATTTTCTGTTTTATTTATTACCTGATGAGATAGTAGCTGCTATCGAGCATACGTTCTAAATAAGGAAGCTTGTAGAGAGGATAGTTAGTTAGCTAATAAGTGGTAGAAGTATAGAATTCAGATACAAATCCGTTTTACTGTCAATGTTGCATCCCTTCCCCCCCCCCCCCTTTTCTAGACTAACTAGGCTCTGCAATGCCTTGAACTCCTGATATTTCTTTTTGCCTCTGGAGTGCTAGTATTACAGGCCTGTTAAACACTACTCAGGTTTATTCAGTTCCGTGGATTGAACCCAAGGCATCCTGCATGTTGGGCCAGCACTCTACCAATTGAACTACATCACTAGGCCAAGTTTTGATTAAATTACCACAATCATGTTACAAGAGTGACTGGATGACTAAAGCTACAAACATTTGGGGTATACAGATTCATATTATCTAAAATGTCTTGAGACTAAAAGTAAGTCTCTATCTATCTGTCCCTGTCTATCTTTTATCCATCAGTCTCTGCCTTTCTTTGTCTCTCTGTCTTTGCTTCTCTCTGTCTCTGTCTTTCTGTCTCTCCCCCCTTCCCTTCCTTCCTTCCACTTCTTCCCCTCTGTCTTTTTCTCTTTATTTTTTGAGATATGGTTGCTTAGCTGGCCTGGGACTTGGTAGGTAGACTGTATAGGCCTCAGAACTCACTACAGTCTTCCTGCCCTTGGTTCCTAAATGCCAGGATTAGAGGTTTGCACTGCCGTACCCAGCTCAGATTTAATTTTTTTTTCTTCTTTCAGATTTTGGAACACTCATATAGACGGGTTGAATACCCTTAGCCCTAAAATCTGAAGCCTGAGATGCTTCAGGGTTCAAACTTATTCCATTATTGTGCCCATGCCTAAAACAGGTTGTGTTTCGAAGCACTCCAATTATGGATTTTCAGTTTCTTAGTTCTTTTTTTTTTTTTTTTGGTTTTTCGAGACAAGGTTTCTCTGTGTAGCCCTGGTTGTCCTGGAACTCACTCTTTAGACCAGGCTGGCCTGGAACTTAGAAATCTGCCTGCCTCTGCCTCCATAGTGCTGGGATTAAAGGCGTGTGCCACCACAACCGGCTGTTTCTTATTCTTATCTGAAAAGGAATTGAAAAGGTTGAAGTTTCCTCTCAGGATATATTTTTTTTTTTGTCATAAATATAAAACAGTGAGAATTATGAGAATTATATTCCCCCTCCTCACTGTTAAGAGAACCCTGTTCTGCCACTGTGATGAGACATTTGAGTGAAGCATGCAGTGATAGTTGATGTCTGTTTACCCAGGAGTCCAAATCACCTTGTGTTCTGTAGTCTTCTTCATTTTGTTGACTGAGCTACCCCATCGGACCCTAGGGTAGCACTTCTCTCTTTGTACAGCATCCAGGACTTTTGTTGTATAGTGTGAGTGGCTTTTAGACTTTGCCTTCTGTGGAAGAAGCAATTTTTATCTTTTGTTTGTTCTTTGAGACAGGGTTTCTCTGTAGCACTGGCTATCCTAGAACTCACTCTGTAGACCAGGCTGGCCTTGAACTCAGAGATCCACCTGCCTCTGTCTCCTGAGTAAATGAGTGTGCCACCACTACCTGGCAATTGTTATCTTTTTAAATTTGCAAGTAGAATGTGATTGGAATGGGACTTTGTGAGTAGTAAAGAATATTAGCAAACCCTGGACTTCATAACACATAGACAAATTGGATGGTACTCTCTTTTCTTTTGTGAACCTGTAATCTATTGGCTTTGTTTGTGTTTGTCTTTTTTATTCTGTTCATCATATCTGTGAATAGCTAGAAGTGGAATTGAATGAGTAGGGTTTTTTGGGGGGGGGGGAATTTATTGTTAGTCAAGGCACGGTGTGGCTGATTCTCTCCATTTGTTTCAGTGAACAGCCTATCACGCTCCAAGTATTGTTAAACCAGGAGGCACAGCTGGAACCTTGCAAGGATACAGAGCTTGGGGCCACTTCCTCTTTCTTCCACTCACCTGCTTCCTGCCCTGAGTTACACTCATCACTCATCCCAGAGTCACCTGTTTCATCTGTTTCACAGCACAGTCCCCCTGGGACATCTTCCTTGAAGCTTCTGACGTCTTTTGAGGTGGACAGCGTCAATCGCTCTGCATTCCACAGGCAGGGTTTACCTAAAGCAACAGGTAGAACTGAGATGAACTCTCAACATGAATGCCTGCCATTAGATGCCCTTGAAGATAGGCTCCAAGGCCACAGGGAGGACAACAGCTGTTGCAGCAAATTCCCACCACGAGAAGGAAGAGACATAGCTCAAGATCAGCTGTTTGAAGGAAAAAAGAATCCTGCTGATATATCCATGGGGATGCCTTGGTCATATTCAACAGGAGAAGCCACTTCTGAGAGAGTTATATATAGCCTAAATAGTCCTTCAAGTTCATCAGCTCAGCCTAGTATTCCCCCTTACAGTTCCTGCCACCCCATCACGTCTGCTGCTTCTTCACCTGTGCTTCATGCTGCTGACCCCATGCAGAAACTTAACCAACACGTTCAAGCCCAAAGTCTCCAGACTTCATTGACTTCAAAAGTGGTCAGAAGCAGTGAGGAGCCCTATAGGCTAGAGTTCCCCAGTACAAAAGGACTTGTCCGCTCATTGGCAGAGCAATTCCAGAAGATGCAGAATACTTCCACGAGAGATGTTATAGGTTCCCAGGATAGAAGTTTGCCAAATGGTGTCAGGAAGAGCTCTTCTCCTTCTGACTTTATGCCTCCATTATCCCAGGGTCCAGGAAGAGAGCACTGTCGCTGGGTAAAACAACCCCGTTCCCCCGATGGCAGGGAAAGACCGCCCTGCTGGGAAGACCCTGCAGCTCATCCTCCTCTTTCCATGGGCTCGGGGCTTCCTGATGGTGAAACCTCGAGGACAGCACAGCCCAGGCTGGCTGAGCCAGATATGTACCAAGGAAAGCTACCCCAAGTGACAGATATTAGGTCCAAGGAGCTGGGTAGTAGTGTCAATTTGGGGACTTCTTTGCCTTTGGATTCTTGGGTAAATGTCACAAGGCTCTGTGATTCTCAGGTTAAACCCAGTGCCCCTGGGCCCGGAGACAAGTCCTCCTCCCATGATTCCCACCCACGTGCAACCTGCCTAGAAAGAAGTCCTATCCTTTTGCATCCACACTGGGACCAAGACACAGAGCAGGAGACCTCTGAACTGGAGTCTCTCTACCAAGCCAGCCTTCAGGCCTCTTCTCACACTGCCTATTCTGATTGGAGATCACAGGATGTGGCCTGGCAGCCACTTAGCCTAGCAGGTAAACATAACCGGTGCTAGGGACATGTAAAAACTGAAAACCAGAGAACAAGGTCAGAAGTGGGGGGTCGTGTTCTGTACAGTATCGCTAGCTTACCAAGAGGCAATGAGACCTTTAGCTTTCCTCATAGAGCCTTCAGGACAAGGGCTAGGCAATTGCTTTTTTCTTGGTCAGAATTGAAATTGGGTTGGAATTATCACTGGGAAAGCAATTCCCTCCTTGTACGGAAATGTAAGTCTTGGCTGGTGGGCTCTACAGAATATAGGGCAAAGAACTGCTTCACAGGTCTTTGAGAGTGAGTTATACAATATGGGGAAGGCTGAGAAGAGCCTTCTTTTTCTGTGTTTTAGATGTTAAACTAATCCAAGAATCAGGCTTCACGCTCATCTTGCAACAAGGATAGCTATACTAAAGCAAGTCACTATGGCATTTTCCGATTTTACCAAGCCAGCAATATCAAGACCTTCCCTGGTTCTTTCAGGGACTGCTGTGTATGTTTCCTGGATATTAAATAGACTCAAGAGTTGATAGTAAGCCGGGCGTGGTGGTGCATGCCTTTAATCCCAGCACTCGGGAGGCAGAGACAGGCGGATTTCTGAGTTCGAGGCCAGTCTGGTCTACAAAGTGAGTTCCAGGACAGCCAGGGCTACACAGAGAAACCCTGTCTTGAAAAACCAAAAAAAAAAAAAAAGAGTTGATATTAAGATATATTTCTGATATGCATTCTAGAATGCACTTTATAATAAGATTTACTAAGTACTCTTTAGGTATAGAAGACATGTTAATATAGAAAAATTTTTTTAATGAATGAGGAGAAGCTGGGATATACTTCACTATGCTTTCTTCTAATGTGAGAGAAAAAAATATGCAAGTATTAAGTTCAACTTAAGTGTTTTACAGATAATAGTACTGTGCTGTTGAGGTGCTTTACTGAGTGAGGGTGCTTTCTGCGCAAGTCTATTGACTTGAACTCAGTTCGAATGATCTACATAAAGGTGGAAGCAGGCTAGAGAGATGGCTCAGTTTCGAGATTGTCTCACTATGGTATTGAACTCATCATGTAGCCCAAGCTCTCCTCAAATGTATGGGGATCCTCTTGCCTCAGTTTCCCAGAGTATTAGAACTCAATGGAAATATTACACTAGATTACCACAGCCAGTTTTATGTTCACTTTCTGGGCATTAACTTGCATGTATGTCTACACACCAGTGCATTCCTTGTACCTGCAGCCTAGGACAGGACATGGCATCCCCTGCACCTGTAGTCATAGATGCTTGTAAGCCACCATGTGGGTGCTAGGACTCAAACAAGAGCAGCCAACTCTCTTAACTGCCCACCACAGCCTGTTTTAAAGTGTTTCTGTCACCTTCCAAAGAACTCTGACCCAGCAGTAGTCCTGTGCCGCTTGTCCTTTATCCTTCTCGCTTCTCCAAGTAAGCACAGTGTCTCCTGTACACACTGATCTCTTCTGGACATTTCATACGAATGCGATTAACCAGTGTTTGGACTTTTATGACCTGATTAGTTCTTACATATTAGTTCCTGAAGAAGTATATAAACTCTGCTTTTGTTCTAGATTTTAAATTTTCTAGTACTTTCAAGTTGCATCAAAATAATTTTATCCATGTTTAACTAAGACATTAAAAGTAGCTTTTGTTAAGAAAATTTCAGGCCAGATATGGTGTTGTACTTGGAAAGCAGAGGGAAACAGATCCTTTTGTGTTCCAGGAGTCCAGTGTACACAGTGAGTTTCAAGTCAGCCACGCTCACATAGTAAGACTGCATTTCAAAAAGCAAGAAAAGAAAAGAAAAATTTTAATGTATTAAAAAGAGTAAAGATGAATGTTACAATTAACCCCAATTCCCAAGGTGCCTAGTACCAGACTTGGATTTGACAATTTCTTAGATGTTTTCTAAGAAAACAGGTACTGACTGGAAAAAGATAAACTGCCACATCAAAGTTAAAAATGTTTGTGATCAAAGGACATTATAGACATATAGGTATGCATCAGCGGTAGAGCATATAGCATTAGCATGCACGAGTCTGGCTTCAGTCGCCAAGATCATAGAAAAATAAAATTAAGAAAGGATATTATACGGGACTGTACAGATGGCTTAATGACTTAGAGCACTGGCTGCTCTTACATAGAATCCAGGTTCAATTTCTAACACCACATGGCAGCTTACAACTATTTGTAACTTCTGTTCCAGGAGATTCAATGTCCTCTTTTGGCTTTTGTGGCTACTGCATGCAAGTGCTACACAGACATATGTAGACGTAACACGTGTACACTTAATGAAACAATATAAAAGATCAAACAAACTAAAATAAGTATTTAGTGTTTGTATATATGTGTGTGTCTTAGCACAGGTGCCCTGTTCAATGGACAACCTACAGCAATTGGCACGTGTGTCTGTGCCCCACATGTGTGCAGTACCTGTGGAGGGCAGAAGAGGGAGGCATATTTCCTAGAACAGGAGGTAAAGATGGCTGTGAATTATGAGTTGGTGCTGGGAATTAAACCCAGGTCCTCAGTGCTCTTAACTACTAAGCCATTTATTAAAAAAAATTTTTTGATACATCCTTCTGTAGCTCAGACTGGCCTTGAACTCCTTTATCCGTCTGCCTCTACCTAACAAGTACAGATACTGCAGTTGTATGCCACCGCACCAGGCTACATTTTAAAATTATTTATTTGTTGGACAGCCTTTTAAAGTCAAAATTCCTGGGGGCTGGTGAGATGGCTCGGCCGTTAAGAGCACTGATTGCTCTTTCGGAGGTCCTGAGTTCAAATCCCAGCAACCACATGGTGGCTCATAACCACCTGTAATGAGATCTGAAGACAGCTACAGTGTACTTACATATAATAAATAAATAAAATCTTTTAAAAAATAATAAAGTAAAAATTCCTCCCAGTCAGTGGTGGCACACACCTTTAATCCCAGCATTTGGAGGCTAAAACAGGTAGATCTCCCAAGTTCAAAGCTAGCCTGGTCTATAGAGCAAGTTCCAGGACAGCCAGGGTTACACAGAGAAACCCTGTCTCAAAAAACAAAAACAAAAACAAAAAAACCAACCAAACCAAACCAACCAAACAAACACCAAGGTGTGGCTCAAGATGTTGGTGTTTTCCGAGTTTAAATATGTATTCCCTCTTTCTACCCTCTGAGGATTGAACCCCCAGTGTTTCATATTGTGTTAGTCAGGTGTTATACAACTAAACAGTATAGGTATAATTTTTAAAGCTCTCAGATGAATCAGTACTATTATGAGAACCAATGCATTAAGTAACAGGAAATGCGTAAAGTAACACCATATCTGGCCTGAAATTTTCTTAACAAAAGCTACATTTAATGTTTTAGTTAAGCATGGATAAAATTATTCATTTTTTGGGTGTGGGGGGGGGGTGTTTCGAGACAGGGTTTCTCTGTATAGCCCTGGCTGTCCTGGAACTCACTCTGTAGACCAGGCTGGCCTCGAACTCAGAAATCCGCCTGCCTCTGCCTTCCGAGTGCTGGGATTAAAGGCGTGCGCCACCACGCTTGGCTGATAAAATTATTTCTATGCAACTTGAAAGTCCTAGAAAATTTAAAATATAGAACAAAAGCAGTCTAAGTACTGACATCAACAGTATACTTAAGCACTCTCTCTCTGTATGTGTGTGTGTACATATATCATAGTATCATATCCAGACATGTGTATGCTATACATACATACATACATACATACATACATACATAAATATGCACCAAATGTAGGTCAAGGGCAGGTACATTTTCATAAGACATGTGGGGCTTCACATATCCAGTTCAAAGCAGTATTGATATTTGATTATAATTTAAGTGATTGTAAAAAGCTAGGAGTAAGTTGGTATAACAGAATATTACACATGCTAAATATTTCTAAAGTGATGCTGCTCAGAGAGAGAAAGTGGGAGGGTATTAAAAGCTAAGAAAATACTGTGCTTAACCTTGAAAGATTTGAGTTTCAATTCTGGTTAAAACACCATCTCAATCAACTCTGCAACTCATTTCCCTATTACAGCAAAGGAAGAAGGTTTGATATACAATAACTATGATCATTTAAATTCTGAACTAGAGATATAATTTCCTTTCTTACCACACTATGTTAGAGAAGATCACTCTGTCACATAGTTTTCTTTATAGATTACAAGTATTGGGCTTGATTCTGAAAACAAAGCTCATTTTATTCATAAAGGAGAAATGTTGACGGATGACGATCTTCAGCTGACTGTTCTTACAGCTCCTTTCCTGGAAATGTCTTCAGTAGTTTTGATCTTTGTGACCTATAGGAATTTATCCATATTCTGAAATTTGGCGTTTATAGATTCAAGGACCATGCCTCTGCACTGAATTCAGAGATGCATGTTAATTACTTAATGAGAGAAAGCCATGTTTGTTCTTCCAGGTCCAGATTCTAGAGAGGCGGCTTCACCTTGCTTTTATGTTTTCCTCCTAGGCTCTGCAGATGGCATGGGAAGGAGACTGCACTCAGCCCCTGGGCTTGATCTCTCAAAGCCTCTGACAGCAGAGATGGAGCATGTCCTTTATGAACCGAGCACAGTGCCTGTCTCTCAGGTATCGGCTTCTAGGGCTAAGGTGCTGGATGCACGTGGGGTGCTATAGAGGAAGGCTTGCAAAGGGGCTAGTGCAAGTGGTGCTGGGTCAACAGGACAGGTAGTGTGAGGCTGCAAGGAGTGCAAGCTGCTGTTTCACCTTCTCTCCAGCTCAGTGCGTTCCAGGAAGTTTTAAATTGAGTGAAATGTGTGAACAAAAAAAGAAAAATGATTAAAAACTCTCTTTTTTGAGACTTTTTGTTTTATTTTTACTTTATTTCTGTGTTTTGGTTTCTTCTGAGACAAGGTTTTACTGTGTATGTATCCCTGGCAATTTTCTGATTCACTCTGTTGACCATGCTGGCCTTGAATTTATGGTGCTATCCTGTGTTTACCTTTAGTCTTTGGGGATTACTGTCACTATTACACCCAAGGAGTAGAGATCAATCAACAAACTCAAATACTGTATTGTTGGCTAGGTTTATAGGTAGTCTACTTTTCTGAGAATTTTATATCCTTTTCTAAAACAAATTGAATTTTCATTACTATAAAGGCCAGAATACAAAGCATCCTGCTCTGAAGCTTGTCTACCAGATTAGTTGGATAAAAATGTAAAAATAGGTTTTATTTTGTTTGCTTTACTATTATTGTTTTTATTATTTTCAGGGTCTCTTGTACTCTGGCTAGTAGAACTCACTATGTAGACCAGGCTGGACTCCACAGAGAACCGCCAGCCTCTGCCTCCAGAGTGCTGGTTTGAGAGGCATGTACCACTGTACCAAACTTATTTTTTATTTGCAGTACCAGGACTGAACCAGGACCTCACATGCTGGGCAACCCTTCTATCACCTAACTATATACATAAATCCCTTAAAATGGTTATAAATACATGGTACAATTAAAAGGTTCAATAGGATGTATATATCTCCATCCAATTTCCCTCCCAAAAAGAACTCTAGGGTTACTGAGTGTAGTAAGTTCCTAAATGAACATTTCTTCTTCCTTCTTTTCTTTTTCTTCTTTTTCCTGTTTCTACTCTTCCTTTTCTTCCTCCTCTTTTCCTTCTCCTCCTCTTCTTCCTCCTCCTCCATCTTCTTTGGGAAAAGGTAATTTCCCCGGCATAGCATTTGTTCTCACATATTTTCAATGCATTTAATTGAAATATTATTTTCCCAAGAGAGTTGGCTTTGGTCTAGTGTATCATGCAATTATTTGTTGATTTATTGATTATGCTTTTCAAACAGTGTGCTGAATGAGTGATCCAGTGTCTGGTTTCATGGAGCATTTAGTCTACTACAGGGACAGATAAACACACAAACACTTATAATGTGATGAGATGCTAGCTGCTATGAGACCATCCTAGAAGAGGTGAGATACCAGGGAAAGGGTCATTGAAAAAGAACAATGAGTCTGCCAGGCACCTGGAACTGAAGCTTATGTTGACTAGATTAAAAGAGAATAATTGGTATGACAAGACTAGAAAGTCTAATGAAGAAAAATCATAGAATTGTTGACAATGATAGGAAGGACTATAAGCAGGAGTCAGATCATGGATTACAGAGAATTCTGTAGGTCACACAGGAGTTTGAGAGCATAGAGAGAAGTAAAAAATTGGAGAGTCGGGAAGTAAAGGCAAGATTGGTGCCTGCCTGCACACAGGGGAACGAGAAACCAAGAATGATATTCATGTCTTGTGGGTTGGTAATTATGTTTGGGAGAGTTAAATATACTTAAATTTGGGTATTCACTACTGGAAATAGCTGCTTAGGTCTGGATATGAGACATATGGGTTAGAGGTAGAGAATTGGATTGGGACTCCTTGCCCCTGAAAAGAGGGGAAAAGATAGGAAATGGGCTAGTACATACTTATGAAGAGCACCATATGTAAGGTGGTTCTTTTTTCTGAAGAGGCTTAAAACTACAGAGAAGGTGGTAAGAGGACAAAGGGAACGCGGTAGTGTATTCCAGTAGAAATCCTTTCTCTGTGACACTTCCCTGAATATTATGAACATAGCTGATGATATAACACACATTCTGCCCTTGAATGGCTTGTAGCCTATTAAATGAAACTAACTAGACTGGCATATAGATTAATGTATTATTTACTAAGTACTTGCATTGTTTCAGATGTTACAGATCCTGAAATTAAATGTATTCTACAACAGGAAGAAAGGCAATCATCAATAAACAAATGATAGAACCCAAGATAGTGAGAATTGTGATAATGAAGAATAAAATAAGTTAAGGAGTTAAAGAGGGGATCTGTTTCTTTGGGGCTGCTTTTGGTTAGGATAGTTAAGAGGTAGTGAGAGGAATTAACATTTGATCATAGATTCTAGTGATAGGAAGTTTAGGGCCATGACACAATATCCCTGGTAACAGAAAAGCAAGTGTCAAGGCCTGATAGAGGAAGAGTTGGTGTGTTTGTGAAACATCTAGGTGAGAGGATGCTTGTCTATAATATTTATATTTGTGAGGTTGAGGTTGGAGGGCTTTTGTTTGTTTTGTTTTGTTTTTAAACCTTTTCAGTGGCTGAGTGGTGGTAGCAGCACATACCTTAAATCCCAGCAATCCAGAGGCAGATGCAGGTGGGTCTGTGAGTTCGAGGCTGGCCTGGTCTACAGAGTAGTTCCAGGACAGCCAGGGTTACATGGAGAAACCCTGTCTCAAAAAAATAAGACAAAAACAAATAAAATTAGATACTGGAGTTACAGACAGCTGTGAGCTGCCATGTGGGTTCTGGGAATTGAACCCAGGTCCTCTGGGAGAGCAGCCAGTGCTCCAAATCCGTGAGCCATCTCTCCAGCTCCATGAGCCATTTTGCAGCCCTGAGGCTGGAGTATTTTAAGTTTGAGCCAGGTTACATAACAATATGCTGTCTCCAAAATAGTAAATTAATAAGCAATAAGAGAAAAAAGAGTGTGTGTAAAGAACCCAGGGACAATAGAGAATTGATGCAGAAGATCAGCTATGCTGTCACATGGTGCCTCATGATACAATTAAGCAAGTAGTAGGAGATGGGAAGATCAGACTAAGGCTTCTGCAATGGTCCAGGCAAATTTAAATATGAATCCATATGTGGAAATATCGCTTTAACCATGATGAATGGGAAATAGGAAGTTAAGGGCAAACCCAATATTTATGTCTAAGTAACTTAAAAAATGTGGTACTAGGAGGAGGAGTTTGGTAAACTTTATTCAATTGTGAATGTTTCACCGTCTTTGATAATAAATATTTCTGGGTCTTTACCACAAAAGTGAGTGGAGCCATGGCAGACCAGAAGCAACGGGGAGTAGGAGTGTGACCTAGAGAAGAGGCAGCCGTGGACTAGAGCTGTGGCAGGGCAGAGTAGAGTCCAGTTCTGTATCTCAGCAGGTAGTTTAGTGCCCAGTATAGATTCTCTTCAGCCTCCTAGTCTGCTTAAATACTTCCTGCCTCTCCTCCTTTCTCCTTTCCTGTCCTCTGTCTCTTTTATTTTTGGGGGGCTAGGGGGGATTTACTCTACTATTGAACTAAATCCACAACCCCTGTTTGTTTAATGCTTGTGGTTTCTTTTCTTCCCCTTTTTTCTTTTCTTTTTTTGAGATATGGTATTGCTTGTGTAACCCAGACTGGCTTTGAACTCATTATGTGGGTGAAGCTAGTTTTAAACTCAAAGCAGCCCTGCTCAGTCTTCTGAGCACTGTTGCTTACAGGTGTGTATATCAACACGCTCAGCTCTGAGCTCCTATTTCTAAGTTTCTATGTCAATCTCTTTAATTGTACAGTGAGCATTAAAGTGTTTGCTAAAGACCAAAATGGTGGACCTAGGAAGGTAGACGTTGTGAGGAAAGTGGTAGAAGGAGAGGGTCTTAGGCATTTCCTAGGAAGGCCCCCTGTCTGGAAAAGGTGTGTTGTACTCTGGTTCCTTCCATTCCCTCCTGCTTGCCTCACTGTGTTTATCCAACCACATCCTGCCATGTTAACCCTCATCTTTGTGTTTTTTTTTTTGTCTTGTCTCATTATAAGGATTCATCAAACGTGAGGAAAAAGACTTTGGAAACCGGGCACCATTGTTCCAGCTCCTCTTCCCTCCCTGTCATCCATGATCCTCCTGTATTTCTCCTTGATCCTAAACTCTACCCTCCCCAACCACAGTTCCTGTCCCCAGATGTCCTGATGCCCAGCATGGCAGGGGAGCCCTATAGACCCCCAGGTAACACCCCCCAAACTAATATTATCTGCTAAAATGTCATTCTTTTTCAGGGTCAAATCAGTATACCTCCTGGGAAAATGAGGTGTCCCAAGGTGGACTGAAATAAAAGATGAATTACTGTTTTAAGATCAAGGACTGATCTTCATGAAGTATGACTAAATAATTTTTTAGATACCTTGCTTCACTCCTGAGTGTGAACCAACCTGCTTGGGTCATGAAGGAAAAGGCCTTGAAGTGATGAAGTGTGGTTAATGCACTCTTCGGAATCCCCAAACTGAAAGTGCCATCTCTTCTAGCTAGTTTTCTCCCCTGTTGTTTATTAAGTCTCAGCTGAGAGATGATGTAGGAGGACATAAGTGAATGGAAGACTGGGCAGACACTGTACCTTGAGAACATGTCACATGTTTAGACCCAGATCTTCCACAGGAAGATGACAGCACCTTTCTGGCTTTCATTGACCTCCATGGAAGATGTTCTTTTTTTTTTTTTTTAATCCTTTTGAGTTTAACTTATATTTTAAGTCTTTGGTTTTCAATTTGAAAGTGGACATACTACTTGGTACTTAATGGATGTTGAACAAAGATTCTTTGAAACATTATATAGTGTACAGGTCAGTCCCTTCTATCCTCGATAAAGAATTATCAGCCCGCCATGTCACAAGTGCCATAGTGAAAGAAACGTATAGAAAATGATTTTCTTTCTATATGTGTATGAGGTAAGTGTGGATGAACAAAAGCAGAGATCTCAGAAATGAAACAAGGATTTAAGTAGAGGCCATCTAACAGCAGTCAAAGTACCATGTTAAGATAAGCCAAGTGTCTGGGCAGTGGTGGTGCATGTCTTTAATCCTAGCAACTGGGAGACAGAGGCAGGCGGAGGTCAGCCTGGTCTACAAACTGAGATCCAGGACAGCTAGAGCTACACAGAGAAACCCTGTCTCAAAAGAAAACAAAAACAATCAAACAAACAAACAAAAACACAGAGAGAGACAGATACAGAGACAGACAGACAAAGCCAAACAATCCAGGCAAGGGTGGTCTACGTCTTTAATTCCAGCACTCAGAAAGCAGAGTCAGATCCTTAGGAGTTACAGGCCAGCCTGGTCTACAAAGTAAGTTCCAGGACAGCAAAGACTACACAGAAAACCCTATCTCAAACTGCCCTTCTCTCCCCAACCCCCTCCTCTTGAATAAAATATACATCTTAGAAAAAGAAAAGCCAAGTGGAGATTTTAGTGTAATTGCTATAAAAGTTTGCAAGGAAATTGTAAATAGATTTGTACATGTGTGTACATGAGTGTATTTGTTAGAGAAGGATTGTTACTGGAAGTAGTTATGGCAATATCCAGGAGACTGTTGCATTTCCCCTGTGATAGAAGAGGTTGATTTTAACATATTTAGGAGTAGTTAGGGTTAAGGGTATACCTTAATGGTAAAGTGTTTGCCTGGCATGCACAGGTCCTGGATTCAATCCTCAGGACTGGGGAAAAATTAAAATATATACATATTAATTGAACCTAGGTTTCTTGTATGTATTCTTGGAGGAGTTAAGGGTTGGGAAGTAGATTTATTTTCTAAAGATGCTCAGTGTTTGGGTTTCTTTTCTCTTCTTAGGAACTTCAAGGAGTGTCCACCAGTTTCTGGCTATGTGTGACAGGGATGAAACTCCCCAAGGGGTCAAGTACACAGGAAGGACTTTGAACTACCGAAGTCTACCTCATCGTTCCAGAACTGATGCTTCCTGGGGACCAGGGTCAGAGACCAACCAGCACATTGGGGCCAGAGTCCTAACTATGCCAGCATGCAAGCCTCAGCTAACCTACACTGCCACACTACCAGAAAGACACCAGGGCCTTCAGGTTCCACATGCTCAGTCCTGGGGGAATCTTTTCCACTCACCCTCCCATCCTTCTGCTGTTCACCCAGGGTCCCCACCATCCAGCAATCTTCATGTACCCCTTAGGTCAACTTGGAATTCTGGTCCTGTTCTGGGGTCCCGAACACCTGGTCCACGAAGAATAGACATGCCCCCAGATGATGACTGGAGACAGAGCAGTTACCCCTCCCAGGACAGACACAGGAGCCCAGGAGAGGAAAGAATTATGTTTGCTCTATCAAATGCTGCTGGAAGAGAGCAGAACAGGGTGAGATTTCTACAGCACAGCAGGTGGTAAGGGCCACCCTAACCTGCCCTGGAGCTACACCTTCATCCATAAAACTGTACGGCGGCGCAGTGACACCTTGTTTCCTGCCAGTTATGCCAGTCTCATCTCAACAGACTTGGCCATTTCATTCCAGGCACCATATGCCTGTAATCCCAGTAGTTGGGAGGTAGAGATTGGGGAATCAGCATTTCAAGGCCAGAGACTGGGGTAAAAAGAGACTGTTTGTTGTTGTTGTTGTTTTGTTTTAAAGAACAGAACCACAACAACAAAGAAGACATTGATTTTTTTTTCCCCTAAGGGTGTTTGCTGCTTTGAGAGGGAATATTTGAAATTCCAGCTTTAGAGTTGGGGATGTAGCTCAATTGGTAGCGTGTTTTTGTAACATGCACATCAGCCATGGTTCTATCCTTAGAAGTGTGTGAAACTGACCATGGTGGTGCACAACTGTCATCCTAGCACTTGGGAGACAGAGGGAGGAGGATCAGAAGTTCAGGGTTATCCTTGGCTACATAACAAGTTCTAGACTAGTCTGGACTACTTTAGTTCTGGTTCTTTTGGCCCCATCTCCATCAGAGCCCTCATCTTCTGGTCCTACTATACTCCCAACTTACACTCTTTGTTTATCCACCTGTCCATATTACTTAACATTCTTTCTTCCCTATTTCGTATCAATGGAAAAGGGGTATTTATCCCCATAGTCAGGATTCTGACCACGTCCTTAAGGGAAGCCCAACTGCCCAGGTATTATGGCCTGTCAGCCTTCCTTGTGACTCAGACTTTAGGCCTAGAATGTGGAGCTGCCAATACACTGTTTGCCCTTCTGAACAGATGGAGTTGGGCACACTAACACCCCTCCTGTCCTTAGCAGCAGAGCCATTACTACCACTGCTCACTCACCCTTGTAAACTCTCAAGAGTCAGCTAAAGTATTTTAGGGCAAAGCATACTGGTTTTGTAAAGTATTTTTCATTAATAAATCTATAAGATAGTTGTATTTAATCTCTTGTCTTTTACTTTTGTATGTCCTTGCTCTTTTCTTCTGGGGTCGGGAGGCTTCAACATTTATATGAAATGCCTTTGACCAAGTGAAAATGAATAGCCAAAGAGGAATTTAAAAATACAAACTGACCAGGTGTGGTGGCACACACCTTTAATCCCAGCACTTGGGAGGCAGAGGCAGGTGGATTTCTGAGTTCGAGGCCAGCCTGGTCTACAAAGTGAGTTTCAGGACAGCCAGGGCTACACAGAGAAACCCTGTCTCGAAAAACCGAAAAACCAAAAAACCAAACAAAAAAAACAAACTCACTTATGGAGTCAACATATCTTTAAGAGTCTTTCCCTCTTGTTATGGCTGTTAGCGTGTTAACTATCCCTCCCCTGCCTGGGACACTCAGTGCATTACATTCTCCATTCCTCCCCTTGTCTTCTGGGCATTCAAACCACCTTGACAAACTCACTCCCAGTACAGTACCAGCCTTGGTGCCTTTCCTCTCTGCATTCCAGGTGTGTGATGTGACTCCAATCCTTTGCTCTTCCTATTGCCTTGCTCCCTTTCCTTTCCCCTTAAGAGTCAGAATATCTCTGTGATAATGAGAGCTATCTTCACCCATGACACACTCCCAACAGTCTCTTTCCTTTGAAAAGTATTTTGTAGTGGCTGGAGAGATGATTCAATGGTTAAGAGAACAAGCTGTTCATGTATTGGACCCAGGTTCAGTTTTCAGTACCACATAGTGGTTCACAATATTTGGTAGCTCTAGTTCCAGGGAATATAATCTACTCTTCTGCCCTCTATGGAGACTGAACACATGTGGTGCACAGACATTCATGCAGGTAAAACACATAAACACACAAAAGAAAATAATTTGGAAGGTTCCCTTTGCAAAGAATGTCTATTGGGTTTTCCCTCCTTATTTATTCCAGATCTTGATCTTACTGATGAACACAAAGAAACAACAGATGCTGAGAACGTTGCCCTCCTAATCACTGAGGACAGATTCTGAGAACTTGTGTTACTGAGTAATAAGATACAGAGGGCTTTCTTGTTTCATCCTATTTGGATGCTATAACATAGAGACATGGGCCTTAGTAGATATGTTGGCCCCTGAACCATTCAACACTGCTCGTGTCATACACACAATTCTATCTTTTTGGAAGAAGTGTAATGACTGTGCATATGTATGAGGAGGACACATGAAGGCTAGAGTAAGCTGTACTAGTCAGTTCTCTTTTAATACCTTGTGTGCCCTGTGGTTCCATTACTGGGTTTGGTGGCCTATGCCTTCAGCATCTGAGCATCTTATTAATAACTGTTAAGGACCACCTGTACTTGTTTCTTGACCTCTTGGATGCTGGTCAACTTGGATCTGTTTCTGCAAGTTGCCCAAATTCAAATTCCGAGTATGTACAAAGATAAGGAACTAATTTCCTATTTTCTACCTACTTAGTCTCTGCTTTCCATTTTTTTCTATTTCATTTCTTTATTTACAAGTTTTAGTAGATGTCAGACTAGAAGGAGTCTAATTCCTTCTTTCCATTGTCTCCTTCGGCCATGGGGATTAGTCCTAAGGAACTTAAATCACAGTCCTTGGCTGCAAGCACCTTTATCCATTGAACCATCTCTCTGCCTTCAAATTTATTTGCTCAGTGAATTACGAGAGAGGCAATGGCTTTCCAGGGGAATCTTACAGGTTCTCAGGACACCTCTTGGTGTCATTCCCTACTTCCCTTGATCCATTTTGGTTCTTAAATCGTGGTGCTTAGACTTTTCCAGCTGAATTTATGTGCCTTTGGACTTTTCCAAACTCTCAAAGCAAGAGTTCGAATTCTATGCAACTCTCTAGGGCCCCGTTTTGTTGAGACAGTCTCACTTTGTTGCCCTGAGTGGTTAGACCTAGCTAGACTTGAACTTACAGAGTTCTGCCTTCCCCTGCCTCCTGAGGTCTGGTATTAAAGGGAAAATTTCATTTTAAATGATAATGCCACTCTATAGATTCCCTGATGCTTCTTTCATTTTTCTCTCTGGCCATAGTATTATCACTTAGATTTTGTAGATAAATTGTCATATATTTGTCTAGGCCTGGGAAATTCTGAGATCAAATTACACCTCTTCATTTTCCTGGGCTCCAAAGCGGCCAAAAAACCGTCCTTTTTTCCCCTTGCATTTTATCAACAGCCCCTCAGTTTAATCTGCAACCTCTCTTTACTGGTTTGTCTTTCTGCATGTACGGAATTTTCACCTGATCCCTTGGACTGTTTCCGTTTCTGTAGTAGCCTCGGTAATTTTGCTCAAGTCCCTGGAGCTTGTCCCGCCCCCGCCCCTGCACGCGCGATGCATGACGGTCTTAGCCCCTCTGAAGGGAAAGAGGGTCCGCCATGTTCCCCGGCGGCGCCGCCGCTTGGCTCTGGTAGCCGCCGCCCCCGCCCCCAACCCCGCCCGTCCCGGCACCTAGCCGAGCCCCGGGCCCAGCATGGCCGCCCCGGAGCCGGCCCGGGCCGCGCCGCCCCCGCCCCCGCCCCCACCGCCCCCTCTCGGGGCCGACCGCGTCGTCAAAGGTGAGAGGTACCCGAAGCCTGGGGGCCTGGCGTGAGGCGCGGTGTGAGGGCGGGCGGGAGTCCGTCCCCTCAGGAGCGGGCCTGGCGGGGCGGGCGAGTGACTGGCTGCCTCCCTTGGGGAGTGGCCCCTGGGCGGGTCCCCGCTGGGCCGGGCCGAGGCGTAGGCTGCTCCTCGGTCTCCCGCTCGCCCTGCAGGCCCGGGCGGGCGTCGTGCGCGGGCTGTCGCTAACGCGGGCTCAGGGCCGTCCGCCGCAGTGAGCCCCTTTCTTTCCTGCTTTGCCTGTGGTCGGCGCGGCGCCCGCGTTAAGAGCTTCCGGCTCCTCGACAGCTGCACTCCCGGCTTGCCCGGGCGCACCGAGGGGCCCCGGAACCCCTTAGCCGCACGCCGTTGGACTCGCCCGCGTTCTGGCCCACGCCTGCTCCCGGGTGACAACGCCTAGCTAGCGCCAGCCGCAGGGGGTTTGCGCTCGGCCCTCAGATGCCACCCCGCGCGGAAATCGGGAAAACCGTATGGGACTGGACCAGGATGAAGGATCCCGGGGTGACCTAGGAACCCAGACGTAGCTGCGGGGCAGGGGAAAAAGCCATCTTACAAAGAGGAGGCAAAAAAGTCCCATGTATAGGAAGTGGTACACTTAACAGAAAGGGTTTTACAAGCCGCCTCTAAACACACGACTTACTCTTTAGAAGGAAAAGTGAAATTCTTCTGAGCCAGGGAGGACGTGTGTGTACAGATAAACAGATTTATTTAAATTAAATTGAGAGGCAGTTGAAAGTTCCTTAAAAGTCCAGGCTCTCAGAGAGAGCCCATCTACCACACTAATACTATGGATTAAGAATATTAAGAACTGAAATTATTTTTCTTTATTTTGCAGTCAATAAGCAGAAATCGTAAAATGAAGATTTCGTCATTTAGATTATGCTCATTTTTAAAGTTATTTTAATTTTCAAATTCAGTGTCTCAAGTATAGACTGGCACAGTGTTTAAATACTGCTAGCTTTGCTTTGAATTGTGACCATGGTTTGCCATTAAAATATTTTAAAACAAACCCTTTTCTCGTGTGTGTGTGTGTGTGTGTATGTATGTATGTATGTATGTGTGCTGGTTTTTCGAGATAGGGCTTTTTTGCGTAGTCTTAGCCAGGAACTTGGAAAGTAGGCTGGTCTGGAACTCAGAGATATGCCTGCCTCTGCTTCTTAAGAGCCCAATCAAAGGTGTACGCCACCACTGCCCACCTGTGTTTTTTCTGTTTTCAATCTGCACTTTAGGTTCTTAAAGCATGACATATGTGGTTGGGTTAAGCATTAGAATGAACTAAATAGGACTGGAGTAAGAGCGGGTAAGAGCACTGACTGCTCTTCCAGAAGTCTGAGTTCAGTTCCTAGCAGCCACATGGTAGCTCACAACCATCTGTCATGGGATCTGATGCCTCTTCTGGTGTGTCTGGAGACAGTGACAGTGTACTCATATACATTAAATAAATTTTAAAAAAAGAATGAATAGGTTTTTTTCTCAAAGATTTATTTTATTATTATAAATAAGTAGACTGTTGCTGACTTCAGACGTACCAGAAGAGGGTGTCAGATCTCATTTCAGATGGTTGTGAGCCACCATGTGTTTGCTGGGATTTGAACTCAGGACCTCTGGAAGATCAGTCAGTGCTCTTACTCGCTGAGCTATCTCACCAGCCCCTAGAATGAATAGTTTATGAGCTTCTTTTTCTGGGATTTTTTTTTTTCTTGAAGGATAGAAGATCAGGCATTGATCCTATTAATTTCTGTAATTGTATAGGTGGGGGTTGAAACAGGCCATTGCCTGCTTCTTCATTTTCTTAACTATATTTCCTGTGTGCTTATTTTTCTGGATACTTTTCACCAGAATAATAGCTGACGTAACTAGTCACATTCCCAAATCATGTATTTATGTTGTCCTTTTGTGAATCTTGTTCCTTGTCATTTATGTAGCAATCTTTTTCTCATACTGCTTTAATGAAGGAAAAACGAGTTGCAAGCAGAAGGCAGATTCTTTAGGGGTGAGTTGTGAGTCTAATACATAGCCATTTACAGTTTATTGTTTTGAAATGAAAACCATTTTCTTAGTAGGAAAGGAGCTTGTTTGGGAAATTTCAGTTATAAACGTATGGTTAATGCATGTTGTGTATTAGTTGTATCTTCTTCATGGTGACAACTTTCATTTCTATGTGGAATGTATTAGAATTCCTGATACTGTGGTCACATGCCTTTAATCCCACCACACTGGAGGCAGAGGCAGGAAGTTGCTGTTAATTTTGAGGCCAGTCTGGTCTACATAGCAAGTTTCAGGCTAGCCGGAGCTACATAATGCACCCTGTCTTAAAAGATAAATAAGTAAAACAACAACAGCATGTAAGTAAAGCTCAGGTTTTGTAAGTCCAGGACACTTCCCTAGCTTTGCATAGACTCAACATCATCAGATTATGAGGAAACTGCCATTAGAATTGAGTACAAGTAGTCTTTTCCTCTTTGGAACTTTTCCTTTTTTGTCTTTAAATTTTAGACTCAACGCTTCTATTTTAAAGACCTTTATTTTATGGACATGTATTATTTTTTTCTTTTTAGATTGATTTTCTTTTATGTGTATGGATGTTTTAGGCATTCATGTCACCATATGTACCACATGTGTATAGTGTCCCATGAAGCCAGAAGAGGGTGTTATATCCTGTGTAATTTGAGTTACAGAAGGCTCTTAGCCATATGGGTGTTGGAAACCCAACTTAGATCCTTTGGAAGAGCAGACAGTAAAGGCTTTTAACTGCTGAACCATTTTAAGTCCCCAGACATGTAGGTTTTTAAGAGAATATAGAATGTTTTGTTAATAGTCACACTTAGGAAATACATATGTAAGTTTGAGATATTTTAATACTATAGGTGTTTCATTTATAAATGCAATGAGCCTGCTACTAAAAATTTAGTAGCAACTCTTATTTCATAGTCATGGAAAATAGATTTCTTGGTTAGTAATATTTAGTTCTAAACCTGATGGTCCAGAGAGGCTGGTTGTTGGTCCCATGTACTGCTCTTACAGAGGACCAGAGTTCCATTCTCAGCATCTATATCAAACAGCCCACAGCTGTCTAACTCCAGTTTCAGAAGAGCTGATACTCTTTTCTGTGCTCCATGGGATGCTGCGTTCACTTTCATATACTCCCACACGGACATATATGCATACACATAATTAAAAATCAAAATGAGTTGTAAAAAAATTAACCTGATATGGTTAGTCACAATAGCATATGTTGATAATTCAAGGATTTGGGAGGTTGGAGGATCATCAGTTCAAGAACAGCCAGGGCTACATAGTGAGACTCTGTCTCAAATCCTCAAACCAAACAAAATGTTGCTGAAGCTTTTGTTACTTTTTCTTTCTTTTCTTTTTCTCTTCTTTCTTCCCTTTTTTTTTGGGGGGGGGTATATATTTCAATTAAGAAAACGGAAACAGGTTGGTAAGATGGCTCAGCTGGTGAAGGTGCTTGCTGCCAAGCTTGATCTTAATTAATTCCTGGGACCCACATGATGGAAGCAAGAGAACCAGTTCCTCTTGAAAGTTGTCCTCTGTCCTCCACACACATGTATGCACAATAAATAAATGGAATAAATCTAATAGAATATAGGCTTAACAGAAAAGAAAATGGAAACCTACTGTGGAAATTAGAAAAACAACTGTGTATATGTACCTTATTGCCACATTAGTAAAATGCTGTAATTGAAGTACAGAATCCTGAGTTAGGAGTATTCCTTCCACTCCCAACAGATTTAGTTAGCCTCATTTTTCCAGTTACATGTTTTGCTAATTAAACTTAAAATTCAGTTTTGTAAAGCTATCTGTTGTTATAACATGAACTTTACCTTCATCTCATAGAAAGTAGTGTTTAGATTATATCCATTTTAGCAGCTACAGTTTATAAGTTTTTTTTTCTCATTTAGTTATTAAAGAAAAGTATTATTGTACTTTCAATGTTTGGGGTGTATCTGGCAGAAATGTCAAGGCACTCATGTGGGTGTCTGTTTTCTTATTCTACCATATGGGAGAGACCTAGCAGTTCAGCCCAAGTTGTATCTGTACCTGGTGAAGTATTTCACACAGTCCTCATTTTGAATTAATTATTTTTGAGACGGAGTCACATGTAGCCAAGAGGTTGGCCTCAAAGTCAGTTATTTAGCTGAGGCTGGCCTTGAATTTATCATCTGGTTTCATTTCACCAAGTGCAAGGAATATATGCATATACTACCATGCCTAGCAACAATTTTCTTTTATATTCAACATTACCCTCCAATTTTTTAGGTTTTATTAATCATAAATTATCACATTTCCAGATTGAACCAAAAGGCTGAAAGAGCATATTTTGTTTTAGACTAATTTTTTTTAATGGCCAGACATATTTATTTAGCTTATAAATCAGAGTTCATTTGCCACTTTATTCCCAATACCCTAGTTTTATTAGAAATGCTTAATTTTCATCACAGATTTGCAAATGATTCATAATATTCATACACATGCTGATTTCAGTGTTGCTCACAGATGTTTTTATTTCATATTTTAAGAGCAGTTTGAATGTTAGTTTTGTTTACAAGTGTCTTATAGGTTTATATATAAAGATAACTCCTTAAAATGATTTTCCTTTTTACGCATGTTAAAATTTTAACCTTACAAGATAAATTTTTAGTACCATGTGTTCTAGAGAAAGCAAAGGAACAGACTATAACATGTGTGTTTAAAAGAAAAGAGAAAGGGCTATGGTAGCAAGTTATCTTAGAAAGAAAATGTCAAGAAGGAAATACAGCTGCTCGGGAGAGAGAGCTGAAAACCAGAGCTATTGAATGAATAAGCAAAAATTGTAAGGGAAAGTTTGTTGAAAAGAACCATGAAGTATTAAATGTGGTGTGTTTTAGTGTCAGTCATAATGACTTCATTTCATCATAAGAATGTTAATTTATATTCAGAGGTGAAATGATCAAGCTGATTGTCTTTGTACATAAAATTTATTTTAGGACATGAAAGTTATAAAAATAGTTGTGGGACAGTGGTGAAGCACCCCTTTGATCTCAACATTTGAGAGGCAGAGGCAAGGTGGATCTCTTGAGTTTGAGGCCAGTCTGTTCTACAGACCAGAGTTCCAGGACAGCCATGACAACACAGAGAAACTGTCTCAAAAACCAGACAACCAACCAAACAAATAGAAAAAGTTATAAAATACTATTAAATTCCTGCTGTATGCTTCTTACCTTGTAGAGAGTCAGTGGCAGTATAAGAAGTAAAGTCTTGATCGTTAGGAAAATAAGTACTCAGGAAAATCTAACAGATTTCATTGAATATGAATGTGGTTATAATTAATGTGGTTATTGCAGAACTAGGAAGTTGTCTCAGTTCAAAGGGTATAGTAATGTCTGGTTTGGCAGGGCTGTTTTTAAAGACAGGGTTTCACTATGTAGCTTTCACTGACTAGGTTGGCCTTGAACCCAGATCATCTGCCTGCCTTTGTCTCCCTAGTGCTGAGATTAAAAGTGAGTGCCATCACACCCTTAAAAAAAAAATCGGGCGTGGTGGCACATGCCTTTAATCCCAGCACTGGGGAAGCAGAGGCAGGTGGATTTCTGAGTTCAAGGCCAGCCTGGTCTACAAAGTGAGTTCCAGGACAGCCAGGGCTGCACAGAGAAACCCTGTCTCATAAAAACAAAACAAAACAAAACAACAACAAAAAAGATACAGTCTTAACATGGGAAGTATGGTGGTTACACTGAATAAATGTGAGTTAGAAACAAAGTGCTATTAGACTAAGGGAAATGACAATCTCAATTTAAAAGAAAGCATCACTGAGAATAATGTTTACAGGCAGGTACTCCTTGAAAGATGAGTAGGAATAGAGAAAACAAATAGGTATAGAGTTTGTTTTAAAAAAAAAAAAAAGGAAGAAATGTGTGGCAGTTAATATGTAAGGTGGTTGGCAAGGAATGACAGATAAAGTTGAAAAGGGACCTTTTGTTTTCCAAGTTAAAATAAAGCTGAAATTTTAACTTTCAGGCTAGCCTATGGATGATTAACAATACAAGCTGCAGATAGACTTCCTGGCTTTGAAAACTAGCTCTGCCACTGAATAAACCTCAGGTGGACATGTAAAGTGTGTACCATAGTGTTTAGCCAGGCATGTGGCTTTTTCTAAATCACAGCTTTTGGTGATTTTAAAATAGAAGAGTGATCCATTACCATTTTGAAAGCTAACTGATAAATTTTATGTAACAAAGTTATTAAAGGAGGCAGAAGCTTTACTTAGGTTTAGTTCAGGAGAGGGATGGCCAAAGCATCAAGGGAAAGAAAAACTGCGTCTGATTATGCTTAATAATAGTCAGAGGTAGATACATATTGGATAAATGATGGGGAATGGGAATGAAACAGATCATCAACACTGAGGATTAGTAAGACTAAATTTGCTTTAAGGAGATTCAGTTGAACAGTTATAGTGGAAGTACAGATTGGAATTACTTGTAGAAGACTGGGAACGGTCAGTCTTGGAAAGATTTCATTGGAAAAGACCTTAAGATTCAGGACACTGGGGCTGGAGAGATGGCTCAGCAATTAAGAGCACTGACCGTTCTTCCAGAGGTCCTGAGATCAATTCCCAGTAACCACATAGTGACTCACAACCATCTGTAATGGGATCTGATGCCCTCTTCTGGTGTGTTTGAGGACAGCTACAGTGTACTTATATACATAAAATAAATAAATCTTTAAAAAAATTTCAGGATACTGAAGAATATCTCACTCAGTGAAATGCCTGTGGAAGTAAAAGCACTTTTGTGTAAGCCTGATGGCCCAGGTTTGAATCCAGATCCCATGGTGAAAGAATTCCTTTTTTTCAGTAAGAAACTATTTACAGTCATATAGTGTACACATTTAATCCCAGCATTTGGGAGGGAGACACAGGAGCGCTTTTAAGTTCTGTCTCAGCCTGAATGAAATAGGAGAAACTATTTAAACGAGCAAATCTTAAACAAACAAAACTACCTAAATTTTTGAGCCTGGAAATTAGCTGTGCTTTGTTTTATTGAAGATGAATAGTAGAATTAAAGTTTTCTAGTAGAAATTAGAAGAATTGAAGTAATGTTAACACATTGCAGTTAAAAGAAAATTCAGTAATAAAGATGTAAAAAAAAAAAACCCCTGCAAGAATTTGAATAATCAAAAAGACTTGGAGTCGTCATAGAAGCAAGTCAATGATTAATAGCCTTTATCTTGCAAAGAAACTGAGTTCCTTTCCCTGCAAGGAACCCATGTCTGATGGCTTAACAACCACCTGTAACTCCAGTTCCATTGCTTTGGAAGCCCTCTTCTGGCCTGTAAGGGCATCTGCTGCACACATGTGGTGTACATACACATACTCAGGACCACACTTATTTTTATAAAATAAGAATATGGCTAGAGAGGTAGCTCAGTGGTTAGGAATATTTGTTACTTGTTGCTTTTAGAGAAGACTCTCAGTTCCCAGCATCAACCTTGCGGTTAACAAGCATCTATGACTCCAGTTCCAGAAATCTTGATACCCTTTTCTGACCTCCATGGGCACCAGGCATGCATACAGCACACTTATACATGCAGGTAGAACACTCATTCATCTATAATAAATCTAAAAAAGTCTAAAATCCAGAAAGGGTTAAAAAAATCCATAATTTTTTTTCTTTAATCTGAGTGATGGACAATAGTGATACTATAACAAAAATAGCAATGAGCTCTTAAGCTCTCACCTTTCTTACTCTCTTGCCCTCCTCTCTTTCCCATCCCCCCTCTCTCCATGTGGCTATGGCCAGTCTCTCTCTCTCTTTTTACCTTCTCTCCTTTTCCCTGCCTTTCTACAATAAAGCTCTAAAACCACTAAATTAAATAAATAAATAAATAAATAAATAAATAAAAGCAGCGAAGGAAACAGAATTTGAGGATAGTATACTTAAATAATAATCACAAAGAGACCCATGGAATGCTTTGAAATTTTGAGAACAGTGCTGTTTTATTTCCTGAATCTTTTCTTAGATAATGTGGCTACTTCATAGATCTACTTTAGACTGATGAAAAGCCTATTGTTTGATTAGTTTGGTTTATGTTTTTTGAGATAGCCTTTTTTTTTTTTTTTTTTTTTTTTTTTTTTTGAGGAGCCTTTTAATGATCCCTTAGGTCAAATGAAACTTGTCATTGTGTTATAAAGACATGATACTGGAGCATCATTTAGACCTAGTTTGAACCATGGCTCTGCACTTTAAGAAGCTAATTAACATCTCTGAATCTATTACCTCATTGATGAAATCTGTATAATCACAAGACATCTCTGAAAATCATGTGGAACTGTGTATTGGAAAGAACTTTACAGACTTAATCATTATAAATACATTGTCATTGCTACATAAATTGGTCTTAAGATGTATGAGTATTTTAGAAACCATTACATAGTAATAATTGAGTAAACTATATTATATATCATTTGACATACAGCGATGAAAGAGTTAGCCCCTTTCAAGGTACTCATAAGCTGGTAAGGAAGACAGGCATTTAATGATGCAGTTGGTACATGATACAACATAAGTATGTATCATGTCCTATGTTATTTGGTCCAAAAATAAAGGATTCTGTTAATGTAGGCTGGGAATATCATAAAAGTTTCCAAGATTGAAATACTAGATGATATTTAAAGACAAGGGGTAACTGGGTGTTATGAAATCCTATTATCCCAGGGTATGGGAGGGCTAAGAGGAGATTGTGGAAGTTCAAGTTCAGCATGGTTATAGTGAATTCTAGATGAGTCTGAGCTACAGTGTGAGACCTTGTCTCAACTATTACAACATAAGATGAGATTATATATCCAAAACAATATGACATGCAAAGTAAATCAGTCTTATTGGTCCATCCGTATCCATTCCTCTGTTTATCCATCTGTCATCTATTGAACAGATTATCACTATGTAGTTTGGCTGGCTTCGATCTTGCTACATAGACCAGGCTGGCCTCAAACTCATAGAAATCTACCTAACTCTGCCTCCTGAGCACTGCTCTCTGCACTACCATGCAGAGAGTTTTGTTTTGTTTTTTTTCTAAATGGCTGTTGAACTTATTTCCTTGATCAAAAATGGTCCTGGATACAAAGAGTTTTAAATAAGTAAATTAGTGTCTGCAACAGAATATGTTCTGAATATAAGGTAGTAGTAAAAGATGAGGGTAAAATAAAGGTATGTATTTGGTCATGAGGGACCTTTATGCCCTGTTAAAAGATTTTGTGTTTTAGGGCTGGATAGATACTAGCATAGTGGTTAAGAGCACTTCCTGCTCTTACAGAGGACCTGGATTCAGTTTCCAGCACCTTCATGGTGACTCACAGCCATTCATAACTCTAATTCCAAGTGATTGGATGCCCTATTCAGACTTCTGAGGACACCAGGCACATGTGTACACAGACAGAACACTCATACACATAAAATATATCTGAAGTAAAAAAGATTTTGAATTTTATATAGTAAAGCTAATCTGATAACAGAATATTGATGTTCGAACTTTAGAAAGAGTATTCTGTAGGTTTGGGCAAGTGGCTCAGTCGAATGCTTGAGGACCTGAATTCTGTCTCCAGAACCCAAATAAAAAGTGCTGGTTGTGGCAATACTTGCTAGTAATTCCAGTACTGGGGAGGTTGAGACAGGTCTCCAGATCTCTCCTGCCTGTCAGCATAACCTAGCCTACTTGGTGGATCCCAAACCACTGAGAGATCCCATCTCAAAAACAAAAAACAAGAAAAAGCCAAGTGTATGACACTCAGATTTGTCCTCTGGTCTAGACACATGCTCATAAAAAATAGCTTGTAATGGGCAAAATGGGAAAGATTGTAGTGGTTGGGCATGAGGAGGGAAGGAAGTCTTTAATCAGTGTCTCTGCTGACTAAAGATATCTATTTTCCATGTAGGGTGAGGAAGAAAGTCATGTCTAGGATAATTTGCAGATTAATTTGATAACTGTTTTGGTAATGGTTTAGATAGAAAGACACTGCTTTCACTTTTTGGCAAGTTAAGTTTACAAACTCTGTAGGCCATAAAGTTGGAGATATTTGATAGTTTAATACAGACCTAGAGTATAAGGCTGGGGTCTGAATTGAAGCTTTCTATTTAGAAGTACATATTTGTAATCTTAGCAGCACTTAGGAGGCTAAAAGTATAAGTAAAAGTTGAATATGCTGATACTCATCTTTAGTTGTACCACTCTGGAGGCAGAGACAGGTGGATCTCTGAACTCGAGGCCAGCCTGGTCTATGCAAGTTTCAGTTCAGCCAGAGCTACATGCATGGTGAGCCTGTTGTGTTCTATAAAAAAAGAAAGAAGCCAGGATATGTTTTGTAGAGCCAGGTATGGTGAGGTGAGAGGGCTGCCTCGGCAGGCCCATGCTGAGCACCCCTTCCCCCTGAGGTACCAGCCATGCGATGTGATTAGTATAGAATAGAGTTTATTTAGGGCATAAGAAAAGGAGTTTGGAAGGGAGTGGGGACAGACAGACAGACAAGACTAGAGCATCCAGGAACACATGGAAAGAGAGAGGGAAGGGTAGAAAGGGTCAGGGAGAGAAAGGGCAGAGAGTCAGAGAATGAGGGGGTGGTGGTGCATACAGCCCCTTGTATAGTAAGTCAGGCATACTTGGCTATTGCCAGGTAACTGTGGGGCCGAGTCTAGAGGAATGCTAACAGAGACCCTATCACAAGGAAAACAGAATGGGAATAAGTGTATGAAACAAACCAGTGAGATACTGAGTTAAAAGTAAAATGCAAAGCCAGGTAAGTTGTTTTGAGAACCCAAGAAAGAGAATTAATTACAAGGTAGGAATCGCATAAAAGCCAGCTAATGAGAAGTTTGGGTTGCCTGGAAGTGCCAGGGACTAGCTAAACTGGAGACTGTGGATGTGTAGCATTACTGGGTGATTTTGATAATTTTATACTTGCCACAAAAATTTATATAAGTTATTTGAAAATTGGGATTTTTGCCTTCCAAGCAGTGTGGAAAGACAGAAGGACAAAACATTTAGAATGTTTTAAAAGTGGTTGGATGATGGAGTAGCTTCATTGTAAGAATTAAAGGTAATCAAAAAAGAGTTGATAAGAAAGGACTCTGCGTGTTCTTTTTAAAAAAGAATTTATTTTTATTTATTTGTGTGTGTTGTGCTAAAGATTCATTTTTATTTATTTATGTGATTGTTGTGCTCAAGCTCACAAATATGCATGTGTGCAGAGGTCAGAAGAGGAAATCAAATCTGGAGCTGGTGACACAATTTATGAGCCACCTAACATAGGTGCTAAGAACCGAACTCCAGTTTGCTTCATTTTGCAGTGCTCCACCTGCAACCTGGGGCCTTGGTAAATGCTGAGAAAGTATTCTGCCATGGAGCTATACAAGCCCAGATCTCCAGGTTCTTAATACGGACTCAAACTGCAGAACAGAAAGGGATTTGGTCATTTCGGGATTGCAGTTCAGGAGGTGGAGCAATAATCATGGAGTGTTCAGACCTCTAGGTTCTTCAGTTTTCAGTAGGTCATACATTTGGGTATTGACAATAAATGTAATTTAGAAGGGGTATGAGGTTAGGATGACAGAGAATAGTTTAAATTTAGTAGGTGGCAGAGACATGGGTCAACCAGTTAGAAGATAATATTGCAAAGGAAGACTTAGTTTTTGTTCTCCAGTGTAGTGACAATGTTGAAAATTATAATGGAGGGAAAAAACATTTGAGTTATAGACAATGGAAAAGCAAGCAGGATTCACTTTGAAAAGAGTATTTTCCATTAAGAGAAGCAAGATTTAATTAAGCTAGAGAGATAAGTATTATGTGAAGAGATAGTTTGTGTATGTAATGGGAGAAGGCAGTTTTGTGTTTGTTATTTTAATTTATAAAAGGAGTTTTAGAGTCCTCAATAAAAATGTTTGGAAGAGGAGAACACTAGAAGGAAAAGCCAATAGGTGATTCAGAAGCATAGAAGTATAAAATATCGTGGAGATTTGTCAATAATAAATGGTAATAGTAGGAAGCATAGATAGGGTTGACTGACCACAGGAGAAAAATTGTTCATTTAGCACAGACTACGTGTGCTTTAGAATTGGAGGCCTCAAAGGGCTAAGACTTTGCAGGTCTTGCTTAGAATGAGGAGCAATATTAATTTCTAAGATTCTTTGCTTATTGATAACACAGTAAGATTTCTGGTTTTCATCCTTGATCAATCCACATCTTCAGTTAATTCTTAAAATATTTTAATATTTTGTTTTGTGCTCTTTGATATATTTTAATTTTAATTTTTATTTGGTATTCTGCCTCTACGTACATCTTTCTGAGGATGTCAGACCCCCTGGAACTGGAGTTACAGACAGTTGTGAACTGCCATGTGGTGCTGAGATTTGTACAGTTGGTGATTACTTGTGGAAATCATAAATACATGCTTCAGGAATGAAAAAAGTTAACTACTTCAATAGTAAGACTTATGGCACTTTTTGGGTAAAGTTAATAGTGAAAGGGCTTTATGAATATTTAAAAACTGCTGTATCATATAATTTAGATTGAAGTAAAAATGATTTGCTTTTGCAGTGTTATATAACTCCAATAGGAAGGATGCATTAATTTTAATACATTGATATTAAAGATGTATATAAAGGCAGGGTGAAAATAGTTTGTGAATAATGAGTAGATGAGAAAAGTAATATTGTGATGTAGTATTAAAAAGCTATATTATGATGTATTATTTTAAGTATTTGTGGGCAGTAAAATAAGTTAAATTACATAGGTAAGCATTTGACTTTGGTTTTATCTACATCCCTAAAAGATCATATTAAAATTGATCAGAAAACATTGTTTTTATGTTTGTATTAAGAATATGGAAGATGGACTGGCAAAAGATTTCAGCAGGTAAAGGCACTGCCCTGGCAAACTGAATTTGATCCTGGAACCCATGCTTAGATGGAAGGAAAAAAACCAACCCCACAAACATCATGCAGACTAGTGGTTTTCAACCTTCCTATTACTGTAACCCTTTAATACAATTTGTCATGACGTAGTGAATCCCAACCATAAAATTATCTTCATTGCTACTTCATAACTGTAATTTGTTACTGTTAATGAATCATAATGTAAATATCTTGTGTTTTACAATGGTCTTGGGTGACTGTGAACAGGGTGAGAAATACTGATATAGACACATATATATACATACTATAATAATTATTTTAGAAATAACATGGAAGATTATCTTACTTGCATTTTATTTCTTATTCAGGTGTATGCAGTTATATGTATTATATATATGTGTGGGTATATTAATATATATATGTATGTGTGTGTGTGTGTATATATATATATATATATATATATATATATACATATATACTATATATTTGTTTTGTTTTTTAGTTTTTTGTTTTTTTGTTTTTCCCAAGACAGGGTTTCTCTGTGTAGCCCTGGCTGTCCTGGAACTCACTTTGTAGACCAGGCTGGCCTGGAACTCAGAAATCCGCCTGCCTCTGCCTTCCAAGTACTGGGATTAAAGGAGTGCGTCACCATGCCCGGCTTTGTTTTGTTTTTTGAGACAGGGTTTCTTTGTGAAGATCTGGTTGTCTTAGAACTTTCTGGCATAAACTATATTTTATAGTTTGAATATGCATTATAAGCAAAGGGTTCTGACTGAAAATGTTTTATATTAAAGAAAAAGCTTTAGTTATCCTGATTTTTTTTTCCAAATAATTCAGTTCTCTAACCATCTTCATTTGTGAGGCAGGTACTCTACCACTGGGGTATAGTCCAGATCCTACAGAGTTCAGCTAGCTAGTTTCCTTTATTTATATTTACTTACTTATTTGTTTGTTTGTGTGTGTGTGTGCGTGCGCGTGTGTTATATTTATTTTTTGAGGCAAGCTTTTAGTACCTAGGCTGAACCCAGATTTGCTAGGTTATAGACCTACATAGCTTAATAGAAAGAACTGTAGAAGTTGGGTTGGGGGAACACCAAAAATTTCAGCACCTAGGAGGCAGAAACAAGTGATTTCCATGAGTTCATGACCAACTTGGTGTACATAGTAAATTCTAGGAGAGCCAGGACTACGTAGAGAGACATTATTATTATTATATTTTATATTATTAATTTTATTTATTTACATTTCAAAGTTATCTCCCTTCCTGATTTCCTCTCCAAAACCCCCCTGTCCCATTCACACACACACTTGCAGAAGAACACTTAATATGTAGTATGGCATGGGTCTCAAAATTACATACAAAGAGTAATTTGATTATTCCTTTAGAAAAATTTTGTTTAAATTAACACTTGTATCCATTAATTGAAGAAGAAAGAACATGCTGGTGCTTTTCAAATCTATTTTTAAAAAATTTTATTGTTTATCAAAACCCAATTATTAGCTTCTGTGTTAATATATTGTTCTTTATTTTATGTTCATTTTTAAAAATGCAGCTGTTCCTTTTCCCCCAACTCATCGGCTGACATCTGAAGAAGTGTTTGATATGGATGGGATACCCAGGGTTGATGTTCTGAAGAACCACTTGGTAAAAGAAGGGCGGGTGGATGAAGAAATTGCACTAAGAATTATCAATGAGGGTGCTGCCATACTTCGGCGGGAGAAAACCATGATAGAAGTAGAAGCTCCAATTACAGGTAAACTTACTTTTGTTTTGGATGTGATTAAACCAGTATTTAGTTGATTGGAGAGAAAGCTGTTTACCTTTGAATCACATAGTTACTGATTAATACTGTATGGACATTGTCTTGATTTTTACAAATTTCTGTATTTATACAAAACTAGTCTAGTATGCTTTTATGAAGGTTTCATCAGTTGTATTGGCCATACTTCAGTTTGATTCAATACTTACTTTGCTCTTAATTACTAGTGGCAAATTGTATTAGATACCTATGGTGATCATTTGAAGGTCATTGAAAAATACTGAGTTAAAATGGGGGTTGATTGCCAGAGTTATAATCTTGTCATCTTTAGATTCTAAAAGAGATTTACAAATGTAGATGAAAAATTCACTACTGACACAAATCTTGTTACTTCTGTTACATCTTGTTTTAGATCTTGAGCATATGAGCATTTGATTAGATATAATCCCTATGATGACTCTTCATAGGCCACTCCAGATATTTCTTGATAGCATTTATACTATCTCATGTTACAGTAGTTAGAGTTTAAGTGATATTTGTTAATTTAGAGGCTTTTTTTCATATCTAATAATCTTCTTGTTTCAGTGTGTGGTGACATCCATGGCCAATTTTTTGATCTGATGAAACTTTTTGAAGTAGGAGGATCACCTGCTAATACACGATACCTTTTTCTTGGTGATTATGTGGACAGAGGTTATTTTAGTATAGAGGTAATAATCATATCTGTCATTTGATTTGCTATTGTTAATATAGATTATTCTATTAATTCCTAGTATAGTAAGTTTAAAAAAATACTTGTATTGGGTTCTTTTTAATACCTCTGTATAGTCTGAAATATGTAGGAAAAGCTATTACTTCTTTTTCAGACCATCCAATTAGTTTTCCTTGTGTCATTTCCTGTAGTTACAATTGTTTTTCTCCCAGTGGAAATGAGCAGATTGAGATCTTTATTTTCTTGTTATCTCTGTTAGCCTATGAGCTAATGATGGTCATTTCTTTCTTTACCTTCCTTGCCACTAAGGGCATTAAACCATGAAAAACATGACATTTTCTTTAAGTGAAGTATTTTATGATTATTTTATTGCTTAAACCCTTGATCTATCTCATTATAATGTTATTAAGACCTAAGAGTATCTGAAACTTAATATTTTTAAACTTAAGAGGCATTAAAATGACCTATTGTTTGTCATTTGATTTGGTGATTTCTTTTTGTTTCTTTCCTTTTTAATTGTATGAAGTATGAAAAATACGGAATGGCCTGTATTTTCTAACATGTATCTCTTCTTTCTTTAAATGAAAAATGGGACCATATGAAAACATTTTTCTCTATTGGTCTTCACATATCTATACACTGTTATGTCTTTATAAACTCGTAAATACAAATCTAGAGTCATTTTAATAGCTGCACTGTCTTGCATTGAATAAACAAGCAATAACTTGTTAGACACATAAGGTTCCCAAGTCTTTTTACTCATTACAAAGATAAATTATTGGGACATCATAGTCCTACATTTTTGTGTATTTACCCTATTATTTCTATAGGACAGATTTGTAGGTAGACTTGGCTTAGTCAAAGCTCTGTCAGTCTATAATTTATGTTACACATTTAATATATTCCAACCAGGTTTAACCATTAACAGATACTGGTTAATTTAGTCCTCACAACATTGTGATGAGGTAAGTACTGTTATTTTATTCATTCAGTACACAAGGAACCTAAGAATTGAAGTTAAAGTAACTTGGCCAAAGTAAGTGGCATGTCAAGCCGCCTGACCCTAAGCTTCTGCTTTTATCGTATGTGCTAGTGGGTATTGAGGTCTTCTTATCTAGCAAACTTCCGTTCTACTTAATGTTATATGTATCCACGTCTAAGGATTTCTCAGTGTACTCTACTTCTCAGTAAGGAATTTGGGAATGTGTCCATTCCTTCCCTTAGAAAATTTATTATCCTAGTTTGGTGTTCTTCCCATTCATAATTTTATTGTTAAACCTTTTAATCTTTTCTGAATTACCTCAAGGTTTTAAGAAAAATTAGAAAATGGTCCTGCCTAACAAAGAATTTAGTGTAATTAACAAAATCAGAAGGTAAAACTTAGTTGTTACTGAGCACGTCGGTGTGTATGTACTCATTTAAAGTTATTTTGTAGCTTAGTTAATAGTAGACTTAATACTACAAAAAGAAGATAAAATATCAGAAACAAGTACAGTTTAGTTTTAGTATTATTGGTTTTATTGCTTTTTTTTTTAATAAAATTAAGGTCTAAATAGTTATGCCTGTCAATGGACTTAGTTAAAATAATTTTTCTTTTTGTATTATATAAACATTCATTTCTACATGAAATAGCCCCCTTTTTCTTAAAATAATAATAAACTGTTAGTCTTTTATATTAAATCTAGAGAAATCCATGTATACAAAATGCTGTTTCATTGTTTTTATATTATAAAAATTGCATTTTCTTTTAATTGAATTAGATCAGTAGTTTTCAACCTTAATGTTGTGACCCATTAATGTGGTTCTTCATGTTGTGATGATGTCCAACATTAAAATTATTTTTGTTGCTACTTTGTAACTATAATTTTGCTACTGTTATAACTCATAATGTAAATATCTGTGTTTTCTGATGGTGTTAGGGCTACCCTGTGAAAGGGTGGTTTGACCCCCAAAGCGGCACTACCCTCAGGTTGAGAACTACTGGATTAGGTCATAAATACCTGCCTTATGTAAGGATTCATTTGTAACCAACAAAGCAAACGTGAAACCATGAAACGTAGCCCTTGTTTTAGGTAGTGTGACACAATGCTTAAGATGAAAGAAGAAAGGATCAAACCTGTTTCTAACCTATAGGTGCTTTGTAAATTTGGATAGGTTACTTAACTTATTGTTTTAATTTCTTTATATATAAAATAGAGATAATGATCATTGTTTTTTGACCTTTTGGCTAAGATAATGTGGGAATGCTAGTAAATACTTCATAGTTTGAGGAATAAAAGAAACACTTTTTGTTACTGAAAAATTGTAAGGCATTCTAGTGCTCAGCGTATTGTAAGTGCTCTATAGATAGTGGCTGCCATTATTTTTTGCAATATTATCTTTACTACTATACTTAAGGAAAGAAGCCATTTTGTTAGGCTATATTAAGCAATCTGTAAATGTAAAGTAATTAAATTAATTTATTGATTCAGCAAGTATTCATTCCTCTTCTATTTGCTAGATAGCTTTTCTAGAAGAGTTAAATGTGTGATTTCATGAAGCTTCTATTAAGGAATAAAGGGCAATAATAAAGAGTAGTAGAATTTGTAAGTATAATATAGTTAGAAGAAAAGAAGCAAAGATTAACTTAGTTAAATATAAGGAAAGTTCACTGGAAACGTTTTTTTTTTCAGTGTGTCTTATATTTATGGGTCTTGAAGATTCTATACCCAAGCACATTATTCCTTCTGAGAGGCAACCATGAATGCAGACACCTTACTGAATATTTTACCTTTAAGCAGGAATGTAAGTACTTTTAGGGTAAATATTTCTAGTTCCTTGGTGTTCCTTTGGGATGGCATGGATAGTAAGAGATATGAAAACTTTACAGTGCAACACTTAAAAACACATTCCATGACCACCAGTGTATACTTTTGAAAAAAAAAAATTGTTAAGGTCTTTCAAGTTTATTTTCTATTAAATTTTATAGATGTAGCTATGAGTAGTTTGGCTTTTTTTTTAAAGTGATGTGATAATTATATGTATTTGTAAAGCATGTATAGTTTTAATGTTAACATTATTTTTCCTAGTAGGAATAAAACAAGGCCAAAGGGGTAGTGGTGGTATTATTGTTTCATAACAGATTTAAGAAATCTTTATGCTTATGAGTATTTTTTCCTGAATGTATGTGCACCACATGTATATGTGGAGGTTAGAAGAGTACCCAGGAACCAGAAGTACAGATAGTTTTGAGCTGTCATGTGGATGCTTGGAATTAAACTTGGGTTCTCTGCAAGAACAGTCAGTGCTCTTAATCTCTGAGCTATTTCTCTAGTCCTCCATTGCAAATTTTTATGTCTCAATTTTGAGGCATCCTAAAAAATGTATTTATCTTTATTTATCTTTTCATCTTTATAGATCATTTCAAAAATACTATTAATTGAACTCAATTTTTTTCCTTTAGATTTACTGTTGTTATTTTAAACTATGTATGTATGTATGTGAGTATGGATGTGCACACATGTGTAGGTACAGGTACAGGCCAAAGACTTGAGTTACTTAATGTGAGTGTTGGTAACTAAACTTAGGTATTCTGGAAGAACAAGGGCGCTTAACCACTGAGCCATTTTCCAGGCCTGAACTGAAATTCTTTTTCTTTTTCTTTTTTTTTTTTTTTTTTGCCATGGTATGTTTTCTTTTTTTTTTAAAAGATTTATTTATTTATTTATTTATTTATTTATTTATTTATTTATTTATTTATTTATTTATTATATGTAAGTACACTGTAGCTGACCTCAGACACACCAGAAGAGGGCATCAGCTCTCATTACGGGTGGTTGTGAGCCACCATGTGGTTGCTGGGATTTGAACTTTGGACCTTCGGAAGAGCAGTTGGGTGCTCTTACCCACTGAGCCATCTCACCAGCCCTGAAATTCTTAACCTATAACTTTTATCTCTTATTTTCTTTCAACTAAAGCAGTAATAATCTATAAGCAACTACATGATATAGAGCATTGTTGGCCTTTTTCACACCTATACTTGGGCTGATTCAATTAATATCTGCAACAATATTAAGTCTTTGAATTAAGTTCTAAAAAGAGGAATTTAATTCTATGGTGTTAGAGGGACCAAATACAAAAGTATGTAGATGCATAAGTCTCATAAAATTTTGTAATATTTGTTTATAATGTGCATGGCCTCTCAAATAACTTAAAATATCTCTAGGACATCTTTAATACATAACAGCATAACTGCTATGAAAATGACTGAAGTTACTATATTGTTTAGTAAATATTGACAAGGGAACAAATAAGTTTATGTGTTTATTATGAAGGCATTTTTTTTTCCTGAATAATTTTGAGCAGAGGTTGGCTTAGTTCACAGATAAAAGAACTTATAATACAGAGAACTGATTATAATTTTAGAATTGATGGAGCATGGTGGCACATGTTTTTAATCTACACCCTCAGGAGGAATACATAAGTGATCTATATGTGTTTGAGGTCAGCCTCATCTATATACTGAGTTCCAGGGCTGCATACTGAGACCTTGTCTATAAAAATGGAGAAAGATTGAGTAAGGGACATAAAGACAAAGAAGAAACCGCATTGAATATTACAGATACAATCATCTAATTTCAAGATGATGCAGTCAAACATAAGATGAAATATGGAAAATACATGTTTGATCTAAGATTTTTATTAGACCACATTACTGAACAATTGGTCTGTCAGTTGTCTATAAGCTAAGATACCCTGGTTGCTAGTTGAATAGGAATTTTTCTTTCTTTAGAGTGTTTATAGTTATGTATATGGGTATGTGTCTGTGTAGGAGTTGGTGAGTGTTAGTGCCAGATGTATCTGAAACTTTTGGACCAGTTATAGACGGTTGTGAGACATTTTATATAGGTGCTAAAACTCAAAATTGCAGTCCTTTGGAAGAGCACAAAGTTCTCTTAACTGCTGAGCCATTTCCCTAGCCCCAGGATTTTTCTTATGTTTGATTGTTACTAAAGATCCCTACCCTTATGCATGTGCATATTTTCTTTCCCACATTTAGACCCAGGAAGAAGAGACCATAGGACCTCCTTAGTATTAGGTCATATGCTTATTACCCTATGGGTAAGATAAACCTCTATCTTGAAATCAGAAATAAATAAGGGAAAAAAAGAACAACTTAGGTCTTTTTGTTTTTCTTAGATGACTATAAGATAATAAAATATCAATCAAAGATGTCACTTAATAAGGAATTTAATGAGCTATTAGATTCAGGAATGTGCAGTTACTTTTTTTTTTAAGATTTATTTATTTTATTTTACTTAAGTACACTGTAACTGTCTTCAGACATATCAGAAGAGGGCATCAGATCCCACTACAAATGGCTGTGAGCCACTGTGTGGTTGCTGGAAATCTCAGGACCCCTGGAAAAGCAGTCAGTGCTCTTAACACCTGAGCCATCTCTCCAGCCCACATTGTGCCTTAAAAGTAAACGATAGTTTGATTTGATAGGGTTTTGTCTTTCATGAGTTTCTGTATTGGCTTCCTGCTTCACTGCTCATTTTAGGTCTTCAAGTGGGTAAACTTTGAATTTTGTTGTAATAATGTGGTAAAATTTTAGGATTATTTAATATTAGAATTAAGTTAGTGTTAAAAGTTTAATCTCAAAGTACAGTTTTAATTTTTCTTTATTAGGCCTATGGAAGTTCAAAGTTGAACTGTTTTTAGAAGCTTCATTTACTTATTATAATATTTTATGACTGTCTACTACATATCCAAAATGAATTATAGCAAATATTTATCTTTGTGAGACTGACAACTTGGCAGATTTCTGTTGAATCTTAAGATGGAGAAGCTTTTAAAAAGATCTATGTATAGTAAACTTAATTCTTTGTGATGTTGTATTTCTGTGAATTTTAACAATTGCATAATAGTGCCCATTACTGTATTTGTGATACAGAAGTTTCCTTGTGCCAAAAATTCATTTTTGCTGTGTTTTTAGGTTTTATTTTTGCTTTTTTACCCATTCTCAACTTAGGACTAACTGATGACTACCACTCTGATATTTTCTGTGCTCCCTTGTTTTAGCTACAGTAGTCAGTTTAGAAAATTCCCTATAACAGTTGAAACTAGCTATTCAAAACGCACTAAAAATGAAAAAACAAGTATAAAATATTATAAAAGAGAATAGGAAAAATCTAGTATTGCTGTATATGTAAAGAATAACTGGGTCTGTGAGATGGCTCAGCAGGTAAAGACACTTGCCACCAAGCCTGATAATCTGAGTTTGGTAGTCCAAACCCATGTGTAGAAAGAGAATTGAATCTCGCAAGTTGCTCTGTAATTTTCATATATGCCATACACTTGTGTGTACACACGTACATACACAACTAAATAAATGTAAAAATAAAACATTCTTAAAATAGCAAAGAATTTTCAAATGCTAATATTCTTCTTTCTCTAGGTAAAATTAAATATTCAGAAAGAGTCTATGAAGCTTGTATGGAGGCTTTTGACAGCTTGCCCCTTGCTGCACTTCTAAACCAACAATTTCTTTGTGTTCATGGTGGACTTTCACCAGAAATACACACACTGGATGATATTAGGAGAGTGAGTATAACTAGCTTCTGAAGTTGGTTCCTGTTAACAATATTTTTGATTATAGAGTCTTTAAAAGCATCAAATTTATTTTCACTGGTGAGATTAGATAATGATAAAAATTTATATACTGGTTAGTAGACTGATTCAAGGAAATAGCTCTTGGTGATTTAGAACACTGTAGTACATACTATACTCAAAGTTGGGGTCACTTATGTGCATTTTGTCTTTACTTGAGAAGTTATTTCTTTATGTCTTTTATTTCACAGTTAGATAGATTTAAAGAGCCACCTGCATTTGGACCAATGTGTGACTTGCTATGGTCTGATCCTTCTGAAGACTTTGGAAATGAAAAATCACAAGAACATTTTAGTCATAATACAGTTCGAGGATGTTCTTATTTTTATAAGTAAGGAAAAACATCCAAGATTAATCACATTTTTTTTTGTATAAGAAGTTTATGTTTCATACGAAAAGAATTATTTTACTTAATTTACTCTTTTCCCCTACAGCTATCCAGCAGTGTGTGAATTTTTGCAAAACAATAATTTGTTATCGATTATTAGAGCTCATGAAGCTCAAGATGCAGGGTAAGAATTCTGTTTCCCTAGCCCAAAATTACACTTAAATATAAATCAAACTTAGTAATCATGAGTGATGCTTTACGATGCATATTAAGCTATTTGTTTTGCAGCTATAGAATGTACAGAAAAAGTCAAACTACAGGGTTTCCTTCATTAATAACAATTTTTTCGGCACCTAATTACTTAGATGTCTACAATAATAAAGGTAAGATATTGTTGATTAAAAAAATCTGTATAGACAACTTAGTCTTTTAATTTACTTTAAAAATAATATGGGGAATTGTTTGAAACTGTCCAAATCTTTATTAAAAAAACAAAAACCTAAGATATAAGGGAGGGGAGAGAAAAAGAAATAAAACTCAAAATATACACTCAAGTTGTATGCAGCCTACTCTACAACTTGTTCCTCATAAAGCTGTTTGTAAAAGTGCTCTGAGTTAAGCACGGCCACAGATGGTTTTGAGTCAAGTACTACCACTGATGAGTTTTCTAAGCCCTCTCTTAAATCTTCCTGTATAACTGAATGTGTTCATGTCTGGGTAGACTCGCTGCTCTCACCATTTCATTTGCAGTATCTACTTGTTTACTTGATCATGTTTGTTTTATGTTCACCAATACAGGTTTTCTTCTTGTTTTTTCCCCTTCTTTTTTTTCAGTAGTGTTAAATTACTTCTGCAAGATTTGAGGGTTTTGGGGTTTTGTTGTTGTTGTTTTTTTGTTTTTGTTTGTTTGTTTTTTTTAAATAATCCTCTTTGGTCTACTTTTAGAGATACCCTTCTCTTTTTTTTAATTTGCTTTTAACCTTTTCCTTATACCCTTCTTTACCCCCTATTCTAGGCATCTATTTCTCCCCTCTCCCCTTTCTCTTAATTTGATCTAACTATAAAGATTGGATTTCATTTTATTCTGAACATAATTTACTGATTGAAAATGCTTCAGGTTTGTAATCTAGTTAAATATGTTCCAGGGACATGGAAGATGAGAGGGGCTTTACGTAGTTCACATCTTCAGAGGAAGAAATTAAGAGGCTGGCTTCTATTCTGTCTCGACATGTCTAGAATGCAGTTGAAATCATAGCTTCAGAGTCAGACTAGATTAGCTGTGCCGGGGGGGGGGGGGGGAACAGGAGGTTAAAGATGTTAAAAAGTACATTTAGAAAGATAATGAGGTCACTGATAAATGTGCATCATGGTTTGAAAGTTTTTGATGATGGTAGGTGAGAGTTAAAAGATTCAAATATTAGTCTGTGATCAAACAGCATACTAGATAATTTTCATATAGAATATGTGATAAGCATATATAAGTAATGAAATATGGCTTCCTTTTTTAAAAGAACCATTTCTAAGCTTATCAAGATTAAAATTGATTGGTACATCTGTCTGCCAGTACCCAAACTCTTCAGATGTGTTGTCTCTTAATGTAAAAGGAGCAAGTATTCACTGTTAGCTTGATTGCTTCCTTTCTGCTTGTCCTTTGTCAGTTTGACTTAGGAGGCTAAGGAAATCAGTTTTTATTTTTAATTTTTAAAAGTGGGACTCAAACCACTAAATGCTCTGTCAGAATGAAATGTCTCAGTAGATCTGATTTGTGCATAAATGATGTTGATGATTTGAGTATTTATATAGAGTGGGCATATTTTTGATGTTTCATTCTTACTCAGAAGGCAGTTCCCTGATTTTGTATTTTTTTTCCTTTTCTCCTTTAAATAAAAAGTCTGAAAGGTTGGTATCAGCCTATAATTTCTGAGACTATCATTAAGATGTTTTTGTTTAACATATGAGTTGTATAAGGGACAAAAAACATACTTGTGAGTTAGTAAATGGTAACAGAAAGCAGGGTTGCTTTTTGTTCTATGCTAACTAGAATTTCAAATGTTGGATTTAGTGTCTCCATTTCAGTGCTTTTCCTTAAAAGGGGGCAGAGGATAGTCCATCTTATTATAAGATGAACAGGCCTTTGTGGCCATACTTCCCTACCATGCTGTATTAATCCATCTGAGACCCAAAGCACTAGGCAAATTAATCATGAACTGAAGTCTTAGAACTATGAGCCAGAGTATTTTTATGTTGAAAAACATTCACATATTTATAAAGTATTTTAAACCTTTTTAATGGTTTCATATGGAACACTTTCTGATCTTTAACTTTTAAAAGACAGGGTAGACATTTTTATTACATCTTATAGATGAAAGGTAATGAATTGCATAGCCAGCTCATGCTGTACTTCAGTTTTGGATATATCACTTCTAATTCTATGATCCATAAAGTAGTATAACCAGTATCTGAAACTTAGGTAGGTAATGCTCATCTTATTGTATTGGGACATTAGAAAGATATCTAAAATTGAGGTGAATATATATTCTGGGAGTATTTAGTTATACCATTATTCTCTTCTGGTTATTTTAATAAATTAGTTTTTTTCCTAAATGAAGTAAAATACTCCTTCGAAATAGTTCATCTGATTTTATAAACTAAGTGTAAGAAATACACTTATACACTCATAATTTCTAAATTGGTGAGTTTTTTATTTGTTTGCTCTATTGAATTTAGCTGTTCTTATTAGATTGCCTACAGTTAAAAGGATCTTCTTTAATGTCTCAACTTTGTGCACTTTAAAAAAGAACTAGAAAATTGCTCATGGCCCTTCTGTGTTTTCCATAAAAATTGATATTCACAATTTTGCATTTAGTAGCAATATATGTTCATCATTGGATTATAAAGTAAAACAAGCATTCAGAAAGGAATCTGAATTTTTTATTAATAATTATTAAAAATTTTATATTTTTACATATTTTAAACTGGACATGGTTGCACATGTCCTTACTCTCAGCATGCAGGAGGTCTAGGCAAGTAGATCTCTATGAGTTCGAGGCTGATCTAGTCTACATAGTGAGTTCTGGGCCAGACAGGGCTATAAGTAAGACCCAGTCTACAAGAAGTAAATAATGTGTCATTGCAAAAAGAATTCATTCCTGTTTCCCACTATCTAACTTGTATCCTACTTGTCTCTGTATCTCCCTCCTCATAAACAGTTACTATGTTTTATAGATTTGATGTCTTCAGGCTCAAGATAGTTTGTTATACTGATGTTTAACTTCCCTTGCAGCTGCTGTACTAAAGTATGAAAATAATGTGATGAACATTCGACAGTTTAATTGCTCTCCACATCCTTATTGGTTGCCCAATTTTATGGATGTCTTTACATGGTCTTTACCATTTGTTGGAGAAAAAGGTGCGATTTTTGTTTTTTTGGGGGGGTATTTTTACAAAATAACAATCTCTTAGATTTACTCCAGTTTACTATCACAGATACATACTTGCTAGAGGAAATTAAAGCCTGGTTCCACTGTGCTTACAGCTGTACTTGTGTCTGTGGGTGTGGATATGACAGCCTCAAAGATATTTTGGTTCAATGTTTACAGCCCCCATGAGTGAGGATGTCTGGGGGACTGGGAGAGGATTTATAAATAGCCTGATGTTGTCTTCAGCTGTTGGATTTTCTTTCATTTTGAGTTAAGTGTAATTTTTATAGAGGGTTAGCTTTGCTTTGGAGTGGACACTTCTGTATTCTAATACCATTTGTGGAGATTGCACAGCGGTTCATGGGAGAATTTAGTCATTGTTACTTTGGCAGTATTCTCAGTGGAATAAGAATTCCAGGCTCACTGACAATTCCCCTATAGCAAAAAATATTTTGTTTCTGTTTTTGTTTTAAAGAAATGATGCTTTCTGACATGTTGAGAAATAACCATTAGAAATTTTACCTTTGAGAAGTAATCATTGGGCTTTTAAAGAGATAACAAATGCTGTTTAAGAATTTTTTTCCTAGTTGTATAGAATTCTTAGGATTTTGTTGCCCTTTTCACAATAGTGTTCACTCTTTTTTTCTTCCTCCCTTTTTTTCTTTCTAAATAGGGCAGTTCATCAGATTGTGTCAAATTGATAGTGTGAGAATACAGATAGACTTACAAAACCATTTGCTCTATATCCCCTCTATTTTTTCACACCTCTTCCATGTTACAAAATATGTCAACTCTGCCAGGGCAATTTTGGGTTCTAAAATTCAGAGTTAATAATTATATTGTATGTGTGCATGTATGTATGTATGCTATGTTATGAGTTTCAGTAGATGGCCTTTACTCATTTACTCAGTAGGGCTGATGTTAAGTTTATATGGAGATAGAATTACCTATGTTAGCATTTGAGAAGAGGACAGTTAAGGGCTTAGGTGAAAGGGATGCATTACACTTATAACCTTCTATCTTTAGGGTATGAGAAATAGTTCAATCATAGCATCATCAAGCGAAGGGAATTTAAGAATTCATCTTGGTCACTGTGTTGTCTCTAGGCTAGATTGAAGCTCAGTTACTTTTAATTGAGGGTGGAGTATGGGGATCAGAATAAAGCAAAGAGGAAAGGGACTAATTTGTACATTCTAATTTAGTTATCTTATACCTCCCTGTACTATTTCATAATATCTAATGCTTCTGCTATGAGTGTTTAAACAAGTAGAGATCACAGCTTATAATTATTAACTTTTATTGTCTACTTCGAAAATTTAGACTTCTATTTGTCTGCTACAAGTGAAGAGAGGATGGAAAGTAGTAGACTACTGTTGATATTCTCACATTTGATTGCTGCCAGATGATCTTTAGTTCCTTTCTATTAAGTTTTTTAAAAATCACATTGTGTGTGTGTGCGCATGCGTGCGTGTGCCACGCATGTGCACATGTGTCATGCACACATGAGGAGGCCAAAGGAAAATGAGAGTCAGTTTTCTTCTACCATGTTGGTCTCTGGGATAGAACTTGGGTCAACAGGCTTGGCAGCAAGCATCCTGATCCACAGAGCCATCTTGCCAGACTTTGGTAGTTCTTTTGCTATTCTAATGCATCATATAATTTTGTAAAGTTTGGAAATGTTGAGCTGCGTGTGGCAGAACAAATAAGCATAGCAGTGGGAGTAAGAGGATAGAGGCAGTAAGGAGTTTGAGGCCAGCGTGGGTTACATAATAGTACTCTCTTCCTCGGGCCTGGATAGATGGCTCATTAGTTAACTGTTTTTCCAGAAGACCCAAATTCATTTCCCAGCACCTTTGTCAGGTGACTCACATCTACTTGTAGCTGCAACTCCAGGGAAGAACCAACACCTTTGGCTTCCAATAATACCCTGTCTCCAACAAACAAATAACAATCTTGTAAGGTGTGGAAATACTATAATTTTATGAACAGTTTTTCCTGTGGATGTCCTGTAAAGTATAAGAAAGTAAATCTCAAAAGGTTGGTAGTGTCAGTAAGATGTTTCCAGCTGACAGAAGTAGTTGCCAAGAAAACCTGACCTCTGAGATTAACCCCCCCCCAACCCCCAATGGGAAGAAGAGAATCAATACCCAAAGCTTCCCCCCGACCTCCACACATAAATGCCAAGACTGTGGCACGTAGGTGCCTCCTACATGTATCATACACACAGTAACAGTGAAATTAAGTTTTTTTTTAAAAATTTATTTTTTATTTATATGAGTACATTGCAGGTGTCTTCAGATACACACTAGAAGAGAGCATCAGATCCCATTACAGATGGCTATAAGCCATCATGTGGTTGCAGGGAATTGAACTCAGGACCTTTGGAAGAACAATCAGTGCTCTTAACCACTGAGCCATCTCTCCAGCCCTGAAATTAAGCTTTTTAAAACTTAAAAAAGAAAACCCCGGGTTAATAAAGCTAGGCAGATGGGGCTTATTCCTGTAGTGTCTGCACTGAGGAGCCTGAGCAGAAGTATTTCTGCACATTTAAACCACATTGTGCACTTCAGGTCATCCAGGGCTACAAGAATGAGACTTATGGCAATCCCCTTGTCTTCAGCCTCCAAAGTATAGGGTCATAGTTCTGACTCAGCTCCTCTGTTTTCAGAACCGCTTTGCAATTTCATTGAAAAAACAAAACAACAACAACAACAAAAAAAATGAAGCCTACATTTCTTTGTTCGTTTGTTTGTTTTCCCCAAAATAAAGGTTCTCTGTGTAGCCTTCGCTGTCCTGGAACCAGTTCTGTAGACTTGGCTGGCCTTGAACTGAAGAGATCTGTTAGGGTTAGGTTCTATGTACCTCATGCTGTTTAACATAAATATCCCAAAATTCATGGCCCTCTTGCCTCATTCTCCCCAGAGAGATCTGTCTGCCTTTGCCTCCTGGGTGCTGCGATTAAAGGCAGATGGCACCACTTCTGGTATGTTCAGATCTTTATGTGGGTATTGGGCCTTGAACTCAGATCCTCATACCTACACAGAAAATTTTACAGATTAAGCTCTCTCTCCCTTGTCCTGTTTTTGGTTTCTGTTTTTGAGACCAGGTCTTACCATGCTGCTCAGGCTGGCCTGAAACTTGTGATCCTTGTGCCTTAGCTGTATAAATTTGATTATAGGTCAGTGTGCCATCACTCCTGGCTTATGTAACATTCTAGAGATCTATCCATATTGAAGACTGAATCTAAACTTCATTCCTTTTCATGACTTGAGTAGTACTATGTTATATTGTATAGATATACTACCTTTTGCTTATTTATTCATAATTATGATTCATATTTTTATAAGTGTACAATATATGTGTGTATATATTCTAGATGTAAATCTCTTATTAGATAAATGATTTGGAAATATTTTCCCCCATTCTTTGGGCTGGAATTTTACTTTGATGATAGTAGTTTTTGGTTTTTTTGGTTTATTTATATTTTAATTTTTATTTATTTACTTTTCATCCCATTCACTGCCTCTCTACCGGTCACCTCCTTCCTTCCTTCCCCTTCCTTCCCCTTTTCCTCTGAGAGGGTGGAAGCCCCTTCTGTGTATCCCCCAACCCTGGCAACATCAAGTCTCTGCAGGGTTAGTTGCATCCTTTTAGGCCAGACAAAGCAGCCCAGCTAGAAGAGCATATCCCACAGTCATCAACAGCTTTTGGGATAGCTCCTGCTCCAGTTGTTCAGGACCCACATGAAGACCAAGCTGCACATCTGCTGTGTGTGTATGTGGGGGCTGGGGGCTGGGGTAACGGGGCCTAGGTCCGGTTTCTATATGTTCTTTGCTTGGTGGTTCAGTCTCTTTAGTACCCCAAGGGCCCAGGTTAGTTGACTCTGTTGGTCTTCCTATTTCCTTTGGGGCCCACAGTTCTTCCCCCAACTCTTCAATAAAAGTTTCCAGTCTCCATCTACTGTTTGGCTGTGGGTCTCTGCATCTGTCTGAGTCAGCCTTGCTAGTAGACTTCTGTCTGTGAGCATAACAGAGTATCATTAATAGTGTCAAAGATTAGTGCTTGACTATAGTATGGGTCTCAAGTTGGTCTGGTTTATTTAGGTTGGCCATTCCCCAGACTTTGTTCCATCTTCTGTCTCTGCATTTCTTTTAGACAGAATAAATTTGGGGTCGGAAGTTCTGTGATAGTTTGATAGTAGTTTTGGAAACATATTTTACTTTGTCTTTAAAATGGGATCTTCTTATATTGCCCAAGCTAGAGCCAGAGCTGAGGTGAAGCAGCTCTGCTTCAGTGCTGTGAGTAGAGCATTGACACATGCTTCTGTTGCTTGTTTCAGAGGTTTGTGATTTTGATGAAATTTCATCTAATTCCTAAGAATTAATTACCTAGTTTATAAATATTTACCCCCATTTTTTCCCTAAGTATTTTATAGTTTTAGCCCTTTGGTTCCATCCTGAGTTAGTTTTCATTCAGTGTACTATGGGCGGGGGGGCGGAGTCTGACTTGTTCCTTTTCAGTAGACATGCAATTTTGAAAACCATTCTGTGTCTGCTGAATTTTTTTGGCACCCACATTAAAAAAAAAATCAACTGACATTAACTGTGGACTTTTATTTCTGGACCTCATTTACTTATGAGACCATTTTATAGTTTTTGTAACTTCTTCATAAAATGGAAAACTGAAGTCTGGTTTATAGTTCCTCTCAGATGTTATTTATTGAAACTCTAATATTTCTTAGCAGTTTGTGTGTGTATGTGTGTGTGTGTGTTTTAATGTTTCTCAGAGTTCTTATCTGTTAAATTGCTTTCATTTTAAAGTTTTTTTGTTTTAAAAATTTCATCATTCCTGCTCTCACGAGGTATCATATTGAATTATTGCTGTATATATATGTGGGCAATTGTATGTTGGCATCTAACATATTCTCTTTTCTTTTTGAATAGTGACAGAAATGTTGGTAAATGTTCTGAGTATTTGTTCTGATGATGAACTAATGACAGAAGGTGAAGACCAGTTTGATGGTATGAATACTCATCTTACTATTTCCATTATGAAGTGATACCTCTATAACTACTGAGTCTCAGTACACTCTATCCAAAAAAAAAAAAAAAGCATTGCTTTCCCATGGCTATCCTATTTGATTAAGTGAGAATTTACCCACCCCCTCACTCAGCGTGTACGCATGCACACACACACATTTTAAGTTTTGAGAATAATTTAGGTAGGTATTGTTTATTTATTTATTTATTTTTAGTAGTGTGGGACTTTTAGGGAAAGGGAAGTTTGGAAGAAAGAACAGAAACAAGAAAATGGAGAGTTATTCTTGATGAATACAGACATTACTTTTTGAAGAGGTTATTTAGTACAGTGTTCATGGCTCATCTCTGAAGTCCTACTATTGTAGTCACTTCTTTATCGATGTAGGTTGTTCTCACTATGGTGTACTTATGTTCTAAAAGACCCCTTGCCGATTTGCTAAAGATTTTGGAAGTTTGTTTTTCCTTTTCTATAGAAACGAGGTTATATGTGGTTGTTAGCTCTTAACATAAGCCAACAAACTTGTGTGCCTTTATACATATTTATAGTATGTATAAAGGAATACCATTAAAAATTATTGTGTTTTATGTTTTGAAATTTTTACTTAAAAATTTAAAGCTACTTAAATTTTAGCAGAGTAAATATAAAGATACAATGTATCTTACACACATCAGGCTGGCCTCAAAACTCACCCGGTAGTTGATAACCTTGAACTCCCTAATCTTCACTTCCTAATCACTGAGATTATAGGCATGTGCCATCTTCCTTGGCTTTTTCTATTGTGTTCTCTTATTACTGTACCTTTGTTAGTAACTTAAAAGGAAATTTATGTTAGGTTTTTGGGGATGGTTGGGATAAACATTTTTTTCTTCTGAGTTTCTATTTTAAAATATTTCATCATACATAGCTTATTTTCCCTTAAAAAATATAAGTAGTTGTAATTTCTGTATCACTGTATCACTAGGTTCAGATTTTAATTCCTTATGAGTGGCTCTGAGGCTTCAGGCAAATTGTTTACACTTTTGGATTTATGCTTCCCTCATCAATTTGAGTATAATAACTATTCATGTTATAGGCATTGAGATAATATTGAGATGATGATTGAAATAATTTTTGGCACATGCCTTGTATGTTTTTCAGTTTCTTAAGTTTTCTGTCAGTTTATCACATTTGCTGAAATTTTCAGTGGATGTTTTAATTGGTTTATGTTAACTATATGTCTAGTATTTTGAAAATAATGTTTAGCTTTCAAACTAAAGATTTCTTATATAATTAGTACATTTACTGAAAAAAATTTTTTAATTCATTTATTTATTGAAAGATCTATTTTATTTATGAGGGCTCTATCTGCACACAGCTGCATATCAAAAGAGGGCATCAGAATTCATTATCGATAAACTACCATGTGGTTGCTTGGAATTGAACTCAGGATCTCTGGAAGAGCAGCCAGTGCCTTTAACCGCTTGAGCCATCTCTCTATCCAAATACATTTACTGAAATTTACTCCACTGAATTTATAATTACTTCAGTTAGAATTTTTTTGACAGAAAGTTAAATTGAAACTAGAATTTTTATTTTTTTTAATTCTCACTACTACTCAACTGCTATATTTAACATCTACTTTGTATTCAGGAACTCATTGTTGTTTTAAAGGTTTGTTTTATATCTAGAAAGATGGGTAGAATTTTTTTGTATGGTAATTTAAGTAGTGTTTTTATATATAACTTCTAAAAATAAGTCCTTCCCATTAGGCTGGTAGTATTTCCTAACGTTTGCCATTGTATATTTTCAATGTTGTTATTAGTGTTGTCAATACCATATTTAGTATGAGTAGTAGTAATAGGTAGTTTCTTGTAATAAAAGAAAAAAGGTTTTATAGTTAAGGCTAACTTGGTACTTAGTTTGAGTACCTATAATTTATATGAAGATAAAATAATCAATATTTTAAAATTTAACAAGGAATATACAAAAGGTTATTAAACTGGAAAAAGAATACAATTTATCAGCTGCCTAAAGCATAGAAGTATTAGTATATATATTCCTTTTAAAGAGCTTATATTTATCTTAATGTTTTCCATCATAAGATAAAAATTATGCCAGTTTATTTATTTGTTGTATTATTCTTGCATTCCAGGGATGAATCAAATTTTATTATTAAAGAGGCAGTATTGATGAAAACGATATTGGTTTAGTAGTATCTTTCACTTTCATTCATAGCTATATAGTCATGAAAAAGCACCCAACTTCTTTGGATCTTCTCATTTATAAATTGGAGAGTACAGAAAAGATGACATTTTATTCTCAAGTAACTTGTACAGTTTTCTGCACCATTTATGACATTGTTTCTATGGGAAGATATATTGAGTTCTCTTTTTTATTCTAAAAATAGATCTCCTGTCATTGTCAGCATCACAAGTGCATTTATTCCTCCTTTTTTCACCCTTTCACTAACAAAGTATTAGTATCAGAAATTATGAAGAAAATTTTAAAAATTTGAGTCCAGGAGTTTATATAGGGGAATGGGAGTGGTTTGGGAGAGAAAGCATTAAAAGAATGGAGGGTGTTAGGGTGGACACTAAAGCTCAGCATAGGGTCCAGAAAAGAACTACTGGAAGCCCTCCTGTCCCCATGCTTCCATGCATCATCCCTCTTACCCTGTCCTTCTTTGTCACTCCTTTCTACTTTTCTTTCACCACGATGGCATGATTTCTCTCTTTTCTTTCTCTTTTCCTGAACCTCAGTTAAGCCAGCCTAGAGATATGGGAAAATTTTTTATTTTAGGAAGAAAACTTAGTAGGTTGGAGTTTGCTACAGAGATCAAATGAGGGTTCAGTTTTTCTGTAGAAAAAGGGAGAAAGTAGTATTAGAGATTTTCCAGTAGCAGGAAGCAAGAGTATGTTTTATAGGTTCACTTTTGAGATCTGCTAAAGTGGGTTAAGACTCTTATTGATGACTCTTTGGTACTCTGTATTGTTTAATGATTGTATGGGTTGTTTGGTTGCCGCCCCCCCCAAGATAAATCTGCATAAACATTGCATAAAAATGTGTACCATCCTTTGTAGAGCTGTTACTCATGAACACATTTTTTAACACTAATTTCTATGATTTTAGAATGCATACATTTCTTTCAAATGCTTTTGTCTTCAGTTTTTGCAAAAGAAATGCATAATCTATGTATTATAGTGTCACTAAGTTAAACTCTAGTTTTAGTTAAACTCTAGTATAATCATGTATCTTAGCAATAAGATCTGGAAAACTCAAACTACCTCTACTGCCTACTCTTATAGCTATGTACTTGGTAGCAATAGCAATCTGTCACACTTTTTATAAAAAGATGTTCAGTTTCACAGATAGGATTGTAACAAACAGCATATTGTTAAATTTGAATATATGCAAACATTCTACAATTCAGATTCAAGAAATCATGTCATCTAGTCATGGAATGTGGGAGACTCAATGTTTTTATACGGGGAGTGGTTGAGGCTTTTCACTGAGAAAAGTTACCTACATTTCCTGTATATTCTACAGATTTTGCATATGTTGGTGTCCTTGAAGAACCACATGAGTTTGTATCTTATTTGTGTCATTGCTTTTCACTTAACATACTTTCATGGGTGGCATATTTCCTTAGGGTTATGGCTATAAGTGTGTGGTTGTTAGCACAGTCTTTTATTGGTCTTACGTGTTTTCATGTTTTTTTCCTGTCCCTAATTATGTCTATTTTCATCAAAAATTATAATCACTCTGTTCATAATTTCTTTCTGAACACATATCCTTTAAGAAATCTTTGCTTTAGAGTTCTACGCTATAGCATCTGTCTTTTATTCACCAAATTCTACAGTACTACATTTTTCAAAATTTCAAATATGAGGGCCTTCATTTTTCTCCCTTTCTTTCTACATTCATCCTTCAGTACCACTGCCAAGTTAAATTTCTATCTTTTTATTTGTCTCAACCACCTTTTCTCCATCATTCACTTCCTTTTTTCTGGACTCTCCATCTGAAGAACGGCTCATATATGGCAATAAAAAAGGTACAGACCAGACAGAGTAACATTGTTTTGAAATATGACTTTATAAGTTACTTCATGTCCGTGTAAGTTGGCACATTCATTGACTAATGTTTTGAAAGTCTTTTTGGGCCTTGTGCAAATTTAGCTTGACATGTGAGTTAGTATTTGATGTTTTAGAAGTCATATTCCAAGACATCTGTCTTTCTGTGCATGGAAATAGTTTTCCCTCTTTTCATTCCTCTTGTTTTAAAATTTCATTCTTTTGCTTATTTGTAATGTTTTGTCCTTTTTCCTGCATGATTAGGGGTGTTTGATTGTCTTATTTCCCCAAAGTACTTTTACAGTGGACATTTACTTTAATATGATGCATGATGTGTTTGTAGACTGATTTTAAATCCCGATTTGTACAGTGTGTTTATATTTCTTAAAATTTTAAATTTGAAATCAGTATAGTTTTTATATCATTTGGATTTACAAGTATATAAATTAAGGCTGAAAAGATAAATGTATATTGTTATAGCCATCCTTGTTAACCTACTACTCCATACACAAACTATTTTAAAATTTCTGCCAATTTAAAAATAAAATCTGTATTAATTTATTAGAAGAAAATCAGACTTTCTATCCTTGGAAGAGTTATTTAGTAAACTCAGGGTTTGTTTGGTTGGTTTTTTTCTTTTTTCATTTTTTCATTTGTTTTTTGTCTATTAAATAAGGAAATATACCTAGTGTGTCTTCAGATTCTGATATTCTTTGATACTTAACCTTTTTAGTTAATCTGAAGAACACGTCTTTGATGCTGTAATGACCGCATAGTTTTGGGCGTGGAGCTTCAGTGCTCTATATTATCCTTTAGAGAATAACAAATAAGGTAACTGGAGCCCTGCTCTCTAAATACATGCTGTTTTCATCAATGAACTTGGGCCTTTTTTTTCCTGTTTTCATTTTAATTAGATCTAGTTATCATCTTAGTTTTTAATTTTATGTATTTGTAGTCTGTTTGAATTTTAAATGAAATGCTGTCACATACAACAAGATTTCTGATTGTTCAGACCTCATACCTAAGGTTTATTTATTTTGCTCTAGCATCTTGGCCATTCCTTGACCTTCTTCTCAACAATGGTGCTTCCATATGTGTGTTTTCATCGTGTTGAAGCACGGGTGTAAGGGAACACACTCTGGTCCAGAGTAACTAGTTGCTGTATATGTGGTAACAGCAGGACTGAGGTTATTGTTCTTGCTGGAGACCAAAGGAAGGAAGAGTGATCCTTTGAGTCTGTCCAGGGAGCCAGCTCTTTGTTGCATTCTTTAGCTAGTTTTTCAGGGGAATCTTTTCTTAGTGTTTATCTCATATCTGCCTATGGTTATTAAAGCTTGCATGATTTTAGAGGACAGCTAGTCCATGAAGTTAAGAGATATTCATTGTTTCTAAAATACTGCTTGTGGTCCCTACTTTGTGATCACCTTTGTAATTATTGTTACCTTCGTACATTTTTTTTGTAGATTAACTTAGAGTAAAGAAGCTTATTTTTTATAATATGACATATTTCTAGTGTGCATGTTAAAGGCTTTTGTGATGAACAGAAGCCTTCCATTTGTCTTATTCTGCATGCCATAGGCTCCCATGAAAATTAAAAATTAGAGAATTGTTTCTATGTTTCTATTTTTTGTCCTTTGGCTTGTAATCCAAGTTGGGCTCAAGTCTCCCCACCCCTACTCCATTTCACTTCTCTCCTGATTAGTCAGTGGTGAAAGATAATTAACATTTGTGAATTGTTCTTATCAGTCCTCAGTTTTTGACTAGTGTTGGGCTAATCATTGAGGGACTGAGAAACTTTCTGGCATGAGTTCATCTTGTCTTCTCCATGTGAGCTGGTAGCAGGAGTCCTGGTATTGATTTAGATGAGGTTGGAATAGGCTAGAAGAATAATAAAATAATGCTTGAGTGCCCTAAACTTGAGCCTTTTTTTTTTTTCTGTTTATTCCATTGAAAGTAGGTTCAGCTGCAGCCCGGAAAGAAATCATAAGAAACAAGATCCGAGCAATTGGCAAGATGGCAAGAGTCTTCTCTGTTCTCAGGTACTGATACATTTTCCTGGTTCTTTGCAAAAACTATTTCTTTGTATTCTATGAACATTGTTCTGGTTGATACCTAAAAGCAATTGGTTTTCTTTTTATATTGAAGCTAGGTGTAGGGTTGTGTATGTTTAAGGGAATAGAAATTCATTTGAAGCTAGTGGTGTTTCGTTTGCTTGTTTTTGTTTTTTATAGTGGTGCTGGTATCAAATCCAGGACCTAAAACATACTAAGCACACAGTCTGCCACTGAAATTTAATCTTGTGATGGAATTTATACCTTGAAAATCAGACCAGGAAAGATTGCTGGTGAATTTTCTCATCCATATAATCCTACATCTGTTTTGTGAGAGTACAACTTAAACTTCTTGGGGTTAAAATTTAGGAAGATGAGATTTCAGGAAAACAATATATGCTTCAATTATAATATGTCTACCCTCCTAAATGAAACATCTAGAAAATAAGTATCTTGGAATTGAGGGAAATATGTTAATAACAATGAATGTAATAAATTATATACATGGACTACATCTGGGCCATAGTTCTTCTTTTGCAAATACTTACTGGTAGATTTTAATTTTGTTCCTTTTTGCTTTTTGAAATTTTGGGGATCAAGCCCAGTGCACTGTGCATACTAGGCAAATGCTGTACCTCTGAGCTACTAATCCTTCTTGTACTTGTTAAATTTCTCACTGTAGGGAGGAGAGTGAAAGCGTGCTGACACTCAAGGGCCTGACTCCCACAGGGATGTTGCCTAGTGGAGTGTTGGCTGGAGGACGGCAGACCTTGCAAAGTGGTAATGATGTTATGCAACTTGCTGTGCCTCAGATGGACTGGGGCACAACTCACTCTTTTGCTAACAATACACATAATGCATGCAGGGAACTCCTTCTGCTTTTTAGTTCCTGTCTTAGCAGCTGACATATGCAGGGTATTATGTGATAGGCATCTGATTAGTACCTGGCCAGGGCATAATATTGATAGAACAAGTTGTCTTTTAACTGAAAATAACAATCAGTTTCCCAGATTTTCATAAGGTGATATGGGGAGCAGCTCATGTCATAATTCCGAAATATTTATTCATTTGTTTAATGCACCCCTTTCTTTCAAAAGCCTCAGTCAAGAATGTGAATCAGGGATATATCTATATATCTATTTACACACATACATAAATATATATAACTAAAATGGAAATGTAATTCCAAGTTTCTTACTTTTAAAATTTACGTAATTGTATTAGATTTTGCTTATGTTTTCAAGTATTTATTTTTTGAGTTAAAATTCTGCTTAGGCCCCAAAACTTCCTTTATGCACTCATTTGCCAAAAGATTTATGCTAAATTTTGTACCCTGGTAAATGATTAGAGTTTGTTTTCTGTGGTGTTTGTCAAACGTTCTATGTATAATTGACTGTCTGTAACATGCTGTTTCCTTCCTCTGCAGATATAGCTGCTTTCCTAAATCTGTCTGTCTTTCTTTAGGATAGCTGTATGTCTGTAAATATATGTTCAATTAAATTACTCTATCAGACGCTTGTCTGTCTTTTGATGTAGAAGCAACTTTGTAGCACCTTGATTTTAGGTTTGCTGCATTTGTTGCTGCACTTGGTTCAGTCTGAATATGAATGTAACATTAGATATTGAGCTATTGTTATAAAGGGTTGAATTTAAATCATGTAAGTCAAAATTGAAAGGGTGTTATAAAGTGTGCCTTTATTTTGCATGAAAATAAAAAAATTATACGTAAAGCATTCCTGTAATCTGGCTCGTTGAATATTTTATGTTTCTTTTAAAAAGCTAACTTTATTGTTTTAAGCATCTGTGTAAGTACTGGGTAAACTTTGAAAGCCCATTACAGATTGAATAGAAGAAAGAGGTGTGAATATTGCAGCCAGTACACATTAGCACACAGTCTCAATTTCTTTCCCTTATGGATAGAATACAAAATTTGTGATGTGGAAAAAACTATACATGAAGTAAGTTTGACAGGCCATTGTTTTATTAAAACAGCAATGATCTGTTGTTTTTACTACATTTTCTGGTTGGTGTAATTAGTAAATTTTTAAAGTGGGGGCAAAAAAGGAATTTAAGTATTTGAATAAATTTCAAACTCCCTCATAATGTTATTTCACTCAGTTCCAAAACAAATCCTTTTTAATTAAAGTAATTTTTGGTAGACATAATTTTTAGTTTATGCTATTTTAAAATGTATTGTTACCACTAGTGCAAACAAGAAGTACAGCTAGTACAGTAGTGGCTTTCATTTTGAATTGAAACTAAATATAACTTCAGATTTCTATGGTGAATGAGGTTTTTTGTTTAGTTGGTTTTTTTGTTTGTTTTTTTTTTTCTTTCAGTTTTTGTCACAGTTCTAAAGATCTGAAAATACAGAGCCTTGAACACTTCTGAACCACTGAACTATATACCCCATCCTTAGATCTCTTTTCTTAATTTTGGATTTAAAAAAAAGCTACTTATAATTTTCTTTGCCCTTGATTTTTCTATTACAAATATTTTTAAATGCCAAAGAAAATTACATGAATATAAATTAAAACATACACAAAACCTTAAATATTCAATAAAAATTTAAAAATTGTTAGTAGTAAAGATCATTTTAATAAGAAAAAGTATACCCTTTGTTTAGAAAAGAAAAAAAAAACAAAATTAAAAGATACCATATTTAAATACATATACTTAACATCTCTCAGTTATCCTTGGATATATTATTAGTTTTATATTGTATCCATGGCAAACAGTGCTTTCAGATTTCACACTTAGCACCTGCTAATTACATGCTTTGTTGACAGCTTGGTACTTCTATTTATTCTTAATTTGCATGCAGCCTGAAGCTCATTCCTTCAACTTGGAAATCACCCTCAACTGCAGGGAAGGTTTGGGAGACAGCAGCTTTGCTGAAGGGACTGTCTGTTCCCAGCATAGAGTGAGTTACTGGAAGGAGCTGAGCGTGAGGGGTCTAATTTGGGAAACTGGACAGCTCCCTAGTTTTGCTAGGGACGGCTCTTGATGTTATGGTTTAAGCATTTGGTTGAAGTTATTTCCCTAGCATATGAAAACTTGATTTTAAAAGAAGTGACAAAGTTCATATAGAAACCACATCTTTGAGATGTTTTATTAAAAGATTAATGTTTTAAATTTCTATAGATACAAACTCTGATGTTACTGTATATGACTAAGAGGTAATATAAAAATGAATTTAATTCTGAGACTTTAAGCCTATTTTCAGACTATAGAAGGTACCTTTTCAATATCTTAAAATTTTTTTTGGTTTACTTTTGTTTTTTAAGACAGGGTCTCACAATAATAGCCCTGGCTGGCATAGAGTTCATTGACCAGACTGCCCTTGAACTTATACAAGTCCTCTAGCCTCTGCATATGCCTGCTGGGATTAAAGGCACAAAACCACCATGCCCAGCTTCTTTTTATTATCTTTAAAGCTAGTTTACATGTTATTTCTTGGGCGGAGGGGGTTGGTTTTTAAAAACTATTAACTCTGCTGCAGTTTGATTTTTGGAGTTTTATATCTGCCCCCACCCCATAGTAATTTGATTGGGAATTAACCTTATAATTCTATCCACAACACAACCTATATAGGAAAATATTTTCTATTTCTATCTTTTAGCAATGCCAAATTTCTCTTGATCATTTATTCTTTGTTGTATTGAAAAACATAACAGTTTAAAGGCAGCACTGTACTGACACTTCTTAGCACTGTCACCTGTGTAATTATTGAAGGAAGGAGAAGAACAGTAGTGGCTTTGAGATAGAATTTTACAATTAGCAGACGTTTCTTTCTAGTTTACTATTTAAGCTTCAGATGCTTACACGGCAGTTTTAAGCCTCTCAGTTTGACAGAGTATACAGCTTACTGTCAAGTTTCAGAGCTTAGAAAGTTTATCAGTAGAATTAAAATTTTTGATGTAATTAACTAGATAGTAATTCTCTTAATGAGATCATTTTTAGTCTTAATTTATTACTGTATACAAGTTGCAGAATGCTTCATATATAATCACTTCTAGTATCACAAACTCTTAAATCATATTTTGAGGGACATTTTTTCTTCATTACACTTTATGAAGAAAAATGTTCAAATTCTGAAGGGGCTGATAATGTTTGAGGACTAAGAAGTATAGATGGTCTTTTTTCATTCTAATTTATGTATTTTCTGATTGTTCATTTGAGACAAGGTCTCTATGTAACCTTGGCTGGCCTGGAACTCAGAGCTCCACCAGCCTGAGTGCTGGGATCATAGGTGCTGCCACCCTGCCCAGTTAAATGATCATTTGACCCTGTTTTCTGTCTGGGCACATTTTGTATAGTTCTTTCCAGGTACAGAATGCTAGGGTTTGTTTTTTGTTTTTTGGGTTTTTTTCAAGGTTGAGTTCCATGGTGGGCATATAATATGTATGTCTGAGTAGAAATTTGGTTTAACAGTTAAGGAAAATTAAATCTTTATTCAATATTCATCCTACCTCTTGCATCCCCAAGTCACTTACATTCTGGTTAAGACTATCAATATTTTTTTAAATTTAGTTTATAAGGCTCTTCCATTCATAACCATTTTAGATGAAATAATGTCTAAATCATACTGTTTCTTAAAAAGATGTTTCAGAAATAAGTATTGTAATTACCTTTATTGTAGAAAAAGCAAAGCAAAAAGAATGTGGCATTCTTATAACATGAGTGTGCACACTTTGGGTGAAGAAAGGGTAATATTGTCAAGCAAGTACTATTTATTCTTTGCATTTTTAAATCTTATTCCCCTTTGTCAAATATTTTTTGTGGCTTAAACCCCAAAATAAATGAACATGTATCCTTTACATTTTTTGAATTTTTATTTTATTATTTTATTCATATGGGTGTTTGGCCTGTATATTTGTACATGCGCATGAATGGTGTCCTCCAAATTAAGAGGGTGTCAGATCCCCTGGGACTGGCATTAAAGATGATTGTTGGATGTCAAGTGGTTGCTGGGAATCGAACTTGAATTCTCTGCAAGAACAGCAAATTCTCTGACCTACCAACCTTGCATTACCCGAAAAAAGGCATCTATGATTACAAAATGCATGTTTTTTAAATGTGCCAGTACAAGTTTTACCAAGAATTTTTTCTTACATGATGTATGTATCGTATCCAGATTATGAAATAATAAGGAACCATTGCCTGAAAGATATTATTTTCATCCCTTAATGCCTTTCTGATTAGTGTACAGGTTTGAAAAGATAACCAGTGGTAGCCTCTTTTTCTTCACCCAAGAATGTAGGCTTCTCCCTTCTAAGCATATTCATCATCATGATAAACTGAATACAAACAGAATTTTTACAATGTTATAGGTGTTTAGATAGTTAGGCAGCCAACATTAGAGTTGAGGCCAGGTTACAGTGGTAGACACTTAGAGTCTAGCCCTTCAGCTGCTCTAGAAACTGATGCAAGATGATCACTTGGTAAGAAGTTCAAGGCCGGCCTTCTTCAAAACAAACTCCAAGTTCTTAGCATAGAAAATTGATCATTTTAGGCTCCCCCTGAAGAACAGAACTTGAGAATTATACTTAAACTAATAAAACAAATTCAGGGTCCTTAAATTTCATCATAGTTATACCAGATTTTGTTGTTTATTCTTTGCACTGAAGGGACAGAAATCTGTTACTGACCCCTTCTACCTTTTATATTTAGAGAACCAAGTGGTGATGAATGTTGCTAATATTGGAAGTGAGAGAAAGATCCTTTTGTTTGTTTTTCTGCTACAGTGCTAGTATCATACTTTTCCTATAATAGGATTCACTGATAAGACAAAACAATGGAAAATTCTAGAACAATCAAAACAGTAAATTCAAGAAGAGAAAATAATACTGGAGTATAGTTGCATGGGTGCTGAGGTGTCTGTCTTTACAATAGGTCTATATGTCCTGTGCTCTGATGTCATAGTGCTGTGTGTAAGCTGTGCTGTGTTAGAAATTGTGGGATTGGATGGGGCTCTTTAATGTGGGTATAGTTTGTGTTCAATTGTAAATGATGTAGTTTGGGGAATACTGTGATATATTAAGTGATCATTGCCTTTTCTGCTGTACGATATGACCCTTCTCATCTCTCTCATTCATTTTGCATGCCTCTGCTCACTTCTGTACAGCCACAGTTGAGGCTATTGAGGCTGAAAAAGGTACGATCAGAGTCCTTGCACTGGGCAGGGATCTGTGGTCTGTGGGTGGGACTCAGAGAATATCCTGTGGGTGTGTCTTATGCCTAGCTCACAAAGATGAATCATACTGGCTAACTCATCAAGTTTAACAGTCACATTTCCTCTTGTATTTAAATCACAATGGCTGATACCTGTGTGTGTGTGCGCGCGTGTGCGTGTGTGTGAGTGTGTGTGTGTGCGCGCGCGCATATAGATAGATATCTCTCTATATATCTTTTCTCTTTTCTAGTATAATCTAGAGTTCATTGTTGATGATTTCCTTAGCATATGTTGTATATGTAGCAGTTATGTTGCCTGTTTTAGTGGACATTATTAAACTAACCCTGCAAGTAGAGATCTAGCCATATTTTGTATATTTATGCTACTCAGATTTTCCCCCCAAGTGAAACCCTCCACTAAATAAACATATGAGTTTATTTTTTGCCCATTCTAGTACAGGAACTATTTCTATAATGATTTTTTGTTGTTGTTGTTGTTGTTTCTTACAATTTGGGCTGTAGTTTTATAGTTAAGTGTATATTCATGTGTATCAAGACTTAGCTTGATATTACACACTTCTGTTTAGTGGCTGTAGCCATTTGTTTGCTTCATGCTTATATACAATGCTAGAGATTAGATATATTAAGCAGATAGTCTATAAGTAATTATATACATATTTTTAACTAACATTTTGTTAATGGAATCTACATCCTTCCAGACAAGTAATATTGAATCCATAAATATTGATGTATGCTTGGCTTGGTGATGAATGTTTATCTTAGCATTAGGGATATTGAGTTAGGAGGATCATGAAATTGAGGCTAGGCTAAACTACATAATAATTGCAGGTAGTGAGGCCCTGTCTCAAAACAGTTAAACCAAAGCCCCTTGATACTCGAGGGATTGCCATCGGGTTGATATAGTTTGTATTAATTGGCCAGGAAACGTGGTTTTAGATGTAAAATTATGAATCCTTTTTTCTTATCATCCAAACACAGTTCTAACTTGGGGGTATTTTCCACCCTTTTTATTTTATATTGCTGTTGCTGGGATGATAGCTCTTCAAGGTAGTTCTTACCTGCTAAGTTTTACTTCATTTCTTTCTTCTCCCAAGTTTCTAGTACATACTTGTGCGTTGAGGATTGTCCACCTTTAGCTTCCTCACTTCCCTCCTCATTCCTGCCTCATGGTCACCATGTGATCTTAGGTCTGAGGTAAATAGGAGATAACTGGTTTAGTAGAAGCAGACAGATGCCTTGAGACCATTGCCTATAGGCTGGTTTCTTGTGAACAGGGAAAGGTAATTTTAGTATTTTTGTTTCGATTTACTTAAAGTGAAGCAAACAAAACCATGTTAATTTGTCATCTATGAAGCTTTCTTCTTTTTATTTAGGATTAAAAATGTTTCATAATTTAATAGGAAGACTCAAATGGGGATAATTCAACCAAAGTAAAATTTAAATGTTGATATTTACAGTAATTTCTTTTCTTCTTAAAATTCATTGTTTTTGAGAACTCAGAACTATTTTCACAATTACTGACTTTTCAAATTTGCGTTTTGTTAAGCAATACGAGGATTCTCTCCACCACATAGAATCTGCAGTTTTGAAGAGGCAAAGGGTTTGGATAGGATCAATGAGAGAATGCCACCCCGGAAAGATGCTGTGCAGCAAGATGGTTTCAATTCCCTGAACACCGCACATACCACTGAGAACCACGGGACTGGCAACCATAGTGCCCAGTGACCAGCGGCTTCCCAGGGACTCTCACATCTTGGGCCCCAAATGGACAGATCACTTCAAGGAGCTGGAGGGGTTGACCAAGGTGATGATAAATGTCATAATCTCTCTGAAGAAACCATTGTGCTTTCTGAGATCCGTGCCCCCTTCCTGGATGGAGGCTTGAGGGCCCTGGGACTTGTGCCGTCTATAAGATTGGGTAATCGCTGCCACAGAGGAGAGCAGTGAGCAAGGGGCTTGGGGCAATTTCCAGTGGAGGATATCTACACCTCCATTTATGCTTGTGGTTCACACATTTACGTTTACAAATGAGATTTCCTTTGTTTTTCCCCTCAGTAGAATTAGACATTTTTCAACCATGACTTTAAATACAATCTTTAGAGATAACGTGGAACTCCCCCCATCACCCTCACCCCATGAAATGTCTTTAAAAGGATGGATTAGCATGGTCTTAAAATATATTTCTGAGGTTACTAGATGTATTTTGACTTGTAGACAAAATCTGAGAAACCCAGTTGGTGTTTATATAAAATGCTGACCTCAGGTTATAGTTCTTAAATGTGGCTAATTCTGTAACATAGTCTTGGTATTTTTCAATTATGAATGCATAAACTATTTCTAAGAAGACTCTTACTTGAACAAAATCCAAAAACCAATTTAGATTCTTTTTTGCCCATATCTTTTGTGATTTACACCCCAGAGATTTAAGGAAAAAACAAAAACAAAACAAAATGAAATTTTAAAATTATGAAGAATTACAGAATTACTCATTTAAGGTACTTTAAAAGAAGTTTGTACATTGTCAAAGTAAATTTTAATTCAAATCATGTCTGTAAAACTTGACGTATTTTGTGTATGCATGTTTTCATTTTGCAAATATTTAATATATAGACCTATGATGTACAGGTACAACATGTATAGGTTACGTAGATATTATGAGAAATTTTAGTTTATTGTGAGTACTCCAGTTGCTTTAAAAACCACCAGGGTGATTTGCTGCTGGCTTTGTATCATCTTTATGTTTAAATGCAAAGGAAATTAAAAATGTCTGGAAATGTTTTTGACTAAGTAATGCAGCCTAGAAGCAATGGTTCTCTTCAACCCTTCAGATGTCTAGTGGAAGCATAAAAGTCAAGACTGCATGTCGAAATTTTACTTTTGATAGTTACAGAACTGCTTGGTTAAACTAAATGGAACCATGTGCTAATTTTACAGTGACTGACCTGTACTGATTACCACTGTAGTTTGGTATTTCCCTTTACTTTGGTGGCCTGCTTCCCTCATGCCCTGGAGTACAGCTCATAGCACCAGGCAGCGGAACCATCTGTTGTTTTGTTTGCCAGAAAGTGCAGCCTGTATGGTCTTCTGTCTAAGTTGGAAATATTATGCATGTGCAGGACTATTCAAGTATTTTATAAACAGTAGCACACAATAAATTCCATGCATGGGCCGCTGCTCCTATCTCTGTGTTGGGTTTTATTTGGAAGATGTAGTCTGATATAACCTTTTTATGCAAATTGTAAAATCTCTGTTAACAAAGCTAGGATATTTTTAGAAATTATCCTATAGATAATTAATGATGATTTCATGAGTTAAATTCTTGTCTCCATAAATTTTGTTTTCCCCTTCAACTTTTGTTATACTTTTTTATTTAATATGAGTAGTTGAGTATTAAAGAACTTTGGATTCCTATAATAATTTTCCAAAATATAATATAATATTGGAGTGGTAGGGTGCTTGTCAGTCATGTGCAAAGCTCCAGGTTCTACACCTAGTACTATATGTAAAATAAAAGTCACTATTTTCACCAACTCTGGGTTAGAAGAGATGTTCTAGTCTTGAACTTTGTTAGAGTGATACTGATAAATTGGGTATTTTAGCAATAAGCCAAAATACTAATAGTAGCTTGCTTTGCCTCCTCTGCCATTGTTGAATTGAGTATAACATTGTGCAAATTGAGAAATTACTCACAATATATAATATGGCAAGTAACTTTAAACAGTGGCTATGAGACACATAAGGCATCGTTTTATATCAAAATGTATATTCTAGGCAAATTCCAGTTAAAAACAATCTAAATTGTTTATTATAGTGTCTAATGCAATATTAAATTGTAAACCAATCCATTAGCTGTCTCTAAAATTACTGTGTAATATAAACTTTGAAAATTTTTCCTAATTTTGTTTTATGAAAATTACATTGTTAAAGTAGGGACTTAACTAGCATATTATACGAAGTTAATAGGTAAGCATAAAGCATCATTCTCAACTTGTGGGATTAGAGATTGGTGATTAAAAATTAAGGACAAAGTAATAGAACTCAAATATACCTGAAAATGGTAGACTTGGTGGCTGAAGAGATGACTCAGTGGTTAAGATCTCTGGTTGCTCTTCCATTGATCCTGAGTTCAATTCGCAGTAACCACATGGTGGCTCACAACCAACAGGAACGGGATCTGATTCTCTCTTCTGGTGTACATAAAGACATATATAAGTGGTAAATAAATCTTTAAAAAATGAAATAGGTAGCTGGGCGTGGTGGAGCATGCCTTTAATCCCAGCACTTGGGAGGCAGAGGCAGGCAGATTTCTGAGTTTGAGGCCAGCCTGGTCTACAAAGTGAGTTCCAGGACAGTCAGGGCTATACAGAGAAACCCTATCTCAAAACGCCCCCCCCCCCCAAAAAAAAAAAAAAAGAAAAGAAATACATCTTTAAAAAAAGAAGAGAAGGCTGGCTGTCACCCAGCCTCATAGACTTTCTTTCAAATTAATAAAGTATGTAATTATTTCTAACCCCCGCCCTACCCTCTCCTTAATTTTTTTTTTCTGAAAATAATCTCTGTAGCTCAGGTTATCTTATCCTTCAACTCATCTATTTTTCTGCCTCACGCTCCCTAAGGCTAGGATTTTTATAGGAATGAGCTAGCATGCCTGGCTTTTGGTCTTCATGGATAGTTTTACCAAAAATGGTGAAATATTTAGATAATTTTCATTGCAACTCATGATACAAATTGTGGAAAATTCGGGTCTCTAAATTGTTTCTTGAAATGTCAACCAATATAAGTAGTGACACTAAAATATAAATATCTGCCATCATTTTTTTTCTCCTGTTACTATCATTTATCACTAAAATATGACACTTCTGAGTTATCAGAATCAGTCTCTGCTTGCTTCCTTCCTCCCTTCCTTCCTTCCTTCCTTCCTTCCTTCCTTCCTTCCTTCCTTCCTTAGAATTATTTATTTATCTTATGTATATTAGTACACTGTAGCTGTCTTCAGACACACCAGAAGCGGCATCAGATCCCATTACAAATGGTTGTGAGCCACCATGTGGTTGCAGGGAATTGAACTCAGGACCTCTGAAAGAGCAGTCAGTACTCTTAACCAGTGAGCCATCTCTCCAGCCCACTAGTCTGTGTTTTCTTATATTTTCTGGAGTTCAGGCATCATCAACAGAACTCTTAACCTCATTGAAGGTCATCATTTCATTTTGAAGTTCCTTTAGTTTGAAGGTGACCTGAAATCTTTATCACAATGATAATCTCTATTTAATATCTATTTTTTAATATTATAACTTGTTTCCTGTGTTTACAGCTATTCTATATGGTGTTGTGCAATGTTAATGTTTCATTGACTCCTTACTCATTTGTAGTTTCTGTTTTCTATAGTTTGGGAATCCTTTGGAATCCTTTCTTTGTGTCAAAACTTTGTAAAATTGTATACTACATTCTAGGACCAGGATTGTCAGAAGTTCTGTTTTCCAGAGTCAGGTAAGTGATAACTGAGGTCAAATGTAAGTTTAAAAAAAAAAAAGTGTGTGTGGGAGTAGGGGATGAAGACAGGATCACTTTCCAAATATTAGCTGAGCTGTTAGATTCTTCAGCTCAGTAGTTAGTAGAAAGGAGCTAGAAAGTATGATTGAACTTACTGTTTCAGCAGCATCCTTTCCCAGGAGTGAAAAGATAACTGTTTCCTATCCCTATAAATAGTATATATTTTTACTCAGTAACTCAAAATTGGTCTTACTTATTTTGATATTTTAGAAACATTTCTTCTCCTTTTGAAAATGTCGTGTAGATTGTCCTTTTGTTTTGTTTTTTGTTTTGTTTTGTTTTTTCAGACAGGGTTTTTCTGTGTGGCCCTGGCTAAAAAATGTCCTTTGAGAATACTTTACGCACGGGTTAAGTGATCTTTACAAAGTGGTTCTTGTTTTTTCTATAGTTGAGTTCCTTGTATCATTAAATGGCACTTTTCTTCTGCCTTTTTGGGATAAATAGATTTGTACTTGATTCTAGTCTGAACATTGTTGGATTCTGTATGACAAGTGTGTAAAGCAAAATGGACATCAGTGTGGATAACTCATCATTAGTCTAGACCTGACAACCACATTTTCCAGTGGGTCCTTTCCTTTGGTTTGATGCCTATCTTTCCAGCCAAATACTGATTTCCCTAATTAATCCCAAGAGATTTCCCCCTCCTAATGAAGCTGTAAAGTGAGAGCAGAAATGCTACCTTGAGAGACATCCAGGAAATAGTAGGTTTCATCTTTCCTCCTCTTGCCTGACTTTGGTGAGTTGGAGAGTGTTGACAGAGTCTTGAGCCCTCTTGGCAGAGAATAAGAGTCAGAAAGAGAACTCCAGCAGGTGTCCAGGTCCTGACTTGTCTCGTTAGGGAGAATTCATCCTTGTCTGTCTGGTTGGCAGGGCACGTTAGTCACTGAGACCCAGCATTTCAGCAGTTTGCAGAAAAAGTGATGTGAACAGACAGCTGCAAGTGAGACACAGCCTAGGTCTGAAGAGATGAAGCATTTACTTCACTTGGAGGAAAGAGAAGGAAGGAAGCCTAGGGCTTAACAGGGTAAGTTACTTTCCATCAATCTGTCTACTTAGTTCATTTTATAATTCCGTAAAGTATTTATCACTCAAGGGGGTGTTAATCACTGACTAAGCAGCTAATGTGGTTAGAATAGCAATGTTCTAAAGGTACTCAACCTCTATCCCCTTACCTTCTCCCCACATTTGGGGGTTTTATTCTTTGGCTTCTGAGATATCCAGACTGGGCTCCCTATGATCATCCTGCCTCAGCTTCCCGAGTCCTGGAACAAATGTTCATCACCATGCGAGCCTTCTCCTATCCTGTTCAAGGAGCCCAGTAACCATTTCTGCTTCCCTGTGTCTTCCCACCTTCATCCAAAAGATGTTTTGTATTTGCTGATGGACTTGAGAAACTTTAGTGGGATCTCCTGGTCTGGAGACAGTGCAAATATGACTGTATCTTATGTGAAATATGGAACTTTGTTAATGAGGAAGGAGAAAGAGAAGAGTGTGCTGTTTAACATAGGTGAATGTTTTAGGGTAGACTTTGGGGATGAAGGGTAAGAATTTTTCTAGGAGCTAGCTTTCACTTCTGTAGTTAGTGTTTTCTGAAAGTCATCAGGGATGGCTTAAAGTAGGCTGAACTCTGGGAAGTTCTGAGTGCTTACCAAAGCTCTTTCTGGTTTCACCCTTCCATGTCCTTTGGGTCTCCCCTCCCCCACTTTGCTTTTCTCAGTTTGTACCCCTCGAACTTGGAAGAGCTTGGGACTCTGGGAAAGCTAAAACTAGGGTCTGGGTCTGTGATAGCCAAATTCAGAAATGATTACACACTTGCACACAAACACAAGTGTAAAGACCCATCTTCTCATTCGTATATTCTCACTTCCTGTCAGAAAGTCAGTATACTCATAACTTAGGACATCAGTGTGCTCTGAGTGTAGACGAGTTTGTGATATTCGACGTTCATCAGAACCACCTTTTCTTTCAAGTGGTGTGCTGCTTTTGATTTCTGTCTAGTTATATACTACCTTCCTACACACAGAGAAGTTTATGACCCACCTTCAGCTACACAGTTCAAGGCCAGCCTGGACTACATGAAACCTTATCTCTAAATAAACAAAGCAATGGTAGGTAGACTGGGGGTTTTGCTTAGTGGTGGACTATTTGCTTCGTATAGGCCTAGATTTGATCCCTAGCATCATGGAAGGAAGTATAACTTAAAGGCATAATCAAGTCAGTTCATGGAAATGGGGTTCCGAAGAATGAAGACAGAGAATCTACTCTTTGGAACAGGGACATGACTGTTAAAGCTAAAGACTGTGTTTTCACTAGGTCCAATGTCCTCACTGGTATTAGTATAGAGAATACAGAAGAACTTTCAATATCTCTGCTTTACGGACATTCACTCAGAGGTTGAGAAGAGACAACGGTGGATAGAAACATAAGGATGAGGAGAAAGAAAGTGCAAGAGAATAATAGAAGGTGATTCCTCTATTAACTTCAGGCCATGGATTTATAAGAACAGCATTTAAGAGTTAGCTATGACTACTCTTGCAGCCCATTATGAACTGACAAAATTAGAAGGTTCTTTGATCTAGAAAAAGAAATAGAGATGAGTATGAGCTTGATAATTCTGGAAAGAGATTTGTTGATTTTGCTACCTGTGTACATTTTATAGCTGCATGATGATTCTGTAAAGTTTCCTTTAACAAATCTCATTGAAACGGATCAAATGTCAGGCCATTTTTATAACAAAACATGATCCCTAATGTGAACCCTGTTACCTTGTTTGCAATAGAACCAGCTGCTGCCAGTGTTTTTATCCTCTATCCTTTCCTTGTCCCTGGCGACAGTAAACCTGGATATTAATAACTTTAGCCTCTCTGTGTCTATAGATATTTTTATTTCTTAGGTTTTTCAGGTTGAGGAAAATTTTTACATATGAGTGAAACATTTTAAACTTAGCAATAAAATGGCATTTAGTGCTCTCTGTGTGTAGTGTTGATACTCTCCTGGTGTGTATGGAGCCCTGGTTTGATTCTCATCCTTCATAAATCCAGCATAGTAGTATATATTTGTAATTGGAACACTCATGAGATAGAGGCAGAAGAATCAGATACGAAACTCATTCTCACCTCATAGGAAGTTTGATATCAGTTTGGGATACTTGAAACCCTGTCTCAAAAGTTTTAATTAATTAAAAAATGTTAAATATATTCACGATGTTATATAACCTTTGTATCTAGATCTGAAACATTTTCATTCCTAAAAGAAAACTCATCTGAGGCAGTTATCCCTCATTTACTTCTATCCAGTCCCTGACAACTATCAATCTACTTGTCCTTCTCCAAGTTTACTCCTCTCCAACTCTTCTTTCCTCTCCTTATAAATCCCAGTGTGTTCATTGTTCATTTTTATTGGACCTTTAGTTTCTTGTTGACTATTCTGAACAGTGTTGTTCTGAACATGCACATCAGAACATTTTTTTAGAAAACCATTTTCAGTTATTTGGAGGTGCATACACAAGAATGAAATTGCTTTGACATGTAGTAATTCTATGGTTTTTCTTTTGTTTTGTTTTTTTGGTTTTTGGTTTTTCGAGACAGGGTTTCTTTGTATAGTCCTGGCTGTACTGGAACTCACTCTGTAGAAGACCAGGCTGGTCTTGAACTCAGAAATCCACCTGCCTCTGCCTCCCAAGTGCTGGGATTAAAGGCGTGTACCACCACTGCCCAGCTAATTCTATGTTTTTTTTATTTCCTTCCTTTCTTTTCTTTTATTGAGACACTGTATTCCTGACTAGTCTCAAAATTACTGTATAGTCTTGGCAGGTCTAGAATCTATGGCATTCTTCCTGCCTCTCACGTATTGAGATTCTGAGTGAGATCCATAAATGTCCTTTTTTTTTTCCTTCTTTTTTGACAGCCATCTTTATGGGGGGATGACATTCTATTTCATTAATTTTTTTTTTATTGGAAACCAGTGGGTATGTGTTCTTCTGTTTATTTTCCTTTTGCATATATTCTTTTTAAAATGTCTACTTAAATATCTTCTCCCTTTTCAATATATTTTCTTAATTTTTGAGAATTCCAGGCATGCATATAATATATTTTGATCAAATATACCTCTTATTCTTCCCTTTAACTTCTTTTGGATACTACACATGTATACACATACAACATAGCCCACTCCCAAATTTACTTCTTCCTGAAATAACCCTTTGAGTCCAGTTAGTGGTACCTGTATGTGTATAGGCATGTACCATCCATTGGAACATAAGCAACTTCCCAGGGACCACAGGCCCATCAATTGTCAGTACTCTTCATAGGGTTCAGACCTCCTGAATGCTTTCCCACTCATGCTGGAATTTTGACTAGCTTGGTCTTTTGTGGATCTTGAACAGGTCAGGTAACCACACTCTGTGGTTTTATGACTACAATACCGTGTCATGTCCAGGAGTCGGCATTTTATGGCATATCTTTGCTTCGTCCGGTTTTTATAACCTCATGCCCCAGTCAGTGTTCCCTGAATCTTGGTGGTGCACATTGTAACATAGATGATAGTTGTCCCGTTTAGGCCTGAGCACTCAAAGTCACCTATTTTTTGCCACTTTGACCAGTTAGAGATTTTTGTATTAACTATTGTGCAATGCAAAAAGAAGCTTCTCTGACCAGGGTTGGGCAGTACAGATTGGTGGGTATGAATGCAGTCATTTAGAAAACGGCTTGATAATGTGGGCATGTAGCAAACAACAAACAGTACTAGGTTCCCCTGGGGCCTATGAATACCTGACTCAGGCTTTTCACAAGAGTTACAGTCCCAGGCATGAAGTCCTTCCTGTGGAGCTGGCCTCAAATACAATCAGAAAGTACTTGGTTACCTTCTAGTGGTTATGCTACTGTTTTACCCTCAGTGAGCACATCTTGCCTGGGAAGGTCAGTATTTTAGCATTCAGAGCCCAACACTGGGTAAGGCTTTTGGTGTCTTCTCCCCCAGCAGATAGCATAGCACCTCTGGGACTATGAAAGCTAGCAACCAGAGAGAACATTGCTAAGGCAGTTCTTTATATCTTGTAACCAAAATATGTATTGTTTTCAGCTGTAGGGCTTCAACACCAAGTTAGGATATACTTTGTCTAGAAGATGGGTAGTAGTGTTAAGACAGTTCTCCCTATGTAGCCCTGGCCTGACTATAGACCAGGCTGGCATGAAACTCACAGAGATCAACCTGTCTCTGCCTTCTAAGTGCTATAATTAAAGGCATGTACCTCCATGACTGTGTTTAATTCTTTGGGTTGTTTTTTTCACACTATTGATAGTATCTATACTATTTTATCTTTTTTTTTAGATTTATGTGTATAAATGCTTTGCCTACACATTTGCACCACATTTATGCCTGGTGCACAAGGAGGTCAGAAGAGAGTGTTGGATCCTCAAACTGGAGTTAGCAATGTTGTACGCTGCTGTGTAGGTGATAGGAATCAAACCTGATGGATCCTCTGGAAGAGTATTTAGTGTTCTTAATCACAGAGCCATCACTCCAGCCCTCAAGTCATTTTGTCATTAGTTCTCAGATTATTTCTGTCAGTATTCTATAGTAATCCTCTTCTTTGTATTCAAATTTTCTTTTCCCTGACTACTTGCATTCAGAGTATTCCCATCTCTCAAGGTCAGTTCTAACTGCTTTCATCTTATGCTTTCTCATTAGTGCTTTCTAGAAGATTTCATGGTGACTTACAGTTTCTGTCTGATAATCACCATAGATGAAATATATAAATTTCTTCCTGTTTTCAGATGACTTTTTTCAAGTTACTTTTTTGTTGCCTAACTCATCTCAAGCTTGAGATATTCCCACCTTAACCTTTTACTGAGGTCTACATTCCCCAAAATATACACTTTTTCATATTTGTCTCAATATAGTATTTTGCAAATGACTTTACCTGTTTATCAATAAGTATGCATTGAGTGAGTGATGTTTTATTTTTTTCCAATATGATCCTTTGTGGCACAGGTAAAAGACAAGGCAAAAAAGATACTTGGGTATCACATCCAACTAAATTAATGGGTGGATATGGCCTTAATTTTACTTCAAGATTAGTAGGTCTTAGAAATTTTCTTTATAATTTATCTGACTTTTCTTTTTCAGATAAAGTGACTTTTTACATTTTTATTTTATTTTTCTCCTTGATAGGCTAAACTCATTTTTAAATTAGCATTTACTATTCCAGTTTTAGTATGTGTGCTTCTAAAGCGTGTTTGAATATATATTGTTTAATTATTTTATTTTCATGTGCATTGTTGTTTTGCCTGTGTGTATGCTTGTATGAGGGTGTTAGATATTCTGGAGTTACAAAAATTTTGTTCTTAATTACATTTATTTGTGTCCATATGCATACACATGTGTGTAGGCTCACATGTTCACAGAGATCAGAGAACAACCTTCAGAAACTGGCTTTCCTTCCTTCCATCACATAGGTTCCCAGAATCAGACTATAGTTGTCATCTCTACTTACTGAGCCACCTTGCTGGGTGTACTGGCTGGTTTTGTGTGTCAGCTTGACACAAGCTGGAGTTATCACAGAGAAAGGCGCTTCAGTTGGGGAAGTGCCTCCATGAGAACCAGCTGCAAGGCATTTTCTCAATTAGTGATCAAGGGAGAAGGGCCCCTTGTGGGTGGGACCATCTCTGGGCTCATAGTCTTGGGTTCTATAAGAGAGCAGGCTGAGCAAGCCAGGGGAAGCAAGCCAGTAAGTAACATCCCTCCATGGCCTCTGCATCAGCTCCTGCTTCCTGACCTGCCTGAGTTCCAGTCCTGACTTCCTTCAGTGATGAACATCAATGTGGAAGTGCAAGCTGAATAAACCCTTTCCTCCCCAACTGCTTCTTGGTCATGATGTTTGTGCAGGAATAGAAACCCTGACTAAGAAACTGGGTCTATCTACTATTTTTTTTTTCTTTAAAAGCAAAACAAAACAATGCCTCTACTCCAAATAAATTATGATTTTAAAAAAAAAAAAAAGGCAGGTAAAAAGATGGCTCAGCAACACTTAACTGCTGTCTTCTGGAGGACTCCAGTTGTAGTTTTCAGCACACACATGGCTACTCAGAACTATCTAACTTCAACTCAAAGGGATATGACACCCTATTCTGATCTCCATGGCACCAGGCATGAACATGACACCTGTATATGAATATGTGCAGAATGAATACTTATAAACATAAAAATAAATCTTCTAAAGAAACCTCATGAGGTGGCTCTGTGGGTAAAATTGCTTATCTGGCAAGCCCTGATGACCTAAATTTTCCTGGAATCCAATTCTATAGTACACGTCTGTAGTTTCATTGCTCTTATGCCAAGTGGGGAGGTAGAGAGAAAAAGATTGCCTAGAAAGTTGTGGACCACTTAGCCTGGGTTGCATGATGAGATATAAATAACAAGAAATATCCTTCCTCAAACAAGGTAGAAGGCAACCAACAACTCCAGGAGTTGTTCTGTGAATTCAACATACACAGTACAATATGCATGTGTCTGCATCCATACCCATACTTGTAAAATAAAGATCAATATGAGATTAGTCCCATTTATCTTAAGCCTTGGTATTGTTTGGATGACAAGCATCAGCCAGATATCATGGTATGTAATAGATCCCAGTTGGTTAATATTTTCCATTTCTAAACCATCATTAAAGAAAATCCTAGAAGAAGGAAGACCAAACTGTGGACACTTAGATCCTTCTTAGAAGGGGGAACAAAATACCCATGGAAGGAGTTACAGAAACAAAGTTCGGTGCAGAGACTGAAGGAACAAGCATCCAGAGACTGCCCCACCTGGGGATCCAGCCCATAAACAACCACCAAACCCAGACACTATTGCAGATGCCAACAAGAGCTTGCTGACAGGACCCTGATATAGCTACTCTTCTGAGGCTATTTCAGTGCCTGACTAATACAGAAGTGGATGCTCACAGTCATCCAGTAGATGGAGCACAGAGTCCCCAATGAAGGAGCTAGAGAAAGTACCCATGGAGTCGAAGGGGCTTGCAGCCCCCTAGGAGGAACAATGATATGAACTAACCAGTAATCCCACAGCTCCCTGGGAGTAAACCACCAACCAAAGAAAACAAATGGTGGGACTCATGTCTCTAGCTGCATATGTAGCAGAGGATGGCCTGATGGGTTATCAATGGGAGGAGAGTCCTTTGGTCCTGTGAAGGTTCTATGCTCCTGTACAGGGGAATGCCTGGGCCAGGAAGCAGGAGTGGGTGGGTTGGGGAGCAAGGGGAGAGGATAGGGGATTTTCAGAGGGGAAACTAGGAAGGTATAACATTTGAAATGTAAATAAAGAGAATATCTAATTTTAAAAAAAAGATAAAAACAAAAAAGAAACATAATATTGGCTAGAAGCCAATAAAAAATAAAAAAATAAAGTGCTGTTAAAAAAAGAAAGAAAGAAAATCCTATCTAGAGTCACATCATCTTTTATGTTAGGACTGAAACCCTGCCACTTTGATTCATATGTTCCCAGTGGAAAACTGGTATTTAACTTACCCTAGATGTGTTTCATTCATTCTGCATCCCTGACAAAAAGATTTTGCAATGTTTTGACTCTGTTCCTCTCAGTTGCTGTTGAGTGGGTTCATATAATCTTTGATATACTTGAAGACTTTTTTTCATGAAGCTGGTTCATGACTATCAACAGCAGTGATTATTATGCTCTAAATATCTTTGTGGGGGCCTTGAGCAGAGGCATTTCCACCTTTGTCCTGCCCACCTCCAGGCATATGTCACAGGACAGCTCATCATAGCCTGTGAGGTCCTAGTGGATGATTGTGAAGGTGACTAGAGCCATGCCACTAGTTTAGAAGGGCGGAGAGGGGATCCAGTGGAACAGGCTGGCCAAAAGTTAAATTTCATGTTTTATATTCACAGCTAGGTTAGATTAGCCAATTTTGCTCCTGCTGGTAACTTTGGATAGCCAAAACTTGTATTGCTTATTCTTCCTTTTTAAGTTAATTTAACATCCTGTGTGCTGAGACAGATTTGGTAGCACACAGCTAGGCTACATAAGACAAAAAAGACAAAAAAGAGTATGTCTTAACAAACTACCAAAACTTCTCTGTTCTCCATCTTGGAATGTAGTTCACTTGATAGAGTGCTTGCCTAACATTCATAGATATGGTCCTAATACTTGAGGATCAGGAATTGAAAGTCCTCCTCAGCAACAGAATGATTAGGGACTGTCCTAGTCTACAGGAACTGTCCCCTCCTGCCTCCCCAAAAAATCAAAGTCTTGAGGCTATTTTGATCAACCCAGTTCTTAACCACTGCCCTTTTAAGGATTTCTTAATTTCTTACTTTGTACATTTATTTACCAGTAGGTAGAACTTCACATATCACACAATACATAAATTATAAGTAATTAATCTCTTGTGTTTGCTTCAGACAGAGTCTTGCTATACAAACAAGGCTGGTCTGGAACTCTATATGTATTCCATAGTCTCCTGAATACTAGTATAGAAATGAGCTACCAGGCTGGTGAGATGGCTCAGTGGATAAGAGCACCGACTACTCTTCTAAAGGTCCTGAGTTCAAATCCCAGCAACCACATGGTGGCTTACAACCATCCATAATAAGATCTGATGCCCTCTTCTGGTGTGTCTGAGGACAACTACAGTATACTTACATGTCATAATAAATCTATGGGCCGGAGTGAGCAGAGGTCCTGATCTCAATTCCCAGCAACCACATGAAGGCTCACAACCATCTGTACAGCTACAATGTACTCATATACATTAAATAAATAAATCTTTTTTAAAAAATGAGCTACCATGTGCCCAGTGGTCTCCTCTAATTTTTATAAGTGTTAATATCAGTAAGTAATCTATAATGGATAAATCTTCTGATAGTTGGGCCTTAGAGAGACTTGAATGTGAAATAAAATGCCAGGCATCTGAAGATTTGCATTCATTTTGTCAAATTCCATTCCTATTTAGCACTGGTCCCCAAGTTCATTGGTCATGGCTCCTCGTTCACGGCGGCGAAAGCACAAGAAACCCCCACCAGTGATTCCCATGATTGAAATCCCACCCACAGAAGTGTCTCCAGTATCTCCAGCCCTCTCAAAACCTGGCCCTAGCATTGATGCACTTGGCTTCATTTCCTTGGACAATAATGTACCAGGTCTGTCCCAGTTGATCCTCCAAAAGCTGAACATGAAAAACTATGAAGAATACAAGTGAGTGACCAGTTCTGTGGAAAAGGCAGTATCTTTGGTACTAGTTATGTCAGAAGGTTGGATGAGTAAAATTTAGCAATTTCTCATTCTGACCTTTGTCAGTCATGTTACTATAGAAGAAACAGTTTGCTTAAGAAAAATGGCTGTAGGATACATTTAAGATTACAAAAAAAAAAAAAAAATCCATACAAGGCAGAGGAAGCACAGAAGAGGTTTGGAAGATGCTCATCCCTGTTGCACCTTCTTCCATACTCTCTCTACAGGTTGGTGATAAATGGGGGAACCCCAGTATCAAGCTTTGGATTTCGATGTCAACAAGAAATGTTCCAGAAGATGGAGGACACATTCAGATTCTGTGCTTATTGTAAAGTGCTCCCTCATGGCCTTTCCAATTGCAAGGTTCTCCGGCACTGTAAGAGGTGACGTGTAGGGACCAGTGGGGGAACATTTAGGAATAACCCTATACTAAGTCCTCATTCCAAGAGGAATAACACTAAGGGTTTTTGTTTGGTTGGTTTTGCTTGGTTTTTTGTTGTGTTTTGAGAATTAATAGTTCCTTATTTTGTGTGATCCCAGTTTTAGTCTTGTTTATTTTGGTATTGTGGGAGATAAAATAGCAGTCTTCCTGCTCCTTTCTTGAGAACATAGATGACATTTGTTCTGAGAAGGCTGAAGATGAGGCATGCCTGGTAAGGAAAACATCAGCAAATGTCTAGGGTTTTTTGGTTCATTCTTCTTTTCTTTCTTTATGAAAGAGGTGGGGTTTTTTGTTTTTTCGAGACAGGGTTTTTCTGTGTAGCCCTGGCTGTCCTGGAACTCACTCTGTAGACCAGGCTGGCCTCGAACTCAGAAATCCATCTGCCTCTGCCTCCCAAGTGCTGGGATTAAAGGCGTGTGCCACCATGCCCAGCTGAGATTTTTAAAAATCAAAAACCTAGGTTATTTTAGATTGGTGGAAATGGGAGCAGCACTCTGTCTTAAGAATGACTATATTCCTAATCTGTTTACTTCGTCTGTCGAATAGCTTCTACATTTGGGTTGTTACTGTCGATCTCCCTACCTTCCTCACCTCTTGCTAGCCTTTCTTTGTAGGTGCAGGCATCCAGACACTTCCCTGGACACTAAGATATCTTTGTGACATAGGACCATGTTTCTTTGGTTCATTCTCTCAGGTGCAGAAATGTCTATTACTGTGATACAGAGTGCCAGAGGTCAGATTGGCCAGCACATAGGAAGGTTTGTCGAGAGCTCCGTCTTGTGGCTGTAGATCGTGTCATGGAATGGCTTCTGGTCACAGGTAGAGTAGAGGTCACAGGTAGAGCATTAGGATATTGTACTATAATAGCATTTGATGATTTTAGATGTAACTAAATAAAAGCATGTTATTTTTAGGGGAAAATGAGAAACTGTGAGAAGGAATGCAGATACTTATAGTTAAAGGTTGGCAGAATAAATATGGAGGAATTACTGAGGAGAGAATTTTGAACCCAAGAAAGGATTTGATATTTCTTTATTTTTTTTCCTTTTTATTAGGTATTTTCCTCATTTACATTTCCAATGCTATCCCAAAAGTCCCCCATACCTTCCCATCCACTCCCCTACCCACCCACTCCCCCTTTTTGGCCCTGGCATTCCACTGTACTGGGGCATATAAAGTTTGCGTGTCCAATGGGCCTCTCTTTCCAGTGATGGCCGCCTAGGCCATCTTTTGATACATATGCAGCTAGAGTCAAGAGCTCCGGGGTACTGGTTAGTTCATAATGTTTTTCCACCTATAGGGTTACAGATCCCTTTAGCTCCTTGGCTACTTTCTCTAGCTCCTCCATTGGGGGCCCTGTGATCCATCCAATAGCTGACTGTGAGCATCCACTTCTGTGTTTGCTAGGCCCCGGCCTAGTCTCACAAGAGACAGCTACATCTGGGTCCTTTCAGCAAAATCTTGCTAGTATATACAATTGTGTCAGCGTTTGGAAGCTGAATATGGGATGGAACCCTGGATATGGCAGGCTCTAGATGGTCCATCCTTTTGACACAGCTCCTCTTTATTTTTTAAAATTATGGGTTTTCACACATGAGATCAGTGCCTCCCAAGGCTAGAAGAGGACATGGGGTCTTCTAGAACTTGAATTACAGGAGATGTGAATTGCCCAATAAGGCTGCTGAGAACTAAACTCAGGTTCTTTCCAGGAGCAGTGTGCCCTCTTCTCTCCAGCCATGTTTATTAACTCTTTCTGCCCCACAGGTGATTTTGTCCTACCCTCAGGACCTTGGCCATGGCTACCTGAAGATATACAGAATTGGGATACCTGGTTTTCTATGAGGGGTTTACAGCTAGAATCTACATTGAATGCTCTTCTGGGTAGTCACTCTATGACCATGCTTTGGGCAAGTCTAGGAAGGCCACGGCCAGACCCAGATGTCTTGCATGGCTCTTTGAAGCGGTTGATGACAGATGTTCTGTCACGGCCCTTGACCCTGGGCTTAGGGCTTCGGACTGTGGCAATAGATGTTGGGAAGACTGGAGGAAGCACATTGCATGTGGTTGGTGCTTCCCACGTAGAGACATTTCTTATTCGTTCTGGAGATTATGATGAGCTTGGCTACATGTTTCCTGAACACCTTGGCTTTCATGTGATCATGGTGGGTGTGGATGTGGCTACTGACCTTTTACAGAGTTCTTCATCTTTATCCTTGGAGCCTGGAACAATTCAGCTTAGTGGCCACAGGGCCCTGTATCATGACTTCTGGGAGGAGCAAATAGAGACTGGGATTCTGGCCCATCCAGATTTGGTGGCTGCATTCCATCCAGGTAAGAACTGTTCATCCAGAGGAATGCTGAGGAGCTGATAATTTTCCATCCTGCACTTATGTCCTAGTTAGGATTTCTATCACTGTGATGAAACATCAAAATCAAAAGACAATTGGGGAGGAAAGGATTTATTCAGTTCACACTTCCACATTGTAGTCCATCACTGAAGGAAGTCAGGGTAGGAACTCAAACAGGGCAGGAACCTGGAGGTGGGAGCTGATGCAGAGACCATGGTTGGGTTGTTCTTACTGGATTGCTTCTCATGGGTTGCTCAGTCTGCGTTATTATAGCATCCAGTCCAGGAATGGCACCGCCTAAAATGGATTGGGCCCTCCCCCATCAATCACTTTCTTAGTTGGGGTTTTATTGCTGTGAAGGGACACCATGACCAAGGCAGTTCTTATAAAGGGAAATGTTTAATTGGGGCTGGCTTACAGTGTCATGTATCATGGTGGGATACATGACAGTGTCCAGGAAGACATGGTGCTGGAGAAGGTGCTGAGAGTTCTACATCTTGGTTATTAGCAGGCAGCATAAAGGGGACTGTGTTGTGTGTCATAAGACATGTCTCGTCATAGCTTGAGCATATAAGACCTCAAAACCTGCCCCTGCAGTGACCCACCTCCTCCAACAGGCCACACTTTCTAATAATGCCACTCCCTATAGGCCAAGCACCCATACACATGATTCTATTGGGGCCAAACCTATTCAAACCACCACAATCATTAGTTAAGAAATGCCCAAAGCTGGGTCTTAGGGCGGCATTTTCTAAGACATGTTGGTCGTCATTAAATACAGACTAGTGATGAGCTTGGTTGGTCACTGCCCATGCATGTTACCTTGGGTCAGAATTTTTTACTGAAGTTCCTGATGGTGAGAACTGGGGATGATCAATGTGAGGGTTGAGCAGATAACATCAAAGAAATGTCCTGCTCTTAGGCTGTGCTCAGCTTTTCTTCCCTCTCTTCCCATTTCCATTCTTGTTCTTCAGGTTTCCATGCCTCCCCAGGCTTGATGGAAGCTTGGTTACCCACCCTGCTGCTACTTCGTGACTATGAGATTCCAACATTGATTACTGTTTACAGGTTTTTACTTATTTCTGTTTCTGATCCTTTTTGGACTCACTTTTTCCTATATACAGATGCACTCATTTTGATTCCCCATACCTGTTTGTCTTAGGAAGATGTTCTTCCTTCCTGCACGTAGTTGTTTAAAAAAAAATCTGGGAATAGTCCTTTGCTAATCAGGGATTTGGTGAGACATTTGGGAGGAAAATAATAGTCCTTGCTTAGTACAGCTTTAGATAATTTGGGGGATTGATCATGAATTGCCTTGCACTTGGCAATTTCTGTTCTCACACTAAGTCGAGGGATTTTCCTTTTCTCTTCCATAGCCAACAGGAACTGGAAGCCTCTTTGCAGATTCTGGTGAACTTGGATACACACATCATTGCTTGTGGAGCTAATCCTTTCGCATCCCTCAAACCAGAACAAGTCTATTCTAATCCCAACAAGCAACCAGTATACAGCAGTGCCTACTACATCATGTTTCTTGGAAGTTCCCCTGCCAATTAGATAAGAAGCAACGAGAAGGAAAAAAAAAAAAAACAAAACCAGATGATTTTTCAGTAATTGAACCAAGTCTTTACTGAATGCCTGGAAAATGAAAGCTTAATCAACTTACCCTGTTGATGTCAGATTTTTGCCAGCTTTGAACCCTGTGGTATGCTAAACCTTATTCACAGTTCAAATAAAGATGTTTAAACCAATGGAAGTTAACATTACCAGACTCATTTCTGATCCCCCCCCCCCCACTGGAATCCAGAGCCTTGTACATGCTAGGCAAGTGCTTTACTGTTGAGCTACATTCCCAGCTCTCTTTTGTAATTTGTTATTTTTTTATCGTTTATTTGAGACAGGGTGTTATTAAGTTGCTCAGGTGCCTCAGCTTCACACAGGAGTTACAGGTGTGAAACCTGTGTAAAAAAGGAAAAAAGATCAAAGAAAAGACATTTACTTCTCTAAGTTACAGACACTTGGATTTCACAAACCAAGACATTGGAAGGTTTGTTATCTGGTAAAGACCCATTTCCTGGTTTATAGAAGGCGGAACCTTTTTTTTTTTCCTCATCCGGTAAAAGGGTAGCCAGTCATACTTTTTTTTTTTTTAAGATTTATTTATTTATATGTAAGTACACTGTAGCTGTCTTCAGACACTCCAGAAGAGGGAATCAGATCTCGTTAGGATGGTTGCGAGCCACCATGTGGTTGCTGGGATTTGAACTCCAGACCTTTGGAAGAGCAGTCTGGTGCTCTTACCCACTGAGCCATCTCACCAGCCCCCCAGTCATACTTTTAATCAGGGCAATAAGCCCATACATTAGGGTAGTGCTCTCTTGGCTTAGTCATCTCCCAACAGCCTTACTTCCTGATACCATAATCTTGGAGACGAAGACTTAGAAACATCAATTTTGAAGGAGATACATACATTTAGACCATTGCAAAAGTTGAAAAAAAAATCCTTACTGTTTATGAGTCATCTGATTTTTGACAAGGATCAAAGGGATAAACGTTTTTTCCTTCCTTCCTTTTGATTGTTTTTGAGAAAGGATTTCTCTGTGTAGCTGTCCTGGAACTCATTCTGTAGAACAGACTGAATAATAGACCTTTCAACAAACCTTGCTAGAACAATTGGATAGCCACATGCAAAAGAGTAAAGTTGAAGCTCCAGTTCATATCATATAAAGTGAGTTTAAACTGTGTTGTGGGACATGCCTCTAATTCCAGTACAAATGCCGGTATGGCAGGAGGCTCAGGAACTGGGAGGCTGTCCTGGCTACACAGCAAGGCTAAAGTCAACAAAATCGACAGCACTCAGGAGGTAGAGGAAGAAGGATCAGTTCAAGCTCATCTGTGGTCGCACAGCAAGTTTTGAGGTCAGCTTGAGCTATATGAAGACCCAGCCTCAAACACTTTAAAATGGATCAGAGATCTAAAGAACTTCAATGCTTAGAATATATAAATCTTCATGAATTTGTACAATGTTTTCTTAGATATTACACGAGTAGCACAAATGTTGGCTTTCACACCAACTTGGGCAGCCATGTGCAGAGACTCCCCTTGTATGAAGCACCTAGAGACCTCCAGCTGCCAGGCTCCACCCCACAGGCTACTCGAACAGAAGAGTGGGAGTGGCCAGGCCCCGCCCTACAGAAAAAGAAGCTCATGATCTGGCCACCCTGGAAAGGTCTGCACCTCCCCGCCAAGACACCGGATAGAAAGCCTGCTTTCTGCTCACTTCTTCACTGCTTCTTTGCCAAGTCTATTCTGTAAGGTTTGATGTGTGGTGTGACTCTGCTATTCCTTGGCTCCAGGAATACCAGAGGATTCCAGGATACCTTTTACTTCTGGGATGTAACAATGAAAACAAAAAACTACCTTCTTTCAATTTTTTTTTTTTTTTTTTTTTTTTTTTTTTGGCTTTTTGGCTTTTTGAGACAGGATTTCTCTGTGTAGCCCTGACTGTCCTGGAACTCACTCTGTAGACCAGCCTGGCCTCGAATTCAGAAATTCAACTGCCTCAGCCTCCTAAGTGCTGGGATTAAAGGTGTGCGCCACCACTGCCTGGCTTACCTTATTTTAAATTTTATGTTTCAAATATCAAGTGAAAGTGCCTTGGGCCTGTGAGATGGCCCAGTGGTAAATGGGCCTTGCAGCCAAGCCTGGAAAACACAGTGGCATTCTCTCAACCTACATGGTGGAAAGGGAGCACTGTCTCCTCTTCCAAGTTGTCCTCTGACCTCCACATGTGCCCACACTCAGAAATATATCTTATACAAATAAACTTTTTTAAAAACTGTAGTATAGTGGAATTGGCGTGTGCTGAGGTGTGAAGGCATTTGTCTCCATGCCTTACCCAAGTGTTTACCGTGGAGCCTTATGACCTGAATTCCATCCCTGAAAATCACATGGTAGAGGAAGGGAAACAATCCCTACAAGTCATGCTCAGGCTTACATACCCAAATACAATTTTGTCGTGAAAGTGAAAGCCATGGTGGAGAGCTGGCTCAGTCAGGTGCAAATGCCAGCCTGTAATTCTATCACTGAAAATGCATACGTGAATCCCAGGAGCTCACTGATCAGCCATTCTTGCCTTACTGCCCATCAGTCCCAGTAAGACCAACCTTAAAAAAAAAAAAAAAAAAAAAAAAAAAAAAAAAAAAAAGAGGTGAACATTTGGTTGACCTGTAACCTCCATTCATCACTTCACTATGTCTCTGTGTATGTTTTCTTTCCATGTAAGTGCCTCAAATACTTAGTTCTATATATGGTGAGTTTAACACTAATGGACCAGTAGAACTTTGAACCCTGCTTAGTTTTGTTTAATTCAACTCCAGTTCTGTCTACTCACAATTCCCTATAGTCACATGAAACAAACCTAGGTTCTCAGGATCCCCGGAGGCCTGGAGCTCTCTATCTTTGAGTCCCTCTGCTCCGCCCACTTGCGCGGCTCCACCCAAAGCTGCAGTTCCTTTCTACAGTAGCACCACCTGGAGTAGATTTACCTCGCTGAGATATAGACACGTGTTAAAACTAGCTGAGCCACCTGAGGGGCGCAGCGTCCCGCCCGAGCTTGGGGGCGGTCCAAGCAGCTAGCACCCTCGCGCCGCCCATGCGCCACGCCCTCTGGCTCCATATTGCAGGAAAGCGGGCTAGGGTGTGACGCTGCTTTCTCGTTCAGGTGAGGACTCGCACCCCCTCCCCTTGCTGTTCTTCCGTCGGTCAGTCAGCTCGTTCCCAGTCCCTGGTCTGGTCTTCCAACCGTAGTCGTAGAGCCCCGCGCGTGTCCTAACGAGGTGGGCCTCCGGGTGGCGGACGCGGACTCGGACGCGTTTCGGGTGTTTGGGGTGGGTTGGGCATGCTTTCCCTGCGTGCTGGAGGACTGGGAAGGTCTGTGGGTAAATCACTCTGTTAGGCTTAGAGTGGGATGCCAGGCAGCAGTGGTACCCCGCTTTCGGTCAGTTGGGCCGCAAGTGGCGGACTTAAGGCCCGATGGTGGCCCTGGTGAAGCCCCTTGCCAGAAGGCCGACTAGCAGCTCCGAAAGCTGGCTTTGGCTAGTGACTAGACTTTTTGGTGACACAGCAAATTTAGAGGAACTTGAGGAATTTGTGCCGTGCTTAATGACATCTAGGGCAGAATTCACAAGCCTGATATGTAAGCTCCGGTTTAAAATTCTTGGAAACTATTCCAGTAACAATCTAGATTTTTTTTTCCTTGTCCTTGACCCATATCAGCCGTCTAGGTAAGCAAGATGCAGAGGGGAATGGCTAAACCAAGTGAAAAGACGAAAGGTATTTTACTGTTATCCATTACATTCCTTAATTGCTGCCAGGTGATAGCGAGCCATTCTGATAAAGCAATCTGCCCCAATTACAGTACAAGTGTAGTGAGCTACGGTTTAGGCCAGGAAATCATTAGAAACAAGTGGAGTAAATAATTTTGCTCCCGCAAACTTAAACCACCCTTTAGCCCTCGTGGTTAAGTAGAGGGCTACCTTCCCACGCAGAGGACTAAGCCCTGTTTCCCTGTTATCCTCAGTCATTGCTTTAAATGGCCCTTCCGGAACCTAGAGGCGGCTTTTGGGAAACTGTTTCTGTTCTTGCCTGGCCTAAGTCACACTTCCTGTTTCCCTTCCCAGTTTGTCACCGGTCCCCACCCCCAACCCCACCCTTAACTTCTTAGGCCTCTTGCCAGTTGAGAGACTGACATAGATCCACCCTTTTACTAACTGACTCACTGGGTGGAGATGGTTTGGAGAACCAAGATTGGATTTTCCAAGTTTTTCTAAAGGTTGTTTGTAACATTGTTAAAGGGAAAACAAAAGCTCTGGTTCACTCAGAAGAGTCCTGTTAACTTCAGCAGAGCTGAGTAATTTGTTGAGTCACCCTAGGGTTTGTTAGCCTTTTACAAAAAGTTTAAAGTCTACTTTTTGAAGTGATCACATGAGCAATGTTTAAAGGGGCTAAAAGGCCATGAAAAAATGAGCTGCTTTGTCGTTATACCCCCCACATACACACCCACACCCCACACACACCCCACACACACCTGCATGCACTCTCCCAGTCAGGCTGCACCCTTTTCTGCTTCCCTGTCTCCTTCCTGTGAGCTTGTTTACTGAGAGAAGAAAATGGGTGTATTTCTTTAGCAGAACGCTTGTTTTCCACCTGGCTTTGTTTAATTTACCACGTGTGGTAGATGGTTTTATTAATGGATTTTTTAAAAGGACTTTTAGAAGGTGTATAGTTTATAGCTTCACTTTATGAATATTCATGATTCACTTATCGCTAAGTGATGTTTAGATTATCTTGAACTACTTTTCCTATTACAGATGATGCTATGATGAATAGCCTAGTACCTATATAAATGTGCATTTGTGAAGGTATTTCTGTGACCTATATGGAAATGGCATTTCATTTCTGGTACTTAATAATCTTCAAGGTGCACTGAAATTGTTTCAGTTTTTCATATGCTAATACCTAGATAATCTTTGCTTTATTTATTTTTGTTTTGTTTTAAAAATCTTGGTATAAGTCCTCTAGGCCCTTAAAGGTAAGATTTAATATAGTAGTTAAAATGTAGAAATAGAACTTTGTCATTGGAGTGATTCACTCTTTTATCTGTGTGTGTACATGCATGTGTGTACAAGTTTGTGGGGCTGGGTGCACATGCCACAATGTGCATATGGAGGTCAGGAAAGTCTTGGGTGTGGGTCTCTGGCTACCTATCCATACACCAGGCTAGCTGGCCTGGAAACTTAAGGGGATTTCTTGGTCTTTACCTCCCATCTCACCACAGAGGTGCTGGAATTAGAGATCCGAGCTAGCTTGCCCAGCTTCTGGGGATCTGAATTCAGATCTTCAGACCTCTGTAGCAAGCACTTTACACAGTCACCTCCCCAGTCAGTTCTCCCTCTCCAGAGGCATACATGTGTTCTCCTTTACCCTCTCTCTTCCTTTCTTTCCCCCTCACTTCCTATCTCTTTCTCTCCCTGATTCCTCTTTCCCCTTCTCCCTCCCTCCCTCCCTCCCTCCCACTTACCTCTGAGCTACAGAGTCAGCCTTTTTGTGACCCTAAGCATTATTTCACAAATTACTTTCAGATTTCCCGCTTTTGATCCTGACCTCTTTCATTTGACCCTCTGACAGTCCTTTAGAAGCTGCAGGCTTGCCTTACGTAATCCTGATGGTAATCAAGAACAGAGAAGAAGAAAAAAGAGAAAGAATTTAGCTTCTTTCTCTTTTTATGCACAGGTTTTTGGCTTTCAATTAATTGAGACCAGACTGAGTCAATTTTATTAATATGTTACTGTCGTAGTGTGTGTGTGTGTGGGGGGGGGTATGTGTGTATTCATGTTTCTGCATATATGTGTGTGCTGGTGTGTACAATCGTAGAAGCCAGAAGCTGACATTAAATGACCTTCTCTGTTGTTCTCCACCTTATTTTTGGAGTCAATGCCTTTCTTGGAAGCTAGCACTCTCACTGATTGCTTAGACTGGCCATGGAGATTCCATCTGGTCTTCCCAGCCCCTAGCTCTGGGGTTCCATATTGTGCTGTCACACCTGGCTTTTTACACGGACACTGGGGGTTTGGAACTCAGATTATTGTGTATGGCAAGCAGTCTACAGACAGAGCCATTTCTCCAGCCTCTGTTTACCTTAATGACTTATAAACTTTGATATTATATATTCCCAATCATAGCTTCGTGCCTATGATTATGTCAAGGGGCACTGTAATAGCACACTTATTATCACATCCTCTTATATTGGACACACAAAAAGGCTGCATGCATTCTTTTTCCTGAATAGTGTATCAGCACCCAGACTACTGCTTATTATGCTGAGAACTGAATTGAATGGATTTGTTATCTTTTGCTGTTGGGTACCTGACGCAGGCACTCTGCACACGAGGGTTATGCCACTGACCTGCACCTCTACTTGTTTGCTATCTCGAGGTGAAAGAAATAGAAGTCATTTATGTCTACATTGAGGATAAACACACTATGTTAAATTAAGCAAATTAGAAAATAGTTCCAGAAATGCCAAAATGCCGTGGTACCAAAGTATAATCAACATTAACTTGGAAGTTTTGTTAGAAATACAGAATCTTGGGCTGGTGAGAGGGCTCGGGAGCTAAAGGTATGTCCTAGCTTGGTTTCCACTGCTGTGATAAAGAAGATCTTGACCAGAAGTAACCTGGAGGGGAATGGGTTTATTTCATCTTGTACTTCCAGGTGACAGTCCATTATGAGGGAAATCAGGGCAGGAACTCAACAAAGGGACCTGAAAGCAGGAACTGAAGTAGAGACCCCAGAGAAGCACTGCTTTTTTTCTTGTTCCTCCTGGCTTGCTCAGTTTGCTTTTTCCCACAACCCAGTACCACCTGCCCACGGATGGCACTGCCCATGGTGACCCTCCCACCTCAGTCACCAATCAAGGAAATGCCCAGTAGGTTTGCCTAGAGACCAGTCTGATGGGTGCATTTTCTCAAGCGAGGTTCCCTCTTCTCAGCTGATTCTCGCTTGTGTCAAATAGGTAAACGAACAACTAACAATGTGTGTGTTCCCAAGCCTGACATTGTGAATTTGATCCCCAGAACTTATACAATGCAAGGAGAAAACCTAATCTCTCAAGTTGCCTTCTGATCTCCACAAAATGGTATGGGAATGGTAGCACCACCTGTGATCTCAGCAGGCTAAGGCAGTAGTTGCTAATTCAAGGCCAGCCTCATCTATAGATAGATAGATAGATAAATGGATGATAGATAGAGAGTTCCAGCTTACCTGTGCAGAAAGGGGGGGGGAGTGGGGCAGACTCTTAGTTCCCAATCTAGAACTATTGGGTCAGTGTACTCCTCAGTGAATTTTCAGGAGATTTGCATGTATAAAATAGGAGAATCCCACTTTTTGTTCATGGTATTATGTAAAGAAAGGAGAGATAGAGTTCCAACTAAAGGAAGATATGATGCATGAGCACAGGCTTGAGGGCCAAGCTGGTAAGGGTTAAATGAAGGAGTGATGCCTGCCTGGGGGTAAGAATGGGTTAAATGAAGGAGTGATGCCTGCCTGGGGGTAAGAGTGGGTTAAATGAAGGAATGATGCCTGCCTGGGGGTAAGAGTGGGTTAAGAGTGGGTTAAATGAAGGAATGATGCCTGCCTGGGGGTAAGAATGGGTTAAATGAAGGACTGATGCCTGCCTGGGGGTAAGAGTGGGTTAAATGAAGGAATGATGCCTGCCTGGGGGTAAGAATGGGTTAAATGAAGGACTGATGCCTGCCTGGGGGTAAGAGTGGGTTAAATGAAGGAATGATGCCTGCCTGGGGGTAAGAGTGGGTTAAATGAAGGACTGATGCCTGCCTGGGGGTAAGAGTGGGTTAAATGAAGGAATGATGCCTGCCTGGGGGTAAGAGTGGGTTAAATGAAGGAATGATGCCTGCCTGGGGGTAAGAGTGGGTTAAATGAAGGAATGATGCCTGCCTGGGGGTAAGAGTGGGTTAAATGAAGGAATGATGCCTGCCTGGGGGTAAGAATGGGTTAAATGAAGGACTGATGCCTGCCTGGGGGTAAGAGTGGGTTAAATGAAGGAATGATGCCTGCCTGGGGGTAAGAGTGGGTTAAATGAAGGACTGATGCCTGCCTGGGGGTAAGAGTGGGTTAAATGAAGGAATGATGCCTGCCTGGAGGATGGGGCTGGAGAGAAAGCTCAGTAGTGAGAGCACTTGCTGTTCTTCCAGAAGACCTGTTCTTCTCCGTTCCCGAGCTCACATGGCAGCTTACAGCTGTCCTTAATTAACTCTAGTTCCAGAGGATCCAGCATTCTCTTCTGTTCCATGGGTCCTGGCGAGTATGTTGTATACACAGGTACACAGTAGAGACCCCGGAGAAACCAATCTTTTAAATGAGAGAAAAAATTATTGACTATAAATTGGAGTCAGTGCCAAGGGGAGTAGAAGTTTGACCAGTAATTTTTTTTTCCCCTGATTTTAATGGAGTCTGAAGCTAGGACCAGGCAGGCTAAACACACACTCTTGAGTTATACCTCTGCAACACTGCCAGTGAGTTCTTCATTTGATACTTCAGCAGTGAATCCTTGTGGATTTTGGGTCATAAGAGTACTTCTTGGAAAGGGCAGCTATGATGACGTCCAAGGATATTGGAAAGCTGAGACAGTATAAGCTAGAGTACACAGGGAAGGTAGTCTTAGCAGTTACTAGCCACAGTGTTATGGTGAGACCTGCTGCAAGGACGTGCCAAGGAAATAGAATTGAAGAAGAAAGGAAGTCATTTCCACAGATGGATACAACTACCAGGTTACGTCCTACAGTAGAATACTGTCTCATTTACATAGTGACTGTTGACAGCTAAGGGAGGGATGTGGTCTGGCAGTGTGAGTATGTAATTCCACACCAGGCGTGACAGCCTCCTAACTACCTTTGTTTTCCTCAGGGCACAGGGCATAAATCTCGTGCCCAGGGATCATAGGTGTGAGCTACCGTGCCTGACGCATCAGTAGCCCCTGGTCTTCTACCTTAATCTCTTTTTTATTTTGGTGACCACCTATCACAGTTACATCCCACCCTGTCCCCTGTATTTGTCATTCTGCTTTCTTGCTAGTCTATGTCCAGCACTTCTTAGAACATTGTGTCCACCCTCAGCCACTCACTTACTCTCCATTTGGAATAGTGTCTGAGGTCACCCTTGCTCAGTAGGGCTTATCCCAGAGACCTGAGGCTTGCTGGTCAGTCCAGGCTGGCCAGCCAGTGAGCACGAGGATTTCACGTCTCCATCTCCCCAGTCACACGGCTGTACCACCACATCTGGCTTTTTACATGATACGGGGGTTTGAACTCGGGGTACTCAAGTTCCATAGTAAGCTCTTCACCAGGCTGCAGTTGGGGGCTGTACAGACTGTATGGCACAGAGGATAAAAGGAAACCTGTCAATCTTTGCTTACACTCTAAGTATTATTTACATTGTGTGTGTGACAGAGAGGATGTGTGCATTCTTCAAGTGTGCAGAAGTCAGAAGACAGCATGTAGAACTCATTCTTTCTGCCTACCATCTTTATCTGAGACATTGAACTCAGGTTATATTTCAAAGCAAATAGTCTTAATCCACTTGAACCATCTTTGGCCTTGTTATCCACATTTAGTGACCACCATTACACTGTGTGTATGTGTATGTATATCTTCAAAGGCCTTAAGATATACAAAAAAATTACAAAGGACTTTTTGTTGTTGTTGTTACAGAATGTCATACCCAGGCTATCCCCCCACCGGCTACCCGCCTTTCCCTGGATATCCTGTAAGTATTGCTATCAAAATACTAAAATCACTTTTATTTTGCATACAGTTGTTACATAGAAGTAGCCTGTGCCCTAGAGCAGGAGTCATGAACTAAAGTGTCCAGGGCTATAAATCGGTGAGAAAAGACAAGTGTTGTCTGAAAAATAATAGGATGTGTCATATATGGACAGCTGAGCTCTAGCCCAGTGTGGCCATGCTGGGAGACACACCCAGTGTTGCTAGATTAGGTTAAGACAGAAACCTGTATTTTATGTGAACTGAATCATGGTTTTATTGTTTGTTTTCTGAGAAAAGGTCTCACTGTGTAGTTCCAGCTGGCCTAGAATTTATATATAGGCCAAGTTGACTCCAAACTCACAGAGATCCTCATGCCTCTTGTCTCTGGAGTGCTGGGATTAAAAGTATGCATTACCACATCTGGCTCAAGGTTTGGGTTTTTTTGTTTTGTTTTGGTTTGGTTTGGTTTTTGGTTTTTTGTTTGTTTGGTTGGTTTTTGGTTTTGCGAGACAGGGTTTCTCTGTGCAGCCCTAGCTGTCCTGGAACTCACTCTGTAGACCAGGCTGGCCTCAAACTCAGAAATCCGCCTGCCTCTGCCTCCCGAGTGCTGGGATTAAAGGCGTGCCCCACCATGCCCAGCTCTCAAGGTTTGTTTTTTAAAACTTGAAAGTTAGGTTTTAAAAATGTTAATTATTTTCTAAGCCAATGCAACACATACACACACACTATATACATACATACATACATACATACATACATACATACATACATACATACACACACTAAATTACAGATCAGAGCACCTGGACTTGGTGATAGCTTTCCTAATCTGGGGGCTAAGTTCATAATTGAGGCTACTAAAAAGTATGTTACACTATTACTGTGTCCTGGGGAGAATAGAAGAAGGGCCTCTGCAGGTGAGTGATAGTGTGTATATCTTCACGCAAGCTAAATATATAGTTTTAAAGGAGAACTATGAATATGTTCTCAGGTCCCTGTGTATGAAGCGGGATTGTAGCAATCATTTTAGTTTTTGCAGAAGTAGACAACCCTAACACGTCTGTGATGTAATACAATAAGTAAAATTTTATTTTTTCTTGCTTCAATTCTGGAGGTGAGTCATGGAGTATTGAGTAGTGTGGAGTGGAAGTCTTGTGTGTGGCATTCTAGGTTCCCAGGCTCTGTTCACTGTTGATTCCTCCCTAGGCTGGAGGAGAGGGTCTTCATCACATTTCCATGTGCCACGCCAGTGAAGGAAGTTGTCAGCTTGGTTAGTTGGTCCTGAGAATTTAAGGTTTGATAAGAGCGGGTGTGCTAGTACATGCCTGTGATCACAGCACTCAGAGCTGGAAGCAAGAGGAGCAGAAGTTAGAGGGGAACCTGCCCATGTATAGTAAGGCCATACAGAAAGACGAGGGCGAAGGGGAGAGAGAGCTCACCAGCTGGTGCTGCCTCTGGGTTCCTGGAGAGAAATGGACTGCTCTTGTCCACCTCACATAGAATTGATTTTAACTGAGTTGTAATAAAGATCCTGACAAAGTGGAATAGAATTGATAAAGTTAATAATAAGATGGCAGAAATGATACATTGTGTGGGGGGGGGTTAAAGATGGGGGGGGGGTACCTGAAGACTCTTTGTTCTTTTTAAGTGGATCCTATATTTCTGCGATTCTGTCCATTTGTACATGTTTCTAATTTTTCCAGCCTGCAGGTCAGGAGTCATCTTTCCCCACTGCGGGTCAGTACCCGTACCCTAGTGGCTTTCCACCAATGGGAGGAGGTGCTTACCCACCAGCACCAAGTGGTGGGTATCCAGGAGCTGGAGGCTACCCCGCACCTGGAGGTTATCCAGCCCCTGGGGGCTATCCTGGAGCCCTAAGTCCAGGGGGTCCTCCAGCCTATCCTGGAGGTAAGTTAGGACTTGAGATTTGCTGAAGTGTTGTGTTTTATCCCCCCCTTACCCTCAGCGTTATTTCCTGTATTGTGAGAGTTCAGAGTTACTCTTAAGTTAGCCATGGAGAGCTAAAACTTAGGTAGTAAGCTGGGGTGATGAAGATTCTTAAGAGAGAGAGAGCTGGGAGACTAAAATATTCTCCTGTGATCAGGAGCTGTAAAGTTCTTGATAATGAAAGGCCTGTGTAAATCACTACTTGATTATTATTGATCTTAACTGCTTGAGAGGGACCGGAGTGGTGGTTCTCAACCTTCCTAATGCTGCTATCTCTAATACAGTTCCTCATGTTGTGGTGACTCCCCCAACCATAAAATTATTTTTGTTGCTACTTCATAACTCTAATTTTGCTACTGTTAGGAATCGTAATGTAAATATTTTTGGTGATACAGGTTTGCCAAAGGGTTCTCGACCCACAGGTTGAGAATGTCTGGGCTGGCGCAGTGGCCTTAGTGGGTAAAAGCAGTGACTGCTTCCAGAGGACCTGGCTTAGGTTCCAGCAGCCACATAGCAGCTCACAGCTGTCTGTGCCACTATTTCCAGAGGCTCTGACACCCTCTTTCAGCCTCCTAGAGCATTGCATGAGTATAGTGCATTGATGTACCCACAAAACACATGTATACATAAAATAACGAAATCTTAAAAAAAAAAAATAGACGTGCATAAACTTTAAATGACCTTTAGGTCTTAGGACCACTTAATCCAAAGACTTAAGGAAAACACTGTAGGGCTGGAAAGATGACTGAACAGTTAAGAGCACTTGCTGCTCTTACAGAGGACCTGAGGTCCATTCACAGCACTCACATGGTGGTTTATCAGACATCCATAACTCCATTTCCAGGGAATATACTGCTTTCTTCTGACTCTGAGGGCACCAAGCATGCATGTGGTGCACATATATACATGCAGGCAAAACACCCACAAAACAAAAGGAACAAATCTAATTTTAAAAAGGGTTGGTTTTTTTTTTTTAACTCACTATAGTGCCTTACATTGTTACTAAAGTTACTAAAGAAGTTAAATATATTAAAACTCTCTCTCTTCCTCCCCCTCCCCCACCCCAGAGGGTTTCTCTGTGTAGCCCTGGCTGTCCTGGAACTCACTTTGTAGACCAGGCTGGCCTCGAACTTAGAAATCCGCCTGCCTCTGCCTCCCAAGTGCTGGCATTAAAGGTGTGTACCACCACACCAGGCTCAAACTTTTGGTTTTTTAAGATAGGGTTTCTCTGTATATCCTGGCAATTCTGGCACTCACTCTGGAGACTAGCCTAGTCTAGAACTCAGAGATCTGCCTGCCTCTGCCTCCTAAGTACTGGGATCATGAGGCCCAGTTTATACTAAAGCTTTTAAAACTCAGTTTAATTTTTTTTTTGTTTCTGTATGTACATATGTGTACTTGTGTGTGTGCCCATGAGGGCCATGGTATGTTTGTATAGGTCAGAATCAGTTCTGTTCTTCCACCATTTGGGTTCTGGGGATCAATTTAGGTGGTTAGGCTTGGCAGCGAGTGCTTTTCCCCACTGAGCACCTCACCAACCCTTAAAGGTAATTCCCAGTGTCCTGTGAGTTGATGACACGTTGAATACACACATGGGATGACTGTTACAGCATTACTGACATGTATTTTCCACTGATAACAGTCGACATTTTTCATAAATATTCTCTGTATTACAAGACTTGTATTTTTTTGAGACAAGAGCATCCCAGAGTGACTTGTGACTCACTTGGTAGCTCAGGCTGGCCATCAGCTCATGGCAGTCCTGAGTGTTGCGCTTACCACACATGGCTCTTCATGAAGTAAAGCTTATTAAAATGTTGTTTTTCTAAATCTCTCCAGGCCAAGGCTTTGGGGCCCCACCCGGTGGAGCAGGCTTTTCTGGCTATCCACAGCCACCTGCACAGTCTTATGGTGGCGGACCAGCCCAGGTTCCAGTACCAGGTACGTCCCAGCTGTCAAGAGAGAAACCATGTTATGATTCTGTGAGCTTTTCAGTTGTCAAGCAGACTTAGATGATATTTGAGATAGTCTTCAGGGAATATTTATATAATTCTGTAAATAATGTTAAGTAGATAGTCTCAATTTGATATGAGATCATAATCAGTAAAATGGAGATGACAATTTTTTTTTCTATTAACTAGTCTGTCCTAAAGCCAAAAACAAGTTTTTGAAGGAACCACCTCCAGGATTCTATTCTGACAAATTCCAGATGAAATCAGAATTGAATTTAGTTCAAGCTTTTATTTTGTTTTGTTTTAAGATGGAGAGGAGCTAAATAAACAAATGGCTCAGCAGTTGAAAGCATGTACGGTCCTTGTAGAGGACTGGAGTTTGCCCAACACCAACATCAGGCTGCGTATAGCCACCTCTTCACTCCACTTCCAGGGATCCTACACATCTGGCCTCTACAGGCACCTACATACTCACATAATTAAAAATAAAATCTGTAAAAGAGATATAATACTTATTAGGATATTATTAAAAGATATATGAGACCCAATTTGATTTTTCATTTAATAAATCAATATTGGAAAGATTGGGGCTGGAGAGATGGCTTAGTGGGTTAAGAACACTGACTACTCTTAAACTCAAGTTCAATTCCCAGCACTCACATAGTGGCTCAGTTTCAGGGGATCTTATACTATTCTGGCCTCTACTGCCAGAAAGCACCCATGTGATGCACATACATACATGTAATCAAAACACTCATACACAAAACATGAAATTAAATATTAAGTTCCGTTCTTTAAAATAAAAGTAAAACACAAGATTATCCTATGAAGATTATGGGGTTGGGAAGAGGCTTGTTTCTTTGCTTGTTTTGAGACTTGGTCTCACCTATGCTGTCCTGGAACTTTTTTGTAGAATAGTCTGGTATCGACCTCACAGAGATCCTGCCTTTACCTCCAGAGTGCTGAAATAAAAGGTGTGCACTGCCATGCCCAGCCAGGATGATTATTTTTAAGAAATCATACGAGCTATCAAATCATACGAGCTATCATTGTCATCCCTATTCTTCGTGAGAGAAAACCACAGTGAAGTCATAAAAACTAGCATGTTCCTTTGGTTAGCCAGAGGCAGCCAGGAAGTGTCTGGGATTAACAGTGTGAGCCACAGAGCCTGAATAAAAAATTTAGAGGCATGGTGGAAGTAGGATGAAAGGGACATGTGACATGTGTATATGACATCAAAACACAGCATAGTTGTTTGGAGGGACACCGATGTGAACAGAGAACAATGACTGTGTGTGCAGAAAGGTGTACCAAAACCCACTGTTCTTCTGGACCTTAAAATGTCGCTTATCCCAGTAGTAGCTTGGATGCTGTTCTGCTTCTGTGCTCAAGATAAATGGTTTGCTGTAGCCTATGTTTGCTGTTTGCTTTCAACATACAGGTGGCTTTCCTGGAGGACAGATGCCATCTCAGTACCCTGGAGGACAAGCTCCCTACCCTAGCCAGGTACTTTTGCTTCTGCCTCCTTATGCATATCTTACTTCTACTTTTAAAGTTAGTGTGGGTACCTGGAACTCATCGTGCTGAGGGATGGCGCCACACTTGAGGGATGGCGCCACACTTCTGTGATGTAGTGTCTGATACATTTGGTAAGAGCAGCCTCCATCCTTCTCACAGGTGATAATGTTGTCCCTCTATCCTAGAGGATATGTGTATGCCCCCCGCGTGCATTGATTGTAGCTTCTCTGCCCTTAGTGATTACGGCTGTGACCTTGGGTAGTGGGTGGTCAGTCTGCCTCAGACTTATGAAGGTGGTTTCATTTTCTGTTTATAACTTTCCACTCTTCTTTCAGATCAATACAGAATCCTCTTCTTCCTATCCTGCTTTCCCCCCTGTTTCTTTGGATTATAGCAGTGATGTGAGTAAGGACTGCTACTAATACTAATGCTAGCTCCTCTCTGTATGCCAGCATGTGTTCCAGAAACTCACTGTGTAGACCAGACTGGCCTTGAACTTAGACTGATCCCCTGCCTCTACCTCTTGAGTCCTGGGATTAAAGGTGTGGACCACCACATCTGGCCTCGTTTCTGATCTCTAGTGTTATGTCTTACAAGGGTTGTATTTCCCCTCAATGCTTGGTAGAACTTTAACCATGGTAGCTAGTTTAGTCTGCTGAACTGATTTCTCAATAGCCCTCTAAGGTTTCTCATATTTGAAATCCTCTCCTCACTCTCTCTGTATAGGTCTCCATCTTCATTGTTTTATACATTGCTCTGTTCTTCTATGTCCTGTGCAAATTATAGGAACAAAATTGCTAGCCTTGGATCCTTCCCTTTTATCTTGACTTTTATAAACTAATGAAGGTCTGGCCCTTTCCCACTTGCCTTCAGCCAGGGTGGGCAAAGGACTGTGGAGCTGGGAAAGAGGCCCCTTCATTGTCCTCTTGGGTTTTGGTCAGGTTGACCCATCTCTCCAGACCTGTTTTCTCTTTAATTAAGAAAATTTAAACTTTAGCCTTAAATTTTAATTTTAGTTTTTTGAGACAGTATCTCATTATGTAGCCCTGGCTACTCTGGAACTCAATATAAATGTCAGACTGGCCTTGAACTCACAGAGATCCTCCTGCCTCTTTGTCTTAAGTGGTAGGGAATCTGCTTATAATTTGAAATTATATTGGTTACATGTTTAAATAATATTTGGAGATAGTAGGATAAATAAAACTTATTACATCTAAAAACAAATAAAAAACAAGCACAAACAAAACCTTGTCACGAGTGCTGTCTTCATCCCATCCCTTTTCAGCCTTGGCTTGAGCACTGTAAGAGAGCAATTGGCTCCTGAGATGCAGTCAGTGGTAATGCCTGGCATGTGCAGTATCCTAGGTTAATCCTTAAAACCACAAACAAGCAAACAGATGCGTTGATTTACAACATTGTATTTTAAACTTTTAATTTTGAAGTCAGACTTACAAACAAAATTGCAGTAATACTACACAGACTTTCTAGATTCTCCAAATGTTATCTTCCAACAAAAACACAATGTGATGATCAAAATCAGAAAGTTAACTTAGTGTGGCACTATTACCTAACCTACAGACCTTTTCCAAATTTTACTAAGTGTTCCAGTATTTAGTCCTTTTGGCTCAAGATGAAACCCAGGATGGAACACTGAATTATTGCCCTGTATCTTGAGTCCTCTTTGAAAGGTCCTCCATCTTCTTCGTTTATGACCTGGGCACTTTGAAGAGTACTACTATAGTATCTCTTGGTTTGGGTCTGTCTGATCTTTCCTCATGTTCAAATTTAGATCAGGCTATTTTGGCAGGAGTTGAACAGAAATGATTTTCCCAGCATCATGTCTGAAGGCACTTACTGTTGGCTCATTCCATCACCAGTTCAGGATGATGCCTGACAAGTTTCTACACCTTTCTACACGTTGCAAACTGTGCAAATGTCTTGACTCGTGACATACCTTTGCCCTCTAATTTTTAGTACATTTATAATTCTTGTGTAAAATTGTTTATTAGTATGAAAATAAATTTTTATTACCTTGTAGATTTGTGCTTGCAACATATTCTCTACTGATTCTGATTTGTCTCTTCCTCCTTTTTACAGCATGGGGATCAAACCCTGGGCCTCACTCACACTTACTAGTGTGCTACAACCCCAGTCGTTCTTCCTTGTTTATCTTAAATATAACATATGAAGCATATTGTACCCCCTCACTTCCACTTTGTGCTTTTCTCACCATTATACAAAATGTTTATTTCACTCCGGGCAGTGGTGGCACACACCTTTAATCCCAGCACTTGGGAGGCAGAGGCAGGTGGATTTCTGAGTTCAAGGCTAGCCTGGTCTACAAAGTGAGTTCCAGGACAGCCAGGACTATACAGAAAAACCTTGTCTCGAAAAACCAAAAAAAAAAAAAAAAGTTTATTTCATATCTTGGCAAATAAATAGACCCCATATAGGAAATGGAAAGAGATTATGCTATTTTTTTCTTATCTTAAAATCAAATGCTATCACTCATGTCTTTTTATTTACTTTAATTTTTAATTTTTTATTCTTTTCTCATACATTACATCCCAACTGCATTCCCCCCCCCCCCCCACCTCATCATCTCTTGTTGTTTGGGGATCAATATCTCCCCTTTTCTGTCAAAAAGGAAGCTAAGACATAAGAGGGTTGTAACTTTAATCTCACGAGTTTTACTCATGTTCTCATGCCAGTTTGGTGTGTGGCTATCTATTAGTAGGAGACAAGTATGTTTGGAAGGAGACTGGATCTGTCTGTTCATGAGGCCTGGTAATACATCTCATATCCTTGCACTAAAACCCTTGCATACAGACGATAACTGGATGAAGTCTCCATGTTGCCTTATTGTCCAAGAAAAGTCCTTACTTGAATTTTACCCCTTTTGTTGTCATCAGCCCGCTTCGATGACTCAGGGCACCCAAGGAACAATCCTCCCAGCCTCCAACTTTGATGCTATGAGAGATGCAGAAATTCTCCGCAAAGCAATGAAAGGGTTTGGTAAGGAAAATGGATTGTCTTTTCACACCTATAAGAAAAGTCTGTGCCATAATCAAAGTCCTTTGTCAACTCATACCTCGGTGACATCTGGTCCCCTGGAAGCATTTTCATCCTTACATAAATATCTATGACTCTTCCAGGGACAGACGAGCAAGCAATTGTGGATGTTGTGTCTAACCGTTCCAATGACCAGAGGCAACAAATCAAAGCAGCTTTTAAGACCATGTATGGCAAGGTATGCTTTTTCCCATTTAGTGAGAACAGCAGGATCTACCAGGTCTACATTCATGTCAGACTGAACGCTGTATTTTTACTAATACTGAGGGGGGATGGACAGATAAATGGACTTCACAGGCTCCAATGTGGTCCTGGCTACCTCCCCAGCAGTGTGCCTCAAATCCTTGCTGTTTCTCCTGGCCATGTGCTCATGGTCCATCTCTCCTCTTTTCCTCTCACTTCGCCACCCCCAACCAGATAACTCAAAATCCACCTATCTCTAATTCCTCCAGTCACTGGCTGTAGCCAGTTCTATTTAACTAATATTTTTAAGTCAAGGAACAAGGTGTGTGCAACCAAAGCTTGTACACGTAGGCCTGTTCCTTCCATTTAGCTCTCTAGTAAACAACACAAAAACACCAGTTTGTGAACAAGCTACAAACTAGACTGGGCAGGTTCAGAGACTATTAAAACCCAACTAGTCTATTAATAACCAGATAAATGCCCCATGACTTGACAACTGAGTCTTGCTCTGTCTCATGTGTGTCCTCTGGCGACATGCTCATGGTCACTGCCTCATAGTAACCACCTCCTCTCTCCTTCCTTCCGGGACCTTCCCTCCTCCCCAGGTCCATCTGCGTCTTCCTATCCTCTGCCCAGTCATGGAGTCCAGTCTTTTATTAACCAATCAGAGATGATTGGGCAGCATTCTTTACAGCACATTGGTTAAGACAGTGCCCTAAGGTTAGGCTGCAGTCTGGACAGTGGCACAGAGCTCAGCTTCTGAATACACGCGTACAAGACTAACCCTAGAGTGCGGTTTGCTTTATGTCATCTCTTTAGATATTTATCTTCTCAGTAAGACCAAGATAATAGTGATTATTTACTTCTTTATAGAGCCAAAAATATTTTCTTATACTAAGTAAATATCTGCTTATTTTACCTTTACATTAATTTATGTATTATTTTTGTGCGGATGACTAGATATGAGTATAGGTGTGTACATGTGATCATGCATATATGGAAGTCAGGAGTTAGTTCTCTCCTTCCACCATGTGGGCCCAGGCAGGTGTCTTTTACCCACTCAGCATCTCACCAGCCCTCATTTTGTTATTTTGAATTATTCTTTTTCTAGCTAGACCTCTGTCTTTGTATGTGGTACGGTTATTCAAGTGAATAACACAATGAATTCACCACTGAATTTCATCAGTTTCCTCATTGCTTTGTATATCACATTCACATTTGAAATTTTGACTTTCATAGTGCCAATTCCATTTAGTTTTTTTATATTTTCCTTAAAAGATTTAAGTGAGGGGCTGAAGATGTGGCTCAGTGGTTAAGAGCACTGGCTGCTGTTCTAGAGGCCCAGGTTCTGTTCCCTGCACCCACACGGCAGCTCACAACCCTTTGTAACTTCAGTTCCAGGGGCTCTAATACCCTCTTCTGGCCTCCTCTGTCATTTCAGACATGTGGTACTTAGACATATATGTAGGCAAAACAGCCATACACATATTAAAAAAAATTTTTTTAATTATATTTTGTAAATGATTTATGTGAAATAAGATACAGAAATCCTGTAAACCTCCTTCTCATATGTCATTACACAGGATTTAATTAAAGATCTCAAGTCAGAATTGAGTGGGAATATGGAAGAATTAATCCTTGCGCTGTTCATGCCTTCTACATACTATGATGCCTGGAGCTTACGGAAGGCAATGCAGGTAGGCTATCTGATTTCCTACCATGATTGTGTATTGCTTTATATGTGTAGCCTCACCGAATTTGATACTTCTGAACTTGCAGTGATGGATGAGGCACAGTGACTTGGTATCATTTGGAACACAGCTTGGTTATCTTCTGAGAACGCCCGTTGCTTCTGTGTAATCCTCTCGTTTCTTGTAGGGAGCAGGAACTCAAGAACGTGTATTGATAGAGATTTTGTGCACAAGAACAAATCAAGAAATTCGAGACATTGTTAGATGTTACCAATTAGAATTTGGACGAGACCTTGAGAAGGACATTAGGTCAGATACCTCGGGACATTTTGAACGTCTCCTCGTGTCCATGTGCCAGGTGAGTATAGTATTAATGACTGTTTGTTAGTGAAGGAAACATACTTTATTAGTAGTTAGCTCCTTGGACTATTGGTGTCTTTGTGGAACAACACAGAATGCAGTGGACAGATTTCTTCTAGTTATTACTGAGACTGAGTTCTGTATATCTGACTTTTGTAAGGAATAGAAAAATAACTTCTTTTAGATTTCATGAAATCAGAACCTTCCTGAGGCTCTGTGGCAAAGATGAAGGCGAAGTCTGTGACAGCTTAGCAGTGTCATGTCAGTGTGTTCCACAGTGCAAGTGCCAGAGGGTGGCGGAGCCATAGGAGGAGAGGCAGGAGTACAGAAGAGTACTGCAGTTGATGTAAGTGTGAGCTTTCCCAAATGCGCCCCAGTTTCCGAATAACAAAGGCTTAATTCTGAGTAAATGTGTAGGCCATAAACTCGTTCTTGTTCCCTAACTAGCTCATAACTTATGTAACCCATTAAACTACTCTATGTCTGCCACGTGGCTGGTTACTTCTCAGTTTCATGTCTGTCTCCTCGGAGTCCACGTAGCAAATCCTTTCCCTCGACTGACTGTCTCCTCAGAGTTCCTATCTTTCTACCAGTGCCCTCCCCACCTTATTAGCCCTGCCTTTTGCTAGTAGGCCATCAGCTTTTTATTGACAGGTGATGCTTCCACACAGTACACAAGACATTCTCTCTACAGTTGGCATCTACCTTATTATTCCCCAGGTATACAGAGAGAGGACAGGAAATACTCCAAGAGGGTATTTGGAATAGTATAAAAAGAGGAAGATGAGGCTGATGTATTTGACAGACACACAAAAGACTAGCCCACTGGTTGAGTATCAGGAGTTACTGGCTGCCTGCCTGTGCACAACATGACAGGATCTCAAGGGACCAAGATGTGGAGGAGGGACTCAGAGGAGCCATGGAGAGAGAGCTACAGAAAGCATACAAGATGTGTTGTGGGTATGGGATCGTGTGCAAAGGCTGGAGCTACAAAAATGAGAAAAGGAAACTGTCGGAAAGACTGAATTCACACAGGCAGAGCTGATGAGTGCAAAGCAGGAGAGGAGGTTAGGATTCAAGGATAGCAGGGGGCACAGGCAGAGGTGTTGAGTGCAAAGCAGGAGGGAGTCTCAGTTGGGTTGTCTTTATGCAGGGTTCGTGGCCCATCCGAACTTTTCTCAGGTGGGAAAAGCGAAGTCACTTCTTGAAAATGGAGACTATTGTACTTAAACCCAAGAGACAATTTGAAATTTCTTCCCTGAGTACCTTTAAAGTACTTTTACTTTTATTATTTGTGTTTGCAAGAGAATGCTAGAGGTTTCAGGCCTGGGCTCTGAGCTTCAGCCACCTTTTGAACACATTTTCCTGTGTGATGTTCAGTTACCCTTTCTCGTGCCAAGTACTTCTCAAAAGAGACGTCTCTAGCTTTAAGAAGCACCTTCCCATTTTGTTCCTCAGGTGGGCAGTAGGACTTGCCCTCTTCCAAACCCTCACATGTCAATTTTATTGAGTCTTCATGGTAAATTTATTTTGTTTTTGTTTTTGTTTTTGTTTTCTTTTGTTTCTGTTCTTGGGATTGAATCTAGGGGTTCATTCATGCAGGGCAGACTGCCTACCACTAAGCTATATTCAGCCCACATAATAAATATGTGTATAATAACAATGTAGTTAGATCTGAAATTTTTTATAGTCCCTTCTTAGAGTGAAATGCTTGGTACAAATCAAGTGCTTGCTGCTTTACAGTTTTGTAGGAATGAGACTCTACAGAGCGTTTTGATCTCAAATCCTAGCCGAAGAGAATTACCCTTTTTTCATTTGAAAGATAGTTTACAATCCCTTCCTTGTTAAAGACATCTTGTTGTAATTTAGCGCTCAAAGCTCCGAAGCCCTTACTCTAACCTTACAAAACCCTGACCATATATTCCAAAGTCCAAAACCAAGTGTCATGGAATAGTGATTTGGAAAGGCAGGGCCTTTGTGGCAGACTCGATGCAGCCACGTTTGACAGATCCCAAAGTGACTAGATTGGAGAAAGAATTTCATCTCTAATTCCTGCCTTCCTCTTGCAGGGAAACCGTGACGAGAGGCAGAGCGTGAACCACCAGATGGCCCAGGAGGACGCTCAGCGTCTCTATCAGGCCGGGGAGGGGAGACTGGGAACGGATGAATCCTGTTTCAACATGATTCTCGCCACAAGGAGCTTCCCTCAGCTGAAGGCCACTATGGAGGCTTATTCCAGGGTGGGTTTGAACTCTCCTGAAGATGTGCTGTTCATTTTACGATACGAAAATGCTTAACTCTGACATTTTTGTTTGCAGATGGCTAATCGCGATTTGCTAAGCAGTGTAAGCCGAGAATTTTCGGGATACGTTGAAAGTGGTTTGAAGACCATCTGTAAGGCACTTTTGCACTCTACCTTATTTTGTTTTTCATTGAATGGTTACAGTTGCTATAGTATCCCCAGAATCTGTTCAGGCAGAAACTGAGTGAATCCTGTATTTTGTATATGATTCTATGAGTGATTGATGGTGCGACCAAAAGGATTGTTTGTTTGTTTAAGGTGATTTGGCTTTCATTTGTATATCTTTGTTGAGTACTGCAAGAAGACCCCAGTATATCATAGACCTTTTAATGAATGAGAAAGCTCCAAGGAGCTAATAGTACTACCACAAAACATCTTTTTTAATGTAAAATTAATACATAATTTACTTATTTATTGAGACAGGGCTTCATGCTGTAGATCTAGTTGACCTCGAACTCACAAAGATCCACCTGCCTCTACCTCCTAAGTGCTGGGGTTAATCGCATGCTCTGCTTGTATATATAGCACACTGAGCATCATTTTGAGCCCTCAGAACATACCGTACTATTAATAAACACAGTAAGTGAGACTCTTTAATGTGTTTCTGGTGCCCTGACACCTAGATGTGTGGGAATTCTGTCCATAGATACTACAAGAATAAGAATATTACTGGCACCTTGGTGCTCGCATTGGGGTGCCTGAAATGTGACTGCACTAACTGGAGCTAACATGATATATTGCATGGTGTGCGCCCTCTGCCATCTGTGGACACTCACTTTGCTAAGTAACTTTCCAGTGACTCAAGAGTTCCAAATGCTATTTTCAAATCTTGGATAATCTGTTTTCTCTTTAACTATATTCGTAGCTTTTTCTCAGTCAAATGATATTGTGTGTGTATGTGTATGGTGATGAGACTTGAACCTAGGACCTTGTGCATGCTAAAGCCCTACCACTGAGCCATCCCCAGCCCCCAAATGGTACTCGTACATTTTTACATTTAATTGAACTCTCCCTGTGTGTGAGAGTGTGTGCTATGTGTGTTATGGGCATATGCATGCCATGGCACACACGGAAAATAGAAGACATTTCATGGAGGCGATTCTTGCCTTCCAGCTGTAAGTGGATCTGGGGGATGGGCTTCAGGGCTTTTCCAAGCACTTCACCGGCTGAGTCGTCCTCCTGGCTCTAGAAATTACATTCTTAATGCGAAGTGTTCAGATTCCTGTCGTTTGTTTTAGTAAGATGTTACTTAATCTGGGATACACTTCCTATAGACGTCATGTCGGGAAATGTAGAGAGTCTACATCAGAGCATCTGTTCATGCACGGCAACTGCACCTCACGATCCAAGAGAAAGTAGACTGCTAGCTAGAGGGAGTCCTCGAGAAGTGGAAGTTGCCTATCTGATTCAACTACAGAGATTAATATATGCTGAGGAAAAGATTATCAACACACTTCAGATTTAAAAAAAAAAAAAAATCAAAACCAGGCTTAGAGTAGTGCATGAAGCCACAGAGGTAGACTGGCTGGTCTGGCCAGGACCCTGTCTAAAACATATCTGCCTTGCAGTGCAGTGCGCCCTCAACCGCCCTGCCTTCTTTGCTGAACGACTCTACTATTCCATGAAAGGCGCTGGCACGGACGACTCCACCCTGGTCAGGATTGTGGTCACTCGAAGTGAGGTGAGGCAAGGGGACACTTTCTGTCAGATTTTACTTCATTGTGCGTGGTGATTTCTTCATTGGTCTTGATTATGAAACCCTTAGGAAAGATGTGTCCTCTGTGGGGATTACAGTAGTAAAACAGACTTCCGCCCTCAGGAAAGACAGCACTAAAGCTTTTATATTTGAGAAGGCCTGTGGAGAATATGGGTCTTATGGGAGATTGCTAGTTTTTGTATGTTTGTTTTACTTTTTTAAAAAGAGACTGAGGTCTCATTAACAGTGACTAGACTGGCCCCAAATATTTGGGCTTCAGTGATCTCTTGCCTTGGCTGCATAGTAGCTAGGGCTACAGACATGCGTTGTTGTGTCTGCTTTGCTTTTTTGTTGATATTTTTTTTTTTTTTTGTGGTGCTGGAAATCAAACCAAGGTACTTGTACATGCTAAGCAGTTACTCGGTCAATGAGCTAAGCTTCAGTTCCGAGCTTAGAAAAATCCATTTGGATATCAAAGTTAGCATCCTTATTAATTACAAAATAACCTTTAAATTCATCAGTTTCTACTTTTACTTTTTTGGTTTGTTTTTGGGTTTGGGTTTCTAGGAGATGTTGTTGTTGTTGTTGTTGTTGTTGCTGTATTGTGTTTTTTTTTTCCCCAAGACAGCACTTTTTATGTAGCCTTGGCTGTCCTGGAACTCACTTTATAGACCAGGCTGGCCTAGAATTAACAGAGATCCGCCTGCCTCTGCTTCCCTAGTGCTGGGATTAAAGGCGTGTGCCACCATGTCCAGCTTAATATTTTTAACTGAAAGCAAACATTATTACATAATACTAGAGGAGGTAGATTTGTTTGCTGGGGACAAACAAAATTTGGTGGTTTTGTGTTTTTTTGTTTTTTTTTTTGAGATGGGGTTTCTTTACATAGCCATAGAACTCAATATGTAGACTAGGCTGACCACAAACATATAAAGGTCTTCTTGCTTCTTGAGTGCTGAGATTAAAGGCATGCATTACCACAACCAGCTTAAAATTTGGGTATATTTAAATCCTTGATGTGTGTTTATTCTTACACCTAAATTCTCTAAGCAGAATCTATTCTATTTTTTTGTTTGTTTGTTTAGAGACAGGGTTTCTCTGTGCAATAAAATATACATAATAAAATTTACTATTCAAACCATTTTTAAGTGTACTGTGGTGGTAAATACAGTCACATTGTTGTACATTGTCACATCATCTAGAACTTTTTACATCTTGTAAAACTGAAAATTTATACTCATGAAATAGTCATGAAACAGCCACCCTCTTCCCTCTTCTCCTCCCTTCTGTCCTGAGTTGATAACACTGGGTTCCCCGGGTAGATGGACTCATAGAGTTCCTTCACTCAGTCTAGGCTTTACAGAATTCCTGACTGCATCATGTGTTGGAAGTTGAATTTTAGGGCAGCGTACCAACCCACCATATCTGTGTAGGACTGTGTGTCTGTGTATACTTGCCTTGCTTCTGCCTTTGTGTTTGACAAATGATGCTGCTATGCTTGTGGTACACACTAATCCCTTCAAGGCCCTGCTACTTCGTTTGGAAATTTAGCAAGAAATGGAGTTGCTGGATGATACTATAGTTCTGTAGAACCGCCATTTTAAACACCATACAGCTTTGCACAGTAACTACCCCATCTTACATTCCCATTAGGAATGTACACGTGTTTCCATTTCTTGGCATCTGTACCAACACTCACTATATTATTAATATTATATAAAGCTGTCCTGTTATCAGATAACTAGTGTTTGGAGAATAGCAAATGGTTCTTACATCGCATCTCTCCAGTGCTCTCCATGGCAAATGAGATCTTCAGGGGAGACGGCAGCGCTACTGTGAATGAAATGGAATGTCAGCCATTTGTCCTTCCCCATTCTGATTGTTATATAGTATTAAGACAACAAAAGCATTTTCTCTTAACAGATTTTTTTTCTATCCTGATATTTCTTACAGATTGACCTTGTTCAGATAAAACAGATGTTCACCCAGATGTATCAGAAGACCCTAAGCACAATGATCGCAAGTGACACGAGTGGAGATTACAGGAAGCTGCTCCTGGCCATCGTTGGCCAGTGAGAAGGGTCCTTTTCCCCTTTAAGGAATGAAGCTCTTCAGGACCTATCCTTCCATGCAATGAGACCTGCATGCAGCCATGTCAGATACCACCTGACCAGAGTAGTTTTCTACTGAAGACTGTCAGGGGGTGTGCTGGGTTTGCACATGTTGTTACTGCCTTAATTCTAATGTTAGGTTTTTTTTTTTCCTGTATCCAATCAGTGTAAAAGCCATATCAATGACGTAGTAATGTAATATTTGTAAAGCTTTGCTCTCACTGCTTTTATTTTAATCCGGATTTCAAATTGAATAAAAGTCACAACAATCTCTAATTCTGTTTAATGTTAAAAGAATGAGAGGATGGGAACGGAGTTTGTTAAAACACGCTGTTCTGGTTGATTGCAGAGTGTGATTTTCAGCTCAGGAATAAGCCACAGTAACTCGGGTCGATGGCTGAAGTTTCCTGGTACAAGTGGAATAAAACTCTCAGCTAGTAGTGTAGGACTGACAGGCCATGTAGTGTTCACCTAAATAACGTAGTCTATGCAAGCAAGATTGAAACCCCTCTGCCTCCCAAGGCTAGCTGGTGGCAGCTGTTAGTAATGAATCCCACTGTGTGGTGGGAGTGCCTTGTGGAACACCACACAGCTCTGACAGTGACGTCCTGTGCAAGGCTGGCCTTCTAAGCCACTGAGACCCCAGATGTTACATTATCATGGTAACCAGAATGCTCCTGAGGCAGCAGGAGCTTAACTGGAAGCACAGGAAACTGCCTTCTCCTCTTCCTCTTCCTCCCCATCCACGGCCCAGGCCCATGAGTAACCTGATTACTTCTGTGTCTCTACCCAATTCCCATGGATAAGGGCAAAAGCAAGCACCATTCTACATTTAATTGTCACAGGGAAAATCACTTATAAAAGCCTCTGTTTTCTATCTTGTAAAAACAGATTTTATGTGCACGAGTGTTTACGTGCAAACATGTACATGCACCCAGCCACTTGCATGCCTATTTTTCTCACAGAGACTGGGAGAGGGTGTTGGAAACCCTAAAATGGAAGCTACAGATGCTTGTGAACTATTGTGTGAGTGCTGGTATCTGAACCCAGGTCCTCTGTGTTTAGTTTATTAGAGTAGAGCTTTAATTTTAAGATAAATGTTTAAACAGTAAGTTTGGTCCTGTGACTTTACAGAAACAATAAAATTGTACACTTCTTAAAAACCACAGCTCTTTTGACCTAGAGTAATTTGTATGTTTTTTTTTTTAAAGATTTATTTATTTATTATATGTAAGTACACCGTAGCTGTCTTCAGACACTCCAGAAGAGGGCGTCAGATCTTGTTACAGATGGTTGTAAGCCACCATGTGGTTGCTGGGATTTGAACTCTGGACCTTCAGAAGAGCAGTTGGGTGCTCTTACCCACTGAGCCATCTCACCAGCCCCCATGTATGTTTTTTTTAAAAACAAACTTATTTTTATGGATATAATCTTTTGCCTATATGTATGTCTGTGTACCATGCATGCCTGGTGCCCGAAGAATCCAGAAGAGGGCATTAGATATCCTCAAAATAGAGATAGAGATGGTTGTGAGCTGCCATGTGAGTACTGGAACTTGAACCTAGGTCCTCTGGAAGATCAAGCAGTGATCTTAATCACAATGCCAGCTTTCCAGCTCCTCGGTTGTGTATTTTGGTGGTGGTTGTTTTTTAAAGATTTATTATATTTATATGAGTACACTGTAGCTGTCTTCAGACACACAAGAAGAGGACATCAGCTCTCATTATAGATGATTATGAAGCACCATATGAGCCATCGCGTGGTTGCTGGGAATTGAACTCAGGTCCTCTGGAAGAGCAGTCAGTGCTCTTAACCACTGAGCCATCTCTCCAGCCCTGTGTATTTTGTTTTTTAAAGATAGTCTTGTTTCAGAGTTAGTAGCTGGCTTTGAATTTGGAATCTTCCTGTCTTAAGCCTTTCAAGTGCCAGGCATAGGCATATACTGCCATGTCCAGCCCTGGGGCTTAACTGACATGTAAATGACAAATTTTAAATTTGCTTATATTTAAGTACACAGTATAGTCTTTGATAGAACTAAACTTGTGTAATGTTTTTCACAATCAAGTTTAAACTGTCACATATTTGAGAGAGACAGACAGGGAGTAAACTTAGGGTCTATCTACAGTTCATGTTTCAAGTGTGGGGTGCTACATTGTTGTAAATTGTAGTGGCCACTTCTCTAGAACTTAAGAGTTGAAAGTTTGTTCTCTTGAACAACTCCCATTTTTATGAGCTTTGTCCCAGCAACCATCATTGCTCTGTTAATACGAGTCCTATTTTGTTAATACGAGTCTATATACTCGCACTATAAATGCCTAGCGTATTTAGTTCCTCAAGTTCGTGGTTCATCTGCATTTTAGTATTGTTCCTTTGTTCTTGTGCTTGTCTGTTTTGAGACAGGGTATTACATTGGAGCCCTGACTGGCCTGAAACTTGTTGTATAGACCAAGCTAGCCTCCAGCTCTGTCTGCTATCGCCTCCACAGTGCTGGGACTGAAGGTGTGCATCACCACACCTGGCTCACCTGCATTGTGGTAAATGGAGGGAAGTGGGTAGGATTTCCTTCTTCAAAGACTGAATATTTTGTTATGTATTTACATACCACAGTTTTGTGTGTGCGTACACATACATTCACGTGAGCGTTGTTACATATGCATTCATGAAGTGCCATATATACCACAGTGTGTAGAGGTCAGAGCACAACCTTGTTTTGAGATGGTCCCTTCTCAACTGCTCTGCATGCCACCTCTCTGACTTGATCTTCAAGAGTCCCCAGTCCCTACTTCCCATCCTGATGTAATTTGCAGGGATGGCGGACACGCGCTCAGCTTCACATGCCCTCTTGTGCCTTGATCTCAGATCCCCACTGCTCCATAGCGAGCGCCTGAGTTGTCTGCGTCCCTGCAAGTAAGACTGAATAAGTGAATTGGTTCACCGAGCTGGACTTGGTCGACCTGCGTGCTCTTTACCTCCTTGGGTTGTCTTGGCCATCTTGTTCAAATCTGTTGGTCAGGATTGTTAGGTGTGTACTTGTCACTCTTGATTCGTTTCCTTTGGCCTGTATTATCTGTCCTTGTTCCTTAATACTTTATAGGCCAATCCTTCTATAGGACATTATGAAATAGGGAAGTGTGAATCCTCTTAATTTCTGACAAAGTCAGTAGTGTTTATTTTAAAGACTTATGTTTTGAATTATGTGTGTGAATATGTGTCTTTGTGTGGTATATGCACATGGATGCAGGTGGCCGTGAAGACTAGAGGCATCAGGTGACCTGGGGGTCCCCTAGAACTAGAGTCACTTCTGAGCCACCCAGCGTGGGTGCTGTGAACCAGGCTTGGGCCTCTGCCAGAGCACGTCACACTCTTGTGGCCTGTCACACCAGCCTGTCAGTTACGATTTTGATAGCAATTGCTTAGACCTTGTACATATACTTCTGATTATATTATTAGATATGGCCATTGCTGGGGGCCAAACTTAGCGGTGTAGAGTGTGCTTTGCAAACACAGGAAGAACTTGGCTATGTGGCCCTATCTGGCCTGGAACTTGCTATGCATACCAAGTTGAGAATCAACTTTTTTTTTTTTTAAGATTTATTTTTGTTTCTTCCCTTTGCAAGCACTGACACTCACACCAGAAGGCGGCACTGGACCACTTGGGGCTGGAGTTGCCCCTTGTGTACTGGGAGTTGAGATTGGGCCCGCTGGAAGAGTGTAAGGTCTCCTAACTGCTGAACCGTCTACAGATCCAAGAGTCAGCATTTAAGGTACAGGTATTTTGAGAAAAGATCTAAATTACTAGTTTACTTTTCAAGGGCAGACGATTTTTATATTGCCCAGTATAGCCTCAAACACCCACTCAAGCAATCCTTAAGCAATCCTTTTTTGCCTCGGACTCCCAAGTAGCTAGAACTAGAGACAAGGGCCAGGGCACCCTGCTAAAATGGGAGTTGTTTAGTAAAGACTTTTTTTTTTTTTGGAGACATCTAAGGTTTCTTTCCTTAAAGTTCCTTTTAATTTTATCATTCTATTTTTTGTGGATAATGAAATTAATCGTAAAGGAAAAAGATTTGAAAGGTGGAAAGCTACATTTTAACCCAAACTTGCAAAGGAGAAACACCCAAGGGGCGTGGTTTTCAGAGCACAAGCCAAATTTGCAACCTCCTTCTTTGAGGTGGGGAAAAAACAAGTTCTCGCGAGAGCTAGCTGGTTGCTATAGTTACAGAAAACCAGCGTCTGCCTCAGGTAAGCCAGTAACTCCCTTTTAGGGGCTATAGGTGAAGCTGTTGCTCCCACTCCCCAGATCTTTTTTTCTAGGATTCTGAGCTCTTTCCCTACAGCTAAGACCAGGTTGAAGTTCTCGCTCAGCCCAGCTGTGCCCAAGATCCGGCTTCATCCAGAGCTGGATCCAGTCCCATCTCCTTACTCTATGCTATCCCCAAGTCGATTGGTAGCTGTCCTGCCTCTGAGCCTGTGACTAGAAATGGACGCCTTGTTGAGGGCAAGAACAATAGTTGGGCATTCATGCAAGGTCACAGTTACTCAGTAGGAAAGTCGCCAGTCTCCACGGCTGGGACTGTGGATCTGGTTCTGTGAAGTGTCTGCACCGCGTGCGTGAGGCTCTTATCTGCTTAGCACTGCAAGGTAAACCACCACAGCGCCATCCTCGTAAACAAAACCAATGTCCCGGACAGAGAACGAGCTGAATTCACAGCCACGGCGACTGTTTCTGAGTTGGAGACAATCTTCATCGACTATGAAATGTTCAAAGTGAATGAATAGCCTTGGTAGCTGCTTTAAGAAAGATGATCAGAAGAGAATAAGACAGTGAATGTGAGGGTTCCAAAGTGATTATATGCATACGCTGGGGCAGGGAGGGAGGCACCCTAAGCCAGACCACAGACTAGACTTGCCTGAAACTCACTCTCTTCTTTCTATCTGTGTGGCATATGTGAAGGCTTTAGAGTGTGCCAAGGCATAATTGAAAGCTAGTTCCCTCCCCACTCCCCAGTCATCTGTCAGACTGGCTGCCACAAAGCTTACACCTCTTGGTCTATCAACATATCTCTCTTCCTCACTAGACTTGGGGGCTTATATCTCCTCAGCATCTGTCCCTGTCCCTAACTTAATGCAGTTTTAAATGATTTTGACAGAAATGGAATGGATTAGAATAAAACACTTAGACTCAAAGGTGTATTTGTTTGGCACAAGGAACCCAGATGAGCTAGCTCATATGGTACAGATCCCTAATACATACTTGATAAGAACATTGCCAGTGCCACTGAGGCCCTGAAAGGGCCTGGAAGCATTTGGGTGACAAGTCAGGCTTTTAGGCAAGGGCAAGACTGAGGGAGTCACTGGGAAATGGCATGGTGACTGTGAAGTCTGAAGGCATTACCTGTCCCACATGGATGCACACAGTATGCACAGATGCACAGGTCCTCAGAGATATGTTCTACTTCAGATTTCAAATTTATTTTCAGTAAACACACAAAACAAATCTACGACAGATCTACATATCTCAGTCCTTGTACTTAATTTAGATTCTTTCTCCCATTTGCCTGACTTTTCTCTTCCCTTCCCTTCCCTCCCTCAACCCCAAACAGTCCCACATCTGCTTTCCTGTAATGTGTGTTTAAACCTAGGTGCTGCCTAGGGGAGGGAAGATGTGGTATTTGTCTCTTTTCCCTTGCATTATCCTTCTTTATCCCTCCTCCCTTTGTACCCTCCTTCTACACACCCACTTCTATCTCTTGTCATGTATATATTACATATTTAAATATAAATACTTCATATGAGAGAAAATACACAGATTTGTCTTTCTGAATCTAAGTTCATTATTCTTTACACTTTACTGTATATATAATATATATGGTTCTTTTTTGTATTTCTTCTTCTTTTTTTTTTTCTTCTCAAGACAGGGTTTCTCTGTATAGCCCTGATTGTCCTGGACCTCACTCTGTAGACCAAGCTGGCCTCAAACTCAGAAATCCTCCTGCCTCTGCCTCCCACGTGCTGGGATTAAAGGAGTGTGCCACCACTATCTGGCTAATGTATATGGTTCTTATATAATATTTTCTCCATTCGTCTTGTGAGCTTCCAGGCTGGTTCCATACCTTGGTTCTTGTGAATAGTGATACAATGGACATGAGGTACAAATGTCTCTGTGTATGATGGATAATATGACAATTTTATTTCTTCCTTTTTCATATGTATGGGTGTTTTGCGCGAATGTATGTCTGTGCACCACATAACATCTCTGGTGTCCTTGGAGGTCAGAAGAGGGCATCAGATCCAGTGGATCTGGAATTTACAGAGAGTTGTGAGCCACCATGTAGGTGCTGGGATGGACCCTGAGTTCCCAGAAGAGCAGCCGGTGCTCTTCACCCTCAGCCATGTCTCTCACTTGCCATTATTACTTTTGTGAGGAACCTCCATATGGATTTTCATAGTGGCTGTGCTAGTTTACTTTCCTGGCAGTGGTGTGCAAGGCTTTTCCTCATCATATTTCACTTTGGATTGAAGTAGAAAACCCAATCTTTAAGATGAGTGAGTGAGAGAGAGAGAGAGAGAGAGAGAGAGAGAGAGAGAGAGAGAGAGAGGCGTGCAGGGGGAGGAGGAGGGATGGTTCCCTTGGCAGTCCTTACACAGTGTGCATCCCTGAAGGCCGGGATTCCACCCCTAGCACAGCATACTCTTAAATAATCCCAGGAGGTAGAGGTAGGGGAAATTAGGAGTTCAAAATCAGCCTTAGCTATCTTAGTTTCTTTTTTGTTTTTGTGGTTTTTTCTTTGAACTGTGATAGAATACTCTGACAGTGGTGACTTACGGTGGAAAGGCTTGTTCTTAGCCCACAGTTCCAGGTTACAGTCCATCATGGTGGTGAACCTAGTCACACTTGTCAGCCATCAAAGAGAAGCGTGTGCTGCGGCTAGTGCTCAGCTGGCTTTCTCTCTTCATACAGGAGCCCAAGGCCAGGGAGTGGAGCCCCCAAGACGAGGGAGTGGAGCCCCACCGGAGCTCAGTCTCTCCACTTCAGCATGACCAAAACTAGCTCCTACAGGCACACAACTTCAGGAGTGTAGAGAGTTCTCAAGCTGACAGTACTAACTTTCACAGGGCTAGCCTAGGCTATATGAGATCCTGTCTCAAAACAAGCATACATTTATTATCTATCTGTCTGTCTGTCTATCTATCTATCTATCTATCTATCTATCTATCTATCTATCTATCTATCTATCTGGTGGGAAGGGTTTGTCTGTGTAGCCCTGGGTGACTGGTTTTGAACTCACTATGTAGACCAGGTTGCCCTAGAACTCACAATCCTCCAGCCTCAGCTTCCTGCATGTCAAAGTTACAGGGGTATATGCTGTCACACCTGGACAACAGTTTAGCTTTGAAATTGTCTGTAAAAGTATTTGAAAATATCGATGTAGAGACCTAAGCCTTTGCCGTTCCAAGTTTCCATAGACCTGGGACATAATCTTGGAAGGGAGCCTCCCATACGTGGGAACGTGGGTGGAAGGAACAGTGAGTGATGGCCGTCCCAGTCTCTGCCTTCTGATCATTTGCATTTCATGGACCACTTATGTGTTGAGGGACTTTTAACATCAATTAGTGGAGCCAGGCCTATGGCGACTTCCTGTCCAGCAGCCGAGGTGGCAAAGAGTGGGCTAAAAAGTGGGTTAAGCAGGGATAAGCAATGCTAGCCTGTAATGTGTCTGCAGCTCCTGTGGTCCTGGGTACGATGTTGTCCACGAGGAAACAAACTCATCTGTTATCTTCATAGAGGCCAAAGAAGACCAGAGAGACTTTGACCAAGTGCAGACATGGACCAGACGTCAAGCACAACGAAAATTGTGCACATTACTGTGACAAATGGATATGATTTGGTAAATTGACTCTTGAAAGCCCAGAGTCCCTATTTAGAGCACGGGGACTGGGGGGGTGGGGGTGGGGCAAGACCAAAGTTCTGTGTAATCTCCCTCTAAGCAGAGTGAGCTTCTCAAGGTGTTCCGTGGTGGTAGTCTGTACTCTGCGAGTCATCTTGCGGCATGTCTAGAATAGAATACCTGGCCTTTTGAATGCTAAATTTAGCAAGGTTTAAACAAATCATTTCTGTTTTGCTATGTAATTTCTTCCCCCTTACCCTTTCTTCTGAGACAGAGGTTCACTAGCTGAGCCTCCCTCAAATTCACAGCAATCCTTCAGTTTCAACCTCCTAGTTGCTGAAATTACAGCTCAAGCCACACCATCTGACTTAGAATTCCTTTCTTCTGAAAAGGATCTAAACTATTCCTGCATTCTCCATCTGAGTAATCTCATTTCAGGATCTCAAATAATAGACCTCTAATAACCACTAAGAATTAGGTGAATAATAAAATGGGAAAATATTCAATGTCCTGAAGTTTACAGAGCTGTTGTTTAAAAGGGCATAGTTAATAAGTTGTTTGTTTAATAATGCACATATAAAAATATATACATGTTAACGGGACAGTGGTGGTGCACGCCTTTAATCCCAGCACTTGGGAGGCAGAGGCAGGCAGATTTCCGAGTTCGAGGCCAGCCTGGTCTACAGAGTGAATTCTAGGACAGCCAGGGCTACACAGAGAAACCCTGTCTTGAAAAACCAATATATATATATATATATATATATATATATATATATATATATATATATATATTCACAGAAGCATAAAATATATTCTAAATGTTAATAGTCCCTGCACAATAAAGCCGCAGGATTTTATTTCCCTGTGTAGTTTTTTCTCACTTTTTAAAGATGTATGGCATTTGAAACTGTAACATGATGTTTGTGCCCACAGAAAGGCTTCAAAGGAGACACCCCAGTTACTTTTGTCCGTGCAGAATTCAACCAGACAGTTCTTGGAGACTCTTCAAAAGTCACTGTCTCTCCCGAAGGAACTGCAAAGTACAACTTTACTAGCAACATTGACCTCAGCCCAGATGGAGGCGGTGCCTTAGATGACCTCGCCCACAAGCCTTTATTCTGTAAGTCTCGTGGTTCTAAGTGCCTTGCAAGGAGCTTCTGAGCGCGGAGTCCCGGGGATGGGCGAAGTGCCAGCTTCACCGCCCCGCTCCCGCTCACCCACTCCCTCAGTCCTCCTCCCAATCCTTACCATTGCCAGGCTTTAGGGAGAAATGATTTTTAAGGAAGAAAAACCCAAAGAACTTGATACAAGCTTTAAAATCACCCATTGTTTATTTGACATTCAAGCCTAACTGGGTATCCTGTATTACCTGTGCTTTTGTATATACACCATCAAGAGTGGCCATTTTTCATTTGCCTCTCTGGCTAAATTTTCAATTCCTAGAAATATCTGTAGCATAACAAGCATTCAGAGTCTCTGTGGAGTGAGGCAGATGGAAAGATGAGTGGTTTCTGCGTCTGTGTTTTCCTGGTTTCCATGTAGACTTTATGTCTTTGTAGCTGATGTAATTTGTTGCACTGTTTGCTAGGTCTTTTACTTTGTTTCGTTTTAATCTGCTCTCCCCTCCCCCTTTCCCTCCCTCTCTCTTTCTGTGTATGTGTGTGTGTTGTGCGCACATGTATTTTGGTGCATATGTGAGTGAGGAGGCCAAGGATCAATGTTAGGTGTCTTCCTGTATTACTGTTCACCTTGGCTTTGGAGATAGGGTCTCTCCTTGGCTATCCAATTAGTTCCAGGAATCTACCTATGTCAAGATTGCCCGCCCCCACCCCACCCCTACCCTAACCACAACCATGGCATCTCATATAAAATCATTTATTTGTAGCTTGTTTACATTCAGGATTTAGTTCATTGTCGTCATGGTGGAAAGTATGGCAGCTCACAGGCAGACATGGTGCTGGAGAAGGAGCTCAGAGTTCTACATCCAGATCAGGAGGCAGCAGGAAGAGAAAGAGATTCTAGGCCTGGCTTGAGCATTTGAAACCCCAAAATCCACTCTCAGTGACACACTTCCTCCAACCAGGCCATACCTCCTCCAACCAGGCCACACCTCCTCCAACCAGGCCACACCTCCTAATGCCACTCTGTGAGCATTCAAGTATATGAGCCAATGGGGGGTCATTCTTATTCAACCCACATATGCTTGCCACAGGCTCCCAAGTTTTATGTGGGTGCTAGTCAGGGTCTCATGAAGACTAGGTGGTAGAATACTTGCCTAGTGTGCACTGAGGAAACTGACTACTCTGAAGGGTAGGCCGCATGCCCAGGGTAGCTGGCCAATAGGAAATGTATTCAATGGCATCTTTGGAGATTCATTGTCTCATAATATCATATGAGGGCTTTTTATTATTCTAACATTTTAATTTTTATGTTACATTTTTTTAACCCTACAGGTCCTTTGCACAGACATTATGCCTTCCAGTCTAGTGGGTTTGCTTTTTTTTTTTTATGAGATTGTTGGGTGTGCAAACAAGTGGGTTTCTCTAGCTACATCAGGTTCTTTTGCCTTTCCTTGGTTTCTTTTCCTTTTGCTTGTTTGTTTTGTTCTATTCCAATGTGTTAGTTTTTATTTCATCATATTATATTACAGTACATTATATTATATTATGTATCCTTGGAAGTCTGTTTTCTAATGAGAGACAGAAACAGGGTGGATACAGAAGTGGGGAGAAGCTGGGATAAATATGGGAGGGTGTGGCGGTTTTAATGAAAATGGCCTCCAAAGGATCAAAGGAAGTGGCTTTATTTGAAAGAATCAGGATGTGCAGCTTCTTGGTAGGCGTGATCTTGTTAGAGGACGTGTGTCACCACAGAGGGGTGGGCTTTGAGGATTCAGAAGCTCAAGCCAAGCCCAGTGTCTCTTCCTGCTGCCTGCTGATCCAGATGTAGGACTCTCAGCGCCTTCTTCAGCACCATGTCTGCCTGTAATCCTGCCATGTTTCCCGCCATGACAGTGATGGATTAAACCTCTGAAACTGTAATGCAGCCCCAATAAAATGTATGCCTTTATAAGAGTTGCTATGGTCCTGGTGTCTCTTCACAGTAATAAACGCCTAACTAAGAAAGAAGGGAACTGTAATTGGGATACATTGCATTGGGGGAGGGGGTTCTTCAATAAAGGGAAAGAACTATAGTTAGATAATGAAAACTGATAACTAAGAGGAAACTCATCTAATTGACTCTCATTATTAAATGTTGGACTGAAAAGAATTAATGTTCAAATACCTAAAATATAGTATTCAGATATCTGGAAAACCAAAATGAAAAAAAAAATGCTTCTACTTGGAAGGCAAAGGCATGTGGATCTCTGTGAATTTGAGGCCAGTCTGGTGTATATACTGAGTTCCAGAACAGCCAGACATCAGCGTGATACCCTGTCTAAAAAAAATTAAAAAAAAAAAAAAAAGAAAGGAAGGGGAAAGAAAAGAAAAGGGCTTCATAAGATGAGTTGTACACTGTAAACAAAACCTATGGAACATTTTTTGATTTTTGAGACAGAGTTTGTCTGTGTATCCTGGAACTTACTCTGTAGACCAAGCTGGCCTCAAATTCACATAGATCCTCCTGCCTCTGCCTCCCGAGTACACACCACCACTGCTGGTCTCATAGGGTATTTTTTAAATCAGTGATTGATATTGGAGGGCCCAGTCCATTGTGGGTGGTGTCATCCCTGGGCTGATGGTCCTGGATTCTAGAAGAAAGCAGGCTAAGCAAGCCACGAGGAGCAAGCCAGTAGGCAGCACCCCTCCATGGCCTCTGCATCAGCTCCTGCCACCAGGTTCCTGCCCTGACTTCCTTTGATGATAAACAGTGATGTGGACTGTAAGCCAGATAAATACTTTTCTCCCCAAGTTGCTTTGGTCATGGTGTTTCACCACAGCCACGATAACCCTAACTAAGACAGTAGGCACACCTGTAATCCCAGGACTCAGGAAGTGGAGGAGGAAGGATCAGGAGTTCACGGTCATCCTTGGCTATACGGTGAGTTTGAGGAAAGTCTGAGATACGTGAGGTCCTAGCTAAAAATGTTAATTTCTAAAGAATTTCCAAGAAACACAGTTTCACCATTAGTCCAGGCTGACCTTGAACTTGCAAGTCTTTCTTCCACCACCTCTGTCGTTAATCTTTAATGATAACTATGATAGGAAGCAGTGGTGCTTTCTGATGCTAAGGAGTAGTAGCTTTGTGGCCAGCAGCTGTGTGCATCATGCCTTTACACATATGTTCTGCGTGACTCCGAGGTACTATCTATTCCGTGTAATTCATGGCAGAAAGTTCAGAAGTCACAGAGCAAGTGACTTCCCACTGGCTCCCACTAGTCCCCGATGCACCTTCCTGGATTTCGGGATAATTGTGCTGCTGCTGTTGTTGGTGTCCGTCCTGGAATCTGAAGCCTCAAGCAAGCGTTCTTTTCATTGCGCTATACATCCCATGACAGAATTCACTTTCTCTAACTTAGACTTTGCTTGCCAAGGCTTTGTTGTCTGGTGGAGTGGTTAGAAATGCTCTCATTTTCTTTGCTTTGACTTTTCTAGTAACGGTGACTGAAGTTTTGCCAAAGGAAAAGAAACAGAAAGATGAAAAGACCTTAATTCTTGGCCAAGCTGTGGTGGATCTTCTTCCTTTACTAGAAGGTCAGAGGTATACTCTATCCAAAAGCAAAAAATAGCAAAACTCATAAAACCTACACCCCGTAATGTGTGAAACCCAGCCTCCTTAACTTTGAAGGAGTTTAGTGGAAGATGAAGACATGACTGTGCCATAACAGCTTTGATCTGACCCTTTGTTCTCTGGCTCAACTTGACCTTACAGGAGAGGAGTCATTTGAAACAACGGTCCCATTACACCCTGTGCCTGGGTCACCCTTGGAAACTCCTTTGCCAGGCTCTAAGGTAACCCGAGTTTTAAGTCTTAGTGTTTTCAGCCTGCCTCATAGTCCAGATATAAGGTCCAGGGCAGGTGAGTGCAATGCACTGGTCACTTCCTTTCACAATACTGATGGTGCTGGTTTCTGGTAAGCAGGGACAAATAAACTAAGCCCCACCCCATGGTTTATCACCCAGTGTGATGAACTGACGAGGCAAAGAGCAAGTATTGGCTACTTCATCCAGAAGTATGTTATGGAAGGCTTAGCTATGGAAATGCTTGTTGTTGTTGTTGTTAAATATTTATTTATTTAATATATGTGAGCACACTGTAGCTATCTTCAGACACACCAGAAGAGGGCATCGAATCCCATTACAGATGGTTGTGAGCCACCACGTGGTTGCTGGGAATTGAACTCAGGACCCCTGGAAGAGCAGTCAGTGCTCTTAACTGCTGAGCCATCTCTCCAGCCCTGGAAATGCTTCTTGAGCTATGTGCCTGTGGGTTAAATTACATATGACAGTATACTGCCCGAATTACATATGACAGTATACTGCCCGCCCGGGTAGACATAGCAGCTTGCCTCTGGTTTTTTGTTTTGTTTTCTGAGACAGGTTTTCTCTGTGTAGCCCTGGCTGTCCTGGAACTCATTTTGTAGACCAGGCTGGCCTTGAACTCAGAAATCCACCTGCCTCTGCCTCCCAAGTGCTGGGATTAAAGGCATGCACCACCACTGCCCAGCTTGGTTGAAGACTTCTAATTCAATAGTGCCAGCCAACACCATGTCCTGAATTTCAGAATGTGAGACTGCACTGCACTGGAATCTCTGCAGTGGCACCCTATAAACATCTAAGACACAGCATTCTAACCCTGAACTCACGCTCTTCCCCTAAACTTGCTCTTTCTTTCCTCTTAGTGTCTCAGGCCCATGGCTTTGCCCATCCATGAAATTACATGACAGGATCTAAGTGGCAGCCACGGATCCTGACGACCGGTCTCCCAGTCCAGCCTCATTAGAGCCTTTATTCCGTTTCCCTACTCGATGCTCCTTACCGCAGCTTTCATCGGGTCCTGGGCATAATCTTGGCACTTGACCTCCCCCCTCCCCCACTCCAGCCTTCCCGCTGCTTACACAGTAACTTAAAAGCAAATCTGATTACATCGTCTCCCTGCCTAGTGTGGCTCAGGACTTATCCACTGTGTGCGTCACGGTCCAGATCCGTCTCCCAGTTGATTGACGTGACTCACGGCACCTATGCATTTCGTTCCAGTAACCCGAACTGTGCCCTTACCTCTGCCTGAAGGCGGCACACTGTTTCAGCCCTTTACTGTAACTTTTCTTTGGACCAAGAATTATTATTTTTTTAATTGGATATTTTCTTAATTTACATTTCAAATTGGTCTCCCCTTCGGAAACCCCCTAATCCCTCCCCCTCCCCCTGCCTCTATGAGGGTGCTCCCCCAGTCACCCACCTACTCCTGTCTGCCCACCCTGCCATTTCCCTACACTGGGGCATCGACCCCCTTAGGCCCAGGGGCTGCTCCTCCCACTGACGTCTGACAAGGCCATCCTCTCGGAGCCATGGGATGGACCTTGAATTTTTTTTTTTTATTTCCCTTGTTGATCCAAGCCACAGACTCCTTGATATCCTGTGAAAGCAGGATCTGATAGCGTTGTTTCCTCATCTTCTACAACCCAATAATTAGTTATCCTCTCCCTCTCTGGTGCTTCCCAACAGCAGTATTCTGTGCAGGACTTGTCATAACTCATTAAACTGTAATATGAGTTTCATAATGAAAGGGAAAGTGTCTTCTTCTTCATCACCAGCACATTATTAGCAATCAATACACATTTAAAGGGCCAGTGAGATGGCTCAGTGGGAAACACACTTGGGTGCCAGGGGACCTACATAGTAGAGGGAGAAAACCAACTCCCATAAGTTGCCCTCTGACCACCTACCCATTCATATAAGTAAATAATAATTTTAAATATATAATTTTAAAATTGTAAATGCATATTTAAACCTTTTATTGTATTGTGTGTGAGAGTGTTAGGTGTGCGTGTACACACACACACACAAAAACACTTGAAAATATCTTACTATAAAACACTACATTTAAATTATAATAAATAATCATACAAGAGTGAGTATGGTGATACGTGTCTTCAATCCCAGCACTTGGGAGGCAGAAGCAGGTAGATCTCCATGAGTCTGAGGCTAGGCTGGCGTATATAGTGAGTTCCAAGCCCACCAGTGCTACATAGTGAGGCCCTGTATAATGATAGCAACGATGATGATGATGATGAAGGTATAGAGATGATGGAGATGTAGATGGCTTATGTGTAAGGACCCAACTGCAAATTCCTAGAATCCATGGAAAGCCAGACATGAGCCTTCATATCCCAGTGGAAAGTGAAAACATATCCAAGGTTGCCCTTTAATCTTCACGTGCTCACAGTGGTACATACATGCCTGAACACATATGCACACACCCCACATATTCATAAAGTACAGGCTAGCAAAACAAAAGCCCTCAATCCCATTTCTCAAGTGCCTGCTAGGGACACCCAGCAGGGAGCCAGGGACACCCAGCAGGGAGCCATCCAGTCCCTCCTAGCCATATTTGAGTTTGTGCTTTACCTCACTGTGAAATGACTCTAGCTCACTGCAAGATTCTCCAGCTCTTCTTTTGACTCTTTCTTCAACTTCTTTAGAAATAACTGGCGTCATCTTGAGCAGTGGTAGACGATAATAAAGAGAATGAAGACCCATGTCAATTTTCATAAGCGTTGCTTTATTTTATTATTTTATTTTATCTTACAGCAATGCAGTCTTGATGTGAAGGTATTTGTGGCCGAGCCCTTATTGACCCCAGCCCAGGTCTCAGCGAGCAATCTACTGAAGGTCACACTGGAGGCCGCCTACTCTGTGCCCGAGTCCTTCATACCAGTAGGGCCTCAGCAGAACTACATGGTCGGTCTGCAGGTCCCATCAGTCGGAGAGGTAAAGCCCTCCTTCCAGGTGTTCACAAGGGCTCAAGCAAGCCTGCACCCTGGGCTGTGTTCCTCCCTGCCAAGACTGCATTCAAACTCACTCTACCAATGGCTAAGATTTATTTTAGGCTTAAAAACTAACATTTGGTTTTGTCTTACATTTATGCCTTCATATTTCACATATATAGTACTCCTGCTCCTGCCGCAGCCTGAATGTGCCTGTGCCGGCCGGCGGCTTAGAGGAGAGTCTGGATGATCGCTTTTCTATCCAGGACAACCCTGTAACTGCACATGGCAATCCATGCCTTTTTCTGCTCCCAACTTCAAGTTTCTACTATTTCTCCCTTCTGTGAGCTGTTGAGATGGCTTAAAGAGCAAAGCTACTTACTGCTGAGCCTGATGCCCTGAGTTTGATCCCTTGGACCTACAGAGGGAGAGAAAACACCAGCTCCCAAATGGTCATCTAACCTCCACACACATCTGTCTGTGCACATACGTTTTCCTTACTTGTGCACACACACACACACACACACACACACACACACACACACATAAGGAAACAAGTCAAATACTTTTTAAGAGAGTTATTTGCATTTTATTATCTTTTCTATCACCCACAGAGTTATACATTAGCACAAATAGAATAGGGGTCACGGGCCCCTATATATAGAACCAGATAATCATGGAAATAATACCCAGAATTCCGCTGGGAAAAGCTCTAAGCAGACTTTTTATACATTCCAAAGCCCTCTCCAAGTGTCCTCACATCTGCATTTATTATTTTAGAAGGACTACACTATGATATTCAAGAATGGAAATCTGAAGCTTGGAGGGGAAAAAGAACCTGTTCCCCGGCCTAAAAAATGGCCCATTGCTAACATTCTAGCTCCAGGAGCTAGTAACATTCCTGACGAATTCATTGTGGGGGGTCCCTATGAGGAAGAAGAAGGAGAACTCAACCACCCTGAGGTGAGAGAGACCTGTTTTTATGATAAATACAGTGTGTTAACAAATTATAAACCCTTTATGAATCTGAAATTGATACACACACACACACACACACACACACACACACACACATCCCTGTCCGTTTGTCAAAACTGGCTGCATGTCAAAACCGAATATCACTTAATTCTGCAAACAGAGTACTTTGTATTCAATTTTCTCTTAATATACATTTGTTTCTTTTTGAGTTGATAAGTATGTTATTCAGTTGTTACTATAATGAAATACTCAAGATAACCAACTTATAAAGAGAAAACGTTATTTTGGTTCACATTTGGAAATTTGACTCCACGATGGATTGGCCCCTCTGTTTTGTATCCAAGGAGCCCGTCAGTAGGCTTCATTCCTAAAGACTCCATTCCTACCAGTGGTACTACTCTTGGGGCCTTTACCACAGAGGTCTGTGGGAGACAGTCAGCCTCCAAACTATAGCAAGAATAACATAATTAGAAATTGATTACATAGTTAAAGTTAAGAAGTGTACAGTGAAAGTCTCTCCCATGTATGCATCTTCTTCCTGATTCTTTTCCTTCTTGGTACCTTAGTAGTTATTCTGCTGTGGTTCCTCTAAGATGCCTCTTGTACCTACAGAAGAAGTGCAGTGACATGAAGACTAAGAGACGGAACCTGTCTCTCAGTCCTGGGAAAGAGGGAAAGGGAGTTAGATTTCAGAAGGACTGACTTACCAAACTAAAATAAGTATTTAAAAGAAAACAGTAGAAAGTTCCTAGGTGACTACATTTATATAGTCTATTTGATGGGAAAATGCCTTTCCTTCTTCTGATGATGACTCCAAAGGCGGTGAAATAATATTCACACACCATTATAGCAAAATTTACAGCTAATTTTTTTTCTTTTTCTTTTTGGTTTTTCCGAGACAGGGTTTCTCTGTGTGGCCCTGGCTGTCCTGGAACTCACTTTGTAGACCAGGCTGGCCTCGAACTCAGAAATCTGCCTGCCTCTGCCTCCCGAGTGCTGGGATTAAAGGCGTGCGCCACCACACCCGGCTACTAATTTTTTTTCTTGATGCTGGAGAGATGACTCAGTGGTTAAGAGCACTGGCTGCTCTTCCTAAAGACCCAGGTTCGATTCTCAGCACCCACGTGGGGGATCACAACCATCTGTAAATCCAGTTCCTGTAGATCTGACACCCTCTTCTGTTTTCCCTGGCCGCCAGACACACACACAGTGCACAGACATACATGCCGACAAAGCACCCACATACATTTAATAATAATAAAAAATGTTGGCAGTGTGTGGGTGGGTGAGGGAACACCATCATAGAAGCAGGGAGAGGGGTGGGATAGGGGGGTTGGCACGGGGGTCCGGGGAAGGGGATAACATTTGAAATGTAAGTAAAGAAAATATCCAAGAAAAAGAAAAAGAAAACAATGTTTTTTCTTTAGGGAATCCAGACTTTTGGTAAGTATTCAGTCATATTATTTTCAGAACTAGAACATATCAAGAAGCCACTCCTACTTTTCTGGTTTATTCCACAGTATGGTTTTTGTTTCTAGACAAGGTACAGAATATGCTTTCTCACATCAGGAGCAGGGAAATATGTCAGTTTTTCCTCGTGTATCAATAGACATTACTGTATTTTGATACTTCCCCGTCATTTGTACAGCCATTATAGAGCTTGTCTTGTTTTACTTCATAGTCTATCTGGGGTATTTTTTTCACATCAGTACATAAAAAATTTTTTCTCCCTTTTTTTTTGTGGTTTCTATATTATATGACATTGATTGGACTTACTTACTTACTCCCTTACTGGTGGCAATCAAGATTTTTTTAGTTTAATTTTTTCTTTTTATTTCAAAATAGGGCATAGAAAATGATAGAAAAGTGATTGCAAATAATTCTTGTACTAGTGGAAGAACATCAGGAGAAACATTCAGAAAAATAATTACTGAAATGAAGATTTTGAATTTATTTATTTATTTGTTTATTTATTTTGTTTATGTGAGTATGCTGTAGCTGTCTTCAGACACACCATAAGAGGGCATTGGATCCCATTACAGATGGTTGTGAGCACTTGCCTTCAATCTTGGCCCTCAGGAGGCAGAAGATCTCTGGGTGTTTAAGTGCATCCTGGTCTACATAGTGAGTTCCAGGCCAACTGGGACTACATAGTGAGATCCTGCCTCAAAACAAAAACAAAAACAAAAACCTGAAAATAAAATCTGTAAAGGGTTTTGTTTTTTCTTTAAAAAGTGGAACTGCATCTCCACATTTGCCTAGGTTGGCCTTGAACTCATCTTCCTGCCTCAGCCTCCTCAGAACTAGGGTGACAGAGATGCACTGCTGTTTGCGGCCCCTGAAAATGTTTTTAAGATGGTGGCAATGGTTTGTTGGTTTCGTTTCCTACAAAATATTCTGAGCCAAGCAACTCAGAGAGGAGGGGAGTGCTCAGCTCACAGAATCCAGGATGTGGTTTGTCATGCCAGGGACACTACAGGCGTCCTAAGAGAGCTGGTTACATCCCATCTGTAGTCACGAGCAATGGATTTATGCACACAGTCTCCTGCCCAGCTCCTTTCAAGACTCTACTAAAAATGAATAAGTGACACACTCTCTTGGAAATCTTTTTTTTAAAAGCTCCTCCGTGGTTTTAATGTACATCCTGAATCGAGAATCACTGACTGAGGTTATGTGCATAAACACTTGGCGTTCAGCAGTCATTGCATCAGTAGGTTCTCTCATAGACAGAAGCAGTTAGTTGCAGTGGGCGTCATATACAGGAACGCTCACAGACTGACAGAATGCAACCGGCACACAGAGAACAGAAACTTCCATCTTATTATTTCACAGGACAGGGAATTTAGGAACCAAGCCGAATGCACGAAGAAGAGGATTGTCTGGGATTTGGAAAGCCGCTGCTTCCTCCATCCTTTTGCCGTTGCAAGGTGGGAACAGCAAAGGACTGCCCCCAACCACCTGGGTCCCCGGGGATCAGGGAGGGGATTTCTTTCTTCAGCCTGTTTACATTTGAGTTGAGGTCGTTTGAAACTTTCTCTTCCACTCTGTCTGCATCCGCTTAACATTTTGTTTATCTGCTGATAGCAGAAGCCCTAGTGTTGGAGACTTCGCCAAGGTGAGCATTTCTTTTCCACTCACATAAAATAATTCTGGAACTGATTTGCACAGCCTTTGCTCTACCTCATTGGTCAAGATTGCTAGAGTGCGTGCTTGCATGCATTGCTGCCATTATGTCTCTGCGGCGTATGCACTGTGTTCATGGGCAGCAGAGAGATGAGGCAGGGAAGCCATGGAGACATGCAGCTGGTATTGGGTCAAACTTCAGGAGTTGTTTATTTTTAGTTTATTTAAGCACAACATAATCTGGTGAGAACTATTCTTGTGAAGATCAACTCAGTCCCCACGTGCACAGCAAAGCATTACCTAAATCTCTTTGAGGAGCAAAGCAAGCAGAATACAGATCAGACGTGACTGCATTGAAACTGTTAAGTACCTGTGACACCTTCCATAAAGACAGGTTCTACAGATTGACTAAGAAAAACAAATTTACAAGAAGGGTCTGCTGCTGGCTCTGGATTTTGAAGAAGCCACTAGACTAGAAAATGTGTCCTTTCCACCCTTCTGGCAAAAAAACACACTTTTCACTCCTTCCCTTGGAATGGTCTTGTGTGTACTTAACACGCCAGGTCCCCTTAGTGCATGCCCATGGGCACAAAGTTCTGCATGGCCCCTGAGTTTGGCTAGAGAGCTGTCCCAGCAGTTAAGAGCACTTGTTACTCTTGCAGAGTGCCCAGGTTTGATTCCTGGCATCCATATGGTAGCCCACTGCCTTCTGTAACTTCAGTCCCAGGGAATACGAAGAGGCCATCTTCTGACCCTTGCAGACACTGGGCATGCATGTGGCATACATACATACATGCAAGCAAAACACTCAAATGTGCAAGGTTAAATCCAAAGGGTTTGCTGGAGCCTTGGCTTGCCCCAGAAAGTGGTCAAAGGGAGTGTATGTGGGTTCAGAAGCGCACATGCTGGTGGTTTAGATGTTATTGGGGTTTTGTCTGCCCTGCCCCACATGCCCTCCAAGAACCTTCCAGTAAACTAAAAACCCCTGTCTATATCTTATGGGTCATCTCTAGATGAAATCGATGCTAGAAAATACATTGTTTTAGTTGGATACATTGTCACCCAGCCCAAATCAGCATATCATTACTAAGGAGAGACAGGAGGCTTGGTACTCTACAAATGACTGTAGAGTCATATCTGTCTCTGCTACAGTAAGATGGTTACAGATGAGGAACCATGTGTGTGTGTGCATGTGTCAGTGTGCCTGCCATCACAGGCCTCGGCTCTGGCTTTTAAAAACATTTTTCCCCAGAATAGTTTAATACTTATTAACAGTAATAAAAAGAGTTGGACTGGTATTTCAGAGGTGTGCTTCTGGTTCCCTACCTGGTCATATTGATGGATTTGATTTTACTGAGGATAAACTGTTGCTCATATTAGTTTGAGCGCACACTTGTCCATTAGGCCACTTAAGAATAAGGCAAGGGTGTAATTGTTCTAATTTATGAGATGTTTGGGTGTTTTCCTCATGGTCTATGGATTTGAATCTGTGACTCAGTACTTCGCTTCTCTGTAACATTTAGCGTTTCTTATCTTCTCATTAATGCACATGTACAGCCTTTCTCCACAGGTCAGGGCTGCTGGCTGGTTTTCTATCTGAGAAAAAAAACATTATTTCTCCTTTTACAGGATAGCCGTAGTGAGCACAGGGAGGTTTTTGACTGGGTATGAGACTCACTAGCGAACATGTTTGGTGGGGGTAACAGCACAGTAGAAGCTTTGGGCAAGCCAGGGCCTGCCTCGTGTCCAGGGTCCATAGCTGGGGATAACTTGACCCCACAGACATCACGGATGACACTTGCTTCTGAGTTACCATGCCTTCAATTTCATCTGCATCAAATTTTGTGAAGCCCCATTTCCTCATGTGTGGGATCAGAGGACAACCTGTTGGGGGTCTATTTTCTCCCACCATGAGGGCCCCATTGAGCCACTGGCCCTCTTTAATGTTGGTGTTATAGTTGAAGAAATAGGAATTCAAGGATTAGGGTTTTTTGTGTGAGGTTTGGCCCTGATCTGTTCAGGAGCCAGATACAGTGAGTATTTGTTGTAGCCATGCCTCAGGCCCCTGGGTAATGTCTTCTCTTGCCTGCCGTCTTTGTGCTAACCTAAGAGCGTCTCTCAGGATGGGACTCTGTTCTGCTGCTGCTCTCAGCTGAAGTCTGTCCTTCTGCTGGAGTCCTGTTGCTGTGGCCGCAGGTTTGGGGGTGGGAATGGCTCTGTGTGTTTTAGTGGCTTTGGATCCTTAGCCTGTTGTTCTCAGAAGGGTTCATAGTTCTTCTTGCCTCCTTCCCAAACTTTTGTGAGGTAGGGAAACTGGGCAGAGGTAGAATTGTGTAGCTGACTGTCTTCTCAGAACACAAAGCTCTGGTAGTTTCCCTTAGAGAGCAAGCCTTTCTCACGAAAGACACTCCAAACTGTGGACACCTTTAGTCCCCACTGGGGATGCAGAGGTAGAACTCAAGTCTGTGAGTCTGAGGCCAGCCTGGACTACAGGGTTCCAGGTCAGCCAGGGCTGCATAGTGAGACCCTGCCTCAAACAAACCAACCCCAGTGAGCATTGCAAGCCGTTTACTTTCCACCCCTCCTTGAAGCAGGAGGTGTTTCTCCCGCATGGCTCCTGCATTTAGAACAGGTATCACTTATATCTGGGTGCCCTGGAATTTTTTAAGTCTTAGTCTCAAATAATTTGTAAAATTTGCAGTTGATGTTTGTTTGTTTGTTTGTTTGTTTTCCTGGTACTGTACTTGCCTTTGCTACCAGTAAAGTGGATCTCAGCTCTGATCCACCTCTCCAAATTTCAGGTCACAATTTTCCCTTTACCTCAATTCTCTCATGGAGCTAAGGGGAAAAAGTTCAATTTTCAATTTGACCAGCTTTTTTCTTGCTGTAAGTACAGCAAAGACACTTTATAGCTGTGTCTGAGCTGGAAGTCCACTCAACCACAGTAAAAATAAACATGTTTGCCAACTTTGGGATAATTCACTCGACATTTATTTATTTATTTATGATAGATTTATTTATTTATTTATTTATTATCTATAAGTACACTGTAGCTGTTTTCAGACACACCAGAAGAGGGCATTATATCTCCATTTCAGATGGTTGTGAGCCACCGTGTGGTTGCTGGGAACTGATCACAGGTCCCCTGGAAGAGCAGTTAGTGCTTTTAACCACTGAGCCATCTCTCTAGCGCCATAGACACGACATTTATAGTTCAAAGAATTCAAACATTTTTATATCACTTACTTAATGCTAAAATGATAAAATACTCACCCAGAGCATCTTCAGGAAGAAAAAAGGTTGATTTGTGCATCATGGTGGGAAGTTAGGAGCTGAGACGCTGATGGTGCCAGGGAGCAGAGGCAGATGAAGGCTTATTCAGTTAGAGACCTCAGCTCTCCAAGTGCCACCAACCACATTCAGTCAGTGTGGGTCTCCCTTGTGCAGTTAAACCTGTCTAGAAACATCCTAGGGAATATATCCAGAGTTGGTAAAGTCCTGCCAACTTGACGAGATTAACCATTTCAATTTTCAGTGTGTTAGCTTATTTAGACGGAGTCTCCCTGTGTAGATGAGGCTAGGTTGACCTCAGCTCTCCGGCTTCTGTCTAGCAGTGTTAAGATTAAAGGCATGCACCACCTCCTCAAACCTCCCCAGTGGATTGTTTGGTTTTGAAACAGTGTCTTTCTGTATCCCAGACTGGCCTGGAACTCGCTGTGTAGCCCTCAAACTTGTCCTCTTGCATTAGCCTCTCATTTAAAAAAATAATGTTTATAAAGCTATAAACCTAAGAAGGTTTTTAAAAAATGAACTCCCTGGGCTGGAGAGGAGACTCAGCTCTTATGACAAGCACTGTCTCTGCTTCCAGGGGACACTTGCTCAGTTCTGCCACCCACATCAGACAGCTTGCGACTGCCAGGAGTTCCAGATCTAGGTCATCCAATGCCACCCGCAGGCACTGCACTGACATACACATAACCCACACAGAGACATGCACATGATTCAAAATAATAATTAAAAAAAAATCAGTAACGTAGCCAGGCATGGTGGTGGACATCTATAATTCAGGGTCTCAGGAACTTGAAATAGAAGGGTTCTAAGTTTGAAACCAAGCTGGGCTATACTAGTGAACTGTCTCACAAGCAAACATAAAGCCATCTGCCTAATAAGACAGATATTCACTGCCTTTGTTCTTGTCTCTGTCTCTCTTTCTCTCTCACTTGCACACATGTGCTTGTGCACACATGCATGCACGCGCGCGCGCGCACACACACACACACACACACACACACACCAACGACATGTATTCCATTACTTTTTAGGCAATAGATTTTATTTTTAGTACTTACTTTGAACTGAACCCAGGACTAGACAAGCACCCACTTGACCAACTGAGCCATGTCCCCAGATCATTTTACTCATAATTTCCTAAAACAGAAGAGCATTCCTTCTAAGCTCTGCTGTTTGCATTTGCTGACAGTGCTGATAGTTTTTAATTTGCAGTTTTCAGAAGCGAATTGCTGATTGCCGACTCTGGCCTGTGGAGATCACAAGAGTGCCTTTGGTCGTTATGCCAAAAGCCAAACCAGGAAAACTTGAGAAGGTAAACATGTGGCTCCCTAAAATAAAATGGGTGTGGTGGCTTCTGCCTGCGGTTCCCAGCACTGGGAGACCGAGACAAGGATCATTTTCGATCCAGAGTTGGAGAGAAGCCTAGACAACAGAGAGAGCCTTCCCCTCAAGTTTTTAAAATTAGAAGTGACCTATCAAATCAAGTCTGTGTCTCTGTGTCTCTGTGTCTAATCCAATCTTAGGTGGCTGTTTCCCCTCATGCGACCCATTTGTGGTTCTTTGTCTAGGACTGTCTTAGTGTGTGTACTTATAGCTCCTTTCCCAGGGAAATCAGGATGATTGGCCACTGAAGTTCCCTGTGGCTCACAAATACTTGTTCAAGCCTTATTTTCAGATATTTCCTTGACCCTGTATTACATCTTACCATAGGTAACATAAGAAATACTCATTTTTATCTAGGTCAAAATGAGTGATACAGCTCAATCTAGTTAACCTAGACTTACCTACCAAAGACTGCTTGTTAAGTAATAGGATTCATAGATAAACCACAATCTTGGAAAGACAGGATTTCTGTGAGCCTGGAACATGTGCTGTATCATTTTTCCTGTCTCTGTCTCATCCTTACTCCATGTGTGTAAATTCCGTGAGGGTAGGGGTCACTCAGTAGTCTGCTTTTATAGTCTGCACAAACCCAGCATGACACACAACTCCTAGCAGGCCCTTATCAAACATCTAAGTTATTTAATTTGGTTTTGAAAAGGCATTTTTTTTCTATAACAAAAATGTTGCCACCATAACAAACAAAAGGCACTGCTGGTCAGGGTGGAAACTCATCGGTCCCCTGTGGAAATCAGCTCGCATGTCATAGCTGCACCACTTCTGAGTATTTGCCCAAGAGTCCAAGTCAACACAGCCCAGAGATGCTGGCCCATCGGGTTATTACTGCACAGTTCACATCAGCAAAGCATTCATCCACAGAGGAACGGCTTTAAAGATGTGGGATTCTCCTTTGGTACCATGATCATTTTAAATGGCAGTCTACTGAATGACCCTCGTGGAATTTATACACAAGGAGGAATAAAGAGACTTATACAGGAAAAAATGATACAGGCTCATGAAATCCTGTCTTTCCCTGCTCTTTAACTCAGAGCTTCCCACTTGGGCTAGACTGGCTAGCTGGCCTGCTCTGGGATCTCCTGCCCCAGCCTACCCAACACCAGTGTCGGGATTCCAGTGGGTTGCTCCCCATGATCAGCATTTATGGGTGTGCTGGGGTCCAGATTTCTGTCCTCATACATGTGGGGGAACCACTGTGTCCCCTGAGCCATCCTCCAAAGAGTTTTTTTAAATTAATTTATTTATTATATGCAAGTACACTGTAGCTGTCTTCAAATACACCAGAAGAGGGCATCGATCTCATTACAGATGGTTGTGAGCCAACATGTGGTTTCTGGGATTTGAACTTAGGGCCACCAGAAGAGCAGTCAATGCTCTTAACCGCCGAGCCATCTCTCCAGCCCCCCAAAGAGTTTTTAAATAAGGAAGCCCTACTCTAAAACAGAATAGTTATATCAGCGTGTAACTATTTCCTTCTTTTATTACAATATATAGTGGTTAACATTCTTTAGATATCAAAGCCATGAAATGTTATGATGGAAACAAAGGATGTTTTTCATCTCAAATCGAACAGTTATTACAGTAGGCAAATTTAAAGAGATTACTTTTAAGCTTGGAATTTTTGTTTTCTCTAAAATTTGATTTTCCATTAACATATTTTATGGCAAAATGACATTAGAATGTGTTTGTTGGCAAGCACTTCATCTTTGCAGTGAAAGTTTGCATGGAATTGGGTCTTGCAAATACAAGGCAGCCTTGTTTGTGGTCCTTAGTCGGTGGCAGGAGTTGCTGACTAAGGAAAGTGCTCTTTGGAACCTGGATACAAAAAGAGACCCTTTCTCAGCAAAGCATGACCTATCAGCTAAGAAAATATGCCAAAACATGCTGGTCAGAAGCCATAATAAAGCTCTGGAAGGTTCAGAACTCTGAAATACAGTCTGAGCCAGGACATTTGATTATCTTAAATTCTGTTATCTTTGTTTACAAAATTTTACTTTTCTCCTAAGAAGTGATCTGCTGAAATGGACTTTTTGGTTGAGTATTTATAATATCAATTCAGTTGAATATATGTTGACTTGGCTACAGCCTTTACCTCATTAACCCTGCTAATATGTGTGACCTCGGTGGTTGTTAAACTCACTCTAGAAATAACACCAGGTCCTAAAGTGTCTGTCACTGAGCAAAGGTACACAGCTACTTGCTTAACAGAGCTTGTTTCTAGAACAAATCTAAGATCTCCGAGTCTGCACTCTACACCATACGCCCCTCTGCTCTGTAGCCGTAACAACTCTTGCTCATATTCCCTTAGATCGATGATGAAAACCAGCTTTCCTTTCATGGTGTGGCTTACATCAACATGGTCCCACTCCTGTATCCAGGAGTGAAGAAGATAAGAGGGGCTTTTCATGTGTACCCCTACCTGGATGGGACAGTCTTCGAAAAGGTAAGAAGTTGCATAATCTTAATTTATTGTCATATGTGTATTTGATTGCATCTTTACCACTCAGGTCTTTGCAGTGACATCTAGAAGCACTTAGTATACGGCATTCCCCACTGTGTACTGTAAACAGAGGTTTCTCTCATTAAGGCTGAGAGAAGCAGTTGTCTTTGGGTTATAGACATACATGTTCAGACGTCATTTCAGTTCTATGTCAATTTAGCTCCTTTATGACTTTCCCAGGCATTGATTGCTAACTGCGTTTTTTAATATAGACAGGGTTTCTTGTATGTAGCTCAGGCTGTTCTTGAACTTGCAAGTTTTCTGCCTCTGCCTCCCAAGTGCTTGGGATTATAGGTCATGCTCATGTTTTGTTTTGGCTTTGTATTTTGTTTGTTTTTGGTTTTTTTGGAGACAGAGTCCCACTGTGCCACCCTGGCTGTCCCAGAACTTGATCAAACTGGTCTCAAACTTAGAGATCCATCTGCCTCCAAACTTCTGGGATTAAAGGTGTACATCACCAGGGTACACCATGGTAATGTGATGATGATGGTGATGAGTGCTCTGTTTGCCTATACACCTACATGCCAGAAGAGGGCATCAGATACCTTTACAGATAGTCATGAACCACCATGTGGTTGCTGGGAATTGAAGTCGGGACCTCTGGAAGAGCAGTTAACTCTTAAGTTCTTAACTGCTGAACCATGTCACCAGACCCTATCTTATTATTTTTACTTGTGTTGGCAAGAAGCTCAAAGGGTGGAGGTACTGTCAGGCAGGCCTGACAGCCTCAGTTTGATCCCCAGATCCCACAAGATAACAGGGAAGCACTTCTCTTAAGAATTGTCTGCTCACTTCCATAATAGACACACACATGCACACTTAATACAATTAATTTACTTGTCTTTTTATTACTTAAATCAATCCTTAAATTTAAATATATTTGACCATATTTTTTTCCTCCCCTCAAGTCCTTCCAGATCCTCTCCCTGTCCCCTGCCTACCTAACTTTAAGTTCTTTCCCAAAGACAAAACAATACAGCAAAAGCCAGAAACAACAAGGAAACAAAATAAAACAACATCCAAACAGAAAAACAAAACAAGCCCACCAAACTGTAACTAAATAAAAGCACACAAGAAACGGTGAAGTCCATTATAGTTGGCCAAGTAGTCCTGGACATGAGACTTGAGCTGGAGTGGCTGGCATATGACAGCTCAGTTGTTAACCCTCACTATAGTGGCCAGGTGTTCACTCACTCACTCACTCACTCACTCACTCACTCACTCATTCACTCATTCATTCACTCGTTTAAAAAATATGACAAGATAAAATATAATAAGATAAAACAAAAGCTATCACATCCAAGTTTGAAGGATAAATCAACAGAAGGAAAAAAGCCCGAGTGAAGAAGGCACAGGAATGAGTCTCATTTGATCACACACTTAGGAGTCCCATAAAAACACTAACTGTCATTATGCATATATGTGTGTGTTTATCTATATATGTATCTGCTTGTATGCATGCACTGAGACATGCTGTAGACCCATGCAGGCCCTGTGCATGCTGCCTCAGTCTCTGTGAGCTCATATGAGCTTTACTCAAGTTGCTTTTGAGGGCCTGGTTTTCTTGGCGTGTCCATCACCTCTGGCTCTTACATATAATATACTCTTTCTGCCTCCTCTTCTGCCAGGTTCCCTGAGCCCCGAGGAGAGGGATTTGATGGAGATATCTCATTTAGGGCTGAGCATCCCAAGGTCTCTCACTCTCTGTGTAATGGCTGACTGAGGGTCTCTGCATTTGTTCTCATCTTCTGCAGAAGGAACTTCTTTTTTTTTTTTTAATTTATTTTTTTTTATTAGGTATTTTCCTCATTTACATTTCCAATGCTATCCCAAAAGTCCCCCATACTCACCCCCCCCCATCCCCTACCCTCCCACTCCCCCTTTTTGGCCCTGGCATTCCCCTGTACTGGGGCATATAAAGTTTGTAAGTTCAAAGGGCCTCTCTTTCCAGTGATGGCCGACTAGGCCATCTTTTGATACATATGTAGCTAGAGACAAGAGCTCCGGGGTACTGGTTAGTTCATAATGTTGTTCCACCTATAGGGTTGCAGTTCCCCTTAGCTCCTTGGGTAATTTCTCTAGCTCCTCCATTGGGGGCCGTGTGACCCATCCACTAGCTGACTGTGAGCATCCACTTCTGTGTTTGCTAGGCCCCGGGATAGTCTCACAAGAGACAGCTATATCTGGGTCCTTTCAGCAAAATCTTGCTAGTGTATGCAATGGTGTCAGCGTTTGGAAGCTGATTATGGGATGGATCCCTGGATATGGCAATCACTAGATGGTCCATCCTTTCGTCACAGCTCCAAACTGTGTCTCTGTAACTCCTTCCATGGGTGTTTTGTTCCCATTTCTAGGAAGGGGCAAAGTGTCCACACTTTGGTCTTCGTTCTTCTTGAGTTTCATGAGTTTAACAAATTCTATCTTATATCTTGTGCATCCAAAGTTTCTGGGCTAATATCCACTTATCAGTGAGTACATATTGTGGCAAGATGGCTCAGTGGGTAAGAGCACCCGACTGCTCTTCCGAAGGTCCGGAGTTCAAATCCCAGCAACCACATGGTGGCTCACAACCATCCGTAACGAGATCTGACTCCCTCTTCTGGAGTGTCTGAAGACAGCTACAGTGTACTTACATATAATAAATAAATAAATCTAAAAAAAAAAAAAAGAATGGGAGAGAGATTTAAAAAAAAAAAAACAGAAGGAACTTCTCTGATGATGGCTGTGCAAGGCACTGATCCACGAGGAGAGCAGAGTGTCCTTAGAGCCACTTTATCACTATGCTTTTAGGGGTTTCACCTTTCTGTTTTTAGATCAGTATTATTTGTTTTTACTCTAGGTCCTGGGCTATCTAGTCTCTGGTTCTTGGTCACCCAAGCAGTGTCAGGTATAGGTTTTATCTCAGGGAGTGAGTGACCTTACGTCCAATCAGTTATTGGTTGGTTACTCTCACAAGCTCTGTGTCAACATTGCCTTAGTATATCTTGCAGGCATTACACCATTGTAGATCAAAGGGGTTTAAGTTATTTTAATGATAAATTCCTATAAGTCTGATAGTTATGTATTTATGTATGTATATATGTATGTATGTATGTATGGTTATTTTTTAGATAGGGTTACTCTGTGTAACTTTGGCTAGCCTGGAACTCTCTCTGTAGACCAGGCTGGCCTTGAACTCAGAGATCCACCTGCCTCTGCCTTCCAAGTGCTGGGAATAAAGGTGTGCGCCACCACTGACCGGTTGATTTCTATTTTTAAAGAAGAGTCTGCTACTCACTTGGTATGCAAATGAATGGTGGATCTTCCATAACTTTATTATCAAAAAATAACTGTCCTTGCAATGATTGCATACTGCATTTTTATTGTTAAGTTTTGCAGGGGATTGCTTTCCCAGAAAACATGACAAAAATCAGCTGTGATTTGAACTATGCACACCAAGGTTTTATCACTCCCTTTAAGCTTACCTTATTCTTCCAGTTATATTTAATAGTAGCACTTAGACAAGTATTGTTTCTTGTATATAAATGAGCTATTTTACTTGAGGTAATTCAGGATTATGTTTCAGAGAGGAAATCTTCCTGATGCCTACAGTTGTGCTAGCAGAATCAAGTGTGGCTGCCACATTACATACAGGCAGGCCGCTCATTTCTAGTGGTGACTCTATGTGCTCTTTAAGGGAGGGGCCCAGCGAGGGTCGTCAGGGCTCTGTGCTGGCTGATGAAAGGATCTGAGAAGCTGTCCCCCTGCGGGGCAGGCCCCTTACCTATAACTCAGTCATTGTTCGCTTGCTTTGCTTGCTTCTTTTCAGACCAAGTGCTTGTTCAGCTTATTCAGGGACACTGGGCACCATTTGGTCCAAAATAATAAAGCAGGGGGACTTAACTCTCCACTGTCCAAACCTCTCTCCAAGAATCTGAAAGAAGAGAAACCAGGGAAAGACAAGGACACAGAAGGACGGCCTCGGCTTGGAGAGCTGGTAGGCTGGAGACCGTATGTACAGACGTTTGCACTCATTTCCTCATCTGGGACATTGTAGTGATGTATTTCGTGTCTTATTGTCCCCACTACTATGAAGGCCATGAAACAGTCCACACTCTGATGTTTCTTTTTGTTTCAGCAAGCGCCTAGTATAAAATCACAGAGCTCAGACACCCCTTTGGAAAGTGAAGCCCCCCTGAGCCACAACCTTGAAGGACAGGTAAGTACCTTCATCATTTCAGAAACTAAACTCTCCCAGACTCTCACTGAGTAGCACAGCTTCCTTGGAAAATGCTAGAGGTGAGACTTGAGTTACCACAAGTGCTTGCTTATGCGTAATCTACGACCTTGGGCAAGCTTGTTCACTGAGACCTCAAAGGGAGTTTGCACTAGACAGTGGTTAGGCTCCTTCCAGAATTAAACTGGTTTAATTTTGTTTTGTTTTTCTGTGCAGAGGAAAGAGGAAAGAGTGACATGCATTTAAAATAGCTCCAATAGAAGTATGAATGAGTTTACCAGGCATGGTGGTGTGCCCTGAGGAGGCAAGAGGATCTCTGTGAGTTCAAGGCCTGGTTCACACAGAGAGTGCCAGGCCAAGCAAGGCTACATAATAAAACCTTGTCTCAAAAAAGAAAATAAGTAAAAAATTTTTAAAAAGTATGTTCAATGGGAGTCAGTAGAGTAGAAATTTCCAAGAACAGCCATGAAAACGCTTTCTTCAATGAGCTAACCACTATTGCTACATTCCTTTCAAATTATTGTCCCATGTAAAATATTTGAACCACAGTTTCATACACATACTTTTACTCAGTGTATTGTAAGTAATATCTGATGTTACTAAAAATATGTCATTGCTGCCTTTTTATGAGATTAACTAGTAATCATGTCTTTGCAGCAATACATAGAAGCGGGAACATACATTGTCCTGGAGATCCAGCTGGAAAAAGCCCTGGTTCCAAAGCGGATGCCAGAGGAACTGGCCAGAAGGTGCAGGGCGCTTATTCTCCTGTTTGGTACAGTTTAGAAATGAAGAAGAGGCCACTCATTTTTTCCCCATAATGTAATTTTCCCTGTCCTAAGCAACAGTGTTGTTGTCTCTGTTACAGATGGAGTTCACTCCGCTATTGTTTCTTCATTGGGAATATCATTACATTTTTTTGACATGAGCAAGAAAGTATAAAACAGGCAAATTCCCACTGTCTGGAAGTATTTTCACACCGTGCTGTCTGTCTGGGAGTTGCTTTAAGGCCATAGATGACACGTTCATGCGCATGCATCACATATCCACACATGGAGATGACACGCTTATACACACGCATCACATATCCACACATGAAGTTCTTGAAAACTGTGTTTACTGCACTATCACTTTGTTTATATGTTACTATTTCAGCAGCAATTTAAATTTGTTGGTATATAATGTTCCAAAGTGTTCTCATATCTTTTTTTAAAATCTCTGTATTTATTTATTTTCTTAGTAGGCCTTGCTAAAGGTTTGTCTTTTTTTTGTTTGTTTGTTTTTAATTTTGTTTGTCTGTTTATTTGTTTGGGTTTTCAAGATAAGGGTTGTGTGTGTGTGTGTGTGTGTGTGTGTGTGTGTGTGTGTGTGCCTGGCTGTCCTGAAACTCACTCTATAGACCAAACTGGCTTCAAACTCATAGAGATACACCTCTCCTGCCTCCTGAGTCCTGGGATTAAAGGTGTGCACCACCACTGCCCAGCAATTTCATTTTATGAGTATTTTGCCTGTATGCATGTGTGTGTGTGTGTGTGTGTGTGTTTGCATTGTAAACTAATATATGTACATGTGTGTATGGGCATACTCATTCATGTGTGTGCTGTGTGTTTGTGCTGTACATGTCTGTATGCACATGTGTGTGTATGTGTACTTACTCATGTACATGTGTGGAGGCCAGAGGGCAGCCTTCTTCAATCACTCTCACCTTATTTTTTTTTTTAAGTTTTAATTGTTATTGTGGTGGTGGTAGTGTGTGTACACTCCATGTTGCATGTGTGATCAGATTACAACTCCGTAGAGTTGGCATCCTCGTTCCCCCTTTACATAGGCCTAGGGATGGAACTTAGGTTTCAAGTTTGCACTGCAAATGCCTTTATCCCCGAGTCATCTCCATGACTCACCTTAGTGTTTTTGAGATGGATTTTTTTTCACTCAACATGGAACTTCACATTTTAACTAAACTGCTCCCATGCCCACCCCTCCGCCCACAGGTGAGTCACGTCCTGACACCTGGCTTTTGTATGGTGGTGCTTCTGCATATGAGATGGGATTCAAACTCGGGTCTTCTGGCTTGCACAGTAAACGCTCTTCGCCATTGAACCGTGTCCCCAGCTCATTAATTGAGCACTATAATATGGTTACATTAGAATGAAGGTCAGCCCATAAGATCCCTCTGCTCTGAAACTACCAGTGGAACTTCATCACACCCTGAGTAAGGTCCTTACGAAGGCCCACAGTGGCCTGCACTTCAGTGTCCGCTTTGCCCTCCACCCTTCAGTCCAACCATACTAAGATCTTTGCTTTTCCTCACATGTAAAACTCATTTTTTGTTATTCTTGTTTGTTTTGCTTTTTTTTGGTAGAACATAATTTTAGAATACTCAACTGTTAACATTCAACAAACAGAATAATTTTTCTATGATATATTTCATTGTTATGTCTCCCTTTTCATTTCTGATTTTATTAATTTGGATAGTTTGTTTTGTTTTTGAGACAGAGTCTCACTATGTAGGCCAGGCTGGCCTTGAACTCACAGAGATCGACCTGTCTGTGCCTCCTGAGTGCTGGGATTAAAGGCATTTGCCAAATACTAAGCTCGCATCTGCAGCAAGCTTTACGCTAGCTGCTGCTTTGCCTGAAATAGCCCTCTCTTGGACATCACGTGACTTCCCCTTCTCTTCCCTTGGGCCTTTGCCCAGATACCCTCAGTGAAGCCTTCCCCGGTGAGGCCTGAGCTCCAACACAGCTCTGCCTCCCCACATCATTTCCTCGGGCACATGCTACTACCATATTTACGTTAATAGTTTTCTTTCCCTACCAGAATGTAAACCCCATGAAGGCAAGAGTCTTGTGTTGTTTATTTAGCTCCATTCCCAGGCCTAGAAAAGCTCTCGATAGACAGTAGGAACTCACTGTATATTTTGAAAAAATTAATAATATTATTTTCAGAGAGGATGGTAGGAGGCTAACAAAGTTAGAAGGCGATTCTTAGCTACACATCATTCCAAGTCTGTAACATCTTTACTATTGTCTATTAAGATAAATAAGATTAGAGTTACTAATCATTAACAGTCCTATACAATTATTTAGGTCCTATCAAAGGAAAGTTAAACTTGCCCAATTGAGGATCTCAAGGCTGTAGAGTACTTTTGGATAGGAATCTGAATCTAAGGGACGGGAGCTGCTGGACTCATCCCTTGGAGACAGAAGAAGGGTTCTTTCTTCTGTTTTCTTCTGCTTTGTCTGTTTTTTGAGACGAGGGCTGGAGAAGCCCAGACTGACTCAAACTTGCCATATAGATGAAGCTAACCTTAAACTCCTGGTTCTCCTGCTTCCATCTTCCAAGTGCAGGGTCACAGTGCACAGCACCATGCCTGGTCCTCCTTGTAGATTCATTTAAGATTCCCTAGAAAGAAAAGGTAAGGATCTTGGCACGTGTTGCTTCATAGAGAAAAGCTATAGAGAGATGAGGCTGGAGAGATGGCTAAATGACTAAGAGCACTGGCTGCTCTTCCAGAGGTCCTGAGTTCAATTCCCAGCAACCACATGATGGCTCACAACCATCTGTAATGGGATCTGATTCCCTCAGCTAATGTGTACTCATATAAATAAAAATAAATAAATCTTAAAAACAAAACAAACAAAAACAAAACCATGTTTCATCCTAGGTGGAAAGGAAGCTTCATTTTCCAAGTCTGTGGACTTCAGAAACACACAGAGGGATACCCATTATTTTCTAACCATTAGTCCAGAACCAATACTTTAAAAAAAAAAAAGTGTGAGCATAAAACCAGTCCCAAATCAGTACCGTCTCATATACTGTCCTAGGGTTCAGATCTAGGGTTTTATGTGAGAAAACTCAAATCCTCCAATGCAGTAGGGAGATAGACCTCAGATCTCCCCCACACAGACTCTGGGGAGATAGGAAAGAACACAGGCCTGCAGATAATCGAGCTTTTGTTGTGTTTGTTCCTTTTCCTGATACAGGGTCAAGGAAATGATACCCCCGAGGCCACCTCTCACTCGCCGGACAGGGGGCGCTCAGAAGGCAGGTGTTAATGCCAGGGCGAAACTGTGGGTAACAATGCATTTGAAGGCAACACAAGCTCTTCAGTGTGGCTTCCTGAGGTGCAGCCAAGTGTGTGTGTGTGTGTGTGTGTGTGTGTGTGTGTGTGCATCTGTGATCAATGAATCCTGTGCAGTGTGTAGCCTGGTTTAGTGGAAAAGGACAGCTTAGTGCTAACCTGGTTGGGGACTTTTAGTCCACGATCTGTTCACTGCTGGTCCTTGGTTGTTTTCTCAGGCTGTGAGTGACTACCACACGCAGATCAAGAGCATTTCTAGAGCCATACTCAATGAATACTACCGCATGTTTGGGAAGCAAGGGCCTAAACTGGAGAGTGACATAGACAACGAGACCATGGAGGAGCGGAAGTGTCAGCTCAACTATGAGCTCAATTGCTCTGGAAAGTACTTTGCTTTCAAAGAACAGCTCAAGGTAAAGCATGCATTTCTTTAAGTTTTCTATCAGCCAGTGGAACACCCCTCCCCTCGACACACACACACACACACACACACACACACGGTGAAGCATGCATTTCTTTAAGTTTTCTATCAGCCAGTGGAACACCCCCCCCGACACACACAAGGTGAAGCATGCATTTCTTTAAGTTTTCTATCAGCCAGTGGAACACCTCTCCCCCCCCCAACACACACACACACACACACTCATACACACAAACAGACACACAGACACACACAAGGTGAAGCATGCATTTCTTTAAGTATTCTATCAGCCAGTGGAACACCCCCCCGACACACACACACACACACACACACACACGGTGAAGCATGCATTTCTTTAAGTTTTCTATCAGCCAGTGGAACACCCCTCCCCCCCCGACACACACACACACACACACACACACTCACACACACATACACACACACACACGGTGAAGCATGCATTTCTTTAAGTATTCTATCAGCCAGTGGAACACCCCCCCCGACACACACACACACACACACACACACACACACACACACACACACACACGGTGAAGCATGCATTTCTTTAAGTATTCTATCAGCCAGTGGAACACCCCTCCTCCCGACACACACATACACACACACACACTCACACACAGACACACACACAGACACACAGACACACACACAGACACACACACACACACAAGGTGAAGCATGCATTTCTTTAAGTATTCTATCAGCCAGTGGAACACCCCTCCCCGCCGACACACACACAGACACACAGACACAGACACACACACAGACACACACACACACACAAGGTGAAGCATGCATTTCTTTAAGTATTCTATCAGCCAGTGGAACACACCCCCCCCCCCGACACACACAAGGTGAAGCATGCATTTCTTTAAGTTTTCTATCAGCCAGTGGAACACCTCTCCCCCCCCCCCCCAACACACACACACACACACTCATACACACAAACAGACACACAGACACACACAAGGTGAAGCATGCATTTCTTTAAGTATTCTATCAGCCAGTGGAACACCCCTCCCCCCCCCCGACACACACACACACACACACACACTCACACACACATACACACACACACACGGTGAAGCATGCATTTCTTTAAGTATTCTATCAGCCAGTGGAACACCCCCCGAGACACACACACACACACACACACACACACACACACACACGGTGAAGCATGCATTTCTTTAAGTATTCTATCAGCCAGTGGAACACCCCTCCTCCCGACACACACATACACACACACACACTCACACACAGACACACACACAGACACACAGACACAGACACACACACAGACACACACACACACACAAGGTGAAGCATGCATTTCTTTAAGTATTCTATCAGCCAGTGGAACACCCCCCACCCCGACACACACAAGGTGAAGCATGCATTTCTTTTAAGTTTTCTATCAGCCAGTGGAACACCCCTCCCCCCCGACACACACACACACACACACACACACAGACACACACAGACACACACACACACACACACAAGGTGAAGCATGCATTTCTTTAAGTATTCTATCAGCCAGTGGAACACCACCCCCGACACACACACACACACACACACACACACACACACACACACACACGGTGAAGCATGCATTTCTTTAAGTATTCTATCAGCCAGTGGAACACCCCTCCTCCCGACACACACACACACAGACATACACACACACACACTCACATGCTCAGTAGTTTCTGCTTGGCTAGGTGCTCTGGGACAGAACATGAGAAAGTGATCCACTTCTCATGCAGTCTCGGATGCTATGTGTTTATTTCAAATGAGAGCCTGTGAGACCCAATCCTCACTTGAGGCTGGGTTGGACTTGAGAGCAAACTCCACACCCTCCACTAGCAGAAGTTATGTTCTCGGGCACTATAGCTGATTCTCCGTATCCCTCACTCAAGCCTCTGTCTGCAGAGTGAGAGTGGAGAGCTGGTGCTGCACATCTGTAATCCCAGCTCTCAGCAAGTGAAGGGTCAGGAGCTCAAGGCCAGCCTTGGCTACATAACAAGTCTGAGGCTAGCCTGGATTCTGGGCTATAATGAGATCTTGTCCAAACAAAAACAAACAAACAAACAAAATAATCCTGGTCTTTTAAAATGGTAATGGCTAGTATTTATGTTCAGAACTTTTTTTTTTTTTTTTTAGTTTTGGGGATGAGTTATTTTTGAGCAATAAAGTAATATCACATGGGATTATTATGAATATTGATATGATGGTGTTTAGTATATAACCTGACTTAGTGAGGGAAAAAGAAACTGCAGCTGTCAGGCCATACCCAACATGCTGAACTTATATGTTATTCTCCCTATATCTATGGTGTATGTGTTCTAAGATCCCCAGTAGATGTTCAGAACTGTGAATAAGCAGCTAGAGAGATAGCTCAACAGTTAAGAACACTGGCTGTTCTTCCAGAGAACTAAGTTTGGTTCCCAGCACTCTCTTGGAGGCTCACAGTCATCTGTAACTACAATCTCAGGGAACCTGATAACCTCTCTGACCTCTTTGGGCATCAGACATACATGTGCACAGACATATATGCAGGCAAAATATCTATATACATAAAATAGAAATACATAAATGGCTTTAAACTGTGGATAGTACTGAAGCTTGTATGTTTTTCCCTGTATTTGTGCCTATGATTTTTTTTCACTCAAAGGAAGCACTTTATGGCTTCTCTTTGGTGTATCCAAACTGGCTTCATTCCTTGCTGGTGCTTTGGTGCCTTTATTCTGTTCAGTAGGGACTATTAAACACACATGATATGGAACCTTGGCTGTCAGTCTGATAACTTGTCTATTGAGTGCTTAGTGCTTGGTATCCTATACAGTATGAAATGCTAAAGAGGCACTTTAGATCCAAGGAGCTGGACAGTGTGAGACCTCTACATCTACCCAGAACACTGATCAACTTAAAGCTTATGAATTGTTCGTTTCTGGAATTTTCCACTTGTTTCCAAACTGGAATTGGCCTTGGTTAATGGACTGCAGCTTCATCCAGACTACTGTATTTGTGTAATTTTGTTTTTTAGACAAAGTCTGGCCATACAACCTTGGCTGTCTTGAATTATACAATGGGCCCCTGTACAGTTTTATGTAATTTCAAACTTCTACTTCTTTTTCCTTTGTTCAGCTTCTCAGTCGCCATCTGAAGTATGATGGCAAGACTGGAACTATGTATTTACTTAACAAATAAGGAAACTGGGGTACCAAAATAGACTAGATGACGCTGGCTGATGGTGATGCACTCTTTTAATCCCAACACATGGAGGGCAGAGGCAGGAGGATCTCTGTGAGTTTGAGGCCAGCCTGGTCTACAGAAGGTAATTCAGGACAGCCAGGACTAGAGAGGTGTGTGTGGGGGGGATTGTCCAAAAAACACAAACAAAACAAAACAAAACAAACATACAAGCAAAGAATAGGTGAAGTGGTACAGTTACAGTGTTTAAACCAGAGTCCTATTCTCTAGCCTCACAGACCTTTCTCCATGACACCGCACGGCTGCTGAGCAAGACACAACTCACAAAGTTATTTCTCAAGGTTATTTCAGCTCTATGACCTTCTTCACATGGTATGGGCACTGTCATTCCTCTGCTAGTGATGTTGCAAAATCTCAAAAAGGATTTCTTACAACCCAGGCCTGAGGAACATGTCTTTAAAACTAGCACTTGGGAGACAGAGGCAGGAGATGTGCGTTGAAGAGCACCGTGGGCTGCAAAGTAAGTTCCAGGCCAGCCTGGGCTACATAGTGAAACTGTCATTAAATACATAAATCCATTCAGAACGTGTTGACTGGGGAGCTGTTAGTCCATGGAGAGCCTCACAGTTAACAGGGAAGTTAACTGACCATCACTTGAGGTCCTGCTGAGTCCAGTATCAGAAGCCCTAAGGCCTGGGTGTCGCTACACTGCTGAACGGCAGCATCAGAAGGGAATGTGTGTGTCTTGCAGCATGCTGTCGTAAAGATTGTCAGAGAGAAATACTTGAAGACAACAGCATTCGAAAGCCAGGAGGAACTGCAGACATTTATCAGTGAGCTGTATGTGTTCTTGGTAGATCAAATGCATGTGGCCCTGAACCAGGTAGGTGTTTACAACTGAGCGCCCACCCCCTCAGAGGGCAGCAGGGCTTCTTTCTAAACATTCTTCCTTCTTTGCTCATTTTCTTCCTTTATTTAACAAACATGGGTGAAGTAGTCTGTTCTGTACAGGGACTGTTAGTCTGTTTGGAGGGGAAGGGACATGTTCCTTCAGTTTCCTAGAAAGATTAGTTCTCCAGCTTTAAAGAACATGACATGGGACTGGACTGGTTGCTCTTCCAGAGGACACGACTTTGATCCCAGCATCCACATGGTGGTTCATAACTGTACCCTCATCTGGCCTCAGACAAGACATGCATGCACACACACACACACACACACACACACGAAGAATAAAAGATTTTTAATGTGACAGATTTGTTAAATAAAAGCTATGGAAATCATAAAATGAAACATTATTTTCTGAATGTGCGCAAGTCTCAATTTTTCTTCAGGATAATAAAAATAAGGAAAAACTGTATCTTCGGATATTTGAAAAGGCATGTTTGAACTGCTGCTGTAAAGATGATGGTAGCAATTAAGATATGCCTTTAAATTTTTAAATTACGTTTTTGTTTATTTTGTGTGCCACCGTGCACTTGTCCAGGTCCCTCCTTCCCAGGGACCAGATTGAAGTCATTAGGATTGGCAGCAGACTCCTTTACCCACTGAGCTCCCTTGCCAGCTCGGGCGTGCATTTTAGTGACCACCGACTGCTTTGTACCCATGAGTCTGTGCCTGTCTGCATGCTTGCGTCTCACCTGCTTTTCTGCATTCCTGCAGGTAGTTAATTGTCACTTGGTGTGACAAAAGCAACTCTCTGAGCAGCCGAGGCACCTCATGGCCTCTGTCTTTCATCTTCTGTCTTTCTTCACTGCAGTCTTTCTTTCCTGACCTTTCCTCATATGCTTCAGTCTTCTCGGAATGGATGAGGCAGGAGAGCACAATGCTATAGGATTAGGGAAGTCCTACTTGGGCGTAGGCGTGGCTGGCATGTATGATTTCATATGATTTGTTTGGAAAGCTTTTGACAGTTGACATGAGATAGGAATGTTTGTGTAGTAGAGAAGTCAGACTCGAGACACAGATGAGGTCTTTGCTACTTTGCTGGAGGGATGTCTCTACAGGGGCGGGCCAGAGCTTTCTGCAATGCTGGGACCTCTCAGGGAAGGCTTCATAGAGGAGCTGGACCTTGAGCTGGGCCTTCGAAGCTGCAAACATCTCCAGGTGGAGGTGTTTGCGGGCATTGAGTCACCAGGCTTAGGAGCTCAGGAACACAACGTACACATTTCTGTATAAGCCGCAGAGTTCAGGAGGAGATGCAGAAGCTGTCAACAGTTGGAGAATCAGGACTCGAAGCTGGACCGCCATTCCTGATGAGAGCTTTGGGAGGGTGGAGGAGAGGCCTTGAATGCTTCACAAAGACAAATTCCAGGGTCAGAGGAATAGCTAAGCAACTGTTGAGAGCGCAGGATGCTCTTCCAGAGGACCTGGGTTCAACTCCTAGCACCTACATGGTTCACAAGCATCCATAACTCCATATCCAGGTGAACCTGATGCCCTCTCTGGTATCCATGGGCACCAGACACACATGTGGTGCACAGGTATTAGTAGGCAAAAAACCCATACACATAATTTTTTTTAATTTAAAGTTTTCCCCCTTTTCCCTATTAACAGGAGTTAAATCAATTACTCATACTGGGATATAGTTTGATTAGATTAGTACTTTTTACTGAAAAGGACTCCCGTAGCAGTTACAGAAGCTGGCTTTGAGGTGACGCTGGTGATGTTGTCTGGTTATTATATACTAAGGGAAGAGGAGTCAAGGATTCTCTTTCAAAGTATTTATTTTCATTCTATATGTGTAGGTGTCTTGCCTGCACATATGTATGTTTGATATGTAGTGCCCATAGAGGCCAGAAGAGGGCATCAGGTCCCCTGAAACTGTGGTTGAAGCTCACAGGTGGTTGTGAGCTTCAACCATGTGGGTGCTGGGAACTGAACCCAGGTCCTTTACTAGACCAGCCAGTGCTCTTAACTTCAGAGCCATATCTCCAGCCCTGAGTCAAGTGTTCTTAAATTTAGGGCTTGGTGACTGAGCATTGGTGACTAAGGAACAGAGCAGAGCATGAGTAGATGTGGGGGGCAGAGGGAGATACTAGGTTTATTTTTGAACATCAGCACCAGTGGGCCTTTGCTTAAGAGAGAGCAGTTTGAGTTAGAGATGAGGTTTGAGGAGTCATGTGGCCGGAGACACAGCTGCCTGAAAAGAAATGTGAAGAAAGACCAGGGGCTTTGGCAGTAGATGCCTAGGAAGTGTCCGTGAAGGGATGGGTGAGAGGAAGAGATGACAAGGGAACAAATGAAACTTCAGGAAGCAGGAATGTGGGGTTGCTGGAGCCAAGGAGAAAGAATTAAAAAGAAAACAGATGCACATTGTCCAAAACTTAGGGACTGAAGAAAAACAAGTCTGGAGAATTTTGTTGGATCTAACAATAAGGAGATTATTGTCAAACTTTCCGTGGGAAAGTTTCTCATTTACATTTACACTGGGAAGATTCAAACTAAAATTAATTGAGGAGTAAATATGTTGATAGGAAATAATATACATTCAAGAAGTTGGACAAAGGAACATAGAATCTAGAAATTACAAGGCTGCTCGCTTTAAAGGGATCATGAAAATAGGTTTGGCAAATAAAGTGGGCAAAGTGGAAAAGTTAAAACCAAGTGAAGGATGGGGCGTGGTGACACCAGCACCCGTGATGCCAAGTGAGGCAGGGGGATAGCCATGAGTGGAGGCCACAGTGAGTTCCAGGCTTACCTAGGCTACAGTGTTCTTTTCAGACTATCATGGGTGAGAGTGAAAGAGCCTGTCTCAAAGAAAACAAACAAAATTAAGTAAAGGAAGGAAATGCAGTCAGAAAGACCTAGGTGGAGAACTGAGAGAGCCAGACTTGAGATGGGAAGGTTAGCCTTAAAAAGGAGGAAAGAAACCGTGGGTGACTCTTCATCTGAGACCACAGGGACAGCACGGGGAGAAACAGCTTAGATGGGGCACTAACACTTGAGGGTTAGTAGCTAGAGAGATGGCTCAGCAGTTAAGAGCACTGATTATTTTTTCAGAGGACCTGGGTTCTGTTCCCAGCACCCACATGGCAGCTCACAACTGTCCCTAACCCTCACACAGACAAGTGTGCAGGCAAAACACCAATACACATAATATTTTTTTAAAGTTATAAAAAAGAAAATAGTTTATAAAAAAAAAGTTGAGGGTTTAGACTGGGAACGGAGCTCAGTGGAATCCTTTCCCAGGCATATGCAAGGTCCTAGATTCAGTATCCAATGCGTTTGACACATTAAGGGTTGCTTGCCTAATGCCTCACCTTCTTCCTTTAATGTTTCACATAGCCCAGCCCTGAACTTCCTATGTAGCCAAAGATGGCCTTGAATGGATCCTTCTGCCTCCACTTCCCAAGTGCCTAGTATGGTTAGCCTTTCTGTTACCTCTATGAAAGAAATCGTTATTGAAAGGATGGAAGCTGGCCCTGTAGTTGCAGGCATGAAATACCAGTTACACTGGAGGCTGAGACAGGAGGATTGAAAGATAAAGGTAAAGACCTGCATGGTCTACAGAGGGAATTTAGGACAAGCTCACTCCTTCCATTATACATGAGTGTGCTCACTCATGCACACACACACACACACACACACACACATACATACACACATTTATGTTTCGTTTATGTTATGACTATATCCCATATCCAGTTTATTTTTTTATTTACTTGTTTTTTTTTATTTATATGAGTACACTACAACTGTCTTCAGACACACACTAGAAAAGTGCATCAGATCTCCATTACAGATGGTTGTGAACCACCATGTGATTGCTGGGAATTGAACTCAGGATCTCTGGAAGAGCAGTCAGTGTTCTTAACCACCGAGCTATCTCTCCAGCCCCAGTTTATTCTTATAAAGACCTCCACATGTAGTTGTTTACTTTGTTTGTTTATGATCTCAATGACAAGGCCGTCCCGGATGATGTCCCAAGCAGTACCTCAACCATTCAGACAAGCAGCGAGCAGCTCCGACTCTTTGCGTTTGAGGCAGAAGTCAATGAGAAGTTTGAAATAGCAGCAATGTATTATGAAGAGGTAACTGGACGTCTCAGTGATTGTTGTTATTATTTGTGAATCTGTGAAAAATGGTAGTTTTTTGTTTTTCTGTTTATAGAGTTGTTTAGTTGGTTTTGGTTTGTTGAGACAGGGTTTCTCTGTGTAGCCCTTAATGTCCTGGAATTCACTCTGTAGACCAGGCTGGCTTCAAACTCAGAGATCAGCCCGCCTCTGCCTCCTGAGTGTGTGCCTGCATCACCCCCCAATAAATTATAGGTTTTTAAAATTAAATTTAAACCCCATATGTCAAACTATAGGCACAGATCAGTAGGACTGAAAGAGAGAGACCAAAACTATGCCCATATGAATAAGATCATTTGGATTTTGATTTCGGTTTTGTTATTTATCTTTCTCCCTCCCCCCCACTCTCTTTGGAGACAGGGTCTTGTACATCCCAGGCTGACCTTCAAACCATCATTAGCCAAGGATGAACTTGACCTTCTCTTCCCTTCCCTCTACTTCTCCCATGTTAGGATCATAGCAGCACCCACAGCACACAGTTCCTGGAGTATTGGGATCCAACGGGAGACCTTAAGCATGCCAGGCTCGTGCTCTACAAAGCGAACTGTATCCCCAGCCCAGGCTTTGGGATTTTGAGACGAGGTGTTTCCCTGAATCTCAAGCTGGCCTATGAGATCTTCCTGTTTCAGCCTCCTGAGTTCTACAATTAGAGAAATAAGCCATGTATCCAACAGGTCACTTGACTATTTTTTAAATTTGTTTTTATTTTACGTGTGTGAAGTGTTTTGTCTTCATGTGAGCCTGTGCACCATGTGCATGCCTGGTGCCTGTGGAGGCCAGAAGAGGGCATCAGATCTAGAACTGGAGTTACAAAGAGTTGCAAGCCACCATATGGGTGGTATGATTCAAACCGGGTCTTCTCCACCTTAGATACTGTGGCAGGCTATCTCATTTGAACCCAGAGCTAATCAGTCTGGCTAGTGTAGCTGGTCACCTTGCTCTGGGGCCCAGGGTCTGTAGTCCCCTGCCTCTCACACCGAGATTAGAGACAGGCTACTACACCTACCTGGCTTTTCCTTAGGTGCTACAGATCCGAACTCTGGTCCTCATGTTTGCATATATGCTTTCTCCCCAGCACACAGGGAATTAGTCGTTTGATGAAGTTGTAGAATAAATTCAATGGATAAATGAATTGTTTCAACAGACAGTACTAGAATAGCTGGTAATCCACATGCAAAATGGACAAGCCTTGACCTGACTTTAAACATTGGGCAAAAATCAATGATGAATGGATAACAAATCTAAATGTAAAATATGAAACTTTTAGAAGAAACATAGGAGAAAAATCTTCTTGACCAAGTGTTGTGTGGAGAGTTCCTTGGCAGATGACAAAGGACAGAAGGTGACAGGAAAAAGTGATGTCTGTCATCCCAGCCCCAGAAAGTAGGGGCAGGAAGATTGCCATAAATTGGAAGCCAGTGTGGGCTTTATACCAAGTTCCAGGCTTGTCAGGGTTATGAAAGAACAGAGTAGGAGAAATTATTTGTAGAACATATACTTTTCAAGCAACTTGTATCTAGAATTTAAGACTCAAAAGTGACACACCCATTTAATCCTAGTACTTAGGAGGCAGAGGCAGGTGAATCTCTGAGTTGGAGGTCAGCTTGGTCTACAGTGAGTTTCAGGACAGCTAGAGCTATATAGTGAGACCCTGTCATGGAAAAACCAAACCAAACTAAAAGACTCAACGCAACATTTTTGTAAAACTATTTGGCATTTGTCTTATTCTTGTTTGTTTGTTTGTTTTCGAGACAGGATTTCTCTGTATAGCCCTGGCTGTCCTGGAACTCACTTTGTAGACTAGGCTGTCCTTGAACTCAGAAATCCGCCTACCTCTGCCTCCCAAGTGCTGGGATTAAAGGCGTGCGCCACCACTGCCTGGCTGTTTTATTCTTTTTAATGTTTAATTCTTTTGGTTATACCTAAAGGTGGAATTGCTGGTTGTATAGTGATTCTATGTTTAGCTTCTTAAGAATTTCTGTTGGAATGAAGACAGGGATTGGCCTGTGTGTAGGTTAATCTGGGCAGCATTGACATCTTCACAACACTAAATCTTCCCGTCCTAACCTGAACTCAGGCTAGCTTTCCACTTATTCATGTTCTCTTGAATTTTCTTTGCCTTTTTCTTTTCCTTTTTTTTTGGGGGGGTGGTTTTGGGGTTTGGGAGACAGGGTTTCTCTGTGTAGCCCTGGATGTCCTAGAACTCACTCTGTAACCAGTCTGGCCTTGAACTCACAAATATCCACCTGCCTCTGCACTGGCATTAAAGGTGTGATCTGCTATACTTGGATAATTTCCTTAAGCCGTGTTTGTAGTTTTCATTTTCATGAAGCATCTTTTTTCTTGGGTTTATAGATAATTGTGCATGTTTGCCATCTCAAGTTTATGATAGCAATTATTATATGTGCCTGATGCAATAAAGATAGTCATTAGTTCCTAAGATATTGGTTAAGTTTAGGTATAAATCTCTTGAGGATTTGATTTTTTTTTTAAGATTTATTTATTTATTATATGTAAGTACACTGTAGCTGTCTTCAGACATACCAGAAGAGGGCGTCAGATCTCGTTACGGATGGTTGTGAGCCACCATGTGGTTGCTGGGACTTGAACACTGGACCGTGGAAGAGCAGTTGGGTACTCTTACCCACTGAGCCATCATACCAGCGAGGATTTGATTTTTAAGTTATGTCGGCAATTATAGACTCAAAGCTAGAATAGTACTTTAGGCATCTGGATCCTGTATAAGCAAAAGAAAAAATGGTATTTTTGGCTTTCATAGAAAGTATGGTACGTATGGAACATCTACTGTGTTGTTATGCACAAAAAGTAGGGTGTAGCATTACAATGACCCTGTCTCTGTGTGTACCTAGAGGTTGGTTCGGGAGCCCCAGAACCTGGAAAACTGGCTGGATTACGGCGCTTTCTGTCTCCTCACTGAAGACAACATCAAAGCGCAGGAATGTTTCCGGAAAGCCCTTTCTCTGAATGAGAGTCACGTTGACAGGTAGACAAGAAGGAGATATGGATGAAAGGCACAGATACGCTGCAACTCGACCTTGTCTTTGCTCCATTGAAGCACCATGGGACCAAACTGCTAACCGTGTGTGTGGGTGTCTCCTCAGCTTGTTGCTGTGTGGTGTCCTGGCTATCTTGTTGGAGAACTATGAGCAAGCAGAAATCTTCTTTGAGGATGCTACATGCTTGGAACCCACCAATGTTATTGCCTGGACTTTACTCGGTATGCTGTTTCCCTGTGATGTGGGATAGGGAAACCCCATTGCGAGATTTTCCTTTTTCCTATTTACTGAGGACGTGGTTTATTTATTTATTTATTTATTTATTTATTGGTAAGTACACTGTAGCTGTCTTCAGACACTCCAGAAGAGGGAGTCAGATCTCATTACGGATGGTTGTGAGCCACCATGTGGTTGCTGGGATTTGAACTCTGGACCTTCGGAAGAGCAGTCGGGTGCTCTTACCCACACTGAGCCATCTCACCAGCCCGAGGATGTGGTTTTTAAACTCCAGTAAAACAAACATGGCAGAGAGAAATAAAATGTACCTATTCTTGAGCTATGATGGTGGGAAGTCAGCCCTTTATTTCAGCTTCTTTATTTCCTCAGGATTGTTCTATGAAATTCAGAATAATGATATTCGAATGGAAATGGCATTTCATGAGGCCTTCAAACAGCTTCAGGCGCGAACCCTCCAAACAAAGCTAAAAAGCACTGTGACCATAGAGAACATGGAGGAAGGAGTGAAAGTGGAGCCCAGCTTTGGCCCTTGGGGAGTCGTACAGGAGTCCACCACAGCCATCAAAACGGAAGGCCTATCAGGTGGGCGTGGCCTAAGGGATAGGACTGGGTACAAAGTAGACACAAATAAGTGTTTCTTCAGCAAATACTGAAATTTTCACTATTTCAACACTATCAGGAGAAATACCTTGTTTATTTATAACTCATCACCTGGGACCTGGTCTGAAGTGTCTGTTGATACTGATTTTCATATCATATAGAATTTACTCCCTTCATAAATATTCCTTAAAAACAGGTACCGTTCTGAATACATTAAAATGTGTCTCTTCTCTCCTTTTCTCCCCACTATGTAATTTTTAAGTGTATTTATTCATCGAGCCCATTTTCCCTCCCCTGTTCTCTATTCCTGTATATTTTAAAGATTTGGGGAGGGGTTAAAATTTTATTTTATGAGTATATGAGTGTGGTTCATCAATTTGTGCATCACATGCAGCAGGTCTCCACAGAGTTCAGATGCTCTGGAACTGGAGTTACCGCTGGACGCTGACAGATGTGGGTGCCGGGGATTAAGCCTGGGTCCTCTGCCAGAGCAGGAGATGGTTGCAATCACTGAGACGTCTCTCACTCTGCTTTCCATGTATGTTAGGAAATCAATTGCTCTGTTGCATTTTTTAATATGTGTCCTTGCTTGTGTATTTCTTGCACATGCATGCATTGTGTGTTCTGTAGACATGCAAATGTTAAGGTTGCCTGAGGACTTTTCAATTGAAATTTCATGAGCTGCACTCATGTGACACAGTGGAGATGATGACGTGCTCATGCCCCCCTGTGATACCGTCCATCTGCCTCCCATCAAGATAAACCCTGGCCTGCATCCACTGTGGAGGAATTTGCACATAAAAAAAATTAAAGTTACATCTATTGTTTGATTTATTTGGGTCGGGAGGCATGTGTGCACTGGCACTCATGTGGTGGTTAGAGGACAGCCTTGGGGAGTCAGGGCTCTGTCCTAGCACCATGTGGGCTTCCGGGATGCAGCTCAGGCCCCTAGGCTTATGCCAGGCACCGTTACCTGCTGGACCATCTAAGCAGCCCAAATCTGTTGGTTTTTAAGTTTTCAAATTCTAGAAATACTCTAGAATATGTTTAGAGTTAAATGATTTGTTGTTTTTGGTCTGATCTTTTTGCTAGCCAAGCATAACTATCTTGAGATTCAGCCATGGCATACTGATTGTGCCAGCTACCTGTCTTTGCTGCCACAGTGCACCCCTTGCTCATCTCTGTCCACCTGTTGCTTTGTGTTTGGTTGTTTTCATGTTGGGACTCCTGAGCTAAGGCTACTGAAGACATTAGGTCCAGATTTTTGCATGGGTAGACTCATTTCTCTCCTGCAAACACCTAGGAATTCACCAGCTGAGACTATGGATTATTTAGTGATATGGTTTTTATTTTCTAAATATTTGGAGGTTTCTCCATATATGCTTGCTTTTTATTTATAACATAATTTCATTGTGGCTGAAAATTAAGCCTTCTCTAAATAGAATCCTTCAAAAATCATAAATTTGTTTTGTGGGCCAGGAGACAGTCTGTCCTGATGAATATCCTTGACAAATACAGTGCTCTGAAGATGTCAGTGGGATTTTGTGGCCATTGTACTTCAGTTCCATACCCATTGTAGTTCTTTATCTTTGAAGTTTAGGAATATTTTTAAAGACAGCTGTCTTAGAGTCTCCATTGCTGTGAAGAGACACCATAACCTCAGCAACTCTTATAAAGGAAAGCATTTCACTGAGCCTGGCTTACAGTTCTGAGGTTTAGTCCGTTATTGCCATGACAGAAGCATGGCAGTGTGCAGGCAGGCATGGCACTGGAGAAGGAGCTGAGAGTTCTACATCTGGATCAGCAGGCAGCAGGAAGAAACTGCCACACCGAGCCTGGCTTGAGCATCTGAGACCTCAGTGCCCACCCCGCAGTGACACACTTCCTCCAACAAGGCCACACCCCCTAAGAGTGCCACTCCTTATAGGCTTATGGGGGCCATTTTTATTCAAACTACCACACCAGGATTTCACATAGTAACACAGGCTAGTCTTGAACTTGCTACCTGTCTCAAGCTAGCTTTGAATTTGCTATCATTCAGTCCCATCTCCCAAGTGCTGGGATTATAGGTACGGCTCATCATGCCTGGCTGTAGTTTAGTGTTATAATCTTTTTCTTCTTTGTGTGATATTTTCTTCAATTAACTTTATAATTGTCTCACATTTGGATCTTTAGAGAATTGATTCTAAAATGTTCTGCTATGCAGGCATTGCCCCTTATTTTTGGTCTAGATAGGCATATAGTTTTCTCAGCAGTCTCTCCCAACCCCATTATTTCCCCTGTGAGGTGAGGAATACATTCCTGAACCCTGACGTCACTCATTCTGTCATGCTCGCCCCGGGGAAACACGTCCACGTCCACGTCCACGTCCACGTCCACGTCTTCTGTGGCTGTGGTTTTGAATGATGCCTTGATATCTGGCACATCAGGTTCTCTTGTGTAACTGTCTGGCTTAGCTGTGTATGAACCTTTATTTCTTGTACGGATTTTATAAGGAATTTATTTAGTGAATCTTTAAAATGTAGTTATCACCGGGCAGTGGTGGTGCACGCCTTTCATCCCAGCACTTGGGAGGCAGAGGCAGGCGGATTTCTGAGTTCGAGGCCAGCCTGGTTTACAGAGTGAGTTCCAGGACAGCCAGGGCTACACAGAGAAACCCTGTCTCAACCCTCCCCCCTCAAAAAAGTAGTTATCATTTTTATTTGGACTGTATTAAAATTACAGATTAGCTGAGGGGTAATTAACATTTTCATGTTAGTGTTTTCTGCCCTATGTGGCGATGACGCCTTCCACTTAGCAAGTTTTCTTCTTACTCTTTTAGTAACATTTTAATATTTTATCTAATGAGGCCTTGTTCAGTAAACAAAATTTCTAGTCATTTCTAGGTTTCAGATAATTTTTATTGGACTTATATGTAGAAACCTTTCCCTTTTCTTCACTCTAATGAATTAATGATTTTTGTTGTTTCTTAAAATTTTGACTATGAGCTGGATGTGGTATCCCACACTTTTTTGGGGGGGGGGGAGGGCTTCGAGACAGGGTTTCTCTGTGTAGCCCTGGAACTCACTCTATAGACCAGGCTGGCCTTGAACTCAGAAAGCCACCTGCCTCTGCCTCCCAAGTGCTGGGATGAAAGGCATGAACCACCACTGCTGGGCTGTCCCACACTTTTAATCCCAGCACTCCGAAGGAGGATCTCTGAGACCACGAGGCCAGCCTGGTTTACATAGCAAATCCCAGGGCAGTCAGAGCTACACAAAGAAACCCTGTTTTGAAAAAAAAAACAAAAACAAAAACAAAAACAAAAACAAAAAACAAAAAAACAATGAACCAACCAACCAAGCAAACAAACCTACCAGTAAACATAGTTTTATTTTCTTCCCTCCCAGAGCTCATGGCACAATATCTTTTTAAAATGCTTTGCCTTATTTTTAATTATGTGTGTTCCTGTGTCTGGGTCAGGGGTGTGCACAGGACTTGAGGGGCTGGTGGAAGGATCTGACCCCCTGGCGTTCTCAGCAGCCGGGAGCCATCTGATGTGGGTGCTGGGAACCAAGCTCGGGTCCACTTGGAGCTTGTTCTAACCCCAGACCCGCTTCTCCAGCCCCCACATTATCTTTCTATTCTCCCCACATTGTCGCAATGTCCCCCTTTCTCTCTAGCTTGTCTTCTTTTGTCACGTTGCCATTTCTGGTGCAATCCCTCAGCTTTCATAGTCGCATGTGTCTGAAGTTACTGGGTTTCTTTCCTTCTTTTAAGAAATGACTAAGAGGTTTTTCTTTGTTGTTATTTAGGGATGAGACCCCAGAGCTCACACCAGCTGAGTCCTCACACCAACATGGAACTGCATCCTCAGCCCCAAGGTTCTTTCTGTTGTCTTACTTTTTATCTCTGTCTTTCCCCCTCTCTTCAAAGTGGGATGTGCCTTGTTTCCCTCTTACCTTTACCTCCCAGTCCCTGCCTTCCCGCATCTTATACATTTAGTTCCATTGTCTGCCGTGTGACGTCACTACGTCTGAGACTGAGGGCGTGGGCTCGAAGGGATGAAGGTCCTCCTTATTCACGATGCCCACCCTCTAGCCTGTTCCTTCAGTGTTCCGGGATGTATGTCTTATTGTTTGCACGTCTTCTCTCCTGTAACTTTTCAGTGCCAGAAAGAGGAAACTCCTTTTCATTAGAATCTAATCTGTTTAGGACCAAACACTGCTTTGTCCAGTCTAGACGAGTTTTTGGAAGAATCGCCTAAGGCCCAGTCTGAGTCACAGGAGCCAATGGCCACTGGGCAGCCTCTGGAGCCTTCCCTGGTCCAGAGATCATCCAATGCACTGTTAAAGGAGCTGACGTCAAAGAAAGGTGAGCAGGAGTCAGTGTTTCCCCTGGAAAGAGGAACAAAACCCGACCAGGAGAGCAGAAAGACATAGGACTATAGTGTGTGTGTGTAGGTCCTGAAGTATTCGAAGTTATACTGACCACACTTCATATTAATCTAGGATCTGAACGCTAAACTCCGTGCTGGGACTCCTCTGAGAAGTATAGATTTTAATTTTGTTCACACAAGAGCTAACAGAACTATAATTTTTCCAATGAGTCTTCATTTTCAGAATATCTGTACATTGTGTTTCAAACCCAAGAAGGTCTAAAAACGTCTTTAAATTAATTGGTTAAGTGTGTGTGTGTGTGTGTGTGTGTGTGTGTGTGTGTGTGTGTGACATGTGTACATGCATGAGCATGTGGGGTCCAGAGGCCAACACCAGGTATCTTCCTTAGTCACTCTTCACCTTGTTTTCTGACACCATGTTCCAGCTGTCCTGGTTGTCCAGTAAGCACAGGGACCCACATGGCCTTGTGTGGCCAGAGGTTGGGATTCAGTGACATACCTCCACCTGCCCGTGTGCCCGTGTGCGTGTGCCCGTGTGCCCATGTGCGTGTGTACCCATGTGCCCGTGTGCGTGTGCTCGTGTGCCCGTGTGCGTGTGCGTGTGTAATAAAGGTCAGAACTCAGGCCTTTCCTGACTGACTCCAGGCCCTTTTGGAGTAGTTTCAAAAGCCCTTTCATTTAGTTGTGATTTGCCTTAGACTCCCAGTGCATCTGACTTGAGGGCCTGTGAGACCACTTTCTGCATCATAACTAGAAATGGTCTATTGCTTTCCAGATGCTGGTTTTTATCTTATCTGAGGTCAGAATTGTCTCCCTCCCTTTTTAATATGACTGGGTCTCTGACATTTCTTACTTGCATCTGGTCTGTTGATCTATTTCCAGATATATCAAAATGCCAAGATTCATCAGCCTTTTCCCCTCCTACCCAGCACGTTATTGCCCAGCCTCCTGTGACGATCTTCATGGAAACCATTCGCTTCTTGATGAAGGTCAACGCTGTACAGGTCGGAATGTTTAGGAACTGACACGTAGACGGAGGGGTTCAGTGAACTATGTATTCTATCCACAGCAGTGTTGTGTGAACTTAAATGTATGTGCAGCAGAAACCAAACATATGTTTTCAGTGCTGGGGGTTGGGCTTGGGACCTCCTAAGCTGGGAGTCCACCACAGAGCTCTATTACTACCTCTCCAGATGTTCTTTTTGGGTTTGTTTTTTTTTCCAAATGTAAGGAATATCAGAACACTGACACCTCCGGAGGCGCTATCAGCAGCCCACACTGAGAAGTTTGCTCCCCACAGAAGGCCAGCAGAACAAAGCCAGACTCTAAGTGTGACTGTAGCCTGACGTCTTTTTTGTTTAGAATATTTTTACATTTACTTATTTATGAGGAGGCACACGCGTGTGAGGTCAAAGGGTAACTTACATAAGTCAGTCTTCTCCTCCCACCATGTGGGTTTTGGGGATCAAAGTGAGGTCATTTGGCTTGGTAGCAAGTACCTTTACCCACTGGGCCATCTTGCCAGCCCCTGGGTCTTTTCTTTAGAGCCTCATGAGGTCGGGAGTCCTAAGCATGTGATCATGCTCCCTTTCCCTACAGTGTTCTGACCAACTGAAAGCAGATTCACAGTGCCATGTGAGAAGGGCTTAAAATATTGAGTGATTTTAATCATAAAACTAGAATATAGGTCTGGCAAGACGGCTTAGTGGGAAAAGGGACACCAAGTCTCATGAGTTGAGTTTGATTCCTGGAACCCATATGGTGGAAGAAGAGAACTAACTCTTGTCTAAGTTATTCTCTTGCCTCCAAATGGACAATGTGGTATCTGTGTGCTACCCGCCTTATCCCTACAAACATACACACACATACAAACACAAATAAACATAAAAATTGTTTTGAACTGGGCTAAAGAATATGACTGTTTCCAAATATACTGACACACATAATCACAGGCAGAGCATCTGGGAGCAGTCTTTTTCCCAGAAAAGAAGTCCATCTAATAAGCACGTGCCTACACGAGGGGTACCATGAGCAAGTGGTGGGAGGGAGGGGGACCTGGTAGAGTTGACTCCGATCTTACAAATATGTATCTCACTTGAGGGCATGCAATCTCAAGGATTATGAACTGGGTGGGATTGGATCACATTAGACATGAACTCTTCCCAACAGTGAATACATGCACCTCCCTGGGTCAGTGCCATGAGGCAGGTAGAGAGAACAGTCTTGCTAGGGTAGTTTCCTGGGAAGGTGTGCATAAGGGTTCCGTATCGCAGACTAAGACTAGAATGTACTGCAAAAGCTGAGGGTGGGGGGTGTCACAGGCACGTGCAACTGCACCAGATTTGCAGGTCTTTTAAGGGGGTGGGGATAAAGAGCCTCCGATGCACTGGTACTAACTAACATAAATGTGTAGTGCTATGGCAAAAGCAGCAATGTCTGTTTGTGAAATCCCAAGTCTTAGCTCATTAGAGAGGCAGGGATTGTTTCATTATGAGTTTCCTTAAAATGTCAACTGTTTGGAAATGTTCCGTCAAGTGTAAGCAGGGGGGTTGACGAAGTGCCTTTGCCTGAACAACCTCATAAGAGCAGTCTGAATCTCAAGCTCATGGTCACAAGGCCTGCACCATGCAGTGCTGCATTGGAAGTGTTGGTGTTTGCTGACTGCGTAGCTTGTGGCTTCCCTTGTCCCTGTACCCCTGCAGATGTTCATTCTCCCCTATAAGACGTCCCTCACTGTGGCCATCAGAGCCACACTCTCTCCACCCTAAAAGCTATTCAGCTAGCACAGTGCAGTCATTCTTATGTTCTTTATCCCTGGGTTTCCTTGCAGTTTGTGCACAGAGTGCTGGCACATGAGCTGCTGTGCCCCCAAGGAGGACCCAGTTGTGAGTATTATCTGGTTCTGGCCCAGACACATCTTCTCAAGAAGGACTTTGCCAAGACAGAGGAGTACCTGCAGCAAGCAGCACAGATGGACTACCTGGTACTGATTTTCCTAGAGAAAGCCTCTTGAATGGGAACAAGAAGGGGTGAACGGTCTTTGCTAAAGCAGAGATGAAAGCGGAACACAATAGCATGTCTCAGCTGCCTAGGCGAGCGAGCCCAAGAGCTGGAAGGTAGCATGGGCAGCTTCATGATCCTCTGTCTGGAAATAGTCAATAGATCAGTGGTGCCACATCTCAGAGACTGCTAGCCTGTGTGGGTAATATTTATGTGTGCATTTGGCTTTTGTTAGTAATCATGAGTTCTATAAAAGGTAAGGGATAGGCAGTCATTTATCAGGAGTTGCTCGTTATTTCAAGTTTCTAGACTTTTCTTTGCTTCTAATAGCATCATACGGATGATCGCTGAGTGTTTATCTCAACATTCACCCCAAAGACAAAATGGCTTCTGAGGAATACAAGAATGAGAGCATGCCCACCCATGTGACTAGAACGGCTCTCTCCGTATGCGTGCTCTTAGGGGGAAAAAGGGGAGGAAATGTATTAAATGTTTAACAAAATTCATTAGGGACTTAACTGCCACATCACCCTGCGTGTTCTTTGTTTCCTCAGAACCCTAATGTCTGGGGTGTGAAGGGCCATCTCTACTTCCTGAGTGGAAACCATGCTGAGGCCAAAGAATGCTATGAGAGAACTATTAGTTTTGTAGTTGATGCTTCTGAGATGCACTTCATCTTCCTACGCCTGGGACACATCTACTTGGAAGAGAAAGAGGTAAGGGAAAGAAAGAGAAGGTTCTGATCCATGGTCCAGGACCTGGCAGAGGCTACAGAGGGAAGTAGCTCAACACTGCCACCTACAGTAACCTCAGGAGCTTCCAGCCTGGGTCCTGCCACACCTCAGAGCCACTTATCAGACTTACACCTTAGGTACAACCACATCCATGGCTGTACTGCAGAAAAGAATTCAGGACAAGTCAGGATGAAGCAGAGTTCTGGAGTTTATTAGATAGAAACACAGAATAGCATACCCTTTAGTTAAATGTGATTTGGGGAGGAGACATCCCAAATGCGGATGGCCTTCTCCAGAGTGCATTCTAGATGTCCTCACAACATCCACATGTATGAGTCTGGGCTCTCATTAAAAAGTTTTAATGATTAAGCAAGTGTCTTAGTCAGGGTTTCTATTCCTGCACAAACATCATGACCAAGAAGCAAGTTGGGGAGGAAAGGGTTTATTCAGCTTACACTTCCATACTGCTGTTCATCAGCAAGGAAGTCAGGTCTGGAACTCAAGCAGGTCAGAAAGCAGGAGCTGATGCAGAGGCCATGGAGGGATGTTCTTTACTGGCTTGCTTCCCCTGGCTTGCTCAGCCTGCTCTGTTATAGAATCCAAGACTGCCAGCCCAGAGATGATCCCACCCACAAGGGGCCTTTCCCCCTTGATCACTAATTGAGAAAATGCCCCACAGCTGGATCTCTCATGGAGGCATTTTCCCCAACTGAAACTCCTTTCTCTGGGATAACTCCAGCTGTGTCAAGTTGACACAAAACTAGCCAGTACAGCAAGTTTTTGAAGATCATGAATTCAAAATTTAAGTGAACATTGTGAGTTGTGGGGCTGGAGAGGTGGCTCAGTGGCTGAGTGGTTAACACGTGCTATATACGCATCCATGGGTAACCTCTTGCAAAGGAACCCGGGTTGGATCCCAGTACTTCTATAATAGCTCACAAACATCTACCAGGGCACTCTGATCCCAGCACCTACACCAGGCAGCTCACAACCATCTGCAACTCCGACTTCAGGGGATCTGAGTCCGTCTGGAGGTGCCTCCAGGAACCAGCACATACATGGCATATACCCATACGTGTAAATAAATCTTTGTAAAAGAAATCTTTAGCTGAGCAGTGGTCCCACCACTTGGGACACAGAGGCAGGAGAATCTTTGTGAGTTCAAGGCCAACCTGATCTACAGAACAAGCTCCGGAATAGGCAGGACTCTAGAGAGAAACCAGGTCTCAACAAATGAACGAAAAACCAAAGTTGCAGCAGCAGCCAAAGAGTGTATTTCTGGCACCCCCACCAGGTGGCTCCAAACTGCCCAGAACTCCCGTTGCAGGGATCTGACATCTCCAGCCTGCACAGGCCTTGCTGGCACACGAAAGCAGATACACATACATGTGATTAAAAATAAGGCACATTTTTTTTTTTAAGGATTTCCTCTATTAAATGAAATTGCCAAGGTTTCATGAGGAACATCTTTTGGGGTTGGGGGTAAGACAGGAGTGGCTATGCAGTTAAACTGCAGCCCCTCCGCGTCCTAAGCAAATGCCAGCCCCTTCTGGTCCTAAGCAAACACCACTACCCTTGCTTGTCTCTAAGGAGACAAGCGCTATCTCCAGGGGTGGTTCCAATTTCAGCAGCTGAGTTGAAGTTTTTGACTTCCAGGCAGATTCCCAGACAGGGACGTTGCTTTCCTTCTCGTGTTTCCTTGACTCTTCCTGTGTCACAGCCATCCTAAAAAGGGCCACATGGTCATGACACTATACCAACAGCAAAGCCATGAGAGTACGCAATAGAAGAACAAGTCACTTGGACTCACCTAAGAGTTGCCACTGTTCTGCCACAGGCATTTTGACTCCCTGACTTTGTCTCTGTCTCCTTTCCCTTCTTCACCCATAAGTGCCAGTTTTGTATTTAGAACCTTATCCAACAGGAACATGGAGTCACAATGTACGACCATGTGCATGGGAAGGCTAATCCAGGTCTGACAGAAATCAGAGCCCGACTGCAGTGAAGTAAAGGATTTTCTTTCTAGCGTCAGTACAAGCTGCCATCTTCAAGGCACTACTGACCTGTGGTTACTAGGCAACCAGTTTCTAGGCTGAATGCTCAAGGTCAGCTGTAGGTACAAGAGGAGAAAGAGCCTCCAAGTCTTACTTGTTTTGGAAGTTTTGTTTTGGAAAGAGACAGGGTCTTGCTGAGGGTGGCAGTGCATGATCCCAGCCCTCAAGGGGCTTAGGTCACAAGATGGCTTGAGCTCAGAACTTATAAGCCAACCTGGGGAAAATACTAGGCTCTTGTCTTAGACAAGCCGGGCTAGAGACACAGTGCAGTTGGTTGAAGGGATGTCTCTCGTGAAAGCGGCCCTGGGCTCAGTCCCCAGCACCACATAAAACTGGGTGTGGCAGCACATCCTGTAGTTCCTGCTTCCAGGAGACAGAGCTTGGAGAATCAGCTGGCTAAGGTCATCCTGGGCCACACAGCAATTCTGTGGTCAGTCTGGGCTATGAGATGTTGTCTTATCCTCACCCACACTAAAAGGAAAGAAACGGTAACTTATTATAAGACTGTCTTTGAACTTCTGGACTCAAAATCCTCTCGCCTCAACTCTTAGAAGCTGGGCAGCTAGAGATGTAGGCATTGCATCTGGATGAAAGTGACTTTTGAATTTCTCCAAATATCTTCTGTGGTACCATTAAGACGTCTGCTAGGGAAACAGGTTCTCAGAGGGACCAAAGACTCGGTGTCTGCCATCCCCACCACATGGTGCCACTTCTAAGTGAAAAGATCTACTCCGCACAGTCTAGACAGAATTCAAATAACCACTGTGCTTGCCCAAAAATGTCCTGTGTGAGTCCCTCCTGAATCCTTGGATCTGTTCCCAGGTGAAACGCGACCTATCATTTGGCTTCCTCACCCCTCCCCACCCTCTTGCAACGGCTCCTTTGAAGTATTCATGGAAATATCATCCAAGGACTCACTGTGTTCCAGACTATTCTGAAGCAAAACTGCCAAGAAGCTCACAGTTACCCTAACAACATGGTATTTAAGCTTATCGCTCCTTTCTTTTGCCAGTATGAAAACGCAAAGAGAACGTACATGCATGCCTGTAAGAGATCACCTTCGTGCCTCACTTGGCTAGGACTAGGGATTGCCTGTTACCGGGTAAGAGAGCAGAGGCCCGGGGGTCCTCCAAGTGGATTGTGGGGGCTTATGGGGATGGTGGGATGGCAGTGGTCTAATGAAAAAACTGTACTTCAAAATTGTTCATGAACAGAAACCTGGACTAGGAAACTAAAAATATCTTAAAAAAACAAAACAAAACAAAACAAAACAAAAAACCATGAAAACCTGGCCTGAGGAATCTGAGATGTAGAGAGACAGAGGGTAGCTCCCAGGCCCACACAAGCAGCTGTAGCGTCAATGTTTTTCTTTAAGTCTTTTTTTTTTTTTTTTTTTTTTTTAAATCAAGGACTGTTTGAAATTGTCCTTAGTTGTAAAGAGAAGAAAATGCCTTCCCATCACTGTCACCCTGATTCGGCAGTCATTAGCTTTAGATGCTCATTGTCTTCATCTTTGTCCCAGGGTTTCTCGCTAGAGCCTTTCAAGGTGAATTTTAGACATGAGACATCTCATCTGCAAATCCCTTAACATGGTCAGACTTGAATATAATTCCTGTCTTGCCTAGTACTAAAGATGGAGTTCTCCCATACCCAGGATGGTCTCAAACTCACTACCACAGATAACAATGAACTCTCAAGCTCTCTCTCTTACCTACCAAAACTGGGATGACAGACACAGGATTTTCTACCTAAACCATGATGTTATTGGCATCTGTCATGTTCACAGAGTCCCTGCCTGAGGCTGGGGATACCACCTTCAGAGCTGTCAACATGCCTTTGATCCCATCAATCAGGAGGCAGAGGCCAGGTAGTTCTCTATGAAGCCAAGGCCAGCCTGGTCTATACAGCAAGTTCCAGGCCAGCCAGGGCTACAGTAAGATCCTGTCTCAAGAAAAAAAAGTTGTTTTCTGTGCGTGTGCTCCATCACACCCCACACCTTTATCCCTCTTGATCTTGTGCCTCTAACAAACTCCAACTTACCCCTCATGGTCCATTTTAGTGATGTTTCTTCTCTGAGGCCATTTTTCTTCAGTCTTAGGGTAGATCTGATACTATTTCTTTGTGTCACCTTTAGGTCATAAGTGTACTTTTGCTCTGGAAATATTTATTTTGTAGAACTGTTTATGTATTTGATTTTTCATTATATTTGTTTATTTATCTACCAGTGAGGTCTCTGAGGGCAGGGGCTGTATATGTACATACATACTTTAATTCTTAGTATCATGTATATTGCTGAGCAGAGTACACTTCAGCAAATGTATGTCGACTGAATACATGTCTGTAAAACTTAAGGTGTGAGTCAAAACATGGACATGGCTGGAAAGCTGTGCTTCATATTTTCACAGCCTTTGAAACTCACTGTTCTTTTAACACAGAAAACAAACAGAAAACAAAATCTTGGCCTGGGGGCTCATAAATACAATCCCAATTCCTGATCAGCTGAGGAAGGAAGATAGTTTCAAGTTCAAGGCTAGCCTGAAATACCTGAGTTTCCAGCCATAAGTTTCACTAACAGGAACACTCAGTCTCTAAATAATTTAAAAAACAAAAATAAACAAAAAATGAGAGGAAAGATATATACCTACCATATATCCATCCACAAATAATGTTTTTTAATAGTTACATAATTATGTAGGACATATAAAGTATATGCTACATATGAATTCAGAAACACTGGTGAATTTTGAAGGTTTTTTTTTGTTTTTGTTTTTGTTTTTTTTTTGAGTAGCACTGGTATAGGTCGTGGACATCTATTGGTTGAATAGCAGATTCATCTAAGCTGACTCTAGTTGTGTTTTATGAAGTAGAAAAGAGGCCAGGATATGTTTTGGTAGAGGTGTGGTATAGTGAGGTGGGAGAGGTTGCCTCTGTGGGCCCATGCTGAGGCACCCCTTCCCCCTGAGGGACCAGCCACACAACAGATACAGTATAGAATAGAGTTTATTTAGGGCATGTGTAAGGGAGTTGAGAAAGTAGTAGAGACAGAGAAAGGGGGGGGGGCGGGGAGGGAAGAAGAGGAGAAGAGGGAAGGCCAGAATCATTGAGAGAGAGAGAGAGAGCAAAGAGAGGAGCTCCTTTCATAGTAAACTAGGCATACCTGGCAATTGCCAGGTAACCGTGGGGTGGAGCCTAGAAGGAATTCTAACAACTCTACTATGCTTAAGTGGAAACCAATTTGGACTGTATCTCCTAACTCTCTCTCTGCCAAGCTGGAGGAGCTCACGGAAGCTGAGGATGCTCTGTCTGAAGCCAACGCGTTGAATAACTGCAACGCCGAAGTGTGGGCCTATCTGGCTCTGGTCTGCCTGAAAGTGAGTGTTTCTTATTGTCCCTTCACAAGGCCCTCTCAGGGGTCAGGTGAAGGCCCAACTAAGAAAGAAAGGTAAGCTGGCTGTTAGCACACAGCAACTGAAGTTGGAAGAGTTCCAGATTTGTCTCTACTGATGACAAGGAGAATGTTCTGGGCGGTTCCTCCTTGAGATGGATGTGGTCAGTAACCTCCGATTCACATTTTACTAGGAAAGATGTTAATTGCTTCTTTCAGGTTGGACGACAACTGGAAGCAGAGCAGGCTTATAAGTACACAATAAAGGTATGCGACAGCTGATTGCCATTCTGAGAGTGTACAGACCATGAGAGCGCTCAGTGCCTGATGAATTCCCACCCAAGATCCAATACATTCCAATTCTTTGAGAGCTTCCATGGTGTCGAGAATACAGGAGAGGCCCATCCCGTCCCCACAAATCTGGAGCCTCTTAAATTAGGGGTCTTCAAAGTCACCTGGTGTGTTGGACATAACTTCTTCCCTGCCTTGTTTCTGCAGCTGAAACTGAAAGACCAGGCTCTACTTGAAGAAATCCACACTGTACAGGAAATGGTTGGTTTTGGAAATCCATCTTTCTGACAGCCTTACAAGTGGATATTTAATATGGAGCCCCAAGCACGTTTCCTTTCCAAACTGTCACCAGATGAAGCCTGCCCATCCCCACCCCTTTAGTTCACATTAAAAAAATATAAACCCCAAACTCAAAATTTATCATGTTTCTGGAGTCGTATGTATAGCACATTATATTTTATATGCTCTTATGTACATGTAGCTAATTAATAGCCACTATTTGTGGGTAGATATCTGGCATAATGGTGTGACTATTAGAATTACTTTTTAAAGTTTATCTGATCACCTTGTTGGTAAGATTCCCTGGAGGTGCACAATTGCCAAAGTTCTGGACCAATGTTACTGGGGCTTGGAAATTAAGGCAACATCTTCAAAGGTGGGACCAGAATACAACTGTGCTGTGTCACACACAGTTGACAGTGGGTAAGAGAACAGAGGATATTCCGGAGGCGGGGGAACCGTCGCAGGATGGAACGGCCTGCAAGGAACTCAGCACCGCCGCGGACAGGAAAGTCTCCCGCACGCCGCAGGCACTCAGCTGAAGACCGCCAGCAGCCCACGCCTACAGACACGCCTCTTCCGTAGCAGTCAAGGATCAGTCACCGGCGCCCTGTGGCACTCCCGGCGCTCGGTTGCCCTCCCGTGCGCATTGGAAGAGAAAGCGGAAGGGGCGGGCCGATCGGCCGGAGGCTTCCGCAGAGGGCTTTCCGGCTCTGGAGTGGTGCGGACGTCGCGTCGTGTGCCCGCCGGCCGCTTGGGGGCGCTCTTCCGGGCTTCAGGCTCTGTGCCGCGGGGCTGTGCAGCGGGACAGCTGGAGAGCCGCTCGCCCAGGCACCATGGTCCAGCTCAGTGAGTGCGCGGGGCTTCCGGGCGGGCGTGGGCTGCGGCGACCCGGGCTAGGCGCGGCCACATCGCCTTCCAGCGGAGCTTCGTCTCAGTCCGTCTCGCTTTTAGCAGTGGTCTCACTGGGTAGCTCTGGCTGGCCTGGAACTCGCAGCGTAAAGACGGGCTGGCTTCGAACTCCTTCCTAGACAGACCTTTGCCTCTGCCTCCCAAAGGCCCTGTGATTAGAGGCGTGCGCCACCGCGCCCAGCCTGTCTCAGTTTTTTACCACACATCGTAGAAATCGTTTTACAGATGAGGCACCTAAGGGTAAGACAAGGTCATGGCTTAGTAAATGGTGTTAGGGTCCGAGAATTTGGAAATAATCCAATATGAAAACCAAGTTTAAACCAGCAAGCTTATTTTAAAAGCTAATATTTCGGGGAGACGGCTGGGTTCGGGGTCCAAAACGTGACAGCGTGGGGCAAGACAGGACAACCTTTTAAAACATAAAAACCACAAATTGGATGGGCTAGGGACCACATGCATGGTTTTCCATACCTGTCATTTTAAGTGGGTTACTACCGGTCAAGTACCTCAGTTGGCTTTTTTTTTTTTTTAAACTTTTTATTAGGTATTTTCCTCATTTACATTATGCTATCCCAAAAGTCCCCCATACCCACCCCCCACTCCCCTACCCACCCACTCCCCCTTTTTGGCCCTGGCGTACCCCTGTACTGGGGCATATAAAGTTTGCAAGTCCAATGGGCCTCTCTTTCCAGTGATGGCCGACTAGGCCATCTTTTGATACATATGCAGCTAGAGACAAGAGCTCCTGGGTACTGGTTAGTTCATATTGTTGTTCCACCTATAGGGTCTCAGTTGGCTTCTTAACTTGGCCTGGATTGAGGCCAGCCAGTCAGAGCCTATATAGTGGCTGGTTGGTTTCAGTCCGGACTAGTTGCTAACCAACAAGGCATAGGGTGAGATATTGTGGCCTAAGTTCATATGGGGCGCCTGGGGCCAGAAGCCATTTCTGGGAATTCAGCTGTTTCTTAGAATTTATCTTAGTACAAAGTGGAGACTATTTACAAGATGGAGTCTCCAAGGGTAAAGTGGACCCCAACCTCGGCAGGACTGTGTTATGTGGATTTGGAAAAAAGGAGGTATGTCTGGTCTGGAGGGGTTAAGGAGGAGTTTCACCCACACGATTGTATCTAAGCTGGATGGGGCAGGGCATAGATTGGAAGTGAGAACATTGCAGTAGAAGGAGGAATTGTGCCTTTACCTTATATTACCTTATATTTTGAGTCTACTAAACATTTTTGCACCCTAACGAACTATTTCTCTACAGCAACCATTTTCTGCAAAGCCTACCACGGAGGCCACCTAACCATACGCCTTGCTTTGGGTGGCTGCACCAACCGGCCTTTTTACCGCATTGTGGCTGCTCACAACAAGTGCCCCAGGGATGGCCGATTTGTGGAGCAGTTGGGCTCCTATGATCCACTACCCAACAGTCACGGAGAAAAACTAGTTGCCCTCAACCTGGACCGTATCCGGCATTGGATTGGCTGTGGGGCTCACCTCTCTAAGCCTATGGAGAAACTTCTAGGTAAACCAGCCCTGAGCTTAGATAATTTAACAGATGTTATACTGTGGTCAACTCTGTGAGGATGGAAAAGAAGAATGGTTTCTATTCCATCCAAGCTGCTCTGGACAGGAGTGGAGGGTGAAGTAGTGTAACTGCCGTTTTTTAATCTGGAGACCCCCTTTATGGTCTCCTTTAGAACACTCCAAGTGACTGGGATTTTGTGCAAAAAAAATGGGACAACTGTGTCGTGGATACCTGCCTGTCAGTTTGTTTGTTTGTTTGTTTGTTTATTAGTGAGGAGAACGGTGTTAGGAAGTAGACAGTGAGCTTAGCAAGCCAGGAGCCTATTTCTTGCCTATGCTGTTGGTCAGGTGTTGGGTTTCAGTTCTGGGAAGCAGACTCTTGGGAAACTACATGTGAGCTACATTATAATGAGAATCCTGTTGCTTTTAGGTCTGTCTGGCTTTTTCCCCCTTCATCCAATGATGATCACCAATGCTGAGAGACTACGGAGGAGGAGAGCACGAGAGGTCCTCTTAGCGTCTCAGAAAGCAGAGTCAGAGGCCAAAGAGACAGAAGCAAGCTGACTTCAGTGAACACTGCCGTGGCCGCAAAGTCAAGGGCCTGTGAAACTTGTGCATAAAGTTTTGTGTTGGGTTTTAAGGATCAATAAATGGAGTTTTCTAAGTCACGGTCCTCTGGCATAGCCTGAGCAGGAGTCAGACAGAGGTTTCTTTTGTCTGATGTTAGAGCTGGATGTAGATACCTGCTTGGCTTTCCTACCTTACCTTGTGGCATGCAGGGGGTACAGGGAGGTTTGGGCTTTGGGTTAGGCCCTGGTCACACGGGCAGCTTTACAGTTTGCTGGTATCCAGTACGTTCCTGCTTCAGAGTCCTCAGCCGAGTGTTCTTGGCTCATTCAAATGTTTTCTTTAAGACAGGGTTTTTCTCTGCAACCCTGGCTGGTGTGGAGCTTGTTTTATGTAATCTATACACCAGCCTGACCTTGAACTTGTAGTGTCCTCTGAGTGCTAGGATTACAGGGAGGGCTTCTATGCATGGCCCAAATGCTTCCTTAACCACTTGGATCATCCCAAAGGTGAAGAAGACAATCGCCTTGTGTATTGTCTGTTTCCTTGACACATGAGCTCATGTATACAAAGACTCTGATGGAAAAGTTGGGGCTTTAATAGCCTTACCTTTTTTTTTTTTTTTATTGTTTTCTTTTGTTTGTTTTTCTTTTCTGAGATTGGTTTCTCCGGAACAGAACTGACTTTGTGTGCCAGGCTGGCCACCTGCCTCTGTCTGCTGCGTGGCGGGAATGAAGGCGTCCTCCGCTACCCTTTAAAGAGTAATCAGAAGGAAGTGCATCCAAAGGCTGAGAGTCTGTCGCTGTGTGTTCTGTATCACAGCTGTGGGTCAGTCAGATCCACGGTTACAGATGAGGGAGGCTATGCTCAGGAGTAGGAAACATAACTTGAGAACAACTTGGGATTCAAACTCCGTATGTCTACCTACAAAGTATTTTCCTACATATAATGTTGCCTATATGAAAGGAAAAACAAATGATAAGACAGCCATTCCAAAGCTCACTTTAAATGCCAGTGGGAAGCCTAGAACATGGCTCAGGACGTAAAGCGCTTTATTTTTACCTTAGCTCTGAGGTACTGAGTTCACATCCTTAGACCCCATGTACTAGTTAGACAGGAAGCAAAGAGTCTGCAATAGCAGCATCCTACAGGGACATGGGACGGTGGAGAGACAAAGGAATCCTCAGACACGGGCAAGCTGGCATGCACAGTGGAGAAACAACACAGACATCTTGTGTCAAATGAGGTAGGAAGTGAAGACTGACACCTAAGGTGGTATCTGACCTCCATGTGTTAAAGCATGCACATGCCCACTCTAACCAACACATGAATGTGCACGCATACACAGAACAGTCTATGATAGAGTCGTGTTTAGGTATTGTGAGTTCAGTATGTAAATGACAGGCTGTATGAAATCAAACACACCGTCTGCCTCACAGTGCCCCAGAACCATGGGATTCTACAGCTATAAACACGAATCACAGGTTTGCTTTTACGTGCTGGTTAATGTAGGTTTTAAGTTCTAGAGTAAGGCTACATTCTTTAGGAATGTAGTGCTCTGGCCTGTTTTATCTGGATTCTGAGAATAGTTACTTATGTACATTCAGAGGTTGCTCTCCATCCAGTGTGGCTGCTGGTTTTCCTTCACTGGGCATGAAGGAACTTTGAAAGTAGGTAAGAGAGGAACTAAGTTTAGTTGGCCTTGATTTTTAGATCCGAGGAGGGGAAAAGCCGAAGAAGCACTGAACTATTTAAAATGATAGGATGGGTGGGTCAGTGCAATTAGTTTCCATTGCTGTGTGAGGTGACTGCAGCAGGTGAGTGGCGCTGATTCTGTGCTGCCAAAGATACACATCCTTTGAGATAAAAGGCATTCTTAAAAGTTGTGCTTTGTGTATTTTGATTGATACAGGCTATTCCTGCATGGACTGAGGGATTCATCCCAGATGAAGTCATCTAAGCCTATAGTTGTACTCTGAGTATCACCTTAAAAAACACATTAACCTTTGGGTTGAACATGTCAAGTTTCCCAGTTTTCCTTATTTTGTATGATTGTGTATGATTGTGTGTGTTTGTGTGTGTGTAGGCCAAAAGACAACTTGACAGAGTATGTTCTCTCCTGCCACTGTATGGGTCCCAGAGGTCGTCAGGTATGGCGGCATGCCCTCCAACCCGCTGAGCATCCTCTCCAGCCCGAGCATCCGCTCTCTATTCGGAAAACTTTCGTTGTGTCTTGTACCGTACTCTCATGTATCATTGAGCTGTGCAGGGAACTGGGAGGAAGCGCAGTAGTGGCTGGCACCGGGTGGGGCGTGCCTCCTCTCCAGAAGACGCCACCGCCGTCTCATTTTACTTCGCGGGCGAGAGCGAGGCTGCTTTGCGGCTGCCGTAAAGTGCGGCTGGCCCCGCCCCCGGCGCTTCTCCTGTGACGCAGGCGCCCAGAGTTATTTGGGCGGGAAAAGGCGGCCGGCGGTCCGCTGTCCAGCAGAGCGGCTGTGGCTACAGCTTCCCCGGGTTCGCGGAGCAGCCTCTTCCCTGGCATGGGGCTGCTGGAGCTGTGCGAGCAGGTGTTTGGCACCGCCGACCTCTACCAAGTGCTGGGCGTGCGGCGCGAGGCTTCGGACGGCGAGGTCCGACGCGGCTACCACAAAGTGTCCCTGCAAGTGCACCCCGACCGAGTAGAGGAGGACCAGAAAGAGGACGCCACCCGCCGCTTCCAGGTTTGTGGGCCCGCGTTCGGACTGCTGCCCGGACTTGTGCTCTCGCGGGGCCCCTGCTCCTAGGACAGCGCACTGCTGATCCTCGGCCTGGCATTTTTCAGCTTTTCTAGCTGCCCTGTTTCGGTGGGAGGTTCAGGATGACTTTTGGATACTCTGCTTACAGATCTTGGGAAGAGTCTACGCGGTTCTGAGTGACAAGGAACAGAAAGCAGTGTACGATGAACAGGGGACAGTGGACGAAGACTCTGCTGGCCTCAACCAAGACCGGGACTGGGATGCATATTGGAGATTACTCTTTAAAAAGGTAAAGAGCTTTAGTGGCTTTGACTAATTCTCATCATTCAGTCCACAAGAACAATTCGCGAAGTTAAAGCAATCTTCTTTGTTATTAGATATCGCTAGAGGATATCCAAGCTTTTGAAAAGACATACAAAGGCTCCGAAGAAGAGCTAAACGATATTAAGCAGGCCTATCTGGACTTCAAGGGCGACATGGACCAGATCATGGAGTCTGTACTTTGTGTACAGTACACAGATGAACCCAGGATAAGAAACATCATTCAAAAAGCTATTGAATCCAAAGAGATTCCAGCCTACAGCGCCTTCGTCAAAGAGTCTAAACAAAAGATGAATGCAAGGAAAAGGAGGGTAAGTAGTGTTGTTCCTAGCACATCTCAGCTGCTTCAAAAAAGGGTCTCGCTGTATTCACAGCGACGGAAATAGACTGCTGCGATATGACTGCTTGACCTGCAGCATTGATCTAACTAGATGACCAGGAAGAAAGCCCTGATTACTTTGGTATGTTGTGCTGAAAATGATTCCACTTTATGGACTGTTTGAAGTCACCCTCAAGTGATTCTGAAAAACTTTTCACACGAGGCAGTCCTTGTAGCTTTGCTGTATGGAGCCTGGTTACAAGGCTGTGGGCCTTGTGTGGTTATTGAACAGGTAGAAGATGGCAGTGATTGTGTGCTGTTAAACATGTAGAATGGCGGGGTGGTGCTCCCAGTACTTGAGCACTGAGGAAGCTAACTGAGGATTGCCACTTTTGAGGTCAGGCTGCGCTGTGTGGATCCGTGCTGCATTGGTTGTCTAGTACGTGGGAGGTCCCTAATTCTCCAAAACTGCCCAGAAGAGGGGGAGAAAACAAAAATTAAAAAAAATTCTGTAAATACATATAGTTATTTCACACACACACACACACACACACACACACAAGGGGATGGAGAGATGGCTCAGTGGGCATGTACTCCTCTTACAGAGACCCAAGTTCAACTTTCAGGACCAAGGTTGGGTGTTGTGGCTCACAACCGTCTGTAACTCCAGCTCCCAAAGATTTGACACCTCCGGTTTCCATGTAACCACTGGGTGGTCTCTCCTGTCCCCACTCTGAGGAACACAATTGCCTACACTTGAGGATTGGGACTTGCGGTTGATTCTTCATCCCTTCATCCCTGTCTAACCAGGAAGAGTGGGGATGTTAGCTGAGGAGTTGAAGGAAGCAAACAACCCTGCTTACGCTCTTTGGGAAAGTTACCCCAGACTGCTGGTAAAGCAATGGTTGCTTCGTCTTGGCTTTCACGATTGGAGCTGACTGGAGAGCTGGCAATTTAAGATGTTAGGTGTCTGGTGGGTACTTGAGTTGTCTTTTGTGTGGCTCAAGTGGATGGGCAAAGACCTGGAGCTTTTAGTACAAGAACATGCAGAGAGAAAAACTAACTTTAGTGTTTGGGGTGAGTTTAAGGGCCTGCTTTACAGAGAAGAGACTGCTATGCCTTTTTCATGGCTTGGAGTCACAGCTGTTGCTTGCTAATCATTTTCGCATGTAAAACAGAACAGCTGTATTAGATCAGGATTTTGGTTTGAGAAACTTGGAGTTAGAGGGGAAATGACAGTTTGAAAGCTGTGTAAAGGGATTGAGGAATGCTGAATTTTAAGAGACGATAATAGAACAAAACTTGTTTTTTGTTCTGGAATAACAAGATCCCAATTTATCCTTATTCCCAGTGGTGATTTGGAAATTTTTACAATGAGTTAGGGCCTCACAGTTCTTGCTGTTAGCTGTTGTGGTATTTTGGCAAATTTTGTTAAATGAAGATAGCTTTGAAATCAGGTAAAGAAAGGCTAAAACTGAGTTTGCTAATGTTTTTTTCTGACTACTCAGAAAACATTTTAAATTTGTGTTGTGTGTATTTGCATGTGTTTGTGCCTGCGTTTGTGAGTGCATGAGTGTGGGTGCCCTCAGAGCTGTTGATTCCCTGGAGCTAGAGTGACAGACAACCTGGTGTGGATGCTGCGCATGGCCTCTGGAAGAGCAAGAAGTGCTAACAGCTGGGCCAGCTATCCAGCTCCAGAGAAAGCCTTTAAATCATTGCAGCTCACTAGGCTGCTGTGTACAAAATGGGGTTTCAGATGAAGATCCTGAAGTGCCTGGTACCTGGCATCCGTTTTGACGCTGTCCTTGGCTATGTGACCCTTTGGGTCCCCTAGTAGGTTCCTTTGTGTCATCATATGGTTTGAGATGCTGACGTACTTGTGCTCTAGATTTAGGAAGTAGAATGGGGATAACATAGAAGGACTTCCTGGAGTAAGACTGCTTCCATGAGCAGTTCCTAGACCTCCAGCTCTAGGAAGGGGCTAATGTTGTCTTTAAGGGGTAGAAAAAACGTATTTCTTACTTCTTGATTGCCATGGAGTCTGATAAAAGCTTCTGTCTAGGCTCAGGAAGAGGCTAAAGAAGCAGAGTTGAGCAGAAAGGAGCTGGGACTGGAAGAAGGAGTGGATAACTTGAAAGCACTCATCCAGGTAAAGGTGGCAGGCTCCCCTCACAGGCCCCTCTCACAGTTATTTGTACACTGTTTGGAATGTATTTCAGGATTTTTTTGTTTTTGCTTTGTTTTTCCTTTAAGGTACACTTACACATAATTTATAGCATCTTTTTGGGGTTTGAGAATGTACAAGTCAGAGAATTGCCACCCCCGCTCCAAGCTGTACAGCTGTCACCACCACAGAGGAAGCCCGTAGCCATTGTTAGTCACTGGGGTGCTTTACTCCAACCCCTCCTAATGATGAAATGCTTTGTCTCAGTGTTGCATATTGAAAGCTATATTTTAACTTCTCAAACAGAGCAGACAAAAGGATCGGCAAAAGGAAATGGACAGTTTTCTGGCTCAAATGGAAGCAAAATACTGCAAACCTTCCAAAGGAGGGAAAAGAACAGCACTCAAGAAGGAAAAGAAATGATGGAGTTTTTCTCTTCCTGAGTCCTTATGTGTCAGTGGTACAGTGTAGACAAAATGATGACAGCCATTAATGTAACCTTTGAGAGGAGTTGTCTGTCCCGCCTAAGCCGAGCAGGGTTCATCGACCTGATCTTAGTAGTTTCTAGAATTCGCCTAACACTGTGTGAGGGTTTCATGTGAAGGATGTGTAGTGGTGATAGTTGGGAGGGTGGGTCTGACATTTGCTTTTGTGGGCCCCTATTTAGAATATTAGTTTCTCTTGCTGCTGTGCATGCACTGACGAGAAACACTCCACCTATGGAGAACATCCTCAGAACACTTGCTGAACCGCTGACTTCTAAATAAATGCTACCGTGCTTTTGGGTCTTAATCCTACACGGATCTTCTTTTCTTGGTCTACTGTTAGGTTTTGTCTTCTGTCCTTGCAGTAGGAGACGTCAGTGTTCATATTATTGCAAACTTTTCATAAGACTGTATATGCTAAATAAAGAAGAAATGACAAAGGTCTGGTGGATTATTTAAATGACTCCATTGGTCTATGAAGATAAAGTGTTTTATTTAAAGGACTTAAGTAACCTAGTCAGCATTGTAACAGACAGGCTGGCTTTGGCACACATCCTGTCTTTGCAGGTCACAGGCTTAGGCATTTCACTGGCCTCTTTTGAACTTTTTATCTACAAGAGTGAGAGCCAAATTCATTAAATTGCATTTATTAAGTACAGCAGGATTTTTATGTGTTTTGAACTGTTTTGTGTGGCTTCAGATGAGTCTCTCTATGTAGCTCTAGCTAGCCTGCGATTTGCTATGTAAACTATAATCAGGTTTTTTGAAGATGAATACTAACTAGCTTTAAGGGGACACATACACAAAAGGGTAAGGAACTAGGCTAATGACCTGAGGGTACTCTGAGTCATAGCTGCTCAGAAAGGCCACGAATGTAGATCTGATAACAGTGTATTCATTGTACAGACTTCTGAGAAAGATGCTCATTACATCTTGAGTTGATAACTGTTCACTATAGTATGTGGTATATTTGTTAAGACTGTTCAAGTCTTCATTTGTATCGTGCAAGTAATAAGCCTCTTTCCATTGAGCATTATAATTTAAGGTGGACACATCACACATTTAGTTTGTGATCACAAGTACAATAGAAGTATTTAATATATAACTCAGTGTGGGTTATTTGAAACATCTATTTCATGGCATAAGAACTTGGAATGGTTTAAGTCACCTTCAGTGGACAACCATTTGAATTTAGCCACTTTGAAAATCAGTAATGTCAAAGTGGTGTGATAATTAAGGCAATAGTGGCATTTTAATAAGACAGACTCAAGCCACAGTTAACACCACTGCTGCGTTCCCAGCGCTTGAGGAGCTGTTGGTGCTACTAGAGGAAGCCCTCCAGTTCCACTGCTCTTTGAATGGAAAACTGGCTCAGTGAAGTGCTTACAAGTATGAAGACCGAGTTCATACCACTGACAAAGCAAAACAAACCTGTCTTTGCGCACAAATGAGGATCTCCAAGTTCAGTGAGAGATCCTATCTCAAAACATGAGAAACAATTAGGAAGGGCACCCAGTGATCTCTGGCCTATACATGCACGCACACACAATTGCAAACATGAGCACACAAACCTGATGTGAGGCTGATCTAGGGAAGAAACATTAGTTTACACCAGTGTTGACACCTTTAGTTAGGTCTTAATTCATTCTGCTTTTTAACGAAAAGGCTTGGCTAGCAAGGTTGTTCATCAGATAAAGGCACCGATCCCATTCCCACCCCGCCAAGTTCGATGATCTTAGTTCAGCACTGACTATACTCCTCCCCGCCATTCATACACACAAAAATACATCTAAAATGTAATAAAGAACTTAAAGTTTAGGAATGACATTTATTTGATGAATATATCAGATTGTTGGCAGCACTTTCTCCTAAAAATATGTTAAAACTGAGTGCAGTTCTCCAGGAATCAATATAAACAGAAATATTCTGAACCCAGTGATCTGAATCATTTGTGTGTATGTAATCTCACTGAATTGTACAAGAATTGAACTGGTGATTAGTTACAGACAACATGAGCAGTGATTTGGGGTGGTTTTCCATTGTCAAGTCTTTGGGTACAATCTTTACTGCCCCATGGAGTAGGTTAACTAAAGCTGAAAGAAGACAGTAACTGCATGCAGAACAGTTAGTTACCAGTGCAGTCTTTGGCAGATACTCTGTAGTATTTCTCGGACACTTGTACCAAGATAACTTGACGGACCAAGCTGCTGTTTGCAGGAGCTGTGCATCATCCGGTGCCTGAATGCTGGGGCATGAAAAGCCTCCATGTGCTCCCAAGTCTGCTGCAACCTTGCAGGTTCTCACTTGCCCTGTGGTCATTGCCTGGTTCTAGAGATGGGTCCACCTCTGCTCTGAGGTTTTGTAGACCCATGTGACTGAGGACCTGTCGGATACAGAATTGCACAGAATAACAGTAAATAGTCTATATTTGATAATAAAACATCACATGCCGTGGACTTTTACATAAAGTAGTAGTTGGATGTTAAAGTTGGATATGGTCTCTAAGTACTGAGAAGTGTGTATTCACCAAGACATTAAAAACCATGTTTACACAGTTCACCCTATTTAGAAAACTGCTAGAGTCTAAGAAGTAAAAGAAAGCTGAGTGTGGTGTCACATACTTTTAGTCTCAGCACTGGGGAGGCAGAGGCAGGAAGATCTCTTGCTATTTCAAGGCCAGCCTGGTCTGCATAGTTGTTCCAGGGCTGTCAGGACTGAATAATTGAGACTTTGTCTCAAAACAAAACCAAAGCTGTAGCCTAGTTTTGCTGAGAACCTACTCATTAAAAACTGAGATGCTCATTTCAACAACTTAGGTGTTAAAACTAATTAACATCTTACTCAAAGTGTAGCTGAATATAGTAACTAGATTGGAAGCTTAAAAAAAAAAAAAAAGATGCTGGATAGTGGTGGCATATGCCTTTAATTCTAGCACTCAGGAGGCAGAGGCCAGCCAACCTGGTCCACAGAATGAGTTCCAGGACAGCCAGGCTACACAGTGAAAGCCTGTCTTGAAAATCAAAAAAAAAAAAAAAATTTACTTATGCATATGTGTGTGTGCCTGTGAGTGTATGCCACTTGTGTACAGGTACAGGTGTGGGTGCCAGAAGAGGGAGTCTGAGCTCTCGGAACTGGACGTGCAGGTGGATGTGAGTTGCCTGACATGGATGCTAGAACCTTAGGCTCTCTGGAAGAACAAGTGCTCTTAAAACCACTGAGCTATTTTTTTTTCTGGTCCCTCAAATATTTTTGTTAAAAACAAACAGTATTTACCTTAAAGATCAACTTACTTGTTATTAAAAACAAAACAGAAATCAGGAACTTTTTTGTCTTTGAGCAGTTGGCCTTTCTTTTATACCCATTATGATGCTAAGATGATTTCCCTAGATGGGGGACAACTAAGTCTAGAGAAGCCTGCAGGAAAGGAAGATATGTAGGAATAAAGAAGATAAAAGCAAGAGCTGCAGCCCATCTGTACCTGCAGAGCCCCTGCCAGGTCGGGCCTGATGAGGATACTCAGATGCACATGAACTTCGGTACTGTGTGTCTGGCTAAAAGAAGAGAAAAGGCATCTTAGGATGTAGCTCAAAAGATACTTGTCTGAGGCTTACAGAGTATATTCCTTCCTTTTCTGCTGCTTTGTTAAAACACCATGAGCAAAGCGACCAAAAGAAGGAACAGTTTGTTGAGTCCATCAAGGCAGAGAAGCAGAAAGCATGGTGGCAGGAACAGCTGAGAAGCCACATCTTCAACTGCAAGCTGGAAGCAGACATCTATCTAGCAATTGGTGGGAGTCTTAAACTCTCACACACCCTCAGTTGATAAAACTTCCTCCAGACAGGCCATACCTCAACTGCCCAAATAGCCTCACTGGCTAGGGACAAAGTACTCAAATGCCGTAGATTATGGGGAACATCTCACTCAAACCACCACACAGAGGAAAACCTTAACGTTAACAATGAAAAACTCATCTGCCAACCTGTATTGAATTCCGAGTACTCCAAGCTAGATAGATGGTCACAAAGCAATTTGCTAACTTGTAGGAACTTCATGTACTACAACTGTATTACTTCGTCTTTAAGAAAACGTTAGCATTTACAAATCCATATGGTGTAATGTTGCAATCAGATAGAAAAAGATATTTTATTTTGACTCCACTGTGTTGGGATTGCAGGTTTGCAACACCATAGCTGGTCAAGATAATGCCATCGGAGGTTACAGGGTGCCATTTAAATAGAATCAACACTGTTGTGAGGGGAAAGTACCTAGAGAGTCCATCTTCTGCAGCAGTTTTCAGAATGGCAGCATCTGTAGCTCATGTACCCAACCTGACCCTTGAACTATCTACTAACAGTGGTGGGAGCTTGTAGTTGTCTGTTTCACAGGGCTCCCATAACAAATGACCACAACGTGGGCAGCCAAAACAACAGAAAGATGAGAGATTAGCAGATTGCTTTAGGGACCACATGGTAGTGATTGGAGCGGCTTAACATGGCTGTCGAAAAAGTAAAAAGTAGAAGCTTGGTGACTTTTCTTCAATAAAGCTTTATTTTCAAAACCAGGCAGTAGCCCTTCCAGGGCTCATGGGCTGAGGTTTACTGACTCCGAGCCTAGACAAAAGCACCAAGGAACAAGGTTATAGCCAACAGCTCCAGGCCTAAGGCTCAGCACGCATACTTTCAGTTATATCGAGCTGCTACTTAATCTTTATGGTAGGACATGGGGAAAATGATGCTAAGGCAGGCAATTTTTACTGTTATAATAAACTTATTTTTTAAAGAGACTTTGAAGTGTTTTCATATGTTCAGTTTTATTCCTAAGGCAACTAAAATTAAATTTTGAAAGGAAAGAACATATAGAACATAAACACGGCTTAACAAATGTTCTGACTCTAATTATGAGACCGTTCAGATGCTCTTAGGCTTCCAGGATTTACAGTGAACCTATGGGCCAGGGCTTCGTTTCTCTTTTGGCTTTTTCTGTGCCTTTCCGCCTAACTCAAGCGTCAGGAAATTCTGAGTTGAATAGTGCCCTTCAAAACTCACATCATCTTGGAACTTGTGAATGTGACTATTTTTGGAAACCCATTTCTTCGCATGAGTAATCAAGGTGAACTACTGTTTTAGAGTGGACTATAAATTCAATGGCTGCTATCTTTTCATTTTTATTTTATTGTAATAAACATGTTGACTGCATGTATCACCAGGAAGTTACATTGTGAGCTGCCATGTGGGTGCTGAGAATCGAAAACACAATTTTTTAACCATTTAGCTAGCTCTAACCCCAAATGTCTTAACCACTGAGCTAGCTCTCTAACCCCAACTGTTTTTAAAATTACTTCCTCTTTGTGCCTATGAGCAGTGTGAGTGTGTGCCCACACGAGTGCACATGGCAGGGTCCCACCTTTGGTGTGGTTCTCAGGAGCTGCCCACCTTGTTTTGGCAACAGGGTTTCTCACTGAGATCTGGGGTTTATCTATTAGGCTAGGCTGCCCAAGCATTGCAGGCAACCACAGAAGCTTTAGAGAGGCAAGAAAGGTTCGCTAAAGCTTACAGAGAGCTCCCAGTTTCTGTTACTGTAAGAGTGATACATTTCTGTTGTTTTGGCTGCCCACGTTGTGGTCATTTGTTGTGGGAACCCTGTAAAACATAGAAATACAAGCTCCCACCACTGTTAGTAGATGGTCCAAGGGTCAGGTTGGGTACATGAGCTACAGATGTTGCCATTCTGCAAACTGGAGCAGGACACAGAATCCCTGGCTAAGCACTCGGTGTGAGCTCAATCATTTCCCTGTGCTTGGCAAGCCCTCTTGCCACAAAGCAGATGAGGTAGGAACCACGTACTGACCTACAGGTGTGCAAGGTCACATGGCCCCAGTCCTCAGGAATTTTTCAAGTACTTCCTTAAAAGTAAAAGGGCTTGTAAGTGCACGACAATTGAGAAGGCAAGCGTCAGCATTTAACACAGCCATCAGAAAGAGGGTCAACTCAGCTCACACTCCGAGTCCTCCACCTGACCCCACTTTACTGTGTAAAGTGTACAGGAGCAGGGAGGACAGCACAGGCAGGTAGAGCAGGGGGCAGTGGTGCTTGTAGTGTGCTTATGTTCAGAGTATGCTGCTGAGATTTTTATTTTATAAGTAGGGCATTTTACCACCAAAAGAATGAGGCAGGGCACCACTTAGAATTTTAGGAAGATATACCTAGAATGGTATTTTATCATTAGAACATCCAACTATTTGAGTTAATCAAGCCACTAGATAAGTCCTAAGTTTGCCAAACATACCCCCCCCCTTCTTTCCCAAATTATCAAAGACAAATAGGAGCTTGAGGCAGGATTAGGAGTTCAAGAGCAGCATGGGCTGTCTGAGACACTGTGTCAACCCCTCCAAACCAGATAAACAGGAAGCACTTTACCAGAAACGACTGAGTTGTGTTGGGTCTAGAGAAGACAGGCAAAAGGAGCCTCTCTTGGGGCTGCTGGTTAGGCTCGTCTACCACTGCACTTCGGGCTCGGCTGGAGTCACCATGGGATTTCTGCAGAGGAGACGAAAGTCACAGAAACAGCTGTGTCCTGGGAGCTGCACCTGTTCCATAGTAACCCTGGCCCAACATCAGCTGCTGTGGTACCCACTCCTAAGCAGCTCCAACTTCGCTGCCATGGCCTAGAACCCGGTTTGTTTTTGTCAGAGGAGAGTGTGGTTCAAGGTAAGTCCTACAGAACTACTGCTGGTGAGAGCTCAGAGTAAGCCCGGGAAGGCGGGGTGAAAGGCTTACTGTTGGCCGCTGTGGCCCCATGGCGCTCAGGTGTTCTACTTCAACTGTTCCAATAGGTGGCAGCAGATTGTTCCGACCCAAGGTCATTGGAGAGGGAGAAGACAGTGTGTCTGCTGTCACTGGACTGAAGATCCCAGCAGCAAAACCGATATGCAAAAGTAAAGTTGTAACAACACAAAGTGATGAGAAACTTAGTAAAGTCAGTGTGCTCAGGAGGCTTGAAGCCACCCAGATTTTCAGAATAGGGGCAGCAAAGAGGGATTTTTCCCTTTCTCTCTTAAATTTCACAAATATAACTCTTCAGCTGTATCAACAGAATAATCTCATCCAGTTTTGTATTTCACCAAAACTTAAGTAAAACTCTGAGTTGGACTAAACCTGCAGACAGCACACTGTATGACTGCGTGGTCTTAGTTTTGGGCACAGCCTCAGTCTAGTCTTCTACTGAAGCCTGTTCTATGACGATTCTCACAATTACTGACACTAGCTTTACCAGGTTCCCAGAGTCTGCATTTGAAACCTACACCCGGGGTCCTCTGAGGATTTCTTCTACAGGCCATGGTGTTCCAGCGCGTGAGTGGCTTGTGCTGATCGGATGAAGGGTACGTGGTGGGGGATTGCGCCTCCTGGCAGACTGCGTTGTATATGACAAAGATGATGTACTAAGCTCCATGGCACGGTTTGGCCAATTTCGGTTTGAAAGGACGGAACTGGACCCAGGCCTCGTAAGTAGCTTGTCATCAAGATCTCTAGTGGCAAAATCAGAAACCCACAATGAAAATCACTATGTAGAAGAAGACAGGGCTCAGGGTAAAGAGCCTGAGACATTCAGGGAAGAAAAGGGCAAACTGGCTTCCAGAAGCTTACCTAAGATTCAGAGTGAGAGGCTGTTTTTAAGATGTGGGGGCTTGTTACACAGCCTAGGCCAGGCTGGAATTTGAGATCCTTCTGCTGGCCTGTCAAGTGCATGGATTGTAGTGTGTCTGTCCATGACAATGACCTGTTTTAACTCTAGCTTCCTAGGATGGAGATTTGGGAAAGCGCCCATGACCCACTTGCACAGTCACTTGTTCAGTTCTAGGAAAGGCAAGGCTGACTCAGTGCTTCTGACTCAGGGGCCTACAGGATGGGAAGCACTTTCTGAGCTGACAAAGTATCTTCAGGGTTAGATACTGAGGCGTCACTGTAGCTCTCATTCTCATATTGAGGATAGTGAGTTAAGTTGGCGGGGATCCAAAACCCTCCTCTGAGTTCTGTGGACACTGCACACATGGTGGAAACAAACCATTTAAACACACAGATAAGAGAAACGTCTAAACTGCTGGCTCATTGGAACCTAATTACAGTTTAGTCTGGAGCCTTGAAGCTGGGAACAATCAAAAGGTCCCAGCCACATGCTGCCCAATAGGAGCAGAGCAGTGGATCCCTGCAGGAAGTAGCTGCTCTCCATCAATGTCCCACTCTGTCGCCTCCTCTTCTGTCTGTGGGTTCAACTGCCATCTCTTGCTAGGTGACCTTTAAGTCAGTCGCCGAATCTGGTCTCTTCCACATTCTCTCTAGGTGGCCCATTACTCAAAACAGAACCCAAAAGAAACTCATATTTCCCATAAAACAAATGTCCTGAGCTTGGAATTCATGTTTTTACTTTGATTCCTGTTGCTACATTATCTGCTATTCCCCGTCCTTCGTCCTCCTTTGAATGGTGGGGATGGAATGCTTGAGAGAGATCACGAGCTCCGCTGTGATCCTGCACTAGTGCTGACTGCAGACCCCACAGCTCTTGCCTGAGTTCTGGTGTGTTCCTTACTCTCCGTTCCTTCTGACTGGAGTCTGCCTCAGCCCCTAATGCATGGTCCCCAGATGAAGCTAGCTTTGCTGGTGAGACTGTTGGGTACTTTGGCAGTTTCTCAAATATTAAGCACACACCTGTTTGGCATCTTCTTGCTTCTAGGTATTGACTCAAGAGAAATATGACTATATGTCCTCAAAAATGACCTATGCAAAATACATATAGTGCCTTTCTGCATAGTAAACCCAACCCAGAGGTAACCTAGTGAACACAGCGTAAATTATGATGCCCAATTACAGTGGTCATGTACAACACATGGACAAGTACCAATGTGACATTCACAGCTGATCACATTTATTCATAAATAATAATCTAACAATATTGTCGATGATCTTTGATTGGAAGCATTGAAGTTCTAAAAAAATTACTTTTTTGTGAGCCAGATGTGTTGGTGTATGCCTTTAATTCTACAACTCAGGAGGCAGAAACAGGTGGATCTGAGTAGAGGCCATCCTAGTCTATAGAGTGAGTTCCAGGACAGCCAAAGCTACATAGAGAAACAGTCTCTCCCCCGCCCCCACAAAAAATTCCTTTTCTGTGTGTGGGCATGCACATGTCAGTGTGTGTGTGTGGTCGGAGAATACTTCTTTGAAAGCCAGTTTCCTTCCATCATGTAGGTCCCCAGAACCAAACTCAGGTTGTCAGGCTTGGTAGTGGGCACCTATAGTCACTAAGCGATCCCTCTGGCCACCAAGCACTTAAGTTCTGACATCTTACACTTCTAAACCAAAACGGTCTGCTTCTTCCTAAGTATTTAATAATTCCCATCTCCAACTCTTGATCATCTGAATCCCTAGACACAGACTCATCAGAGAGTCTTCTCCTTTGGGACTACACAGCACTCCATCCGGGCAGCTCTCACGTGACTCTTAGCCACACGAGGCTGTATGAGGACAGGTCGGGTACCCAGTTACCAGTTCTCAGGCAGAGAGACCTTGCCCCTTAAATGTGTTCTCCCTGGATGTGTCTGGCACTTGGCGGCGCAGAGATAACCGAGCTGCTTTCCCTTTTCCTCAGCATTCTACTTAAGCTCTGAATGTGTTCCAACTTGAGCTTCTTACAGGAGCTTGTCCATCAGGGAGAGATTCCTTGGCTGTAGAGGCATCCCATGAATCAAGAGGCCACTCACGTTTGGCTGATGACCGCTTGCTTGACAGAAACTCATCTATGTCAAAAGCAGACAGTGGTTGGTGAAGATACCTGCTCGATTTGCTAAGTTTGCAAAGTTAGTGTTTCCAGTTAGGTTATTTATCCATCCCCCGCCTTGTGCCTTAACTTTTAGAAGAGTTGGCCAGTAGCCCCCAGAGGGCACTGTCAAGAGAACAGGGTTCTTTGTTGTTCTGTATTTCTAAGTGAAAGCTCATCAATTCAGATGAGAGCACTTAATGGTCACTCTCAGGGGAGAGAGGAACATTATTATTGCTTACAAGGGAAAAGAAAACCTGAATAGTAAATCACAAGCAAAATTTGGAACAATAGAAAAAATAAGTGCCAGAGGCAGGCGGATTTCTGAGTTCGAGGCTAGCCTGGTCTACAAAGTGAGTTCCAGGACAGCCAGGGCTACACAGAGAAACCCTGTCTCGCAAAACCAAAAAAAAAAAAAAAAAAATAAGTGCAAAGTAATGGTCTTTTTTATCTGCGCATGTCCTGAACTCTTACTTACTTTTAACTAGCCTGGAGCACTGGTTCCAGTCACTGTTCTTTCTGAGTTTTCTTTCTCTTTCTCTCTCTTTCTCTCTCTCTCTCTCTCTCTCTCTCTCTCTCTCTCTTTTTGGTTGGTTGGTTGGGCTTTTTTGCTTTTGTATTTTTAAATTTTTATGACAGTGTCTCTCTGTGTTGCACAGGCTGGCTTGAAGCGATGGCTCAGGTAATCTTCCTGTACCAGCCATCTGACAGTAGCCAGAAGTTCAAGGTGCATGTCTCCCCATGGCCTATTTAATAACCTAAATTCCAGTTGTTCTAATGTCACCTCTTTTGTCTTAAATATTTTTTCCTTCTTTCTCTCAAAAACTAGCAGTAACCACTTCTAATCCCAGCACTTGAGAAGCTGAGGCAGGGGGATTGTGAGTTCAAGGATGGGCTACACAATGAAACCCTCTCTCAAATAAGTATGTTGTTATGAAATTTCTGGCTAGAAATAAGGCAACCAAGGCAAACACCCAAGCAAGCTTCCTGTGGCAAGAACAGTGCTGGATTCTCACAATCCGCTCTGGGGCTTACCGGACTTGAGGTGATAGACGGCACTTTAGACTGCGGCACTCGAGGTAAGACCAAAGGATGCTGTTCGTTCAGCACATAGGGACTTCCTGAATCCAGTCTGGTAATTTCAACGTTACTCTCATCATCTGAGCAAAGGAACAGGATCTATTATCCATAGGCATCTTCTGATGTAAAGTTCTGAGAGAAAAATCTCCCTGACAGCTAAGTAGTCTCAAGAAAGGCTTCCCTTAGATCTGCAGCTCACCTGCATACACCCGTGTAGTTATAACCCGCAAGCTCAGAGTGCAGTTTAAAGTGGTTCCGTGCTGACAATGGCTGGTGGTACCAAGCAGAGGGTAAGCTGAGATCTATGACAACCTTTGGAACGTTTTACATCAGTGCTGCCCAATGTGGTGGCCATAAGCGGCAATACCATGGGACTCTTAAAATGCTGTATGCAGCAGTCTAACTCTAGAACCTTGAGATCATTAATCCTGACTTCAGGTCCCACAGACAATGCCAATGAAACTAGAGAGCGTTAAAAATCATGTTTTCTACAAGGAGAGCAAGTGCCCTGGAAACAGGGCATGCGCCATAGCACTATCAGCTCTGGACAGACACCAAATGTACACCAAAGACTGTCTCACAAACCAACCAACTGGAAAAAAAAAAAACAAAACAAAACCATAACACCCTGAATATATGAGTAAGTGCAAACTATAAAAAGCAAATTTTAGAAAACACAATAAATCTACAAAACCCCCTAAACAAAAATGTGAGCAGAGGGTTAAAGACATGAAATCTGGGGCTGCAGAGACAGCTCCATAGTTAGCAACACCTGCTGCTCTCTAAGAGGACCCAGAGTTTGGCTCCCAGCACCCACATCAGGCAGCTTACAAGCACCTGAAACCACAGCTCTAGGGGTCTCAACCTCCTGGGGCTCTGCAGCGCCAGCATATGCACTTGCACGCGCGCGCACACACACACACACACACAAATGTAAAAAAGGGACAATCTTAAGTAAATGCTGAAAGTTTCTTCTGTATGCAAATTATACCTTAGTTTTAAAACGTGCACAAAAATATCTTTTTATACACAAACAAAAAAATTAGAGCTAGAAGAAGAAGATTGACAAGACTGAGCACAGAACTTGTGTCCGAGCAGTGGCACTAGAGTCACCATCACTTTGGATAACTGTTGTCTACTGAACAGTGACCAACCCTCCACCTTGGTAAGCGCACTTTACACATGTAAAGAAATGTGTAAGGATGTTCACAGCATTAATGTCGTTAACTGCCAAATTACATTGCACTATTTTAAAAACAAACTGGTATTCAAAATTTTTGTAGTTCAGCTGGGGTGGTAGTGGTACAAGTCCCAGCAATTGGGAGGCAGAGGCAGGCAGATCTCTGTGAGTTCGAGGCCAGCCTGGTCTACAGAGTGAATTCCAGGAAAGCCAGGGTTACACAGAGAAACCCTGTCTGGAAAAAACAAACCAAGAACTGTTTTGCATTCCATTTCTTTGTATGCATGTACCTGTACCGTGGGGCTCCTAGGGAGTCCTATCAGAGGACACCTTGACAGCTGGCTCCTTTCACCAGGTGGGCTCTGGGGACTCACACTCAGGCTGGCAGCCTTGGCAGCAAGCTCCTTTACTCTCAGAGCCTCACCACCATGAACTGGGATTTCTGCACTTTTCAACATTAAGTATAATTAAAAATGAGCTTGAGGACAAATCATGTTTCCCAGTGAAACCAGTATGAACTCTTGTAGTCTTCCCTGCCTCTAAATCGTTTCCATTATCATCATTTGGTTCACTATCTAACTCAGAGGTGGTCCATCTCTTTATAAACAATTAGCAGTGAACCTTGTTCCCCATTAGCAAGTCAGGGTCAAGCCATGGTAATGATTTAAAGCTAAGTATTTTCTTCCTAGTGATTGAGAACTGTAACAAACAGAAGCTCTGAGGCCTCCGAGGGCTCTAGTTAGCTCTGTGTATCTTTAGCATGGCTGAGCCAAAGTGCCCTGGGTGAGGATGGCAGGGAATTAAGTTTTATGTGCAAACAAATGCTGAAGCTCCTGCAAGAAACTGAGGCCCTTCTTATCCATCTGCACTTGTGAGCGGTAAGAACACCGGTTATGGGCTGGAAAGATGGTTCAGTGGTTAAGAGCACTGGCTGCTCTTCCAGAGCACCTGGGTTCAATTCCTAACACCCACACAGCAGCTCACACTTGTCTTTAACTCTAATTCCAGGGGATCTGACACCCTTACACAGACATATGCAGACAAAAAACTAATGCACATAAAAACCACTGGTTGCACTACTCAGTTTTATACACTTTTGGCTTACAGACAAACATAAAGCAGAACAGATTGTCACGTGACTAAACTGCAGGCTAGTTTTTTTGTCAACACAATTTAGGGTCACCTGGAAAGAGGGAACTCAATTGAGGAACTGCTTCCATATGACTGGTTTATAGATATGGATCTGCAGCATTTTTTTGGATTAATGATTGATGTGGGTGGTGCTACCCCTGGACAAATGATTCTGGGGTGTATAAGAAAGTAGGTTAAGACTGCTAGATGGCTCAAAATTGCTTATAACTCTAGTCTCAGGGGGTCTCACACCACCTTCCTGGCCTCTACAAATATTGCATGCAAATGGTGCATAGACATGCATGCAGGCAAATACATGTACACATAAAAATAAAATAAAAATAATCTTAAAAAAAAAAAGGGGAAAGAAAGGTTGAACAAGCTATGGAGAACAAACCAGAAGGCAGCACTACTCCATGGCTTTTGCTTCAGTTCCTACCTTGTTTTCCCTGGTGACTAAGACCAGGACAAATTCCACCCTTTCTTCCCCAAGTTGCCTTTGGTCATGGTGTTTATCACAGCAACAAAAGCAAACTAGATTAGCTTCCCTCCTTCTGTACTGGGAGAAGATGTCACTCTATTGGTTTGTTCCAGGCCAGTTTGCTCTCATGCAAAGAGCCACTTGGTCTATGGGAGCCCTGCATGCAAGTGTTATCTTTGCACCAAGTACGGGAGTGTTCTTTTACAGGCTGTTCCCAGCTTCCTTTAGTCTGGAGGGCAGAGCAAAGTGGCACTGAGAATGAATAACTGTCCTTGAAAAGGGTTTGTCAGCCGGGTGTGGTGGCGCACGCCTTTAATCCCAGCACTTGGGAGGCAGAGGCAGGCGGATTTCTGAGTTCGAGGCCAGCCTGGTCTACAAAGTGAATTCCAGGACAGCCAGAGCTACACAGAGAAACCCTGTCTCAAAAAACCAAAAAAAAAAAAAAAAAAAAAAAAAAAAAGGAAAAGGGTTTGTCTGGCTCTGTGTGACAAAAGGGCACTCTCTTTCAGGGCCTTTAAGTCAACTCACTGAATTTATATTTTAGAAATAGCGTTTTATGTTGCCAGGCCTGATTTTCAGTTCCTCATCTTCCTTCCTCCACCAAAGTGCTAAGATCTAGGTGTGCGCCACTACAAGCTAAGCAGCTGCTTTATCTCCCACTGGGTTTGTCTATGAAGGGGTGGGGAAGTGAGCGTGTGCACATGCCAAGGCGAGTGCGTAGGCATGCGCAGAGGTCAGAGAGCAACGTTAAGGAGTCAGCTCTTTCTTGCCCCATCATGAGATTGGGGGATTGGACAAAGGTTATCAGGCTTGCACACAAACATTTCTACCTGCTGAGCCCTCTCACTGGCCCTGACCAGGTCATTAAATGAAGAGTATTAGTTCTGTTCTCTTGGATCTCAGAAGGGAATACACATAGACAACAACAAACACAGCAAAGGTTGGACAACTGGAATTCACAATAGCTGAGAGAGTATGCATAAATAAAGTCACATTAGAAAAATCTGGGGGGAGATGCTACTGATATTGGCATAGTTTATCACATGACCTACCAATTCTATGTGTGTGTGTATACACAAAAACCATCAACTACCCAAATAACTGAGGGAAGGTTTTTTTTTCTTTTCCTTTTCTCTCTCTCTCTCTCTCTTTTATTTTTGAGATAGTATCTTTGTATCCTTGAATTCGCAGAGATTCTCCTGTCTCTGTCTCCCAAGTACTGAGAAGTAAAGGTGTGTCCCTCTATACCTGGTTTAGGGAAATGGTTTCTTTTTGTTTGTTCATTTTGGAGGGAGGAGGGACAGGGTTTCTCTGTATAGCCCTGACTGTCCTGGAACTCATTCTGTAGACCAGGCTGGCTTCGATCTTCTGCCTCCCAAGTGGTGGGATTAAAGGGGTATGTCACCACTCCTAGCTTTGGGAAGTGTTGGGTTCTATGTAGTTAAGTGGGTTGAAACTCCCGATTCCCCTCCTTTGCCTCTTATGCTGGGATCATATGCATATACCATCACGCCTGGCTTATTCTTACATAAATTTAAAACAAAATTAATCTGTGGTGTTGGAAGTCAAGAGGGGCTTCTGGAGTGTCGGTAGCATTCTATTCTGGATTTGGATGCTGTTCATTCAGGAATATCTACTTTAAAATTATTTTATTTGTATGCAGTATTTGGTATTGAACTCAGAACCTAGCACGTGCTAGGAAAGTGCTCTAACACTGAGCTACATCCCCACTTCAAAAGTATTCGATTTGAGGCTGGAAAGATGGCTCAGCAACTAAGAGTACTTGTACCCTGCTACCTAGTCAATTTGAGCCCGATCTGTATGGTTTCAAAAACCTATTTGCTAGACGTTTGCTCCTGGACAAGATGCAACAGTGACAGGCTTTACTCACTCACTTGCTTACAACAGCCAATAAAGCCATGAAACACGGGCGTGCGCTCATACAGTGGACAATGGATAACAATGCAACAAATCCTGGAAATGTAAACAAATAAGATACGGCCTACAATTGCCTAAGATAATTTCCAAGATCAAAAACTCAAAAGTAAAAGACAGGAAACTACAGCTCACAGTGAGAGGGTGTCAGAAGACCGCAGGTAGTGACAGATTTCAAGTTCCTCTACCTCCCACCTTTTGCCAGGGTCTCACTACATAGTCCAGGTTGGTCTTGAACTCAGCATCCTTCTACTTCAGCCTTTGAGTATTGGCAATACAGGCGTGTAATAAAACACCCAGCATTATTCTATTGTTTCAAATTATGAGATGGAGGCATGGAAGTATAAAGATCCTACAGGTCAACTCTGAGCTCACACCAGTGACGTACAGTGAATAAAGTTAGTAGCTTAAAGCGCAGACGAGACCGATGAATGAGAAGGCACAGCATGCAGGGTCACAGAGAAAACAAAGGGGAAAAAAGAAATTTCAAGCAAGGTTGGGGTTTATTAAAAATAATTTTATTAATATAGATTTGAGTATGGGCATTAAGGGGGAGGAGGAGAGAGACAGAGGCTATTCCAGGCAGACAGACACAACAAAAGCACAGTGGTACACATACCCAGGGCAGCATGAGCTTCAGAGAGGATGGCCTAAATTATTTGAGGGCTCTGTAATGAGACAGATCCACTTCTAAGTGCCCCAAGTCATGACAGACGATTAGAAAAAGGAAAAACATAAAGAAATAATAGCTGAAAATGTCAATGAAAGCGTCTTGGATGTACAGAAACAGGAAATCCAGCCACTTCCACCCAGAAGAAACAGAAAGAAAACTACATCACAGTACATCATCAAACTTCTTGACACTAGCAATAAGGAGAAAATATTGCAAGTGACCAAAGGCTGAGTGTGGTGATGTGTGCCCTCCAACCCAAGTCTTGGCAGATATATAGGGACAGATGACATCAGGTGTCTTGTTAGAAGTAATGCAAAGCAGAAGGCCATAGACAGTATCTTTAAAGTACTAGGAGGTAAACTGTTGATAGACTAGAGGAAATTTAAATACAAAAAGAAAAACTAGCAGATCTGTGCCCAAATAATATTAAAGAACATATTCAGACTAGTCTTTCAAATATTTTATTAATTTTTTTATATGTTTGAGTGTCTACATGTTTGTGCACCACATGCATGTAGTAAACAGGGAGGCCAGAAGAGGGCGTAAGATCCTCTGGAACTGGAGTTACAAATGATTGTGAACCACTTACCATGTGGGCACTAAGATCTCAACTCTTTGCAAGAACAGCAAATACTCTTAACCACTGAGCCTCCTCTCCAGCCCCAGGTGAGGTGTGTGTGTGTGTATGGTGCGTGCGTGCATGTGTGTGTGAGTGTGTGAGTGTGTGTTATGGCAGTTTCCCTAGCACTCAGTGCCATTTAGAAACCCTCATCACGCCAAGCCCCTTCTTTTTCCATCTCCTGCAACTTTATGTCTGTGCTTTTGTCTGCTCTGAATGTCTTACATGAATTAAACAATACATTAATAATATATGTGACTGTCTGTCTCCTTTCATTTGGTAGATTTTCAAGGCTCACCCATGTTGTAATAATGGATGGGTACTCAATTCCTTTTTATGGATGAATAATGTTCTGCTGTGTGGTGTACTAGTCTCTCAGGGTTGCTTTAACAAGATCACAGGCTGCGTGGCATACACAATAGACACTTATTTTCTCACAGTTCTGGGGTCCAAGATCAAGCTGCCATCAGGGCTGGGCTCTCTTATGGCTTCTTTCTGGCTTGCAGATGGCCACCTGCTTGCTGTGTTCTCATTCGGCCTCTTCTCTGTGCATGTGTGGAAAGAGAAAGAGATCTCTGGTGTCTCTTCATTTTCTTATAAGGACACCAGCCTACTGACTTATGGTGCTGCTATCCCACGGCCTCACTTAGCCTCAAGTACCTCACTAGATACCCTAAAAGCACACTGAGGGCTAGAGTGTCAACAGGGGACCTTTAGAGGGCACACAATTTACCCTATAACACATGCATATGTAACACTGTGTTTCTCCATTAGCTGATGGACACCTGAGTTTCCACTTTAGGTCTTTTTCTGACAGTGCCTCTATGAACACACATGTGGAGGTTCTTGTGTAAACAGGGTTCTCAGTCCCCTTGGTAATATACTTTGTAGAGGAATTCCTAGGTTATATGGTAATTTAACGTTTTAGGAACTTTCCACAATGGCTGTATATCTTTAATTTCCACCAGCAATTCAAGAGGGCTCCATTTTTGCAATTCTTTCCCCATTTTGTTTATTCTTAAAAGATTCACATTTTAGTAAAAGTCATCTCTTACCTACCCCACCCCCCACATACATGCACACATATACGCACGCACACACACTCGCGAGCACACACACACCCTAGCGAGGACAATGAGGCATTTCACTGTGTTTTTTATCTGCATTCCCCTAATGATTAATTGATCTACACCATCTTTTCATATGACTTCTGACCATTTTTAGATCTTTGGTGAAATATCTGTTGAAGGCATTTGCCCAGTTTTATAAACTGGGTTGTGTCCTTTTTAAAAATTAAGTTGCAGTTCTTTCTCTCCTCTGGATACCAGCTCCTAATCAGGTATATTATTATAATTATACATATGTATTATAATCATATATCGTATGTGGTTTGTCTTTCACCATCTTAATGTTTGTGGACATACATGTGCCACCGCTCAAGTGTGGAAGTCAAAGGACACCGTGCTAGATTTGTTTCTCTCCTTTATATAGCTTCCAAGGACTGACCTCCGGTTGTCAGGCCTGATGGGCAAGCGCCCTTAGCCACTGAGTGTTCCATGGCCTGCTTATCCACTTTTGAGTTAGCTTTTGTAAATAATGGGGTGTGAGGGTCCAAGGTGACTTTTTTTTCTGTATGGGATCCACTTGCTCCAGCTGCATTTATCGGGAAGGCGTCACCTGCACTGACTAATCTCCGGAGGCAGCCCTGTTAAAATCCTTCAGAGTAGGTGTTGGGGTTTGTTTGTTTTTACCACATGGATATATCTGTCCCCTGGTAGTCTTTTTTTTCTCTCTCTCTCTTCCTTTGCTAGTCTTAATAAAAGACGTATTTTAAGTATTTTAAAATTCAAAAAGTGAGTTCCTGACTTTGTTCTTTCTCACTACTGTTTTGGCGGTGGAGGGTCTGAGCAGCTCCAGAGGACGTCAGCAGCTGCTTGCCTATTTCCCCAAACACGCCGCTGGACTGGTTCTGCATCTGAGAGCCAAGCACTCTCTCAGCATCTGTCTGTTCACACTCCCAGCTCCGCTCAGGCGTTGGAGTTTTGATAGGGACCACACTAGACCTACAGATCTACTTGGAAGTACTGTCACCTCAACAGTGTGACGTCTTCCAACCCATGGACACGGGCGATCTTTCCCACGCTGCTTTAGGTTTTGGTCTTCTGTAATTTCATATGGTGAGTTTTTGTTTGTTTCAGTACACACCTCTTCCATTTCTAGAGTTAATTTTTATCCCTAAACATTTTTAGTAGGCTAGGAAACTGGCAGTATAAAAGGAAGAGGAGGATAATTAGAGACATAAAGATATTATTTATGTTTATTTTAGGTGTCCGTGTACAATGTGCATGAAGTGCCTGTGGAGTTCAGTAGCGGGCATGAGACTCCTCCTGAAACTGATGTTATAAATAAATGAATTGCTTAACTCTGTTTTTGACTGGCTGTCTTTGAAAAATAAACTTGCCATGAAAATCAGTCACAAGGATTTGTATACAATCCTTGTATACACAGAAATAGAAGAGGACCCTTTCTTAGTTTAGCCTCCACAGGAAAACATAGCATTGGCCACTATCTTGACCTCAGTCTTGTGAGATCCTAAGCAAAGGACTCATTAAGTTGTTCTAGTCTTTCTAATCCACAAATGTGTAAGATAATATTATGTGTTATTTAAAACTGTGAGGTCTGAAATAGTTTGAGTGGTAAAGAGAAACATAATTTGTAACAAAATATTTATATATCTTACCATATAACCCAGTCATTCTAGTATTAGTCATTTACCTAGAGAAACAGAAAAATGTACCCCTAAATTCTTGTACATTATAGTGTTTGTACCAGCTAAAGTGGAAAGCAATTCAAATGCCCATCAAAAGGTAAATTGATAAACTGTGGCTTCATGAAATAACACCCAGCAATAAAAGGAATTACAGATGCACAAAGCAAGGTAGCTAAATCTCAAATCCTTATGCTGAAATGGAAGAACCTAACAGAGGAGTCATCTAATTTCTGTCACTGCAAATTAGTCAGCTTTTGTAGATGTCTGTGAGAATGGAGTTATGTGGTGTGTCCTCTGTATTCGTTAGGGTGTTACTGCTGTGAAGAGACACCATGGCCACAGCAACTCTAACAGAGGAGAACATTTAACTGGTGCTGTCTTACAGTTCACAGGTTTATTACCATCATGGTGGGAAACATGGCAGTGCGCAGGCAAGCATAGTGCTGAAGAAGGAGCTGAGAGTTCTCCATCTGGATTGGCAGACAACAGGAAGAGGCCTGGCTTTAAGCATTTGAAACTCCAAAGACCACCCCCAATGATACATTTCCTCTAACAATGCCACATGTACTCCAACAAGGCCACAAGTCCTAATCCTTTCAACTAATGCCACTTCCTCTGAGCCTCTGGGGGCCATTTTCATCCAAACCACCATATATTCTGTCTGGCTTCTCTCAGCAGAAGCATTTTTTTGGGAACATATACAACATATAATGACAGAAACAGGGGCTTATAAAGGACATGAACTTTTGGGAGTGATGGATGGTCACTGTACTGACTGTGGTGAGGGCTTCACAGGTATATACTACATAGAACAGAACTTCCCAAACTTTCCACTTCATGTACGTGAGGTGTCACGTGTGTTAACTACTCTTCACTCAGACAGTCTGAGAAGCACGCACTACTTACATGGCCTCCTCACAGATGTGTCGGAGGAGAAAGTACAAACTCTGATGACCACAGATGAGGCCTCATTACTCCTCTACCCACGCTCAAATATTTACTAAGTTCTTTGCTAGTCTCTGTGAGAAACACCAACTTTAATCAGACTTATTTGATATAAAAAAAAAAAAACTTATCTGGTCTCTACCTAGTTTCTGGCACATAGTTCCTAAAACCCTTGGAGTCTTCAATGCAATAGTATCTTCCTATGTTCTGAAAATATGGATGGTGGTTGGGAGAGTTTGAAGAGTTTCAGGTTAGTGACAAGGGAGAGAGTTAATTGACAGTGGGAACCAACCGTGTGTTCAGGTTTGGAGCTTTTAGCCCTATTCCCCTGACCTGTGAAGGTTGAACTGATCAATGGCCAATTATTTAGTCAGTCATGTTTACATAATGAGGATTGTAAAAACCCAAATAAAGGCCTTCCAGACTACTCAACACTTGAAGGTGCTTGGAGGGTGGTATGGATACACCCTTTCTGTCTCCCTTACTGTCCTTTGCACCTCTTGTTTGGCTGTTCATCCATATTCTTTGTGGTATTCTTTACAAGCCAGCAAGCCTACGTTTCTGAGTTCTGTACACCACTCCAGCAAATTGATCAAACCTAAGAAAGGGTTCCCGTGACTTCTAATGCTTGACGAGAAGCCCAGATCAGAGCTTGAGGCTTCAAAGTGTCACACGAGGTACGAGGTGGGATGGCTAAGCTGTGGGACTGAACCCTTGGATCTAAAGCTTCTTCTAGACAGTATGAGAACTGAGCAAGAGGGCACTCAGATGGTGTATCAGAGTCTATTAAGTAAGTGTGGGGATACCCCTATACACTTAGTGTTAGAAGTGTTGTGGTGTGTGTGTGTGTGTGTGTGTGTGTTTATGTGTGTGCAGACAGGAAAGAAAGAATGGTTTCGCTCTCTCTCCTCTCTAAGCACTGCTCTAGTAAAGCATTTAAGCCCTGACGTCTTAGAGCCAGACCTGATAGTACAGGCTGGTCAATGCCAGCTACTCAAGAGGCTGAAGCAGGGGGTCATAAGTTCAAGGCCTGCCTGCCTAACTCAGAGAAACCTTGTCTCAAAATTAAAAAGCAGAAGAGGGGTTGTGTTGTAACTTGGTGGTAGTGTTTGCCTAGTACACACAGGGTGCTGGGTTTGAGCAGCAGCACACACATACAAATGACTGACTGGGGTCTGTAAGTCATCAATAGTTATTTTCACACTGGTGTCATGAGGATCCTTACCAGAAGCACATCCCTCCCAGTGACTACGCGTCAACTGCTCCATACAGCCCACAGCCTTGCTCCACACGTTGTCAAACACATGAGCAAGAACATCCTCTTTCATGCAGTGAAATGGCGCAATGGGAGGGTACCCTAACTTCTGTTTCTCTGTAGCTGCTTCTGATTTGTTTCCATGAAATCCCTCTTCCCTGGAATAGAAGCAAGAGGGAAAGACTTCATGATTATTCTCCCCTAAGCACCACCACTGTCCGTGACACTCGGAAATGTGCTTGGTGCGCCTGCTCCGCCCTCCTCCCCTCAGCTAGCGCAGCACCTGAAGCTGCCTTGTGAGGTAAAGGAGTTCTCACTTGAAAAACCTGGGTTCCTTCTTGACATCTGTAGAGTAGACTCCTGTAAGTACAATTAGTGAGGGCACCTGCTTTGCAATGTGAGCGACCAGGTCCACCATCTTCTCAAGAGCTTCTCTATTCCACCAGGGAAAGAATACGCCATTGAATCAGGTAGTAAGGATACACCTGCTTTCCTTTCACCCTGATAGATCGCACAGTAGCTCATCACTGTCTGACATTTTATATCTTCATGAATTTAAATGCTTGTTCTGCACATAAGAACTTTCTGTTTGTCTTCCTTTTCCTGATTAATCCTTAGTTCTTTTCTTATTGATGTATATTTTAAGCAAATTAACTCTATGAACGTAGTGCATACATTTTTGCCTCATTTGTCACTGTTTTTGACTTTGTGTTTCTTTTTCCTATGCAGAAATGCCACCTAATATCATCATTTAAGAACTTCTTATATGACTCAAAGATTTTGTATTAGGTTTTTAAAAATGCATTTGAACACTAAAATAGTGGCACATAATTTTAATTCCAGCACTGGGAAGGAAGGTGGATCTTTGTGAGTTCAAAGCCAACACTGTCTATATATCAAGTTCCAGGCCAGAAAGGGCTATATAGTGAGCCCTTGTCACAAACAAACAAACACTTCCATATTCATTGAACCTATATGATTTGATCAGATAATACAAATTTTATGTGTGAAATTTATATTTAAATTTAAATTTATATTTGTAGAAAGGGGCTGGGCAGTGATGGCGCACACCTTTAATCCCGGCACTTGGGAGGCAGAGGCAGGTGGATTTCTGAGTTCAAGGCCAGCCTGGTCTACAAAGTGAGTTCCAGAACAACCAGGGCTACACAGAGAAACCCTGTCTCGAAAAACAAAAACAAAAAAACTGTAGAAAGATTAAATTAGGAATGTGACTTTTTCCTGGAGGTGTCTCTATTTGTTAGAAGCTGCTTGCTAAAGCTATCACATATACTCATTTCCTGCAGGCATTCTCATTTATGTGTGAACATCAATATCTTCAGTTTGCAACATTTTCCCCCATGGTTCTGGAGTTTCAGCCCAAGATCTTCTGCATGTTGGGCAAGTTTTTTTTTTTTTTTACCACTGAGATATATAGCGCTAGCCTTTTAACTTTTTATTTTGAGGCAGTGTCTCCCCAAGTTGTATAAGCTGGCCTGATCTCACTTTATAACTCAGGCTGGCTTTGAACCTGTGACTCTCCTCGGCTCCGTTTCCTGAATAACTGTGATTACAGGCCTGTTCTAGAAGGCCAACTTTAGTTAGTAACATTCTAAAGGTCCACCTATTGTGTCACTTTACAAGAATATATTTTGGTAACATATCTAATAAGGCTGCTGAACTTTCAAAGTCTTGCCCACATTACCTGAAGACTCACTTCGGTTTACTCTCATCAGAACAAAGGCAAGGTGCCCTAGGGGCACATGCCCGCCATTTGTATCACATTTTAAGTCAGTCAGTCAGCTTCATTCTTCATAACTTAGGAGGAAGGACCAAAGGGGCAGACTTTTGATTTGAGAAAAACCAGACAGAAGTAGATGAGAAAGACCAGGGAAGGAGGGGGTCTCTGGAAAAATCAAACACACTAATTCCAATCCCCTCACACACAGAGCTAGCTCAGTGGTGTGTGGTACAGCAGTCTGCCTGTTTGCTGGCTGTAGGGCAGTGTGCACAGCAGTGAGCACAGGAGTGGACATGGCTGTAGAAAATACCACAGGAAGAAGAGATGTCTATAAGCATATGACACAATCACCAGAGGCAACCCCACAGCCTAACACCATGCAGGCACTTCCAGATATGCTGTTATAACTATTGGTTCCGGAAATATTATTGTTTTAAATAAGGGGTCATTCCCCATTAACTATTTTTGTGTGTGCTATGCGTGTGTGTGTGTGTGTGTGTGTGTGTGTGTGTGTATGTGTGTGTGTGAGTGTGAATGTGGATGTGTGCATGCCATGGTACACAAGTAGAGGACAACCTTAGGTATCAGTCTTTGCCATCTGTCTTTTTTGAGATGGGATTTCTCTTGTTCACTAGTAGGTATACCATGCTAATTGCTCCATCAGCTTTTGGAGATTGTCTCGGCTCTGCCTCTCAATTCCCTGTACAAAAAAAATCTGGACTGACAGTCATCTGTGCTACTGCATTAAGCTTCTGTGGGTCCTAAGGATCTGAATCAGTCTGTCAGGTTTGTATGACATGCACTTTACCCACCGAGCCATCTCCTTAGGCCTTTTTCTTTTTTTTTTTCTGAGACAGAGTCTTACATAGCCCAGACTTGTCTTTAATCTCCTCTGTAGCTGAGGATGGAACCTCTGATTCTATTACTACCTCTGACTACTGGGATTACAGGCAAGAGCCACTCTTCCCAGTTTCCCGGATGCTAGGGACTGAACCCAGAGCTTTGCATTTGTTAGGAAGACAATTTACCAATTGAGCCACATCTCAGTAATTCTACAACTTTTAAAGACTTAGACAAGCAGTTTACATTTCAGACAGGTAGCATGCGGCATGGTGAAAGCGCTGAGGTTAGCAGCTGAATGAGGTTTTGGCTTAACTTTGCCTCAGACAGGTCACTTAAGCACTCTGGGTCTCACCTGTCCCATCTCCAGGTAACATCTGATCTATGTCTACTATCAGAATACAAGTAGATATTAATAAACATTATTAACTGATCAACTATGTATCCTTTTACAGTAAGAATTAGATGGCCATGGTGGCGCACATCTTTAGCCCTCGAATTTAGAAGGCAGAGGAAGGTGGATTTCTATGAGTTCAAGGCCAGCCAAGACTACAGAGTGAAATACTGTCTTGAAACTAGAATAACAAAGTAAGAAAGTTTATTTTAAGTAAACAAAGTTCACATCTCTTCAACTACTCTTTGATGTTTCTGTTTCCACTGGTGATAATTTGTAAAAGGATAAAATCAAATTAGGTAGATAAAATTAGTCATTTAAAAATCTTTGTTTGTAGGAAAAGGCAAAATGTAAGTGAAGGAGGAAGGTATGGAGGGACTCTTGGTGTGTGGGAGCTCTGTATGTTGGAGCTAACTGGAAACAGAGTCCAAATTGTTACAAATCTACTTATAGGTGATATCAATAGTGCAGTTTCAAAAAAAGTAGCTGCTAATACATAAACCAGAGTAAAATCTTAAAAGGCAGTACTCACATATCCGTGTGGTCAAAAGCTAGGTACTCCTCGATTACCCCTTCAGAAAAGATTATACAGTCTGCCTCCTCTCCTCCAACTGCACACAAGCCGGAGGCTTTGATGGTGGGGGATGGTTTATAAGAAGATGAAAAATGTAACTTCTTTCCCCTTATACCAAATCTTGGCAAGGGAAGAAAAAGCAGTATTAATGACATATTAAAATAGCTCCCACACAACAAGTAACATAACTTTTGGAACAAGTCCTCTTTGTCCTGGTAATACTTTCCTAAATTATTCTAATTTTTTTCCAGTGTCAGGGGTATCAGACTCAGTACCTTGGCATGCTAGGTGATACTGCCTGGCTCTGAGTTGCAGTTCTTTTCTGATGATAACACAGAGCGTCTTTTCACACACCTGATGGCCATTCACATGCGTTTAGAGAACTGTCCATTTATATCCTCTGCCCACCTTCAGTTAGGCTGTTTTTAGCTTTGCGCTGTTGGATGTCCTTCTAGCTTTGCCAACACTTTATCCTTTATCCTATTCTCTCCTTCTGGTCATTATCTGCATTCAGGAATTTGACTAGTTTTGATGTTGCCTATATTATGTCCTAGAAGTCACTGTAAAGCCAGTGTTGTGGAAGTTTGCCCTGTGCTTCACTGTAGGGCTGCTGTTCTGTGCACACCATGGTAAGGGCTGATGTTGTTACCTAGGAGGTGGGATCTAGTTCCCCCACAGCATTGCTATCAACAGACGCTGTTGGAATTTGTATTTATAATAAATATAGTTGGGTATCATGGAATACGCCTTTAATCCCAGCATCTAAGAAGCAGAGGCAGGTGGATCTCTGTGAATTTGAGACTATCTTGCTCTCTATAGTGAATTATAAGTCAGACAGGGCCATAGTGAAACCCTATCTAGACACAACTCTTAAATTAACCTGAAGCAGAAGAATGCATAGTTTTATCCCTGCAGACTCAACTTTTCATCTTTCCTTCCTTCTTTCCTTCCTTCTCTCCTTCCTTCCTACTCTCCTTCTTTTCTGGCTTATGCTTTAACTTCCTGGGCTACCATTTTGACCTACACACTACCATTTATGTTGAAGACAACTTTAATCTCAATTTATACATTAGTCTGCTTTTTGGTGTATTCTATTATCATGAAAACATGTTATTTTCTCATTTAGATTAAAAAAAAAACATAAAGGAAGTTGAAGAATGTCAGTGGTATCCCAGGCATTGTAGTGTGTGTCAGTCTGACATACAGATAATTACTAAATTGCTTATGTGTGGCTTCCTCCCAGTCTAAGAACACTTCCAGAACTGAAAGTAGACCAACGCAATCTTAACGTATTTAAGATATGAGGAACAGCCAGCATTGGGAAGATTGCTGAGTGAGAGACAAGAAAATGACATGTAATAGAGCTGCAGGCAGGGCCAGCTGCTGTAATAGAGCTGCAGGCAAGGCCAGCTTATACATTTTATATTTTATTTTAAAGGCAATGGAAATCTATTGGAAGCTTTTTTAATGCAATGTGGCAAATTGATAGGATTTTTGTAGAGACTTTAGCCATTGGTAAACCTTATTTAATGGTAACCTGCTACGCTGATCTAAAACACTTTTACTCAGGACACACTTCTCTGATACCTCCAAGAACAAAATGTGGTCAAAGAGCACAACTAGCACACACATCTGAGAACCTAGGCTTTGCTCTTCTGTGTCACCAACCTTCCAAAGGAGCCATTACTGCAAGTTAGAGGACTGACTGGTGTGCTTGCATCATAAAATACTTACATGGTAGACTCTCTTTCTTGAGACAAGGTTGCTTCATGTGAAGCTGACACAGCAGAAGGGGATCGAGGGTACAATCCATAGCCTTCACTCGGAGTAATTATCTGCCTACCCAGAATCCTTCAAACAGAACACAGAGTGAAGTACCTTCACTTGGCACGCATGTAAAAGCTAAGCATTTTATCAACAAGTCTGACGGTTCTCCATGGAAAGCCTGGATTCGGCCGGACGCTGGTTAAGAATGGCTCTTCCCTTTGATAGAATATTTATGGAAAAGAGAAAGCCATCGTCCAGGAACTTCACGTCCAAGAAAAGTCAGGGATGCAGTGCAGTGGTAGAACCTGCCTAGCTTGACAAGGCTCTGGGTTCATCCCCAGCACATACCCCACACGCTCACCCACACACACCTTTCAAAAGAAAGGTTCTCTGGAATGTCCCGACTGACACTCAAAAGCCAGCTACTGATCTATTTTACTTGGCTGGTGACATGATAGCTCATGTCTGCAGTCCCAGGAGGTAGAGGCTAGAGGAAGATCTGGAGTTCAAGATCATCAGCTCAAATGCAGAGTACAATGCTTGGGTCTGGAGAGATGTATATCTCAGAGGTTAAAAGCACTTTCTGCTCTTGCAGAGGACCAGGCTCAGTTTCCAACACCCACATGGCAGTTCACAACTGCATCTAACTCCAGTTTCAGAGGATCAGACATGCTCCGTGGGCACCAGGTACATGTACAGTACATTTATATACATTTTGGCAAAACATTTATAACATATAAGGAGGTTTTTTTTTTTTGAGACTGGTTACACTATATAGCTCTGGTTGTCCTAGATACTACTATGTAGATCAGGTTGGCCCCAAACTCACAGAGATCTACCTAACTCTGAAATGCTGGGACTAAAGGCATGTGACATCATACCCAGCCTAAGGAAAAATATTTTTTTAAAAAATGTCAAGGCCAACCTGGGCTTCCTGAGATCTTTTGTCATACGTACACAGGCACATTCAAAAAACAGTTTTACTCATAGCTAGATGTGGTGGCCCATGCACCAAGGAGGTAGAGGCAGGCAGATAAATGAGTTGAAAGCCAGCCTGTTATACACAGTGAGGCCCTGTCTCCAAAAAAAAAAAAAAAATGTTCAATTAGAATTTCATGGTGTTAGGAGAGGTCCAATAAACTTGTACTAACTTGAGTTTTCTTTCAGCTGAGGCTTTACACACATGGCTTTGATAATTTCATCAAAATCCTGTACATTAAAAACAAACCAAGCCGGGCGTGGTGGCGTACGCCTTTAATCCCAGCACTCGGGAGGCAGAGGCAGGTGGAATTTTGAGTTCGAGGCCAGCCTGGTCTACAAAGTGAATTCCAGGACAGTCACAGCTACACAGAGAAACCCTGCCTCAAAAAACAAAAACCAACCAACCAATAACAAAGAAAAACCAAATCATAAGGCAAAACAAAAGACATGCTTAGGCCAGGTGAGCCTTAAGTCCCAGCCCTCTGGAGACAGAGAGGAGGACCTTCGTGGGCCAAGGCCAGTCTGGGCTACAGAGTGAGCTCCTCCTCAGCCAATGTTTCACAGTGAGACTCTGTCTCAAAGAAGAAAACCCCTCGGGCTCCTGAAGGTTTGGGAAGCAGGCGTGCTACCTGAGGTGAGGGAAGCTGGCCGCCCACTGCTGGCACTCTTTCTGCAGGCCCTGTGTGTGTGCGCTCAGCTGCTGCTCATACAGGAGCTCGTCGATGGCTGTAAACATGGCCTGCACTTTCTCAGTGGCATTCTGGTCAAGTTCCTAGAAACAAACAAACAAACAAGGCCATGCCCAACACTTAGATGAGCTCTAACTGCAGCCGGTGAGCTTCTCTACGGTCAGACGAGCAGTTCTGAAGGCCTGGCGCTTTACACCACTTCATGCATTCTCACCAAGTCTGTTTACGTACTTACGAGTCACTGAGATGGACATGCTTCGGGCCGGACTAACTTTGGTGTGTGCTTTTTTTGGGCAAATTCTTTATAATTCTATATAAGTTTTAATTAAAAAAAAATCTGTACAGAATGAGTACCAGTAGATAATACCACTGAGGTTTCTATATTTAAGTCAACTTGTACTCACAAGTTGTCATTCTTTTTTAATTAAAAAAAAAGATTGATTTATTTTTATGTGATGTTTTGCTTGCATGCAAGAGTGGCAGATCCCCTGGAACTGGTGTGACAGACAGGTATGAACTGCTGTGTGGGAATTGAAACTGGGTCCTCTGCACAACAGCCAGTGCTCTTATCCACTGACCACCCTTCCAGCCCCCATAAGTTGTCTTCTGAACTCTACATTCATACCATAGCATTTGTATAGTTGTGTGTCCCCAACACAGACACACACACATACAGACACAGATACACACACAAACACACACTCACAGGCACAGATGCATGCATACACAAACAGACAGACACACACATGCACATACATACACACAGACAGATACACATGAGGGGAGGGAATATTTCAATCTCCACCACTGCAAAATAAAAATAAAAGTAATCATATTTTGGTTTGTTCTAAAGAGTTCATTTGAAGTCAGGCGGTGGTGGTGCACGCCTTGAATCCCAGCACTTAGGAGGCAGAGGCAGGAGGATTTCTATGTTCGAGGCCAGCCTGGTCTACAGAATGAATTCCATGACAGCCAGAGCTACACCGAGAAACCCTGTCTCGAAAAACCAAAAAAAAGAAAAAAAAAAAGTTCATTTGAGATACCATGTTTATATAAAAGGAAAGCTAAGTTAGAAAGCTTTCATATCTCAAGGAATTTTCAGATGTTTCTTTTCTTTTTGTGGTAAGGACAACTTACAGAAAAGGATTTTTAAAGTAATTTTTCATGTGTTCACTGTACACTAAATGCTGAAAGGAATGGAAGGGATAGGAAACATGTACGTAACACTTAGAACCTAAGAAGACTGATGACAACTCAGAGGTGATGGGACTGTTTAGCCAGCTCACTGAACCCTCCTGATAAAGCATCAGATTAATTCACCGGGGATAGTTTGATGCCCGCCCCCACCTCTGAGGTCTTTAGATAGAGTCCTGCTCACCTGCTCCATATCATTTGTACGTCCTCCCCAGATTCACCATCTTAGATCTCATCTACCCACCCACCTTCTCTTCAGTTCCAACAATGTTTACCTGTAAAATGCTAGTTTCTTCTCCTCTTCAGACTCTTCTATTTTAAGGGTACATGTGTCTGTGTGAGGCCAGCATGGCCTAGCACATTAGGTTTTCTTCTCTCCTGTTCCTGAGGCAGGATCTCTTCCCGAGTCTGGGGCTTGAGTCTCAGCTAGGCTGGGAGCCAGCAAGCACCAGCAATCTTGAGATTACAGGCACTGGGGGTTGGGGGGAGCATCCAACTTGTTATATGAGTGCTGGGATCTAGACTCTGGTACCAGTGATATTTAACCACTGAGCCATTTTGCCAGCCCCCCGCCCCGACATTTATCTGTCTGAAAGTCCCTTTTTCTCTTTCTTCACATGATTACCCCTTGAGTCCTAAGTCTCAGCCTACGATACACTCTAGAGTCTAAGTAAATACTCCTTGTTACATCCTGTTTTAGCACAATGCTAGAGCACTTTGTCACTCTCTGTACCTTACGTCCTTGTTAGTCTCCTCACTAGACTACTGAACTATGAAAGTCTCACCCTAAAGTAACAACTGCAACAGATAGATACACTCAAAATATTCCTTGAAGAAACTAACAAAACCTGAAAACCCAAACAATAAATACGGGAATGATCATATTACAATATGTTAACACCAAGAACTAGTATATATACTATTCTAGCTGGCAGATATGGAGGCAATAATAAACATCAACATTAACAATGGTAAATGACAAAAGGAGACTACAAAATAGTACACACATGCATAGTAACTAAGGGAACTATAGATACATGAAAAACTATTAGAAAGTGATTAATGGTAATAACAATAGATTTAAAACAATCAGGATTCTCTATAAAGAGAGCAGCTAACTATATTGCTTAAAATCAATATGGTGGAGGGCTGGCGAGATGGCTCAGTGGGTAAGAGCACTGACTGCTCTTCCAAAGGTCCTGAGTTCAAATCCCATCAAATACATGGTGGCTCACAACCACCCATAATGAGATCTGGAGTGTCTGAAGACAGCTATAGTGTACTTATGTATAATAATAAATAAATCTTTGGGCCAGAGAGAGCGGGACCAACTGGAGTGAGCGGGGTTGACTGGAGCGAGCAGAGGTCCTAAAAATTCAATTCCCAACAACCACATGAAGGATCACAACTACCTGTACAGCTACAGTGTACTCATATACATAAAATAAATAAATCTTAAAATAATAAAATGAAATCACTATGGTTGGAGCTGGACAGTTGGCTCAGTGGATTAAGATGCTAGCCTGCAAGCCTTACCCTGAGTCCAGTGACTTCACAAAGTGGTCCTATGACTTCCACACACGGACAGTGGTACCAGCCCCACCCACACATAATATGCATGCATGCATGCACAATGCTTTTAAAATTAAACTGAAAAAATAAATAAGCCATGTAGAGTGGCACATGCTTTTAATCTCAGCACTTAGGAGCAAGAGATAGGCAGGTCTTTATGAGACTGAGGTCAGTCTGGTCTCTATAACAAGTTCCAAGACAGCTAATGCTACCTAGTGGAACCTTGTCTTGAAGCATGGATGCTGAGTAAAATACCTGGGCATGGAGGTGCCCGCCTTTAATTCCAGCGCTGGGGAGGAAGTGGCGTATGGATCTCTGTGAGTTTGAGGCCAGCCTAGTCTACTTAGTGAATTTCAAGATACCTGAAGTTACACAAAAATACCTAGTCTCAAAAAACAATATATAGATAAATAAGTAAATAAGGTAAAAAGTGATCAAGAAAATCACCTAATGTTGTCCTCTGACCTCCAGACTTGTTTACAAGGCAAGCATATTTCTACGCACACGCACACACACACATCCACACGTGTACACACCACACACACGCACGCACACACACACGCGCACACACACACTCGTGTGCACACACACGTGTACACACTACACACACACACACAGACACACGCACACACACGCACGCACGCGCACACACACGCACGCACGCACACGCACGCACGCACGCACACGCACGTGTACACACTACACACACACACACAGACACACGCACACACACACGCACGCACGCACGCACGCACGCACACGGGGCAGAGACTGGCGGGATGATGGTCCCTCAGTCCCCAGAACAGCGGCTAACGATTAGCAGACAACTCACACCATATCCCCAAGAGAAGTCGGAGCTGCCTTCTGTTGAGACCCCTGTGCCTGCGTAGCTTGGAAAAGCAGAACGCGAATTCGAATTCCCAGTGTCAGTTGATGTAATGGGTGATTCTTGGGTGATGTCAGATTCACTAAATGGACAATTTGAGAAAAGGGGAGAAAAAAAGAAAATTCTTATGTTTACTCAGCAACTTATCAGGTGGTAAGCATGTATACAATATATCAGTAGAGGTAAAGGTAAACTTGGAATCCAAGCGCCCTGTAAAAACCAGGATTCTGTATAGAATGGATGTCAGCTGTGTTAAATAATGCCTGTCATTTAACCCACGCCACTGTAGGCTGCCAGTGCAGGTCTAATTAACTGTCCTTAAAACTCCAGGAATCTCTGTTTTGTTTTTTTTTAAAAGATTTATTTATTTATTTAATGTATGTGAGTACACTGCAGCTGTCTTCAGACACACCAGAAGAGGGCATCAGATCTCAGTAAAGATGGTTGTGAGCCACCATGTGGTTGCTGCGAATTGAACCCAGGACCTCTGCAAGATCAGTCAGTGCTCTTAACCTCTGAGCCATCTCTCCAGCCTTGCTCGGAATCTGAGCTTTATCCCCAGGTTTGACCCTAGATATTGCCTTTCCAGTCTTTCCTATGACAGCACGCTGCTCCTCAGAGCCCCCTGCTTGGTAACTGCAATGATTACTGACTTTGCACTCACTGTATGACAGCACTGCGTGAACCTTTACATACTTTGTCTGATTTAGAGCCACAAGACCATAAAAAAGATGGCATCTGTGTCTTTTCTTCTTGGTCAAAGCAACTAAAGATTTGTCACTTTTACTGACTAGCTTCCAAAGCACCAACTTCTGATTATTATTTTTCTATTCATTATCCAGTATTTCACTTGCCCAATGGTACTCAACTAATAAATGCCAGGAACAGAATTAAAATCACGTATCTGATCCATTTTTTAATTTACCTACTTAGCTACATATTACTTCTGGTGGGCTGCAGAGCTGTCTCTAAAGTTAGAGCATGAACTATTTTACAAGTTGGCCCAAGTTCATCTCTCAGCACCATGGGCAGCTCGTGGCATGCGTGCACATGCACACACACAGAGAACTCTAGCCTCTCTGTGCACCTACAGGTGTCTGTACAAGCGTGTTCTCTCTCTCTCTCTCTCTCTCTCTCTCTCTCTCTCTCTCTCTCTCTCACACACACACACACACACACACACACACACACACACACCACAAAGGGGGGGAGCGCTTTACAAGTCCAAGCTTCAGCAAGCCTCCAGCCTTAGGCTCTCACAGAGATAACATTTCTTGTTTGGTCTCACGAGCACAGGTGTGGTCCGAATGAACAAACCCTTTGCCATTAGCAAGTGCAACAAGCAAGCACGCATGCTGTGTGGCAGTACCTGTGAGAACTTGTATCTTTTCCATGGCTGTTGTTGGTAGAGGAAATGTCATCCAGTCGCTCTGGAAGGGGGTGGTGGTTAAGAGCGTGCTTTGTTAGTCCTTTCCTGGGAAGGATAATAAAGCTGTCTTTATATTTTACATTTCCTGTAAAGAAGTCACACTTACAGTATTGTACATGTACACGCATGCCATGGTGTGTATGTGAAGACTGCGACCAACCTGTGAGAGTTGGTTCTCTCCTTCCACTTTGTGAGTCCTGAAACTGAACTTGGTTGTCAGCCTTGGTGGCAAGTACTTTTACATGCTAACCATCTTGTTAGCCCCTAGTGAACATACTTTAACATTTTTTAAAAAAATCATGTGTAGGTGTCTATGCTTCATATGTACCACATGCACAAAGGATGTCAGATCTGGACTTTGAGTTACAGGCAACTGTGAGCCCCTGTTTGGAACTAAACTCAGATCCTCGACAAGAACAATAAGTATTCTTAACTTTTGAGCCACCTTTTCAGCCCTACCATATACTTTTAAATCATGTCTACCACTAGAGAAAAAAATTCAAGCGTACATTCTTAACTTTACAAATAAATACAATACAATTCAGTAAAATCTCGGAATGCTCACCTCCACTGAGAATGTTTGGAGCCAGACCACTTAGATTTAACACTGACTCTCACTTAGCTAATCATACATCATAAGCAGTTATTTAATTCTGTTTTAAGTGAAACGCATGCACTAGGGATTCATGATGTGTGGGCAGAGAAACTTGTAAGCCTCTGTTTAACCTACCTTGTCTCCTGGGTATGTCTGACTAGACAATTTTGTGGGGAAACAATGCCTGCTCTAGATAACTATGTCTGGAAGATAGAATAACTAATGTATTGTTTATTCCAGCAGACAAGCCCCAGCAGAAAATAGACTCCAGAGGAGTAGTGCCCAGCAGGTAGATGATTAAAAAATTATGAATGTTTTACATTTTGAGGTGGTCACACACACACACAAACCTCACACCTTGCTTATATGTGTAAATACAAATTTTAAATGAAAGTCAAGGCTGGAAATATAGCTTAGCAGTGGTACTTCCTAGCATATCTGAGGTACTAAGTTCATTTCTCAGAACCAAAAAAGGGTGTGGGAGACTACACTGAGACAATCAACCTTGCTAACCCCTTTTTAACATCTATAACTAGTAACTGCTAAAGAATGCTACTACTTCAAAATGGATGGGCTCTGTAACAGCTAACATTAAACATTCATTTAAATACACTATCATTTCTATGCATTTAATCCTCATTGCTCACTCTATTATGATTCCCTTTGGGAAAGGCTATTTTTAGGAACTATAAAAAACAGCATCAAGAACAAGTAGTACAATACACAGGGTCAGAAATTTCAGCTCAGGAGATGCCTATCCAGAGTGTCTTCATACAACATGTATTTTTAACATCTCTGGTTAGAAATAATTATAAAAGCAAATCTGGGGCTGATAAGATGGCCCAGTAAATAAAGGTACTTGCCACCAAGCCTCATGACCTGAGTTCAATCAACAAGACTCACATAATGGAATGAGTGACTCTTGGAAGCTGTCTACTAACCTCCAAATGTGTGCTATGGGCCGGGCAGTGGTGGCGCACACCTGTAATCCCAGCACTTGGGAGGCAGAGGCAGGTGGATTTCTGAGTTCAAGACCAGCATGGTCTAAAGAGTGAGTTCCAGGACAGCCAGGACTGCGCAGAGAAACCCTGTCTCAAAAAACCAAAAAAAAAAAAAAAAAAAAAAAAATCAAAAAAACAAATGTGTGCTATGGTGCACGCGCATGTGCATGATACACTAAATGGAATTTTAAAAATTAAAAGCAGATTTTAAGTTAAATCCTTCTCACTTTGGGGAAATGATTATTTCTTAGTTTTATTCCCTAAGGAGCTTATTATCTGATTTGCTGTTGTGCAAATAACATATTCCTTAATAGATAACATGCTTCTGAAAAGCAAGGAGAGGTTCTCTTCTTTGTATGGCTCTTTTACCAAGTAAAGGCGGGAAGAAGAAAGTAGTGCTATCACTTATTGAGGATCTATTATGTACCAGCCCTACGTCATCATTTTAGGTATACTTGTACATCTTAGTTGTATACATAGACAGGAAGGCCCAGATCTAGTTAAATTTCCTAAAAGCTAAGTGGCAAGAAAAGTATCCATCTAAAAATCTCAGGTGTGACTTTAAATGAATGTTATTGGAATGCATAATAAGTGTATGGCTGTTGAAATTGCTTACTTCAATGAGGAGGACCAATGGGACTTGGTTTAAACGTTCAGGCCCTATTGGGTTCAGATGTGGAAGCTTTCTAATTTTATCTGAGCAACAGAAGCTAGTTACAGCAATCTTTCAGAACTGCTGAAAGGACCAAGAAACTGCAGGTTCTTTTGAAATTGCAAAGTACCAGTCAGTAGATATAAGGCTCTATGTTACACTTTACTAAGGGTACAAAGCAGGTTTTTAAACTACCAAAGTGCTTGCTTTTTAGCATTATTTGCAGGGGGTGTGACGGCAATGTGTGAATTGCTTGACAACAGGCTTTACAATCGGATTGACCCTTGGTTTGTACGTCTGAGCTGCACCACCTTCTAGATACAACCTTTAGACCTGTGATCTTTATTTGTAGGATGTGCAAAGTTGGTCTCAACCTGATTTCGCTATTGCATTCAAGCAAACAGCTTTGCATGGTGTTCTGAACTAGACACGTTCAACGTTATTGTAGCATTTAAGCTATTATCTTCAGTGGGGTCAAAAGCACTGTGGGAACAACGGATGCAGCACTCCCTCAATTCAGGACCTAACAGTCCCAAAGGCACACCCTAAGCTGGTGACCCAAAGACAAAAGGCAGCTTCCACCAGGGCTGGGAGGTGAGAATCCGGGATAGTATTTTCCCTCCCTATGTCTGGGACGGGAAAGGAGAGGACGGGCCTTATAAGGTCCCTTGAGCTCCGGCGGCCCAAGCTGGGCGAGCAGAGCAATCCACTCACAGCTCCACGCTCTGCGGCACGGCCTTCCGAGTGTATCTGGAGATCATCCTCCTTTTTCTCCTCTGCGGCCAGGGCGGGCAAGCCAGGGCGGGGGCCTCGGGGCCTGGCCCTCCCGCCGGCTCCGGCCCGGCCCCCTCCTGCCACCTACCGGCCCCGTCTCGCCCCGTCTCGCCCCGTCGCTTAGATTCCGGACCGCCACCTCCCAGAGTTCCCACTCTATAGTCTTCCGACCTGCCTCCTTCCTCTCATGAGCGGAAGTGACGAAGGTACAGCGTCTTTCGGAAATTGGCTCCGATGCGCACTAGAGACTATACTCAGGGTTCCGAGCCTCACGACTTGCAGGCGTTCAGGCGTGGATCAGGGCCCAAGCGAACGCGAGGACCCAGCATGGGCCGGGATTGGGCGGTTGGTGGTCGCCTCTGACCAAGTGTCCTGCTGGAAGAGGCAGCCAAGGAAAGGTGCCAGAGCAGAGGCGCACGAGAGAGCTATTGAAAGGGATCGCTTTACTTTTGTCAGGTGGAAGAAGAGCGTCTAGTTTGGTGAAGGAGCACTATACCGCGCCAGGACAGTGCTCCTGGTGGCTCCTCTTCTGTACTCTCGGGTATGTCATTTTTCATTAATTCCCATGATCTCAAGTCCAATTCTGACTCTGTAAATTCTACATAAAGAGCCCTGCTTGGATTTAGGGTGAGGGTGGGTAGAGTTTTTCCTTGATCCGCCAGGGTGAGAGGCAGCACGATTCTAATTTACAGTGGTGAGTGGGTAGTTGCATAGAAGGTGCAGGTTCCTTATTGGTTCATTGCAAAGCCAAGTAAGCTTAGGAATTAAATTGCTGCGTTAGGTGGGCATCCGGAACCATGACCAATTATTTTGGGACGAAACTCCGACACGCAAGTGTTGGCACTTTTAAATCTTCTATAGAAGCCCTGTAGAGCAAGGGGCATTGCTTTTTAACGCACCTAGTAACACAATTTTAAAGGAAGGTGTTTTAGAGACGGCAGACTAACACTTTCATTTCACGACTAAGTAGAAAGCTCAAGAAAGTAAAGTGCCCAAAGTATGCCACCGACTGAAGCACGGTTGGAAGGTGTGAGAGAATAATGGATAGTAATGGAATGTTTTCAAACTGTGTTACACACACTGCTGCCGACTGAAGGGCAAACATTTATTTATTTGTGAGAAAGGATCGTCTTATGTTACCTAGCCTAGCCTCAAAATCCTGGACCCAGGTGATCCTTTTGCCTTGATCTCTCAGCTGAGACCATAGGCACACCTAGCTATTTTTAACTTTTATCCTCACATACTTCTTTGGTTTGGGAAGTGAGTTGTTGGACTTTCATTTACTCCATAATATCAAGGTTTCCAGTTCACATAATTTAATTTTAAGGAAGATAGTTTTAAGTCTGTTATTCAGAGGATAAATCAAGTGGTGTCTGGTAAAGGCCGGAACCATGATGGTAGGTGTGTATCAAATTTGGGGGAAATAATGTAGTCACCTAGAAGAATTCTGAGAATGCTGTTATTTCTCCTTTTGTGTGGCTTATGTCCCTTGAACTTTGATGGCCATTTTTAGAGAAGAATGGAGGGCAGTGGAAAGCTCGCAATGGTAGAGGATGCTGTGGAGTACCATCTCTTCCTGATACCAGATAAAGCCAGAGGCACAGAAGAGCACAGAGAGATTCTTCAGAAGTACATTGAACGGATAATGACCCAGTTCGCACCCATACTGGTCCCTTATATCTGGCAGAATCAGCCTTTCAATCTCAAATACAAGCCTGCAAAAGGTAAAGTAAGCCTTCCTTCTGAGAGACTTGTTCCATAACCTTAAAAGCCACTGACGTCTGCCCACATATAGCCAAGCCCCTAACTTTAACTCTATAGAATATCTTTATGGCTAGGGATGCGGGGACTGTGGCTGTGGTATGGACTCTCTCACTGTGCCTAAGTGTGAGTGCTGGTGCTGCGAAGGCCCAGGCTTGGGACTTAGTCACAGTTCTTTTTCTCTGCGCAGGACTTATCTCCATGATGCCTGTGGGAGGTTGCTTTGTTTCATGTAGCTGTTTTCCTGAGAATCCAAGAGTGACTTTGTCTGGCCAATAAAAACAACTAAATGGGTTTTGTTACTGTCCGTTGCCACCCAGAAGCATTTCCGGTGTCCTTTACTGCTGTCACCAGTGCTTACGTCCAACTCTAGCAAAATACAGTCATCTGTTCTGTCATGTCTTCTAACGTTATGAAAATGAATGAGTGCAGCCAGGCTGTATTTACTCAGTGACTCAGAGTGACTGTTGAGGATCGGGAGCCTTGGATCTTTGGATCCCGCCATTCCTGTTCACACTTCAGTGCTAATGTGTTAGATTTGGCTAGCAGCCGCTCGGTTTCTCCTGTGGTATTACTGTCACTGAACTTTTTTCCACCACTGGGCATTGAACCTGGGGCCTTGTGCGTTGCTAAGCAACTGGTCTGCCACTGAGCTACTTCCCCAACCCTAATTTTATTTTCTAGATACAGGCAATGTTTATTGACAGGGAGATGAGCAAATTAATGTGCCACATATAAAACGAGCCCATTAGACAGGTATGGTGGCACACACCTGTCATCTTAGCACTCCGGCCTAAGGCAGGAGAATCACCAGTTTGAGGCCAGCCCGGGTCACAGAGTGAGAGTCAGTTTCCAAACAAAAACAACCTATTATCTTTTAGAAAGCCAGGCTTACCCTGAATTTTCCACTATGTGATGGCATTGCTGAATGTTACCCAAGATGATTAGTATTTCAAATTTACAGTCCTTGCTTTGCTATGTGCCGTGAGGGACAGAGCAGGAAGACCTAGTGTCAGCACCTCCAGATACTAGGGGCTTGGTCTCAGTGTGGGAGACTCCAGCTTCTGAACTTCCCTGAGCTCCACACACCATTGGCAGGTGCCTTGGTACAGCACAGATTAGACTGTGCCACTCGCTTCCTGTGGCTGCGGGGGAGGTTTCAGTTGAAGTCTGATATATAATGCAAATGAAAATCGTACTCTGCTCTGAGCTCCTCTAGCTGGAGAGATAGGGGATTTGGTGAAGCAGCTAAGTTGAGAGGTTGTTCCTCTCACATCTTTTGGTTCTCTGTTTCTTTGGCTTGGTTTTTGCCATGGTTGCTGTGGTGCCTTGGAGTGCATTTCTCTGAGCTTCATGCGGTACATTACATCGATTGATTCCTTAACTTTTTGTTTATTTTATGTGCTTGGGTGTTTGCACATACGTATGTCAGTACAGGTCATTCACACAGTGCCCTCAGACAGAGGCAACTGGGGTCGCCAATGTTTGTGAGCCACCATGTGGGTGCTAGAAATTGCACCCAGATCCTCTGGGAGAGCAGCCACTGAGACGTTGGTTGACTCTGTATGTTGAACCATTTTTGTCGTACGGGAACAAACCCCAATCGACTGTAGTATTATAACCCCTTTCAATGTGTTGTTGAATCTGGTTAGTCATCTTTTCAGTGTTGTGATAAAAAAAAAATACCTGAGAAAAATCAACTTAAGGACTTATTTTGCTTATGGTTTCAGAGAGATCACTTGGCTCTGCTGTAACTCAGCCTGCCCTCAAACTCACAATCCTCCTGCCTCAGCCTCCCTAGCGCTAGGATTATGGGTGTGTGCCACTATGCTCAGCTGTTAGATAGAGGCTTTTGATTGCTGATCCAATATCCATCATAGTTATAAGTCTGATAATACTTTCTACTTCTTCTTGATTGCATCAAGACCTTAATTAGGGGTTTATTAATTTCATTTCTTATAGCTTTCCCAATTTCTTGGAATAAAGACATTCATAGATTCCCTTGTAACCTTTTATACTCTACAGAGAGAGTATAATGTCTCCTCTTTCACATCTGAATTTAGTTGTCTCTTCTTAGTGTAATTTTACTGACCTCTTCTCCCATTTAAAAAAACAACCCTCAGTTTGTTTCATTTATCTCTGCTGTGATTGTCTTGTTTCTCCTGCTAGGTTTATGCTTTGTTTGATGTTTTTCTTCTTTCCTAAAGTGGGAGTGCTGGTTTGAGATCTTACATAACTGTAAACTGTTACTTTAATGATTTTTGCTAAGCTATCTTACACGCGTTCACGACCGGCCAGGAAGAACACAGCAAACCAGAATCTTCTGCGGCAAAACTTTATTGCTTACATCTTCAGGAGTAAGAGTGCAAGCCCCCCATTGCTTACATCTTTAGGAGCCAGAGCGCCAGAGCGCAGAGCAAGAGCTCTATTGTTTACATCTTTAGGAGCAAGAGAGCAAGCCCAAAGCAAAAGCGAAACCCCGTCCCTATTAAGGAGAGTTATCCTTCGCCTAGGACGTATCACTCCCTGATTGGCTGCAGCCCATGGCCGAGTTGTCGTCACGGGGAAGGCAGAGCACATGGGGTGGAGAACTACCCTTGGCACATGCGCAGATTATTTGTTTACCACTTAGAACACAGCTGTCAGCGCCATCTTGTAACGGCGAATGTGGGGGTGGCTTCCCACAAAGCTATATATGAATTTTCATATATAATACTTTCATTTTTCATTTGTTCCAAGCTATTTTTTCACTTCTCCTGTGATTTTCTTTTTGGCTTTTGGTTGTTTAAGAATGTGATGTTTAGCATCTGTGTACTTAGGGTGCACCTATTTGAGAGGTTCTGTTCCACCGAAACAGAATCCTTATATCCTGTGACACTCCCTTATCTCCTGTAACTCCATGCCTCTGGCCATGCTCTCCTTTCTGGAAAGTCCATCTCTGATTGTTCTTCCGCTGTTATTACCGTACAAAATGAAGCAGGAGCCTCCTCTATGTTCACACAACCGTTAGTGGGTTTTTAAAGACGGTTTGGTTTTCTGTTCCTTTTTTGAGACCCAGACTCCTCATATCTTGCTCAGAATTGCAACCCCAGCTCCCAGAGTAATCCTTGCAATTTAGCCATGGTAAACAAGTGTTAAGTATGTTTTTCCTTGCAGGGACACACTTGCCTGGCTCACAGTCACTTCTCTCTTGTTTACAGGAGGTGTTCCTGCTCATATGTACGGCATGACAAAGTTTGGAGATAACATTGAGGATGAATGGTTTATTGTTTATGTAATAAAGCAGATTACAAAGGAATTTCCAGAGTTAGTGGCCAGGTATTGTCATTATTTTAATTATTCTAAAGGGATTCTCATTTTAAAGCATAAGTGATTATATTTGTTTTCTTTTAGTAATTTTTGTCTGAGCTCTGGCAGAAATTGTTCATATTCGGGGCAGATTGAAAAGCTGACTGTTTTCTTTCTGTTCTTCTGCGACTTGGTTTTCTAGGAAAGACACTGAGAGTTCAGTTCCTCTAGCAAAACCTTCTTAGCTTAGCTTTTGCTGCTTTTGAATTCTAATCATTGCTTGGCATCATGGACACGCATGGCTCCAGTGCTTAGGAGAAAGAGGGAGGAGGATTGGGGTTTTAAGGCAGCCTGACTTATGTCAGGAAGACCCTGCTTTAAAGAAACAGTAAGCTCTAATCATAAGAGAACAATACTTGTGGTAAATAAAAATGTGAAACAGCATAAAAGGTGGTGCTGCACTAGTGGCCTCCCCAGTTACCATTGTGAACTCAGTGTTTGTTTGTCTTCTCAAGACAGGCATCTCTGTGTATCCTGAATGTCCTGGAACTTACTCCGTAGACCAGGTTGGCCTCAAACTCAGAGATCCATCTGCCTCTGCCTCCTGAATGCTGGAATTAAAGGCATGTGCCACCACACCTGGTTCATCATGAACAACAATTCCTCCTTCTTCCTCTCCTCCTTCTTTTTTGTATAGCCAAATTTTATTTCATTTTTCTCAGGTACTGTACCCAGCTGTAGTTTCCCCTCTCTCCTCTCCTCCCAGTCCCTCTTCCTCTAAACCTCCACTTCTCTTCCCTAGTTCACTCCTCTTCCATTTCCTTTCAGAAAAGATCAGCCCTCCCTGGCACATCAACCAAACATGGCATAACAGGTTACAATAAGAATAGACATGCCTCCTCCCCCTCATATCAAGGCTGGATGAGGCAACCCAGTAAGAGCAGGCAAAAGAGTCAGAGACAGCCCCCACTCCCACTGTTGGGAGTCCCCCAAGAACACCAAGCTATACAACCATAACATAGATGCAGAGGACTCAGATCACACAGGCTCCTTGGCTGTTGGTTCAGTCTCTGTGAGCCCTATGAGTTCTGGTTAGTTAACTGTGTGAGTTCTCTTGTGGTCCTCAACCCGTCTGGCTTCTATAATCCTTTCTCCTCCAAGCTCTGCCTAATGCTCTTCTGTGGGTCTGTGCATCTGCTCCCATCTGTGCTAGGTGAAGCCTCTCTGATGATGACTGGGCTAGGTTACGGTCTATGAGTATAGCAGAATATCATTACAAATCATTTTATTGCCTTTTTTAAAATGGCTATTCATATTTGGTTTTATCCTAGATCTCTGGGCTATCCAGCCTCTGATTCCTGGCCCTCCAGGCAATGTCAGGTGTGGGCCACCTCTTGTGGAGTGGGTCTCAGGTTGGGCCAGTTATTGGTTGACTGCTTTTACAAGTTCTGCACTACCTTTACCCCAGCGCATTTTGTAGGCAGAACAAACTATACTTTGAAGGTTTTGTGGCTGAGTTGGTGCCCCAGCCCCTTCACTAGAAGCCTTGCCTGGTCACAGAAGATGGTTCCGTATCTCCCACTACGAAGAGTGTTCTCTAGCATCACCTCTGTAAATCCCAGACAGATTCTAGCGCACTAGGTTTCTACCTCACCACTGCAGTGCCCCTCAATTGCAGTTGTCTCCCCCAGTAGTCTCTCCCTCCACCCCCTGACTTGATCCCTCCTGTTCCTATCCCTACCTGCCCCCAGTCCACAATCCTCATGAACTTTTAATGTGTATGAAAAAAAGTTCTAACTTGGTGTACACCTTTAATCCTGGCACTTAATGGGCAAAGGTAGTTGGATCTCTGCTAGTTCAAGGCAAGTCTGGTCTACATAGCAAGTTCCAGGCCAGCCAGGAATCTGTGTGTGAATGTGTGTGTGTACATCTATGTATGTATGTACACACACACACACACACACACACACACACCCCTATTGAGTCTTCTTGATGTCAGCACTATGGACACCTTTTTAAGGACATAGTTACTCTAGTTACCCATCAGAGATACTGAAGGATTATTTGCATTGGCCATTTCCACTGGTTGGCAGGGAAGCTTATCCACTAATGGCTTCTGTGGATTCCACTGTGACACGTTTCTTACAAGACGCGGCTCATTTCAACCTGAAGCTTCACCTCCTGTCAGCCTCCCTGAAAGCCACGCCCCCGAAAGCCACGCCCCCGAAAGCCACACCTCATTTTTCTCTTCTGGTTTCACTTTCACCACATCCAGATCTTCATTTTTAATCTTTTCTGTATATTTACTCTGTTCTGAGTTACTGGATTGTAAGGATTAAAAAAAATAAACCAAGAATCTCTGTGTACAACATTCTTACCCTGAGTCCATGTACAGCCAGTCCAAGTGATCTGCACACTTGGCCTGACAGTGTAATAATGTAGTCTCGGTAATATATGTTTCACAGACTTCTATAATATTTTCTCTCTTATTGACTAATGGTTTTTCTTTTCCTCCTTCTTCTCTTCTTCCTTTTTTTCTTTTCCCCCTCCTCCCTTCTTCCTCTTCTTTCTCCTCCTCCTCCTCCTCTTTTTCTTTTTGTTTTGTTTTTGTTTGTTTGTTTGTTTGTTTGTTTTTCAAGACAGGGTTTCTTTGTGTAATAGCTCTGGCTGTCCTTGCTTTGTAGACCAGGCTGGCCTCAAACTCATAGAGATCCGTCTCCCAAGTGTTGTCCTTAAAGGTGTGTACCGCCACACCTGGCCAATGATACACTTTTTAAGGAGTCATACACAGAAATTTAAGAGAAGTCAGTATGGGAAGCTAAACAGGTGCTATGTTATAATCTGTTCTAAAAAGCAGCTAGTTCTCTGTAGTTACCTACCGGTGCCAGCAGAGGGCACTAAAGTAGAAAATGCACCTTGTGTACCCTGTGTCCTCTAACTTCAACAACCTTCAAGTTACATCACCCCCTGTTACCTGTGTCCTGCCAACTCTGTTGTACACCACGTGCTGTGATTAGAGGTGTGCACCGTCAGGGCCCAGCCAGAAAGATCAGTGTGAAGTGAACACCCAGCGCTGTGCCGTTTGACCCTTAGGAATTCCGATTATAGATGATTCGCTACCTTTACCTTTTCTTTTCTTTTTGTGAGATGACATCTTGCTTCTTGTTGTGTTGCTCAGGCTGGTTGGAACCCCTGGGATTAAGCTGTATTCCCTCTTAATCCTTCAGATAGCAAGGACTGCAGTTTTTGTAATGTTTTCAGCTTATTTTCTAAACTTTACATTTGTGCTTGATTGACAAACAAAAGATTATATACACTTTCTTTGTAATGTGTGTTTTGAAATATATATACATCATAGAATGGCTAAATTGAGCCCATTGACGACATATGCATTACCTTCCATTTTTTGTGTGTTTAAATTTAAAAAAAGACAGAAATACTTGTTTTATGTTCCTACCAGATTGACCTTTCTAAAGGAAAGTTCTAACTATTTTGCTAACCCCACTCTAAAATACCTTTTTTTTTTCTTTTTTAAAAAAATTTTGTCTGTGAAGTATAGCACATGCTCACTCATGGGTTCTCGTGGTAGGATTGCTTTTTAAGTCTTGTTCTGTATGAGTCACCACCCCCCAAATAACACAACTCCGTAACTCTAGTTCTCAGGGGCCCAGCGCCCTCTTATGGCCTCTGTGGACACTGCACACACATGATGCACATACACACTTACAGGCAAAATATATATAATAAAACTAGTTTAAAATGTTGAATACTAGTATTACTGGGTGTGTTTGCGTGCGTGTGCAGGATATCTGGGGGAAAGGAGCCCTGAGTACACAGTGCAGATGTAGGTCCTCAGGATAACTCTCTGGAGTTTCTTCCTTCCATCCTTTTGTGGGTTCCTGGGATCAGCTACAGGTTGCTATGCCTGTGCAGCAGGTGCCTTCTCCAGCTTCCCACTCTAACTTTATACATCCAAAAAAACCTTAGCCATGTGACGTTGTTACTCAAAAATTAAAAATAGATGAGACAAAAAATAATCTTTGTAGATTCAAGTAACGCTTTGTACATAAAGGTCTTCCTAGTTACACTTATAAGTAGCCCTCCCCCCCCCAGAGCCTTTTGGTACTTATGTATTTCCATATTTCTGTCTAACATAGTACTTTGATTTTCTCATTAGTGTCTCTTAATCTCCTTACAATCTTATGGTTTCATATAGGCTTTTCCTGTATTTTTTTTAATTATTTATTTTATGTATGTGAGTACACTGTAGCTATCTTCAGACACACTAGAAGAGGGCATCAGATCCCATTATAGTGCTGGGAATTGAACTCAGGGCCTCTGGAAAAGCAGTGCCCTTAACCGCTGAGCCATCTCTCTAGGCCTTTCCTGTATGTTTTAAGATTTATTTTTATTGTTTTCAGGTGTGTGTGTGTGTGTGTGTGTGTGTGTGTGTGTGTGTATGTATGTATGTATGTAGAGGTTATACTTGTGAGTGGGAGCCAGATTATGAGATGTCATGAAGCTGGATTTCCAGGCCTTTGTGAGCTGCCTGATATGGGGCTGTGAGCTAAGCCTGGGTCCTGTGCAAGAACAGAGCACGTTCTTAATTGCTGAGCCATTTACCAGCCCTACTTGACTATATGTTAAACTTTGCTTTTTTTTTTTTTTTTTTTTTTTGCAATCTGTACGTAGTATATACTTAAGATTTTTCTGAGAAGAAGGGGAAAATGTATTTGATTGAAGCTGTTCATGTTCTGTGAATGTGAAAATGGGTCTTCTGTTTCACTAGGGTTGAAGACAATGATGGTGAGTTCCTGTTAATAGAAGCGGCCGACTTTCTCCCTAAGTGGTTGGACCCTGATAACAGTGCCAACAGGGTAAGTACACCCAGGCTTAGAGAACGCAGAGATGCTGCGTCATTTCCTGTGTCCCCAGGCTTCCTGGAGACCGTGAAGACACTAAGGTTGCCATTTTGCAGGTGTTTTTTCATCATGGGGAGCTGTGCATTATTCCTGTGCCGAGGAAATCTGAAAGGATACCATGGTTACCCATGACACCACCAACAATCCAGCAAGCTTTGAGTATAATCTCGGCACACCCAGAAGCTGTTTTGGCTTCAGAATCTATACAAGCTGCTGTGGACAGGCGCGTCAGTGGGTAAGAAAGGGAGCACGGAGACTCTTAGCTGAGGAGCGTTTTGGTTCAATGCAGCACAGGCTTTTATTTGCACACAGAATTCCTTCAGCCTAGGTCAATGCTCATCTGCACTTTACTGACGTCACTGTTCATGAAACTGACAGTTAAATTTATGGAATTTAAAATCAGAAAACAGGTTGACTGATGGGTTGACTGGCTGACTGAATGAGATAGGGTCTTGTTATGTTGCCCAGGCTAGTTTTGAACCCCCTGGTCTCATGCTAACTCTTTCCTCAACCTCCTGAGCAGCTGTGGCTCCAGGAGTGTCACTGTCCCTGACTTAGATGTAGTTTGCCTTTCCATCCAAAAGTATCTTTTCTTTTATTTACCTTACTTAGGTGTCAAGCAAAGTATAGTCTATGAAAATTTGAGATTGGGGCTGGAGACATGGCTTCATGGTTAAGCACACTGGCTGCTATTCCCAAAGATCTGAGTTCAATTCCCATCACACGTATGGCCACTCATTACTGTCTGCAACTCCAGTCCCATGAAATCCCAACACGCTCTTCTGGCCTCAGTGGGTACTGGGCATACAGATACATATGGGCAAAACATTCATACGCATAAAATAATAAATTTTAAAAGATAAAATAAAAATTGAGATTTTTATAGATAAAAACCTAAAGAAGACAATACAATACAATACGTTTGGCTTTTTGTTTTATTGTTTTTTGGTTCTGGAGTGTCTATATGATTCTTTGACCTGTATGGAACCCTTTAGGCTTCATTTTTAAGAGAAGAGAAGTCCCAATAGCTCTTTGGTTCCAAGCATTGTCTTACTAACACTACAGATCTTTTAAAGCTAGATGTGCTAGCTCACACCTTTAATCCTAGCACCGTGGAATAAGAGGCAGGAGGATCTCAGTGAGTTCCAGGCCAGCCTGGTCTACAAAACAAGTTCCTGGCTAGCCATAAGTACCTAGTAAGACCCTGAAAAAAAATCTTGATATTTACATAAAAGATAAATATATATAAAAAGAACATATAACATAAAAGCAATTGCTACTTGTCGCAGGTACCCAGAAAGGGTCGAAGCATCCCTCCATCGAGCACACTGCTTCCTTCCAGCCGGCATTGTGGCGGTGCTCAAGCAACAGCCCAGGCTGCTGTCGGCAGCCGTCCAGGCCTTCTACCTACGGGACCCCATTGACCTAAGAGCCTGTCGTGTCTTCAAGACATTTTTGCCTGAAACACGAATAATGGCCTCGGTGAGATATCTTTCTTGGTCATTTAGTTTTTCTTATACTTTTACTAGTTCTCTTAGAAAGTTAGTGCTTGCTGCGCGTGGTGGCGCATGCCTTTAATCCAAGCACTCGGGAGGCAGAGGCAGGCAGATTTCTGAGTTGGAGGCCAGCCTGGTCTACAGAGTGAGTTCCAGGACAGCCAGGGCTACACAGAGAAACCCTGTCTCGAAAAACCAAAAAAAAAAAAAAAAAAAAAAAGAAAGAAAAGAAAGTTAGTGCTCCTTCTTTTTTCTAAAGAAACCCGAACACCAAGTGCAGGGATGTGAAGAAACGCCTCACTTCGTAGCTGAGGTCATATGGACTATGTTTTCCCTACTTTTGTATTTATTTCCTCCTTAGCAATAAAACATTTCATCTCTTAATTGTTATCTTCCACCCCTCTTAAGTTGCCATAATGTAATTAAAGATAATTCATTTAGTGCCAACTCCAAAGTGGGCAGTAGGGTAAGCTTCATAGTATGTGAATGTATATCTCACTAGCACTTTATGAGAACAAGCAGAAGTGATGGGCTGCACCCTCGCTGCGCTTCCCCTATGGATAGGTGAGCTTGAAGCCCACGAGTGGACCGATTGTTATATTAACTATGAAACGATATTCAAAACTCAATTTCAGGAAAAGACTCACATATTTTGTATCCCAATGCCCAGGTCACTTTCACGAAATGTCTGTACGCACAGCTGGTACAGCAGAAGTTTGTGCCAGACCGGCGGAGTGGATACGGGCTCCCACCTCCATCACATCCCCAGTACCGAGCTTATGAACTGGGCATGAAGTTGGTAATGTTGAACAAGAAAACTACCTAACTTCTTTCTTTTTTCTTCTTCTCTCCCTCCTTCCCTCCTTCCCCCACTTTCTTCCCTTCCTTCCTTCTCTAATGTGGAGGAGCTTTAAGGGCTGGAGAAACGGCTTAGGCACTACAAGTACACACTGCTCTTGCAGAGGGCTCGTTTGATTGCCAGCATTTACACCAGGTGGCTCACAGCAGCCTGTAATTCCAGATCCAGGGCGTTCCTAGGCTTCAGGCCTGTCTGAGTGCCTGCAATCACATGTACATACATGTGCACACACACACACACACACACACACACACACTGACACCCTTGAGCATTAGTGATGGAGACAATGAAGACTCAGATCCCTGCAGGCTGCAGTGTCCTGCTGCTCTCACTGTTTCAGTTGCTTGTCAGTTTCACGTAATGATGACTGACACAGCGTAGGAACTCTGGAAATACGTCCTGATTGTGTGACAGCGTAGTAAAGTTTATCATTTCATTGGAGCCTCAGTGACCCAGCAGCTGTGAAACCACCTGAGAATGAAAGTTGGTTCTGTCACACTTAGAGCAAAATAAGTTCCGCTTGGATTAAATATAAAAACTGAAACTATAAAATTAGAAAACAAAGGAAAATTATCATCTAAGAAAGGCCTCTTTAGGCATGACTTGCAACCAGAATCAATACAAGATTGACTGATTGGATTTTGTAAAGCTTTCTAACTAAGCACAGTGTACATCTGGGTCCTAGTCAGAGTCCAGGAGTCAGAACGCAGCTGGGTAACAGACAGCAAAACTGGCTCAAAGAACAACTTAACAGTAATGGAGAAGAGAAACTCTGCACGGAAAGAAAAATGTCATGAACTCAAAAGATACCAGAAAACCTGAAGAAGGAATACTAGGTGTTCCTAGAGAAAACAATACTAACTAATTGTTCAGAAGCTGAACAGATAGTTCACAGAAAAAGAAGTACAAATGAATTTTGATTGAAAATTTAAAAATATTGACTTCTGTTCTTAAAAATTAATATAATTTAAAGCTACAAAATAGTGGTTTCCATCGCAAGATTGGCAAGTGTAAAAAGTACGAGAACATATACTGAGCTGGTAAGAAGTTATAAGGAAAAGTTATAAAGGAAAAGGATGTTTTAGCATGCCAGCCATGGCAGTGCACCCAGGAGGAAGGAGGGACCTCTGAGTTCCCAGATGGCCAGGGGCACAGAGTGAGACCCTGTCTTGTAAAACCACAAGACAGACAGACAGACAGACAGACAGACAGACAGAAAGAAAGAAAGAAAGGAAGAAATGAAGGAAGAAATGAAGGAAGAAAGGAAGAAAGGGAAAGCAAAGGTAGGAAGGGAGGGACAGAGAGAAGAAAAGGAAAGCAAAAGAAAAAAGAAAAGAAAAGAAAAGAAAAGAAAAGAAAAGAGCGCGCTGATTCGGTCCCTGTGAGGAGCAGTGTGCCAATATCCATCCCCATGGAAACTGCCTGCACTGACCAGTTTCCTTATCATTCTCATTTCTAAAAATGTATTTCAGGTGCAGAAACACAGAAGTGTACTCGGGAGCATCCTTCTTAGTACTGAGCTCACAAACACCAAGCCTGCAGAGGGAGAGTAGGTGCAGTGTGGCCTGTCCATGAAGTGAAGTGGACACACTGATGTGCACTGATGGGAAATTCTCTCCACAGCATGCAGACGCATGCAGACTAGCTTGGGTCCTCGTGGGTCGCAAAGGGGTGGAGTAGAGCAACATCATGGAATTCTCCCTGAGCGGCCAGCTTACTTCTGAGGGGGATGCTGGACGTTGGTAATAATGTTCGAATTGTGCCATATTATTTTTATGATTTTTTTTTTTTTTTTTTTTTAGTTTTTCCAGACAGGGTTTTTCTGTGTAGTGCTGGCTGTCCTGGAACTCACTCTGTAGACCAGGCTGGCCTCGAACTCAGAAATCTGCCTGCCTCTGCCTCCCAAGTGCTGGGATTAAAGGCGTGCACCACCACGCCCGGCACGATTTTTTACAAAAGATCTTAAAACGAAATTATCTTCTTTCCAGTGTCTGAGAATATGCTCAATTTATTTATTTTCACATTCTATTTCAATATATATTTCAATAAATAAAAATAATTTTTATTTATTTTGTGTGCATGGCGGGGTTGGGGAGCCTGCCATGGTGCTCATGAGGGGCAGAGGACAATTTGGGGGTGCTGGTTTTCCTCTTCTTCCATATGGATACCAGGGATTGCACACTGGTTGTCAGGCTTAGTGGCAAGCACTGAACCAGCTTTCCAGCTCAGAAATAAATTCCTACTTTTCATAAAATTTAAAAAGTGTTCCAAGTGAAGCTGGGTACGGTGGTACACACCTTGATCCCAGCAACTGGGAGGCAGAGGCAGGTGGGTATCTATGAGTTCCAGGCCACCCAGGACTACATAGTGAGACCCTGTCTGAAAAAAAAAAAAAACAAAAACATAAAACCAAAACACACATTCCCTTGTGTCTAGTCACCTAGTTCTAGATTGTTGCTGAATGATAAGAAATTAAGATGGTAGAGAAGAAAAAAAAAAAAAAAAAAAGAAAACACAGTAACATAATAAAAATTCTGTCTGTCTCATCTAGGCTCATGGATTTGAGATTTTGTGCTCCAAATGTAGCCCACATTTTTCTGACTCCAGGAAGTCTCTTGTGACTGCCTCACCGCTCTGGGCCAGCTTCCTTGAAAGTCTGAAAAGGAATGACTACTTTAAGGTGAGACTTGTGCTTATTTCTTCTCAGGTGAGTGGGTGAGTGTGTGTGTGTGTGTGTGTGTGTGTGAGATGTGTGTTCTCATGTGTGTGTGTGTGTGTGTGTGAGATGTGTGTTCTCATGTGTGTGTGTGATGTGTGTTCTCATGTGTGTGTGTGTGCGCGCGCGCATGTGATGTGTGTTCTCATGTATGGAGGCCAGATGTGGGTGGTGTGTGTGTGTGTGTGTGTGTGTGTGTGTGATGTGTGTTCTCATGTATGGAGGCCAGATGTGGGTGGAGGGTGTCTTCCTCTCTTTAAACTTACCAAATGGCTGGCTGTACTGGCTGCCCAGGGAGCACCCAGTATTGCCCAGCTCTCCCTTCCCACTCTGGGCTTCCAGGTGTGTACTATCGGGCCTGTATTGTTTGTTTATTTTATGTGGGACCTGGGGATTCAAACCCAGGTCCTTCTGCTTGCACAGCAAGACCTTTATCCACCGCCATCTCCCCAGTCTCTGTACTGTTTAATTTTAAAATCTCCAACTCACAGAAAATTATGACTTATTTAAAAGTAAAATATAATTATAGAAGCTCCAATAGCAGGATACCTCATAGATACTCAGGCATGGGAAGCAGGTAACAAGATAGTATTCATTGGATATTTATGATACTAGAGGATTATTTTTAAATTATTGTTGTTGTTTGAGACAAGGTCTCTTCTGTAATCCTGGCTGTCCTGGTGTTTACTCTGCAGATCAGTTTGGCTTCAAACTCAAAAAGACCCTTCTGCTTCTGCCTCCCAAATGCTGAGGGGACACCATACCAGTTTTATTTTAAAAAATCCTTTAAATTTATTTATTTAGTTGAGGGGCCATGTATATGGTGCTGTATGTGGAGGTCAGAGGACAACTTGTGAGAGTCAGTTTCCCATGTGGGCTCCCAGGGTTCAACTAGGTCATCAGGCTTGGCAGCAAGTGCCTTACCTGATGAACTATCTTGCCAGCCTAATATTAGAGAATTATGTTTGTCAAGTGATAAAATTTATTACTTGTATCTGATGAGCAACTTATAAAAATTGAAAAAGCAACATGAAGCTACTAGACAGGAAAATTAGCAAAGATAGGGTATCTTAAAAAGACTACAAACCACAATTGGCCTGCAGGGGGAGAAGGAGAAAGTGGTGGTGCTCATCCCTCAGTGGGACAGCCACCTCCCACAGTCCAAGGCCCAGGGATCATCGCAAGACTGTAAGAACGGAGATGCACAGAAAAACAGTGTTGTCAAGCAAAGGGGGGCAGCTGCACAGTTGAGCCCACAGCAGCTGTGACCACATGCAGACCTGCACAAGATCAAGCTGGACAAACCCCAACATGGCAGAGGGAAGTGGTCACAAAGTCCTACCCTCACTGAGGACAGTTGATGGCTACCGGCAGAGGGAAAGCTGGCTTTCTTGAAGGATATGGCCCTAAAACTGTCACATGCTAGCATGAAGTAGACTCAGTGGGTTTAAAAACAAGCAAATATGAAAGTGGGAAGTACTAAGGGTTCTAGAAAGACAAGAGAGGACTGAAGGCGTGTGAGAGGTGGACTGGATACAACACCTCGTGTACACGTATGAAATTCTCAAGCAATTAAAAAACTACAAGGCAGTGTGGTGGCACACGCCTCTAATTCCAGCACTCAGGAGACAGAGACATGGGAATCACTGCCAGGTCAAGACTAGCCTGGTCTACGTTGTAAGTTCCAGGCAGTGACATAGCAAAATTCTAACCCAAATAAACAAGATAAAACAAAAAGGAGGAAGAAAGAAAAATCACAAAAAGATGAATAGTAGATTTCTCAGAACATCCTTATCTTCAAAGCTGAGGGTGGTGACTCATGCCTCCAGTCTAGCACATGGGAGGTAGAGGCAGGGGGATCAGGAGTTCAGAGTCCTGGGCATCTTCATAATGAGTTCCAGGCCAGCCTTGTCTCAGAGAATGAAAGCGAACAACAGTAACAAGAACACTCACAGGTGGCAGATATAAGCATCCGAGCCCAGGAGTGAAGGTACTTTAAAGTGAATGCTCTTATACACAGCTGCTACCGCTGCCATCGACAGCTTTCAGTGAAAATGACTTGAGGGTGTGGTAGGGTAAGGATGACCAAGCTGCATTAGATGTCTGTTTGAAAATGTCATCAAACCCATCACTATATATAATTAGCATATGCTAATGAAACACTAAAACACAACCAAATTCGAGGCCACACACAATCGCAGCTAACTAGAGGTTTAGAAAGGAAATCCTAGACCCGTCGTCGGATTGTGTAGCTGTCTTTAGGCCAGTTAAGCCACTTACAAGACCTATTTCCAATACAAAAATAAAATTGGGCTGAGAATGTCGGCCAGTATGGAGCACTTACATGATCTATGCAAGACTCAGGGATTGAACCCTAGTAGCAGAGAGAAAGAACATTTGCGACTGTGTTCAGAAACCATGGGAACTTTACTCAGAATCTTCATTTCAGCTGATCTTTTATGAGAAACAGCCAAAGTGTTGAAAGCCTGTAATCAATATTATGATTATAACGATTGTGTGGCAGTATGAAAAAGCATGGAAGAGTGTGGTATGAGTGTGTATGAGTGTGGTAAAAAGTAAAATAGCCGAGCAGTGGTGGCACACGCCTTTAATCCCAGCACTTGGGAGGCAGGCGGATTTCTGAGTTCAAGGCCAGCCTGGTCTACAAGTGAGTTCCAGGACAGCCAGGGATACACAGAGAAACCCTATCTTGAAAAACCAAAAAAGAAAAGAGAGAGAGAGAGAGAGAGAGAGAGTAAAATAGTAGGTATGCACTCCCGTGAAAGCAGTGTAGACAACAGAAGGGAAGCTATGGCGGGATTATGTGGCTTTTGGTTCTGTTTGGCAAACTTTCTGTCTTGTTTTAGAAGTTAGTTACTAATTAGTCAATTGTAAACAAATAAATTGATAGAAAATCCTTCAGATAATTAAAGGTAAAATGTTAAGTGCTGAGGCATAGCCTTGAATCCCACCAAATGCATTCAGACCTCTGTGTCTCTGAAGCCGATCTGTTCTACATAGGGGATTCTAGGCCACCAGGGCTACATAATGAGACTGCATCCAGCCTAGCACCTTACTTGCTTGGAAGAAATTGGAGTCCACACATATAAACCAATGACAAAACAGATGAGAGGCCTGGGGCCTCTGAGTTCCTGAGTGCCACATGCTGCTGTTCTCAACGTCACTAGTAGGTGTGCTGTTTATTGACATAGTGTATAAGTACTGTTCTAATGTCCGGTATTGTGTTTTCAAGGGACTGATGGACGGCTCTGCGCAGTACCAGGAGAGACTAGAAATGGCAAAGAACTATTTCCAGCTCTCTATACACCGGCCAGAAAGGTGAGTTATAGCCAGGACCCAGCACAGAGTAGGACAGGTTGGTGGCTGGGTAGTTCTTTTTAAATAATATATTTTAAAAACCTATTTATTGGGCTGGCGAGATGGCTCAGCTGTTAAGAGCACTGACTGCTCTTCCAGAGGTCCTGAGTTCAATTCCCAGCAGTCACATGGTGGCTCATAGCCATCTGTAATGGGATCTGATGCCCTCTTCTGGTGTGTCTGAAGAGAACAACAGTGTACTTACATACATTAAATAAATAAATATTTATCATAAACAACTATTTATCATGATTGTATGTACGTGTAATGGGTGAATGAATGCAGACAAGAGCATGCCATAGTGTGTGTGTGTGTGTGTGTGTGTGTGTGTGTGTGTGTGAATCTTTGAACGTTGTCCTCAGTGGTTTCTGGAGATCAGACTCAGGTCATCAGGATTCCAGGGGCATCTTGCCTGCCTTCAGTAAGACGTTTGCTGTTGTTATGAAAATAACTAGATACTCTAGTACAAATAGACAGTGATCTGAGAAGAAAAATATTTATACCAAAGATGAACACTATTATTTTGATTTCTTTCTTTCTTTCTGGAGATTAAGGGTATTTTTATTCTTGTACTGATAATTTTACTTATGCATTTTTCTATGAGTACTTTTTTTTCTTTTTCTAGCCTGCTGTATTTCTGAGACTGGTTTGGAAGTCCTGATCCTCCTGCCTCTGCCTTTCAAGTGCTGCAGTGACAGCATACACTATCACGTCCCCCTGTGATTGTCCATTTATTATGATTTTTTTCTTGTTCAGTAATGCTTGCAGCACACGGGGTAGTGACAATTTACTCATGGGATTTCTTTTCAAAGTGCGAAGCTGTTAATGAGTTTGCCTCATTAGATGGCTGAGATGGTTCCGCCGATGTGGACAGTGAGTCATGGCACCATCGTAAGAAATGCTCACGTCTTCCATTTTTTTATAGTTCACTTGCTATGAGCCCAGGCGAAGAGATCCTAACCGTGTTACAGACACAGCCATTTGACGTCGCCGAGCTCAAGACAGAAGAAGCTGACCTTCCTCCGGAGGACGGTGAGGGAGGGCAGGAGCGTAGCAGGAGGTGGGAACTGAGCCGCCTTCCCCAGGGCCTCTCCTGAGACACAGCATGCATGCTTTCTTTCTCAGATGACCAGTGGTTAGACCTCTCACCAGACCAGTTAGACCAGCTACTGCAAGATGCTGCGGGCAGAAAAGAATCCCAGCCCGGTCCCCAGAAGGAGGAGCTGCAGAACTATGATGTAGCGCAGGTCTCAGACAGCATGAAGGCCTTCATCTCCAAAGTGTCTAGCCACAAGGGGGCAGAGCTGCCCAGGTGAGCGCACGGCGGCAGAGCTGCCCAATTAGTTGTTCCAGAGGTTGAAGTCATTGTCCGTGTGAAGTATTGTGTCCACCTCAGCTTTCTTCCATCTTGTTTCAATATTCCTTATTCCTTATCTGAGGTGAGAGAGGTTTCAAGTAGCCTTTGTAATTTCTGAAGCAAGGCAGAAAACTCAAAGGATTTAAAAGCCAGCACCAGACCTTGTTTGTTAGTTACTTTGGTTTGTTTGTTTGTTTGGTTGGTTTTGTTTTAGATAGGTCTCTCTATACTCTATATAGCCCTGGCTGTCTTGGAACTCACTATATAGACCAGGCTAGCCTTGAAATTGTAAGTATCAACGTGCCTCTGCCTCTACAGTACTTGTATTAAAGTTGTGGGCTCCCATGCCAAACGACTCCTCCTCCTCCTCCTTCTCCTCCTCCTCTTCTTCTTCTACCGCTTCTCCGTTTCTATTGATTACTCTCCGTGCTCCACTTCTGTAGACTCTAATTCAGAATCTGTAGACTCATGGCATGTAGCTCTCAATAAACTCAAGCCTCTGATCTCCTACCATACAAGCATATTGGAGTCTTGAAACTCAGAGAGAGGGGTTTAAGGAGCCCATCAGAGGAGGGAGGAGTCCCGGAGCTTGTTTGTGTCGAGTCACTGGGGACAGGGTAGGCAGATCGCTATGGGAACAGCAGGTCTCTGTTCTTTTCTCTTTGGTGGTAATGGCACTGACCTGGAGGCTCTGCACACTAACAAGTCCATCCTGGTGAGCTCCTCCCCAGCCCAGTGAGCCTTGCTCAGTGTGGGTGGTCCTGGACAATGTTTGTTGTTAAGAAAGAAAGAATAGGGGGCTGGAGAGATGGCTCAGCGGTTAAGAGCACTGACTGCTCTTCCAGAGGTCCTGAGTTCAATTCCCAGCAACCACATGGTGACTCACAACCATCCATAATGAGATCTGGTGCCCTCTTCTGGTGTGTCTGGAGACAGCTACAGGGTACACATATATAAAAAAAAAAGTGTTGTGTTAATGATCTCAGATAACTCGTCCCTCTCACTGTGTATCTCGTAGGGGCCACCAGATGCATAGCTTAGGTGTATGTAAAAGGTACATTTTTACTTTTCTGTCACCAGGTTTTTGTATTTCTATTGTCACTCAAGGTTAATGAGCACAAGGAATTTTTCCTATTTATTTAAACTAAAATTTGTCTTTTCTTGGATATTTCTGGTACTTTCTATAAGCATAGCACCATCTTCAAAAATACCTCAAAGAGCTGTGGTCAGGAGAAATGTCATGCCCTTTTCCCTTTCATCTTTCAGAGACCCTTCGGAAGCTCCAATCACTTTTGATGCAGATTCTTTTCTGAATTATTTTGATAAGATTTTAGGTGAGTTACAGTGTGGTGTTTACTTTGAAACTGTGAAGGGCTATCATTGTTGCTGGAGGACTGGGACATTAGGACATTTATGAGCCAAGATACTACGTTCTCCTAAAGGATTCAAGTTGTTTGAAACTGTAAAGTCCTGCCCTGTTGAAGCACTCTACCGAGGCAGCCTGATTAGTGCTTGGCTTGCTAGCTGCTCACTGACTGCAGGCATGCACCTTTGCTGTTTTGAAAGGGTTCTAGTGTGGCTTCCATATTACATCTTTGGCTTTTTTTTTTTCAGACAACGTTTTAGAAAGCAGTGAGAGAAGCCACCAGCACAGGGCTGGGGAGGTGCTCAGGTAGTGATGTGCATGCTGCATAGGAGAGTGAGGCCTGAGCACAGATCCCTGGCCCACTCGTGAAAAGCCAGGCACAGATGGATAGGCCCTGGTTCCAGGACTGAAGGGACAGAAACAGATAGGCCGATCCCTCCAGCCGCTGCTGAGCTCCAGGTCCAGTGGAGAGGCTGTGTGTCAAAATGTACACGTTTAGCCGAGTGTGGTGGCACTCGCCTTTAATCCCAGCACTCGGGAGGCAGAGGCAGGTGGATTTCTGAGTTCGAGGCCAGCCTGGTCTACAGAGTGAGTTCCAGGACAGCCAGAGCTATACAGAGAAACCCTGTCTCAAAAAAAACAAAAAACAAACAAACAAACAAACAAAAATACACACATGTATACACACACAAAACAAAAACATGGTGTGACTAGGCTGCACACTGGAGAGTAACAGTAAACGTCTGAAAATGTCAGCTCTTCCTAGTAAGCAAGCAAAATAAAAGCTGGATTTTTTTCTTACCTTATTGAAAAAATTAACAATCAGCTCTTTTTATCATCAAACTCTGCAGGAAGAAGTATAAGTTGTCGTTTCACAGGACAGTTTGGGACTCTAGGAAGCCCATCGTTTTTCACTTAGCAATTTCACTTCAGGGGTTTGCTCTGTGAACGATAAATGGTCACTGATGGCCACTGCAGTGCTTTTGTTGTCGTACCCAAACTCTAATGACCACCAAGAGAGAAATGGGTAAATAATAAAGTATGAAGTCACCTGTGTAGTCTGCAAGAAGAAGGCCTACAGGACATGGTATATAGAAAAGCATACCATAGTGCACTGTGAGGACATCTAGGTTAAGAAAGAAAACCATGGGACTGGCTTACTGGTCTTTCAAGGGACTGGAGTTTGGTTCTGAGAAATCAAGTTAGGCTGCTCACAACCTCCTATAACTCCAGGTCTATGGAATCCAGACCCTCTTCTGGCCCATGCACGTTTCTGCACACACGGGCATAAGCATATACACACACAAATGAAAATAAATCTTTTACTGAAAGCTGGGCATGGTGGCGCACGCCTTTAATCCCAGCACTTGAGAGGCAGAGGCAGGCGAATTTCTGAGTTCGAGGCCAGCCTGGTCTACAAAGTGAGTTCCAGGACAGCCAGGACTACACAGAGAAACCCTGTCAATAAATAAATAAATAAATAAATAAATAAATCTTTTACTGAAAGAAAACTGTATTTGCATGTGCCTGAACACAGAGCTGTAGCTGCTCCATCTGACATTAGACAGCAGCCGAGCTTTGAAGGATGACTCAGAGAAATCAGTGAGCAGGACACAGTGTCTCTGGGCAGTTGAATGTTGACATCAATGTATATTTATGTAATTTTCTAATTTTTTAATTGTGTATTTGTATTTTTAAAAGATTTATTTTATGTATGAGTATTGTCTGTGTATATTTATGTACACAATGTGTGTGCCTGGTCCCGAGATGGCCACAGGGGTGTTGGATACTCTAGAGCTGGAGTTCCAGACATTTGTGATTCACTGTGTGGGTGCTGGGAACCAAAACCAGGCTCTCTGCAAGACAGCAAGTCTCTTAACCTCTGAGCCATCTCTCCAGCTCCTAGACTTTTATTTGCATTTTTTATATTTTTTGGAGCAACCCAGGGCCTCATACCTGCTTCTCAGGTTCTACTCCTAGCCTCCTGTTTAAATAAAAAAGGAAATGGTGTTTTATTGTTGTTGGTGTGTGTGTATGTGTGTGTGTGTGTGTGTATATATATTACTGTGGAGGTGTATGTGTAACAACATGGTTATAAAGATCAGAGGACAACTTCGTGGAGTATTTTTCTCCTTCCACCTTTGGGTCGCCAGGTTGCACTGAAAGCACCTGTCCTTGGGAGCTATCTCAACAGCCCAGCTTTTCATCTTTTTAAGAAAAAAAACTTTTAATTAGTCAAATTCTTATTGAAAAACTAAAATTGAATCTCTTGGCTCAGCCTGTTCTCCATTCTATAATTGTCCCTGAATTACTGTTTTGGGAAAGTTTTTGTTTTTTAATTTTTCTTGAGACAGGGTTTCTCTGTGTAGCCCTGGCTGTCCTGGAACTCACTCTGTAGACCAGGCTGGCCTTGAACTCAGAGATCTGCCTGCCTCTGTCTCCCAAGTGCTGGGATCAAAGGCGTGCACCACCACTGCCCAGCTTGGGAAAGGATTTTTACAAAGTAGTTGGATTAAGTCATTTGGCCCTGGTGTGACATTCCAGTCCTTTTGAGAGGTACAACCCTGCTTGGACAATTCACCAAGTGTTCTTCTGTGTCTCGGTGACTAGGAGCAAAGCCTCAGGAGTCAGACTCTGAGGATGACCCGGGTGAGGAGGACGTGGAAGGTGTAGACAGTGATGATGACGTGGGCTTTGAGGCTCAGGAGTCTGAGTCTCTGAAAGGAGCCCTTGGCAGCCTCAAGTCCTACATGGCCCGGATGGACCAGGAACTGGCACACACCAGCATGGGCAGAAGCTTCACCACGCGGGAGCGATTGGTAAGGCTTCTTAAGCTCTCCGTCTCTGAGTGGGCAGGAAAGTGAGTCACAGTCATCTCAGTTTTCCTTTCTTAGTTTTTTTATTATTTAAATGCATTTTATGCATAAAACATATTAATAATAGTGAATATTTTGAGAATCAAATAATATATATAAAAATTTGTTCAACTTTTATATTCATATCCTTTCACATTCATATCCTTTCATACCCTAAATATATCATTAATGAATATTTAATGCTATCCATAACTGAGAATCCTATATCTAATGTTAAATACTAAATTGTTTCAAAACACACAAAATATTCTTTGGGAGTTAAGCATAGTAAAAGAGCATAAAATATTAAAAATGAATCATTAAGAACTATATTCAGAAGCCCTTATACGATCTGACAGTGACTCCTTTCTTTTTAACGTGGGGTGCATGCTAAGCACATAGACTTCACTAAGCGATACTCCCAACCCCAAGAGTGCCAGTTTTCCCTTAGCACTGATGTAATGAAAGATGATAGAGGCCAAGTGCAATGAATGACATGTGCCTGTAGTTCAGAGCTGCCGACGAGGCTGAGAGGGGAGGATCAATTGAACCCAAGAGTTTGACACCTATGGGACCACATATTGAGTCTGTGAAGGAAGGGCAGGTGCTAAGAGCGTAGCTCAGTGGTAGAGCAGATGTCTGATATGCACAGAGCCTTCGGTTGAGTCCTCACCACTGAAAAGAAAAAGATTATAAACTTGGTTTTCTAAATACAGACGTAATGACTGCTTCCCCCTCTTCTTCCCCTTCTCTGTCCTGCTCCTACCTTTCCTTCACTGTAGTGAGTTTGCCCAAAGTGGTTTTAAACTCTTGGGCTCAAGTGATCCTCCTATCTCAGCCTCCGGAGTAGCTGGGACTGCAGACATGGGCCTGGTTAATTATATTCTTCAAGGGGAGAGGAGACTGGAGAGTGAGCACTTGCTGCTCCTGCAGGGGGCCTGGGTTCAGCAGGGCAGCTCACAGCTCCAGTTCCAGGGGACCTGACATACTCTTCTCATCTCTGAAGGCATACCCTCGGTGCACATAGAGCCTTGCCCGCAAAACATTCATACACATAAAATAAATGCATCTTACCAAAAAACCCCAGAATATTTAATCTTTAAAAATATATCTATGGGTGTTTTGTATACATGTATGTCTGTGCACCATGTATATGCTTGGTGCCCTTGGAGGCCAGTAGAGAGCATCAGATTTTCCAGGACTGAAGTTATAGATGGAACCGGAATTACATCAGTCGTAAGTTGCTAAGAGGGTTCTGGGAATCAATCGCTGTGCATGTGCTGAGGTGAGAAAAGCTACTGACTCCCTTAGAGCAGAGTAGCAGTGTGGTTCAGCCACCCCTCAGCCCCCGTAGTTAGATTCTTTATGTAGATTTAAGTAAAGAATCATTATGTACTCAAATTAGCATGTGGTTATTACCACTACTGCCATTATAAATGGATCTTTTCTTCTTTTGTTTCTCTGTAGTGTGTGTGTGTTGTGTGTGGTGTATGTGTATGCTGTTATGAGTGTGTCTGAAGAGGGGCTGGAGTGATAACTTAGCACGTCTGGGTGCTTGTTCTCAGGCTTGACCACCTGGGTTCAATTCCTGGAATCCACATAGTAGGAGAGAACCAACTTCCCCAAATTGACCTCTAACGTTTGAATAATCATGTATGTAGCGACTGTACACACACCCACAGAGAGAGAGACAGACAGACAGACAGACACACACACAGACATAAATAAACCTTTTTTTTTTTCTTTCTTTCTTTTTTTTTTTGTTTTTTTGTTTTTTCCAGACAGGGTTTCTCTGTGTAGCCCTGGCTGTCCTGGAACTCATTTTGTAGATCAGGCTGGCTTCAAACTCAGAAATCCAACTGCCTCTGCCTCCCAAGTGCTGGGATTAAAGGTGCGTGCCACTATGATTGGCCTCCTTTAAATATTTTAAAGGTTTATTTAGCTGGGTGTGGTGGCGCACGCCTTTAATCCCAGCACTCAGGAGGCAGAGGCAGGCAGATCTCTGAGAGTTTGAAGCCAGCTTGGGCTATAGAGTGAGTCCTAGGGCAGCCAGGGATACACGGAGTGATCCTGTCTCGAAAAACCAAAAAATAAAGTAAAAAATAAAGAATTAGCCGGACATGGTGGCGCACACCTTTAATCCCAGCACTTGGGAGGCAGAGGCAGGCAGATTTCTGAGTTCAAGGCCAGCCTGTTCTACAAAGTGAGTTCCAGGACAGCCAGGGCTATACAGAGAAACCCTGTCTCGAAAAACCAAATAAATAAATAAATAAATAAATAGAATTAAAGACAGCTAAAAGGGGCTTTAATGTCCAAATACCTTCAATTTTGTTTCCTATCCCCCCAGTTAAGAGCCCAGTTAGAACTCCCCTCCTGTTTACACACTCACCCCAGTGGTTTGCCAGCACTGTCTACCGGCAAGAGGCATTATGGGAATAGCACAGGCACTTGAGTGCTGTGGATCAGAGTTTGAAACAGAGCTCAGCTGTCTGCTGTCATTATCTCACTGACCAGCATCCTCATGTCAGAGTCAGTGCAAAATGACAGTTAAGCCCGTGAGTACTCATGGCTAATATGAACTCTCTTTGCTTAACCATCTAAATCACATTGGAACTATAATTGCTTTCAACCCAATACAGGCTATTTATTAGACTTAATTGTGAATAAATATTGCCTAGGGATCTTGATATAATAAAGGCCTTTATTAAGCAAAATGGACAAAGAGCTGAACTGTTGGAAGACAGACTGTTGGTCCATGGACCACAGTTCGAATGACAAAGATAGAACGTCTTTAGGGTCAAGATGCAGTTTTTCAGATCTTTGCCAGCCTGTGAAGTCAGAGGCTGGGGCTTGGCAGCTAAGACACCACTCTCAACACTGTGCTCAGGGAACAAAGAGGGAATCCAACTTTTTTCATTGGAAGATTTAGATTTTTGTCTCTTATTAATTATTAATATTAATGCAGGCTATTTTCAAAGTAGGGACAGATGTGTTCAATTTGTAGAAATTCTTTTGCAACAGAAATGTGTCACAATCTTTAGAGCTAAGTTTCTTTTGTTTTAAGACAGGATATTGGTCCCCATTGTCCTTGAGCTCCTTGTATAGCTAAGGGTGACTGAGCTGTGGCTTCCACCTCCCAGTACTGGGATTACAGGCATGTGCCACCATGCCTGATGGAGTCGGTGTTAATCTATGTATTAAATTACAGTATTAGGATGCATTTTGACTTTGTGTCACCAAGGATTGGAAGTTTCATTTTTAATTTGGAATTCAAGTATATATTAATACTAAGTTAATACATTTTACTATAACCAACATGTAACCTAAAGGGTTACTATCACTATCTCATGTTGTTCTCTCTCTCTCCTTCCCTTCTTCTTTCTAGAATAAGGACCCTCCATCCCACACTGCAAATGACAATTCAGATGAAGAAGATTCTGGTGCAGGAGATTGCGCTGTTGAAGCAGTGGATGTAGACCTGAACCTGATTTCAAATATACTGGAATCCTACAGCTCCCAAGCGGGCCTGGCAGGACCTGCTTCCAATCTGTTACACAGCATGGGTGTGCGACTGCCCGACAACGCTGATCACAACCCCCAAGTCAGCCAGTGAAGGACTAGCCTGCACATCAGCCACCCTTCTCAGGAATAAACGACTCTTCATAAGCACGCCTTTAATCCCAGCACTCGGGAGACAGAGGCAGGCGGATTTCTGAGTTCGAGGCCAGCCTGGTCTAGAAAATGAGTTCCAGGAGAGCCAGGGCTACACAGAGAAACCCTGTCTCAAAAAAAAAAAAAAAAAAAAAAAAAAGAGCATCTGTCTTCTGTGCAGGTTTCAGAGTCCCCGGGCCACCGTCTCCCAAGTCCTGTGACCTGGACACCGATTCTCATGAGCTTGTTTGATTTGTTTTACATTTGCCCAGGACGGAATCTCCATTGTAGTAAACCACTGTGCTGTTGGCTGTTGGTGTAATTCTGAATATTCAGTTTCTCCCTTAGGTATGTTCCTCCTCTGGTCAGAATTCTAAGTTGGCAAAAATCCCATTTCATTCACTTTTTAATGAAATAGAAAGTGCTAAAACTTAGTGTTCAGTCTGTGACATTCTGCACGCGCTCCTAATTGAGGGTAAGAACTTATTATTCCTTAATTAACAATTAAAGACATTAGCAGACAGACTGGGTCTGACTGAGGCATCTCACACCTGGGTACTTGCTTGGCTTCTGTCCCCTCCTCTACCCAGGCTGCCCTGCTTCGTGTCTTTGTATATACATTTAAGTCTCAGTTCCACATGTAAGGAGATGTTCTTTTTTTGTCCTCTCTTGGTCCCCTCCCCATTAATTCCCTTCTGGTTCCGTGTCACATTGTCACATTTACCTTTTTTTTTTTTTTTTTTGGTTTATTGAGAGTCTGTGGCCAGGGTGGCCTCATATCTTCTGTTGTTGGAACACATTGAAGGAAATTGATTTTTTTTCATTTGAAATTTAGACTTTTGCTTCCTGTTCCTGTTTGTCGTAGTGACAAGCCCTTGACCCTCCATTTCTACCTCCTAAGTGCAGGAATTTCAGGTGTGGGCCAGCACACTCTGTCTACACTTACTGTGTATTGTCCTGTGAAAGACAAATGCGGGTGGCTGGACAAGCGGCTCAGTGGCTGAGAGTGCTTGCTGTTCTCCAAGAAGACAGAGTTCCATTTCCGGCACCCACAAAGTGGCTCACCCCCACCTGGAAATGCAGTTCCAGAGGTTTCTGATGCCCTCTTCTGGCCTCTGTGGGCACTGCATGCATGGAGTATTCATACATACTTGTAAAGAAAACACATACACATAAAATATAAATCAATTAATTACAAAGAGAAGCATCAGGCTGGGTGGGGAGCCTTGTCAATACAATGCTTGCCATACCTCTCAGTCCCCCAGAATCCACCTAAAGGGGCTGGAGAGATGCTCAGCGGCTGAGAGCTCTGGCTACTCTTCCATAGGTCCCAGGTTCAATCCCCAGCACCCACAATAGCAACTCACAACTGTTTGTAGCTCCAATTTGGAGGGATCTGGTGCCTTCACAGACATACAGACAGACAAAACAGTGCACATAAAAAAAAAAAACCTACCTAAAAAAGCCAGGCATGGTGGCAAATGCGTGTAGTCCTAACCCTGGCCATCTCCATAGCTTACTGGCCAGCTAGCCTAGCCCAATCAGCAGGCTCCAGGCCAGTGAGATCCTTTCTCAGAAAACTATGTGAGGGCTCATGAGAATGCTACCTAAGGCTGGACGGCCTGCATGTACACACACACACCTACAGAAGCATAGATAAATGTGTCTTTTTGTCAAGCAACATTTAAGCATTTTAATTAATTTAAAATGCTAAAAATAAATACAACAAAAAAGTGAATATATCCTTATAGTTAGTTTTGAAATTTAGTTCCCACATTAGGATTCTGTCCCAGCTTAATCATGAGAACAGGCATTTTCCACAATGCATTGGTGAATGTTAAGCATATCTTCATTAAGGACTAAAAGTTGAGGAAAGGGGGGAAACTAAGATAAAACTAAGGCATGAGTGGGCTACTTTTAAGATTGATTGTTTTAGACAGGGTTAATCTGTGTAGCTCTGGCTGTCCTGAAACTATCTCTGTAGACCAGGCTGGCCTTGAACTCACAGAGGTCCACTTGCTTCTGTCCTCTCGAGTGCTGGGATTAAAGGTGTATCAACACCACCCCCACCCTGCTAGGGAGTAGACAACTTTTCTGTTCCCATTACCAAAGCTAACTGACCTTGAACCAGACTCCCTCTGGTGACAAGTAGGTTTGTTAGGTTTTGCCTGTTTTTGCTAATCTGCATCATGGCCCCAGCAGTTAGCCACTCCGTCCCAAGCACTTCTATAATCGTTGTTGTGTGTGTGTACATATTCATGCATTCTTCATGAACATGTGGGTAGACATGGGCCCCAGGCCAACTTACCTGCCATTTCCAGTATCCTAGCATATCTCCAGATAACCTTGGTCTGTAGCCAGGTCCTTCTACCCAGCTTGTGCTGGGAAAACCAAGTTCAGTGTTGCAATTGCTCCTATTAGCTTCCCCCATCTTTTAAATCTTTTTTTTTTTTTTAAATCAGGTTTATCAAAAAGCAAACAGTCAGGAGTTCGAACACTTTCTCCTCTTTCTGCCAGTGATTTCAGACTGGGATACATGGCTCACAAATACAAATACACCCCCTTCATAGCATGGACTGGCAGTGCACACAGACTCTGAACACACCCCCTTCATAGCATGGACTGGCAGTGCACACAGACCCTGAACACACCCCCTTTGTAGCATGGACTGGCAGTGCACACAGACCCTGAACACACCCCCTTTGTGGCATGGACTGGCAGTGCACACAGACCCTGAGCTGTTTTCTGACTGCAGGATGCTCAAAGGAAATTCAAAGCTTTGACTTTTTCACTTCCAGAAACTTCTGCCTGGTGTTGTGGGGCTCTACTGTGTAAGCTGAGGGTGGTTGGGTCTTTTGCCTTTTAGCCATCAGTTGGTGCCATTACCTGAAGTTAGGACTTGCCCCAGCCACTCTTCCCAACTGACTCTCTGATGGTTTCGTCTGCACATTTTCCTGGAAATTTAAACTTAAATATTTTACCGTTACACACAAAGGTCTTTTCCCATCCCCCCCCCCCCACTCTCGTTTTCCAAACTTTGGGTCATCGAATCAAAAAAAAAAAAAAAAAAAGGAGAAGGAGGGAGGAGGAGAAGAAAAGAGTCTGAATAAAGGCATTGAAATTTAATTCCTCCAGAGAAACTTCTCCCTTACAGTGGCAAGGTACAGATGACACGGGTCTAGGATACAGGTCAGTGACAGGCTGGCCTAGATGCATGAGGTCTGCATCTAGTACAATGGGAAGGGAAGGGGGTGCAGGGTCATATTTGTGGGAAGGAATCCCGACTCAGGCTTCAGGCTTCAGGCTTAGTGCTTGCCTATCCTCACTAATTCCTCATTGAAGCAGCGCCCTCAGTGTGTGTGTGTGTTTCATGTTTAGTCTTTTTCCCTAGGTCACAAACTGAGTGAGCAAGAGAAGGAAAGACAGTATAAATCATAAATTATCTTGCACCCTTCTGGGATTTAGCTACTTCAAAAGAACGCCACCTCTGGTCGCCTGCAGAATACTCCAAGGAAGACCTATGCTCCCACTTCCCTCATCCCTTCAGAGCTTAAAAACAAAAACAGAACCCTAACTTTTGCGCTGAGGATGCGCCTCCATGGTAGAGCATGTCTCTATCAAGCAGGAAGCCCTAGGTTTGATCTGCAGCAACAACGGCTACTAAAAAGTCAACCTTTGACTGCCACACACGGGAGTGCGTGTCTGTAGGTGTTGGAGAGATGGCTCGGTGCTGCTCATCTGGAAGACCCAGGCTTGATTCCCAGCACCCATTTGGCAGCTCACCAAAGTCTAGCTTCAGTTCCAGGGACCCACACCCTCTTTTGGCCTCCACAGGAACTAGGCATGCATGTTGTGCAGAGACATACACACAGGCAAATACTTATGCAAATAATAATAACATAAAAAATATACCTTCACACGAATTCGAAAGCATATAAAATGTTATTTTTCTGTGAGGACAGAAGCAACTCAAATGTGAGTTGAGAACTGTTAATATTTTGGCAGTAAGATAAATCACCCTGGCACATTTGGCAGTTCCTATAAATCCAACATCAGCCAGTCCAGGCCAGAGGATGTTTGTTCCTACAGCCTTGGGCTACACTCAAGCCAATCAGCAACCTCCCCTCAGCTTTGCACTGTTAGCATCTCATCAGTCAACTCTTCTCCTTACAGTTTTTATTTTCTTTTTAAGTGACGGTGTCTAATATGTTGCCCCCGTTGTCCTGGGCAAAAGTGACGCTCTCGCCTCTGCCTCCGCCTCCATGGTAGCTGGGACAAGTACAGGTACAAGCTGCTCTATCCAGTTCACACCAACATTTTTGGTGGAGCATTAGAAGGCTTTAGGCAGTGGAACTTCTCAGAGAGCCTCTGCCCGGGAAGGCTTTGTCACCTCCCTTCGCAGGTCATCTCCAGAGTGCCCTGCAGCAATGCCCAGGAGGGATCCAGACGGCTCCATTTGAGCTAAGCAGCCAGGGAAGAACAGCTCCGCGTCTCCACCCACTTCTTAATCAAGTGGTGGGCAATGGCTAACTTGGGAGGCAGCAACAGTGGGGAAGCCTCACTCGGCTGCAGAGCCAAGGAGCCCTTTCTCCTCAGGGCTGTGGTCACCTCATCAAGACTGAACCAGGCGGCTGCCTCTAGTTCCTTCAAGTTCACCTGAATCTGAAAGACAAGGAAGGGGTATAGGGTAGGGGTAAAGTTAGGAACTATGAAATATAAAACACCACGGCCAAAGTGAGAAAATTCATACAGAACGGTGCAGTCTTAGATGGGAACACCTGGGACCAATGGCTAGGTTAAAATCAGTTCTAGATAATGTTCAGAAACTGAACAGAGAATTAAATGTATTTTGAAATAGTTCTAAAAAAGATAAATTTTTAAAAATTTTATCCTATTTGTACAATAGTTATAATTAAAAAAAAAATCCTTCTTGTCCAAGGCTGATGGCATTTGTTAAGCCCGGATTCAGTCCCCAGTGTACACACACATAAAATCCTAAAGCAGACACTTAAACTATCGAGTGGCAAGGCATGAGTGAGTGTGTCGCATCAAGTATATAACCCTTTCAATTAAAAAGGAGCTGCAGGGTCAGTGGGATGGCTCAGTGGGTACAGGCGCTTGCTGTCAATCTGAGCGTGGTCCTCAGGGTGCATGTGACCAAAGGAGAGGACAGACTCCTGAAACTTGTCTTGGATGTCCATATATGTCCACACACAAATACAGGCAATTTTTTTTAAAGAATCAACATTCATACAAATGCTATTCTCTTTAAAGGATAAAGGTTAATGATAACTGAAAGCAAGAAGCAAAGTAAACACAGACTGTCCCAGGAAGTGGAAGCAGATTAGAGAGCCCATAAAAATCAGAGGACAGAACAGGCAAGCCAGGCAGGGCATTCGGTGACTTCCATCTGTCAGACATGCCACAAACAAGCAGGGTGAATTTAGGTAAGACATCAAAGTCCCTGTCAGCCAGAGGTTCCTATAGTTTTATATCACCAGTCCCCAACATCCCCAAGTCCTTGGGCAGGAACACCAATCCCAAACTGTTAAGTGAGGTAGGTATGTGCATTCTATTTCTATGTAAGGAACTGTTAAAAACTGACGGTGAAAAATAAATCGCAGCATACATGGAGTTGGCACATGGATACACACGCCAAAGAGTGAAGCTGGACTCTTTGTACCAAAATCCAACGCAAAATGGATTAAAGATTAAATGCGTGTAGGAGTTGTGATAGTGGACTGGGCACTGCCTTTTTATAGATGTGGCTTTAAAAGTAAAGGCAGGAAACGCTAAAGTAGACAGGGTGAGGTCAGAATAAAAACCTAGACAGCAAAGCAAGCACAGAACACAAAAGCACTTATAAGGTGAGAGAAGGTTTGCAGAACAAATATAAAGAATTAATGCCCAAAATCCATAAGGATTCTTTGCAGCTCAACAGCACAGACGGGATGTGTCGGAGCTCAGCGGGACCAGGCACCTTTGAGGTTCTGCGTCCAGTCCCTAGCACTGGAAAAAGACAAAAGCACTCCAACAGATGGCTCTTAAAAGAAGAAATTGTTTATAACTTTTTGGTTTTGTTTTTGAGACAGGGTTTCTCTGTGTAGCTCCGCCTGTCCTTCAACTCCCTTTGAAGACCACGCTGGCCTTGAACTCAGACATTCACCTGCCTCAGTGCTTGGGATTCAAGGCGCGTACCACACAGAGAAACCATATCTCAAAAAATAAAGAAAGGAGGGGGGAGGGGAAAGAGGAAGAAGAGGAGAAGGAAGAGGAAGAAAAGGAGGAAGAGGAGGAGGAGGAGAAGAAATATATGGTCAACAAATGTGTAATGAAGTACCAAGTGTCAGTGATCAGGGAAATTCAGAGCATCAGTGTGAGAGGCCCCGCTTACCCACTAAGATGGTGTGGCAGTGTGAGTGAGAGCGGTCTCTGTAGGCTCATAGGTTTCAATGCTTGGTTCCCAGCTGGTGGAACTGTTGGAGGTGGTGGATTTTTTTGTTCTGTTTTTGTTTTTAAAGATTTATTTATTTTTATTTTCTGTAGAGGAGTACACCATTGCTCTCTTCAGACACACCAGAGGAGAACATCAGATCCCATTACAGATGGTTGTGAGCCACCATGTGGTTGCTGGGACTCAGAACCTCTGGAAGAGCAGTCAGTGCTCTTAACCGCTGAGCCATTTCTCCAGCCCCCAGAACTGTTTAGAAAGGATTAGGAGGCATGCCACTGGAGGGTGGTCTTGAGTTTCAAAGTCTAGGTCATATATTCTCTCTCTCTCTCTCTCTCTCTCTCTCTCTCTCTTTCTTTCTCTTCCCTCCCTCCCTCCCTCCCTTCCTCTCTCCCTCCCTCCTTTTTATGAATCAGATGTAATCCCTCAGCTATTTCCCCAGTGCCATGCCTATCTGCCCGCCTGCTGCCGTGGTTTCCTCTGATGGTGGTGATGGTGATGTTCTCACTGTCTCAAACTGTTAAGTAAGTCCCTGATTAATTGCTTTCTTTTATAAGTTGTTTTAGTATCTCTTCACAACAATAGAAAAGTAACTAAATCAGATGGCTACCATAAAAAAACAAGCCTGGGCATAGTGGCACATGCTTTTAATCCCAGCACCTGGGGGGTGGGGGGCAGAGGCAGATGGATCTCTGAGTTCAAGGCCAGCCTGGTCTACAGGGCAAGCTCCAGGACAGCCAGGTCTATATAGAGAAACCCTGTACAAACCAAAACAAACCAAGCGAAGAAGCCTGGCATGATGGCACACATCTGTAATCCCAGCACCTGGGAAGTTGAAGCAGGAGGATCCTAAATTTGCGGCAAGCCAGAGTGACATAGTAAATTGAAGGCTAGCCTGAGTTACAGACAATAAGTCCACGACTCAAAAATAGGTTCTGAAAATAGGGGACTATAACACATTATTGGCTGAAATGTAAATTTGTGCAGCCACTATGGAGAACTATTGAAGTCATAATAATAAATAAGGTGACACACACTTTCAATCCCAGCATTGGGGAGGCAGAGGCAGGAGGATGTCTGGAAGTTTGAGGCCAGCCTGGTCTACATAGTGAATTTCAGGCCCACCAGGGATACACTGTGAAATCCTCTCTCAAAATAAAACTTTAAAAAGTAGAACTATCATTTGATCCAGCGACCCCACTTCCAAGCCTATATCCAAGTGCACTGCAGTCTGGGACTCACAAGTTCCTCTCTATTCCTACTGCCACTGCAGCACCGTTCCTCTCTATTCCTACAGCCACTGCAGCACCGTTCCTCTCTATTCCTACTGCCACTGCAGCACCATTCCTCTCTATTCCTACTGTCACTGCAACACCATTCACAGCACCCATGATAGGAAAACAGTCTGGATGTCTGTTAAAGAAGAAAGTGTCACAGATACATATCACAAACTAGCACTGAGGATGTCGTTGTTGCTGTGTTTGGTGAGGTCCTAATGTAGTTCTAGGCTACCTCCAACTTGCTATGTCATTCAGAGCTGGCCTGGAACTCCTGGATCTTACTTCCTCAGCTTCCCAAGTACTGAGGTAACGGGTACTTGTTACTCTGGCTGGCATTACTAAATTTTTTTAAATGAAGGGGAATTGTACATTTATAATAAGGTGATGGGCCTGGAAGACATGCTCAGTAGAAAAAAGCCTGATGCAAATTGTGCAAGGTCGCTGCAGCAGGGGTACTCTAAAATTGTCAAACACAAAGAAGCAAGAGTGGAATGCCTGTTCCCAAGGGAAGAAAAGAGGGGAATGGAGAAGTAGCGAATAAAGGATACAAAGTTTCACTTAACATAGTAAGTTTTGGAGGCCTGTATAACATCTACAGCTAGCAACATTGTGTTAAGTACATTAAGCTACTGCTTATGTGAAATGCTCTTAGCACAGAGGAAAGGTGGGGGGTGCAGAAAATAATGGGCAAACTACTACTATGTTAAATGCTCTTAGCACAGAGGTAATGGGGGAGCATGGAAAGTAATGAGTAAGCTTATGACACTGATAGTAATGTCTGATGGAAGAAGGTTCCAGCTAGTAATGACTTATCATTGGTTCCTGATACATGCTTATCTCCAAACCCAGCAGGTTAGATGCATTAGATGTCTACAGACACCTGTAGACATGTCTTACAAAACAAAACAAAACAAAACAAAACAAAACAAAACAAAACAGGGTCTCCTGTAGTCTAGGCTGGTCCCAAACTTCTGATCTCCTGCCTCCACCTCCCAAGTGTTGGGGCTGTAAGTGGGTATTGCCAGGCTGGGTTTATATGGTGCTGAAGATGGAACCCCTGGCTTTGTTTGTTATGCTAGCACTCTACCAGCTGAGCTACACCCCAGCTCAGGACATACTCTGTGTTCGTTATACTTCAACAAAGCAGCTGGAAGAGAAGTCAGTGATTCATAACTGATACATAATGACAGCTACCTGTTTCCTTCTCAAATGCAAATTCCTTCTAAATCACCACATAACCCAGACATTACTCCCCAAGACAAGTGCTCAAAAAATACATGCTGTCGGACAAAGGGGACAGAGCAGTACAAGGGAAAGTTAAGACTTTACCTCTGTGTGTCCTGGTTTCACGGTTGCGTGACAAGCGATCATGAGTGAGCTATTGGGAAAGGGCCAGTGCTGGGACGCAGAGTACTGTATGTTTTCCACTTCCAGGCCCACCTCTTCCGCAACTTCTCGATGGACAGTTTCTTCCACACTTTCACCTGCAAATGCTCAGATTAATTCCAGACAGCCCTGGAGCAGGAAAATCGTATATTATCTATCTGCATCCTGATTCTCCTGGGAGCATCCCAAGTCTCAGTTCCCAGCACCAAGAATCAGATCCTGAGTCTATCAAGTGCTCAAGTGTAGCGGGTTAGCTATAATGCAGGGGAGTGGAGCAGTGCGGGTTAGCTATAATGCAGGGGAGTGGAGCAGTGCGGGTTAGCTATAATGCAGGGGAGTGGAGCAGTGCGGGTTAGCTATAATGCAGGGGAGTGGAGCAGTGAAGCAGTGAGAGAGGCTACTGCTGCCCTCGCCTGGCTGTGGGACTCTGCTGCTTTTCACCATCTGTGGACTCCCCCTGAAAACTAAAGAAGAAAAGAGTCTGAGGGAAAATGTGTGTACTGAAAGACTCAGGGAGAAGTACGCTATTTGTTCATCAGAAAAATAAGATGGGCTGATGGCAGGGCAGTGAGAAAGATGCAGAGAGGAGAAAAGTGTATTAAAGATCACAGAAATGAGGCAGTGGGTGTAGAGGCATTCAGTGTATAATTAATTCTTCCAGCTATGTTGCATGTTCGAGATTGTGCCCCCTGTTATGCAGGAAACTATATGTAATTCCAGGATACTTTTCTGGGACATGAGAGGGATGGATGCTTGTGACTCTAAGCATGGTGGCAGTAGGAGAGGTGTGTTATTTTTTCCAGCGTCACTGGCAGCTCTCTCCTAAACTCCTTACCTATGTCACAGAAACCTGCCAGGGCAGAATATAACCCCTTGGGAAAGGAACTCTGGCGGGCAAGTAGGCAGCGGGCCCCATCTGACACCAGTGTGATCACTACGGGCGCCATCTAGGACAGAAGAGTGGAAGTTGACATTCTGGCACTTTGGGGCTTAGAGGGCAATCCTTCCCCATGACAGAGTAGCAACAGCCTTCTCGGACTACTGTCCCCAACTTTCTGTTTCTTTTCTTTTCTTCTTCTTCTTCTTCTTCTTTTTTTAATCGAGACAGGGTTTCTCTGTGTAGCCCTGGCTGTCCTGGAACTCACTTTGTAGACCAGGCTGGCCTCAAACTCAGAAATCCATCTGCCTCTGCCTCCTGAGTGCTGGGATTAAAGGCGTGTGCCACCACCACCTGGCTACTTTCTGTTTCTTCTCTTTTTGTTTTACATTGCAAATTCTAGGAGAGCCAGGGTGACATAGAGACCCTCGTTCAAAAAGCAAAGGGAGAGAAAAAAATTGAGATTAATTTTTATTTATTTATTTATTGACAAGGTTTCTCTACACAGCCCTGGCTGTCCTGGAACTCACTATCATGGAGACCACCTGCTTCTGCCTCCCAGGTGCTGAGCACAGTGTCTGGCTGTTCATTTTTACTTTAAATGTATGAATGCTCCCCTGCATGTGTGTATGTGCACGATGTGCATGCCTGGTACCTGGGGAGGCCAGAAGAGGGCATTGGATCCCCTGGAACTGGAGTTACAGAGGATTGCAAGCTGCCATGTGGTTGCTAGGAATCAAACCCCCAGAAGAGCCAGTGCTCTTAACTGCTGAGCCATCTCTCCAGCCCCTTGTTTTGTTTTTTTTTTGTTGTTGTTGTTTTTTGTTTGTTTTTTTGTGTGCGAGTACCTCATGTAGCCCAGGCTACCTTCACCTCCACCCCCACGGGCCTCACCTGTGGATAATAGATGATTTTACTGGAGGGACACACTCGCTTGCTGCCCGCCACGTTCTTCTGGGTGGGCTGCCCACTTTTGCTGCAGAACTGATGACCGTCATGCCAGCGGAGAAGAGCCTGAGCCTGCAGACACAAAGGCGGGGCTGGCTGAGCTCACTTACTTTAAAAAAAGTTATTTAATTGTGTTTTTAATGGGGTTGGGGGGCGTGGTACATGTGCCAACGTGCATGGATGGCTCAGAAGAGAACTTTGCAGAGCTGGCCTCCCGGTCCACCTTTATAGACACCGTCCCAGGCCACCAGGCTTGTATGGCAAGCACCTTTACCTGCTGGACCATCTCACTGGTCCTAGCACACTTACTTCAAGTGGCTTTAAACTATAAAATAAGGAAATGATCTAAATATATTTTCCTAGCATCAAAAACCTAAAAGGAAACATATTTTATGTTTTTAATTTTAATTTTTTTTGGGGGGGAGGTGGGACTCTACATCTTCACATATAGTAGGAAGTAATCTATTGAGCTATATCCCTAGCCTAAACAGTATTTTGAAATGCAGTATGAATCGTTTAAAATATAATATACAACAAATATATATAAGTATATATAATATATACATACACAAAATATAAGTATAATATAAAACAGAATATACAGTAACATAATACAGACCCATGAAACATGACCCAAATTAAGAAGGAAACATTTCAATTTCCATTAGAGTTAAGTATTTCTTTTATATTTATTCCTCAGTGAAGTCATGATTTTTTTTTAAATTGTGGTGTGTGTGTGTGTGTGTGTGTGTGTGTGTGTGTAGGTCAGAGGATAACTTTGGGAAGCCGTTCTTGCCTTCCACCTTGATGACAGTCCTAATGACTTTGCTGTGTAGCGTGCTCCATGTTAGTGGTCCCTGAACTTTCAGCCGTTCCCTGCCTCTGCCTCAGATCTTGCCCTAGGACTACTGGGATTCCAGGAGCACAGCACAGCCTCTGGCTTTGATGTGGGCGCCCGGGTGGAACTCCCGTCAGGTCTGTGCCGTGCGCTTTCACCCACTGAGCCTTTCCCCAGCTCAACTTGTGATTTTTCTTTTTTCAACTAAAAAAGTCTTAGGGGTTTTGGTTTAATTTAGAACAGGCAATCAAGGCCACAGCATCCAGGTGTGGTGGTACCTGTGTAGCGGTGCCTGAGGCCCCAGCCCTGGGGCAACGGACGCTCCAGGCTACCCTCAGCTATACAGCAAGCTGAAGGCATGCCTTTAAAATGAAAACAAAACAAAACATTAAAGACTGGTATGATGGTAAGTCCTATTAACTTGGTAGGATTTAGAATCTCCATGGAAACAAATCCTTGAGCATATCCGAGAAAGGTGATCTAGATTAGTTTAACTGAGCTGAGAAGACCCACTCTAATTGTGTCTGAGACCATATCGTGGGCTGGGGTCCTGCATGGAATAAAAAGGATAAAACCCTGTCTCAGAAAAGAATTTACAAGTCAACAATAAAAATAAAATAATTGAAATCTAAAGCTATGAGATCAAGTTATTAAAGCAACGTAAAATATAACATAATGTGTATATATGCTGTGAAGTTAAAAATATTTATGAGGTTGCCTGGAGAGATGACTGAGTGGCTAAGAGTGCATGCTGCTCTTGAGTGCATGAAGACCAGAGTTCAGTTCCCGGCACGTATGACTTCTGATTGCTGTTCACAACCACACATAACAAGCCAGTGGCCCCTTCTGGCCTCTGAAGACACCAACACTCATATGCACATACCTGCACGCAGGCATACATGCACGCACGATTAAAAATAAAACCTTTTAAAAACTTTTAGGAGACTGATAGACTCTGTTGCCATGTCCTTAGGAGGTAAACTTTCACAGCAGCTCTGCCAAAAGCAAATCAAGGAACAGTGAATGGAGAAACCACATCACCCCAAGATGACACACATGCACACAGCGTTATTATACTTCCCACAGAACTGAGGAACGGGAACTACCGTGAACAGCAAGGAGGAGTCCACCGAGTTCAGCTGGAAAAGAGCCTGCCTCAGCTTGATGAAAGAACCTCCCAGCTCTGCTTCCATTTCAGATTTCGGCAAGGAGGCTAAAAAATTAGAAAAGAGAATGCAATTAAAGGGCCAACCAGCTTTGCCTCTGTGCAGTCCATCCGTCAGAGCACTGCTCCCCAAACTTGCCCAAGAGACTCATCTAGGTTTCGGGAAATGACATAGGTTCCCAAGCTTCTACCTGGGGGTGAGGAAGGGTGGAGAGGGAGGAAGGGGGAGGGGAGGGGAAGAGGGGAGGGAGAGAGTGAGGGGGGAGAAAGAGAAAGAGAAAGAGAGGGAGAGGGAGAGGGAGAGGGAGAGGGAGAGGGAGAATATGCATGCACAAGAATGTGTGTTACATGGAATAGGTGCTCTGGGTCCCCACACCTGAATGTTGGAAGAGTGAAAACACTTTTAACGAGTACTTAGGTGACTCTCAGGTTAGCTTGGCAAGCGTAGCACAGTATTTCTCCAGATCCTCTTTACAGCAGTCAAGCTGCTGGAGCAGCGATACTTGTCCTTGGGAAAGATAAAATGGGGGTCTAACTCACCCACCACCACACTTACACCCCGACACTGAAGAGAGGAGAGCACATGGTAGGATCCATGGCCAGGGTCAGCCAGCTCTGCAGTGCAGAGCTGAGGGCCCACAGCCACTCCACCGGAACATTTTTATGAAAAAACGATAGCAAGATTTTGTTTGTTTTTTGAGACAGAGTGTTGTGTAGCCAGCCTGGCCTCGTGCTCTCTGTAGCCGAGGGTGAGCTTGAACCCGTGATTCTCCTGTTTCACTTTTCAAGCTCTAGGATTGCAAGAATGTGCTACGCTGGCAAGCTTTTGCTCTGCTCTGGTTGTTGTTGTTGTTTTGAGTTGTTTGTTGTTTTGGATTTTCTTTGCGGGGGTGGGGGGGTTATTGTTGTTTTGCTTTTTTGTTTTTGTTTAATTTTGTTTTGTTCAACTGGGATTACATACTGCCATACTCAGTTTTAAAGATGTGAATTTTAAAATATTTATTAAATAGTTAAAATATAAGATGTATAACTGTATGGGGAATAAGAAGCAAGTGTGCTGTCACCACTTGGAAAGAAGCCATTATGATGCCCTTGATTTTTATCCAGGTAAGGCAGTACATGTCCGTTATCCCAGCACGTGGGAGGCTGAGGCAGAAGGGCTGGACTGGAGGCCAGCCTGGGCTACAGAGCAAGTTTCAGGCCATTGAACACTTCATAGTGATGATACCGGGTATTAGTATTTTTATATCCTTATTTAAGGAGGAAAGCTGATAATGTGCTTGTATGTGTAAAAGTTTCCTTGAGTTGACATTCCACAAGACCCTGAAGTCTGAGGGCAGCAGGGGAGAGCCTGTCAGGAGAGGGGGGACATACCACGGCTGGAGGAGGCACTCTTCAGACCTAGATCCAAAGCAAACCATGCTTCCTGCTGCTCGGAGCACCCAACCAGCACCGAATCTTCAATTCTTTGCGAATCCTGTCCGAACTTACCCAGCAGCCCTTCCAACTCTAAACAACAAGGAGGAAGAGGGAGAGAAAAAGTAAGACTGGGATCTGAGTTGCATCACCATGTGAGACCCACAGGAAGGACTTTTGCTTAGAGCCCACGGTTGCTCCCTCAGCTCCTGCTGGGGTCGGTTACAGAATAGTGCTCATATGCCAAAAGTTGCCTGTTCTCAAATCGCTTATATGGAACAAGGCAGTACTTGCCAATACTTTAAACAGTTCTTGGTTTCTTAAAGTATCAAATAACAATGCAACTATGTATCCAGCCATTTTACACTATTTCTGGAATAATGACAATGATGATCATCTGACCATGTTTAGTATACCACAGATTTTTTTTTTTACCTTAACTCTATGATTGCAGGACTTTTTTTTTCCTGCTACTGAGATTGAATCCACTTGAGGTAGTGGAGGTCTCAATAAGAATAGCCCTTGTGACCCAGATATAGATCTCTCTTGTGAGACTATGCCGGGGCCTAGCAAACACAGAAGTGGATGCTCACAGTCAGCTATTGGATGGATCACAGGGCCCCCAATGGAGGAGCTAGAGAAAGTACCCAAGGAGCTAAAGGGATCTGCAACCCTATAGGTGGAACAACATTATGAACTAACCAGTACCCCGGAGCTCTTGACTCTAGCTGCATATGTAGCAGAAGATGGCCTAGTTGGCCATCACTGCAAAGAGAGGCCCATTGGACTTGCAAACTTTATATGCCCCAGTAGAGGGGAATGCCAGGGCCAAAAAGTGGGAGTGGGTGGGTAGGCGAGTGGGGGGGGGGTATGGGGGACTTTTGGGATAGCATTGGAAATGTAAATGAGGAAAATACCTAATAAAAATATAAAAAAAAAAAAAAGCCCTCGTGGGCTGAAGAGTTGGCTCAGTGGTTAAGAGCACTGACTGCTCTTCCAGAGGTCCTGAGTTCAATTCCCAGCAACCACCACATGGTGGCTCACAACCATCTGTAATGGGATCTGATGCCTTCTTCTTGTGTGTCTGAAGACAACTACAGTGTACTCATATACATTAAATAAATAAATCTTAAAAAAAAAAAGAGTAGTCCTCATAAGCTCCTATGTTTAATAATTGGTCCCCAGTTAGTAGGACTGTTTGGGAAGGAGGTGTGGCCTTGTTGGAGGAGGTATTATTACTGTGTGGGGAGTGAGCACACAGTAGGGGTTTGAGATTTCAAGGGTCTTCGCTGTTTCCAGGGTCTTCTCTGCTTCTTTCTCTATGTAATTTCTCAGCTGCTGCTCCAGTGCCATGCCTGTCTGCCAGCTGCCCTGTTCCCTGCCACAATAGTAAGCCCAAATACACTCCTTCTTCTGTAAGTTGCCTTGGTCATGTGTTTTATCACAGCAACAGAAAAGCAACCAAGATGCTCATGTGTGCTGGCCAAGTGCTCTCCACTGACACTCACTCTCTCTCTCTCTCCCTCCCTCTCTCTCCCTCTCTCTCTCTCTCTCTCACACACACACACATACACACCCAGCAGTCGGGCTTTGAAGAATTCCCAATTCACACTGGAACCTCAAAGATAACCACCCCCCCCCCCAGATGCAGAGACCTACATCTCTAGATGCATGTACTGAAAGGGGTCTCAAAAGTCATTTGTATTCAGTTTCAACCCTAGCAGAACCAGGTTAGGATGCAAACCTTAAACTATGTAACGTGCAGTTCCCTGCGCTAGCAATCATTTGCCTAAGGCAAGGCTGGGCAAAGCTTCTCTGAAAAGAGACACCAAGTCTTTTAGAGTCTATACGTTTTCTTCTGTGTCTACGCAAATGCTATTGTAGCATAAACACGACTGGACATAGTGTGTCCAGGAACAAGTATGGCTGTGTTACAATACGATTTTATTGACAAAATGGGCAGCAAGCTTTGGAACAGCAGCTCCATGGACCTCCGTTTTAAGGCACTCATGGTTCATATTACCACCAAAAATACCTAGCAATTCAAGTTCATACAATGAGTTATTAATTAGCAGAAATGGTTATGTAAGCTTGATCAAGAGCTGTTTGAAAAATCTGAACTTTAAAATGCAAGGTTTTTTTTTTTTTTTTTTTTTTTTTTTTTTTTGTAACTACCTGAATCCTAGCTGGTGGGGAAGACTCACCTACTCCACTGGTATACTTTGACCTTACCTGCTCGGCTAAGCCGGGGCACCAGGTATCGATGTCCTGACGCCTGGAGCAAAGGATCCAGGTCATGAAAGAGGTAAAACACTCCTGTCTTCTGAGCCTTCCTGCAGGCCTCTTCATCTTCCTTCAATTCAAATAAGTATCTGTATTTGGGAAATAAGCCATTGAAAGACCATACTTAGGCTAGTGCGGTGACTCAGCAGGTAAAAGATGCTTGTTGTCCAGCCCAAGGACCTGAGTTCAGTCTCCAGAACCCACATGGTGGAAGGAGAGCCCAGTGCCCCCCACGTTATCCTCTGACCTCTTCATGCACGCTGTGAACATATCCAGACAGAACCCAAGCTAAATAAACAAGCAAACATAAATAAATCACACTTGGCTGTATATCTATCATTCATCTGGGGACATTCTTCTTAATTCTCCTGTAGTTTTATGTATTGTGTATGTATGCATATGTGTATGTATGCATATGTGAATGCATGTGTATGTATGTGTGTGTATATATATATATATATTACAGAACTGGGGCCTGAACCCAGGGACATGGACAGACAAGCTCTCTAACAATGAGCTATGTGCTCAATTCTTTTTCACCTTTTATCACTAAGTTGCCCTGGCTGGTCTTGAACTCACTCTGTAGTCTAACAAGGCCTTGACTATAATCCTCTTGCCTCAGCTTCTGGTACAGCCATGAGCACAGGGCTGTGCCGTCACGCCAAGCTCCATTCACTTACTTTCATCCCAGTTTGCTCCCAAGCCATCCTGCTGCACCTCCCCTCTGTCCCTCTGCATGTCATTGCACCATTTGTTCATTGTCTCCCCAAGCCTACTGTGACCTGTGCAAGCACAGATCCTTGGCTTTTCATCTCTGTAATTAGCATGATGAATGGCTTAGCTCAATACGCATCCATTGACTTGAACTTCAAGGGAAATGAATATTGAGTTAAACATTAAGGAACTTTGCCAGTGTTACACAGTGAGGCAAGAATTTGCAGGAACTGGACTAAAAGGAAAATGAGGACAATGATAAAAATCTCAGCACAGAAGGGCCACAGATGGGAGCGGGCTGTACTGCAGAAGAGCATAAACGCTTTTAGGAATTCCCACTCATTCTAGGGAAGACGAGGTACATATCTGACATCAGTGCACCCTTGTTCAGACATGAACTCTTTCAGCTTCTTAAGTGTACCATAGAGCCCATTCTTGACTGATCTAATTCATAATGATAATATTTTCAGTAGCCAAGATAAAAATGTGGACTAAGGAAACTTTCTAGGTCGGGCATGGTGGCACACACCTTTAACCCTACACTTGGGAGGCAGAGGCAGTAGATCTCTGTGAGTTCTGGGACATTGAGGGCTATGTAGAGAGACACTGTCAGAAAAGAAGGAAGAGGAGGAAGAGGAGGAAGAAGAGGAAGAGGAGAAGGAGGAGGAGGAGGAAGAAGAAGAAGAAGAAAGGAAGGAAGGAAGGGAGAGGGAAAGAAAGAAAGCAAGAGAGAGAGAGAAAGAGAAAGGAAGGAAGAAAGAAAGAAAACTTACTGGTTTTTCAAAAAGAGATAATAATGAATCAAGTTCTAGGCGTCTCTAGTAGCTTCACTTAGGGTGGTGAGAGTCTGTTCACCAGCTTTACAAATTGAATCAGTCTTTAAAAACCACTAGTGACTAAATGCGTGTTATCTTGGGGGCTTATTTATTAACTTTTTTGTGTACTTTAAAAATTTTTTTCCTTATTTATTTATTTGTGTGTGCTTTTTAAAACCCCAAAATCGGGGCTGGTGAGATGGCTCAGTGGGTAAAAGCACCCGACTGCTCTTCCGAAGGTCCAGAGTTCAAATCCCAGCAACCACATGGTGGCTCACAACCATCTGTAATGAGATCTGACGCCCTCTTCTGGCGTGTCTGAAGACAGCTACAGTGTACTTACATATAATAAATAAATAAATCTTTAAAAAAAAAAAAAAAACCCTAAAATCAGGGCTGGAGAGATGGCTCAGTGGTTAAGAGCACTGGCTGCTCTTCAAGAGGTCCTGAGTTTAATTCCCAGCAACCACATGGTCGCTCACAGCCATCTGTAATGGGATCTGATGCCCTCTTCTGATGTGCCTGAAGACAGCTACAGAGTATTCATATACATAAAATAAATAAATAAATCTTTAAAAAATAAATAAATAAAACCCCCAAACCAAACTAAGACTGCATCTCAGTGGTAGTGCTCACCTTGCATGTGAAAGGCCCTGGGTTTGATCCCAACACAAAAGGACAAAAAAATTGAGCCCTAAAACAGACTCTCGAGTTTATGCCATATTTTGATAACTGGGAAATGTATTTTACAGATGTTTTCTGTAAGATCTGGAAACATCTGTAAAAGCAACAAGCAGAGTTGGCACAACATGGAAACACCTGTAGGGGAAAAGTCATCCTGAACTACCAGCGCGGTAAGACCCTACCACAAACGACAAATAGGAGATATAGAGATGACTCACTCAGTAAAGTGTCTGCTGTACCAACATGAAGACTGGAGTTTGTATCTGTGGCACACAGAAAAAGCTGGGCAGGGCTCTATAATCCCGGTGCTACAGAGATAGAGACAAGAGGGGCTTGCCGGCTAGCCAGTCATGGAGTTCTAGGTTCAGTGAGAGATCCCATCTTAAAAAATAAAGTGGGGGACTAAAGAAATGGTTCTGTAGTTAAGAGCACTGGCTGTTCGTCCATAGGACCTGGGTTCGGTTCACAGTACCTCCATGGCAGCTCACGACCATTTATGTGAGTTCCAGAGGATCTAACTCCCTCTTCTGTGGATGCTGCACTGACACAGTACACAAACACATGCAGGCCAAATACCCATGCACATAAAACGTGAGGAAACTAGTAAGGAGGAGAAGTGATTGAGGAAGATATCATGGTCAACCTGCCTCCATCTGCATATGGACATCTATATACATTCACCCTTCTCCACAGGGGTTGCCATAAATATGTACACACACATGAAAAATACAACTAGATCCCACCTGAAAACAAAAACAATAACAACAATAACAAAAAAGAACAGTCTTTTTTTGAGAGAGAATGTTTCATATAACCTGGGGTGACCTCAAGTTCTCTATGTAGATAAGAATGATCTTGTATTCCAGATCCTCCTGCCTCAGTCGCCCACATGCTGGGGACACAGGTGTACATCACCACTCTTGGGTGAAAGGACAATGTCTTATCCGAGTGGAGCTTGTAGTCAAGAGCATGAAACATTTTATACATTTTTAAATTTAGTACTGAATGGCTTTCAATTGTAAACAATTTACAGTGGGTGTTATTTTGTGTATTTTTTATCTCATATATTTAATTCTTAATATGGAGCTCTTAAGAGTTTACATTTTAGTATTTAATAGGCCAAAAATAATCAGACTGGTCAGGACTCACCGTGCCTTAGTGACATAGGTTGACAGCAGCCTATAGCACCCAAAAGATTTCCTCCTGAAAAATGTTCTACAATACAGAGACATTGTCCGATTCCTAGAGAAAAAGAGAGGGTTCTTGTTTGTTTGGCTTTTGTTGTTGTTGTTTGTTTTGATCACATTATGCATTTAAAGCAATAAGTCAACAAGGGAGTTATAGTTTAAGCCTGGACAGAATCACTTTGCAGTATCAGGAAGTAGCAAAATAAAACAGCAACAACAACAACAACAAAATAAGACTCAGGCTTTGACTTTGTTTTTTAAGACAGTGACTCCTTATGTAGCCCTGGCTGGCCTCAGACTCTGCCTGCCTCTCCTCCTGAGTGCTGGGGTTTTAGATGTGCAAAACCACCCCTGGTCTTCAATGCATCTTATCACTAAACAGGGTCTCAAATTTCCAGTGACAAGGTTTCTCTGTATAGACCAGGCTGACCTTAAACTCATAGAGATCCTCCTGTTTCTGCCTCCCAAGTGCTGGGATTAAGGTGTGCACCACCACACCCAGCTCTGTGCTTATTTTCTGATATACAAAATTGAAAACCATTCTACTAAACTAGTAAGTTAAGAGAATCAGCTAATTAACATAAGTAGTGCACTTCCTCCTCCATGCTGTGAGGCAGGAGCTGGGAGGCCAGTTGCAAAGCCAACCATCTCTCTCTCCTCTAAGGTCCCTAAGTAGGCCATGCACGGCACTTAACAATATGGTATAAGTGGAAATGATGTGTATCCCTTCTGGGACGAAGCAATTAGCAGTGAATATGGCTTCTCCAGGGTCTGGAAGACGCCATCAGATGGAATAGCTTAGACCCTTGACTCACATACAGAGAAAAGCTTCCCACCAACCCAAACTCTCCTGCATCGGACTGTTTGTAAGAAATGAATTTTGAGCATTGGGTACGGGTGGAAGTGGGGTCATGGGGCTTTTTCCATATTAAGAATTTAAAAATAGCCAGACGGTGGTCTCAGCAGTGACAGATGAGTCCAACCTTTAATCCCAGCACTGCAGAGGCAGAGGCAGAGGCAGAGGAGGCAGAGGGGGCAGAGGAGGCAGAGGCAGAGGCAGGCAAATCTGCATGAGTTCAAGGTCAGCCTGGTCTATAGGGAAAGCCAGGGCTAGAGAGAAACTCTGTTTTTATCTATCTATCTATCTATCTATCTATCTATCTATCTATCTATCTATCTATCTATCTATCTAGGTTCTGGGGTTGAGTGCAGAGCCAGGGCTAGAGAGAAACTCTGCTGTTTGTTTGTTTTGGTTCTGGGGTTGAGTGCAGAGGCAAGCCATGCAGTCTATCCTGAGCTCTGCCCCAAGTCTCCTGACTACTGACATTTATTATGGCTCAGTGGCATTAGCCTAATAGAATAAATGACAATTCTGAGATGTTTCAGACTCCCGAATCCAAGTTTCTCATCTATGAAAAACAACATTCCAGGCTGATGGGATGGCTCAGCAGGGAAAGGTCATGCCACCAAGCCTGACAACCCAATTCAGTCCCCAGGACCCATGTGGTGGAAGTGAAGAGCCAATTCTCACAAGCTGTCTTTTGACCTCCACAAACGTACCATGGCATGCATACATACACACAAAGGATATACATTTAAAGTGTAATAAAAAATTAAAAATCCAACATCTCTTAGAGAGTAAAGTTTGAGAAAAATCTCAGTGGTTCTCAATCTGGGGTGGTGACCCCTTTGGAGGTCGTATATCAGATATCCCGTATGTCAGATATTTACATTATCATTCACAACACAAAATTACAGTTATGACGCAGCAATGAAAGTTTTATTGTTGGGCATTGCTACAACTGTATCAAAGGGTCACAGTATTAGGAAGGTTGAGAACCACTGATGTAGATTAAAAAAAAAATTAAAATCATGACCATTAGGAAAATATTTCAGTACGCAGCTAGCAGATCATAGGAATCCAAGTTACTTTCTATTTTTGTAGTATATTCTTTCTCTCAAAAGTCCACTTTCAGAATTGTGTTTATCTGACTCTTTGTTTTTACATTCCCGGGGATTGACCCCAGGGCCTCACGCATCTGAATGCTACCCATCTATAGCCCAAGCAAGCTCTCTACCACTGAGCTACATCCAGCCCAGTTTCTTTTAAAACTTATTTATTGGTGTGTTGTCTTTCCTGTGCAAGGTAACTTTCATATTAGTAGTAAAAATGTCAAGAAATTCCACTGAGAAAGTTAGGTCATTAGTACAATTAAACAACCAACCACCTTCCAACTGTGCCTGAGGGAAGCAAGCTTTGATGCGAGCCTACTGAAAGATGTTTATAGTTCAGGCCAGCTTCTCAGTTGCACAATTCTGAGTCACTGATGACTAATCCGTGAATAGTTTTGCTTGCAATCTATGACTTAGGCAAGGGTAAGATATATTTAGCAAATGAAACTAAACAAAATATTAGGGACTAATGTTCTTCAAGGTCGCTCAACAAACAAAAATATACAATATGAATCCTGTTCACAGAAGGCAGGGTGTGCTATGTGGGTTATAAAGCACTCTGAGATGGTGTTAAACGTGTAATTTTAATAATTTACATGTTCAGGTAATAATACTTAATAATAGCATGTATTTAAGGTCAATTTTACTATCTCATATATAACTCAGAAGTGTACATTGTTCTAATATTTTAAGGTTAATTTATGAATAACTATCAATGTGTTAAACTCTTTTTCAACAAAAATTCTACTTCTAAGAATTTATCCTAGGGAGGATAAATTTAAGAATGTTAATTAAAAAATGATAGGGGCTAGAGGTGACTCAGCATTTGAAGGCACTGGCTGCTCTTCCAGAGGACCTATTCTGTTCCCACACCTAGGTGGCAGCTCAGAACCAGGAACTATAGTCCCATAGGACTCAGTGCTCGCTTCTGGCCTCTGCAGGCATCAGACGCACATGTGGTACACAGACATACATTGATACACATGAAATTAATAAATTTTTAAAAAATCATGAGAACGGGAGCCAGCAAGGTGGCTGAGCCACTATAAGCACTCACTGTGCAAACCTGATGACCTGAGTTTGGTTCTTGGAACCCATGGTGGAAGGACAGAGCTGACTCCCCGAAGTTGTCCACCGGCCTCCATGTGCATGCTATGGCACGGCACGCTTGCATCTGCAGGCACAGGCATCACACTCATAGAACAATAACAAAATGTTTAGTGGGGTGCCGGGCATAGTGGCACATGCCTTTAATCCCAGCACCAGGAGGCAGAGGCAGGTGGATTACTGAGTTCGAGGCCAGCCTGGTCTACAAAGTGAGTTCCAGGACAGCCAGGGCTACACAGAGAAACCCTGTCTCGAAAAACCAAAAAAAAAAAAAAAAAAATGTTTAGTGGGGATGGGGGTGTAGCTCGAGGATGTGGCTCAGCTATAGGATGTAGACAACTTGCCTAACATGCATGGGGCTCAAGGTTTAATTTTTAGCAACCCCCCCAATTATGATTAAACAGAATAATAAATAGCTTTTAAATTTAGAATGATCTGTGTAGTAGCAGGAAAGAGTATTCATAACATATTATTAAATGAGAAATGCCCATAAGGCAATGGGGAGAAGCTGGTCAAAGGGCACACAGTTCCACTTGGACAGGATATGTAAGTTCTGTAGATCTGCAGTACTGATGGTGACCATATACACTTGAAAACTAAGAGACCTTAAACGTGCTTATCGCAACGAACAACTACAAATATATAAGGTAATAGATATATTAGCTTGATTTACTTAATAAGATATACAAATATAAAATATTATACTGTATACTATATATATATATTTTTTTTATCAATTTACTGTTATTATTGTTGCTTTCTAAGATGAGTCTGGCCTAGAACTCACAATGTAGTCTAGGCTGGCCTTGAGCTAGAGGCAATCCTCCTATATCAGACCCCTACATGCTGAGATAAACACACATACCCAGCACCATACCTGGGTTTATTTGCCAATTATATATTCAGCTAGACAGGTGGAAAGACAAGTAATATTTGATTGGTCACCATTACCTAATTTATGTATAATTAAGAGAACAGATAAACATTCTGGGGTACATAAATTAATTTTTGTTTTGTTTTGTTATTTTGAGGTTAGATCTTTGCTTAAGTGGGCTAGGCTGGCCTTGAACCATGGCAATCTCCTGCCTCTGACTCTAGAGTGCTGAAATTACAAGTGTACAACACTTCACTTATCTGGAGTTACTTGGGTTTGTTTGTTTTCTGGTTTTGAGAAGGTGTCATATAACCCAAGCTGGCCTTGAACCCCATCCTCCTGCTACTGCCTATTGAATGCTGAGATTATAATTAGGCTTTTGTATTTTTCAGAAGTACACAGACTATAGACAGTGGCTAGTTTAGGAGAAAGAGATGGCGATGAAGGTTGACAGGGGCACATGCAATTAAACTGTTCATTTGTACACTTACAATTGTGTGTGTATGTGTGTGTGTGTGTGATGCATATGTGTTTGGTGCCTAAGTATGTGACTGCATGTGCATGATGCATATGCATGTGACTGTGAGAGAGAGAGATACTGCAGGCACACACATGCCACAGGATAAGTGTACAGGTCAGAGGACACCCTCAGGTGTTGGTCCTCACCCTCCACCTTATTTTGAGCCATGATATTTCTGTCATTCATCACTGTGTATACTAGGCTGGTTAGCCTGTGAGCTTCCAGAGAGTCACAGATGTGCACTATTGCACCCCACTTTACATGGGTCCTGGGGACTCAAACTCAGCAAGCACTTTATCTGCTGAGCCACTTTTCCAGCCCTGACTAAAATTTACTTATTTATTTTTACTGATTTTAAATTTCATTTATTTATTTATTTTTGAGACAAAGTATCACTCTGTAACCCAGGCTGGCCTCAGACTCATAGCGACTCTTTTGCTTCAGCAGGAAGGATTATAGGCTATCTTTAAATTTTAAAGCACATGCATATACATACATACACACACATATATATGTATATATAAATACAATAATGTATAACAAAACCAGTAGTTTCCAGGACTAACGGCTAAAAGAGGTTATTTTCACGCTACTGGAAATTTAGGCTACTGGAATTCCTCTGGTGAGGTTAATGGGTCCTGGGAATCGAGCTGTAACTACTCACTGCTCTTGTATGGCCATACAGCTACCTGGTTTCTTGTCCAATATTTGATACCAAATTAATTTTAGCCAACTGTCGATTATCATGGCCTGACGACTGGACAATATGTCAAACAGCATCCCCACACTTGACGCTCCTGGTGTGTGTGTATACAAAGAATTATCGATGAGATGAAAGGTAACGTTGTTTTTACTCAAAACTAATAAATGCCAAGGCATTTGAACGTATGAACTAACAACTTCTATGGCACACACACACACATTTCTCATTCTGTTCATCTTTCCAGATGGAATGACTTGAAAGGCATAAAGCGTGACCGTGGGTTCCTCCTGAATCTTCACAGGTGCCCAGGGAGCAGCCACTCCACTGTGGACTTCGATGGCTGGGAATGCTGGAAGCTGATGAGCAGCCGTGTTGCAGACTTCACGGTCTCTGTGCCCTGGTTTATATAAAAAGCTTTATGGTTTATTTCTAAAAGATCCCGCCACCATTTAAAAAATTAAGAGAAAAGGTGAAATATTGGAAACTTCCATTTTAAATAGCTCTTCAAAAATATTTCAGAAAATATTTAGAGGTACTCAATGTTGGGTACAAAAACGTCCGGTTTCTCGAGATTTGAAAGGTTTAAGTTAAAACTGTCAAACTCTGTAACCGAGAGCGTCTGGCAAGTTTTGATTATGGCTCCTTACTACATCCTAGTTGCACTTAGAACAGGTTTCGTTTCCTGTACTCACTCTTTTCGAGATGCCTTCTATGCCCCAATGGTCTGCACGCCCCTGGAAACTCCAAATGTTCAAGTTCAAATGGTTTCTCTTTTCCCTTCCCAGTGGGATTGACGCTTTGCCACACCTCCCAGAATCCTCCTTAAAGATGCACTCTGGGAAATGTAGTTTCATCGCTACAGCGCACGTAGGGGTGGTTGGGTAAGTGGAAATCTGACACACTTCCCAGCAGTCTCAGAGAGATTACCGATGCACTCTGGGAATTGTAGTTCAACTTTTAGGCCGGGAGCTTGTAACCTTGGGTTGCAAAGTTAACCTTATAAAGCATATAGTGAAACCCACCACAAACAAATAGCTTTAACAGTTTCCAGATCTTCTGGGCTAGATGCTGCTTAGCTGAATTGGTGAGCCCCAGGTTCAGTGGGAGACCCTGCCTCAATGAACAAAGGGGAAAGCCATGGAGGAAGACATTCCATGTCAACTTTACCCTCTACACCCACATACTTTAATGTGCACCCATGGACACACATGTGCCATGTACATATGAACATGAAAAAAAAATCTTTTTTTAAGGTTAGGAGTTCCGGGCTTAGCCGGGCGTGGTGGTGCATGCCTTTAATCCCAGCACTTGGGAGGCAGAGGCAGGTGGATTTCAGAGTTCAAGGCCAGCCTGGTCTACAGAGTGAGTTCCAGGACAGCCAGGGCTATACAGAGAAACCCTGTCTCGAAAAACAAAAACAAAAACAAAAAAAGGAGTTCCAGGCCTGCCTTTAATCCCAGGAGACAGAGGCAGAGCCCTCTGAATTTGAGGTCAGCCCAGTGTACACAGTAGACTCAGGTTATCAGGGGTGCATACTGATACCTTGCTTTAAATAAACGAGGGACTGTGCTTAGGTATATAGACGCTTTAGGTAAAACTCTTACCTTGGTCAATCAGTAGGATCAATCACCATCTAAGACGAATCTCCAGTAAAGCTACTTGGGGCTGCTTTCTTTCTTACTATGGGAGTTGCTTGCTTCTGTGAGAAGCCAGTGCTATTAACCACTAAGCCATTTCCCTAGCTCTTCAAAATATAATTAATGAGACAAAATATTAAAAGTACAGGATACATAAAAAATGCATCTTAATGTAAACAAAATTCTATGGGAGAAAACAAAATAAATAACTGTACACACGGTTGTAAGTGCTGGGGCAGAAGTTAAAGCATGGTAAGAGGAGGAGCGGTTTTGCTATTTTACGTAGGATGGATAGCCTCATTGTTAAGGCAACACTGGAATAAAGAGCTTGACAGAGCTGACAGGAACAGCCAAGTTAGGATTTGTGGGGAGAGACTTGTAGACAGAGTAAAATAAGCTCGTGCAAAGGCCCTGGGGTGGAGATGTGCCTGGCGGGTGTAAAGAAAGGTTAGGACTGGGGCTGGAGAAATGGCAGAATGGTTTAGAGTCCTGATTGTTCTTCTAGAGGACCTGGATTTGAGTCCCAGCTTCAATATAACAGCTTACAACCTTCTGGAACTCTAGTTCCAAGGGATCTGAGGTCCTCTTCTGGCCTCTGTGGGCATTGCTCAAATGTGGTACACAGTATACACAGACAAAACACCCATAACACATAACAATAAAAGGTAAAACAAAGAAATGTAGGACAGATCATTATAGATGAGGTCAAAAAATAGACAGGCACTAGATCACACGGAGCCTCACGAGTGTTATGTTTTTATAAAGCCATTATAATGTTCTGGGTTTATTCCGAGAGGGATAGAATGTCACCAAAGGGCTTAAGCGGAACAAGAGGACATTTTAAAAGAACCATTGTAGGGACAAGGTTACTAACTCCTGAATATAGATCTGAACACAGATCTAGATCATCAGAAAAAGGACAGCAGGCCTAGTTTAATGGCTAGCCAGTTTTTAATGGTGAGAGGAACGTGTGTGTGTGTGTGTGTGTATAAAAAGAGAGAATGTGTGGGTCTATCTGTCTCTCTCTGTGTCTGTCTGTCTGTCTGTCTCTCTCTCTCTCTCTCTCTCTGTGTGTGTGTGTGTGTAGTGTGTGTATAAAGAGAGAGAATGTGTGTGTCTGTCTGTCTGTCTGTCTGTCTGTCTGTCTCTCTCTCTCTCTCTCTCTCTCTCTCTCTGTGTATGTGTGTAGTGTGTGTAGGCCATTAGACATCATTCCTCAGGCACTGTTCACATGGGTGTTTGAGACAAAATCTCTCAGCCTGAAACTCTCCAAGTCGGCTATGCTAGCTAGTCATCAAACCCTGGGAACCTGTCTGTCTCTTCCTCCCCAGTGCTGGGATTATAAGTGCAGGCCACTGTGCCCAGTTTTTTCCATCAAGAATACAGAATGGAACCTCAGAGATGGTTCACCAGATAAATGACCTTGCTGCTACGTCCTCAGCACCTACATGATGGATAGGGAGAACCGACTCCTAAAGCTGTCCTCTGACCTCCACACCAGAGCCATGGCCCGCACACTAAATTTATTAATTAATGTAAAATATATAGATGGCATCTGAGGAATAACACCCAGGGCTGAACTTTGACATCCTCATGCACACATGTGCGTACAAACACACAGACACACACACACACACACACACACAGTTGGCACCAATAAACTTTTTCATTTATGTTACTTCACTTTATGCTCTCAGTACACTCACACCCCTAAGGCACACAGAGGCAAGATCTTGATCCTTATTCTGACAAACAAGGAAACTGAGGCAGTTGAAGAGCCTCCCAAGACTGTGCACCTAATGAAACCCATATGTTCTGCTCTCTCCACTGGACCACACTGTCTTTAAAGCCACAGCCAGCAAGAGTTACTCTCTCTGCTGTGCCTTTTATCCTCAGGGAAAAGGGCCAACCAAGATTTATTAAAGGGCAGAGCTACAGCCTCCCCCTGCCCTGCAGCTGGGGTATTATTCTCCAAACAAAGAGAAGCCTAGAAGTAATTCATCAAAACACACAGAAGTCCTATGATCCAGTTTTTATTTTCAAAGGAAAAAAAAAATCCTGGATTGTGCAGACTCAAGGGAAACCATAGAAATAGAGATGCTGGGGGCCATTTCCCACCAAGTCAGGGATAAAGGGCCAGGGGGCTTAACCTGTCCAGACACAGCAGGTGTCCCAGGGCCAATTATGTTGCATTTTGTGCTCTGCCCACTTATCAGATCCTACCATCAAGCAAACAGTAGTCAGGCCAGCACCGTCCCAGCCAAAGCAAACATCCAGCCCTGCTGGCGGTTTAGCATGCTGCCCTATCATGGCTTTTTCGCAGCACTCATTACTGTGAATTTGTGACTACAGAGGGAATGGGAGCCCAGAGAGAACAATTTAACATAGGCTCCCTGCCCTGAGCGTGTGATAAGATGCTTCAGGATGAGTCAGCTTGATTCAGGACTCAGGGAAACACCAGCAGAAGTTTAATCCCTGCCAGGGGCACCTGCAGACAGGTACACGTCCCCCACAGGGTGTTAGTCATCCATAGCACCAGAACTGACCTTCCAGTGCCAAGCATGGGCTTACATCTGAGGAAATAAGGTTAGCTCCTCTCTGAGGCCCCTCGTAAAACCTCCCTTAGTGCTCCCATTTGGAAGTACTTCCATCCAGAAAGGTCCCTTGAAGAGTCCCCATAGCCACAATCCCTACCTTTTAAAAAGATGCCAGGAAAAGGCCTGCCAAGGGCTCCTGGCCCTCCCATTAAACCTCTAACTCTCATTTGGGTTCTGGGGCCTTTCCTGAGGTCAGAAGACTGCTAGGGGATTAGGAGAGACAAGGCCTCAATCCAAGGGCTATCTCTGCCATTTGTGGCCTTGAGCATGTCACACTACAAAATGAGCCTCTCAGTGTCTGTCACAGGCAGCCTCTGCCCTCCCTTGGTCAGTGAACCTCTTCAGAGATAAAGCCCCCTAGAGTCTTTCATACTGTGCCAGGAAGGAAAGTTGGCAGCAGGGAAGGTGGCCTTCCTTGGTGATCAGACCTGACCCCATTTTAGTGATACGGCTGTGACCATACCCTTTATTCCAGGGATACATCGACACGTCAGTCCTGTGCTACTCTAGCCCCATCACTTAGCTGGGACAGTGTATGCCCCAGAGATAGCACCTGCAGGGCTGTGTGGTGATCCATTGATGTGAGGCTGTATGGCAGTCTGGGAAAGTTTTAGGCAGTGACACAGGAAGACGGTAATCCATTATACTATCCATCAGCCCACCACTCCAGCTAGCTGAGAAGCCGAGGAAAGTCGTGGCAGGCCAGGCAGGACTTCAGAACCTCAGATAAGACAGCAGCACGTCGAATACTTTGATGGTCAGTGTCCCAACCCTTGTGGCCTGGGTGACCTGTAGGCAGAACCTGTTCTTGCCTTGTCCCTAGGGAGCTATGTACCCCGTAGTCTGAGGTCTCCTGTGCTCCTGGTCTGTTCTAGAAGTGTAAGGACTCGTGACTCTGGGGAGAATACACGGAGGTGACACAGGGACTGGACTTCTTGTTTTGTTTGTTTGGTTGCTTGTTTGGTTTTCTCCTCTTTAGGCATCTTGAAGCTAGGCGGGTCTACAAGACTCTTCTTAGCTGTAGTGTGGCTTACATGGTTAGGAACCAGAGGCACAGGGCAGACTGGGCTTGCACTCACTCCATGGCTGGTTTCCTGAGCTGCCACAGACCTTAAGTGTCAGAGCTCTGTAAACAGCCAGGGCCTGTTTCCTGGCTCCTTCCTATGTTCCTGGTGTAGAGCAAGTGCTTACTAAACAGCCCCTCCTTTTGTGTGTGCCACAGCCAGAACCCATGCCTGCTTCTTGGGCTGCAGTCACTCTTTCTGCCTCCCTATGGATTAATGATTGAGTCCTAACAGGGAAGGGGGCCACTCAAGGTCCTCTAGTAAAGCTAGTAGTTTGATATAAAACCAAACACAGCCTTTACAACCTGATTCTAGAAGGTTCCTCATGATTCCACAGGATGTAAATACAGATTCATACAAATCTGTATTTACTCAGGTCCCCGGAGATAACACAGAACTTGCCAGAGTCCCTCATGATTGGTATCTATGTCCTTGGACCACCTCCATGCCTCCATTTCCTAGAACTTTCTGGGGTCTATTGACTTTCTAAATGTGTGGTACAGCCTCAACACTGTATGAAATAGTCACCCATGCAGGACAGGAAGCAAGGAAGAGAGGAATATAGCTGTCCAGGAACTTGGGGTCCTGCCACATGTCCCTGGCAATCAACCTACCTAACAACTCACAGTGGATGCTGGCCCTTTGTTGTGGACCTGAGCTGGACCACAGTGAACCTTTCCCCAAAGGTCTCTGCAAATGGGAAGAAGAGATGAATACTTAGAAAGGATGCTCTAGTACCTATCCTCAACTCAGTGGACAGGGACAACCAGGAGTGTTTGAGTCCAAATGTGGAGATAAAAGGCTTCTCTAGAAAGTGGCCTGACCAGTGACCCTGGTCCAGCCCCATATGTAATTCAGCCTCTGCCACTCCCTCCTCAGGAGGAGAGTAATGTGGGAAGTGCTTTCGCACATCTCACAAAGGGGGTTTCTGGAGGCCAGAGAGACGGCTCAGCAACTAAAGGCATTTGCTGCCAACCCTGATGAGCCGAGTTTGGGCTCCAGGGCCCACACAAAAGAAAGACGGCTGATTCTTGCTTGTTCTCTGATCCCCATAGGTGTGTTGTGACATGCTTATACACACACACACACACACACACACACACACACACACACACACACACACACCATGTGCCCCCTCATGCTAGCAATAGTAGTATTTTATTAGTTTATTTATTTATTTATTTTTGATTTTTGGCTTTTTGAGATAAGGTTTCTCTGTGTAGTCCTGGCTGTCCTGAAACACATACTGTAAACTAGGCTGGCCTCAAACACAAAAAGATCAGCCTGCCCTTGCTTCCCGAGTGCTGGGATTAAAGGTGTGCACCACCACTGCCCAGCTAATAGTATTTTAATTTTCAAAAAAAAAAAAAAAAACATAGTGACTGGTTTTTGTTTTGTTTTGTTTTTTAAAGAGGGAGTTCAGAAATTAGATCACGAAACTGAAATACTGAATAACTGGTGGTAAATTTTCTGCCCTTATAGAATTTACACCTAAAGCTTTCATTAACGAAGACTCAGGATGAGAACTCCTTCCACACACACAGTAAATGTGGGCTTAGCTCAGTGATCTGCTTTGGAGACACAAACAGAGGCTGAACATGTGCCTGCATGGTTAGGCTTGCTTAGGCTAGCTTCTTTCACTCCAGTGACGTCTTGAGATTCATGTGATAGCTGCTGTCCTCACATCCCATATCCTGGAATATACAGAGAGCAAAGCCAAGCCAGCCTGGAGACTGGAGCAGCACTTCCCTGCAAGCCCAGGTACAGCTAGCTCCAAGGCCTGTTCTCATGAAACTAAACACTTTTTGCCATAAACACTGAGATGGAAGCATTTGTTACATAGCGTTATTCATTTCAATTGCTGGCTAATACAGGAATTAAGACTCAGACAGGGTGCATAACCAGCTTAGATTTTCTCAGTGCAAAACTTACTTTCCTTTCTTATTGAAAGATACTTCAGAGCCCGTTGGCTCTGCTGCTTGTTGTCCTTAGGCTCACTAGGACCTGATTTACTCTTCTTTACATGGCTAAAACTACACAAAAGCAACAGCTTTTAGACCTCATATAACAGGCAGTGCAGGACACTGATCTCTGGGAGAATAGAGACAAACAGAGTGAGCCTTAGGAAGGTTCCAAGCACTGCCATGCATAAAGTGTTTGAAAGGGCTAGGGTTTCCTTAAATACCCTCAACACTTCCTTGATACTTTTTCTGTGTGACAAGTGGCTTCTCTGTGTGGCCCTGAATGAATGAAAGAGTATAGATATGCAAAGAAGAAGGAAAATAAGACCCATTCGAAGGATATAAAACTATCATAGCAGCCTCAAAGAATGCCATTGATAGCAGAATGATCAGACAAGGACTTTCCTTTAATACAACATATCCGTGTTTGCAATATAGGCAAAGACTTTGCAGTTCCTTACATGTTAACTGGGTCCACTCATCTGATCCTTTAAACAAAGACAAGACTATTCACCATAACCGAGGAGGGTAATGAAGTCCGAGCAAGTACAGGACCTTACATTATAATGAGGGATATAACATGAACAAATGCACAGGAGAACCCGATGAAAACAGGTGGGGTAGGTTAGGACAGGTCAAGCCTGCTATCTGAGAGGGTTAGAATGTGAGCACAGGGGTGGGATGTAGAGAGGAAGGACACAGGAAAGACACAGGACATCACATCCCGGAAGCATGGGTCATGGTGTGTGGATACAAGGAATTCAGGCCATATGAGAAGGCAGAAGGATAGTGCTCTGTGACATGTGTCCAGGGACTGATATAGATGCCATGGTATTAAGACATTGTCTTAGTCAGGGTTCCTATTCCTGCACAAACATCATGACCAAGAAGCAAGTTGGGGAGGAAAGGGTTTATTCGGCTTACACTTCCATACTGCATCACCAAAGGAAGTCAGGACTGGAACTCAAGCAGGTCAGGAAGCAGGAGCTGATGCAGAGGCCATGGAGGGATGTTCCTTACTGGCTTGCTTCCTCTGGCTTGCTCAGCCTACTCTCTTATAGAAGCAAGACTACCAGCCCAGAGATGGTCCCACCCACAAGGGGCCTTTCCCCCTTGATCGCTAATTGAGAAAATGCCTTATAGTTGTGTTATTAGACGCGTTCTCACGCCCGGCCAGGAAGAACACAGCAAACCAGAATCTTCTGCGGCAAAACTTTATTGCTTACATCTTCAGGAGCAAGAGTGTAAGAAGCAAGAGAGTAAGAAGCAAGAGAGAGAGAAAACGAAACCCCGTCCCTTTTTTAGGAGAGTTATATTTCGCCTAGGACGTGTCACTCCCTGATTGGCTGCAGCCCATCGGCCGAGTTGACGTCACGGGGAAGGCAGAGCACATGGAGTGGAGAACCACCCTCGGCATATGCGCAGATTATTTGTTTACCACTTAGAACACAGCTGTCAGCGCCATCTTGTAACGGCGAATGTGGGCGCGGCTCCCAACATCTCCCCCTTTCCTTTTAATAAGAGCAAATAGGCCACCCATATTAATGAGAGTGGAGATAGAGGTCAAATCCCCAGTGTGTAGGTAAAGGAGCCATGTACAGGATTAGCTCTTAGGCTCACAGGCTTTTACCCAGAGCAACCCTGACCTGCTCCCGTGTCGTTTTGCCTGGGGGAAGGGAACTAGGACACTGAACCTTCATGAAAGATGACATGTCTCCCTAGAATAGGCTCATATATGCCGCAGAGCCTTTCCATTGCAGTGCTTAGCCGTGCAACTCTCTCGGGCTGCTGAAGCACACTCACTCTATCCCGTGCAATGAGTCTAGCCTCGTGAGATGTAAGAGCTGAGTGGCCAGCGACCTATTGCCTAAGCATAGATAACCATATATCAGGGGGAGCTCCATGTTCTAGTCCTGCAAGCGCCTGGGCAATAACCACCTTGTCTCTCCTAGTTTGGGCCTTAAGCTTACAGACCAATCAAAGAAGCAACACTAATCCACAGCAAAGTGTATCTCCAAATAATATTAATCCCACCCATTTTTTAAAGAAAGAAAATGCTGAGGAGATCCAATTGGGTAATCCTTTGGTCAGGGACAGGTCCAAGCGCGTGGAGTTGACCTGAAGTCTCAATTCCCGAAGGGATCTGTTCAAATTCAGCCATCCAATTCTGTAACATATACTGAAAAAGACTTTTTGACAAATTAGCTGCCCTAGTAAATTTAACATACTGAATGGAAATAACACACAATCCCGGAAACTTTTGTTCACATCCCAGCTGAGTTATTTGTCATAATACATCTAGTTGTATCTGGACAAGATCTATGAGTTGATTAACCAGCATGAGACCTCTCTGTATCTTGACATTAGCTGAGGCCTGTTTATCTATGACTGTAGTCACTGAGGCTGACAAAGTGTTAATGGTGTCAGTCGTCTGGACCTGTCCAGACAGAGCCAAGGCTGTCTGAATTAAGGCTAAACCCAGTTCCTAGTTAGTGGTAAAAAAGCAAGAGAATACTTGAGCATTATACATCACCGTCATTGGGAGTGGAAATGTCGACATTATCCCCCAACGCTGCTCTCTTTTTATTATTGACGCCCTGGACATCACCAAGACGAGGGACATCAGTATTCCCTTGGTCAGTCTGGATTTTTCGGGTGAGTCTTTCTGGTATCCAAAATGGGTTGTCTTCATTCTGTGGGAAAACACAGACCGCTCCCCTGGATCTTATCAAAATAGGATCCGGGCCATACCATTTATTATCAAGGACATTTTTCCATTTAACCATCTCATTGGGCCTATCTGGCTCTGTGCAATGACGTTCAGCCGCAGTATGGCCATGAGCATCAATATTTAAAAAATTGAGTGTAAAGAGTGCCATAGACACAGACACTCTTGGTGCTCGGGGTAAAATCTCTTCAAAAGTTCCCCTCTTCTGTTTTATAAGATAGGCTTTGAGGGTGCGATGCGCACGCTCAACAATACCCTGTCCTTGAGGGTTGTATGGAAGTCCAGTCAGGTGGGTTACGTCCATCTGACGGCAGAACTGCTGAAATTTTTGAGACGTATAAGCTGATCCATTATCAGTCTTGAGGAGTTTGGGTTTCCCCCAAGCACTCCATGCCTCAAGACAATGTTGAATCACATGTGAGGCTTTTTCTCCGGTTAACGGAGAGGCAAACATGATGCCAGAACATGTGTCAATGGACACATGGAGATATTGAAGTTTTCCAAAGGAAGAAACATGTGTAACATCCATTTGCCAGACCTGTAGAGGTCGAATACCGCGTGGGTTAATTCCCACATGAGGAACTGGCAAGAACTCACAGCAGCTTTGACATTGAGTAACAATGTCACGGGCTTCTTTTCTTGTCAAGGAGAAATGACTGCGTAATGTTTCAGCCGTCACATGAAAATTGTTATGAAAATTTCTTGCAGCCTCTACCGGGGATGATAGGGCAGCAGCCACCACTTTAGTGGCCTTATCTGCCAAATCATTTCCCAGAGCCATGGGGCCAGGTAGGCCTGAATGGGCTCTAACATGAGTAATATAAACAGGAGATCTTCTAGATAACAAAACTAATTGTATCTGCTGAAAAATATTGGCAACTCTACTGGAAGGCTTAATCACTCCAGCCACTTCTAAAAGATTTACTGCATTAACCACATAACAGGAATCTGACACAATATTAAGGGGTTCTAAAAAGGTTTTTAAAACTTCTAAGACCACTAAACATTCTACCACTTGAGGTGAATTTTCATTATATTGTTTGGATACCACTTTACCATTAGCCACATAGGCACCTATGCCAGTTTTTGATCCATCAGTATATACCACAATCCCATTTTTAAGTGGGTTTCTTACTGTTATTTGTGGAAAAACAACAGATTGATTTTGGGCAAACTGTAAGATTGGATGCTTTGGATAATGGTTATCTATTTGTCCTGAAAAGGAGGTAACTAAAACTGCCCAATCATTAGATGTGGCTGCCAAGGTTTGAACCTGTGCAGCGGTATAAGGTACAATTAAAAGATATGGACTTTGCCCAAAGTGGGTGATTGCTGCTTTTAGGCCTTTAAGGGCAAGCTGTGCAATTGCATCAGGATACCAATCTATTATTTTAGCTGGGGATACGTTTGGATGGATCCACAACAATGGCCCATTCTGCCACAAAACTGCAGTTGGCAATTGTGCTGTCTTAAAGACACACAAACTGAAAGGCTGCGAATCCTCAATACGTTGTAATTGTGCATTCTGTAAGGCTTTTTCCACTTTTTGTAAGGCCTGGTTAGCAGCTAGAGTAAGAGCCCTAGGGGAGGAGATATGAGGATCTCCTTCTAAAATACCAAACAAAGGCCTTAACTCAGCAGAAGGAATCTTTAAAAAAGGTCTGAGCCAATTAATATCTCCCAACAGCTTTTGAAAATCATTTAAGGTATGGAGGTGATCTCTTCTTATCTCTACCTTTTGGGGCACAATCTTATCTGGGGACACCACAGAGCCCAAGAATTGTCCTGTATCAGAAATTTGGACCTTTTCTGTGGCTATCTGTAAACCCCACTGACTTAAAGTTTTAAGTAGAAAAGGATATGCCTTTTGTAGCATGGTAAGGTCTTTATGGCACAGGAGGATGTCATCCATGTAAAGGAGCAAAATTAAAGAGGGGAATTGTTCCCTCACTGGCAAAAGAGCTTCTTGCACATAAAGTTGGCACATCGTAGGACTATTGGACATTCCCTGTGGTAAGACCTTCCATTGATACCTCTTATCAGGTTCCATGTGATTAATAGAGGGGATGGTAAAGGCAAATCTGGGCCTATCCCTTGGACACAAAGGTATAGAAAAGAAACAATCTTTAATATCTATAATAATTAAATTCCAGCCACGTGGTAAGGCGGAAAGTACAGGGAGACCCCTCTGTACTGGGCCAAATAAGTTCATTTGCTCATTAATGGCTCTGAGGTCATGGAGCAGTCTCCACTTTCCTGACTTTTTCTTAATTACAAAAATTGGAGTATTCCAAGGTGAGGTAGAGGGTTCAATATGGCCTAATTTTAATTGTTCCTCTACCAGTTGAATCACAGCTTCTAGTTTTTCAGAGGATAGGTGCCATTGAGGAACCCACACTGGGTCCCCTGTTTTCCATGGTATGGGTCGTGCTGCCCCAATGGCCACTAAGGAAAAACCCAGACCCTGTCTGTCTTGGTTTCCATTAGGTGAGATGGGCTCTATCCTTCCCTGTTCTTGATGTCCTAACCCTTTTCCTTCTTTATAACCCATCTTTGCCATGATATTTTTTTGCTTTAGTTGAATACCCTCCCGATGGGGCGTTTTCATTGGACAAAATAAGGCCCAAATGCTGCATAATATCCCTTCCCCAGAGGTTAACCGGGAGTGGGAGCACATAAGGTATGAATTTCCCTTGCTGCCCTTCAGAGGATTCCCACGTCAAGGCAATGGAGCTTATAGTGGGACATGATTGATATCCTAGGCCCTGTAATGAATGAGATGACTCTGTGGTGGGCCATGCTTTGGGCCACCAATGTGTAGAAATTATACTTTTATCTGCTCCGGTATCAAGGATGCCTTCAAACTCTTTTCCGTTGATCTTAAGGCGGAGCTTAGGTCTATCATTTAAAGATACAACCAAATAGGCAGAATCATTTCCTGAGGAGCCCATTTTCTTTATCTCAGGTCCTGCAGATTTCTCCCTGGTATTATCAGGGAGGAGCAGCAGCTGAGCTATCCTATCTCCTTTACTAATAGAAAAAACGCCCTTAGGGCTTGAGCACAGGACCTGTATTTCAGGGGAATGTTGACAATCCATAACTCCAGGGTGGACTACTAAGCCCTGCAAGGTGAGTGAACCCCGGCCGAGAATAAGGCCCATGGTTCCCGGGGGCAAGGATGGTATAGGCTCCACTGGCACCGGCTGAATACTCATTTGAGGCATTAATAGGAAGTCGGAGGCGGCACGCAGGTCCACCCTTGTGGGTCTTCCTGGGTCGCCTCTCTGACTGCTTCCTGGGTCCTGACAAACCGGTTCCCATATCTTTGAGGGCCCTGGGACCGAGGGCCCGATGACCCGTTTTTTGGCACATCAGTTGATTGACTATCAGGTGGGGGAAGGACTCTGCCCTTTATATCCCTCACAGAGCGACACTGGTCAGCTCTATGATAACCCTTGCCACACTTAGAGCAAAGAGTGAGAGTCCCTCCCTGTTTATCTGGAGCTCTGCAATCTTTCTTAAAATGCCCAGGCTTTCCGCAATTAAAACATGTCCTCTGATCATTTCTGCCCATGGAGCGGTTCTGAGATTGGAGGATGGCGGCCGCTAAGCCTGCATTGGTGAGAGGTCCCCCAAGCTCTCGACAGACCCTGAGCCAGTCTTGTAAGCCTTTGTTCTTTCTTGGGGCTATGGCCGCTCGGCACTCCTTTGTGGCTTGCTCATAGATTAGCTGTTCTATCAGAGGCGCAGCTTGCTCTGACTCTCCAAAAATACGCTCTGCTGCCTCTGTCATTCTGGCCACAAAATCTGAGAAGGATTCCTGAGGTCCCTGGACAACTTTTGTTAATTGACCAGTGGTTTCACCTGCTCGGGAGAGCGCCTTCCAGGCCCTAATAGCCGTGGAGGAAACTTGGGCATAAGCTCCCCAATGGTAGTTTGTTTGATCAGCAGAATAAGCTCCCTGACCCGTTAACAAGTCAAAAGTCCAATCTCTCTGCTCTGGAGTCAAAGCAGCTGCGTTTGCTCGGGCCTGCGCTTGTGCAGTTTCATGCCAAAGAGCTCTCCATTCCATATATTTGCCCATACTAGGGAGAGCGGCTTTTACAACCGTTTGCCAGTCAGCAGGAGTTAGTGCCATGCCGGCGAGCCTGTCTAACTGCACCAAGGTAAAATTAGCATTGGTTCCGTATTTACGGACCGACTCGGCAATTTCTTTAATTTGTAAGTATTCTACCGGAGCGTGGACACGCCCACCCTCGGCTCCTTCAAAGACCGGAAATGCCTGTTGTATTTTCCTTTGTTCCTCTCTGGGAATGAATGAGTCTGCGCACTGCCTCTCTGCGCACTGCCTCTCTGCGCACTGCCTCTCTGCGCATCTCTCTGCGCATTGCCTCTCTGCGCATCTCTCTGCGCATTGCTGACGCACTACGCAGGGCGGGGGCTCCGCATAGGGCGGACCTTGAAACCGACTGCCCTGAGGCCAATCAGCAAACTGGCCTTCGCCAGCCGCTTTTGGCTTCCTTAACTGATTAGCTAGCACTTTACCTGGCTGGTACCCTTTTTTCTCATAATGAGCTGCTTCTTCCTCCCAGTCTGTTTCTTCAGAGGAGAATTCTTCATCTGCTTCAGAGCTACTAAGAGCTGGCTCCCCGAGCCCATCCAGCGATGAGCACAGGCTCCTTTTCCTAGAGACCTCCGCTAATTGATCTTTCTTCTTTTCCCTTTTTCCTCTTTTTCTTCTAATCTCTCTCCAGGTATTCCTACCTAACCTTAACTTTTCCTCGGGTTCAAGACCCTTGGAAAGGCCTGTATACTTATTTTGTGTACCATATTTTCTCTTTGCTCCTACTCTCTCTCCCCACTTTACTTCTGATAGATTGCCCTGAATTTCATCCAGAATCCGCCCTGCCTTAACCACTTGATAACATGTGAAAAGGAACAAAAGGGCTTCTAACACTAGAAAAAATTCAAGGCCAAACATTTTCCACTTTACTTCTGATAGACTGTCTTGAATTTCCTTAGAAAGTTCAAGATCAGACTTACCTCGTAAAGCTGTACTCACTGGTACTCTCGTTCCCCAGCTGAAAAGTTCTGAATTCATACAGTTGAATCCTTCTTAACAGTCTGCTTTACGGGAACCTTTATTACCGCGACCCGCAGTTCTGGTTCTGGAATGAGGGATCTTCCTTGCGCCAGTCCCGAGTTTTTTTCTCGTCCCGGAATTCGGCACCAATTGTTATTAGACGCGTTCTCACGCCCGGCCAGGAAGAACACAGCAAACCAGAATCTTCTGCGGCAAAACTTTATTGCTTACATCTTCAGGAGCAAGAGTGTAAGAAGCAAGAGAGTAAGAAGCAAGAGAGAGAGAAAACGAAACCCCGTCCCTTTTTTAGGAGAGTTATATTTCGCCTAGGACGTGTCACTCCCTGATTGGCTGCAGCCCATCGGCCGAGTTGACGTCACGGGGAAGACAGAGCACATGGAGTGGAGAACCACCCTCGGCATATGCGCAGATTATTTGTTTACCACTTAGAACACAGCTGTCAGCGCCATCTTGTAACGGCGAATGTGGGCGCGGCTCCCAACATAGTTGTATCTCATGGAAGCATTTCCTCAACTGAAGCTCCTTTCTCTGTGATAACTCCAGCTGTGTCAAGTTGACACAAAACTAGCCAGTACAATTGACCCCTTGTCAACTTGACACACAAACACATCACTAGTAAGCCTCAACCCTTACATTCCTATTCATCCCCAAGGTCTAAATAACTTTAAATGTCCCACAGTCTTTACATATTCTTAAATTTTCAACCTCTTTAAAATATCCATCTCTTTAAAAATCCAAAGTCTTTACAATTAAAAGTCTCTTAACTGTGGGCTTCACTAAAAAAGTTTCTTCCTTCAAGAGGGAAAATATCAGGGCACAGTCACAATCAAAAGCAAAAATCAATCTCCAACCGTCCAATGTCTGGGATCCAACTCACGATCTTCTGCGCTCCTCCAAGGGCTTGGGTCACTTCTCCAGCCATGCCCTTTGTAGCACTCGAGTCATCCTCTAGGTTCCAGATGCCTGTACTCCACTGCTGCTGCTGCTCTTGGTGGTCATCTCATGGTACTGGCATCTCCAAAACACTGCAATGACCCCTTCAGTCCTGGGCCGTCAATTGCAACTGAGGCTGCACCTTCACCAATGGCCTTCCATGTCCTCTCACAGTGCCAAGCCTCAGCTGCTCTGAATGACCCCTTCATGCCTTCAAAACCAGTACCACCTGGGTGACCCTTACACATTACCAAGTCCCGCTGCTGCAGGAGTGCAACCTTGGTTATCTCTGAAACACAGACTCTTTGTGTTTTCAGAAAACACTTCCCAGAAGATGTCACCTCAACGATGCTGGTCTCTTCTTAATCACCGCTAATTTCTTAGCTCCAGCTAATCAGCATCAATAGTCCCAGTAATGCAAAGTTTTTGCTTTAGTAATTCTGGTATCTTGTTAATCACAGCTGATTCTTCAGCCCCAGCTAGCCAGAACTACAGAATCTTCACAATCAAAACAGCAATGGCCCTGAAAAGAGTCTTTAATTTTCCCTCTGAAATTTCACAAGCCAGACCTCCATCTTCTGCACTGTTCTCAACATTATCTTCCAAGCTTCTACACAACATCTGACAGAGCTCTTAACAACGAATGGATCTTCAAGCCCAAAGTTCCAAAGTCCTCCCCAAAACATGGTCAGGTTGTCACAGGAATACCCCACTATGCTGGTACCAATTTGTCTTAGTCAGGGTTTCTATTCCTGCACAAACATCATGACCAAGAAGCAAGTTGGGGAGAAAAGAGTTTATTTGGCTTACACTTCCATATTGCTGTTCATCACCAAGGAAGTCAGGACTGGAACTCAAGCAGGTCAGGAAGCAGGAGCTGATGCAGAGGCCATGGAGGGATGTTCTTTACTGGCTTGCTTCCCCTGGCTTGCTCAGCCTACTCTCTTATAGAACCAAGACTACCAGCCCAGAGATGGTCCCACCCACAAGAGGCCTCTCCCCCTTGATCACTAATTGAGAAAATGCCTTACAGTTGTATCTCATGGAGGCATTTCCTCAACTGAAGCTCCTTTCTCTGTGATAACTCCAGCTGTGTCAAGTTGACACAAAACAAGCCAGTACAGACATGGTATGTGGAGAAGAGATGACCATGAGTGTCAGAAGTTGACCATGTATGTGTGAAATGTGAGAGAGGGTGGGGTTTCCTTGAATACAGGACCAGTTGTATGGATAGTAGCCCCTGTCTGTGGCCAAGGGTAAATTACAGAGGGCACAGAAGGAGATGTCAAGCCACACTAGGACTCCCTGCTTTGCTTCAGCTTTCCATGGCTCAGTATCAGACAGAAAGATGAGCATCTTTAGACAGAGTAAAGAGCAGACAGCACATTGCTTTGGTTCTCCTCTTGCTTCATTTCCTCCCCTCCTTCTAGCAAGATCCAGCCCTTTCCCAGGCTAGCCTGATTCCCTCTCTAACTCTCAGTGCTGTCATCATTTCTCTAAACTATCTTTGGATTTACCCTTTCAGCATTGCTTTTACAGTAAAGTAAACATGTCTGCTCTCAGCTCTGTTCCATGAACTTTGAGATGCTTTGCTAGAAAGCTGCTAAGTGTCCCCCTGGTGTCAGGACCAGTCATGACTAACAGTGACATCTATAGGAACCATTCCTGGCCCAGGAGAGGCTCCATTTGGGACTCAGTTCCATTCTTTTTCTCCAGTGAAGGAGTATTTTGAAATACATATGTAGGGTCTACCAGATGTCCCAAAGGTACAAAACCTATCTTCTCATGAACTGAAGAGTTAATTAATGAATCTGTAAGTGCTTTTTTACAAAAGAAAAAAAAAAGCAATGATTAATCAAGATCAATATTGGGGCTGTAGAGATGGCGCAGCAATTAAGAGGACTGACTGCATTTGCAGAGACCTGGATTCAATTCTCAGCACCCACATGGTGGTTGTCTTAGTTACTATTGCTATAATGTAGCATCGTGACCAAAAGCAACTTGGGAAGGAAAGGGTTTATTTGGCTTATACTTCCACATGACTGTTCATCACTGAACAAAGTCAGGATAGAAATTCAGACAGGGCAGGAACCTGGAAGCAGAAGCTGATGCAGAAGCCATGGAAAAATGCTGCTTACTGGCTTGCTCATCCTGCCTTTTTATAAAAACCAGAACTACCAGCCCAGAGTGCTACCACCAACAATGGGGTGGGCCCTTCTCCACCAATCACTAATTACGAAAATGCCCTACCAGCTTGCTTACAGCCCCATCTTATGGAGGCATTTTCTCAGTTGAGGTTCCTTTCTCTCAAATGACTTTAGCTTGTGTCAAATTCACATAAAACTATCTGGCACAGGGCTCAAAACCATCTGCAACTCCAGTTCTAGGGGCTCCAACACCCTCTTCTAGCACCAGGTATACATATGGTGTACATACATTCATGCAAGCAAATCATTTATGCACATAAAACAATATAGTAAATACATCTTTTAAGAAAATCAGCAACGTTCATGGCTGCTTATTTAATTGGCGAGTCCTCTTAAATCATCCCTCAGCATACCACATTCTCAATTCTGGTCATAGTAAGCTGGACCTCATCTGAGATTGACCTGTCAGATAAGTCAAGACTCATATAGACAGACCGTACCATCTGTCCCACATACAATGTTCTCCTACAGTACCACTGTAAGGAAACACCCAGGAGCCCCCAGCATCCTCACCTACAACTCCTTAAGTTAAGGAGGCCCCTCCTGTCTCCTACCCTTTCTCATACAGAGCACAAACCTGGAGCATGTGGGCCTCATCTCTCCCCTCGGCTCCTGTTTGACAAGTATCCTTTCACCTCTATGCAGACACGTCAGTTGAATGAGTCCATAAGCAAATACCTATGTTGGATGGTCATGTGGGTGGCCTGTCCTTTTTCTTATCTCGAGGCTCATTCAGATGGAAGGAAGCCCGAGGCCAGCTATCTGTTTACTCTGGGTTCTCTGTCCATTGTACATGGGATTGACCTGAGTTTTTTCCCTCTCCAATCTCTCTATTAGTTCAGCTTCAGAAAATCTCTTATCACCTCCAGATGTTAGGCCACTCTCTGCCATCAAGCCTTCCTGGCCATTTTACATTTGTCATTAATTGATTTTGCCCTCCCCACTTGGGAAGCACAAATTGGCTCTGCCCGTTAGCAGTAATACTTTCCTGAAAGGGGTTATAAATCATGCCTCATGTCTAGCTCCTACTCACAGAGGAACAGTCTCTACATAAGGAGATACTTGGCTAGAGCTAGTGTGTTGGGAATGAGAAGGATGCAATAATTCACATACTAAAGGCTGACAGGTCTCAACATATAGAGGACGCTCACGTTGGATGTGCAGACGGAATAGAGGGAAGGAAAGAAGAAGGAAGGGATGGAAGGTTGTGTGGCTTTCCCTCGAGAGGTGTGAAAAAATTTCTGTTCACTCCAAATAGGCTATGGACTACAGACCTAAGAGCCCATCCTACTGAAGGCCAGCTTGGTGAGCCAATGAGCTTCCTGGGAAGTATGAATGACTCAAAGAAGGCTATATCTCTGAAAAGCCCACCCCAGCATGAGTAACAACCTACAAGGTGCATCCCTGGAGCTCTGTGCATAACTGGAAGGCAGCTCTGAGGAAGAGTCTCCTCTCTCTAGAAAGTATTTACTGCCTATCTCACCTGTGGGAGTGGCTTTGTGACTCTAAATCTTCTAAGCTTCCTTAACCTTGTGAAGGGATAGGGGAGAAGGGCTGGGGTGTCTCTTCAATAGGACAGAGTGCTTTAGGGATCACAAGAGTTCACATTTGTCACTCACATTTCACCTTTATCTTTTGTTTGTTGATTGGTTTTTGTTTTTTGTTTTTTAAGACAAGGGTTCTCTGTGCAGCCCTGGACATCTTGGAACTCACTCTGTAGACCATTCTCAAACTCAGAGATCCACCTACCTCTGCCTCCCAAGTGCTAGGATTAAAGACATGTGCCACTACAACCAGGCTCACCTTTGTATTCCAATACCTGTAGATTTTATGGGCTAAATCTTAGACTCTAAGTGTTTTCAGAAAGTCCACTAGGTGTGGTAGTGTGCTTTTAATCCCACTACTTAGGTGGCAGAGGCAGACAGATCTCTGTGAGTTTGAGGCCAGCCTGGTTTACACTGTGAGTCCAGGCCAACTAGGGCTATATACGACACTGTCTCAAAACAATAACAACGAGTTTTTATTATATATAACAACAAGAACACATGGATGTGTTCTTGAGAGGGACCCCATCCATGTCTTGGATCAGAAAACCAGAACCAGCAGATGCCAAGGACCAGCCTCAGCTTAGAGAGGGGTTCTGAGGAAGGAGTGTTTGTGAGCAGCAAAAAGAATGACATGAAGTCAACTTGTGGGTACAAGCTGACAGCCTGTGTTCTGCTCAAGACAGTTTTTTGAAGATCACCAGACAGCTCAGCTCTCACAGACCAAAGTCCAGTCTTTTATTTGCATATCAATTCAATCGTCCACCCCAGGTTCCCTTTTGATTATCCCGAATATCTGCGTATTTTGATATTAGCCCCTTGACTCCTAGGAAAAGACAACAAGCACATTTTTCTTAATAATGCAAATGAATTCAGAGACTGCTTGCCTTTGTAAACATAAACAACAAGCTAGTTGAATGGGATCTGTCTTTGAGTTCACTATTCCCACCACACCAGGGCCTACATTTACTCTGTCCCAGTCCCAGGTTGACTTTGAATACAGGAATCTGCCTGCCTTTGTTTCTGCTTGCTTTTGTATCTTTCTGACAAGCTGCCTCATAGTGCAGCTGACTCTGTTCTTTTAGGTCCATGAAGCCCCTCATATAATTCATATTGCATCCTTATATTTTGCATAGTTGAGAAATTATATATTTATGAACTCATGATTTCAGAGTTCTTTCCCACAGCCTTAAGCATTGTTCTGAAGGTCACAGCATTTACTAATTTTGCTAAGGACATGGACACACTCTCACCTCCTGGACTTGGAGTCATTAACCTTTGCAAGGGAGAGTATTTCCCAAAAGAGGAACATAAAGTAAATTATGCACATTATTATACAAATAAGCCCTATACCCACAGCAACTGTTAATACTCGTGGAGGCCCATACCCTGCTGGCTCTGCTCCAGGGGTGGGAATTATGTTATGCCACCCTTCCACATGGCCATGCAGGATTCAGCAAGCAGAGAGGTTTCAAAAAAGATGGCTCCCCAGCTCTCCTCACACTGCCTCACAAATGGACAACATATTTTTTCACTCTTAATGCCAAGTAACTGTGCCCCTGCCTCATCCCACCCCAGTGATATCTTGTGTTTTATGTTGGGCTTTGTAGCAGAGGAGAACCCCCCCCCCCATATTTGAAAAATAAAAAATTCTCCCCTTTGCTTTGGTTTTCTGTAAGGCACATTGTTTTAGTTACTTTTTCTGTTGTTGTTAAAAGACCCCATGACCAAGGAAACTTACAGAAGAAAGTATTTACTGGCCCTTTGCTTACAGTTTTAAAGAGTGAGTCCATGTCTATCATGACAGGGAACATAGTGGCAGATAGACATGACACTTGTAGCAGTAGCTGAGAGCTTACGTCTTTTTTTTTTAAGATTTATTTTTATTTATTGTATATGCGTATACTCTATCTGCATGTACACCTACATGACAGAAGAGGGCATTGGATTGCATTGAGGGAGGTCATGAGCCACCGTGTGATTGCTGGGAATTGAATTCAGGACCTCTGGAAGAGCAGCAAGTCCTCTTAACTGTTGGGCCATTTCTCCAGCTCTAAGAACTTATATCTTGATCCACAAGCACGAGGCAGAGAGAGTGCTAGCTGAGCTTGACATTTTTTTTAAGCCTCAAAGTCCACCCCAGTGATACACCTTCTCTAACAAAGGCACACCTATTGACCCTTCCTAAATAGTTCCACTGATTAGGGACTAACCATTCAAATATATGAGCATATGGGAGACATTTCCATTCAAGCCACCACATTCTTCTACACCTGCATGTGTATACTCTCATCTCTACTTTATTACAAAAATAATGGTGGTTGTTTGTTCTGACAGGATGGCCATAACATCTGCACACCAGAGCTTCTAGATGATGTGTACACCTGGGATGCCCACATTCCCTTTGATGGTAGAAGCTCAGTTACAGAATCTTGCTTTCTTAGTTACTTGATCCAAAGATGCCCCATATGACATGACCATGTAAATGTTCTCCTGGACACTCTGCCTTTCCTGAGCCAAGATCAGAGCCAGGAAACACAAAGAGAGGAAGGCAGACAATGGCAGGAGTTAGTGCCATCCAGATGCCAAGGAGTGGTCCTGGTGTTCATCTTTGTCACATTTCTTTTGTATGAAATAACCAGAATAGGGAAATCTAATAGAGACAGAAAACTGGTTTCTGAAGGCTGAGGGACCAGGCTAATGTGAAGGAGGAGCAAAAGCCAATGAGGAAAGAATTCCTCTTTGAAACAATAATTGGAAACCATGCTCTTGAAAGTCTGTGGATATAATACAAACCATGTGACTGTCAACTTGACAGGATCTAGGAGACAAAACTCTTTGTGCATCAGCAAACTCTGCAAGGGAGTTTCTAGATTGAATTTGTTGAGGTGGGAAGATCCTTGCTACATGTGAGCAGGAGTAGGTGATGGCTGGAATCCCAGGGTGAGTAAAACTGGGAGAAGGCAAACTGATCACAGGGCTCCTCTCTCTCTGCTTCCTGGCTTCTGATGCAATGTGGTCAGTGCCACACACTCCTGCCAGGATGGACATATTATACCTCCACACTATGAACTAAAATAGACCCTTCCTTCCCTAAGTTACTTTCATCAGGTATTCTCTCAGCAATGAGAAAATTAACTACTACACTGTGGAGGCATGACTGATTTCAAGGTGAGTGTGCTGAAACAACAACAACAAAAAAAAATCCAGTGAAATATACTGCCAACAACAGATGATGGATAAAGAAGATGTAGTATCTGTACACCATGGAACACTGCTCATCCATTAGAAAATAAAGTAAAATCAAGACACTGGTAAGTAAATGCACAGAACTGGAGATTATTATGTTACACTCCAAAATGAGCTAGATTCAGAATGGCAAATACTACATGTTTTCTCTCATAAGCAGAATCTAAATGTAAGTGTGTGTGTGTGTGTGTGTGTGTGTGTGTGTGCGTGTGTGTGTGTTTCTACATGGAAGTAGAAAGTGGGCCTTAAGGAAGCAGGACTGGGGAAGGGTAACGAGATGCATGTGACATACATAGAGGGTGGTAGTATATCAGATGAAGAAGGGCAGTGAGCGTGAGGATGGATCTGCATGTGCTGGTTAGCTAACCATCAACTCGACACCATCTAGTATTCCTTGGAAAGGGAGTCTTCATGAGAAATTCTCTACAGGGACATGTCTGTTGGGGACTCTCTTGATTGTTAATTTGTGTAGAAGACCCAGCCTGTTGTGGGCAGCACCATTCCCTAGGCAGGGGTCCTGAACTGTATGGTTGGAGAAACTGAGTAGTTGAAAAGCAAGCAAGCAAGGATCTGTGCTTATTTTCTCTCTGCTCTTGACTCTAGAGGTGCCTGGCTGCTTGCTTGAGTTCCTGCCTTGACTTCCACCCAAAGACGTGGAGTAATAAGTAGAATAGACTCCCTTCACTCGTAAGTTGCCTTCTGTCAGGGCATTTTACTCCAGCAATAGAAATGAAATTATAACAGTGGGGGGAGGGCAGTAATGGAGAAAGATGAGTAAGAACAAAGTATGATGACATCTACAGATGAAACTGCCATAATTAATCCCATTACTTTAGAAGCCAATTTAGAGATTTAATGGAAATAAATGAAGTTATTAAAACAATTACATGTTCCCACTAAAGCAAACCTACCACTGGGAAGGCAAAGGGGCATATAAAGATGTGGGGATATGAGGGTTTCTTTTACTTTCTTAAAGTTTGTTTCCTTTATTTTTTATTTTATGTGTATGTGTGTTTTGCCTGAGGACATTTGCCTGTGCACTACATGCATCTGGTGCCTGAGGAGGCCAGAAAAGGGTGTTGAATCCCCTGGGACTACAGCTGCAGAGGGTGGTGAGCTGCCGCAGCAGTGCTGGGAACTCAACCCAGGTCCTATGAAAACCACTGAGCCAGAAGGTTTCTACTTTTCAAGATGTTTTGTTTTTAGCAATAAAATTTATTTATGTATAAATATAAATAGATACATCTGGGGAGATGGCTCAGCAGTTAAGAGTACTTCCTGTTCTACCAGAGGAAATAAGGGTTAGTGCCCAGCATCCAAGTCGGGAGCCTCACAAACAAGATGTGAACAAGCCGGATGTTGTGGCGCACGCCTTTAATCCCAGCACTCGGGAGGCAGAGGCAGGTGGATTTCTGAGTTCGAGGCCAGCCTGGTCTATAAAGTGAGTTCCAGGACAGCCAGGGCTATACAGAGAAACCCTGTCTCAAAAAACCAAAACAAACAAACAAACAAACAAAAAAGGATGTGCAAACAAGATTGTGCTAAGTGCCTCAGGCACCAAACACACAGGCTAGGGATGTGGCTCAGTTGGTAGGATGCTTGCCTAGCGCTCATCAAGCCCTAGGTTAGACCCCAGCATCCTATAAACCAAGCATGGAGTGCACACATGTAATCCCATCCCCAAGGATGTGGAGAACAAGAGGAGCATTAGCTCAAGGTCAGTCTCCGCTAGATGCCAAGTTTGAGGTCATCCTGAGCTCCATGAGATCTTGTCTCAAAGGAAGATAGGGGGTGGGCTGAAGAGGTGTTTCAGTGTTAAAACTTCAGTACCCACATTTGTTAGCTCATAGCTGCCTGTAATTCTAGCTTCAGGACATTTGGCGCCCTCTTGGACTCTATGGGTACCCACCCACACATGCATGCATCCACACCCACAAACACACACATATATAAAAATAAATATTAAGAAATAAACAGTAAGCCTGAGGAGATGGCTCAGTGGTTAAGAGCACACACTATCTGCTCTTCTAGAAGACTCAGGCTCCATTCCCAGCACCCAACCACCTGCAGCTCAGGTTCCAAGGGATCTGATACCCTCTTCTGGCCTGCACATGCTGCACAGACATACATGCAGGCAAAACACCCATACACACAAAATAAAGCTAAATAAATATTTTTAAATAAATAAAATGGGATAGCTGGTCATGGTGTCACATGACTTTAATCCTGGCACTCAGAAGATAGTGGATCTGTGTGGATTTAAAGCCAGCCTGGTCTACATACCGTGCTCTAGCCCAGCCAGGGCTACATTGAGTCTTTGTCTTAAAACCAAAACAAGACAGGCAGGCAGGCAGGCAGACAGGAAGATAGATGATAGATAGATAGCTAGATAGATAAATCTGGAGAGACGGGTCAGCTGTTGAAGGTTAAGCTAACAACTAAAAAGAAAAAAATAAATCAGTAACTGCACACATGCACAGTATGTTAGGTGAATTATTGTATAATGTCAGTAAAGTAGTCGCATCTACCAAAGATCAATCGAGGCACTATGGGTCCTCCTGTGGAAAAAAAGGAGTCACCAACAGTAATATATGGGTGGAGGCTCATGTCCGGTTCTGTCTTCTCCCCACTTTCATCTCCTGAGCTCAGCATCCTCAGACAACCTGTTCAAGGGTCTCAAACAAGACCAACCATTGGCCAAAGTGATAGCTGGTGGTAACCAGGGCTGTCCATGTATCAGTAGCACCAATTGATAATGCTGCTAAGCAAGGCTGTCATCTGCCTGTTTACTTTGCTTTGATTTGTTTTACTCTGGTTTACTCAGTCCCAGGTTCCCCCAATAGGCAGGTCAATCCTCCCCATTCCCTTCTGTAAGCAAGGGCAACCCACACCCTCGTGAGCCTTCCCTCCCAGCCTCCTGTGTTTGAGCCGAGAGCCTTCCCAAGTGAGGAATCTGAAGTTGTCAAGATCCCTTCAGTCCCAGCAGAGTGGGCTCCTGATCAGATTCTCTCCCAGACACTCAGCCTCACTTGGGAGCAGAAGCTAAGACCAGATGAGCTCAGGAAGAGCTCATAGGTGTCCCTGAGGGGCCCAAGCATTTGCTGCCTTGCTGCTCTGCATGGAAAAACAAGGCTGGGTGGGGGATGGCAGGCCTGTTTGCACACCACACTGTTCAAACAGACTCCCCTGCCGCAGACACCTGTGCGGTGGAGGACAGGGCAGGCAGTGGCAGGGGCTCTCACCTCTTCCAACTCTTTCACAGCCACCCTGACAGCTGCTGCAGAGTCCTGGCCACATCATGCCCCGTGCTGGGGTCTGCGGCTGCTGGGGTGGCCAAGTATTGCCCCTGCTTCTGGCCTATATCTGCTACCTACTGCTTGGGGCCACCATCTTCCAGCTGCTGGAGAAGCAGGCAGAGGCTCAATCCAGGGACCAGTTCCAGCTGGAAAAGCTACGCTTCTTAGAGAACTACACCTGCCTAGACCAGCAGGCCCTGGAGCAGTTTGTACAGGTGAGAGTACAAAAGAATGGGACAGGAAGAGTGGGGAGGCAATGGAGGGGCTAGTGGCAGGAACAGAGCCACTACCCAGAGGTTGGTTCCCCTTTGGAAGCAGAGTGTGGAGGAAGCTTGAGCCTGGAGAGATCTAGTCCGGGGCCCCGATTCTCAGGTCTGTTATGTGACCTTGCCAGTCACTTAACCTAAATGTCCTCATCAGTAAGATGAGAAGAAAAAATATATCTGGGATTGGGAAGTTGGCTCAGCCAAGCATCTGCCAAACAAATATAAGGACCTGAGTTCTAGACCCAGATGTCCCCACACCCCCAGAGGTGGGCGGGCAAGATGGCTCAGCGAGTAAAAGCACTTGGCACGGAGCAGAGCCTGATGGCTGCCGTTCAAGTCCTGAAACTCACATAGGGAAAGGAGAGACAACTCCTGGAAGTTGTCCTCTGATCTTGACATGCACACAATGGTACATGCATTTCCACATGCATATAAACACACCCATATCCACACACACTGTTATGTACTAATTAAAATGTAATTTAAAAAAAAAAAGTCAGGCATGGCGGCTTGTAATCTCAACACTGGAACGGCCTAGACAGGCAGATCCCTTGGGCTCTATGGCCAGCCAGCCTTGCCAAATGGGCAAGCCTCAGGCCAGTAAGAGAGCCAGTCTCAAAAAAAAAAAAAGAAAAAAAAGAAAAAGAAAAAGAAAAGAAAAGAAAAGAAAGAAAGAAAGAAAGAAAGAAAGAAAGAAAGAAAGAAGGAGAAAAGGAAAGGTGGAAAGCTAGACAGACAGCTTAGTAGGAAAGAGTACTTTGTAAGTAGAGGGACCTGGCCCCCATGTACATCTCTGGGTATGGCTGCAAGTGCCTGTGACCCCAGCATTGGGTTGGTGGGTTGGGGAGACAGGTGGATCTTGAGAGCTCACTGGCTAGGCCAGAGCAGCCTAACCAAAAGGGCTAGCTCTATTTCAGTGACCCTGTCTCAAGGCAAAACCCAAACAAGGCCGATGGCTCTGTGGAATGACACCTGTGGTTGAGCCCTGGCCGCCTGCACAAACATATTCGTACACAACTCTGCACATAAGCAAATGGGAATAGACACATGTACATCCACAAAGAAAATGCACCTGCAGTCGACACACATGAACTGTCAGTCTTCAACACTCCAGAGATGTCCCCTCTCACACTCGCCCACTTCTCAGACTGCTGCTCCATAGGCTGGCTCCCAGCCTATCTCCCTGGGTAGAGACACACACAAAGGTTAGAACGAGCTGGGCTGGTAGACAGCGGCCAGGTGGGGTGGATGAAAGCTGCCAGAACTGGACCCCTAGGTGGTCTTACTTCCTGCCTGGGTTCCTCCTGCCTCCCTCTCTTTCAGAAACAAAGCAAAACTAGGTATTTTGGGCAAAGGTGGGGCACTGAGAAGATGGACAGACAGGTGGAACAGGTAGTATTAGCGAACACCAAACAACAAGCCAAGCAAAGCTGGCACAGTGAGAATGTGCATTCATTGGTAGGGACGGGGCTCTGGGCCACCATCATTTAGCACCTGTGGCTGAGCACCCTGCAGGTGCTTTCTTCCCAGTTGCTTACTGCAAGCACTGCCTTCAGCTTGCAGGTGAGAGATGCAGGGTGTCGACAAGTCTGCACAGTCACTGGCTGAGGCAGAACTCACACCCATTCTTCTCGCTGGGGAGCTCTCTACTTTTCATTCCATGAACCAGCTCACCCAGTGAGGACAGGGCACTGCTGAAAGCGAGAATTTTTAAGGTGGAGTCTGTGGCCCTCCCTCACCAGCAGCAACGCCTGAGAGCATGTCAGGAGAGCAAGCGTCAGCATCCACCCAGACCTGCTGACTCAGGCACTTTGGGTGAGCTCACCAGGTGGTGCTGAGGCCCTGAGACTTCTCTTGGGACTGAGAGCAACAGGCTTACTAGATGAGATGTGAACAGAGTGGACTGTTCTGTTGTTCTATATGTGGATATACTCTGAATATAGAGTTACTCAGGGATGATGCTCATTTCCAGCCCCCTCAACATCCCAGAAGTAAGCCTGAGTCAGGAACACCCTCCAAACCTCCTGCCCTGGGCTGGTAGTGGAGCCAGGAACGAGGAGTGGGCAGACAGGTGGCAAGGCTTAAACCAGCTCTGTAGTCAAGGGGCAAGGATGGACCAGATCTGACTGCATCCCAAGGGGCCTGTGCTTAGTTTGAGGACTCACTAGGAAAGATGAAACAGACACACCCCTGAAAGTCCTCAGTTGCAGGACAAATCCTCACCTCCCAGGGTAAGTGGAGCCTGGAAATCAGTTTTGGGGGAATCCGTTTCCTGGGGAACTCATACACTGAGTCACACACAGTGCTGAGTATGGTGTTCAAACTTGATTCCACGAGGAAGCAAGTTTGTATGTACATCAGCCCCTTTCTCCATTACCATGGGATTCCCTGAGGCTACTCAGCCACACCCAGAGCCATCAGAGGAGTCAGAACCCCTTCTCCACAGGTTGGAAGGCTCAGAGATGCACTGAGGAGCTGGGCAAATGCTAGGCCCAAGGGTGAAAGTCTCTAGGGAGAGGACACACTCTGGAATGCCTGCCCCAGCTCCCTGGGTGTGTGGGAAAGAGGAGGCTAAAGTCTGCCCAAGTGAGGGCCAGGAGGCCTCCACCCAGCTGGTGAACATCAGTTCCCATAGGAAAGAGGCAGGAGCAACCATACTTCTCAATGGCTCCTCTGCCTTTAGAGCACCGCAAGATACCAAGGCCGAGCCACCACCCTAAAGCAAGTTCCCAGCTAAAGGGAGAAGCCTAGAGTTTGGGGGGAGGGAACCCTGCCCATTTCCCATAAGGGGTTAAGGGCACAAGTTCGAGCCTGTTAAGGCTTCTGTTCTAGGAACACAAAACATAGACACATAAAGCACACGTGTGCACACACACACACACACACAAAGCACACATGTGCACACACACACATAAAGCACACATGTGCACACACACACACACATAAAGCACACATGTGCACACACACACATAAAGCACACATGTGCACACACACATAAAGCACACATGTGCACACACACATAAAGCACACGTGTGCACACACACACACACACACACACTTGTGGGACTCTCTGATGGGATTTCTCCTACAGGTATGGGTTGCACTCACTAGAGAATGCCAGAGAATGTGGCTGCCAGCACACTCACGCACACCCCATGTCCAGGAAAGCTCTCATTCCCATTACCAGTTCCATGGAAAAGCAGCCCCAGACCAGCAAACTCTCCCAGAAGCATTCAACAACACAAAATCCATCTTGTCTAATTTCCCTGCTTTCTCTCTCTCATTCTCTCTCTCTCTCTCTCTCTCTCTCTCTCTCTCTCTCTCTCTCTCTCTCTCTCTCTCTCTCTGTGTGTGTGTGTGTGTGCGTGATATTTTCCTAGCTATCAAGAGCATCTGCATACTACCTCCTTAGGCCCTGGCTTCCCACTGGCTCATTAGAGCACACACTTCAGTCAACCGCTGGCCACTTAGTGTCTTAGCCAGAACCTCGGATCCTTCATGTCCATTTCTGTGAACAGGAATGATGCTATCTAAGAGACAGGAAAGCATCCTCCTGAGAGCTTGGTGACAGGCTGCACTCAGTAACTGCTGAGCCTGCTGTCCGTGCTTCTTCCACAGGTCATCCTGGAAGCCTGGGTGAAGGGTGTGAACCCCAAAGGCAACTCCACCAATCCCAGCAACTGGGACTTCGGGAGCAGCTTCTTCTTTGCAGGCACAGTGGTCACCACCATAGGTAAGTGGGAGAGGAGTGAGGCCTCCCTTGGCCCTGCTGAGCTTGGGGTCCATTCTAAATGCCACTGCTGGTCTGGGAATATGCTTTATCCCGGAGGTGACAGACAGGGCACAGGTTGGGAAGTGGGTAGGTTGGCTGCAGCTGTAGTTGCCTGGACTCACTTCTCTGGGTCACACTGAAGGGTTAGAAAGAGCTATTCCTCAGTACAGCTGCATAAAGGCAGGAGTGAGAGCCGGTCCTGTGGCCTTCCCCTGCCAGCAACTGTTCCTCAAGGCAGCAGTTGATAGCTCAGTGTCTTGAAAAGATGGGGTGCCAACAGAAAGTCCACGCTACTCACTCCTTGTGAACCCCCAGGGTCTCTCTTACACAGACCTTTCTTCAATTCAATTAAGTTCAAGTCCAATCCCAGCCAAGTCTTCTTTGACAAGCCAGGCAGAGTGACGGGGGTGGGGTGAGGGGTGGGGGTACAGACTTGGTTCTGTCCCAGGCTTGGACTTCAGAACTTCCAGTCCCCAAAGAGGGATTAAATTGTTATAATCACACAAGGCAAAGTGTGTAATTCAATAGAAATAACATAAAACATCTCAGGGAATCACGCCTGTCAGGGAGGCAGAGAGTGGCAGTCAAGTGGGCTTCCCGGAGGCAGCATCGTTGGTGATGCGCTTTCTGTTAGTAGAGGCTGTTCTATTAGAGAATAGGGGGAGTGTCCATAGGAACAGGGAATGCTCCTCTTCCCACAGAGCTGATGGAGACAAACCTCTGCTAGAGCTGGTGGTTGGGGGTGGGAGCCAGTTCTGGGCTCTCTTTTCCCCGCATCTGCACACTCCCTTGCCCTGCAGGTTATGGAAACCTGGCCCCCAGCACGGAGGCAGGGCAGGTCTTCTGTGTCTTCTATGCTCTGATGGGGATCCCACTCAATGTGGTCTTCCTCAACCATCTGGGCACAGGGCTGCGGGCCCACCTGACCACATTGGACAGGTGGGAGGACCACCCCAGGCATTCCCAGGTAAGGCATCGTCCTCCCTCCCCCCCCCCCCCTTCAGGTCCTCAGAGTCCTCCCTCCCCTCCAGGCCCTTGGGGACAGATGGTTGAAAATTAGGAGCTGGGCTGACAGATTCAGGTATGAGAAGAGAGATAAGAAGAAGGATGATACAGACCAGGCAGGGCATGGCCTCAAAGGGTTCTATAGCACCTTGACTATGGAAAGTCAAGGTGCTACCTGTAAAGGGCTATGGAGTCTACCTGTAAAGGGCTGAGGACCAGGCCCTGGGTATGACTGAGAGGACTCTCCCTGTGTGCTAGGCAGCTCTGTGCTGCATCCTTCTTCGGTGGAGAATTTGAACATTATCTCTCCATGGTCGTCACGGGTATTCAACATTCTTTCATGTGGTCCAAAACAGTCTCCAGGATACCCAGGATGCCCACAGAGGGATCTGGAACAGTCTAGCAGTTGACAGTAGTCTAATCCCAGGCCTGAGTGGGACCCCAGGGCGCCTGCTCAGGTGTGATTCTCAAGTTTAAAAGGGTCTTTGACTCCTTCCTTGACCCACTAACACATTTCCCTGTCCAGGAAACTTGGCACATACAAATCTCATGCCCAGGGGTACAGACCCACCCAAAAGTCTGCAGCAGGGATAGGGTGGGGGTGGAGCTTAGACATTGCCCTGCCTACACCCAACTTTCCCCAGACTTCCCTCATATATTTCCAGAACCTTCTAAGTGGTCTCAAGGGCACACTCTTTCCCTCCCAGCTCCTGCAGGTCCTGGGCCTGGCTCTGTTCCTGACCTTGGGGACCCTGGTCATTCTCATCTTCCCACCCATGTTCTTCAGCCACGTGGAGGGCTGGAGCTTCCGTGAGGGCTTCTACTTCGCGTTTATCACCCTCAGCACCATTGGCTTCGGGGACTATGTTGTTGGTGAGAATGGGATAATCGGGTTATCTTGGTGGGCACCCACTAGGGGTGATGAGCATAGAGGTACCAGCTATCTGAGGTTGGTTACTTCTGCAGCCGCTGTGAACTTTTGGTGGCCTCCTCAGAAGTCTCTGGTATAGTAGCCATCACTGCTTCCTCCGTTAGTAGTCCTTAGTATGAGAACGAGGGAGATCGCATTCCTATGGAAGCGGGGTTGGGGGGGGCAGTAGGGGGGAGTGGCAGTTCCCTCAGACACAAGCGATCACTTTCCCCGGCAGGCACAGACCCCAGCAAGCATTACATCGCTGTGTATCGGAGCTTGGCAGCTATATGGATCCTCCTAGGACTGGCATGGCTGGCGGTGGTCCTCAGCCTGGGATCCCTGCTTCTGCACAGGTGCTCCCGGCTCTGGCAGCTCATCAGAGGCCTGGACCTTAAGGATGGAGCAGCCCCTGACTCTGAGCCTAGATCACAGAAAATCCCCATCTCTGCATGAGACCCAAGTGTCCTGACCTCCCCAAACCCATGCCATTCCCTGCCCTTCCCCTTTCTTCTCAACCCACACACTTCCCAGCAACTTTCCAGAGAGAGAAAGGAGACAGATGTGCCTACAAAGTGACTGGGGCGGGGGGGGGGGGGGCGGTGAGGAGACAAAGATCAAAGATCTGCATGGATGGAGATGTGAAGTTTGCCCTTGGCGCTTTTCCCATCTCCCAAAGAGAACCTGGATCGTGGTTGCCAAATCACTACTGCCATCTTAACATGGTCATGGGAGCCCTTAGGCTGCAGGCAAAGGTGGACTTGACTTTTGTATTATTTACTACATACACAGTAGGCTCTTAACAGGTCCCTACTAGGTAGCACATAGTGGTGGTTTCTGCCTTCATTGTGTCAGTGTGTCAGTCTTGAAGGAGCTCCAAGGCAGCATCCTCATCTTTGATGGGAATAAACCTGGGGAGAATGAAAGTTCAGGGCGGTGGCTGGAGGAAGGGAGCTGGACACACACCAGGGGATGCCTTTGATGCATACAGGAAGCCGTCCTCAGGAGTCTCACAGCTGAGGAACAAGAAGGCTGCCAGTCAGAATTCCCCAGCTCTCCTTGCCCACAAGTGGAGAGGAATCCTAGAACAACACTGGGGGCCCCTTTCAGGGGTCCCACCACTTTCTTGAACATGACCTCCTCTGACCCTCAGAGCACACTTAGACCTCTTTACTCCCCCGCCCCCAGAGAAGCTGGGGGTGGGGGGAGCAGCAGATCCCAAGGGCTTCATAGCCTGTCATCTCTCCGGTGGCATGGACTCCCACCGAGCCTGGTTCTTCTGCCAGATCGTGACATTGTGGGCCAGAAGGCAGGAAAGGTTCGTCCCAGACTCACAAGACTAGGAACTAATTTTTGTTTGGACTTCCTTTACCTCTCCAGTGGCAGGGGTGTCCCCAAGTTCTGTGTCCTCTTTATAGCATTAAGGGTGGGGGTGGGACTGTGAGCCCCAGAGGTTGAGGGGAGTCCCTGAGAAGGACCCGCATTGGCAGAGGGTTCCCAGCACCCAAGTCTTACTGCCACCCAGGAAAGGATTGAAATATGACGTCTCTAACACCCCGACACCTGCTGGACCCCACTTCTTTTCTGGGTGGATGGAGATGCAGGGACTTCCCTCCAAAGCAGCAAGGAAAATTTGGGTCCGGTCTTCTTGCCTGCTAGCCTCCCAGCCCGGGACAGCACAGACAAACCATACCCCCCTCCCCATTTTATTTCTTATAGTACACTGGCTGTAGCGAGATCTAGGGTGATACAAGGAAGCACTCGGAGGAAGTCCCCAGCCCCTCAGCTTAGGCAGGAGTCCTGTGACAATAAACTTGGCTGCTGTTTCTTCTCTGCAGTGGATTGCAGGAGTCTCTCCTACTGCACGGAGGCGCCGGGGTGCAGTGGGGTGAGGGTGGGAGAGAAGGAGGTTTCTGAGCCCTTCTCTCCTGTGGCTGTGGCTGCTGCCCAACAGTCCTCTCCTTTTCTCTGATGTGGGGAGGGGACTCCACTCTCTCTAGGAGCATCTTTTTTTTTTGGGGGGGGGTGTTGCAGTTCCAGGGATTGAATCCTTGAGGGTGGGCAAGACTATCCCATCCTCCAGAACTCCTGAACAGGGAAACAAAAGAGAAAAGTGTTTTTGCTTGGAGAAGGGCCCCTCCTGACCCTTCCTGCCCAGCCTGGCTCCTGTACACCATAGTTCTCCAGAGTTCTGGCCTCTCCAGTCATGTTAGCGCACCAAGGCTCCTTCCACTCCATCACCTGTGGACGGAGATCTCCCACAGTGCCTTGGTGGGCTGGGGGCTGTGGCATGCGGGGCACGGGGCTCCTGCTTCTCTCCTTTCTGGCTGACTTGGTGCTGGGCACTGGAGTGTTCTGGGTGCTAGAGGGTCGCGTGTCCGGGGACCCCAGCCGCAGCTTCCAGCGTAACAAGTGGGCCAGCCTGGGGGAAAGTGGATTAGGCAGGGGCTGACGTGATGCATAGTAGGGATGAAGGATGCTATGGTCCGGGATCGTAGGAGCTGTTATTCCATAGAGAGGTGGAGGGCACAGGCCTGGGAAAAGCAGGGCTGTGCGGTTGGGCATGGGTAGCCATGGGTTGGGCTGGACAGCAACAGAAAAGGCCTCCATCCTTAAGGAAATGAGAGGGCATGGCTAGCCTGCGTCCTAAGAACACTGCCATCCTAAATTTGGAAATAAGGAATACAGAAGGTCGCAAGCTACAGGGCAGTCGTGATAGGGTCAAGATAGCATTTGATCTTGTCTGTGTAGGACAGCCCTGTGGGATCAAGGGCAAAGGATGAAAAGCCACATCTAGCCTTTTCTGAAGGGTGCGGCGGGGGGTGGGGGAGGAGATGGGGCAAATAGGAACCTTTGGGGTGAGGCTTGGCTCTAAGGAGGGAAAGGACCCAGCGCCCACCCCCACCCCCAAACAGAATCCTAGGTTGGCAGGATGGGTAGAGACTTCTTGCCCTGCCTGACCTGGCTTGAAGTCAAGAATGAGTGTGTTTTTCTGGGGCCACATGAATACCAATTCTTCACCCCAGTTAGGGCACCAATGAATTATCAAAGGAACAGTTCAACCCGGGTCTATCTGGATGAACCAGTGAGTTTGCTGGGGTTACTAACAGGAGCATGGGGTGTCAAAGGCAGCTACATTACTGAAAAGCCCATCCCAGCAGGGGTAATAACGCACAGAAGCTGAGCTCACCACACAACTTGTAGACAGCCACACTGGAGTCCCTTCTCCTCAGCAAGCTGTTACTGTGCATGTAACACGGAAGAGAGGCACTGTGAATCCTGAAACCTTCTGAGCCTTAGAGCCTTGTAAGCGAGTGAAGGAATGAAGATGAGAGCATGCGGCTCCTAGACATGACTCGGGAGAGGGGTTACTGTCAATATGATGGAGAGAGCCAACAGAGGCATCTGGAAGAGTCCAGACTGAACTGGACAATGAGGGGGTCCTGGGGAGGGAAGGAAAGAGGAGAGGGGAACAGAGAGGAATGGGAGCCGAGAGTAGTCAAGAGACCAAGAGGTCAGTAGCCAAAGTGGGTGGGTTATACAGGGAAGAGAAGCTGGGGAAAAGGACCATGAGAGCTTAGAGTAGAGGAAAGGGCATGCCAGCCAGGACATCTTCACAACAGGTGCTGGTGATGCTGAGAGACTGGCAGACAGTGTCCACTTTGGTATGTTGATAGATACCTCAAGTCCTGAGTTTGAGACTTCACAGTAAGTCCTTTGAGTGTCTCTTCCCCACTCCAGAAGGAAGTGTCTCACTTTGTAGAAATTGTCTAATATAATGTGACAATTGCCAGAGTACAAGTGTAGGTGAGTATAGGTGTGTGCGGGTATGAGGATGTCTGGGGGGGGGGGGAGCGGGAAGCAGGAGCCAACTCCCTCTCCCAAGATCCTGTTCTTCTCCAGAGTATCATCTGAGCATACAAAGATGGGACCAGCCTCCTAGGAAATACCACCAGCTGGAAGCTTGTGGACTCTTTCTTCTTTCCCATGTCCACCATCACCACCATCGGTAGTGGCTGGGTAGGGACAATCTGGTAGGGCTGGGAAGTAGCTTCTCCCTGAGAGTCAATGGAACCTCCCTGAGAGGCAGTGGGACTGGTAGTGGCATGTGAGGGATCTTATCCAGGGTGTCACACCTATAAAGCAGTCAGCTCTACAGCACGACCTCCACTCTCCTACAAGCAGCACCCCCTGCCTCAGGACCCGTACCCTTGGTTTCTGCATTTCACCAGGTACCGGGGGACTGTGCACACTTTCAAATGGGACTTTAGTCACTCCACCCAACCCCTCCTACAGCCCCTGAGTCCACCTACAGTCCACCCCCTACAGTCCACCAGCACCTGACATCCCTGTCACCGTTCTCCAGATCATTTTCTGTCCAGAGCCAAACTGAGGTGGAAGTCATCAGAAAAGGGTCCCTGGAGACTGTTGTGTGGAAACAGTATGGGCAGAAAGCATGAATCTCACGAAATAATTAATGCTTGTCAGTGGCCCTAACACCCTTGCTCTTGGCATCCCCTGCATGACCCAGGACATACCACCAGGTGGCAGGCTCACACAAACTATGATTTCATGCCAGCTTGCAGCCTGCAGCTTCTTTGACCAGCAGCATCCTTACCTTGTCCAACAGAATGAGCAGGTGAAATGCGCAGTACAGAGTCCTCTGTGTGCTTTTAATTAATTGATTGATTAGTTAGTTAGTTTTTTGATTATTTTTCCTCTGTAGCCATCCACCTTGTTTTGTTGAGACAGGGTCTCTCACTGCGACCCAGGACTCACCAAACTACCTGAACTAACTGGCTGAAGAACCCCCAGGGATTTTCCTATCTCTGCCCCCCCCCCCCCCAATTCCCAGCACTGAGGTTACAGGCACACAGCACCACACCCTGCTTTTTCTGTGAGCATTGCCTGGGGACAGCACGCAGGTCATCTTGCTTGCCAAGCAGGCACTTTCCTGCCCAGGTTTATTTCTTTTTGTCTTTGTTTTTGGAGTTTTTTTGTTTGTTTGTTTGTTTGTTTGTTTGACTCTTTGTTTTTTGTTTTTTGAGACAGAGTATTATACAGCTCTAACTGTCCTGGAACTCACTCTGTAAACCAGGCTGGCCTTGGACTCACAGAGATCCATCTGCATCTGCCTCCTGGGTGCTGGGATTAAAGGCATAGGCCACGATGCTAGACTTAGAGACCTTGTTTTAAGGCAAACAAAATAAAACAAAATGTGAGAGATGATGGGGGCTCCAGAGAAAGAGGCCCCTGAAGAGGTGCTTGGGACAGAAGCCAGTGGCGGGCAACTTTCCATCCCCCATCTGCCCATCTGTCCATACACTCAGCCCTTGCGCACATTGCCTGCTCTGGGATTCACGTCCTATCTACAACATGGCCTCACTGTGGCTTCCTTACAGTTGTGCCGAGTGAATGTCTGCACTCCGTTTTAAGTCCAATGAAACAGTCTCAAAAATATCAAAGCCCCACAGCCTTTCAGGGGACAGGACACAAGAAGGGCAGCGGGGAGGGAAGAGAGAGACCTCTGTGCTGCCCACTTCACCACAGTGAGAGTGGAATCCGGGAGTTGGGTGGGATGGACAGGGAAAGACCTAGGGTGGCCATATGCAGAGCCCTTTCAACGCTCTTCCCCCAACCCCCTCTGCCAAGGCTTCGGCAACCTGAGCCCGCAGACCATGGCCGCCCGTCTCTTCTGCATATTCTTTGCTCTCCTTGGTATTCCACTCAACCTCGCGGTGTTCAATCACCTGGGCTACCTCATGAAGTGTGGGGTGCACGGATGTGCCCACTGGCTGGATGACAGTTGGCAGGTAGAGGGAGTGGTAGGGAACTGGGACGAGTCATTTCCAGGAGGGACTGTGGTGGAAATGTGGTGCAGGACAAGGAAGGGTGGGATGTGGAAAATAAGGGGATTGGTCGGGTTAGGGGAATGAAGTCCAGAATAGAGTCTTTGATGGTTAAGACGCCCATCATGGGGGTGAGAATGATGGCAGGCATCAAAGCT